>NC_090933.1:44726542-45981734 GCF_040938575.1 Ambystoma mexicanum | reverse complement strand
TGTCAATAACGGTACCGAAAATTGCGGTACCGTTATTGACCCCGGTATCCCTTTGCGGGTCCCGTCCATAACGCCTGGTAAAATCAGGCATTAAGGGAGGGACCCGCAAAGGGACCTCGGAATAGGGCGCAAAGGGATTACCGGCACCAGTGTCATCGATGATGTCATCTTCATCTGGCATGGAAATAAACAAGAACTGGATAACTTTTTAAACTGGACTAACAACCAAACTCAAGAAACTCAATTCACGATGAGCCACAACAATGAGAAAATCAACTTCGTAGACCTCAACATATTGGCCTCTGAAGGTCAATTGACATGTTCCATCTTTAAAAAGGAGACAGATCGCAACACCACACTGCACTACAGGAGTAACCATCCTAAAAGTCTCCGGGATAACCTGCCCTACGGGCAATTCTTAAGAATCAGGCGCAACTGCACGGACACCAAGGATTTCAAAACCCATGCCACAGAACTACAACATAAACTTGAAGACAGAGGATACCCCAAAAAACTACTTAAGGATACCAAGAAAAGAGCACTCTATACTTCGTGAGAAGTATTACTGGTCCCCAAAACCCGCAACCACAATACTGAAGACTCCATGAAGACGCCAACACATCACAACTCAGAGGGATCATCAAAAAACTCTGGCCTATCGTCCAGCTGAGCCTGCCAGAAGAACCTTTACCTAAAATGGCCCTTAAGAGATCCAAAAATCTTAAAGATCTCTTGACTCATGCTAGAAGCAAATGTAAGGAATCAAGATCAACTCTGTGGAACATGCGGGACATCCGCGGACACCATCCCTGTGGCAGCTGTTCAGCTTGCAGCCAAACCAGAAAATTACGATCCTTTGCCATAGATGACAAAGAAAGAATGGGAAATTCTGCACTTTTCTAATTGTAAGACATCCAATGTCATCTATCTTATTGAATGCCCCTGCCATCTGAGATACATAGGTAAACATCTAGGCCAGTTAACAAAAGGATAGGGGAGCACAAGTCAAGAATAAGATGTAAAACACACAATGCACCCCTTGCCTCTCATTTCCTTGAGTTCCAACACAACTGTGACTCCTTCAAATGGTGGGTAGTTGACAAGGTGACAGACT
Source organism: Ambystoma mexicanum (assembly GCF_040938575.1). NCBI lineage: Eukaryota > Metazoa > Chordata > Amphibia > Caudata > Ambystomatidae > Ambystoma > Ambystoma mexicanum. The sequence continues at coordinate 45,980,620 of NC_090933.1, read as the reverse complement.
GTTCCAATACCTCCAACGCCTTGAACTTCAAAGAAGCGTGGTGGATATTTAAATTACAGACCACCTCGAAGGGTCTCAATGAGCTCACACCATTTGAATACCTGTAAATGCATATTATCTTCCTTTCCAGTCCATGGATCCCCTCAATATTTTTCTAGCCGACCAGGGCACTGCTTGCCCCTTGGGAGCCCAGGTGACGCCCCCTGGGGCATAGACTTTAGGGCTGCTGGCGTCCCCTCCACCCCCATTGGCAGCAAACACCAGCTTATATCACAGCCGGAGATACCCCCAACTGTGTTCTTTCTTCCTTTTCCAGCCGCGCTCCGATCCTGGAGTGCATTTTTAACATCACCTGGCACCCAGGCTTACAATGCCCGCCTTCTTGCCATCTAGCAGTGTTCCACACTTAGCACTGTCTCTCCCACAGCCCCAGCCACTCCCAGCTGCCTCTCCCACACCGCGCCCGGATCGCGTCCCCGTTTCCTTGGCGACCGGCATTAACGCCACAGCGCATGCGTGAGGCTCAGACACGATTCTCGCACACACGCGCATTACATATATTCGTTACAGCTCACTCCCAGTTGTACCCGAGCTCCAGTATCGTGTGGAAACAACGCGCGTGGCTCGCACAGAGGCTTGTAGGTGAGTCCTCCTAACTTTGCAAGGATTTCCTTGCGCCCAGCCCTTGATCCTCTAAGCCACTTCCATGACTAACAGCAAGTCTTGGCTTCTCTGTCTCCTCTTCCCGCTCCGCAGAATCACACTTCGAGCCCCCAGACCTCGAGGCAGGAACTTACCAACTGCTATCGAGACACAATGCTCATCACGGCAGCACTGCAGTACTATGCACAGCTTTCCTGCAGGTACAAGGTAACCCCAGTTACTCTCTTACACTACACAACTACAGTCATGCATTCCAGCCATGTATGACTAAAACCACTGTACGTGTCCTGCTATTTCAGATCACCTCACAGAGAATATCCTACATCTTTCAGAAACCAGGACACCGAGCACCAAACCACGAGAGCTCTAGCAATCAGCCCTTAAACCTAAACAGCCAAGTGTAAGGTTAGTGTCTGGGACCGGAGGGATACCCTTCAGTGTAGCCTCTCACGGGCCTTTTTTTAACATTCTTAGTAATGATCCACTTCCTGGAACATTCAACAATATATTTTTATGTTGTTTTTATTCATAGGGAGACCTGCTTTACCTGGCCCCAGAAGAAGGCTGCTACCCCCTTACAGCCGAAATGTCCTATGTCATCGTGCCCTGACCTCACTCCTTTCAGACCGATGACCTGACTCTACAATACCACCTTTATGTTGACGTCGCCTTTTAGCAGACCCTATCTTTAGGTTTCTTTAAGCTATAAGCACTGTGCTGTGCAAATGTTGGTTGTGACTGTGATAACACATCATTAGGTGGGCAAATATGATGTCATATTTTGCAACACTGTACACAGGCAATACAACACAGCACAAGTATAGAAGTGTGGAGGAAACACACTATACTAACTTTGCAAATGTACTTTTTTGTTGAACTGTTGGTACATTTCTAAAAAGTCACTTCAGAATTTTGCACTGTATGGACTAAAACAGGTCAAATTCAGTGACTACCTGTCACATCTGGACATGTAATGCTATTGAAATATGCACTAAATATTTGTAACACATGTGTCCTCTTTTTATACAACTTACAGAGTTGGTGACAAGGTTGATTCTCTATTTTTCTTTGTTTAAATTCCCACTATTCACATTGAATAACCAATGCTTAAACATACGGCCTAATTAATAAAGGACACTGCAATTGTTTTTTCCAGTATTTGGATTTGTACTTTCCTCCAATGATGCATATTTATGTAGATGTATTAACCTTAAGATGGAGATGTTTTAGAATTGTTACTATGATAATCCACTGTAGTATAAATGTATGAGGACAGGACTACCCCCCTGTACAAAATATCAATCGAGCCTTCATGTCGTACCCGACTACAGGCTATCCCTTATGATACAAAGGTATTCAACTATTATTTTCAAAATGTTCTCAAGGGAGATCCTCTCAGCCCCTTTTGGTTTCATTGGGCTCGCCCGCTATGCTGAGTACCACAAACTAATTACAGGGTTATATTTACACCCATCCAGTAAAAAGAAATATTCCCCACTGCAATTGGGAGTTAGAAAAGAGCTGAAATAAGCAATTGATAATTAAAATAATTGTTATTTTTCTGTGTTGTGACAATGTTAAGGCTAGGGCAAGGAATATTTCGTCTTAAAAATATGAAAACATGTTTTTATTTATATTTCGTTTTATAATGAGGCTTCTGTTTTCGTTGCATCTGTATTTTTGCAATTTTAGTGAAAACATACTTGCAACCAGCCGTCTGGAATCCTTACACAGCTTCATTCAGACTTTGTCCATCATTTATTTTGATGAAGTCCTGGCAGTTGGCCCATACCATCTCCCCAAGCTATGTCTGTCTGCTGTCCTGCCAGGCACCTTGAGGCTTTGTTGTGAGTTACATATTTTCAAACTAAATAAATAAAATACATAAGTATATGCATCCCCATTCTCAAATGGGTTGTAAAGGAGGATACACTAATAAAGATTGCGTCACTGTTTTCGTGCAGTCTGTCACACACCCCACATACGTGTATTGCCTCACCCGGTTGCATTGCGAATTGATCAGAGGTAACGGCTAATTCATGATTCCACGTTGTGTCTCCTGCTGATCATTATTAAGCGAAGATATCGAAAATAGGCCCAGGGCTCAGCTGCTGCACCGTCGCTAAGTACTCCATTATTCCCTGAGATGACTCTAAGTGCCCATTAGATGTACAGTCTGCGGCATCTTTTTAACCCAATACCCTGTGGGGTTGGATGCCCACGCCCTCCACGGCTAGCACGCTGACTGTGGCTCATTCCCAGCATCACCTGCCCAACCTGCAGACGCTATACCCCAGTGTCCGGCCGCACACTATCTAGAATGCTAAAAGTGCAGGGCACTGATGGCCACCCGCTGCTTCATTTGTGGGGGTGTTTGCCAGGGCCCAGCCCTGGCACCTTTTTTGTGTCCTGGCACTTATTGTCTCAGAGTCACTTTAATTATGAAGTGGTGATAATGCATCCATCAACCACAATGAGCAGTAGTGTCACCCCAAATATGTCAACACCGTGGGGAGCAGCTACAGGTGGTGGCCGCAGTGGTGGGAAACTGCCCACCCGCAGTGTCACAGGAGTGCTAGAAAATATTTGGGCCTTGGCACTTATTTTTTTTACAAATTCAGTACTGGCCCATTCCACGACTGAAAGGGGTGGAGGGTTTAAGAGGCTATTTAATGGCGGCATTCGAAGCACTATTGTCAGTGAGGCCTCTTGGCTGGTCGCCCATGAATACTTAGTGGTGTCCAGAATTCAAACATAATGCTCTGCCGCGTTTTGCTTCACACCTGGTGTTATAGTGGCTTGCTGAAGAGGTGGTGCACAATCCCAGTTATTTTGTGAGAATCTGGTGATGTGCAACTATACTGCCACAGTGCCTCCGTAGTATGAACACCTACAGATATAAGGGTTTGATTCACGAAGCATTTTCCTGTGAGAGTGTGTCATTATAAAACGCTTCTGTGAATCGGGCCAGACATAGGAGAGCTATGACAATTAAACATATGGTTCATTTCAGGTACTTACTTCTTTCAGCCTACAGCACAAATGTGTTACTCTAAAAAATAACTGCACAGTTCATCACACTCGGGAGTTCTGCCCCAACACGTTTTTCAACTATGTACATGTTAGGGTGACCAACCCGATTAAAGAGGGAAGCCTCTTTAATGTCTTCCTTGAGAACAAGCCTCGGACCTGGGAATTCACAAACATAAACCTTTTGCACTTAAAAGGCCTATCTACCTAGGCTTCACAAGTTCCGCTCTGAAATCTCCCAGTGGCCCCAAATCCTATACAACCCCTTCGGAGATGCTTACTGAGCATCTGGGCCATGGTGTTTCCACAAAGAAGCCATTGCATAGTTCCAAAGAGTGGGGCACTCTCACGAGAAGCCTTGCAACAGGCTGTGTGCAATGGACAGTGAACCAGGGGACGGTAGAGGTGAGGTGATGTAGGCCAATAAACTGAGCACATTACCTCGACACTGGGCAACACATGTTTGTGGGGCTGGAGGGGGGAATTGGCTGGCATAGTGAATGGGCGGGAATGGCACAGTACAAAGGGTCAAATTTGATTTGGTCACAAATATATATGAATATAAATATAGAGGGTGGTTGGGGGTCTGCGAGGCGTGGAGGGCCTCCAACCCCACATATATTTGTGGCAAAAACGAGTTAGAAAAAGAAAAAAAATCTTTGGCCAAATCAGATTCTACAATATAGATTCGATGGAATCACGCTGAACCGATTGAGGAGGAGTGTAAGGGACAACATGGAGGTATGACTGTTGGTGGTGTCAGGTGCAAGTTAGTTCTAGAGACGGAGTTTGAGGAGGGAGAAGTAGCGGATGCAAGAGGGTCCACCAAGGGGGAGATGGCATATAGGGGACCAGGAATTTGAAGAGGGCCTGATTGTGATTGAGAGTGGTATTTTACCCACCAAGCATGGGGAGGGCTGGGTGAAATACATGAGAGGTTATGAGGCATGTAAACTGCAAAGTTAAGGATGTTGTCGAGCGGGTCAAAAGACCAGAGAGAAAGGTCCAGTAAAATGCTCTGGCAGTAATCAAGTGAACTAAGCACCACAGTGAACATGGGAGTTTTAGTAAAATGGTGGATGAGAAGATGGTGGATCTTGCCGAGTTTCCCGATTAGCAGGTCTATGTGCCACTGTGTATTGTGTGACTGTTTTGAATGCACCTTTGTGTGTCATGCACAGTTCATTAGTCTGTGTCGGTGAATGAGCTGGCTGTGAATGTTCAATACTGGAAAGAATCCAAATGCAAAGCATTATTATACAGTATCCTATTCCCTGGTGGTGATTCATTGTGTTTTGGTTTGTCTAGACAGCGGCTCCTAATGTGCAAGCACTCATGCATAGGATTCGGAGGGTGGCTTTGGGGTATGTCCCCCTTAAAGGGCATACAACTCATCGCGGTGGGACTTGTGTTTGAGTTGCTGACTGAGCAGTCCAGAGAGAAAGGGCCTAAGCACTTTACCAAACATTGGGCATCATGCCGTTCCGGTAAAGAAAGTGGCAGTATTTACATATACCGCCACTTTACTGGACCGGCAGAGTACAAGTATGCAGGTGAAGGTAACCTGACTTACCTCTAGCCAAGACCTGGAGGTAACTCAGGCCCCCAACGGAATAAAACAGCTGGTATTTTCGGCACCAGTATTGCCGGTGCCGAAAATACCAGCAAATCTCCCAATGGAGTCCTTTGGGACACCATGGAATGGGGATTTACCGGTAGTTCCGCCACCTGTAATATCCCGGTATTGCCAGGATATCATGCGGCAGAAACAAGAGGGGCTTTTGCCGGGATGTTGGCAGATTTTCCGCCAGGATACCAGCAGACATGCAATGAGGCCGAATGTGTTTTTCGGGGCAAAACACTTTATCCCACTATTTGTAAGTTGTACACAACTGTACTGCAAATACATCTAAATCATCTGCACAATGTGCTGTCCAGTATTATATGACTCTGGCCTTTCCTATTTTAGCCCAGAGCCATATTGGTTTGTTGACACACCATGCCAGGGCGTGTGTCCCTCTGCTCCATCTTTATCAGAGCATAAACTGTTCTAAATCAATTGTTGATAAAAAACGGTGTGCATTTCACCTTGTGTTAGATTTGTCTCTAGTATCATCCCACATTATTCTGCGTCCGCTAATATGGTTCAAATGGTCCCCCGCACACCACACTCTTCTAAGCATAACACCATCACCCTGATTCATGCAAGTGTTTTATAATGGTCCAGTCCCATAGGAAAACCTTCCATGAATCAGGCCCCATATGTTTGAGATGTTGAATCACCTAGAATACATGTTCCCAGTTCAGCACTCGGCTGTTCCTTGGGCTGCGTCTGAGTCTTCGTCTTCCACTGCGTCCATCTGTGCTGCGTGTACGCACTTGCTGTCACAACCCTCCCTCCACCCACCCCACAGCCAACGGGCCACAGATCACAGGACAAGCCCCTCCCACCTCAACGGACGTAGGCTAGTCACGTGACACACAGGGCTTCAGACAGTGGTCGAAGTGTACGAAAAGAAGTAGTGGAACTATGTTCCCTGCTGGCCCGTCCCGCTCCCCACAAACCCCATCACCAAGCCCCCTTGCACGTGGAACACAAACCCCTAAACACATGTGCCTGCTGTTTAAGGGAACGTTCGTTGCAGCACACTGAAGTGCACATTTCAACTTCTTCCTACACTTGTTTAAAAAAAACGAAATCATTCTGTAATGGTTTCTTTTTAAAATATAAGTATAGAAACAGTAAAACGTAATTTTAAAAAGTTGAGGAGGACCACTGCCAACCTCTCCCGTCCACTTTGATCGCTGCATTCAGGTAGTGACTTACTCTAACTACCTGCCTGGACTCAGGTTTCCTCATCCCCTGCCTCTACCTGTGCCGCTGTTTGTGCACACTCTCTCTCCTGTGCCTCCTTTCCACCGGCCACTGTCATTGGGCCACGGGTCCCAGGACTAGCCTCTCCCACCTCACCGGACAAAAGTGGCCACATGGAGCTGTCGCATGACAGACAGGCCTTCGGAGAGTGACTTACCCAGGCTCACCAACTGCCCTACTGGACTGAGGCTTTGTCATCTTCAAACTCCATCTGTACTGCTCTGTTTGGGCGCTCACTATCCCGACCCTCCTTCACCCTGTCACTGCCAAAAGGCTGCAGGTCTGAGGACTAGTCCCTCCCACCTCACCAGAGTCTGCAGGTAACGTTGTGAGGTGTCCCACAGCCTTCCATATACCCCAGTCGTTCAGGCTGTGCTCGCCCTGGACGTCCTCCTTTTAAGGGTTGTTTGCTCCAGATTTAGACTGTTTTAACTGGGATGCAATTTCTACTTGTTTCCCATCAACACGCTCACCAATACCAGGATCCATCCTCTCTGGTTCTACTTCTTTTGACGTTGCTAACCTATCACCCTCAAGGCCTCCTTCTTGCTTACTGTACATTGTCTCACTCCCTTTATTTTCATCATCGTAACCTAGCTAGCTTAATTCTTGTTCCTCCTAAGAGTCCTCCTTCCATCTTTACTGGCTGCACAATGCCCACTCAGTTTGTAATAAATCGCATTCTAACTTAGACACATTCTTCCGTCTCAACCTCAAGTTTCTCTGTCTTACCACAAATGGGATTTTGCCATCGGACACTGCTGCTCCCACTTCTTTTTCCTCTTCCTTATCTAAATTCTTTCAGTCTCTGCACCTTACGGACACAGACAATGGCAGTGATATTCTATTTCATTCTTCTTTTTTCCTTCTCGTACATATCCTTCTTTGTATTTCACTTTGATGTCTTCGCTATATCTTACTCTACTGCTTTCCTGATTATCTACAGTCCCCTGGGCTGTTTCCTTTCTGTGAGACCTTGATTCTCTTGTCTCCTTTACCCTCCCCTCGTCTTCTCCATGTTTTCTTCTTAGTGACTCCAACCTTCCTTTGTACTCATCTCTCCTCCTCCTTTCTTTATTTGCTCGAATCCTATCATCTTATCCAGTACTCGTCCCCCCTTCCCCATTCCTCTGGTTCTTCCCTTAACTTTTCTTCTTCTCCTCTTGGATCATCCATCTCGCCTAACCTTTTTTTCTTCTGAGCATTCCTTACTTCCCTTTTCCCATCCATCACAACCTCTTCCTTGTCTGTCTTTTCTCACCATAATCTTAAATCCTTTGATAATTGAGCTTTTATCTCAAACATGTCTCATCCCCTTGCTTCTCTTTCATTTCCTCTCTTTCAGTTGTCTCTGCACTCTCACAGCTCAATGGTAGTATTTTAGTTGTTTGTTCTTGACTCTCACTAACCACCACAATTCTTTTCTCCCTCCTCATAAACCTCCTTAATCCTGATTTACACCTGATCTTCTTTCCTTCTGTTCCTCCCTATGCCATGCTGGAAGGTGCTGGGAGAAATCACATTCCTGTTGTGACCATAATTACCTAAAACTACTTAATTTGCTTTCGTCTTTGCATTCCACTTATGACAGTATTCTCTTAACTGCTAATAGAAAATACTTCCCTGATCTTACTCTTTCATTTTCTCCTTACCCTTGACAATTATTCCAACTTCTTAAACATCTCTTGCCTTCTCCCACTCCTGATCCTTCTTCTCTCTCGCTCCTATCGCCACTAACGATCTTGCCAACTTCTTCTCTAATAAAGTAGTTCAACTCTGCTTTTCCCACTTTTCTTTTTTTTATACTTCCTTGTTTATCTTCTTTTTCACTTTTTCCTTATTCTGATACAACTCCTTTTTTATTTCCTGTGCCAATCATACGTCATCCATTCTTGACCCTCTAACTTCTTCTCTTGTCCCTAAGGTTTTACGCCAACTTAGTCTCTTTCTGACCTCTCTTTTTAATGTGTGGCTCTCAACAACTACCTTCCCCTGTGATTGTAAGCATGCTGTTATTCTGTCAATCCTGAAGAAACCTTCTCTGACTCCTTCTCTTCCTTCTAACTTGCAGCCCATTTAGCTTCCCCTTGTCTGTCCAAAGTACTCAAAGATATCGTGTATACACAGGGTTTCCCCTTATTTTCATCCCCATTTTCTTTTGCCCTCCCCCATCCGTCAGGTTTTCATTCCCTACACTCCACTGAAACTTCTCTACTTTATTTCACTAATTTACGTCTCTCAGAATGTCACTAAGCTAACTTCTTTTGTGATTCTTTTGGATTGATCTGTCGCCTTCGACACAGTCGCCCGCTGGATTGTCTTTACCCCTCTTTCCTCACTGGGCTTCTCAGGTTGTGCCCTGCAAGCTTTTCAGTCTCCTCGGCTGCTAAATTGTCCCCTTCATTTCGTCTTCTATATGGTCTACCTCGGGGCTCTGTCCTGGGTCCCCTCCTGACTTTACACCACTCATCCTTCCTCTGTCATTGCTTCCTTTGTTATTGCTATAATTTCAATGCTAATGATTCCCAGATCTTCTTTTCCTTCTCTCCTCCTACTGACACCCTTCACTGCGCTCTTTCTGCTTGTCTTCGGGTTTTCATGCTTGGATGCACTCTCATTTCCTACACCCCAATGCTTTCAAAACCGAGGTTCTTGTTATCTTCCATCTACTATTTTCTCATTTCCCCCACTCCTGCTCTTTCCTTACTTCCCTCACGTCCCTACTTCCCCCCGCTTCGAATAATCTAGGTATTATCTTTGATTCTTCTCATTCCCTTTTCTCTTCACATCCCCAATGCCTCCCCCTTTTTGTTACCACTCGTTCAATATCTGTCAAGTTTGCTTCTTTCTTTCTTTTCATGCTACTAAACTACTTACCTCTTCTCTTGTTCTTTCTCACCTGGACTATTCTTCTGTTCTGCCAGTTGGACTTCCCGCTTAAAAGAGTACTCCTTTTGTTCTGTCTTTTACTCTGCTATTCGTGAACCTTTAAACAGTCTAATTTCTTTTTCACTCCATTCTCTTTCCTGGATTTACTTTGAATCTTGTCTTCTCTTTCACTTTTTCTCTACTAGCTTAGGTGTATCCCACCCTCTCCCTACCTTTCCTCTCTAGTTTCTATTTATCATCCCTCACACACATTATCCTCTCAATATTAATTCCTCTTAGTTGTGAATAAACCTACCTCAGTCTTGTTTTCATTTTTTTCTTACTTCATCCTAAGAATTGGAATTTGTTCACTTTTACAATTTGTTCTTCTCCGACTTCTGTCCTCTTCCGTTCCCATCTGAGAACGTACCTGCTGTTTTCTCCAGCCTAGTATATTTAACTATCATTTTTTTCCAAATTTTACACATTTGGGACCATTACTCTACTTATGTGCAGCGGTCTGGCGAAAGCATTTTTATAAATAAACCAACCCAGTGGCGTCTAGGCGCTGTTCTTACAGAAATTGACATACACAAGTGCAGTGGTTGCATGGTTACATAGTTATACAAGTGTCAGTTAGCCATGAAATCATACAAAACAGTTCAAAGTTGCTGTATTTACATAGTTGCATAAGTGCAAGTCAGGCAAGGAGATAATATTAGAAACTAGGCTATAGGTAAAGTCATCATAGGCTGGGGTGTTACTTGTGTTGCTATTTTGCAGATTATTTTAGTTAGGTTTGCAGGTCTCAACCCTTACTGTTCTTAGAGAGGTGTTACCCCACTCCTCTGCAGTATTGCACGTGTTTTGTATGTAAATTGTGATGAGCCTGATTTGTGCCACTTAGTGCCTAATAAGCCAGCATGACTGGGTACATAGCACTGTACATTATGCAATCTCTCTTTCTATTGCCCTTCCCTGATTCACCAAACTGAAAAAGCTCATGGCACATTGCCTGTAATCGGTGACAACATCCCACAGTAGTGACAGTATAGTGAATGGCATCTATAATAATAATAATAATAATAATAATAATAATAATAATAATAATAATAATAATAATGTAAATATGTATCTGTTATGGCAAATAGAACAGCCCTTTGTAGCCAAAGTCTCAAAGATAGTGCTTAAGAACTGTACCTGGTGCACTCATCTCTCTTTCAAATTACTTGAATTCTTTCCCTGCCCCAGCATCTCCCCCACTCCCTATACTCCTCTGCGCCCACCCTTAGGACCCCTTCTAAAAGCAAACCCCAAACATTCTTTGCTTCATTTTCCTCTGGTCTTCTGTGTGAGATGGTAAGATTTTCCATGCTTTTCTATGCACTTTGTTGTGTGATTAAGGAGTTGGTGTGGAGGAATGAATGGACTGTGGTGATAGGCATACCTCTACGTGGTGCCACAGAGATCAACGTATTAATACGCTCTACGAAGTTGTCTAATGTATTTGAATGTATTTGAATGTTCAAAGTTTGGTATTACACGTGTGTGTATATTTCACGCCTTATTTTTAAAGTTCGGGGTACAATGATTTTAAGGGATTAAATTAGTAAACATTATTCTTTCATAAGCAACTAAAATAGGTTTAACTGGAAAAAGGAAATGTTTTTGCAATAAATATTTTTTTGAACCTAGTTATTCATGTACATAAAAGATATATGTTTACCTATTCAGCTCAGGCAGTAATGCTAGTCCTGTGACACTATGTGTACTTCTGGTCCAAACATATGTATGGAGCTATGTGGGAAAGCAAGGCCCTAAGCTCCCATGTATCTGTTTCCTAATATTTGTTGGCAGTATTTATATTAGCTTATTTTCAGGGGGTAAAGGCAGCAGCTGATACCCTTGTATATCTTAGTCTGTAAACAGGTATATATATATATATATTTATATAGAAAACACCATGTATATGAAACATGTGCAATACCAAACTTTTAACAATACAATCACATGAGCAACTTGGTAAAGCATGTATGTATACATGTTGTTCTCTGAGGCACCATGTGGAGTCATACCCTTTCCCAGAGTCCATTCATTCCCTGCACCCATTCATATTGTGAAATGCAGAGAACAATATGGAAAACGTACCCCCATTTTAGCAGCTGGGGAATGCAGGCTTGGTTAAGAGATATTGGCTGGCACTGGCTTTTACGAAAAAGCCAAGAGTGGGAGTAGGAGAATGGAGGGAGTGGGCCGATGGTCGGGGCTCTGAAAGGAATGCAAGGGGAGGCTTGTGAAATAGAGAGGGGAGGGCCTATTAAAGATCAATTAACTACAAACATTCAAGACTCCCGGCAGTGAGTCCACTCGTCCTAGAACCTACTCATAGACTATCAACTGTAGGTAGGTCATCTTCAACTCAGTAGAAATACATGTCTTTGTTTTGTATGTTGCATTGATCCATCACAAACCTAAGGCATCATCTGAAGTTCCAAACAATCTACATAGAGTTAAAGATCTATCCATCAGGGACGCTTACTCTAAAACACATCGCACAACACCTGTGCCATAAGAATGCAGCTATGCGCCATGACATAGAAACGGTCTAGCTGGACACAAAATGAGCCTTCTGCTCTCGCATACTCTCCAGAATACCTCACAGCTCCCACCCACATGCCAGGTCGACAGGGGTAGCCATCAGGGACTTGGCCACCCATTCCTACCTTCGCATTGACTAAATGCACACATGCATTCTAAACTCCTCTCACGAATTTCCCAAACCTGGACTTTGGTTCCCAGAGGGCGTTCCCCAATAGCACTTTGAGACCATACCAATATATTGTTACAGATATTGTGGACATCTATTCGAGCTTACACAATAATCGACAAGAATTATACTATATATATATTGGTCTTGTAAAGAATGAGATTGTATATGACTCTTCAATAGATCTGCAAATGCACAACCGAATCAGGTAATTGTTTGAAAGTTGTTCTGCCTGATGAATGTCTAAATCATTGTGGTCATACGCCGCACACAAGGGGGCACATAGTTAATGTGTACTTGCTTGAAATACGAGTGCTGAATTTCAGGGGTTTTGTTGCGTTAAATTCGATCACCTTAACTCTCTCTTAACTAATATATTGTCAAGGGTTCTGTTATGCTATAGTTTCCTCAGGGCTCACTACCCCTGGCCTTCAGCCAAGGCCAGTGGCCACGGTAGTACATGTTGCATAGTTTCTTGCGGTCTCAATAGCCATGGCCGTTGGCTGTGGCCACTGTACATGTTGCATCAATCGATTTCTTTTGTTCCAACTGGCCACGGCTTTCAGCCATGTCCAGTAGACCCTGCCTTTGGCCGTCCCCTCTATACATGTTGCATAGTTATTTTAGGTCTCACTAGCTATTGCCTTTGGCCGTGGCCACTTTAGATGTTGCACCAATAGCTTTATTTTGGGCCTTCTAGCCATGTCCACTGGCCATGTCACACCATTATATTGTTTAAAAACACCCATTGTACCCTGCCCAGTAGATGTAGGCGCTGCAGATGTTAAAACCTTTTTTCTAACTCCCTCTTTCTGTGGTAATTTCACAGTGGCCATTTCTAATAACAGAAATTCCTGTGGTAATGTGGCCGTTCACCAATTCCCACGATAACAGGAAAAAATGCTTGACATTAAAAAGACTATGCTATCCTCATAGGCACTACAAATGTGTCCCCTTTCTTTTTTCCAGAGCACCTCTCTCCACTCAATAGTTTTTTCCCTCCCTACCCCTCTCCCATTACCCTCCATCACTCATTGCTTCGTGTGACACATATTTGTTCCCGAGCGCATCTTGTGGCATTGCTGTGGAAATCATGTGAGATTCCTGCAGTCTTCCTCAGATAAACCGAAAATGTTTGAACTGTAACTGGGTCCCCAACCCACCCCTAAATCCTAAACTTAACATGGTGTCTTCTTTCCCACTCCCGACCTGTAGGCTGATGTGATTGCGATTGGGCTATTGATGTTGGTATTTAAATAGCGCCATCTAAGCACTGTCGTTCAAAACAAACAAGTGTTTTTAGTCTCTTTCTGAAGTCGAGAAGGTTATTAGACTATCTAAGGTCATGGGGGAGTTAATTCCAAAGCTTGTTGGCATTCATGTTCCTTTTCCAAATAGCGTTTTGAGGACTTTCATGTTCGGCTTCACCCAGTATTATTGCAGGAACCGCTTGCATCGAGCAGAAAATAAAGGGGATTTTCATTTCTGAAAAGCCTCTCAGCCTCCCTGCTGCAAAGCACCAAGGCCGATATTTGTATAAACGTTTTAAGGAATAGGGGGCACCCCCTTCTCTGTCAAATATTTGAAAAACTACTAGATGGATTTACCCCATACCAGTCAAGGAAATTAAGTCAATACTTTGCGCCCAAGTTGTTTTTTTACTTGGTCCAAATCTGTCCAGCAGTTTTTGCGCTATGGTTGTTCAAAAACTGCACCTTTTCTTTATGGGAAAATAAATCTTAGTAGGCTGAAAAAAGGTTTTTTGTTTTCTTGATTACTTTTTTATTTTTTAACAAATCTCTTCCAAAAAAGTGCAGTTTCCGGGGGTTACGGGTGTGGTGTGGTGGTGTGTGACAAACTTTTGTTTTGGAATTGTCATCCAAATCCTTCCAGCGAGTGAAAAGTCATTGGTAGGATTTTGTGAAAGGTCTATGTACAATGGTTTCACAGTAACTTTAGGGTGGCAACTGCTGCCCATATAAATAGATGCATACATATATATGCACATATGTGCACACACATGCACACCCATGTGTTGTTGGTACAGACTTCTAAGGCACTGCTTCTGTAACTCAGTGATTGTCCACGTTGATGTAAGATGTCTGTCACTCAGTGACTTTCCACGTTCATGTAAGATGTCTGTAACTCAGTGACTTTCCACGTTCATGTAAGATGTCTGTCACTCAGTGACTTTCCACGTTCATGTAAGATGTCTGTCACTCAGTGACTTTCCACGTTCATGTAAGATGTCTGTCACTCAGTGACTTTCCACGTTCATGTAAGATGTCTGTAACAGTGCCACAATGCCCCAGGGCTGCTGCGTGCTTTGAAAATGTTAATTATAAATAAAATAAATAAATAGGGCATGTCACCTTTAACAGAAGTCTCTTTCGTCAGCCTAGTAGAAAGACAGTCAACTGGGGATAGAAATGTACTTCAGCAGCAGTTTCAGTTTTGGCAAATTCACTTCATTACCTCATGAACCACTAAATCGATCATTTGGAAAACCTAATTTATCTTTATGTTAGCACAGCCTCTAGTTCATAAAGGAGAGGAGTGTAGCTCTGTCATCAGGTTCAAGAGTTTCAAAGTTAATTGAGACAACTGTTTGTTTACTATCAACATGGATTCCCATGTTTTGTTCACAAAAAGGCCCTATGCAATGTTTTAAATAACTCTGTTTCTAGACATGTTAGCAATACATTCTTTTGAGGCCCCCTTCCCGATGCGGTCAGGAATGGATCTCCCAAATGTGTAGAGTGCTGGCCTCTTTTTAGCAGGTACCCAAATGAAAACGCATTACTACTTTGAAAGCTATCAAATCCGCTTGGGCACTTTTGAAAGTGTAGGTGCATTAATGCAACACATACATTCGTTGTTAGCAGACTCTGTAGATCCACACTTTACTTTCCCCGATTCACAAGTACTTGATAAACATTTGTAACACTATTTGGTTTAAAAGGACGAGCAGGCATTAAGGCCCTACTGCCTCAATATTGAGGAAAAAGACCTCTGTCAATGCACATCTGTATCATATAACGGTATACCTTTGGGGCCAATTGCACTTTTAAAAGGGAACTTATTTTATTGTTCTTTTTGTATTCGAAAAGGCACTACCGCCCAAACAGTTCTAAGTCCTCTTACAACCCTGAAGAGGGGAACCAGGCTGCCCATAGGAAACAGCAAGATAGACCCAGCCGGCAGCTAGCTAAAATAAAAACATTCTGCTTTTTTCTGAACGCAAAAGATCACTAACAACCCGACCATCAGCTGGAAAAGTGTTCCAAAGGTTAGTTGAAACAACAGTGCAGGAACATCTATAAGCCTTAGAATGTTTGCAGCGGGTAGAAACTAGTGTTGAGCGTGTTCGCCGAGGTCGTGAGGAAATGAGCAGCACAAGGCGGTCCTTAATATTCAAGGATAATGGACTAAACAAACCTTTATGGACAAACGTTAAAAGTTCTAAAATAATCCTGCTCTTTAGGGGTAGCCAATGTAGTTTTCTTAACACTGGCAGGATGTGAAAGTGCCTAGGTGTGTTGGTGACAATCCTAGCTGCTGTGTTCTGCACAACCTGTAGCTGCTGAACAACAGAATCAGGGACGCCTGCATAAAGAGGAGTACAGTATTCCGCTTCTGCACCAATAATAGCCCTGGCAATGGATGCAGAGTGTTTTTCGGAAAGCAGCGGCCTGATTTGACGAAGCAGCATGGGGTAGAAACTGAAGCTTTTCATAACTTGAATAGCCTGAGGATCCTTTGATAGGGGGAATCCAGAATCATGCCACGAATTCTGACATTTTAATAGTATGGCTGCAATCTGCGTGGCACGGTAGGTACCCAGCACTCTTATAAGCGGGACACTGAGACAAAACTTGACAAGTAGGAAATTGAGCGCTGTCCTTATGTATAGAATTGAAGTGGTGAGTGACCTTTTATGGCTGGCTAGTAACTTGCAATTTTAAATGTTTCCCCCCTGTTCTCTTGATTCAGTCCCAGCCAATTATCAGCCATCCACTGGCCAATGCAATGGAAGACGGTCTGATTGTGTGCTACTGCGGCATTGTAATCACCATCATGGTGATAAATGAAGCTGTGCCCTGCTCTTTTAGTAGGTCATGTGGTGGCTTCATATGAATGTGAAATAGAACAGGCGAGATACAGGAGCTCTGAGGTAGCCCGTAGTTACCAGATTCAGGCAAGCAGACATGTTCCGAGAACTTTATTCATGAAGTTCTTTTGCTGAGGAAGGAACTAAACCAGTTTGCTGTTTTTTGAGATACCATTGTCATGTCTTGATTCCATTGACTAAGGATACCATGATCAATGGTATTGATCGCAGCCGTTAGGTCATGTAACATATAACAGAAGGCTGCTATGCCCCTGGTCGACGATCTGTGCAGGGGAATACTTTATGCCACACCTAGATGGAATTTCAGAAATGTGACTGTTAGCATATGCCACACCTAGATGGGATTTCAGAAATGTGACTGTTAGCATATGCCACACTTAGATGGAATTTCAGAAATGTGACTGTTAGCATATGCCACACCTAGATGGGATTTCAGAAATGTGACTGTTAGCATATGCCACACCTAGATGGGATTTCAGAAATGTGACTGTTAGCATATGCCACACCTAGATGGGATTTCAGAAATGTGACTGTTAGCATATGCCACACTTAGATGGAATTTCAGAAATGTGACTGTTAGCATATGCCACACCTAGATGGAATTTCAGAAATGTGACTGTTAGCATATGCCACACCTAGATGGAATTTCTCAAGTTTAGTCTGCACCAAACCTAGACAAAAATGTGACTGTTAGCATATGCCACACCTAGATGGAATTTCAGAAATGTGACTGTTAGCATATGCCACACCTAGATGGAATTTCAGAAATGTGACTGTTAGCATATGCCACACTTAGATGGAATTTCAGAAATGTGACTGTTAGCATATGCCACACCTAGATGGAATTTCAGAAATGTGACTGTTAGCATATGCCACACCTAGATGGAATTTCTCAAGTTTAGTCTGCACCAAACCTAGACAAAAATGTGACTGTTAGCATATGCCACACCTAGATGGAATTTCAGAAATGTGACTGTTAGCATATGCCACACCTAGATGGAATTTCAGAAATGTGACTGTTAGCATATGCCACACCTAGATGGAATTTCTCAAGTTTAGTCTGCACCAAACCTAGACAAAAATGTGACTGTTAGCATATGCCACACCTAGATGGAATTTCAGAAATGTGACTGTTAGCATATGCCACACCTAGATGGAATTTCAGAAATGTGACTGTTAGCATATGCCACACCTAGATGGAATTTCTCAAGTTTAGTCTGCACCAAACCTAGACAAAAATGTGACTGTTAGCATATGCCACACTTAGATGGGATTTCAGAAATGTGACTGTTAGCATATGCCACACCTAGATGGAATTTCAGAAATGTGACTGTTAGCATATGCCACACCTAGATGGAATTTCTCAAGTTTAGTCTGCGCAAAATCTAGACAGAAATGTGACTGTTATCATATGCCACACCTAGATGGAATTTCAGAAATGTGACTGTTAGCATATGCCACACTTAGATGGAATTTCAGAAATGTGACTGTTAGCATATGCCACACCTAGATGGAATTTCAGAAATGTGACTGTTAGCATATGCCACACCTAGATGGAATTTCTCAAGTTTAGTCTGCACCAAACCTAGACAAAAATGTGACTGTTAGCATATGCCACACCTAGATGGAATTTCAGAAATGTGACTGTTAGCATATGCCACACCTAGATGGAATTTCAGAAATGTGACTGTTAGCATATGCCACACTTAGATGGAATTTCAGAAATGTGACTGTTAGCATATGCCACACCTAGATGGAATTTCAGAAATGTGACTGTTAGCATATGCCACACCTAGATGGAATTTCTCAAGTTTAGTCTGCACCAAACCTAGACAAAAATGTGACTGTTAGCATATGCCACACCTAGATGGAATTTCAGAAATGTGACTGTTAGCATATGCCACACCTAGATGGAATTTCAGAAATGTGACTGTTAGCATATGCCACACCTAGATGGAATTTCTCAAGTTTAGTCTGCACCAAACCTAGACAAAAATGTGACTGTTAGCATATGCCACACCTAGATGGAATTTCAGAAATGTGACTGTTAGCATATGCCACACCTAGATGGAATTTCAGAAATGTGACTGTTAGCATATGCCACACCTAGATGGAATTTCTCAAGTTTAGTCTGCACCAAACCTAGACAAAAATGTGACTGTTAGCATATGCCACACTTAGATGGGATTTCAGAAATGTGACTGTTAGCATATGCCACACCTAGATGGAATTTCAGAAATGTGACTGTTAGCATATGCCACACCTAGATGGAATTTCTCAAGTTTAGTCTGCACCAAACCTAGACAAAAATGTGACTGTTAGCATATGCCACACTTAGATGGGATTTCAGAAATGTGACTGTTAGCATATGCCACACCTAGATGGAATTTCTCAAGTTTAGTCTGCGCCAAATCTAGGCAGTAACATGATTGTTGGCATGTGCCACACTTAGACGGAATTCTCAAACTTAGCCCGCGTTGCATCTAAATAGAAATATGATTGTTAGCAAATACCACACCTAGATAGAATTTCAGAAATGTGATTGTTAGCATATGTGATTCTTAGCATGCACCACACTTAGAATTATGAACCTAGCTTGCGCGGCATCTAGATAGAAATGTGACTGTTAGCATGTACCAGACCTAGATGGAATCCCACAATTGCAAGGACAGCAATGCCAACTAACCAACCAACTAACAATTCCATCCCTCTGCATACACCTCTCAAACTATAACCAAACACAACCACAAGCCTTAAACGCAGCAATCCGCACAAACTTCACAACAATGCAACAACAAAACAAACCACACAGACTTGCACAACAGCACCCGACGACTACGGACCATAAAACACCCCAAGCCCAGCCGACGGACCCACCGGGCTGAGGCTGCCAACAGCACATCACTGCTCTCTTGCACTTTTCCAGCTTATTCCTACTAACCCACCCCCCCTCCTCCCCTTTTCAGAGCCGAGCCGCCAGAGCGCCAGGGGACCACTTCGGTGGTGATAGTGCGTGGTACAAATGACCTTTAACATTAACATTAACATACCTAACAGGGCCCTTTTTTTGCCCTACCTGGGCGAAAGCCCGATAACCCAAGATTCTACACGCGCCTGTAGCTGAACAGTGGCAGCACGTTCTAGAACTTCCAACAAAAAAAGGGTTGTTAACGAGGCAATAGCTAGCACAGTCCAGAGGGTAAGGGTAGGTGTTTTAAATAAGGGTGTAACCCAGGAGCTCTTAGGAATGCCGGGAAAAGTGCAGTCTCTGAAAGAGGCATTGATGATCTTACAAATTTAGGGCCCTAGTAAACCCACACAATGTTGATGGCTTTAGCAGGGCAAAAGGTGGGAGGATAGCTCAGGGGCAGCCTGCTTGTCTTGGAAGCAAGACACTGCATAGTAACACAGGTTCGAATACGAGCTTGCGCTTAGAAACTGTTCCCGGTATTAAGCGCGTTCTAAATGAACAATTATAATTAACAAGACAACTTGCCAGTTTAAGATTAGCCCAGTATTGCTTTAGCCTCATGAACGGAAAAGGGTTGTAATTTAAACTGGTCTTTCTTATGGCGAGTATTCAAGTTAGTTAGTGAGGATCTGGTGTGTCCTGAGCATCCAGATTTTGGACTCTGAAAAGAGGCTGCGTGCACAGGATTAATGCGGTCGCGGATCCTTGATACTTTATCTCGAAAGTATAATTTCAAATGACTAGAGCAAAAGGGGGATTGGTAGGTGGGAGTCATGATCGAAGCAGGTTGTTTAAAACTATACAAAATCCTGACTAACCCTTTGGAGTGATGCGGGGGCAGGCTGAATTTGTTCAGCATAGTTTTCTCTCCCAGATTCAAAGGTCACGGATTTATAGGCTAACCTGGAGATTTTGGAATCTTTACATTTCTTGCATTAGAGTCTCTTCTCCACTTTCACTCTCTGCTTCTCATTTAATGTTTTAAGAGAGCACGGGCCGGGGAGAACCACTTGTCGCCAAGATGTTTATTCTTAATGCTTTTTTTTTTTTAATGATTTTTCATATGGTCAAATTGTTACTGTTTCCAGATCATCCACGTTAGTTGCTTCAGTGGAGGTTTCTTAGTTAAAGAGAAGAGGGCTAAGGGCAGAGGCCGTGAGCTTGTGTTTGTCCCGAAAGAGAGTCGCTGTGTAACCCAGAATCCTGGGAGAAACAGATTGTGATGGGGATATGTGGAAAGAAATGGCAGCGTGGTCTGACCAGTCTACAAGAAGTACATATGGGAAGGATAAGGAAACATTCCTGATTATAACCCAGTCTAAAGTTCTACATGATAAGTAGTCTATTTTTGCATGTGAAGATTTCCTAGCTGTGCATACATTCATGCTAGATACCATGTAACCTAACAGTTGCTGGCATGCAAA
This sequence comes from Ambystoma mexicanum, assembly GCF_040938575.1. Classification (NCBI taxonomy): domain Eukaryota; kingdom Metazoa; phylum Chordata; class Amphibia; order Caudata; family Ambystomatidae; genus Ambystoma; species Ambystoma mexicanum. Next base: position 45,959,890 of record NC_090933.1, on the reverse strand, counting down.
ATAACTGATGCAGAAAGTGTCACTTAAATATGGAGGCTAGTGGCTCCCTTACGCACTCACAGGCTAACAGGCCCCAGTGGTCGAAGGGAGCGGAAATGGTCAGGAGCGGCTTCCCACTACTTTCTTTTTTTTCTGTTAACAGTTCTACTACTTTTGCAACCCTTTTCACCATTCCGGAACTGTTCTTTGTGAAGTTAAAGCACACGTCTCCATTTTACCACCGGATATCAGTTACAGCTAAACTCAATTGGCCGTCAACCAGTATGACGGCAAACCTTGAAAAATGTGTTTCACGTGGGCCCGTTCCTTCCTACTTTGTACCCCGCCAGAGCCACAGTTCCACTACTTTTTTGGTAAACTTCTATCACTGACAGGCCCATCTAGGTAAAACCCAATAGGACCACTTTTTAAAACACAGGGTACATTCTGAAAGTGAGGTTGTTTAGCAAGTTTGACTTTCAGGCATAAATATTATATAATGATGAGAGCTTCGTACACGGACAGACATGAATCCCAGAGCCTAAAAGGCCAAACCAACGACTAGGTCACTCCCCTACACTCAGTGCACCTCAAAAATACATAGAAGGATGTACTAAGTGACGATTCTTTGAATTGGATCTTAACAGTTTGAACAAATCTGTTTTATTGGTTGCCCTATAAAACATTTAAAGTATTTGAATGTGATGTATATAGAGGCTAACTTGTATAGTTTTTTCACTGTTCAATAACTGTCTAGCACATGTGTGTTTATATTTTTATATCAACGTTCATTTACTAAGTGTTTTGAATACACCTGTGCTGCTTGTTCCTTTTCCTTTTCTGTTGTTTCCCTGATATAGGAACCACTTGAACAGGGAAACAATGTGGAATTGAGCCCGCCCCATTCTGACATTGGCTAAATAAAAAAGCTAAAGCTCACTCAACATGTGTTTTTTGCTCCCTTTTCAACTAATGTTAAAAAGCTAAATGACACAGTTCTACAGATACTAAGCATGCAAAATGTTGTAACCTTTACAGAAAATGTATATGTAAAGTAACAAAAATCCTTGTGGTAGGACGCCAATCCTTTGTTTCAATAACAGGCCAAACCAAGCAATCCAAGACGGAGAATGCAGGACCTATTAACCACGGCCTATACAGGACGCAACACACATGGACATCTGAGTCCACATACCTACAACATAGCCTTGATAAAGATCCTAAAGCTCGAAACACGTGTCGGCTGAACACAAAAAAGACTATGGGGCTCATTACAAAACCGGCGGTAGCCAAGCCGGTATAATAGGCACAGCTGCCGCTGGTATCATTTTTTTTCTGGCACCCGCGAATGGGTAATTACCGGGTCATTATGGCCCCGCCAGACCTGGTAATTGCACATTCGCGGGTGCCGGAAAAAAATGCTCCCCATTCCCATTTGAGCCCCACAGGCCATAGGGCTCAATGGGAATGGGGAGGTGGGATGCACCGGCACCATTGGTGAATGGTGCCGGGGGATCCGACATGCTCTGCTCGCGGGCGCCGAAGGCCTAAAATGAGGCCCTGTATGTCTTCTTCTGAATAAATACCACTGAACCCACGGAAACACTATGCGGATATTTATCCTTTTCCACATACCAAGTGCCAAGCATCCGGGAACCACTTTCTTACAGAAATCATTATTAACCTGGGTTCCTGGAATTAAAAAATAATCTGTGCGATTTGGCCATGTAGATGAAATTCCGTAAAAATAACAACTTTGCCATTGAAAAAGGCACCTTCTAAATGCTGAAGTTTATCACTGGCTCCAAATATGTGCCATAACTGTGGAGTTGAACGGAGGGGTAGAAACAAGTAGCTGTCGAAGGATGAGGAAAGAGAAGAAAAACTGAGTTGTTTTGCTGTTCAAAGTTAAGTCACTCCAAAGTTATATCCCTGGCTTGGCACATGGATTTCTAGTCTCTGGGGGCACACAAGGTAGCCCTGTCATTATGAGGTGTGACACGTGCCACAGAATCAACCGGAGGCGCTGTAGGGCTTAGGCACTTTACTTGCGGGTCCAAAGTCACAGGCTGCAATAGCTCGAGTGAAGCCAGCAAAGCCTGCACCTGTGCACCTCCAGCACACCTCCAGCCACTCGCCCTTATCCCCCTGTGCACCTCCAGCACACCTCCAGCCACTCGCCCTTATCCCCCTGTGCACCTCCAGCACACCTCCAGCCACTCGTACTTAACCCCAGTGCACCTTCAGCACACCTCCAGCCACTCGCCCTTATCCCCCTGTGCACCTCCAGCACACCTCCAGCCACTCGCCCTTATCCCCCTGCGCACCTCCAGCACACCTCCAGCCACTCGTACTTAACCCCCAGTGCACCTTCAGCACACCTCCAGTCACTCGCCCTTATCCCCCTGTGCACCTCCAGCACACCTCCAGCCACTCGCCGTTATCCCCCTGTGCACCTCCAGCACACCTCCAGCCACTCGTACTTAACCCCCAGTGCACCTCCAGCACACCTCCAGCCACTCGTACTTAACCCCCAGTGCACCTTCAGCACACCTCCAGCCACTCGCCCTTATCCCCCTGTGCACCTCCAGCACACCTCCAGCCACTCGCCCTTATCCCCCTGTGCACCTCCAGCACACCCCAGCCACTCGTACTTAACCCCCAGTGCACCTTCAGCACACCTCCAGCCACTCGCCCTTATCCCCCTTTGCACCTCCAGCACACCTCCAGCCACTCGCCCCTAACCTCCTGTTCACCTCCAGCACACCTCCAGCCACTCGCCCCTAACCCCCTGTGCACCTCCAGCACACCTCCAGCCACTCGCCCCTAATCCCCATGTGCACCTCCAGCACACCTCCAGCCACTCGCCCCTAATCCCCTGTGCACCTCCAGCCACATGCCCTTAACCCCCTGTGCACCTCCAGCACAGCTCCAGCCACTCGTACTTAACCCCTGTGCACCTTCAGCACTCCTCCAGCCACTCGTACTTAACCCCCTGTGCACCTCCAGCACACCTCCAGCCACTCGCCCTTAACACCCTGTGCACCTCCAGCACAGCTCCAGCCACTCATACTTAACCCCCTGTACACCTTCAGCACACCTCCAGCCACTCGCCCTTATCCCCCTGTGCACCTCCAGCACACCTCCAGCCACTCGCCCCTAATCCCCTGTGCACCTCCAGTCACTCGCCCCTAATCCCCCTGTGCACCTCCAGCACAGCTCCAGCCACTCGTATTTAACCCCCTGTGCACCTCCAGCACACCTCCAGCCACTCGCCCCTAATCCCATGTGCACCTCCAGCACACCTCCAGCCACTCGTCCCTAATCCCCTGTGCACCTCCAGCCACACGCCCTTAACCCCCTGTGGACCTCCAGCCACTCGCCCTTAACCCCCTGTGCACCTCCAGCCACTCGCCCTTAACCCCCTGTGATCCCATGAAAACTGCACGATCGAAGGGACAGTTGAAGGACAGGAGCAGTGTTTGGAGGGCAGTGATGGAAAAGCAAGGGCGGCGTTGGCCATGAAGAGGGCAAACGGGCAGACGAACATGCAATCCACGAACAGCAAAGTATCGCTGGCGGCTCCAGGGGTATTGTGTAAGAAGCTACAGAGAAACAATCCCTGTCCCAGCAAAACAAGTCTTACGGGAGGGAGCAAGGCAGAGGACTCCCATTCCCATCACATTCGAGTCGGGTGGTTTCGGTGTAATCCTTTTCTATTCACAAGGCCGTTTTAATAAACACATGCATAGGAGATAATGTCATAGTTTTATATAGAGCTTCACGTCAACTTCACCATCTTCTAAGCACTGCATCAGCGGGTGCCATTATTACCCATTTCTATAGTACTCAATGTATTGACCTCTAGGGAATTAAGTGGTGAGTCAGCCCTGATTCGAACATGTATTTAGCATCATCATTGTGCCAGGTGAATGCTGGTACGGTGTAATAATTAACCAGCCGCCCACTTCCAGTGTATCACTATGGACCCCACGGTAAAAGGGCTTCTGTTTACACAGAAGGCCCGGCAGCTCCAGTACAGCGACATTCTTGGGGATTACTGCGGCCCAGCTCGCACATTCCAAATGCCACTAGATTTTAGCAAACACAACTAAAACCCTGGACCCAAAAGTTCAAGGACAGTGTCCACGCAAACAGTGTGTACAGGGTTATTCACAGGAGCCTTTTCCTAAAGACGCAGGCAACTTGGAGCAAGACGTCTCGTCTCCTAGGCGACATGGTGACTTCAAAAGAACGGCCTACCTCCCGATGCAGAACTTGTACCCGGCAGATAACGATTATCCGCAAATACGGAAGTGATCTCTTCAGTTTTCACAAGTAGCGTTCTTACGCCCGTCTGGCGTTGACCTTTAGCCCACTGCAGGTGGCGCAAAAACCTTTCATGTGATCTCTCTGTGGAGCCTGGAGAATGTCACACAGCAGCAGCACTGGAATCCGAGAAGCAGCAGATGAAAGCAGGCAAGACTGCATAGTTTTGCAAAAATGCAGAAATGTTCATTTTAAAAAAGGGGGTGGGAAGGGGGGGATGGTCAAGTTGAAATAATTTGGAATTTTTACCGCGTGCATCTTTCAGTGCCAAATATATATTTGACAATATATTTGAGGTAAAGTACTGCTAACTGACTCTGAAAGGTTCTTCTCAGGCGGTGAAGGATACCTGTAGTGCATTTGACCGGATTAGAGTAGCTCGAAGATCCCCGTGGCTGATGTGCCAAGGAGTGCAGCATTGGGAGGGTTGTGCTGGGGCATGGGGGAGGCCAGCCAGGATTGGTTACGATGTAGCCTAAATTCTAGAGAAAGTTGTGCTAGATGTAGCTGTTAGGGGGTCTCTAGATAGGACTCTGACTAGTTTTTAGTTACAGAGGTTTGAGGACCTCTAGGAATATGCTATTGGATGTGGAATTGGGGAGGAGCTTGCATAAATTATTCTCCAAAGGATTCCAGATTTCTAAGAAGTTCAAAGATTCAGTTATCTCCAAACGGTGAGATAACCGGATGGAATTCCACCAAGCTCGATGGGTTGGCGGATCTTGATACTTCCATGTGGCGGTGATATATTGAATGGCTGCTGCTAGAAGAGTATCTAGTAGAGAGATTTTCTTAGTATTTAAGAATCTTTCTTTAACATGGTAGCTAAAGAGTTGGTACAACGATCATTCAAGGAATGCATAGAGCCAATTTGAAGAATATCTCAACTATGTTTAGCAATCTTCTCCCAAAATACAGATAGTTGAGGACATGAGAAAAGCATATGCTGAATTGAGCCCATTAGCTGTGTATCTTTGTATCTCCAACAGTGTGGGTTATTGCTCATTTTGGCCTTGTGTAATTATTCTGGGGTCTATAGTGCCTTGTGAAAAACAAAGAAAAGGCTTTGGGCTTTACTGGCTGATCTGGAAGCTTTAGCTAATCTCAAGTATATGTGTTGCCATTGGGTCATTTCCAGTTCAATGCCCAGAGCTTCTTCCCATTTCCTAGTGATTTCCGGATTCAGGTTACTGTGATTGTTCAAGAGACTATTTCTTTTGTAAAAAACCCTGGCCTTGATGAGTCAGCTGGACAATGCTATGTTATCTGAACTACAGCGCTGTACCACCGGAGTGTTTGTTTTGTATTTTGAGATTATTTTACAGAGCCTCATATAGTTCCTTAGTTCAGTCGGAGGTAGACCATAATTGTTTGGAAGTTCTCTGACACTGAGAGTAGTTTCATCGGCCCAAACTTGATGTACGAAAAAGATGTTCCTATCTATCCAAGAGTCCCATTGTAAGGTTTGTTTAGTAGTGGACCTCTTTGTGGTTCACTTAAGATGGGTTTCCTTCTCCTTCCTTCCTTTCCACTCTTACTTTTGTCCTTTCTTCACAACTATTTCTCTCTCTAAGCCTCTTCTCAGTAGCAACATTACAATCCAACGTACCCTCTATTCTTTGTACGCATTGGAGCGCACCCGCACAGATAACCAATTTCCCAACTGCTTTTGTAATACACAACACACCTCTCTATACTAAAGAATGTATTTTCATTGTCCTGACCAACACCATGTGATAGAGCCTGTCATTGTTCAATTGATTATTGTCAATTTATGCTTCTTCTGATCATTCTATGCATTTTAATCATATGTTGTGGCTCCCCCTGCGTACCTGTAACCTGGTCCCTTACTTATGTTTTATATACTTGCACTAGATTTGTAAAGACTACTGATATCTCTGTTAAAAATACAATAAAACTCTTTGAACTTAAAGTACTGCTTGCAATATGTTATAAGGATATTTATTGCACGCCACCCAGGATTCTCAGGGCCTGTAGAATGTTACGAATCTCTGAAGTGACATGCAATATATTTTCTTACAATGGCTGGTCACAATGTCATCCCCCTTAATACTTGACCTCATGCTAACGCTAACGAAACACATATTTCAATTTTCAGCAGTTCATAAGAAGAATCTAAAAAGCTTGGCACGAATTTAAATGCTCCAATGACAGCTGAAATTATGCCATTTGCTGGCTCAAGCAGTTTCTGTATGACGCCACACCTCAACTGTAATCCATAACGTTAGTTGATTAGTGATGTAATTTTGTTGTTACAGTTGGGTAGTGAGGACACAAGATTAATTACTGAGGCCAGACCCACAGCACTGCCCAAGTCGCAAGGATTAAAACTGCCTAGAGGTGCATACCGTAGGCTTTTGAGGGCCAAGAAGTGGGCATGGCACGAGGACAAGTGGACCACCATGCTCAATGCAATTGGAAGGGGTGACTCGAAGGGCTTCTGGAGCCTTATGGGGACAGGGCGCAGAGTCTCAGAGCCAGTGTGCATCAGGGATGCATAACGGAGCAAACTTGGATGGACTACCGCAGTAGCCTTTATGCTGTGATTGCATCAGAGTGCTCGACAACAAGAACTGGCGGTGGGGTTGTTACCCCGCTGGTGGTATCAGGTGAAGAGGTGAAAAAATCCGGGAAAGGCTGCGGCCCCTGATAGGGTCCAAGTGGATTTTTATTTGTCTGAGCAAGTGGTATGGGTCCCGTATCTGACAACAGTTCAATGCATGCTTGAGAAAACACATGGTACCCAGGTCTTGGACCTGTGCAGAATTAGTGCCGATTCACAAGAAAGGTTTGAGGGATCAGCCCTCGAATTATCGGCCTATCTCGCTGCTAGCTGCAGGGGGTAAGATCTTTGCTAGGGCCTTACTATTTCACCTGGAGGCCTGGGATACACGTAATTTGATAATTGACCATCAGCAAGCAGGGTTTTGTGAAGGGTTGAGCACCATAGATCTGAGCCTTCGGTTGCGGTTGAATATTGATAAATATGCAGTACTTAGAAAAGTTAAAGTGCACGCTGTCTTTGTGGACCTGAGGACTGCTTTTGATACCACAACTTGGCACCTCCTCTGGGAGGTCCTTATGGCTTATGGTGTCCCTTCTGCCTTAATACTTGAAATACAGAGCTTGTGCACTCATAACACAGCTGTATTTTGGTGGGGAGTGGACAGCAGGACCTCTGTTAGCTTTAATGTCAAAAAGGGAGTCCGCCAAGGGTGTGTTTTGGCCCTTAAGTTGTTCTGTACATTCATTAATGGTGCCATCAAAGAACTGTTGGCTGTCCAGACGGGTGCGCCGATGCTGGCGGGCGAAAGGATGCCTGTCCTGCTCTTTGTGGACGACACAGTGTTGTTGTTTTTGAAAACTAGAGATTACAATTAGCTTTTCGGGAATGCCTCCCCCGCAAGACTTATAACAGCGTTCCTCTCTTATTGGTCATCGTGAACTTACGCAGAGACCTGCCGGACACTTAATACTCTATCACCGCTATATTAAACGGTGGAGATTCTTTTTTCCGGGTCGGACAACCTCAAGGGGAATAATACCCCGTGGAGTAAGAAAACGATGACAACTCCCACAAGACTTACCCATATGATATGATTCTCAATGGAATAATTTGTCTGTTTTTAAAAATGCAATTTGTCTGACTGTTGATGCATGTTTAAACCAATCCCCGAAACACAAGCCCCTGAAGAATTTCCAGGTATTAGACACGAACCACTAAGATCGGAAAGAAACATGTCGGGCACTTTTTTGTGGTTGTGAAATAAGATGATGAAAATGAATGGAGTGTGAATGAATGGAATGAGATTGAGTGAGTTGTGTTTAATGAGGTATGGCCCAGTGTGAACACCACAGCACAAGACACTTTAAACAACAAGTATTCAAATGAACACATCTACTTGTTGAGAGGGGGTAGTACATGCATTGATGTTAGATTGTGTCCTCTGTATTTCCTTTGCGAAGACGGTATAGGCACTTTAATACTGTAATGTTTTAATATTTCGTATGTATTTGAATAATAAAACTATGTATATTTTTTTATAAACTTGCGGTTACGCAATTTTTTCTTGAGCACCATAAGTGAATATGGTTGTTGAACAGAATCCACCTATCTATAGGTAGCATTTTTTCAATCACAAGCTTTGTGTTTCAAAGCAGTAAGGGTTGATCCCTTTTATCCCAGGGTACGCTTGTGGTTGATATCCCTGAATCTCTTCTTGTTTGATGTTGTTGTCTTTGACACCAGCAGGCGCCCGCAAGCAGCTGGACATTTTCACAGCCTTCTGTAGGAAAAACTGATTATCTCTTAATGTCACCAAAACGAAATCCAAGTTCTTTTAAACAGGCACCAGGAAAAGCCAAGAGGCACTTAGGCTGGTGCTGGATGAGGGCCTGATTGAGCCGGTTTCACATGATGACTACTTAGGGGGGTCAGACTAATGGCAGCCTGTGGGTGGACGAATCAGCTTGAAAAGGCTAGGCTTACCCTGGGTTGCCACAGCTGGGCCCTGGCACGATATACTGCTGAACACGGCAATGGGGCAATGCGCCTTGCATTGGAAGCCTATAAAGCTCAGGCAGGACAGGCGGCCATGTAAGGAGCGGAGCTATGCGGGCAGGTCAACATCCATTCATTGGCAGCGGTAGAAAATACATTTCTGAAAAATGATCTGGGCTTGCCCGCTAGTACCCCAACAGTGCCAATGTTACTAGAGACCGGCATGCAGGGGATACCACACGTTTGCCGGATCCGCCCAGCTTTATACTGGGTGCGTCTTTGGTCAAATGGAAAACTTGTTAAATTTAGAGATGATCTAATGGATGTTTTGGCACAAAAAGGGGGTACATCTCTGAAGTGGGCTGTGCATGTTAGGAATTGATTGAGGGAATTGGATCTTGGCTCATATCGGAGCAACCCTATTGGAATCACCTCACAATCAGAGGGCATTGTTAAAGAAGCTGCATTTGCAAAAGCACAGCGAGATGTTTCAGAGAAATCTCTTGCCTCAGTGCTTTTTGCACGATACATTGGAATTAAAACTAAGGCAGGCTGTGAGGAGTACTTGGACTATGTGACCCCAAAACACGAAAGAGCACTGTATATAAAATTCCGCCTAGGTATTTTACCAACAGCCTGACTCCAAAGATAGCTGGCAGAATGTTGTATCGCCTATGCGCCTTCTGTGCAACAGCGCCACAGAGGATTTCAAATATTTTGTACTGCTATGCCCAGTTTCGCTGCCACTGAGGAAGCGTTTCCGTAGACCTCTTTTCGTAATCGTGGTTGCAGAACCACAGAGGAGGCCCTGAAGACGTGTTTAAATTCGACTGATACCCTTGCTGTATTTGCTACCTGTATATTTCTCAGATGGGCATGGTGTTTACGTTTAAAAATGTTACCAGAGATCCCTGGCTAACTGATTGGCTGTATTCTCGATTCTGTATCGCCATGTCATTGTATGTGTTCTTTCTTAGTGATGTATGCTTTTATGACAATTTTGTCGAAACAAAGCTAGATGAGCATTGAATTTAAATGCTCCAATGACAGCTGCAATGATGCTATTTGCTGGCTCAAGCAGTTTCAGTATGACGCCACACCTCAACTGTAATCCATAACGTTAGTTGATTAGTGATGTCATTTTGTTGTTACAGTTGGGCAGTGATGACACTCTTATAGTGTAACAACATTTCTTACAGGGTTCAAACGAAAATTGCAGACCCCCTTGTTATTAGAAAAACATATACGTTTTGAAATCAGTAACTGCGCGTGGGCATGCAGTTTTTTTCTGCCAATGTAAGCCTGCATTTCCCCCATTTGAAGCTGCCTCCTTTCCCCCGTCTCTCTGCTCCTACTAAAGCCCTTCATTCTGCCCCCAGTGTCACCTCTTCACCTACCTCCCATCTCTCCCTATGGCAACCACTTCCTTCCACGCCATTTCTGACTTGCCACAGTCCTCTTTTCCCCATCACTGCTGCTTCCGAGCTCCTCCTGGCCCTTGTCCCTTGTTTGTTTTTACACTCCCTGCTGCTTTTTTTGCTTCCCGCGCACCAACTGCACAGCGTTCAGAGTCATAGCCTCTATTATTTTTTTTCTTTCTTTGGTACCCATGCCTTGTATCCAGGTGCTAGTACCTTTACATCCCTCACCCATTGGCTATAACAGCATGTAAATGGCCCCAAGCCTGCGCTTACACTCTCGCGAGCCAACAAAGCCCATGGCTCAAGGCTGTAAACCTTAGTTGTACATATACAGATATAGGGAGTCATTTTTCAGAGGTTGATAAATGATAAATTCACTACCATTAAGTTGGGAAATACTAACACTAGCTATTTACAGTGCTACCAAACAGCAAAGGCTGTAGAATGAAGCGCCAGGGAGCAGGTGCATTCGCAGAAACGGCGACAGTGCCCAGTGCTTCAATGTCACAATCACACCTCTTAGGAGACCACCCTTCATGATAACCCCACTACAGAACTTTGAAACAAAGGAGAGAATACACGGAGGAGGATAGGATAGCTCAGGCGCAACATGCTCGCCTTGGAAGCAAGGTGACATGGAGCAACACGGGTTCAATCCCCGGGTCTGCGCCTAGAAACCTTTGGGTATTAATTGCATTATAAATATCACATCATATAAATAACCTATCATATCATGGAGAGAAAAAACCGCTGCCTGCCACATGCTGGTCTCAGACCATTATGCTTTTACCATTTTGGATCTCCATGAACATGCACGTTCCAAAATGGAGAACTTTTGGCGCTTTCCCCATTTATGCTAGTGTCAAAGGGGGTGTTTCACAAAATGGTTCCTGGTTCAAAAAGCTGCGTAAATCCAAGTCAGTATGTGTTACCCCTATATTATATCCAATACGACAGTAGAGTTTCTTGGCAATGCCAACACTTTGGGCTTGTGTGTAGGCCTGGGGAAGGCTTGCCAGGCGCAGCCATCGTGGTATTAACTGGCCATTGATGGTAGCAGGCGCAAAATGGTGCGAGTACGTGGACATCTAATAGCAGTGCCTGGAAAAAGCTTAATAATTATACACAAGCCCAAACTGTTGGCTGTGCCAATGCTTGTTTTTAACATGACGTCAGCGAAGGACACGCATTGTGCTTATAAATCGAGTGGCTTAAGGCAGGCCTGGTAAGATATTTTTATTGCACTGGTAGTTTTGCAGCTCCAAGTAAGTCATTAACGCTCAGAAGACTGCTTTGAAAGAACACTGGCAGGCACTTTCAGTGCAACGTTTGATGGTAAGGCTTGATTAAAGTCACCACAAAGAGTTTCCATGAGGAGGTGTTTCAGTGGGAAGGGGCAGAAATGGGTGAGAATGGCCATAGGGAATAGCATGGTCTTGGGCGTCAATGTTGGCCAAATAACCAAACAAAACCTGTGTGTCCCTCCTCCCTATCTATAGCTAACGCAATAATTTCAGTTTACAGGTGTCGGAAGCGTCAGACACCTAATGGCCCAAACTAAAAAGTGTGAAATCACTCACTTCAAGTTTGGAACATGTTCAAGCGGAAGCAGGTCCCTTCTCATCAAACCAGATTGCATACAGAGGGGGGCTTAATTTGGCAGGAGCCCAAAGGGCTCTTAGGGTAGCGTGACCAGACGTCCCGGTTTGTCCAGGGAAATCACTGTGTGCCCCGGGGTCCTAGGAGTTTTTTTAATTTAAAAAACCCCGTTGGTAGTTTGCAAATGTGGGAGCTAGGGTCCCGTTTTTTTCCAGGACCCGATTTTGAAATCGTTTTCATGCCTATATTTTCTCCCCCTTCCTCTTTGCCTCCCTGGCGCTCTCCTCCAGTGAGAGGATTGTGCCTGGGAGCACACCCCCTCCCACCCCCCACCCCCCCATCCCCTCGCAAAAGGCCAGCGACATAGGAGTAGGACAACCGTTTTATTTGTATTTACGTTAGTCCTATTTTTTGTCTATGGTCTGTCCGTTTTTTTTATTTTTATTTTTATCTGGTAACCCTATCTGAGGGCCTTGAGGGGCACCTCAAGCGTGTTTTTCCAGGCATGACTTGATTTGATCCACAGCAAATATATACTGTGCCAATCTTTATAAAGTGCAGCCTCAGTCACCCCTTGAATTCTAGACTGTTTCTAGGCACAATGCAGGATGGGAAATGGGAGTCCATGTGCATGCTCAGTCAGGGGACGCCTGCGCTCCATATGCCAGGCCCCCTTTATCTGATGGGGCGTGGGCTTCAAGTGAACAGTGGTTCCAGTCCATTTGGCCTGGGCTCAGTGTAGCGTCGTTTCTGCCGTTCCCGCCTGTTCTCACCAGAAGACGTGTAAAGCAGAAAAGCCGTTTACACGTATAGGCAATGAGCGCATGCAAAGCGCAACTGAGGAAGCACATTTTTCATGTTCACTCCGTTACTGAAAGTAAATCTAGCCGACGGCAAGTGTCGAAAGACTGAACTTCAAACTTTATTTAGCCAGAAAGAAAGGTTTTTCCCTTAGGTGACCTCTTCTTCCATGTGTAGTTGGCAGTAGGAGCAGAGGCGTAGCCAGGATTGCCTAACACGTGGGGCCTGAAGCTACTGTAGATGGGCCCAGCGCAGTGACATGACCATCTGTGAATGCCCACACAGGGATGCTGAGTGGGCATTTACTGATTCTGGGTGGGTCGTGCCTGCCTGCTCAGGCCCTACCCTGTCTACACCTCTGGGGGAGTGTACACTATGTTTCACTGTTTACCCCTTTTAAGTTTCAATTCATATTTATACTCAAAATAATTGCTAACAGGGCAATTTCCCGCAATTTCTAACAGCATGGCTACACAGATAAAACAGACCTTCCTGTTGTCCTGTCTTGTTCGTTTTTTGTGTGCGCCCTGATGCCCTCTGGCAGCTGGCACGTTACCAAGAATTATAATAAATAAACAGATAGATTAAGAATAACAATGTGTTTCTGATAGTGCTTCATGTCAGATTCTCCCCACACTTTTAAGCGCCGTAATGATAGCATACTAACCCATAATAATTACTTAATAACCCCGCTTAATGGATCTCCTACTGCAAGAAAAAGAATTGGGCAACTAAGAAAGGTGATAAGACGCAAGATTCAAAATATGTGCCTCATTGAGTCTAGAATACAGCAAGTCGCCTCGATTATAAAAGCCTGAACAGGGGAGCTACAGGATGAGCCAAGATAGGAGTCTACGATTTAGAGGGTGTCCAGTCATTTGGTCGAAAAAAAACTGGTCGACTGCAATTTGGTCGACGCAATTTGGTCGAAAACCAAATGGTCGAATTTTTTTTTTATTTATATATTTATTTTTCGGGTTTTCGTTTTGTAAAAAAAGGGGTTTTTAGAGAAAAAAAAGGGGGTTAAAAAAAGGGTTAAAATAATAATAAAAAAAATTCGACTATTTGGTTTTCGACCAAATTGGTTCGACCATTTGTCTGGTCGACCAATTTTTTTCGACCAAATGTCTGGTAACCGATTTAGAGGCCTATTTGAAAGGGAATATGTTGAGACAGTAGATAGCAGGGAGGGTCCATTAGGTGTTGGGCCTCATTGTTTTAGATGGATAGGACTTCCAAGTGCTTAGCATACATACGTTGCACCACAACATATGGCACCGGTGTATATGATTGTTGCAAAGAGAACCCCATTTGTGGCACCAATTGATTTCATTCAGGATGTGGCATACACTATGCCATAATTGCACAGCCAGCCTACTTACAATCTTAAAATATATCCCTCAGTGGTGTGCCTTTCATCCAGCCCCTAAAGCAGCAAGGGGCTGCTCCCTGTTTGGGTCTGTTGGGATCAGAAAGGTCCTGGGCTAGAACCCCAAGCTCACTCACCCTTTAAGTGACTTCTGCTTCTATGTATAGGGATCTTACCACCCATTGACAACACATTCACCACAGAGCTTCTGTTACCTCACAGGACCATGCAACATTGCTGGGTTGGCTCTGTTAACTGTCATTTGGGCAGCGGTCAAGTCTTAAAAATTAAAGTAGGGGGACTCATCAACAAGCGCAGTGGAATGTGACGTCACCAGAAATTAGCATATCAAGGCGAAATATGCACATTTCTTTAAATTGGTTTTGCATAAACACCAAAATTGCACAGGACGAATGGCATTTGCCTTTCATAAAGTCAACACACACACACAAAACCAAGAGAGGATATTTTCTTCTAATACTGTTTTTGAAAACGTTAAAAGGTGTGCATGTTTTAAAGTCCAAGAACCAAAACAAATGTTTTCCCTGGAACTTGCAGTATCGAAATGGGACATTTCACCTTTAGTTGTTTGCTATTTTTCATCAGGTTACATAGTGCAGTGTTGCAGAGGTCGAAGTGGCCGGGAGCGGCGCTCCTGTACTTTTTATTTTTAAGTTTCACTGTTCCTATACTTTTATTTTAAAAAGAAACTGTTCTGGAACGGTTCAATTTTAATATAAAAGTTCAGGAAGAAGTTGAAGCTTGCACTTCTGTGCACTGCACTGAACATTCCCTTAAATAACAGGTGTGTTTGTTTGGGGGTTTGGATTGTGTACGGGAGGGGCGCAGCAATGGGGTTTGTGGAGAGCGGGGCAGACCGTCAGGGAACATAGCTCCACTACTTCTTTTCGTACACTTCGACCACTGCAGTGTTGAAGTGTCCAGCCTGCAAACCTGATGACTGTGGTTCGATCGCCGAGGTCGGCTTTAATTCATAAAAGAGGGCATTCAATGTTTCTCAGTTTAGATGGGGGGAACTGAGTCAACCCTTTGGAAAAAGTGGGGGGGGGACTCTGTCCACCTGCATGTACCCTTGACTTGGGCCTTGCATTTGGGTACCTAAGGCCCCATTCTAGCCCAATTGAGAACGTATACTTGCTTCTCAGTGAGACATACACCCCTTCCCTTTCCACGTACCCACTTTACCTCCCTTTCTATTTGGCTGCACCCTTTCTTCATTTTCTTCTATTGCCTACTTCTTCTACCCTCCATCATGCATCTTGGTTTTGGCCCATTCCTTTTCTATTACTCTTCTCCTTCCCTTCTCTCATGGCCCTCATCCTCAACTTCGCGTGACTTTTGTCTTATAATACTGTTATTCTCTGGCCTACCCATCTTCCTCCTTCCCCCTGCTTACGCACCACGCAAGTTAGACGCTCCCCAACTTTGCTACTCGCACTCTCTACAACTCCCCCAGATCCTCACCCACTTCTACCTACCAACAACCTGCTTGTTTGCTCTCCATGAAAAATCGTTCTCTCATTTCAAGTTCCTTCTCCTAGTCTACAAAGCTATCAATGATCTTACTCCTCAGTACCTGCCTGATTGTATCTCAGTTTGTTCACCATCTTGTTCGCTGCATTCAAACTAAGCACCCCATACCCTCCTTGTGCCTCATCTCACTTCTGCTCTTTCTCCCTACCTGCCCCACCCGGTAACAATCAAAGCCAGCCCAACTGTGGATCTCTTCGGAGCTCGGCTTAATCTTCACTTATCCGCTAAAGAGGACACTCCCCCTACTCGGAAGGCTAGCTCAGGGGCAACACGCTCATCTTGGATGCAAGACGAAATGGAGCAACCCAGGTTTGATCCCTGGGTCCACGTCTGGGTAATGAGAGTGTTATAAATAACCCATTACAATTACTTCCTCCCTACCTAACCCAGCACTGCCTCCAGTGACACTCAATAATGTTATTTTGCATTTAATTAGTACTCATCTTTAGTTGGAAGCACTTGCCCCCTTAGGTTAATGTTACGTTTGTAAGTCATCTGTTTTCTTATATACATTTTGTTTCTGTTTGTTTTGTCCCTGGTATATGTGCAAATGTTTTAGACCCCAATAAACTGGCTCACCAGTAGTTCCCATCGTTATGCTATTGTGCCTGTACCCTTTGTGAGAATGCTTCTGCCATCCGTAAATGTATTTATTTATTTGGATTTATAAAGCGCCCAGCGGCCCGGAGGCATCGTAATTGTGTAATTGTCATTCATTTCTGATCAAATTTGACATCCCTATTCTTCAAATAATTACAAATGCAAATGTTTCTCATTTTTGTCTTCATTATTTCAGCTTGGATATGTTTTCATGTACTCAGAACACTTTGACGGAAAAACATTGTTTTGAATGTTCTAAAATAAGATTCACTCTCTTTTAATCTCTCTAAACATTCAATCCATGAAAGACTTTCACGACCGAGTCTCGGTCCACCTGCAATTCTTTCATGGCGAGGCACTGGTGTACGTGCAAATATTCCACGGCCAATCACTCACTTGTTTGCAAAACTTTCAAAGCAAAGCACCAGTGTATTGACAAACCCATCCCAACCAAGCACAGGTCTATGTGCAAAACCTTCATTGCCGAGCACTAGTCTAGCTACAAACCTTTCACATCAGAGCACCAGTCAATCTGCTAACCTTTTACTGCTGGACTTTACCAACATACCTGTGTGTATGTATGGTGTCAGAGATGCTAAATGATCCTCTCATACACACTAGCAAGTGCACTTGTTCCCTGAGATGTGATAATACCTTTTGGTTTCCCGCGGCTCACAAAGCGATTGAAGAGAGACTTTGGTAGTGGCGTAACTACACAGCAGCCGTGATGGGCAGTCTGCCTGCAGAACAATCCCAATGCCACTGATGGGAGAAAACCACTCCCAACCCAAGATACAGAGCAAGTTCGATTCGGACGACGAGAACAAAATGCATGTGAAACAGATTGCGTGACAGGTGAGCCGCGCAGCCAAGAAGAAGCATAAAGAGAGTCCATGACCGTACCGGTACTGGTGACGTTACCCCTTGGAACAGAAAGTAATACAGGGAACAGGATTATCGGACAGTTCAGAGGGACTCCTTATAACTCGGACAAAACTCGTCCCAGTATTAATGAGAAAAGTGTGGGAAATAGGCTGGGGAATGAGAATCATGTTCATGAAAGGCAGAGCTACATGAAATACACCAAGTGGGAGAAGAGTAGAGTTCAAAACACATTACTTTGGGAAAAGGGAAAAGTCAACCCAGGTCCCGGACATAAGAAAGAAAATATAATAAACAAAGACATTTGGGAAACAAATGCCCAGGGAAACAGAAAGACAGAGCTCATACATGAAACAGTACTCTGGGGAGAGAGGATAGAGCAGACAAGAAAGAGAGAAAGAACTTATACAAAAGGAAGATTGTTTGCGTAAAAGGGGTGTGGAAAACTTTCAGTCCATATAAGAATTACAGAACTTAATCCTGTGATAACAAGAGACTATTTGCATATGGTCTATTGAGTAGAAAGAAAGAACATAGAAAATACTGAGGCAAAATACAGCAACCAGGAGAAGGGAGCCATTCTCCTGGCGTTAGTTAGTTACATTATTGGTAGAGTCAGATAGTTTAGATTTCGAGAGGAAAAAACTTGTTTTTTGGACATTTATCCTGACTGACGAATACCTTGGTTAGTAAAATAGCTAGGGAATAACCCTATATATTGGGAGAGTAAGGGCTTATTTTATTTTAGAATAAACCTCAGGCCTAAAATGGCTTCACGGCCTCTGTGTCCTTCTTCTGATCCTTCTTCTGATCCTCCACATAACTCTTACACGTTTCCATACAAAGCACATTGTTTTTGATGTGTTATACTTTGTGTTATGGTTTATTATTATTTCATGTATCTACTTGTTTGAATTGTTAAACACAAAGAAGCATTTATGTGTTTAGGTTTCATTATTTAATTTATTATATGTATGTTTTGCTGTTTTAAAAAACTGTTACTAAAAATGTATATTTGTTAGTATATTTAGGTTTATTTGGTTAAGGGTTCTATTCACAATGCTGATATGTTTAGTGTATAATCAATTCGACGTTGGTCGGTGGCAGGCTACATACTATCAATAACCAGGTTTTAGAGTGTTTTTTTTAATAGGAGACAAAAAACCAATTACCTGTTTCATTAATGAGAATTGTTGAGCACTGTTCCAGCAGCAAACCTTTCACAGCAGAGCAGCAGTCAAACCAGCAAATATTTCACCGCCACGCACGTCTGCCTGCAAAACCTGCCCAGCAACAAACCTTTCAAGACCGAGCACCCATCAACTAGTAGCCCTTATTCCCACATGTTCATCCACCCATGCTCATACAGTATTGAAGGAGGATGGGCAACCATGGGTGTCTTCGGAATAATGTACGAAGGTCACATCACTCCTTAATATTAATAATGAAGTGTTAGAGCCTGCACCAAAGGGATCTATTGTGTGGTAGGGGACTTTTGCTCAATTTAGTGATCTCAAACCAAAGACGATTGCCTGTAATGTGGGCAAAAGTAGCATGGAATCTAATGCTACAAGAGCTTGTGCGGTTGGGTGGCAAAAGGGAAATCCTGTGCTGGGGCTCCTGTGACAGATTGTCCTGCTCGCCTTGCCCAGTGTGCACACATTCAAAGGGGAAGCCTTTACAGGTGTTTAGAGCATCAAGCTTAACCTTGCTTATTGGCTAGAGAGCTGGAAACATGAGAAGAACAAAGGACAAGCACAAAATGAAGGCTTCTTTTGGTTCTACGTTCATTCATCGACAGTCTTATTTTCGATGGGTTTTCCCCCAATGTTTTTTTGAAAAACACTCATTGAAATTTTTATTTTTATTTTGGGGGTTCCCTGAAACCCCCTAGCTCTCCTATTAATGTTACACTTTTCCCTACCCCCGCCCCTTATATCCCCTTTCCTACACCCCCATATGATTTTCGATGAGTGTAAAAAAAAAAGAACATTCTGAAAGAAACAATCAAAAAAATGATTGTCGATGAACACACGTTATACCCTTCTTTTCGTGGTTTGGGCCCAGATTCCACACTTTGTGATTGTTTACTCTGAAGAGAAGAAAATAGCGCTTGATGCTTCTTTAGATTGGTATGGACAACAGCAGCAGTGTGTGCTTATAACTTTGGTAACATGGACTGCAAACATTTGCACTCCAAAGGTGTTGGGCTACAACAGTTATCAGCCCCAGTCAGCAGCCAATGGTACAGGCACATAGAGTCCTAGTCCAAAACATCTGGAGAGCAACAGGATGCAAACCAAAGATAACATCTAGGTTTATTTGACAGAAATAATATCTACTTTAGCAATCTCCCAATAGCTCATTAGAAATAGCGGATAAGTTGACTTATAAATTGACTTATAAATTAAAGACGTTAATTGTAACTTATAAATTTACAGGCTTTTTGCAGGCGTTAAAGTCCAACCCGCTAAGGGACTTTGGTGCTAATTACGGCACCGTAATTTACGGTGCCGTAATTAGTGCCTTCCCCATTCCCATTGAGCCCTATGGGCCAAAAATGGGAATGGGGAAGGGGCCAAGGTGAATGGGGATTTACCGCCCCACCAACCTTGTAATGGGCCGGTAATTCCGCCATCCACCATGGCGGAATCCGGCATGGACCATGGTGCTGATAGCACCATGGTCCAACGCCAGGGTTGTAATGAGGCCCATCTTCTATGGTAGCGCAGCTATGGATCCACCAACAAATGAATCAAGACTTGATCTGCATTTTCGCCCATTTCCTGTGTAACCTCTACCCGTGCCCTTAATTGTCTATCCTTTTAATCATATCCACATTATTGTACACTTTTACTGCCTCGCCTTATTGTACATGGTACCATTTTGTTCTCTGTTGCTTTGCAGCTTGGCTTATATTATATGAAACAAAGCACTTATCTATAAACAATCAAGAGTGAGCAGTCCACAAGCTTTTCGGGCAGCACGGGTTCCTTCTCCGGGCAGCAGGTGCAGCCACAACAGCTGAGACCTGGAACGTGCCACTTCATCAGTATCTGTGTTCCTTGTCTCTTCTGCGTATCTCTTCCGGTTCAATGGGCCTCATTACGAGGTTGGAGGTAGCCATGCCCTTAATACTACCACCAAACTCGGGTCAAGGTCCCGCGAAAGGGGAATTACTGGGCCATTCCGACCTTGGAGGGCCCGGTAATTTCCCTTTCGCGGGACCCGGGGTCCGTATGTCCCCATTCTCATTTGAGCACACATAGGGTTCAATGGGAATGGGGAGGATGGTAGAAGCGGTAGCGTTTTTAACGGTACTGTTGCTACCACCCTGGCCTGCTCGCAGGTGCCGCTCTGCACACCTGGTCTGACTAGGCGTCCAGAGCGGCACCTGCGAGCAAACTTGTAATGTTACGGCATGGCAACAACGGCGCCGGTAGCACTGCTACGCCGGTCAGATAGCACAGCGAGTGGAGTGCTTGCTTTGACATCCTTGCAGAGGCTGCTGATGCAGCTTCGAATCCCGGCAGAGCCAAACTCAGCCTTTTATCCTTCCGAGGTCGATAAATGAGCACCAAAGACCGTGGGAAATAAGCAGCGCTCAGATACCCGAAGGTTTGTAGCGCTATATAAATGCACAAACAAAAATAAACAGCAAAAACAAAACTGGTACCATTGTTGCCTTACCGCAACAGTCGTAATGTGGCCCAGTGTGTCTCAAGCAGGAGTTGAAACCTATCTTTCTGATACAAAACAAACCTAAATCCAAATTTCTAATAATGGTTAATCAGTTGATACTGGAATATCCCCAAAAATGACACAAGAACACAATTGCTCATAGAAAAACAACCGCAAAAAAGCCCAGCACATAGATTTGCTGCAGGTTTTACATGCAACGCAATACATCTTCATGAAAGGGCAAGTTGTTGCAGACAGCAGACTTCTCCCAGGCCAGTGCTCTTATCTAATTAATCAACCAAACGTGGGGCGCTACTTTGCTGACCCATGCCTTCTAAAGGGACTCTTTGTGCATTACCATGATGCTGAATTTTAAATTCAGACTAAATATTGATTCACGCAGTCTATTTCCACCTACGGCGGCGAAGCACTTCCTTGCCCCAAGGGACTGGCGCATTTTACAGTCATCCTCCTCGCAGTCTGCGCCTCTCAATGGAGGACGCGGAGCGCATAACCAGAGGAAAGCAAAAATACCAAGAAAAAAAGGAGTTTTCAATGGGCTGTACAGATAAACACGCTCCGGTATCTATTACGCTGATTCCCAGCCACAAAACAACGAAAATTATGAGCACACTCAATTATTTGTGCTACAGTTTGATGCTCTGATAATAGAGGGCATGGTATGTAACATGGCAACTTCTTTTAATCATATATACTAATAAGATATGATAAGGATATTAAGAGTTATTTGCCTGTCAAAGACTAGGACTGCTAAGCAAATGTGCACAGATGACTTACTTTACTCACAATGCAAGTGATGAGGTGCCGTAATGATCATCGACATTAGTAATAATGGCTGACGGGGGATGCAGTTTCTGCATGCCCGTGAGACCCGTTGCTCTGGCAAGAGGGAAGACCGGAAACAAAGGCAAGGAACCCCAATACACATACCTGTTGGGCAGAATGACGGCCAAGAACACCCACATGAGGAAGAAGGAGGAAGGGACAGGCTTGGAGTGGCTGGTGAAAGGGACACCAGGGGAGGAGCTAGAGACGGGATCCGCCAGTCGGGAATGGGACGAAGGATGGAGGAAATAGAACTAAATGAAGGATGATCCCAGCGTTAGATTACTCTTTAATCCTTACTCCTTCAGACTGACCAGGAGGACACAGAGGAGACTACATGTGGACGTACTGACCACCGGCTGACTGGGAGAGTCCACAAACACCACCACCAAGAGTGGTTCTGCCGTGGTTCCTAGTCTAATGCAAGTGCGTCAGGTAGGCTTCCAGCCCTGGAACCACCACTGCTAAAGGGAGCTTCCGGTGCCTGAAGGGACGCCATGGCCACAACTTCCTCCCACACACCAGGGCCAGCGCCTGAAGATGTGGGCACTTCTTCCCGGCCCCGCTTTGAGTGGCAAAGGGCCGACTAGTACTGAAATAACAAAGAGTGTCTTGAAAGGCTGTATACGGCTGGTATCATGCGTACATAGGGGACTAAATGGTGTCGAGACAATGGCCGATAAGAAAAGCAATATCTACAATGTTGCTCTCAGGTACCGTACATTAATCTATATAATGCCAAGGCCAGGATGTGTAAATATTACGTACACCTTGTTTTTAGGTGAGATTCAGAACTTCATTTTACACTTAATTTCTGTGAATTACTATTTTCTTGCTCTGATCTCCCAAAATATGAATGAAATGTAATGTACTTCAGAGTGAAGAGGCTCCAGCTTAGATTGTAAGCCACATGTCTAGTGAATCCAATTACTCACAAGTGGGCGGGGCCCCCTATCGCCCCTTACCAGGGAACAGAGCACTGCTCTTTTGGCACGGGTCTACTCACTCGCCAAAGCACCAGTTTGGATCTAGGAGGCCACCTCGTCTGCTAAGGGCGGCTCCAGACATTTCTGGCTCTTTGTGAAAGTTACACAACGGGAGTGTGTGTCCATTAGCTCAGTGAAGTCAAGAGCGCCGAGTCACAAAGAGGTGAAACGGAGCAAATGCGGGGATCTCAGATGACAACCTGCTATTGTGTACCTCTGCACCGAGAACACACCAGGAGGTGCTTTGCTGAGATGCCCGTGGCCAAACTTGTGTGAACCAAGTGTGCTTGTAAGCACCAAAGTGAACGTTCTGGTATATCCCAGTTCATCCCATTTGTGGTGGTTGAGATTGAGGTGAGCGGGCGGTGGTGACCGTCTGACGTGGGCACAGGCATGTCATGATGTGCTCCTGTGAACACCAGTGGGACTCGCCCTAGATGTCTGCACTCTGCATGCTGAAGCCCAGGCGAGGTGGAATGGAGCGGCAGTGTGGGATCCATGCACAGCGCTGGAGCGCCTGGAATCTGCCTTTGCGTGATACTGCATTCCAGGTTAACGTAACGCAATCACTGGCGATGCTATTATGCTCTGCAAGTTGCCACGTCAGTCCTTGAGGATCACATTCTGAATAAAATCCCCTCTCTTCTGCTTTACATGTCACGAAGGCGTCTTGTGCCATTGGAAACATCAAGCTTCAGGCTTGGTGCTTAAAACAGACATCTCCCCTGGGCTCCAGTCCCTTTAAAAACACCTTATTTAGTGTGATACCGTTATACCAATGTTCCACACAAGTGTAAACAATACACACAAATGCCTCTTGGTGCTGTGGCAACCTGCTGGTGGCGAGTAATGGTGGCAAGACCCTAAGTAGTACTGAGGGTCCGCTAAACCCATGTGTAGAGCCTACGATTTGTGATGGTTTTGAGGCAGGGACTGGATATTGGGCCCCTCTGTGGTGGAATTATGTGTGGCCGTGGGGAACATGAGTTATAAGGTTATGTGGGTAATGGTAATACCCAAGCAAAAGGCTTGTCCCAGGTCAGGTGGCCATGACCCCTGAACAAGATAAAAGTCCAGAGCGAACAAAGGGCCTTGCCGCCGAGAAAGCCCTCGCCCATCCAATAATAGGGCTGTTTAGACGAGACAAAAAAGCACGCGGCATAGAGTACCTTCTCCATATCCCTTTGCGACCGACTGGGAGGAGTACTGGGAGGGAGATGGATGTGGAGGGAAGCCTCAACTAAAGAGATCTGAAGAGACAACTGTACCTTGGGGGTGCACCTGGCGAACAAGTGTGACTGGGTGGGGTCCACCAATGTGCCAAACTGATCCACGAGCTCAAGATACGGGACATCGTCCTGGGAGGATAGCTCAGCGGCAACGTGCGCGCCTTGGAAGCTAAGACGTCCACGCCTAGAAACCTCTGGGTGTTTAAGCGGGTTATAAATTACGCAACTGAGACAAAAGAAACAATTAGGCAATTTAAAAACAAACTATTCCTGTAACAGCGCCTCGATACCCGTGGGCTGTGTGAGCGCTTTAAATATAAATAAACTAAAGAATGGGTAATGCCCACCTTCCCAGCCCTCTGGTTGGCTGACGGCTGCTGTTGTCCTGCTAATGACTCCTAACAGGAAAGCAACCTTTCACTATTGCCTCTCAGAAAAAAACGTTCACTTTCATTTTTTTCTCCAGAAAACATATTCATCTAAAACCCCTCACTTCCCTAAATCATGATTGAATTTCTAATAAGTGAATGCCAAAATAAAATCCACAATTATTCAATATAAAATTTGAAATCGAAACCTTATTGAAATATTTATAAGATTGTTTTTGTTGGTCGTGTTATTCTTTTCTCCTATTCAGGTCAGCTCGACGTTCCTCAAACGGAGGCCATTATTGTAAAGTGTGCAGTGAAGGCTTGATTTAAGTTAGCATGACATAACACAATAACCCCAATGGGTTGGAATCCCCAGACGCAGCGTCATAATGTCACTACGGAGCCTATTGCTCTAGAACCAGCATCATAATGCTAGAGACAGCAGGCTTTTACAAAGCACTTCATGTAATAATAGGATGGCTGGTATTATTCATCACTCCGTTTAATGATGCTCCATTTATCGACCTCCGAAGGTTGAAAGGCTGAATCGACCTTGAGCCACGCAGGCTGGCCCTGCGTCTGTGGTGAGCAGATACCTTGCTGAGCTATTCTCTGATATCGCGTGATAAAAAAGAATGTGCTGCACCCTCCCCACCTCCCCAAGACTTGCACAACTAATTCCAGGGTATACAATTACTGTGAGATAGTAGCTATGTGGTGTGTTGCAGGCGCGTGTGGAATGTTGATGGGTGTACAGGCATCAACATTCCACACGGGCCAGTTGCTTTCTGGATTCCCTGGCGGCGGCGGCGGCGGCTCGTCTCTGGGGTCCACACAATAAAGATTTATACATCACATACCTGTGTATGGATTTCATCACTGGCGACAAGGACGTGTGTGGACCCCATCTGTATCCACGCGTGTGGCTGCTGTGCTCCTGCTGTCTTCTTTTTCAACGAGTTGCGACGAGTTGCTCAGCCGTGGTACTCTCCCAGCCCCGTGAGTTTGCTCTGCTCGTCTGGGCCCTCGGTCCTGGAAGGATTTCAACGTATCAAGGGTCCACGTACCTGGCCGTGTGCGGCGGCTCTACATATCGGGGGCTCGAAAGCTTTGCCGCAGAGTATTACAGGGCTGCCGGCAATTGGTTGGGTGCTGCAACGGTCGGCGCACCCCTGCTAGTCGGAGTGTGCTGCGCTGCCCCCAGCCTCTGGCAGCTGTTAGGGCTGGCATCGGCCCTTGGGAGAGCTGAGGCTGTGCAGCGGTTGGAGGTAACCCGCAGGCGGGGCCGGCTCTCTAATCCAGTCAGCTGTTTGGGTTAGTAGCGGTCCCCGTGAGGGCCGAGGCTGCGAAACGGCCGAAGGAAGCCCGGAGGCGAGGCCAGTCCCCTTTCCGGTTCCGCTTTGCCTGCTGTAATCCAACAGGTGCTGCCGTCGCAGGAATCCAGGAGGCGGGGCCAGCTCCCCAGTGTGTCCGCATTAGTTTAGGAAAGGAACCGGCGCCGTTTGCTGTTGACAAGTTCCTGTCAGCTTTTGAGGGCGATACCGTACAGCGATCGGCAGCTGTCCTGGGCGGCGCCAAGTGTTTGGCGATTTTCTGCAGTGGCTGTTCATTGCGGGGAGCGTGGACAGCGTTGCCACTGTAAACTGGTAGGTTGCCTTTTCTCATTACCATCGTCTGTGGGTGGTTCGCCAGGAGTCTCGGAGTGATCATCTCCTTCACGGATTGCACGTTTACGGATTGTATGCTGCAACTTGACATTGGCTGTACTGAGCTGACCTCTTCTGGTGGCGCAAACTGGATTTGTTTTTGGGCGTTGCTGCGACAAATTGACATATATTCCATTTGAGGTACTTTTCTAGTGCCAACTACTGAGCTCAGAAGGGGTTCTGGATTCTACCTTGGATTGGCATCACTGGGGATCTCTGCACACTAACCTGGGTGTGGATGGTGATACTCTGATTTGAACATGTTGCACACAGCTGCCAGGCCTCCCCCCGCCTTTTTGCCAAACCCAGGAGAACCTACTGCTCCATGGGATCGGTGGGTAGACACCTTTAAAGTGTATTTGAGGGCTGCTGGCGGGGCCAAATTCAACGATGATGAAAAGGAGGCTGCACTTCTCAACTGCATTGGTACTGAGGGGTTGAGGGTCTTCCGTCACTTGCCTGGAGAGGATGTGATGGTTCCAGGTGACGGTGAGGGAGAGGTGGTCATAAGTGCATATGAGACTGCCTTAAAGAAATTACAGGCTCGTTTTGGCAAAAGAGTTAATGTTGTGCTGGAATGACATAAATTCTTTTCTAGGGCACAGGGATCAACGGAATGTATTGATGCTCATGTTACGGCGTTACATGCACTTATGGCTACATGTAGGTTTTCTGGTAATTTGGATGAATACATCAGGGATCAAATTATGATGAAGACGTAATCAGAAAATCAGAGAAAGATTGTGGATTGAAAGCGATCCACCCTTGGATAAAGTTTTGGAGATTGCAAGAGCAATTGAGGCCTCCAGGACAAGTGTACAGATAGTTACTGAGAGGGATGTGTCCAGGGATGTTGTTCATGCTGTGTTACCAAGGAACAAAAAAGGGGTTGATAGGTCTAATAGCCAAGGGAGCAAGTGGCCTAAGGGTAAAGATATGTGCAAGAATTGTGGTTGGTCTAGCCACTCGGCTGATTCTAAAACATGTCCTGATGGTAATTTTGAATGTAGGAAATGTAAGCGCATTGGTCATTATGCACGTATGAGTAAAGTGCAGATTGTGGCTAATGTGACTCTGGATGATTCTGCGTTGATGCAAGAGGGTGCCTTTGGTGGTAAGCCTGAGCAAGGAATAATTTTGCATGTGGATGGAAGCATGCGCAAGGGCCCTTGGGTTTCAATATTGGTTGATGATCATCCTGTGGAAATGTTGGTTGATTCAGGGTCACCCTATACCTTGGTAGCTCCAGAGGTGTATCATGGAGAGTTGGGGAAGCAGATTTCGACTTTGCTTGCATCGGACATTAAACCATGTGCCTACAGGCAGAACCCTATTGATGTACTGGGTTACGGTGGTCAAATTTCTCGTTCAATGGTAGGCAGGCTTTAGGAAAGCTGTATGTGAGATCTAAGGGTACTAGTATCCTGGGCTGGGATGAGCAAGCGGCCTTAGGCATGCAGATACATCCTGGTAAGAAAGTTCCTGTCCTCTGCATTTTGGAGGGGGGTAAGGGTAGTACCACGCTTACTCCGGCTTTGCTCATGGCCGAGTTTCCGGAAGTATTTTCCGACACTCTCGGTAAGCTCAAGGGTTTTGCTCATAGTATTGTATTGAAGAGGGGTACCGTGCTCAAAGTGCACAAAGTGAGAAGAATTCCGGTGTCGGCAAGGGAGGGATTGGAAGCAGAGTTGAACAAATTACAAAGGGCAGGCATAATTGAACCCATTCAGTCATCAGAATGGTTGTTCCCGGTGGTCCTGGTCAAGAAGGGTGATGGCAATATCAGAATGTGTGTACACCTCCGGGAACTCAACTCCAGTATTTGGGTGGATCGGCACCCCTTGCCGAACATTAACGAGTTATTGTTGACACTGGGTGAGGCAAAGTATTTTTCCACCTTTGATTTGTCCACGGTGTACCATCAAATGG
This sequence comes from Ambystoma mexicanum, assembly GCF_040938575.1. Lineage (NCBI taxonomy): Eukaryota > Metazoa > Chordata > Amphibia > Caudata > Ambystomatidae > Ambystoma > Ambystoma mexicanum. The sequence goes on along the minus strand of NC_090933.1, from coordinate 45,932,086 downwards.
ATCTGCACATTGAGTCCAGGCCTCTCACATCATTTGTGACTCCTTTTGGGGCATATCGTTTTTGTCGCATGACATTTGGGCTTGCTTCGGCGGTCTTTCAGCATTTGATGCAGGAAATGTTTGGCGGGTTGCCCGGCGTATGTTATTTTCAGGATGACATCTTGGTGTGGGGTGGTAGTAGGGAGGAACACGATGTCAGGGTTAGGAGTGTGATGCAAATTCTGAAGGAGAGAGGTCTGACTGTGAAACTGTCTAAATGTCAAGTGGGGGTGGATAAGGTTACCTATTTAGGACATACCCTGAGTTCGGAGGGTGTCAGTCCTAAGGTTGAATTGGTCGAGGTTATGAGAAACACACCTGTTCCTGCTAACAAGTATCAGTTGAGGACTTTCTTGGGTCTTGCTGAGTATTACGTTAAATTCATACCCAACTATGCAGAAAAGACGGTGGCTATGAGGGCCCTGATGAAGAAGTCAGCCAAATTTGTGTGGTCCGAGGAGTGTGAGGCGGCGTTTGAGTTGGTTAAGAGGGATGTGGAAAATGCTCCGTGCCTGAGGTCATTTGATCCTAAGAACAAAACTATACTTACGGTGGATGCCAGCGAAGTAGGCTTGGGGGCGGTGTTGGAACAATGGTCTGAAGGGGAACGGAAGCCTGTAGCTTTTTCTTCAAGGACTTTGAGAGAGGTGGAGAGCAGGTACTAAGTGATCGAAAAGGAGCCCTTTACCGGTGTTGTGGGCGTCGAAGGATTTCAGGACATTCCTTTGGGGTGTTCCGTACATAGTTAGAACGGACCATAAACCTTTGGTTCAGGTGTTTTCTACCAGGGGTGTGGTGGCGGTATCCCCAAGGATAGCGAGGTGGTCGGTTGAGCTACAGGATTACAGTTTCACCCTGCAGTATTTTCCAGGAAAGCTCAATGTGGTGGCGGACTGTTTGTCCCGCTTGCCCACGGTGGATGGTGGTGGTCATGATCAGGAGGTATCGGAGAAGGAGGAGGACTTGCAAGGGTGTCAAGTTGCTTATATTGCATCCGCTGTGGAGAAGTCGGTGTGGGACGTCGAGAGTGAGGCTGATGTTGAATTGAAGTGGATCAGGGAAGGTCTCATCAAGGGCTGGCAGGCAGTTATGGACAGACCTGAGGGGAAGGGCTACTCTCCAGTATTGCATGAATTGGCAGTGGGTCTTTGGGGTGTTTCTAGAGGTGTGAAGTTAATACCTCCCATCAGCCTTAGAGGTAGAATTGTGGAATTGGCGCACACTGGACATTAGGGTCATTCTCTTCCAAGAGGAGATTTAGGGAGGATTATTGGTGGCTGGCGATGGACAAGGATGTTGAACAGGTAGTGAAGGAGTGTCAAGCTTGTGCCATCAGCGATAAAAGCAAGGTGTTGCATCCCCAGCCAGTACATCCTGTAGATATCCCCAAACAGGTCTGGTCTAAATTGGCTTTAGACATCATGGGCCCCTTTGAATGGCTTCAGCCTGAGTGTAGGTTTTTGTTGGTTCTAGTTGATTATACGTCTAGGTGGATTGAGGTAGCAGCAGTTAGAAATGTCACTACTGATTCGGTTATTGCCTTCTTGAGGAAGGTGTTTGACAGAGAGGGGTTAGCGGTTAGCTTAGTAACAGATAATGGCGTACAGTTCACGTCCAGAGCCATGAAAGAGTTTCTGGATCAACATGCCATTGCACATCATCGTACTGCTTTATTTATTTATTTATTTTTTAAAGTATTTGATTGGTTTTGAAATAAGAACGAAACAATACAAACTTGCAACTGAAATAAAAAAAACAAAAGAAACAACAAAAACAACGACAGTCTTCATGTGGTATTGCATTTAGGGTACGAGATGACAAATTGAAATAAAGTTCTAGTATCTCAGGAAGTGAGGGGGACAGTTTCGGTTAACTTCTTCTCTGTGTTGGTGTTAGGAATCAGTTTCTGTAGGACACTATAGTTCTTCAGGGAGGCTTGTAGTCTGCGTTGAAGCGCATATCGTTCAGAAGGGCCTTCCAGGAGTCCAGAGTGCCGTTTGCGACGTCCCCACTGGTTATGATTCCGTCTTGCCAGGCCCTGGTTTCAGCAGTCGTCCATCTCACCATTTCGTTCAACCATCGTTCATGCCTGGGGCCTGCGGGAGTCTTCCAGGCCATCGCTATAGTGCTTTTAACCAATATGCATGAGATGTCCATCAGTTTCACCACATGTTTGAGTTTGCTTGGTCTAGGGTATGTTCCTAGTAGGCATTCTCCGGGTGTCCAGTTGTACCTTTCCATTCCGGCTTCTTTGCAGGATTGTTTAGCTTTGGACCAGAGTGACCTCACTTTAGTGCAGGTCCAGAACATGTGGATCATGTCCGCCTTGTCGTTCCCGCACCATGGGCATGCCGGGGATACCTTCTTGTTGAATGAAGCAACCCTGTGGGGAGTCAAATATGTCCGGTAAAGGACATTCAACTGTATTTGTCCAAATCTGGAGTTCCGCGACACTTTCTTGGGGTATATTAATGCTCTTTCCCATTCCTTGTCAGTAAGTGGGGATTCAAGATCTGCTTCCCATCTCGCCTTCAGTGCCTGTCCTTTGGGATTAGGTTTGTCGATAAGCTTGTTGTAAAGCCTGGAAATTGGTCTCCATCCGTCCGAAAGGTTGTGCATTTCCTGTAGCAGCGGGTCTGGGGTGGGTTCTTCTGGCCAGCTGTTCCATCATCGTACTGCTTTATATAACCCGTGCGCCAATGGTCTTGTTGAGAGGGCGAAAGGTACAGTTAAGGCTGCCATACAATTGGCCTTGGCTAATGGTCTGGATCGGCAGGAGGTTTTGACACAATATCTAGCAGCATATCGCAGGACTCCATCTGTTGTCACGGGAAGGTCCCCATTTGAACTTATGAGGGGCAGAAAGGCAGGCACCATTCTGAGGACTTTGGCCTTGGGTGGTGGTGGTCCATGTGAGTTGGACTTGGAAACCATCCATCGCAGTATTTTGGCACGCCAGGAAATTATGGCTTCTTCTAGGAAGTCAAGGAAGGAGTTACAGGTTATGCCTGGGGATACTGTGTACATAAAAAATCCTAGGTTTGTTCAGAAGGGCAGCAGCACTTTTCTGCCTCCCAGTAGGGTGGCAAAGACGGGTAGGGGTCATGTGCAGTTGGAGGATGGCTCCACTTGGAGTAAGAGACGCGTGGTGGTGGATGGAGTTGCCAATCCACGCAATGGGGAGGAGGGGGAGCCTGTTGCACTAGACTTTAATCCGGTGAGTGAGTTCCCAAGTAGTGGTGCATAGGCATGAAGCTGATGTTGCTCACGCTCCAAGGGCAGGTGTGAATGTGGAGACTCAGAATGTTCCTATTCAGGAACCCGAAGTGGGGCATGAGATGCGTGTGGGGCGTCCCTCTAGGCGGTGCGGGCCGCCCATACAACTTAGAGACTATATTTGTTAACTTTTTACACCATTTCTAGTGCAATCTTTTCTTAATTCGCTGTTTAGACTACCTTCAGCAATTATATTAGTTTTTGCATGAAATTGTGTGTTGTTACCGTTTTGCTTAACTCTTCCAGCCTCAATTTAATTTTTGTTCATTTGCATTTAGATTGTTAATGTTTAATTGGTTATGTAAGGGAAGAGGATATGTTGTAATGTGTTGCAGGCGCGTGTGGCATGTTGATGGGTGTTCAGGCATCAACATTCCACACGGGCCAGTTGGTTTCTGGATTCCCTGGCGGCGGAGGATCGTCTCTGGGGTCCACACAATAAAGACTTATACATCACTTACCTGTGTATGGATTTCATCATAGTGCCTTCTTGTAGCCTAGAAGAGTCAAGTTAGTGTGACATCAACAGCTACCAGGAGCAAATCTACGACTACCCAGGTCAAGTGGCGCTATACAAACACTTATTTGAAAGTAACTCTACGTTTTTGAAATTGAGTATGAATAAGCACCAGCACACATTTAAAAAATTATGAATTTATTTGGATTCTTACAGCGCTCACAGCCTGGCAGCATTGAGGGGCTGTTACAGGACTATGTCTTAGTTGCATATTTATAACGCACTTAATACCCAGAGGTTTCTAAGTGCGGACCCTTGGATCGAACCTGTATTGCTCCGTGTTGCCTTGCTTCCAAGGCGAGCACGTTGCCGCTGAGCTATCCTCCCGAGACATTGAAAGTGTAATAGGTCATATGCAATAGACAGAAGGTTCTCGTGTGTATCCCACATGGAAGGGAGGTGTGCGGCTCATGTGCACTATCCTCTTTTCCTCAGGTGGCAGCAACTGCTTACATCATGTGACCTGATTCACAGGGGCTTCTTTGAGCTCCTGTTCATCACATCTGTATCTTGATCCCTGCATTCATTTGTGTTTTCACTGCATTTTGATTTGAAAATGCTCTTTTGGTCTGGGACTGGATATTTGAAGCCACTTGGACAGGTGGGGACTCTTCTCAGCTTGCCACTCAGGCCACACTTTTGCCTGTGGAAGCATTTATAAAATATGATGTTATTCATTTTGTCAGCTGGCATTGCAACATTCCATTAATCAGTACAATTCCTGGAAGCCACTCCCAAAGCTGGTGGCAGCCAACTTTGCCTATGTCAGCAGAACCTGCATTTCCACATTGAGACACTCTTCTGTGCAGAATCTGGCGAGCAACACCCTTCGAAGTTAGAATTGGCACTAGGTTTTCTTTCGGGAATTGACCCGCTCACCCACACCTATCATGGCATAACAAGTGGCAACTCTATTAGCGACATGGCAAACATTTCCCGTGTGCAGAAATGCATTGAAAGAACATATATGTGCAAAAGATCCGCTTTTTCCCTACCGCAAAGACCATGCGGAACTGCACTTGCACTGGTGCAAAGTTCTTTAGCGCGGGTTTACGGTTGCCATTCTGTGCTAGGCAAATGGTTCACAGCAAGTCATTCGCTCATCTTAGTGAATCAGGCTCTGAGGAGTGTTTGTGGGTGTGTGTATTTGTGGTCTGCAAAGAGTTAGCATACCTCTCCGCTAAATCTGATTTCCTTATCTCCCGGACGCTGATTCTGTCTGAAAGCGCAGCTGAAGTGCATTCTGCGAGAGTGCATGCTTCCTCAGGTTTTGTGTGTATGTGGTGCATTTTTTAAATTGCAAATCCCGATGCACATGTGCGTGGGCTTCATGTTTCTGACGGTACCTCACAGTGCCCACCAGTGGTCGAAGTGTACGAAAAGAAGTAGTGGAGCTATGTTTGCTACTGGTCTGCACTGCTCCTCACAAACCCCATCGCCACACCCCCTCCCATGCACAATATAAACCCTCAAATGCATGCGCCTGCAGTTTGAGGGAATGTTCAGTGAACTGCACTGAAAGTGCAAGTTTCAACTGCTTCCTACACTTTTATTTTAAAACGAAACCGTTCCGGAACGGTTTCTTTTTAAAATAAAAGTATAGGAACGGTAAAACTTCATTAAAAGTAGTAGAGGAGCACCGCTCCCGACCGCTACCGCCCACTTCGACCACTGGTGCCCACTCCTCTCGGTTTGCAAAGCCCTGGAGTTTTGATTGGAAAGCTGTGTCATTGCTCTCGGGGCTCTAAAGGCTCGAGGAAGGTGGACATTCATTTTTGACCAGAGAATATTTGTTTGGATGGAGCTGTGCCCAGATATCGACCTGCATATTCATGACGTGCAAAATGGCCAAATGTTCTTTTAAAAAATGTTTGTAGGGGGCTCCCTCACATCTCCTGTACCCCACGCTCCATCCCACTGCCCTGCCACTAGAACCAGTAGTGCCCTATATCTTCCTAGTGTTCATGAGCAGGGATGGCTTGCATACTGTGAAACACCAGAGGGAGTTTCACGTCCCAGTCCCCAGGGATCCCTTACTCAGATGGCCATCGCTTTTGGATCCCGACCCTGGGGCTGGACAAGCGAGGGAGGATCACCTCAGGGAGTGGGAAAGAGACACCCATTGGTGAAACATGGTATCCCCCTTTTCCAACTACCCCAGAAATCACTGTCCCTACCTATTTTATGGGAAACTACATCTACCAGAATTGCTCCCACTTCACCTTCCCAAAACCACTGAGACACGGAAGAGGAGGAATAACAGGATGAGGATTACCTCCTATGTTGTATCAGAGCCATGTCACACTAATGAGGTCAGGCAGAGTCAGACATGTAATCTCAATCACACACACCTGAGACTTGTTAACGCTTGGCAGAGTGATAAAAGGTGGCAGGAACGAGTACACAGAGAGCGAGATTGGGAGCCGAGAGAAGCAGTTCCAACAAAGTCAAAGGAGCAAGGTGCTGTCAAGAAGGAAGGGCAGTGGACTGTGCGAGAAAATCTGTGAGCGGCAGAAACCCTGGTGGGAGTCCCATGTTTGCATGCAGCTTTGAGCGACTCAAACGGAACAGCGTGTGCACCCGAGGGGCACGTCTTACAGGTGCTCCAGGACAGCCCAGCACAAAGCAAGGTCGGGAAGGAAATACAAGGATGCAGGCGACGGCCTTGGAAGCAAGCAGGAAGGCATGGCTGAAGGAATGCTTAAAGGAATGGTTCGGTCAAAATGTTTCATTGTCCCTATGGGTCGGCCATGTGTTTTTAAGCCTAAGTCGCTCGATTTTAGAAACATTTCCTATGGACCTTACCTGAGTTTTCGTCCATTAAACGCACGCGAAAACAGGCACCAGGGCGCTGCCATTTTGTGGTAATCATATCACTTGCCCCATCCCCCTGGCTGACCTGCTTTTGGGGCACTAAATCATATCCCCCGCCTCTGAGCCTGTCATCAGCAGACGCGTACCGCCCATTTCACAACACCAAAGCACGTCTCGTGTCAACAATCGCTGCGCTTCAGCTAATGACGTGTCGCCATGGAAATGGCAAGAAGCCTCTTTCCTCAATAAGTATAAACAGACTGTTTCACAACACACAGCAGCAGATTTTCGATTCCATTCCTCTCTCTGTGTTACTTTGAGGATTCTGTGACTCGTTTCTGTGTTCTGTTCAGCTACCTTCGCCGCTTGTAGCCCGTGTGAACACCTGTACCATTGCTATAAATTATTTTAGTTTGTTTACCACACAATGGCTGCAATAATGCCCTACATGTACGAGCCCGAGTATACCGAGGAGGAACTACTGGAAAGGGAAACATGTGAAAACGATGGGGTTTCGGACGGCAGTTGGCAGGACGAATCAACGGATGAAGACACTGGACCTAGTTGCATGGACGGTGTTTCCACCTGGTGCACATGCAATCGGTGCGATCTAATGCCAACCGAGGAGGAGAACTGCCGCTGCTGTGAAAACTCAGGATGCGTGGCCTACATTGCGGAAGGCGAGCCATGACCGCAATGCATCACCGAGCTGCCAGACTTCAGGGCAGCCTGCCTCACACGGTCCGTGTTGAGGATAATGATGGGGCTTAAGCACAAACTTCGCGCAACTGTTCGTCCTCGTAATCCGAGTAACGAGTAAGTATAATCTGCTTGTGATGCCACTACTATTTCATGGTCGTCTCCTATATCCAAAATTACATCTACATATCATTGTAAAGCATGAAAGTCGTTCAATAGTGTGCAGTGTCTAGATAGCATTTGTCCGAGCAGAATGCCATTAGTTACAAGAATTGTCATTGACAACAAACATTTAATCAACTTATCTTGGTCATTTAAAAACAGTTTGTATCATTATTTTTCACAGGTGGTACCGGCTGGTGGCCTATCGTTCCTTTACATGGTGGCTTCACGGGAGGCTTGGACACCGCGTTCGAAGAGTAATACCCGCCTGTGCCGTTCGTGCCATAAGAGAAACTTTCCCGAGTGTCGGCGGTCAGTACAGGGGATTTTCCCTTGCTGTGCTGCAACCAGACCTGTACAATGTGTAAAGTTTTGTGTTTTTGTGCCATCAAAAAAAGAAACAAAATAAAACACCACATATATTTTAACAACGGTTGTTTAAATTTATTCAATGAATCAAGTGTGTCTACATTCAGCAGTCTTCCTGTGCCTTATCTGCACGCCCACCGGACCATCCATCCATCCACCCCCCTTCCCTATCAAAGGCGAAGTATAACTATATAAAGTATAAAAAAGTGGTTAGTTTAACAAAAACAAAAGTCCATAACAACAAGTCCATGGGATGCGCGCTGCCATGGGGGGCTGTCAGGGGCGCGAACGGCCAAGGTGCCAAACACCATGTACACTTCAAAAGGTATCCCACGGCAAGGGGCCGTCGCTCACATGGCCTCCTCAGACTCCATGTCTCCAGGCAGGGCTCCCCCTTGAAGCAGGCCGCCCCCCAGCAATCCACATAAGTGTGTCTCCATTCAGCAGTCTTCCTGTGCCTTATCTGCATGCCCCAGGCCCATCCATCCCACCCCCCTCTATCAAAGGCGGTTCGCCCAGCGGATGCGCGCTACCATGGGGGGCTGTCAGGGGCGCGAACGGCCAAGGTGCCAAACACCATGTACACTTCAAAAGGTATCCCACGCCAAGGGGCCATCGCTCACATGGCCTCCTCAGACCCCGTGTGTCTGGCCAGGACCCCCCTCACGCTGGCCGGCCCCCGGCAAACCACATAATACCACGACATACACATGTCATTCATTCACAAACACACCCCTGTTTGTAATACTTTATAAACCACTTGATATGTCTCATGAGAACATCTTTGTGCTTTGCAAGTCAACTCCTGAATGTGCTACCTGAGAACCACTGAGATCTATGCTAATCTGCTCGTCGTCGTGCTATCCTTGAACTTCTGTGACCGCTTCGAGCAAACTCGTTAGTGTGCTACCTGTGGCCATCTACCTGTACTCCTGCAACATATTGCTCGGCTTGCTGAATCCAACTGTTTGTTGGTCAGGGTAAGGCCGTGTATCCTAGTCATATTTCGTTGATTTTTAAATTTCTCTCTATTTGCGAGTAGAGTACTCAATAGTGCTATGTTCATTGGTCTCATTGATATTGAACTGAGTTTCCATTGTTATGCTATCAATAGATCTATTTGTTTTCATCTGTGTCAATTGTCATCGAATTGCATCCTTCGGGGGTCCAGTCTATAATGTAAGCATGTTTCCTTCTCGTGCCAGACAGACCATCCAAGGGACGAGTCACATGTTCAGAGTTTAGTCACATCATTTATACATTTCTGCAACTTATGCAAATACTAAGCCGCATATGATGAACTGGTATAGTTCCTGCGACCAGAACAAACCTTGCATTGAACATTGTATGGTTCATTTACTTTTGTATCACATTTTTATTCATCAAGATTGTATAATAATGTTGATATTTACTTTTCTGAATTTTCAACAATGCCTGCCTGTCCGATTAGCGGTTGCCCTTCGAAGACCCATGCTAAATCTGAAAGCACTACAATGCATGTATTCCCAAAAACTGTTGATCGAATAAGAGAATGGGTCAGACATTGCGGATATCCACTGGATGAGCTGGAAAGTAGAGTCCAACAAGTCTTAGAGGACAAGAGGGGTGATTGATACCGCATCTGCAGCCGGCACTTTTCCCCGAACATGTACACAACATCTTGGGTAACAAAGAAATATAAACGGCGAACGACACGAAAACTGCTCGCGAACGCTATTCCCACTCTATTCGTCCACATTCTGCCACTGGTGAGTCAAGTGTCCGGATTTAGCTTTAGGCCTTGCGGTAGTGTGTAGGTAGCCGAATGGATTCATTGATATTTTAGGTGTTGTGTCCCTTGTAATACTTTCGACATTGATATGAGTGTATAGCTTTTTGAATAATGACATTTATCAATATATTCTTTTTCGATTTCATAACCCACAAACGAAATCTATATATGGGCACAGGGAACTGTGCTATATTGCGCATTTTCAATAGAATTACTCTCAAGTATTATGTCTCCTTACATGGCAATTTTTAATATTGGCATTTCATTATCAATCAATAATTTACCTTTACAACTGCTTGACTATCCCTTGAATCTGAAGCAAGAACATTCTACATCCGTGACGTGCTCGCAGTTATCAACCACTTGTAGCGCGTATCAGGTAATCTTACTTGGCTATTCCACTACAGACTTGTTTTATGCATGTCAAGTAATATTTTTATTGTATCGTGTAATTATTTTACCGAATGTTTGGTTAGTGCTTTCCAATTGATATACACCTTAGTTATCGTCCACTGGTGTTTGTTTTCAGTTATAATTAGTGTTATCCATAGTAATGAAAGTACTGTCTTTCAGGGAGATGCTGAAGCGTCCACCACATTGACAACATCCCTAGATGTTCTTCAGCAGCACGAGGTATGGATACTGACCGCTCCATCGAACTAGATCATCAGAGCTGAAATACTTGTTGTTTGATTGTTCTACACAATGTTTCATTCGTGGTTAGCCATTGATAGGTACCTGTGCGGTCGACCCCAAGTGTGTGTTATGTTTTCAATATTGTAATCCTTACTAATGCAAGTACTATGTTTCAGGCAGTTGATGGAGCGTCAACCCCTGCACTTGATGCAGAGCGTGACATTCAAGTAATTCCAGGGGAAGCGGGACCTTGCGTATACGAATCGGCGCAACAGCTTTCGGAAGTGCGCACTACATTTACAACATCCCTACATATTCTTCGGCAGCACGAGGTATGGATACTGACAGCTCCATCGAGCGTCATCATATAACGTGATTCCATTTGCTCTACTTTCTTCCCTATTAACGCAAGTACTGTGTTTCAGGGAGACGACGGAGCTTCCACTACAATAACAACATCCTATTTAGATGATGCAGGTGTAAATAAATCAGAGAAATAAGTCGATGAAATCTGATCATATTTAGATATTCCTTGATTCTTTTAGACAATGCATCATTTGTGGTTATCTCTTTATATGTACCTGTGTCGTCGACCCCAAGTGTGTGTTATGTTTCCAATATTGAAAACCATACTAATGCAAGTACTGTGTTTCTGTTATGCACCAGCCATGGAAGTTATGGTATAGGTGGAGATACACCTAACATGGATGCCTTCAATGTCCAATTACGGTCTAGTCTTCCACCAAGATGGCGCCCGGAGTGTATATACGCATCACGCACAGTAACAACGGTGCGTTGTATCATCGTTAACTACTAACTTTGTTCATTGCCCCTTTTGCTCGTGTTATTCTGTTATACAGAAAACCTTACCTCCTCCTCCTTGCCTTTAGGCTTTTTCCCTTTCTGCAAACACTCGCGGTGTTATCCCTTTCAAGTGTATTACTTATTCAGCGGTATATTCTGTTAAGATCACGGGAGTTTCTTTTCTCCTTTCTTCGGTTTCTGTCCCTTCATCTTTCGTTTCTACTTGTGTCTTACCTTCTACTTTCTTTCCGATTCTGCCTTATCTACTTACCCTTTTCCCTTTTCCTTCGTGTTCCGTCTTCTGCGTTTCCGAGGCTCTGTCTGCTTCCAGTTCCTCTACCAGTGCTCTCTCTTGCCCGCTGCCATTATTTTTCGGTGCCGTGGTTCTTGGTGCCGCCAGTTTCCTACAGAGGCGCTGGCCCTACGTACCGCCTGCCTCCTGCAGTGCTTGCTGGATCTTGCAGTTTCCCTAGACAACGTCTGCCTCCTACGGTGCTTGATGGATTTGCAGTTTTCCTCAAACAATGTCTGCCTCCTGCGGTGCATGCTGGATCTTGTTGTTCCTTCCCATACTGCAAAGTCTGTTCTTGTCATCTGATTGCATCGCCTTCTTCAGCAGATCTACAACTCCTAAACCCTTTGTCACCACAGCGGGAATCACAGTTAACAGATAGGATTACGTCTTGACTGTTTCTACTGGTACTTATCCATTCCGGCAGTACCCTGAAGAAGATCTGCTACACAGGGTTTTTTTTGCCAACGGCTTTTTCCCTGGAGTTTTGGGACTGGCTCCTGGGAGATCACCGGATTTAGTACCCATCCGGTCACGGTGGCCTCCGAGGAGCCACCTCCTTATTTACGTCAAAAGAGAACCAAAAAGAAGAAGGAATCAAAGAAGTACCAAAGAAGACAGGATTGGTCGACTTCTACTAGCTCCACCGGAGATTCAGGTGAGGAGGAGTTGGGCAAAGAGAAAGGGGAAGTTGTAAGTTTTGACAGTTTCAGGGAGACGACAGAGCTTCCTCTACAATTACAACATCCCTTGTAGGTGATGCAGATGTAAAGAAATCGGAGAAATAAGTCGATGAAATCTGATCATATTTAGATATTCCTTGATTCTTTTAGACAATGCATCATTTGTGGTTATCTCTTTATATGTACCTGTGCCGTCGACCCCAAGTGTGTGTTATGTTTCCAATATTGAAAACCATACTAATGCAAGTACTGTGTTTCAGGGAGTTGCTGATGCCTCCTCTCCAATACAACCATTCATGGCAGTCCATGCGGAGCCAGAGGTATGGATACTGACAGTTCCATCGAACTAGATCATCAGAGCTTGAATACTTGTCGTTTGATTGTTCTACACAATGTTTAATTCGTGTTTAGCTATTGAGATGTACCTGTGTGTTCGTCCTCACGTGTGTTTTATGTTTTCAATATTGTGATACATAGTAATGAAAGTACTATGTTTCAGGGAGTTGATGGAGCGTCATTCCGTGCTGTCTATGCGGATCCAGAAAATATAGTTGTTGCAGCGCAAGAGGAAGGGAAGACATGCGGAAACGAATCTGAGCAACAGCGTGCAGATGTTGAAGTTCGAGTCAAGAAAGTTGCAAAGAAAAGAAAGAAAAATAAGGTTAGTTACAAACAGTTCATAATTTTAGGAATTGTTTTGTGTTGGGGACTATATTATGTTTTTTTCCTGTCAATTGTACTATACTTTATATTGTGTTTAAAATGAACATCCCTTTTCCAATCTGTCCTCTAGTTACCCGTGGGTGTACGAACTATACATACACAGACAGTGAAGCAAATGAGAGATGTTGCTTGCCAGATCATTTACACTATGGAGGAACTATTAATTCAGATGCGGCGTGTTGAGACTCGAGATGCTCATGTCCAATGGCCAGAACATGAATTTAATGTGTCCGGAGAATCCAGTAAAGTTCTATTGGCCATTGCTACAGTTCGACCGCACCACCAAAAGAAGATGATACTGAATGTATTGAAGATAGCTGTGAAGTAGTGCCATATCAATTCACACAATCTACACCCGCCAAAAAAATGCCACCCAAAAAGCTGTCAACATTGTTGTGTTCTCCCATCAATGCTGAAGTAACAGATGTTGAAATGACAGAGAATGAACCAGCAGCAGCACCCAACGACGAATCAGAACTTGATATCAGCAATATTACTTTCAAATTTGTTGATATGTCCTCAACGGCACAGTCCGAAACAACTTTCACGCCAGATGACAGGCTAATGAAAGAGGGCAAATACATAGTATTCGACAGTTGTTTGATGGAAATTTTAAGTATGCTGAAATGTGGGCATTCAGTTGGAGGGGAAGTATGTGGGGAGCCATTGATTCATGTGACTCGTCAAAAACAAGGCAGTAACGTCAAAATAATTGCCGCCTGTAGATTAAATCATGCGTTCTCATGGTCTGCACAACCGATGCTGGGGAAGCTGCCAGCAGGCAATCTACTGTGTGCAGCTGCCTCTCTTTTTAGTGGGTCCAGTTTTAGAAAGTTAGAGTCTTTCTTTCAGTTTGTGGGACTCCATTTCATTTCGAAAACGCAGTACTACAAAAACCAACAACCAACATGATTATCTGTTTCTGGCCATTAGTGATGCTTGGAAAATTGAACAATTGTCTCTAGCAAGTACATTCAAAGGAAAACGATTCAGGCTAGCCGGCGATGGACAGTGCGACAGCCCTGGATTTTCTGCCAAGTACTGCACCTACCACTTTCAGGACATGGATAGTAAGAAAATTGTGAGTTTGGCGGTCGTGCAGGTGTCCCAATGTAAATCCTCAGTGGCCATGGAGAAACTAGGATTTATAAAATCATTGCAATATCTACAATCAAGGGGAATGCACATCGACCTCATAGCCACGAACAGACACGTTTCAATTGCCAAGACAATGAGAGAGCAGTTCCCACATATTAAACATCAATTTGACGTATGGCATCTTGCTAAATCAATCAATAAGAAAATCTCGGCTGCAGGGAAAAGAAAAGGTTTTGAAAGTATTTTACAGTGGTCCCAGTCTATCAGCAACCATCTTTGGTGGAGCTCCAAAACTTGTGAAGGGTCAGTGGAAATCCTACTTGAAAAATGGCGGTCACTGATGCACCACTGTACGTTCACCGCTGGACAGAAAACCAACATTTCCACCAATGTGAACATGGTCCTTTGTCCACAGAGGAGGCACGGAAGAAGAAGTGGTTGATTGCATCTTCACCTACACACAAAGCCATTGAGAAGATTGTTTTCGATAAAACTCTATCAAGAGATTTGAGGGGACTGACAGAATTCTGTCACACAGGAGAATTGGAGGTGTTCCACAATATGTGCCTAAAGTACAGGCCAAAGCGATTGCATTTCGGCATACAGGGCATGAAACATAGGACTCTACTAGCGGTCTTGGCCCATAACGAGAATGTGGGCAATGAACAGTCTAGGACTACAGGAAATGTAGGGCTGCCTCACTACACTACGACCTTTGGAAAAAGAAGAAATGGGTGGTGAAACCAGTATATGAGGAAATGGAGTTCAACTTTGTTAAAGGCCTTATTGTTAGTGTACTGGAGAAGCACAGATATGGAATTTTGAGCGTTTCTGTGCAGAGCACTGATGCATTGCCACCAAACATTGCCACTGTGCCATGTCCACCCAAAGCAGAGCTTGTTGAGAAGTTCAAATCCCGGTTTAAATAAATCATTGTAATGTGATTGTCTTTTTGAAAATAATGTTATTGTACAGTGTGCATACAAAGTATGCTAACCCTCCATTCAACATCCTGGGTGGCGAACAAAATGGGTGTCATCTTTGACTTCTCTCTCTATTCAGCTGATATCGCTGACCTTGTGAATATGTGTATTTATATATTTTTGTTGCTGTAACTAAGTTTCGCAATCTCATGTAAATGCTGTGCACTGTAAACCGAGGGGAGGCTTGCGCATTACAAATAATAAAACAAATAAACAATAAATCTCACTCTCAACTCCTCGGGTACTTTATACTTTCCCTGACCTTCCCCCAAAAAGTCAATGTCTCCATAGTTATGGTTCTCTAGGGCTGCAAAGCTCGCGGACAACGAGGACAAAATTGGAGGCCTTAGAACGCGCCAAGCGAGGTTTTGCGGATGGCAGAGAAGCCAGTTCGCATTTGCACATTGAGGCCTAGTACAAAGATGCAGTTGAAAATTCAAGTTCTCACAGATGGCTTTACACGGGATGTTGCAAAGTAAGAATGTACGCTCATGCAGAGTGAAGGTCAGCGGCTTTGATTTTTTGCTTGCGGGCTGAAGAGGCCCGCGAATCGCACTGGCAGTATAAGGTTCTATTGTTTTTTGACCTCGAGAGACAGGGACCATGCCGAAAGGACTTCATTTGAAGGAGGGGGGCAATAACGTAAGAGACGATAAGGCTGAAAATTCTGAAACTAGACCGAGTTTCATGTTAGTTCAGTATATGAAAAATCGTTGGCACGAACACAGCGGGATTTACGGACTGCATTACGCAGAGATACAATGGAAATGGCAAATTAAGACGCTTTTATACCGGAATGAACGAATGAATGAATGAAGAGCAAGTACAACATTTGTGGGATCGTCTTTCTACCGGGCACATGGGCATGCATGTGTCCATTCGACACGTATGTAGACAAATAGTCGTTTCTTAGTGGTTCAACGGTAAAAAAAAATCATTAGTTTGTGTTTCCCTCGATTTATTTCGTTAGTTTTCGCATTGCTTTTAGAGCCGAACATACTCCATTGCACTATCCTCGCAAGCAAATAGTTTCAGCTCGCCCGTAATAAATAAAATGAATAATAGTAATAAAGATCGGCTGGTGAGACTAATTTCAATTTTTATGTTTTCTAAACAGGTACATCCTACCGTACTGCAACTGCCACCTATTCCAGACCCCAGCAGACGGATTTTTCAACCGCCAGCTGCAGCTTCTTGTAAACAACTGCACAACGTTGACCTTTTATGGGACGATCGCCAAGGGGCCATATGCCCTTACGTGGTACTAGCGGCTAGAAGCAACATATCGACCTTTACGGTGGCCTTGTGCCTAGTTTACAATGAGAAACCGTAGTGAGTTGTTTAGTTTCTCTTTATTTTGCAGTGCATGTGAAGACTAAGCAAAATGTCTTCATGCCAAAAAGTAGATAAAGTCCATAGAGAACAGTTGATGTGAAAGCTAAAGTCTCAAATAAAGGAAGAGTCATCGAGAACTAGGGCTGAAGACTGGGATGCCCCTTTGCAGCGCAGAATGCCATGTTTAATAGACAATGGAGAGATGTACATACATGTGGTTGGATATTCATAATTAAGGTCATACATAGAAGAGAAGCTAAAAGCTGATGTTGGGAGTGCTTTAGTGACTAGTGGTATTTACAGGTGGTGGCTGGCCCTGATGAAGTTCCATGATTTATTCAGTACAGAAGGAACCAAACATGTTGGGCATGATATGGTAAGGTTACCTGGTCAAGTATTGGATAGCACTTATGCACTCTAGAGGAGGTTGCGATAGGGCACATCAAGCACCTGCTACCACATATGCAGTTTAGGGGATGTGGTACTAGGACTGGTTGGTGAAGCAAGAAAAGTAATTTTAGATGTGAACATGTACAAGGAATTCTGTGTTTAGGAGCCCACTGTAAGTATATGTTAAAAGTTCAATGGATGTGTAGCTAGCCGGGCGTGAAGAGACCTACTGACTGGTGTCAGCATAGAAAGTGTCGATGCGCAGTAAAAATGAGTTGTAAATAAAATGCATACTTTTTTTAATGGATGATGACTCTGACGAGCGCCTGATTCACAGAAGTGTTTTATAATGGCACAATCCCATTGAAAAGCGTTCTGTGAATGAATGTGCAATTTGTTATATGCATTGAATATGTAATGTGTTGCATACAGGAGTTGGTTTTTGGTGTTTGTGCATAAAAACACATTTCGACATTAAGAGTAATTGAATCAGCAATAATGAGCAAAGTAAAAATAAATCTGTTGAAAGCATTACGTTTAAAAAAAAATAGTAAATGTTCTCACTTGTCTAAAGTGACCATGTGTGCGCTTCTTTAAGCCTGCCCCTTTCTCTTGTCTCACATGTTGCCTGATGATTGTACCGTAAATTTGATGGAAAACCTGTGACCTTTTCAATGTTTCATTTTAGTTCATTTCGGTGGTACTAAGGTACTTTGGGGAAAATAACACCATGTTAAAGCTGCATTCTTCATTTTATTCTCAGTTCGTTTTTAACTGCGGGGTATTTTTCATGCGTCACTCTGTGTACCTTGCAAAGCCTGTGTTCCCACACTCTGGCGCGTGCAATGCGCACACACCTGAAACATCGTGCCTATCAGAGCCCATAACGCCTAGGGAAACGCGGGGAGTTGCCAGGCCCATCCATCACCTGTCACCCCCTGGCTCTCGCAGTGCACAGTGCACAGTGCGTTAGGGAGAGAAATACAGTGGCCGGGTGCAGAAGCCAGTGGGAGGAAACTCGCAGGGACTGGGAGCAGTGCTGGGTGTGGGGCAATGGGGGGGGGACTCCTCCCCCACCCTCCTCCGGGCACGAATGGGCTTCTCTGCCCCTTGACAAGGCTTCAGTGTGGCACAGGCACAATACAAGCATCCTCTATACCCTTATTTTCCTCCTTCCCTCTGATGTCCTCTCCTCCCCTCTTTTGTTCCTTCTCACCCCAGTTGGTGGTCTCATGTGCAACAAAAAGGCGTTGTCGCCAGTGTTGTATGGGCCTGCAATGGGCATCCAGCAGGCCCCGGATGTGCTACGGTCATCAGCACCTTAAAGGGCCAGTGCCTCTGGGGGATGCAGGGGTACACCCGGTCTTATGTAAGGGCAGGGCGGGCCATACCCATGACCATGTGGACCCTTGCCTCCTTGCTGGCTCAAGGGTCCCACGGCATCATGGCCTGCAGGCCCGTGTTCACACAGTGTGTGCCTGCAGGCCAAAATGAGAGACGGACTCTTTTCTGGTACACGTGCCTGCCGGTGGTCCTTTTATTAGCTTACGCCAGGACACAGTCATGGCCCATGTTAAAAGGGCAATACACATGAGAGGGACACATTCCCTTAAAGGGGCAACACACTTGGGAGGGTTACACACCACATATGCAAGCAACTATTATGAAATAATGCAATGTTCCCAGATGACCTCTTCCTAATGGCCTCCTCCTCGCTTCCCTCCTTCCTGTCACGTGTCTACCTCGTCTTCTGAATTTATGAATTAAAGCCGACCTCAGAGATCAAACGGCAGTCCTCAGGTTTGTAGTCTGGACACTTCACCACCGCACTATATAACCTAATGAAAAATAACAAACAACCAAAGGTGAAATATCCCATTTCGGTACTGCAAGTCCCAGGGAAAACATTTGTATTGGTTCTTGGAGTTTAAAACAAGCACACCTTTTCAAAAACACTATTAGAAGAAAATATCCTGTCTTGGTTTTGTGTGCGTGTTGATTTTATGAAAGGCAATTACCATCCGTTCTGTTCAATTTGGGTGGCTATGCAAAGCCAATTTAATGAAATATGCTTATATCACCTTGATATGCTAATTTCGACGTCACATCCCATTGCGTTTGTTGATGAGTCCCCCCACTTTAATTTTTAGGACTTGACCCCTGTGTGTGATGAATTCTTTATAATATGTGTTTCTTAGAGCAGCAACATTTAAACCCCCTTCTCCTCCAAACGCTACTGAAGTGTAGTGCTTTGACAGGCACTTTCAAGAGTTAGTCCTTCCTTTATGTTATTTGCCCTGTCCTGGTTTTTACTTTTTAAATCTGGTCACCCTACGCACACGGAGGTTAGTTAAACTGGTATATTTATTAAAAATAATAGATATAAGGAGAAAGGAGCCCTGCTGACTTCGGCCGCGCTGCTCCGCTCTGGAATCTCTCTGTGGACTGAACGCCCCGTGCAGACCATGGAGGGCCAGCCCTCAGGACAGCAGACTCTACACAAGGATGTGTCCGTGAAGAGAAATTCAACGCTGGGTGTGAGGGGCAGAAGGGGTGAGAAACAAAAGCATTTCTCTTTTGCCAATCAGCCTCACTCGTCTTAATCGACTTTCTGAAGTGTTCAAACAGATTTCTTTCTAAAATAAACAATTTCTAGTTTGCCTAAAAACAGCAACATAAAGGCTCCCGCTCATCAACGTACATGGCCTCTTCTGCCCCTCCCCAACATTCCTGAGTTGAGTCGCTCAAGGCTCAGAGAAAGGTAATGAGGTGTGTTGGGTGTCCTGACCCACGTTTAAGCTATCCTGCTACAACATTTGGTGCTGTGGGCTTAGGAAATTCAAGATGGCGGAAAACCCACATGTGCGCCGAAATCCAGGAAAGCTGCGCAGTTTGTGCGCCCACCAAAATGGTTGCCTCACTTGCCACCCACCAGTGCGAGAATGAAAGGCCGGGTTGCCATGAGGGAAATGGGTTGCCAAAGGAAAAACAGTAGCGCCGGTTAGCTTCAAAGCGCTTTAAAACCACCATTGGACTACCCGCACAGTAGTCTGAAACCATTGGGAATGGCAATGCTGATTGCCAAATGCAACCTAGAAGTGTGGGGAATTCATTTCTTAAATCCCAAAAATGAGTGCAGTACCAGTACTCACCACTATCCAAAAGCCGGCGTTTTAAAACCACTCTGTGTGTTTTTCTGAAGGCAAGCAAAATGCCTATTTCAAACCTTGCAACATGTGCAAAATATTCACTGAACACCAGCAGACATTTGGCAGAATGGAGTTTTGTGTGCCTACAAAATCTGGGAAATGAAGAGCCCAAAAACAATGCTTATAACAAAAATGCTATGGAGTCAGCAGCTTAAGCCTAACTGCAACTGGATTTAAAACCACCAAAATCGAAAATGTTAAATTAAATGAGTGACCTATGTTTGGTGTCACATGCCTTTGTAACTGTTGAAATGTCATAGTTTTGCACTTAGAATCAGCATTCTAGCTGCATGTGTAAAATTACAAGTTATTTTAAAAGCAACAAAAAGTTAGCTGAAGGTCTGGCTTAAGGAACTTGATTTTGCCTAGCAACGGACCCCCATCAGCAGTGAAACTTGAGTCACCACTGTGTTCCCAGGCCAATCTTCCTTTTGCTGCCCACAAGAAGGATATGCCATCTATCTGATAATTGAATTAGCTGTGCTCTGCCAGAGAGTGAACAAAGCCCTCTCCACTCAGGCAAAGGTTTTTTATTACAGACGTCGTAAAAAGTGGCTTCCTCCTGGAGAAGCTGGGAGGAGCACTGCCTGTGAGAAGCAAGCTGGCTTGGCAGAAACTGGAAAGACTGGTTTCTGTACCATGTGACCTGAAAAGACACACCCCTGCAGCAAGGATATGGTTTTATAAAAAGGGGGATAATTCATAGAGCGGACATGTGAAAATTTTATAAATGATACCATAATTCTTGTGATTTTTCTGCCCACAGTTTAAGACGTGGTAGGAACCGGTGGTATGTTCAGGGGGGTTTTAGCGGAAAAGTGGATATTACTCTAAATGTGTGCATGTTAAAAATCTGAAACTTCATCAGTTAATGTCCCTACCCCCTGCACACATGTATGTAAAGTTGGGTCCATGTCGGAAATTGAAAAAGCAGTTAAAAAGTCAAATATGTGCCAGTTCTGAATGCAAGCTCCCAGGAAGAGCAGAGTTTGAACAGGGGATACCTCCTGTGATGCATGATGGGTGCATATGATTTTAAAACAAATGTGTACCTGTGCAAATATGTTTTTAGGTCAGATATAGATTGTGTGTAAAGTTGACAGGGGTGGGTTCTCTGTATCATAAACAGACCTCATCATGATGACACTTCATTTCATTCCCCCAATCAAGTAAGGGATGAAAGCTGGACCAATGACGATTGAGAGGGGCGAGTCTAGTGATGTAACACACACACCCATTCTCAAGAAACAGATAAAAGCAGACAGACAGGACAGATAGAGACCTTCAAAATCCATCTGCCGCTGGAAGCCCTGCCGGAAAAATCCATACTTACCTCCATCAAACTCCAGAAAGCCAAACTAGAGACTTCAATCTATCCAGAGCAGAGAGACCCAAAGAACCGGTGCCTAGCAGAGACCAGACCCCTGTGAGCAAGTCCAGAGGCCAGGCGCTGTGAGCAGAACCCGGAAAGACCTGACCAGACTGAAGTCCGTGACCAAGTCGCTTTCCTGTTCAAAATCTCTTGTGAGTACTTAGCAAAACTCAGAACACATCTCTTAGTTTAAATTCATCTAATTCAATCTATTTAACCTAAGTAGAACTGCCTCCTAGCTGTCACCTGTCATTCTAGCTGCAAAAATTTGTCACTTGTCATTTTGAAAAAGTGTGCGTTTAAAATTTACAAAACCAAAAACGACCTTTACTAAATTACTCATATCTCCGCAACCGTTTGGGCTAGAGACTTGCAATAACTTTTATTTGGAAGCTGAGATCCCAGGCTTTTCTAGGACCCCAAAACGGTAGAGATAGTCCTGGCGGTTCCTTTGTAATAGCGCTCGGCGCATCCGCGAATTTTACCGCGATTTGCAATTTCTTCACATGTAAAAACTGGTGCTGTTTGCTTTCCATTTGCCAGAAATTCGTTTTAACCTGCTAACTATCCCTGCATCATTGCTAGTGTGAGCCTGGACTAATATTAACTAGATACCACTCATCCTGAACCTCTGAAAGGGAATTCAAAGCGTTTCCAGCATATTTCTCATCCATTGCTAGCACATATCAAAGAATTTGGGCCTGTGATTTCAAAAACTCCTATCTGTTTTCTGTTGTCTAAGCTTGCTGGATTGAACTGATTACATTGATTGCATTTCTGAGAACTGTGTGCTTTCCTCCCATTCCCTTGCATTGCATAAAGAGGGGGGGAGTGAATAGCCAGAGAAAAGTGATTACATTGTTTGGTTGAAATCATATTGAGTATTTTCTGTACTGCATTCATTGAATATTGCATCCACCTGAGCTTACATAAAGCATCCTCTACCACATTATACTTCTGTACCTATTTACCAGTGTGCTACCTTATCCATTTCTTGTCAACTCCTTATTGATTATAGAGAAGCGTGTTAGTGCCAGATTCTCCGTTGTTAATATTTACCATATCAGATTAAGTGTGATATTCAATTCTTAATTTATTAAAAAGTGTGATATATATTTTAATTTATCAAATAAACCTTTTAAACTTGCAAAACAGAACTACTTCTTGGCTCAGTGGGGTCAGGGGGATTCCAAGAGGGGGGTGTTATATAGGGGTAGTCATCCAGAACGCATGAACTGGACCTAAAGATATATCAATAAGGGTTTTCATTCAGTATTCTAGACTAGGCGTTAACTTAGCTGTAGTGCTGAATTGAATCCTCTTACAAAGTGGGGGCTCGTATCCGGGATTCTGGGTTAGAATACCACTTGTGCAGCTTAATACAGTGTGCTAACTGACGGGATACATACATCCAGTCGGATCACCACGCTGCATTACGCTGTGAAGCATTCCTCAAAAGGGACACTCCAAGAAAAGTTCTGTTCTGCAAAACTAAAATACTAACTTCTGTAAGTCAGAACAGAGACCAATCTCTAGAATGACGACCTTGGTAGATATGAAAATAGCCAGAGAGCACTTCTTACATAAGTTATTTGTGAGAGGTGAGTGGACTCACCAGGACCAAACAGTCTGGTTGCAGGCCATCATGCAACAGGTCACGGAAACAGGGTCAGATATATATAGAGATCAGGGTCCATTACACGTGGCCCTGAGTGAACTATATATGGCTCCTAAGGCCAAAGATGAGCACGACAAGATTGTTAGGATAGCGGCATATTTATATTTATACATGGGAGCCATACAGAATAAATGTGCTGAAGGCCATGATCTGGCAAAAAGGCAACAGATGGCGTTAGAGAAGGCCCAATCTGATCTGGACTCTTCTGAGCAAAGGCTGCACAGAAGCCAGGAGTCAGAAAATGAGACCAGACAGTACATCACTAAAATAAAGGAGGATATGGATGTGCTGCAAAAGGAAAAGTCAGAACAGGATACCAGATTTCTGGCCTTGCAGAAGGAACACCAAGAAGGTTTGGACTCCCTACTGCAAAGCCAGAAAAAGCTGGAGCAACAGCTAGACTTCAATAGGGCATGTGCTGAGCAGGTAGTCACCCTGCAAGGCCACCTAGATAGAGTGAAGGAGGAGAGCAATAAACTGATTCTGAAAGACCTGGATACCCAGGCAGAGTTTGATCAGGAGCGCCAGAAAGCTGGTGCCTTCCAAAGGCAAAGGGACGACCTGGCGGCACAAATGCAGGCTCTTAGTCAGGAAAGAGACGCCTTAGGCCAGGAAGTCTGCCATTTAAAAAGGAAAATGGAAGAAAATCACCTGGCCCACCAGGGGCTGGGTGATCTCCAAAAAGAAAACCAGAACTTGGTAGAGCACACCAGAAGGGTGGAAGATGCTCTAGCAAGAAAGGAGCAGGCCAGTAGGGACATTGCCCAGGAGGTAAACCTCCTGCAGCAAAGACTGGCCCAGTTCTCCAGGACCAACCAGGAAGCACAGAGGGAGAATGAGGCCCTCTGTCAACACAATGATAGGCTCCAGCAACAGGTAGCGATGCAGGAGAAACTGATAGAGTCGAGTAAGGCCTTAACAGAGGAACTGAAAGCACAAATGCAGGCTCTTGCATTGCAACAGGGAGCAGGGGCGGATAGAGATGAGGTCCGCTGGGAAAGAGAGATTCCTGACCATAACCGCAGGAGCCCTAACACCAGGGGCCTTCATCTCCCCCAGTCCCTGGACTCTACCACCCCCATGTCCCCTGGCGCGCATGAGCACAGGGGTCCAGGGATGGCAGATTACTATCCAGCTAAGAGTATGGGGCTCATAGGCCAGTACCACTCAGGAATGGAGGGGTGGGCATCCGGGTATGGGCACCCAAGTACAATACAGTTCAGTGGGGAACCCCAGGAGAGTAGGCCCATTAAGGGCATCCTGAAAACCTCTGCCCAGTTAGGTCAGTGGAGGGGGTACCCATCAAATCCTGGCAGCAAGGAGGAATCTGAAGACTCCTCTGAACTGCGCAGGACACAGGAGACCAGGTCCCCACATTCTGCCAGCCATTCCCAGGCTCGCAGAATCCGGGAAAACCTGGAAGAACAGACGGGAACCTCTGGGAGCAGTGCCTCTGAGTCCGAGGAAGAATGGACAAGGGTTACCCGAACCAAAAAGGCCAATAAGGCAAAAAGGGCCTTGCTTAAGGACCCCTTCAAGCAGATTAAGGCGATCAGGAGCGTCATCACGCCTTACCATAAGAACGCTAAGTATTCTGTTTGGGAGCACTTAGAGTTGTTTGAACAAATGATGGAGACTTTCCATTTGAAGGACAGCCAAAGCTGTATTCAATATGTAAAGTGGACATTCTCCCCGGAATACTCCAGTTTCTTTGCGGGGCTGGAGGACCAAAATCATTTAAGATGGTCCACATATAAGGCGGCCATCCTGAAACATTTTTCTGTTCACAGAAATCCTCAAGAGGCTCGCAAGGCGGCCTACAATTTGCAATGTGGGGAGGATCAGGCCCCACGAGAATTTGTGCAGGAGTTAAAGCGTGCGTTTGCGCAAACCACCAGAAGGGTGCGCACAGATAGTAGAGAGTTCATAAATACGTTTTTCCATGCCTTGCCCAAATACATCATGACCCAGCTCGTGAGGGATTTTCACGAGAAAAGATCCTTAGATTGGGTCATTGAACAGGCTACCCGGATCTATGAGGTGCAGAAACCGATAGATAGCAAAAGTAATGCCCAGAAAAACCCCAAAGCCAACAGCACCCCTGCTGCTGCCAAGGTGGCAGAGGTAAAGGTCACCCCCGTTTTGGATTTGGAGATGGGGGGGCCTAAAAACCTACCTGCACCTAATAATGCTAGGCCCAGGAGGTCCTCGGGTCAGTCACAGACAGGGAGCCAAGGAGGCAGCCCCACAAATGGGGTCCCTCGCTCTCCTGATTATGTAAGTCCCCGTTACAAGGGAAATCGACCCATCCTGGGTTATGTGTGGACTCCTCCAGCCCAAGGGGGGGGATCCAGACAAGCACCTAACCCAGGGAACGTCCCTCCAAACTTCCCACAGGAGGGCAGAAATTTACCAAACCCTGGGCAGAACTTTTTCCCCAGATATCCACCCGACTTTCAGCCCCAAAACCATCCATCCTTCTTTCCCCAGTTCCCTGAGCCCAGACCACTGAATCCGGGAGAGGGGAGGCCAAGGGTGGAGGGGTACCCAAACCTTCCCAACCCGGGGTATTACCAGAGGAGGGACAGCTACCCTTCCCGGGATCAGCCCAGGGGAGAAAACAGGGCCCCGTATCAGCCTGAGCGGGTTTCCCAGTTAGAGCGCCAGGTTCAAAACATGGCGCGGGATCTGGGTCACATACTGAGGGCTCAGCAGAACCCTCAGATGGGCGTGCCGGCACAGAACGCACCCAACTCTGGACCCGGTGCTCCAGAACAATGACGGGGGCAGCACCCCGATAACTCACCGGTTCCCAGGGAGGAGGCACAAGGGGAAGGGGGGTGTAAAGCCTTGGAGGAAGCTTCCTTCCTCACTTGTAAACAGCCCCTGGAAACCCAGGAACCGGAAACAAAATCTCTTGCCCCTGAAAGTCTGCCTCCTAAGGAGCAGAGGGGGGGTAGGAGAAACAAAAGACCCAAACAGACTCAGTTTGAGGAGGAGGTACAGATCTTCCAATTTGAGGGAGAGGGATCCTCAGAGGATCCTGGGAAAAGGATCTTCTCCTTCAGAGAGGGGGGAACTCCTCCCAAAGAAAAATGGGTCCCTAGGGATGCAAATCTAGACTGGGGAGATGTGGAGACTGAGCTACCGCCGCCCACCATCTCATCCCAGAACCAACAGCAAGAAAATCCCCTGGTTCAAACCCATCCTGGTGACTGCCTCCAAAAAGGGGGGGGCGGCCCAGAACCGGAACCAGGGGAACCCACAATGGCTCTGATCTCCAGTTGCCAACTTTTTCTTTCAGATTCCCAAGGCTCTCCACAGAATTCTGCCCAAAATTCTTCTCTCGCGATGTCCAAAACCAGAAAATTAGCCCACCAGTTGTCCAAAAATGTACATTATCTGTGCCCCCTTGAGGAGAAGGAGGGAAGATATTATGCCCCGGTACAAGTACAGGGGCAGGGTACAATCTCGGCACTGGTGGACACTGGATCTCAAGCTACCCTTCTGTCCAGAAGGGCCTTTGACGAACTGAATGCAGGAAGGGGAGAGAATTACCAAATTCCTCTCACCTCTCTTCCTGGACAACTGCAGAACTTTGACGGGAAGGAAATTCCCGTTGAGGGGACTGCAGACTTGGACATTAAGATCGGGCGACACAAGTTGAAACACCCGGTCATAGTTGTGACCCCGGAGGGCACCCCTTGTTTACTAGGGAATGACCTCCTGAGAAGGTTGTCACCCCTAATAGATTGTGTAAACAAGGTCCTCTGGACCCAGACTAGCCGACCAATAAAATTGAAACAGAGTGTCAACCATGTTAGTTTAAACGGCACATGCCACATGGTTGAACAAAAATCTGACCAAGTAGAATTTCACTTCCAGAACAACCAGATTCCAGACGTGACAGTAATAGCAGTAGGACAACAGACTGGTGATGGGGGGTCCTCTCTATTTCTGAAAATCAACCTTCCTTCCAGTCTAAAGTGGTATTCCACGCTGGAAGGAAACACTCTGAAATTCTATACTAATCCACAATCTGAAACTCCCACTCCTATAGTCCAGAAGGAGGTGAAATCAGCTCAGAGCCTGGCTGATATTCAGCAAATTGGAGAGCAGTTGTTCATCCCTGTTCAGTTAAATGATGGAAAGGACTCTGTTCTCGCTCGAGTGTGTGTGAACAACGGTAAGAGCTTCATCAGCGAAGCCATGTTTCGCCAACTCCCAAAAGATCCAGCCATTCCCACCTTCAAACTGATAGACAAATGGGAAATGGACCTGGAAGCACCTAATTCCAAACATCTCCTGCCAAGCAGGTGTATGCTCAAAATCTCCATTGGCAACAAGAGCATAGTCCACAATTGTTGGGTCGTGCGAGACGTCCCTGCCGCCTTTTACTTAGGCAGTGACATTCTCAATCGCTTTGCCATTAGTTTGGACCTAATAAACTTCAAAGCTTGGTCCCGATTAGCGGATAATCCCATGGGCTTTGATGATCCAGAAAAAGCATTTAGGTCAGCTCAATTGCTACCTTATGCAGTTGAAATTCAGGTTAAAGAGGAAGTCACCATCCCAGAGAGGACCCGACAATTCTCCCTGGAAGTGAAAGTTAAAAGGGGACAAGAGTTGAAAAACCCTGATGCTTACATACATCTAAATGCTTCTCTCCAACAGCAAGGGTTGGGGGTAAACCCGACTCCATTAGTCAACATAGAACATGACCCCATTCTAATAGAGGTGGATAACAGCGACTTAAAGAGTATTACTCTAGCCGCAGGCACCATTATTGGAATGGCGGTTGATGACCGACATTTCTCCATTGATCTTGTAAATGAACTGTTAGGACCCATCCCCAAGGACTGTTTTGACAGTGACAGTGATGACAACGCAACACCAGACAGGATTTTTACCCGGCATGGGGGGAACTTCCTGGTGTACACTTCCTGCCCCTATGGTAAGGAAGATGTGACCTGTGACTTCAGGAGGGATGAGGTGATTTTCCAGGTCCATGAGGGCTGCCTTTCCCACCTGAAGCCTCCGGTCCAAATCAGCACTCTGACCAGGGACTTCTCCACCCAGCTGGAGGAGGCCGCGGAGATAGCCAAACCAGAAGTCTTTCCAGGCTTCAGGCAGATGGTGGAAGAGAGAGTCAACCTAGCTGATGCCTGTGTGACTCTGGAACAAAAGCAAAAGTTGAAACAAGTTTTCTTGGATTTCCAAGATCTCTTTGCGGTAGACTCATATGACTGTGGTCGCACCGACATCCATACCACAACAATCCCCACGGACCCTGGCATGACTCCAGTGTTTGTGAAGCAATATCGCTTGCCTCTCGCATCAATGGAGTCTCTTACTGAAATAATTAAGAACCTTGAGTCCCGGGGAATAATCCGTCCAGTCCACAGCACCTTCAATAATCCGGTGCTGGGAATATTGAAGCCAAACGGCCAGTGGAGACTCTGCGCTGACCTCAGGGAGCTCAACAAACGGGTCCACACTTCCCGATGGCCTCTTCCCTACATTGACCAAGGGCTGGCCCAGATTCAGGGGTCACAGGTATTCACTGCAATAGACCTGACCAATGGATACTGGACCGTGCCTGTCAGTAGGGAGGACCAATACAAGCTGGCTTTTACCTTTGGGGGCCAGCAGTACACATGGACCCGGACTCCCTTCGGATACCTTAACTCCGGTAATGAGTTCAATATTTTCCTACATAAGGCCATGCCCGACCTGGGTACGAGGGGTAACCTGGCTTATGTAGATGATGTCCTCATCAAAAGTTCATCTGTGGAGGAACACATAGCAGAGATCCGTTATGTTCTGACACAGTTGAGGGCCGCCGGAGCAAAACTTTCCTTTCAGAAAGCACAGTGGTGTAGAACCCGTGTTAATTTCTTGGGGCATGAGATTACTCCTCAGGGTCTCTGTCCCCAGGAAAAGAAAGTGGAAGCACTTCAGAAACTGAAAGACCCCACAACTCTGCGGGAACTAAGGAGCCTCCTTGGACTGACTAATTACAGCAGAAAGTTCATTGAGGGCTACGCAGAGATCACCAGACCCCTGATTCATCTCCTGAAGGGGGGGGTCAAGTGGGAATGGGGTCCAGAACAAGCCGAGGCAGTAAAACAACTCAAAAGAAGCCTCTCACAAGCACCTTGCCTAGCTTACCCTGTCAGAAACAAGGAGTTCTTCCTGGAGACGGGGTTCTCTAATACGTGCTTGACGGCAGTATTATATCAAAAGCATGACAAGGTCAATAAAGTAATCTCCTATGCGAGCAAAACTTTATCCTCTGTGGAGGAAAAATTCAACGATTGTGAGAAGGCACTCCTGGCAACGGTGTGGGCATTGAAGAATTACCGCCCGTTTATCCAGGGGGAACACATCATAGTGGAGACTCCACACCAGCCTCTGCAATATCTCCAAAGTGACAGAATCCGGGCCGGAAATGTGAGTAATTCCCGAATTACTTCCTGGATTCTGTCAATGCAAGGCTTTCCTGTGGAGGTCAGATATGGCCAAAACAAGAAGAGTCCCCTCGCGCAAGGTCTGGCTGACTTGCATGATTGTGCCAGAGAAAACTGTCTCGAGGACGAAAGTCTAAAAATAAAGGACAACATGGAGGCATACCTTAATTCCCCCCACAAAGTCTTTGAAGAAGACAAGTGTGAGGGAATGCCCACTGTGTATGTGGATGGATGCTCTTACCATGTCGACAACAACGGGGAGAAAGAACTGGTGGCCGGCGTAGGGAATGCATGGGTGAATGAGTCCCCAGAACCCTCCGCTGGATACAAAATTGGTCCCCGAAGTAGTCAGGTGGCAGAATTGATGGCTGTGCATCAGGCCATCCTCACTGCTGTCCAGCATCAACTCCACGAACTGGTCATGATCACAGATTCGGATTATGTACGGAACGGGTTCGTGGAGCACCTGGTTAATTGGAAAACCAGAGGCATGTTATGTGCTAACAACAAACCCTTGAAACATGGGAAGTTGATCCAAAACATTGATGATCTGGTCACCTCGAATGAGATGACCATCTATTGGAAAAAGATCAAGGGTCATTCCAAAGTAGAGGGACCAGACAAAACTGGAAATGACTTAGCTGATCAGCTGGCCAAAACCGGGGCCATCCAAGGGGATCTAATTGAGATTGAGTCCCTGTTGGGGGAAATCCAGGTCACTGCCATCACTAGGTCCCAGACAAATGCTCACAACGACCTCTCAATTGCACAATGGAGTAAGGAGACCCCTGATGCTGATTTGATTACTGCTCAGAAGGGGGATCCAATAATTGGTAAATTTTACCAGCACCTTGAGGACCCTGAGAACTTTCCCCTGACGGATACCGATTACATTGGGAAAGAGGACCTAAGAGTGTTGATGAAATGTCCAAAAATGTTCCGAATCCAAGACGGTTTGCTGGTAAGGAAATCCAAAGCTGGCCACGATCAGTGGGTGGTTCCTACCTCATTCCGAAGCCTGATGTTAAGTCACGCCCATGATGCGGCCACCACCGGTCATAGGGGGTTTCACACAACATTGGAAATCTTAAGAGAGGTTGCATACTGGCCACACATGGGCCAGGACCTCAACCAA
This sequence comes from Ambystoma mexicanum, assembly GCF_040938575.1. Lineage (NCBI taxonomy): Eukaryota > Metazoa > Chordata > Amphibia > Caudata > Ambystomatidae > Ambystoma > Ambystoma mexicanum. The sequence goes on along the minus strand of NC_090933.1, from coordinate 45,901,631 downwards.
TATTTGAAGGGTTGTCTTGTGTGTGCACAATTTCAGCCGACATCCCTCACACACCGGGCGCCTTTACAAAAGAGGGGAATGACACTGCCATGGTCAGATTTACAAATCGACTTTGTAGGCCCTGTGATTCGCTCGGCTAGGGGGAATAAGTACATGTTGACCGTGACATGCTTGTTTACCAAGTGGGTGGAATGTCTCCCAGCCCCAAACTGCAAGGCAGAAACTGCAGCTGCCTTGATGATTAACCACATCTTTTCCCGTTTTGGTCTACCTCAAAGGATTGAGTCAGACAGAGGTAGCCACTTCACCAGTGAAGTAATGACAAGGATGTGGGAGATACTGGGGGTCAAGAGAAAGCTGCATATTGCTTACAGACCAGCTTCTTCTGGGGCAGTAGAGAGATATAACCGGACAATTGTGAGCATCTTAAAAAAGTTTGTGGCAGATTCTGGGCCAAGTTGGGATATCCGATTACCTCTGGTCCTAATGGCCATCAGATCTACCCCTTCATCTGCAACCAAAATGTCACCATTTGAGTTGATGACTGGGCGCAAGATGGTGCTTCCTCAGCATTTGCTCTACCGGACCCAAGAGCAGACACTAATAAATGCCTCCACTACTCATGAGTATGTAGAGAATTTAAGGAAACACCTCCAACATGCTTTTGCTTATGCTCAGCGGAATCTAGAAAGATCGACTGATAGCATGAAGACCCATTATGACCTGAAAACTTCCAGGAAGGAATATCAGGTGGGAGACCGGGTCTATCTATACAACTTCCAAAGGAACCAGGCCAAGCAGCGCAAATTTTTGCCTACATGGAAGGGACCCTTTGAGATCGTCGATAAGATCTCCCCTGTGGCCTACAAGATCCGCATCCCCAAAGGCGGTTCGGCAGAGGGGGAAGACAAGTGGGTCCACATAAACCAGTTGAAATGTTGCCATCCCAGGCACACTCTGCAACAACTGGAGGAATCCTCTGGAATCCTAGCGGGTACTGTATCAGACTAATTCAGTTCCAACCATAAAACATACCACATCTAGTCTCTAACATACTGTGATTTGTATGAAACTGTCTCTTAGTTACATTGTTTTTTTTTTCTCAAAATAAGAATGTAATGTTTTGTTATGATGAAATGCATATGCTGCCCCACTATCTCAACAGTGGTGGAAAAAAATCTATGAATAGGTATTGCCGCTCTTCCTTTGTCGTCCTAGGAGAAAGAAAACCGGGAGACGGGCCAAGGAGGACGATCCGGAGACCGGGAACGGAGATCCAATGGGCCCAGTGGACCGCCCAATCTTCCCATCAGGACCGGCGAGGAGAACTGATCGATCTGACCGGATGGAGAAGAAAATGCTGAACTGTGCCATCTACAGAAGAGGAAGAAGATTATGCGGATAGACCGGTGCATGGGTCAAAACCCTTGTGCACGCGACTCCCCATCGACTCAAATTCAAAGTGCAGTCGCGTGGGGGGGACTTGTTGGGTGTCCTGACCCACGTTTAAGCTATCCTGCTACAACATTTGGTGCTGTGGGCTTAGGAAATTCAAGATGGCGGAAAACCCACATGTGCGCCGAAATCCAGGAAAGCTGCGCAGTTTGTGCGCCCACCAAAATGGTTGCCTCACTTGCCACCCACCAGTGCGAGAATGAAAGGCCGGGTTGCCATGAGGGAAATGGGTTGCCAAAGGAAAAACAGTAGCGCCGGTTAGCTTCAAAGCGCTTTAAAACCACCATTGGACTACCCGCACAGTAGTCTGAAACCATTGGGAATGGCAATGCTGATTGCCAAATGCAACCTAGAAGTGTGGGGAATTCATTTCTTAAATCCCAAAAATGAGTGCAGTACCAGTACTCACCACTATCCAAAAGCCGGCGTTTTAAAACCACTCTGTGTGTTTTTCTGAAGGCAAGCAAAATGCCTATTTCAAACCTTGCAACATGTGCAAAATATTCACTGAACACCAGCAGACATTTGGCAGAATGGAGTTTTGTGTGCCTACAAAATCTGGGAAATGAAGAGCCCAAAAACAATGCTTATAACAAAAATGCTATGGAGTCAGCAGCTTAAGCCTAACTGCAACTGGATTTAAAACCACCAAAATCGAAAATGTTAAATTAAATGAGTGACCTATGTTTGGTGTCACATGCCTTTGTAACTGTTGAAATGTCATAGTTTTGCACTTAGAATCAGCATTCTAGCTGCATGTGTAAAATTACAAGTTATTTTAAAAGCAACAAAAAGTTAGCTGAAGGTCTGGCTTAAGGAACTTGATTTTGCCTAGCAACGGACCCCCATCAGCAGTGAAACTTGAGTCACCACTGTGTTCCCAGGCCAACCTTCCTTTTGCTGCCCACAAGAAGGATATGCCATCTATCTGATAATTGAATTAGCTGTGCTCTGCCAGAGAGTGAACAAAGCCCTCTCCACTCAGGCAAAGGTTTTTTATTACAGACGTCGTAAAAAGTGGCTTCCTCCTGGAGAAGCTGGGAGGAGCACTGCCTGTGAGAAGCAAGCTGGCTTGGCAGAAACTGGAAAGACTGGTTTCTGTACCATGTGACCTGAAAAGACACACCCCTGCAGCAAGGATATGGTTTTATAAAAAGGGGGATAATTCATAGAGCGGACATGTGAAAATTTTATAAATGATACCATAATTCTTGTGATTTTTCTGCCCACAGTTTAAGACGTGGTAGGAACCGGTGGTATGTTCAGGGGGGTTTTAGCGGAAAAGTGGATATTACTCTAAATGTGTGCATGTTAAAAATCTGAAACTTCATCAGTTAATGTCCCTACCCCCTGCACACATGTATGTAAAGTTGGGTCCATGTCGGAAATTGAAAAAGCAGTTAAAAAGTCAAATATGTGCCAGTTCTGAATGCAAGCTCCCAGGAAGAGCAGAGTTTGAACAGGGGATACCTCCTGTGATGCATGATGGGTGCATATGATTTTAAAACAAATGTGTACCTGTGCAAATATGTTTTTAGGTCAGATATAGATTGTGTGTAAAGTTGACAGGGGTGGGTTCTCTGTATCATAAACAGACCTCATCATGATGACACTTCATTTCATTCCCCCAATCAAGTAAGGGATGAAAGCTGGACCAATGACGATTGAGAGGGGCGAGTCTAGTGATGTAACACACACACCCATTCTCAAGAAACAGATAAAAGCAGACAGACAGGACAGATAGAGACCTTCAAAATCCATCTGCCGCTGGAAGCCCTGCCGGAAAAATCCATACTTACCTCCATCAAACTCCAGAAAGCCAAACTAGAGACTTCAATCTATCCAGAGCAGAGAGACCCAAAGAACCGGTGCCTAGCAGAGACCAGACCCCTGTGAGCAAGTCCAGAGGCCAGGCGCTGTGAGCAGAACCCGGAAAGACCTGACCAGACTGAAGTCCGTGACCAAGTCGCTTTCCTGTTCAAAATCTCTTGTGAGTACTTAGCAAAACTCAGAACACATCTCTTAGTTTAAATTCATCTAATTCAATCTATTTAACCTAAGTAGAACTGCCTCCTAGCTGTCACCTGTCATTCTAGCTGCAAAAATTTGTCACTTGTCATTTTGAAAAAGTGTGCGTTTAAAATTTACAAAACCAAAAACGACCTTTACTAAATTACTCATATCTCCGCAACCGTTTGGGCTAGAGACTTGCAATAACTTTCATTTGGAAGCTGAGATCCCAGGCTTTTCTAGGACCCCAAAACGGTAGAGATAGTCCTGGCGGTTCCTTTGTAATAGCGCTCGGCGCATCCGCGAATTTTACCGCGATTTGCAATTTCTTCACATGTAAAAACTGGTGCTGTTTGCTTTCCATTTGCCAGAAATTCGTTTTAACCTGCTAACTATCCCTGCATCATTGCTAGTGTGAGCCTGGACTAATATTAACTAGATGCCACTCATCCTGAACCTCTGAAAGGGAATTCAAAGCGTTTCCAGCATATTTCTCATCCATTGCTAGCACATATCAAAGAATTTGGGCCTGTGATTTCAAAAACTCCTATCTGTTTTCTGTTGTCTAAGCTTGCTGGATTGAACTGATTACATTGATTGCATTTCTGAGAACTGTGTGCTTTCCTCCCATTCCCTTGCATTGCATAAAGAGGGGGGGAGTGAATAGCCAGAGAAAAGTGATTACATTGTTTGGTTGAAATCATATTGAGTATTTTCTGTACTGCATTCATTGAATATTGCATCCACCTGAGCTTACATAAAGCATCCTCTACCACATTATACTTCTGTACCTATTTACCAGTGTGCTACCTTATCCATTTCTTGTCAACTCCTTATTGATTATAGAGAAGCGTGTTAGTGCCAGATTCTCCGTTGTTAATATTTACCATATCAGATTAAGTGTGATATTCAATTCTTAATTTATTAAAAAGTGTGATATATATTTTAATTTATCAAATAAACCTTTTAAACTTGCAAAACAGAACTACTTCTTGGCTCAGTGGGGTCAGGGGGATTCCAAGAGGGGGGTGTTATATAGGGGTAGTCATCCAGAACGCATGAACTGGACCTAAAGATATATCAATAAGGGTTTTCATTCAGTATTCTAGACTAGGCGTTAACTTAGCTGTAGTGCTGAATTGAATCCTCTTACAGGTGAAATACATCCATTTTTTTGTTTTGGCTATTAGCGCCACCTATGAGCTGAAACGATTCCCTTAGAGTACAGCTAGGGAGAAATGGCATGTGAGGAGGGATACAACGATTATAGGTATTGTTTGGTTATTTACCCACTCATTGACTGCCCATGGCCATGCTAATCCCTATGGCCATTAATACCCACTTCCTACCCCTCCCAGCCCAAAACACATCCCCCTACCTAGATTCTCTTTGGGCTAGGTTTAATAAAGCCTTACTATCAAATGTTAAGCTCGAAGTGCCTGTCAGTGTTTATTTTTAAAGATTACCGTATACATAGCAAGACAAAGACAGAAACCCTAGGACGAATCATCAAGAGGACCATGACCTTAAACCATAGCCATTCCCAACAGGACAACAGACAGAGGGAAATGAAGCACTACACCACGAGCCCCAACCTAGTGGGTGAGAAACAGAATGTTTCATCATTACACACTGTCCACCTCCTACACAGCGGGAAGCACAATGCCCCATCACACAAAATATACAACCAAACAACATCCCCAAGGAGGTGCACCCAATAGAAACCAAAGAACCAACAGAAAGACAGTCATGACAGGAGGAAAAGAACGACTGAATACACAGGCTCACCAAGACGAAAGCACTAGAATGCCACATCTACACCACTCCGATCCTGATCCTTTCAAAACCTCAACTGACCAGTGTCACACTAGATAACAAGATAATAGAGATATTACCTACCCAGTCCCACACCCGAAGAAAGGGTCAGGCGCACCTATCAATCCAAACAATTACTCACTATGATACACTGGGGTCAACGCAGCACCAACAAAGCGAGGCGGCCCATGAGGAACCAGCATTAACCCAACCCACAGGGATACAACTCTAATGGAATCAGAAGTACCTGAATCAGGACACAGACCCCACTAACCCAACCCTCAATCTTCTGCAAACTTAAAGCACACAAAAGCCACACAACCATCCCTCTCACAGCAATCCGTACGCACTTTACCACACCGCATCAGCAACACATAAACATCACCTACAGCACTCGAGGTCTTGCCCGATCCGATAACAGCACCAAAGCCCAGCACTCAGTGTATACAGAGCTGATGCTGCCAACAGCCCATCACTTCTCTCACTCTCCTGCTCCCCTCCACCTGACTAACCCTATCCGTCCTTCCTGTTTACAGATACGCCAGAGCGCCTGGGGACAAATTCTGTTGGTGACGGTGCGCTGCATAAGTACCTTTAACATAACATTACAACATATTGCCATTTGTTTATAAAGACAACAATGTGAGAAGGCCCGGATGAAGGAAAGCATGCCACTGAGCCGCAGTGAAGACAAGAAGGCACTCAAAACAGATGGCAAAAGACAGAGGCCAAACGTACATCTCTACGTCAAGTGGAGAACTACAACAGCAACTGTCATACAGAGCAGTGTAGAAAAGAAGGAGCCACCATAACTGGTGCCACAATGAGTCACCACGCCCACATGCAACCGCTAGACAAGGAAAAGATGAATAAGAAGTAGCCCCATGCAATCACAAGGAAGCAAATCAGAGCCAAGAAACTTCCAAGGCCACTTGTGTAAAGAACTAAATCAGAAGAACAGAACACTGATAGGACAGTGCAGCACCTTACACACGACAACACAATGGACACGAGCACATGCAGCTGGAAGTACCAATGCTCGAGAACAGGGACAGCACAAGGTTGAAGACTCGCCACCTAATCACAAGGCTAGACACTTGCCGCCAAACCACATCACCATCAACCTGCATGCACAAAACCCACACAGAAAGAGAGGAGATTCGAGATCACAGTACACAGTGTTGGGGTGGTCAGGAAAGGTCGCCATGATGAAGAAGTGTTCATGTTGCACGTGCCATATTTGTGACTGGGGATGTGGCAAAGTTAGCAAGATGTTGCAATTTTGTATATGTATCAAGTGTTATTAAATGTGAATGGGATTTGTTTCTTTAGTGTTACTTTTTGTTAAGTTGATACATATTACTGCTTGTGATTCGACTACTTACTCAGGAGGTGGCTAGGGGCCATGCGTATTGAAATGGTAGTTACTTAGATTAGAATGTTCTGGTACACCAATAAAGTTGGGTTGGATGAGATAGTTATCGCCAGTTCAGAGGTAACCTGTTTATTCTGCTTTTTTGAAGTATACATTAGAAACAATGTGCAATTATGTTTAAGGTTAAGGCATTTCAGGCCAGTTGTGACTCGTAATGAATTATTTTGGTATATGAGTGTGTAACCAGGTGCTGATGTCATGACCTACCACAGACGAATCCCAAAGAGGGGTGTGCTATGAATATGATCTGAAGATGGTAGTTAAGATAACAATGGCCGAAGAGGATGGAAGAATTGGAGAAAGATGGAATTTCTTTGTTTAGGTTTTGTCCAATCACATGGGGAGGGTGGATTGTAATAAAATATATGAGTGTTTTAAGTGTTGCGAAATGTATGTAATGTGTCAATTTATGGGGTTTGGCGAGACTTGCGTTAGTCTTACTCGACAGGGTCACCTAGCTCCTCCACGGATGATTGTACAATAAACGCGCTTTACGTACCAACATGCACTGGCTTCTTAAGTGGTGGGCCTGCTTGGTTAAGGTGATTAGGGGCCCATCCAGACAACAGCTAGCAAACCGTCATTGTGTATATGGGGCAGGAATTAGCTGGTGCTCAAGAGCAGAAACCAAAGCATGCCAGACACATATCACCTAAATATCAAGACCCGACTTCGGCGCCTGAGCGGTTTGACATTGGCCACCTAAACGCTAACATGCATGCACACACATGGGACAGAAAGAAAAAAGGGTATGGGATCAACACAAGGATGCAGCAATCGTAAACGCGAAAGGGAACAGTAGCTGGCTACCACTGTTGGTTAGTACGATAATGCTCCAGAGGTCGTTCAGCAGTTCCAACAGGTCCGGTGACAACTCCTCAAGGGCACGATAAAGCCCACAGCAACATGGCTGTGCCACTGATTCAAATTCCATCAATTTTTTATGGTATTCAATATAGCTTACGGCCACCGCAGGAATTTGAGATGCACGTTACTATCTGGCACCTTAAAATCACAGCACAGTATTTTTTCCACGGAAGAGTTGTCCCCCATCCACTAATCATTGCATTGGTAGTCACCTGCGGCATGCACAGATGGCTGCCTTCTAAGTCGGTGCAAGGCATGCCTGCTGCCCTTACATGATGCAACTACTCCTCGCTAAGTACTCAAGTCGCAACTGTTGACCAAAAAGAGGTCCCTTTATGCTCCTGCACTCTCCACACACAGTGAATTCACCCTGCTCATATGAAACTGTTCAAACAGGCTGTTTCCCAAGGCTTCACCAATTCTGGTGCACTGACGCCATTAATACGTGCAGGGCACCCACTGTGAGAATGCCATGTGGCGTGGAATGCCAGAAGGGCATGCAGCTGGAGTCCACAGGAATTAAGGTGAGGGTCGCAGGGGCAGGACAGGTCCTAGGTGGAAGGGTCGGCGCCAGGCAGGCGTGCACAAACAAAACCCTCTCCCCATGTGTAGCAGCCCCCTGAGCTTCTCCTCAACCACCAGCAGGATGCAAAGGATCCTGTCGCCAGGTATTTTGAAGTGCAAGGTGTAGTCACACCTTGCACTTCAATAGGACATGGGAACAGAGGGAAGTAGAGCAAACGCAGAACACAGGGCACAAAGGGGCCTTAGATGCGAAATGGAAGGCAAATGTCACAATAGTGCACGAGGCAGCAGCGGACACCGGGCCCCTTTCCTGATGCTACTTCCTCAGAAATGTAAATTAGCCCCAGGGCATTCTTGCCCCATGAGCAAAGGGGGCTGGAGCAGAAGAATAGCCACAACGGTCCTGCCCCGAACAGAGATTGACCCGAAAGAAAGAAATTTGTTTTCTCCACACAGGGTGGTTTTTTTTCTTTTGTTTCATTGCAGACCAGCCTGCTTCCCAAGCTCTGCACGGGGTCGGGAAGCACTGCGTTCTTGGTTTCCGTGTCCGTTCAAGTTATTATATATCTTTGCCCACTTCGCAGTCACAGCACGGGGCAGAGGCCAAAATGAACTTTGCTCCCGTGCTCCGAATCGAGATAATACCTCTTTGGATCACTCTTGCGATGGTGTTCACCCAGAGAAATCCTTTGGATCAGCGAGCAAGTGCTTACTAACGGGGCAGGCTCTTTTCCGGCTGCAGGCGGGGCAGGATATTGATTGGCTACGCGTGAACAGAACATGCTGCGCAGACCGAGCGTGTTTGGTTTGGTTTATTGTTTGCTTGTTAGGCGCTTATGCAGCAAGTAAATTCTGTTTCAAAGCGCCCACAGGGCAACAGGGAGGGAACATGGGATTGCAATACAATTAAAAAATACAGAAAAATACAGTGGGGGAGGGGACGGCTGAACCTACTATGCCTTGTAATTATTCAGAACGTCCAAGTACAGCAAGGAAGAGGGCAGTGGGGTAGGTGCTGAGGTGACAGTACTCAAGGGTGAGCCACAGATGAAGTGCAAGGTGAGGTAAGTGTTATGAGGCCAGGAGCCGCGTTAGGTCTCCAGTCCGGAGGGTGTGCTGAGGCAAGTGCTTAAGATAGACAGAAGCTGGAGCAGGGGCCCCGAGAATGCATCAGAGTCCAAGACACCAATCACAGCAAGGGTGAGATTAGCAGAGGAGGGAAGAAGGAGGAAAAAAGTAAAGTCTTGAGGAATTTTCAGAACTTAGGAAGGTCCTACTCAAGATGCAGGAGGAGGGGAGGCTGTTCCAGAGGAGGGATCCAGTGGAGGAAAGGGAACAACCTCCTGCTCTCTGCTTAGCGAAATGCTTTACACACAGGGAGTTGTTGCCAGAGGAACGTAGAGATCTGGAGGGAGAGTATTTGGTGAGAGCAAGTTGTAGATAGCGTGGTCCCCAGCCCCAAACAGCCTTGTGGATGATGCAGAGGGATTTGAATTTGATCCATGCAGCAACCGGGAGCTAGAGGAGACTTTTTAGGGCAGGAGAGATGAGGTCCTTAAGGCCAAGGATAAGTCTTGCTGCTCTATTCTGGATTAGCTAAAGGGGTCGCAGAGTGGAAGAAGGTAGATTGAGGAGGAGGCTGTTGCAGTAGTGGAGCCTCGAGAGGACCAGGGCTCGAGAAACATTGAGCTTCTGGGGGAAAGTGAGAACAGGGAGAATTGAAATAGTTGAAAGTGGGACCGAGTGTGAGGGAGAATGGAGAGAGAGGAGTCAGAGATGACTCCAAGGTTTTTGGCTTCAGAAGGAGCAGGGGGAGAGCTCAAGGAGGGGGGCCAGCGAGATGGGTCGCCGGGGAGCACAGAATGCACCAAAGTGCGAGCAAAAGCACCGCGCCCAGCTGGGCTAAAAAAAAGAGTTTTGAGTCAATTTCCATTCGCTAATTTAGCGGGAAGAGTTTTTCTTCAAGGCTGAAAGGGCACCCCAATCTACACTATAAATAAAACTAAGCAGAACCACAATTGCAAAGGTTGCAGAGTTCAAAAATGTAAAGCATCTATAAGTGTGGACACTGTGATTCAAGAAAAACAATACAGACAAAGCGGTCCTGCAGCTCTTTCCCTGCTCTTTCTGTGCGGTTTGTACTCTAAGGAGTGTTTTATTTAAAAATCACAGTGGTGCCAACATCAAACAGCTCACGCCAAGGCTGCGCAAGATACTGGCATGGGTGGCAGCAGCAGAAAAGAAGCATAGCCTGTACTGGGTACAGAACAAGTTGTGCCAGGTGCCGAGACAACAGAAGGAAGCCAATCTCCCAAGCTGTTCGAGGAGGCGAGAACAGAGGAAGAAATTGCTGGACCAGCCCCCAGGAAAGCAGCGAACGGTGCTACCGGGAAGAAGAGTAAGGAAAAAAAAATACAGGTACTGAAGGGGGGATCTGTAAAAATCAATTGAAAGAATATTGACTAGAAAGAAAGGAAAACATGATTTAAAAAAGTGTTAAAAAGATTGCAACAATAAGAAATTCGAGAAGAGGAAGCCTAATGAGAAGGATAATGTAATAGTTACAAATGATGCAATAACAAATGTTAATAGCACAGATGAAGTGGTAACTATTGTAAATGACACAGTAACAAATGCGAATGACACAGACAAAGCTGAGAATGATGAATTGGCGCACCTGAGCGGATGGGTCAAGAATAAGAGTGAGTTAATGACACTGACAACTAGGGTACATTTACAACAAAGTTTGGGAGGCACACAGCGGGGAGAATGGTTCAGAGCAAAACAAAAAGACCGCCAGCATGGCACATTGAGAAAATGGTGAAAAGGAATACAAAGAACATATAGAAAGGGTGTTGATATTAGTAAGGATTACAAGAATGATGACGGCAGTAGAACATAAGTTTTAAAACTGGCGGTCAGCCTTTAGAATTTTAGGGACCATAATACTGGAAATGTTTCCAGAAGAGGGGACGGCGCTACTAGCTTACCAGCACACAGTGCACGAGGTCCCAAAATAATATGAAGGAGACGCATGTCTGAACTATGACAGAGAATTCAGGATGGCAATGGGCAAATACCCTGATTTAGGCTGGCATGAGCTGGAAGCAAACGTGAATGTGCCCAATGTACTGAAAACAAAACCAAGTCAGGGAGACAGTTACACGCCAAGTCAGCAGACATGGGAAAATCCATTTTATAACAGCCAGAGAAATGGCGGCAGTTATGAGCAACAATGCAAGGGGCTGGAGCCCTTTCGCAAGGGTCAATCATGGGGTCTAAGACATACATACACAATACGCCCCAGTTTAGCCCCACAACCCAAAGCGCTCCACAGAATGGTAGTGCAGCAATTTGCTGGAACTTCGAAAAAATGCAGCTGCAGTTGAGGTAAGTAAGGAGTGTAGGTATAAACACAAAGTAGCAATGTGTGGCTGATCACAGTATACCCAAATGTGCAAAGGGCCCCACAAGAAGGATGGAAGTCCAACAACCCTGAGGCCTGGGTCCGTCGCCAATCAGGCTACATGCAATGGCAAAATGCGTGCAAATCTTTCTGGATAAAGAGAGCTGGGATTTCATTCTTCATGGTTTCAGGCAGGGTTTTGTCATTCCATTCCAGAGCAGGGGTCCCAAAAAATCCCGAACAACCGTAAGTCTTTTAAAAGAGAAACAAGAAATAGTGAGGAAAAAAATCCAAAAAGGAATTGACTTGGGCAGGTTGACTGGTCCATGGGTCCATGGGATAAGATACCGTTCGTAGACTACATCTGCTCCCCACTAGAACTAGTGCCAAAAAAAGGAAGAGGGAGAATTGACGGATACCCCATATGTCCTATCCCCCTGACGGATCAGTCAGTGATGGCATATCAGGGGTTATACCAGCTTTCAGGAAGCAGTGGAGGGAGTAAAGGAAGCGGGAAAAGGGGCGATGTTGGCAAAGGCTGACATCCAGTTGGCTTTCAGGCTAATCCTGATGGTAACAATTTCAGCACTTACCAGTTGCCCTCTGCCACTACTCTAGTACCACTTACCACTCGCTTACCACTCGCCTATGCCATGGGTGCCGGAAAGCCCGAAAGGCATGCAGCAGGAGGCCACAGGGATTAGGGTGAGGCTGGCAGGGGCAGGACAGGCCCTAAGGGGGAGGGTTGGGGCCAGGCAGGCGAGCACAAGCAAAGCTCTCTCCCCATGTGTAGCAGCCCCCTGAGGTATTTTGAAGTGCGAGTTGTCATGACACCTTGCACTTCAGTAGGACATGGGAACAGGGGGAAGCAGAGGAAACACAGGATAAAAGGCACAAAGGGGCGTAAGTTGTGAAATGGAAGGCAAATGCCACAGTAGGGCAAGAGGTGGTGGCCGGAACCAGCCCCTTTTCATCAAGCCGCCTGATCAGAAATGCAAGTTAGCCCCAGGGCATTCTTGCCTCATAAGTACAGGGCGGGTGGCAGAAGAATAGCCACATTGGTCCTGCCCAGAACAGAGCACGACTCGAAAGAAAGAAATGTGCTTTTCCACCCAACCCGCCCTACAAAACAAATGCAAGGAAAACACTGCCCACTGTCCGGGGGGCGACTGGGAAAGAAAAACAATGGGACGTTGTTGGAGAAGTCGTGCTCTTATGATTTTATGATATTGCGGCATGGGTCAGAGAGAGGCTGCCCTCAGCAGAAAAAAAGAGAATTGCCAGCTAGAATGGCCACAGGACTCACTTACATCAGTGGTCAAAGTGTACGAAAAGAAGTAGTGGAACTGTGTTCCGTGCTGGTCTGCCCCCGCTCTCCACAAACCCCATGCCTGCGCCCCCTCACACACACAATCCAAACCCCCAAACAAACCTGCTATTTATGGGAATATGCATTGCACTGAAGTGCAAGCTTCAACTTCTTCTTACACTTTTATTTTAAAACTAAACAATTCCAGAACGGTTTCTTTTAAAAATAAAAGTATAGGAACAGTGAAACTTAAAAAGTATGGGAGCACCGTTCCCGACCGCTCCCGCCCACTTCGACCTCTGACATGGACCTGGGCCTTTGGACTGCAACCAGTAAGGCGGGCGGCAAAGGGCATACCACCCCAGACCTCATTAGTGTACAAAAGCACGCATCTGATTGTTTGGGTTTATAAAGGCCTACGGCTAAATCATTTTTTCCATAACTATTGTCTCATGGTAATAATTTCAGGCTTTACCAGGTTTCCTATGCCACTACTCATCCTACACTCTCAACTGTAACCTCTGCCCCCTTGTCACCCGCAATGAGAGCAGGGTAAAGAATGATTTTGCCTCGGCTACCCAACATGCCGTGGGCTCCTCCAGCACAGTGGCCCCCCTTCCTGCTCGAGGCTCCAGCTTCCGTCACCAGCAGTTATACCCACTTGCTAAGGCCACTGCGGAGAACAGGTGAACCACTCCCAGCGCTCAGTAGGTGCCCCACACATAAAATGGTCATAGAGCATAGTATATGGGTGGCAGGCAGTGCTTTAAGTGGAATGCTAAATCGAGGGGAGGTCTCTTGTAGGGGGCGTGGCCTAAGTATGTGCGTGACTGGTAAAAGCAGGGGAGCTGGGGCACACTGGCATTATTACCTTTGGTGTGCCCAGCCCCCCCCCTTTAAACAAAAGCCTCTATTCACTTTTAAACAAAAGGAGCGGCTGGGTGCACCAAAGCTACGAGACCCCAGCTCTCAGAAGCAGAAGGCAGCCCTCCTTTTCATTCAAGGTGCATCGGAGGCAACCTTTTAGCCACCTTGAGTGAAAGGGCTGCCTACTGCGTGATGTCTCTGTACTCAGAGACAGGAGGAGGGCTGGAGTGCCCGGCCTCTCCTTTTGCTTTGGAGTAAAGCGTCATCACGCAGCAGGAAGCCCTTCAACCTCTGCTTGATGACTCTTTACTCAGAAAAAAAAGAAAGGCTGTTGTACACGTCTGTTTGCACTTTTTTTAAAACTACACATTTGTTGTTTCCGTTGCATGCCATGTGGTTTTATTTCCTTGCACTGACACTTTAAATGTGAGTCCTTCCTTCATGTTTTTTAAACATGAATAAGCTGCAGGGTCAGCAAAACGTCGGTCATTTGCTTATTTGTTTGTGCTTCTTCATGAAGCCTTTTATAATGAAGAAGGTGCAGTTCACTTTACTTTTACTATGGATGATCCAAGCACAATGATTCCATAGTGCAGCGGTAGAGCTGTATGGAAGTGCCTGCCCTGTTCGACATTTTTGCCGAATAGCTCTTCATATATTTTTAACATCTTATGCATGCCTCTATGAGTAAAACTACAAATCACGTACAGAGACAGGCACAGATATAGAAAAGTGGATTTCTAGGAAGGGCTATTTAAGCTGTAATGCTGTGATGTTTTCCAAAGGCTTCATTCCATCTCTGCCTTGAGGAAGTTTTTAGCATAGTACGAAAAATCACAAATCAGCAAATAAATGTCTTTGTTAGCCTAATTAAGGAACACATTTGTTTTCATTTGGATCTATACTTTATTCAACCCTTGGCTTACACAGTACAAGCAAACTGAGCTTACTTACTCTCTATCTCTCTGTCTCTCTCCCTTTTTCCCTCCCTCTCCCTCCCCTCTCTCTCTCTCTCTCTCTCTCTCTCTCTCTCTATATATATCCAACCTGGTGCATATATATATTTAGATATATATTACAGGGCCTGCAGTAGCGGCCCTGTAGTTATGGTTAAGGTGCTCTCAACCCACAGCAAAAGCACTTTTTGGGCGGCTTTTTTCTTTGTCACCCTGGACAAATTCTCCCCAAACTTTCCAAACACAGTATATGGCCCCCTCGGATTGATTCTGTGAGGTTTAATCCGGGGGGGGGGAGCAAAGGTATAGGGGGGTCCTAAAATGTGTGGTTTTCCTCATAAACGCAATGGGAACACATTTTTGCTCACGCCTACAGCCCAAACCGCTGGACGGATTTTCACTAAATGTGCACCACCAGCACCAGCTTGGTCCCGAAAGGTAGCTTTTTGTAAATTTGGTGGACATCCGTCCAGTAGTTTCTTTTTTAAAATGACCAAAATGTAGGTAAACTATTTTTTGTGATATCTGGGATTTGGTCTGCGGACTCACTTCCCTATTCACTGTGCGGACACCCTCCTGGACCGGCCGTGATGTCCACGGGCATAGGACGCACCCGCTGATTGAATGGTGAAAAGTGTGAGATGTGTCATATTTTTTTAAACGGCCGCCACTGTTCAATTCACAGACAAATTCCCCTGCCCGCGCATAGCGCTGTGGGGAAAAAGTCTAGAAATCGCATTTAGAGTTATTTAATGGCCGAAAGTGGGGCCAGGAAAGGATGGGGGAGTGGAAAAAGATGATATCGGGTTGTTTTTATAGGTGGAAAAAGGGTGTGCAGGTGCTGCGCTGTCCACGGTCAATTATGAGGTCTGTGTACATCATTTCAATGATAGGGGGTTCAGGGCGAGTTTTGTTATGTACTTGTTATATAGTTTAATTATATTGTGGTGGTTGTGGCCAGTGGCCACATTCTTGGGCCAAAAATCTGGCCATTGACCACAACCATTATTGTAATATGTGTATTGTAATTATAAGTATTGTAGGGGGTGTAGAACGTATGTGGTATTTCTGATTGCAGTACAATTGAGGATAGTGCTTATTGATATGATATGATATGATGTGGCATTTATAACGCGCCTATGCACATGTGTTTCAAAGCGTGACGAGGCAAGGGAGGGGGAACAGAGGGAAGACAAACAACGATCATACTAGGCCAAGTGTCATTCAGATCGTGCAAGTGCAAAGGAAGGGGGAGGAAGACAAGTGCAGGGGGGGGTGCAGTGCATGGGATAATAGAATAACAAGATAAATAAACGCCCAGCAGGTGGCAAGTGCAGGGTGAGTGCAGAACATAAGTGCTAGTGGGGGGACTGTAGGGATACAGAAAACAGTCCACAGGTGCAGGGGTTGCCAGGGAGGCAGTGCAGGCATGCCTCTGGCTGGGCTAGGGCCCAAGATAAAATGGGTGGCCAGGTAACCAGTGCAGTTTCAGTAATAGCCAGGACTTTAGCAGGGGAGAGGGGGAGAGAAAGCAGAAGCAAAGAGGAGGGTTTTTAGGTGCTTCCAGAACCACAGGTGGTTCTCCTCAAGTTTCAGGGAGGCAGGGAGGCTGCTCCAGAGGGAGGCCCCAGCCGAAGAGAGAGATCTGCCACCAACTCGTTGCTTGGAGAAGCGACTGACCCTGAGGGAGTTGGAGGCGGATGAGCGAAGAGCTCGAGAGGGAAGAAATCTAGGAAGAGAGAGTTGGAGGTATTGAGGCCCCAGATCCCAGAAGGCCTTATGGACGACGCAGAGGGTTTTGAACTTAATCCTCGCAGCCACTGGGAGCCAGTGCCGAGATTTCAGTCCTGGAGAGATACGATCCCTGGGCTTGAGGCCAAGGACAAGTCTCGCAGTCCTGTTCTGGATGAGTTGCAGAGGGCGTAGAGTGGAAGCAGGCAGAGTTAGAAAGAGGCTGTTGCAATAGTCCAGCTTTGAGAGAACCAGAGCTCTAGAAACTATGAATATGTATTTGTTTACACTTGGTATGGTTACTTAGTTGTATACAGTAGTGAAGCTGCAATCTCTGGTTCGTTTTCTGTGAAAAAATCAGTATGATTTGTTAAGCAGGATAGTGAAACGCTTTCCTTGCATACGCTTTTACATACACATTTACTCTTTTTTACCCTCATAAACAGTACATCCTATGCACTATGTTTGGTACAACATTAGTGTGTGCTACACTGTTGTTGTATTGACTTGAATAATCATTGGGTCATTGGGAGAAAAAAAATCCATAGAGGGTTAATAAAACCCTAATACAATTATGTTACTGTGTGCTAGTATGGTTGTTTGAAGTGTGTTGTTACTAGGGAAATGTTTACAGTAGTTAGATACCTGTTGACGTATTCTAACTACATTAGACTGTAGAAGAGGTTTTGCAGTAACAAGAATTGTGATGGCAAATTTCAAGTGTACTGCAATGAAGGGTATTTTTTAGATAGTCATATACCTGTTGCCATATTCTAACTATCCTGACTTTTAAAAGTACTATTGTACTATTATGGCTGTAGTTAGAAACCTGTTGGCTTATTCTAACTTTTTATTGTGCTACTGTTTAGTGAGTACATTTGGGTTGAAGGAATATTAACCAGGCATTTGTTAGATTTGCTTGTAACTTATTTTTTGGAGTAACAGAGGTGTGGTAACATTCAAACCAACCATTTCTTTTTTGACATATGCAGTATAGTGCCCTGAAGTGGTTGTGACACCGGTGTGATATATTATACCTACTGTTGTGAAGGTTTTATTCCCAAGAGTTACTTGGCTGTGTCTAAGTTTAATATTTTGGCAGTAAATGCATACTTGCCAACATGATCCATTGGAACGCAAGTTCCAGATTGTAGAGAAAAAACCAGGACTGGATAGGCACCTACAGATTGGAATGTTAGAAAGTATGCATGTACTGCCAATGTATTATACTTCCACATACCAAGTGCCACTTACAAATGGTGTACAAATCTTATCCGTCTTTTTCTTTATTTTTGAAAAAAGTTACACGGAGTGCTGCTATAAATGCACATATACATTTTTTTTTACTTTTATGAAAATGCTCCGAAAATGACATTTTTTAAATGCACAGAATTTTATATTTTTCATTCAATGTAAATGTCACACTTTAGAATCTTTGAGTCCAGTCCAGTTTTTTTCTTTGCATTCTGGGACTTGTAGTCCAAGTTATATAATGGCAAAAGTGGAATTGCAAGTCACAGAAAGCAAAGAAATAAATTAATACTTAAGAAGCACCCACAGATTGGAATGGCATATTAAACTTCCACACACCTAGTGCCACTTGAAAATGGTGTACATTTTTTTACATTTGCTTTTTTTTGTTTTAGAAAAAAGTTACACACAGTGCTACTATAAATGCACATATGCATTTTTTTTAACTTTCATGAAAGTGCTCCTAAAGAGAAATATTTCTAAACACAGTTATATGTACACCAAAATGTATGCATTTCCTGAGATCTCCTGGTCCCAAAGATAATTTGCCATTGCGTTGCTGTGGTTAATTTGTTATGTCCTCTCAACCAATTTCTGGGTGCTGTTTTTAATTTAGTCGACTCTGAATGTATTTCCGTAACAGTGTATGGTTGTGACTTTAACATTCCCAAATTTATCCTAAGCTCTTTTTTCTTGTTAGCAATAAGCACATCATACATTTTGCCAGGGATTTGTTTGGGGCAATTGTATTTTTTCTATTGTTTAGCTATTTGTACATACATCTGTTCAATTTTGCTAGACCCTTCAGTTTGCTCAAATGAAATCAAGAGTTCACTTCCCACAAACTCTTCAGATAAAATGTTATTGAACAGCTCAACATTTTTCTTTGTCCACATAAACCTATTACCCCGACTCGTCATAGTATAAGTGCCTTGCAAATATTTTTGCTGGACTTCATTATCCCAAGACCAGGTACAACAGTGGTCACTAAACCTATTGGCTATCAATCTAAAATCTGTAATTCTAAAAGATTAATTATAATATAATATTATAATTTAATATTATAACCCATTGAAAAAGCTCTGCAATCAAAAACACATAATCTATCCATGGTCACGAGTGACCATTAGACCAAGTGTATTGAAGTTTTGGGCACAGTCATTTTTGAAATATAATTGAACCAAATCTAATCTTTCCAAAAAGAAACTCCAGTTTCTGGCAGGAGGATTCCTTGGCTCCATAAACGCATCTCCTTCAAGTGCAATCACCCTGTATGCATTATTACTAGGAACATAAAGTACTTTAGATTTCAATTCAAAATGAAAATCAAGATTCCGCTGAAAAATGAAGTTACCTACTATAATATATTGAAACTGAGGATAGGCATAAGTCCATTCATTTATAATTATTTCTATGTTGCTTAATATGTGAGGAGTAGCTAAGCCTCCAGAAGGACCATAAACATTTATCACTAATATCTGCTTATAGGTAGCCGGCATGAGAGTAGTTACTAATGCCTTCAAAACAAATTTATTAGCCCTTGGAGGAATTCTAACATGCCCAGATTATTATGTGCTCCTATGATTAGTCTTCCTGAGGGCCTACCCATTTCCCCTATATCAGCTAAAGGCTGACTGATTACATATCCATCTAGATTGTAGGTACATGTGAGCCAAGTTTCCTGCAACAAACAAAGATCAGCCTTTTGCTAAATGGATTGTCCTTGAGGGTCTTAAAAAAAGAATAATGCTCCCGAGTAGTCCACGAAAGTAATGAAAAATGGGGTAGAATGTTTGGAAAAGAATCATGCTCCACCATCAAAGGCCTCTAGTGCGTAATTATCATAGCCCACTCTAGGGCAGCATAACGGGGTTCACTTATGATTGTAAGGACCTTTTTCACTATAGCTTCAACGTCTTCAGGGCTAAATGATGGCCTATCACTAGGTGGGCATTTCCCACCCAGGGTCCCATCCTGTCGGCATAGGTTTCCTTGATAGCCCATAAAATCATATCCCAGTCGTAGAACTTCATGTGAAAAAGACATGAGTAAGTCCACAACAATAGGTGATACAAAATGGAGCACTGCCCAATTAGTGTCCTTAATTGTCTAAGATATTTATTTCTAGTCAAATCCTTGGTAGAGATATTTTGAAGTTGTGGAAGACTATGAATTAACTATAATATGTTACTTTTCAAGAACGGGCTCTCTGATGTGGAAAAAAGTTCCACAATCATCAGTCGATTATCCTCAGGTTTCCCCGATTGTGATAGGTTAAACCGCTGTAAATCGTTAGCTTCTTGTTTTTAAGCAGAAGCCGCCTTTGCCAATGGATGATGAAAAGGCCTATTATGGTTACTAAATTGGTTGTGAGAAGGCAGGTCAGTTGCTAAATACTCTTTCACAGGAGGAGTATTACCAGAGAGGCATGCTTCTATGGTTTTATCAGTCAAAGACTCAGGTTGTCGAAGCCAGGAGTCAAGAGGGCCCACACACTTTCTTGCTATTATATATGAATTAATAGGAGAAGGCGAGTTGGTTACCAGCGGCTCAACTGGCTTGTGAGCAATGGCCCGTGGGACTAGGTCGCAACAGAGTGCAATTGTAGGCCGGTCACAGTTTCTCCTGCCTCGTGATTTGGCTCAGGCCTAATAAGACCATTAATTGGCCCTTTTTTATTTTTGCCTCTCTGTTCTCTACCACGTCACACTCGACATTCTCTGCTGATGAACAAGTCATAAGGCATAGATAATTCTGATGCCAGGGGTTCAAAGTTAGGCTGTGGCTCATTTATTTCCAATTGAAGAGGCCCACTGTTAGAAGTGGAAGCAATGGCGTTCTGCGATGCCTCCTCTACGATAAGAACACTGCCCTCAGTTGGTGTACTATTCTTTTCACATATCATAATGCGAGAACAACATCCATCAATCTCATTATGGCTTCTTAGATGATCCTTTGTTCCTTGTAGATGTTATTACAAAGTGTGAAGAGGGCTTTTGTTATTGTCAATTGTTCAGAGCGTTCAACAAGTGTCCGAAGACCCTGATGTAAATGAGGTATCCGGGGCAGAAGAGGATGTGTATGCACTCAATTTGCACCAAGTTCGGTGTAGCTGATAGATTAGGCAATTTAGCACCCCCAATGATATACGCTGATGGATCAGTTCCTGAGTGCAGTATGTTTTCAGGCATTTCTCCCAATGACTCTCTTTGCGGACTCAAACACAAATTCAACGAGGAATTACTGTCAATAGGGGGCGGAGTGTGGATGTATCCAAAGGGGCCAAAGAAAAACCGTAATTGCCGTCTACAGCCAGCGCTTCATTATTACAAGCTGAGCTACTCAATTGAAGCGTTTCATAAATGTTGTTATTTTATCCTGCTCTTTGACTTCCTTAGTAATCAGGGCAGTGGCGGCATGGTCACCAGAATCGATGGAGCTAATGGTACTCATTTTTGGCTTGGGCTTACTGCCTTGTTTTTCTCTTCCGTCTGTGTATGGCTGTTTCCCACATGCCGTACTTCGTATCTTTTCAGATTTGCAAGCATCCATTGTTTATCAAAAGTACAGACCACCCTCTACCACCAGCCAAACTGCCAAACTGCACTTTGTAGTAGAACGGCCCCCTACTTTTTATATTGGCACAGCATAACCTGTGTGCCAGGTAGGAGGTAAATTACATTTATTAAGGTCCACTGTATAAAGTGATTGTAAAATTCCTGCCCGCATACCTGGGTCCCCTTTCAAAACAAGATTGGAGAGCCCATCAAGATATACTGCTCTAGAGCTATTTGATTTCAGTATTTTATATTGATTGTAGAGGATAACCCCTTCTATGGGGCTAAAGCTTCCAATTCATAAATTGCCTCTAAACAAGTACAAATTTAGTAGCAAACTACGTCGTCCAGGTTGATTCCGAGATCGGGTTAGTTTGAAGGGTCTTTTGAGTATTTCCTAAATTATTCATGCACTTCCAAAAAGTGAATGAGTGCTTGGTGTTAATATTTCTGAATATAAGTTCACTATAACGTATGTGCATTACACATTTATGAGAGTTAATGCAATGTGTAAATGTTTGGTTTAGCTTCTGCTTCCTGTGACCAATATCCCAATACAAATAGAAGGATCTTTCATTGGGTTCCTGACAGCTTTGCGTTATTCTCTTTTCCTTTAAGAAACTTCTATGTCATAGACATGAGATGAACCTAATTTTTAAACATTTCACTGGACACCTGGCGAGGGTGAGCCACCCAATCAGGTGGCTGCAACAGCAGGCGAGAATACACAATCCCCTTTCGTTATTCCAGCCACCTGATGCCCTTCCCCGGGTGCCGCCTTTATTTTATAACCTGGGGAAGCAACAGCGAGCCTCTCCCTGTTGCCTCCCCCTCTCACCCCCCCAACTTGCCTGCAGGACTGGAGCCTTGGGGTCTGGTCCCCAATCTCCTCCAGTCTGGTCGCAATTGAAATAGAAAAGGGACTAGGTCCCTTTTCGGATGACTGAGGCCATTTTGGAATTTGTTTTCTGTGGCCGCCGTCATCCAAAAGGGAACTAGTCCCTTTTCCATGTCAGTGGTGGCAGTCATTTCTCTTAAATTTCATCGGATGAAAAAGAAGAAAACTGTTTGCAACCCGCTAAATCCTGGGGTGCGAAGAACTTTCACCCCCCGGATCGGGGCTGCCATGGGCTTTGACAGCCCGGGCTGAGGCCCTCACTTCGCTTGGGCTTACCAAACCTCAGGCTGACGAGCCGTCTTTAAGGCCACGTCCACCCCCAGCTGGGGAGTGAAAGCTATATTATTAGATGCAAAAATATTGAAAACTTGATCACTCAGCTCTTTAAATAAAAAAAAAGGAAAAATAGGAAATGTGTGTCAGTGATATTGTTTAACTATTTTCACAGAATTTCTATGTATTTTGCCATATTATCGGACGACCAAGAAATTTGATTTACAGAATTGTTAACTTCTAAAAAAGGTAAACCGAAAGCTGTCATAATTGTAATATAGGCGATTGCAATACTATTAATAAACAGTAACGGCTGAAAATATCATAAATATAAAACCAAATGGTTAAAAAGTTCAGATTTTGGCTGTCCCAAAGATACGTACAGCCAAAAATTTCATACATTTTAACCATTTGGTTTTCATTATAGTGAACAAGGGAAGCAGGTGTTAGGGGGGTGTCCCCCACACCTTTGTTTGCTATAATGGAATCGGGGTGGCGGGTGTGTCCCCCGCATCACAAAAAAAGTAAAAAAAAAAAGAAAAGGACCCTGTAGCGCCGGTTCCCATCCACGGAAGTGAAGGGAACTGGCACTGCAACGACTCTGCGACACACAGCGAAGTGTGCCGCCAAAAGGTAAGTAAGAGGATGAGAGGTGCGGGGTATAGAAAGGCCATGTAGTAGTGGGGTGATCATTTCAAATACGAACATTTAGAATGCAAGATTTTCGTCATTCGAAATGTTCGTATTCAAAATAATCACATACATCCGTAATAAACAAGCATAGTCCCTTTCATGATTAAGTATGTAGAACGAAAGACATAATCAATTGAAGAAAGGTAAGGAGCATGCCACCAAGAAGGGCCACTGGGTATACTTGTGTATTGCTGCTCAATTTGGGCATCTGCCAGCAATTCATTAACTCAACCCAATTGTCGCCCCTCTCCTCTCGATAAATCATGGTTTGCACTTCATCTATTCGAGAGACGTCAGGACAATAGCAATTTAAGTTGCCTGCTATAAATATAAAAAAAAGATTTGTTTTGATTACACCATGTGGAAAGAAGATCTCCCACTATAGAAAGGAATGCTCCTTAATCCATCCAAATTGGATTCCAACTATATGTTAATCAGCAGGATTTTATGTTCTTTTTCCCTCCCAGACATCCCAGCAATGGCTCACTGCCATAATTTCTGAGCCCAGTTTCCAATAGGGGCACTAGAAGGATGACCTTCAGGGCCTTTAACTGCTTTCTTTTTTTTTTAAAGATGGCGTAGACCATCCAAATAAGGCGTGTCAATCACCCACACTTCCTGTATATAAATATGAAAGTTGCGAAGATCTGTGAAATCAGGCTGGGCATTTAAAAAGCTGGAATAACCTCTGGAGTGCCATGAGATTTTATGTATTTATTTATTTATTTATTGGACATTTGTATGGCGCCTATACACAAGTGTTTCCAGGTGCCACAAGAAAAACTTGGGGGAGGGCAACATAGGAAGAACAACAACAAATGGTTATATTGGCCTTAAGGCAATCCTATGGTGCAAGAGCAAGAACAACATGGTAAAAGCAGGGGGGTAGAGGGCGCAGTGCAGGAGTGGGGTGCCCATGGGAAGGGGAGAGGGCAAGTGCCTGGGGTGGGCAAAAAGGCAAGTGCTGGTAGATCCAAAAAGGCAAGTGCTAGGGCAAAGGGAGGGGGAAAGGAGGGGAAGTGCAGAGGACAGGGTGGACTAGGATTAGGGCTAGTCCAGGGGAGGGAGCCCGAGCGCCATGCAGTGCTGGCGAGGGATGCTGAGTGGACTGGTCAGTGGGGGTCTGGCCCCTGTATAACTCTGAAGGGGCCAGGCCCCAGTCACAGCTGCAGAGGGAACAGTAGCAAAGGAGGGGGAAAGAGAAGGAAGAGGAGAAAAGGAAAGTCTTGAGAAGTTTTCGGAAACTTAAGAAGATCCGGCTCAAGTCTGAGGGGGGCAGGGAGGGTGTTCCAGTGGGCAGAGTCAGCCGAGGAAAGGGATCTACCTCCCGCTCTCTGTTTGGAAAAACATTTGGCTCACAGAGAGTTGGAGCCAGAGGATCGATGAACTCTGGCCAGGAGGCATTTAGGGAGGGAAAGCTGGATGTAGAGAGGACCCAGACAGCCTTGTGGATGATGCAAAGAGTCTTGAATTTGAGCTTTGTGGTCACCGGGAGCCAGTGGAGAGATTTCAGGGCTGAGAGATGCAGTCCCTGGGCTTGAGACCAAGGATAAGTCTTGCAGTCCTGTTCTGGATTAGTTGAAGGGGCGAAGGGAGGAAAGAGGCAGATTGAGGAAGAGGCTGTTGCAGTAGTCCAGCCTAGAGAGAACCAGGGCTCGCTCTAGAGACAGTTAGCTTCTGGGGGAAGGTGAAGAAAGGAAAGATATCCTTGAAGAGGTGGAGATGGAAGTTGGACTTCTTGGCAAGGTCTGTGATGTGAGGGGAGAAAGAGAGAGCAGATTCAAAAGTGGCCCCAAGGTGTTTTGCCTCATGTGAGTAGAGGGAGGGGACCCAAGGAGGCTGGCCAGAGACTGGGGGGATTAAGTAGCAGGCATCCCATTAAGAAGGATCTCTGTCTTACTGGCATTAAGGCAGAGATCATTGGCAGAACACCATGTCAGGCCATCGAGTATGAGAGAGAACAAGGAGGAGGAGGATGCCAGCTTGAAGGAAAGTTGGGTGTCGTCTGCATAACACTAAAAATGAGGGGAGAAGGAGGAGATCAAGTGTGCCAGGGGGGCCAAGTAGATGTTGAAAAGCCAAGCCGATAGGATAGTGCCCTGAGGAATGCCACAGATAGACAGTGAGGTTGAGGAGAGAAAAGCACCCAAATGCACTTGGGAGGGTCTGTTTGAAAGGAAGTAGGTCAGCCATGCCAGTGCCCCGTCTGTGATGCCAAGGGTATCATGGAGACGGTTTATGAAGACAGAGAGATTGACTGTGTCGAAGGCAGAAGACAGATCGAGGAGGATCAGACCAGAGGGTGTGTAAGAATTCAGGTTAGAGAGCAGGTCTTCACGGGTGTTCAGGAGAGCAGTTTTCATGCCTCTGGATGCCCTGAACACAGACTGGTGGTCAAGGAGTCAGCCAGCCAATTAGGTATGTTGAGTCAATTGTGGGATGACCAGCTTCTCCATGAGTTGACCCAAATAAGGGGTGATAGATTAGTTAGTCGGCCAGGAAGGGTCTGCATGTGGCTTTTTTATTAGGGAATGCACAAGAGAGTGCTTAAGGGGTTGTAGGGACGGTGCCCGTGGTGAAGGAATGTTGCGGAGGTCAGCGCCAAGGCTGGGGCAAGAGAGGCAATATTGTCTTTGATGATTCTGAAGCAGCCGGGGAGCACCTGTTTAGAAGAGACTTTCATAGAGCGGGCAACTCTAGAGATCTCATCTGGTGCAATGGGAGTGAACGAGGAGAGTATGGGGGAAGAGAGGCGGTCCAAGGGAGGCAAGAGAAAGGGGAGGGGAGTTAAGGGGGGAATAGAGGTCAGGGATGACAGGATGTCCAGGACTTTGGAGAAGTGGGAGGGCAGTGCAGAGGGCCTGAGAGGGAGGAGAAGACTGTGGTAGGATTAGCAAGTTCCTTGCAGATTTTGAAACCTTCAGCCATGTTATTGGAGGCTCCAGAGATATAGGCTTGGACATGAGCACTCTTTTTGGATCAGATGGTGAGACGGTATTGCCTTCAGAGTAGGCAGCAGCCCAGTTTGTCAGAGGATGAGCTAGATGTCCGCCACGTCCACTCTACAGCCTTATACTTGTGTTTCAAAGCTGCCAGGTCGGAATTACAACAAGAATTGCATTTTGAGGCAGGCTTCATGTGGATCCTCATGACAGGGGCAAGGATATCCAGGGTGTTGGAGATAGAGAGATGGAGGATAGCAAGAACAGAGTCAGAAGGAGAGTCAAGAGAATGGGGGGGTGAAGGAGGAGGCAAATGCAGCAAATGACACACACCACCTCGGTGGAATGACAGAGAAGGAGACTGCTAGTGTGGGTGTTGGCATCGTCAAGGGACAGGAGACGTTAAGGTGGGTGGAGAGGAGAAAGTGGTCAGACCAGGAGAGAAGGGTAGTAAGAGGGTTGGAGAGTCGGTTGTCTGAGATAAGAGTATCCAAGGTGTGTCCGGCAGAGTGGGTGGGGTCAGAGAGAAGGATAGTGAGGGAAAGGGAGCGGCAGAGGTCACGAAAGGGTGCAGTATCAACATCGAGGAAGTCGAGTTGGCTGTGAATGTCTCCAAGGAAGATAAGTTTGGGAGAGGAGGCAAGAAGAGAGAAGAGGTCAGCCCATTCTAAGAGGAAGAGGGTGGTCGGCCCAGGGGGCCTGTAGATGGTAGCGAGAGTAAGAGAGAAGGTATGTGAGACAGAAAGCCTGCAGATTGGGCTTTCAAAGGATGGTTAGGGTTGAGTGGGGATGATAGAGGCAGGTACCCATTCAGAGAAAATCGGAGCCACTTCGCCACCAGGTCGGCAGGGTCTGGGACCTGACAGGATCTTGTAGCCCTCGGGGAGAAGAGTGTCAAAAGCAGTGACGTAGCTGGTCTTGAACCACGTCTCAGTGAGAGCATGGACGTCGAGGTCAAGGTCTTCAAGGAGTCGACAGATGTCAGAGGAGTGTTTGATAGCAGAGCGTGAATTGAGGGCAGCTAAGTGAAGCCGGTTGCCCCCTAGAAATGTTTTGTGGGGGGCACAGGGGTGGGGGGTAACCACTGGGGGGGTACTGGTGCTGCAGGTTGGAGTGGTGGCCGCAGAGGGGGAGAAGTTGAAGAGAGTTGGAAGACAGTTCGTCCCAGGAGGATAGCTCAGCGGCAACGTGCGCGCCTTGAAAGCAAGACGACACGAAGCAACACAGGTTCGATCCTTGGGTCGGCGCTTAGAAACCACTGCGTGTTTAAGCGCGTTATAAATAACGCAACTAAGACAAAAAAGAAGCAATTACGCAAAAAAAAAATAAAAAATCCTGTAACAGCGCCTCGATGCCCGTGGGCTGTGTGAGCGCTTTAAAAATGCTAAAAAAAAATAAAATAAAGGAGGAGGTTGGACTGAGCCCTGGACCATGACAGTGCCATTGTGATAGACATTAGAAGTGCACTTGGAAGATGTGAAAGGCCAAGAGTTCTTCCCATCTCTTAACACCAGTAATGGGAGAGGAAGTCAAAGGGGAAAGGACAGAGACCCTATGGGGAGTCCATATGTCAGAAGAAGGAACAGCAAAGAGAACGTCAGTGATAGTCTGTCTGGAGGAAGCATTGGTGTAGGTGTCTGCAATGGGCAGACCTGGGTTGGATCTAAGGAAAGCCTTTCTAAGTTTCTTTCTGCCAGACATCATGAGAGAAGGAGGACAGTTGATGGAGAAGCAATTAGAAAAGATTGGGGAGACTGAGAGCAGCATGGGGGAGAGAGAGAGGAAGAGGCAAATAGGAGGATAACCAGGGAGAGGGATAGAGGCACTTTGTAACAGTAGACCTCATAAGCAGTACAAAATGGAGGATGCCCAGTTGTAGAAAGTACACCTAGATTCGAATTTGCCAGAGAGCCCTACATGCAGTACAAAATGGAGGATGCCCAGTTGTAGAAAGTACACCTAGATTCGAATTTGCCTGAGAGCACTACATGCAGTACAAAATGGAGGATGCCCAGTTGTAGAAAGTACACCTAGATTCGAATTTGCCAGATAGCACTACATGCAGTACAAAATGGAGGATGCCCAGTTGTAGAAAGTACACCTAGATTAGAATTTGCCAGAGAGCACTACAAGCAGTAAACTCTTATATCATTATTGTCAAATGTATTGTTTGTTTAAAGGGGCCAGTAACTCCTTAACCTTTTTGTTCACACAGAATCATTATTTATTAAGTGCACAGTCCGAAGACCCGTACCCTCTATTATAGACCGCAAATTATTGTTTGCTGCGGGTACAATTGGGTTTCCAGGTAAACTCTCAACTGGCCACCTTGAACATCAAACGAAGAATGCTAAAGACCACCTCTGCCCCTGCGGAATCTTCATTGGGTCTTTCGAAGGCCCATCCATGCAGATGCAAGTGCCCGCCTTGTTTGCCAACCTGTTCCCGTCAGAGTGTAAGGAAGACCCCAAATTACTAGATGACCCCCTAGCTAGACAATCAAATGTCAAATGAATAAACCGACACATTTGCAGCCTCGAAGGCTATTCTAACACTGGATTAGTTATCCATTGCTGTGACTGCTGTCCTGTTCAGTTCCCCATTTATATAGACTCCTGGGACATTGGTGACCAGTCTCCTGTGATTGGAGATCCCAGGGGAATGGAGGAAGAAGGGGGAGTGGCGTGGCTGTAAGTACAGTCATAGCATCTTTGCAAAACCGAGAAGCAAATGAGACAAGAGCCTCTGAAGCAAAGCTGTGGGAGGCGGGAAGAGTTTTTCCACAGCAACGCAGAGCTCGCGCCGCACCGCCCTCGATGTGTTTGTAATCTGGGTCAGTGGAAGCATCACGTTAGGACGGAATAAAATAAAAACCCCATCATCCTGAGTGACAGCAGAAATTAATAACCGCTGAGGCAGACACTCGATGAATAAATACACCGTGGCACCAACTGCCAGCATTTGGAGTCCGCCATATTAAAAGGCCTCCAAAGGCTCTTCCCTTTGGAAAATGTCTCCCTTCCAGCAAGCACTCAGAGAATGTTTCAACGGTTGTTTTGCTTATAATGTAATCAACCTGCGCATGTGCGGGTCCAAGTGGGCAAATGTGGGTTTTAGAAAAAGAAAACTGTCTGATGAATAATTATTCAAGCGGAAAATCTATGAATAGCTGTTGCCGTAGAAAAAACTTGACCTCAAAAGCATGTTTTTAGTTGTGTCCAAAGCGTGCATAGATTCTAAACTTGTCTGCGAAAATCTACAATGCTTTTCCAATAGCCCGTGGCTCCGCACCTTCAAATTGTGCTTAAACGACTCCTCTATCGTTGAAACACACGATTATTGTGTACGGGTTGTCTGTGCCCTGCGGAAAAATTGCATACCTGTATGTTCTAATCCTTATAATTAGACAAATACTCCCAACATACAAAACGGAGTAACAGAGGGGTGTCTGCCCCTTATTTCCAGCTGCGCAGCTGTGGTGATGAGTTCGGACCAGAGGCCTCAGCAGAGCGCGCCCCACAGGGCCGCCCTCCTATTCGTGTATGGTATATTCTAGGCCAAACAAAGAGTACATCACAACACATTACCAAAGTTTTTAAAATCAAAATGTGATTTTACTTGCCTAAAATACGCATGTCAACTATGAGAACTACCGTTTTACGCCCTGAACAATGCCTACTCACTCCCATGTCAAAATCCCTGCTTGCATGTCAAACATAGAGACATCAGCAACAACAAAATTTGGCCTCGTCCCTGCATTATTTTTTGAAACGATGATTTAAAATCCATATTATTTAAAAAGAGCACCGTAGCTTTTTAATAATGGTGCCATTTCAATTGAGCTGTCTGTGTAACAGCTTGATCATTCAGGATTCTGTTCATTTCTGCTTTCGAGTTACATTTTTATTTTATTTTTGGGGCGGTCCCCCACTCAAACCCCCCATACCCTTTAATTTTTTTGCTATTCTCAAACACCCACACCCCAAATATATATTTGTCTAACCTCTCCTAAAAATTTGCTGAGTTTTTTTTGTTAAAACAATCACCTAAAAAAACCTGTGAAAAAACATCCCGCGATGAAAGGACGTCGTACCATTTTAATAGTGGCAGATATGTAACTTTGTTAATTGTAATGATTATATTCAAATTCAGATCATGAATACCCTCTGAATTTATATTTTCCATTTGTGGAGGAGAAGCTCCCAC
Source organism: Ambystoma mexicanum (assembly GCF_040938575.1). Taxonomy (NCBI): domain Eukaryota; kingdom Metazoa; phylum Chordata; class Amphibia; order Caudata; family Ambystomatidae; genus Ambystoma; species Ambystoma mexicanum. Next base: position 45,871,435 of record NC_090933.1, on the reverse strand, counting down.
TAACGGCACATACTTACAGTGGTGATAAGAGGCTCGACATTTCGGTGCCATTCCTAAAAAAAAAGGCTCTAGATCCCTCAATGTTATTTGTGTGGTCCAAATTGTCCACAGCTGCTCAAGTGAGAACACGTCTACAACAAAAACGAATCTTGATGAAACTCTCACCAGTGATTATATTTAATTTACACTCCAAGAATGTCCCACATCCAAGTGATACTCCATCTGCTAAAGTGTCTGGCAGTGTGGAGCCAGCAGGGTGCCTGGGGGAACACCTGACTACAATGATTCCTTATGGAAATTTAGGACGAACGTAGAAGCCCTTAGCACTTAACGGTTAGCTACGCACTGATAAAGAGCCATACAAAATATTGGAGTCATCTTTGGTGCAGGGACCCCTAGGAGCGCCTGTCCCCAAATCCATATGCAAGCCTTTTGACAATCTGGGAATGCTTTAGTAACGAGGGACCCTGCACCGAAGGCTGCAGAGTTCAATATTTTCAAACTTTCAAGTATTGTTCCCCTGTATTCAGGAGCACGACCTGATGGTAAGCTTCGCTTTTGGCCCTCTGCTCCCTGCAAGTGCACTGCGCTCTGAATTGGCTATGTACACTGCAGGGATTGGGCCCGAACACTACGTAGCGTGGCTGCGGCAAGACATGTCCGGTACAGCAAAACATAGCCGGTCAAGTGGCACTGCGAGTAGAGCGCTCGCTTTGACACCCGTGCAGAGCCTGTTAACGCAGGTTCGAATCCCGGCAGGGCCAAACTCAGCCTTTCATCCTTCCGAGGTCGATAAATGAGCACCACACACCGTGGGTAATAATAAGCAGCGCTCAGATACCTGAGGGTTCGTAGCGCTATATAAAAGCCTAATTATTATTTATTTATTATTATGTCCTGCAACCCTGTCCCCAGACCCATGGGCTTACCAATGACACTCGCACTACAGCGAACAGGCAGATTTCAGAAGACTCTGCTTCAGAACAGGCTTCCCCCAGTGAGATCTGTCCTGAAGCCGAGTTATCATATGCACAAGCAACCCATGTTTCAACAAACAGACACTTTCAGTAGATTCAGCATGGTCAACTGAATACAGAAACAACCATAGTCTTACATACTTCTTGTAACTGTCTAGACTGTTATGTATGTCCTCCAATGTAGAGATATTTTATTCTTAGGTTGAGTAGCTTGACCAATTATAACTGCAGAGCCCAACTTCCATTATTCGTTCAAAAGGGTTTCATACTGAATCACAATAAGATGTTTAATTCCCATAATTCTCTTTGCTTTATGCAAACCACCAGGATTGGGATCTATGAGGAGATACTGGGCCTCATTACGAGCCTGGCGCTAATGGGTTAACGGCGCCGTAAAAGGCTGCGGCGCCGTTAACCCCTTAGCGCCTAATTACGAGGTCCCTTTGTGGCTCCCGACCTTAACGGCTGGTCTGGACCAGCCGTTAAAGTAGGGACCCGCAAAGGGACCTAGAAGGTAATTACGGTACCGCAATTTGCGGTACCGTAATTACCGCCTTCCCCATTCCCATTGAGCCCTATGGGGCAAAAATGGGAATGGGGAAGGGCCAATGGTGCATGGGGAATTACCGCCCCGCCAACCTTGGAATGGGGTGGTAATTCCCCATTGCACCATGGCGGACTTGTTACAATACCGGCAGCCACCATGGTGCTAATAGCGCCATTGGTTACCGCCGGTGTTGTAATGAGGGCCACTGTATTACGTGACCTGGCCTAGGACCACGCCCCTTAGCCGCTTACTCCTCCCCGCAGCCAAGCCCCTCCAAGCATTAGGGGATTCCCCCAGTAAATATTTCCCCATTTACAGCCTGGCTGGTTTATGCATGTGACGCGTTATGCAACTGACACATTAACATACATTCCTCCCGTTGTGTTTGTCCTAAGTATCTCGAGAGCATGTGACTGAGGGAACTGAGCAAGAAAGAAAGCGGTGCCTGTGCTGTCATGAGATAACTATTTACAGCGGCTGGCAGGAACTGTAAAAATAACATCTCCATCAGACAGTTGGCAACTACGGCTGAGACTGGCAACGTGAGAAGCTTACATTAATAGCTCATTTTTCTCCGATAAAATCAAGCACTGCGTTTGCGACCGTGTACGCCGAAAAGGGCTCATTGTGGCATCCCTCTTCGCTTGTAGCATTTATCTATCTAATACATTTGGGTTGCAAGAGCATGAGAAATCCCAGATCCGCCAGCACTCTGTGGCAGTGCTCCTCGCGCCAGGGAAGCGGGACAGAGAAAGCGTGGATGGACTCTCTTAATGCGTCGCGCGCTCTCATCCTGGGAGCGTTCCATTGATAATGAGTTGCTGTTGAAACTGGAGCTTGCCTGGAGTTCCGCCGGCTCTCTCCATTGCGCCGTCATTTGCCCCCATAATTGCTTGCCCGCTTACTACAGAGCGCCTGCCTCGTACTCTGGATCAGGGGGGCGGGGGGCGCAATATGGCAGGAATTTAATTATGGACAGATACATGTGTCCGAAGGTCGGCTGTCAAACATGTTCCACCTGGCAAATCGTCTTTAGGCAGCATCGCTACCCCACTGTACACACATCCACAGTTGGCAATAGGTGCAAAATTAACAAATGACCTCAAAATGATACAGAAGCAGATATAGGGCAGGCATAGAGCGGAGAACTCACTCCCGATTTTTCGTAGGAAACTTAAGACCTCCTTCCTTACACAATAATATGTGACACTCGCTAACCTATGTAAATATACTGCACTGTAAATGTGTACAAATGTCATACCTTCTCCTGTAAATTATGTATTATTTGTGTATATGCAACTAAGGTATGTCTGTAACAAGCGCCACGATGCCCCCGGGCTGAATAAATCTGAATAAATAAATAAACATAGGAGATGCTAGGGGCGCAGTTGGGTAGGTAACCCCAAGGATACCTCTTTCCTGAGTTACTCTGCCGCAGAATTCTGCAAGAGGGGGGTAGTCCACACGAGCGTGAGATACTCAGACGATGGTTCATTTGAAAGCTGAGTGTCTCAGAAATAGGTATGACCACGAGGGCAGGCCCAGGGCATGTGACGTCTCTGCCTTTGCCCAGGACCCCACTGTCATGCAGGTACCAGCTGCCTTTCAAGAGTATAACAAGGAATATTGTTTTCAAGAGGGTCCGAGCTGCTTCCATGTGCAAGGCTTTCTGTTTGTCCTAGTTATTGTGTTTTTTTCAGAACGTGGACGCAACCTCCCTTGGCTGTTTTTGAGGCCGCTTTAAAAACAAGCATTGGCAATGCCAATAGTTTTGGCATTTACTACTGTTCTTTGCATTTTGCATTTGTAGGCACCAGTGTGCAAGGAGAGTGGAAAGTTTGAAAGATGGATGAGATAATGGGGGCAGGAGTGCAATAGATCGAGAAGGGGAATAGAGCAAGGGAGGAAGCCATTTATAGAGAGTGCCATCGATGATGAGCAAGAGGAAATATGAGCGAGAAAGAGTGAGAACGCGAGGGTATGAAATAAAGGAAGAGTGTGGGAGGAAGGATGAGAGAGGCTAGGGAGAGGGTGTAAGAGATGGTAGGGTGGGGTAGGGTGGGTGGTGAGGTAAAGGGAGGTGGTAGGGTTGAGTAGAGAAAGAGGAGGTAGGGTGGGTGGATGGGGTCTGGAGAGGATGTGTGTTGGGGGTTAAAGAGGGCGAGGGTAGGGTGAGTGGAGGCAGAGAGAGTTAAGATTGGTTGGATGGTTTTTGGTAGAGAGAGCAAGGGTTGGTAGCCAGGGGCTAGAGAGTGGGGGTAGGATAGGTAGTTGGGGCTAGAGGGTGGGAGTAGGATGGGTGGGGCTAGAGAGAGTGGGATGTGGGGTGTATGGGGTTAGGGAGAGTGGGGGCAGGGTAGGGTGGGTGGTGATAGAGAGTGGGGGTAGGGTGGGTGGGGCTAGAGAGAGTGGGATGTGGGGTGTGTGGGTAGGGAGAGTGGGGGCAGGGTAGGGTGGGTGGTGATAGAGAGTGGGGGTAGGGTGGGTGGTGGTAGAGAGAGTGGGGCTAGGGGCTTGGGTGGGGAAGAGAGATTGGGGTAGTTTGGGTGGGGTACAGAGAGTGGAGTTCGAGTGGATGGGTGGGGAAGAGAGAGGGTGTGGGGTAGTAGGTGGGTGTAGAAAGGCAATCTCTGGAGGTAAACAGAAAAGATCGCCCATAACTAGTGTTTTTAACATAACATAACATATCTTAATTATATGTCAAGGTAAGCATGTACGCCATCTGATAAGCAATTCACGGGCATAAGTTAGTGCTCGCTCAACTGCATATACTACACGTGAACAAGAATGTACTGTATCCAATAGTGTGACATGCAAGGTTTATGTACATAGTATGAATTAAATGAGCGAGCGAGCGAGCGTGCACGCCCCTGCCCGCGCACGCACGCACACTGCGACTCGGGACAAACGATGCATACGAAGGCTAACCATGTGTTTTAAACTCACCAGATGAATGCATGAAGCAATTGTAAATAGTCATTTACCACTGGTTCGCATTCCAATGTTGACATGAGAGTGGGGTCACTGTTAAATAATTAGAAATTATCAATGCAGGAGAACTGGCGGGACTGGAGGAGCCCCATCACAGTTTCAGACATCGGCTATTTGTCTAAATGCAAGCGAACAAGCCACAGCGATGACTTCCAGCAGCAGAAACAAGCAACAGAACAGGCAGTGGAAAGAGAATAGAAACGCACACACAACTCGAGACGCCTGGTGTGAAGGGTTGTGCAATGCCTTAGCTCCACCATTCAGCCTGCACACTCCCGACACTCGTGCTGGCACCGCTCCCTCAGTATCCGATATGCCACCTGCGCCCAAGCTAAGAGTGGCCACTTGCTTTTAGTGTTTCCCTGCAAGGCTGGCACTTGAGGGGGAATGGGTGCAGGTGTAAGGATGGAACAGGCCTCGATGCTGATTGGGAGAAAGGAATCCGAGAAGGTAGAGCAGAGGTGTGGGTGGCAGAGTTGTTCCTAGGAGCGGCACATACACACGTAGCAGGTTTCACACCACTGTGGGCAGGAGACGAGTGTCCCTGGCCGCCAGGACAGGTGGGCTCTGATGACCATCTCCTGCCCCCAGGGTCCGGAGAGTCTCTGCTACAAAGGATCTGTAAATGGCAGGCAGAGGGAAGCAGGCGGCGGGGCTCTAAAGGTGGTCCTTGCCGTTGGGCTATGAATGATGAGCTACTAAGGACGAAATGGTGAGCAGGACACTCCAAAATGACAAGTGAGTCGAGTGGACACATCAGGTTGAGCAAACAGAGATTGGCCAATTCGGCAAGATTCGCTATTCGTATGCAAATAAAATCTACATTTCTAAATAGTGCTTAATGCTGTGTTGCAGTCGGTTTGTGAGCACACTCAATTGAGCCAAAGAAACAAAAACATAGAAAGATGGAGGAATGTGGTAAGCCACACAATGCTGCGGGGGGTGGCGGGGTGGGACACCAAGATCCAAGTTCGGGCGCTAACTCATTTTTGGCCCAGCGCTTTGTTCTGAAAAAAAGGTGAGCTGTCACTGGCTGCTCTCGGAATCTGATGCATGAGACAGTCTGTAAGGAGAGGGGCCGACGGGGGTTACCCGGAGGAAGCCAGTCAAAATACAGCTACTAACAAAGCCTATGCAGGAATTACAAGGCTGAGTAGTTTCATTCTCTATGAGCCCATTTTAATTACGCATCGCTGCATGACAAAAACATGCGCCCAGAGCTTTCCTGCCCCCTAAAAAGGCACAAGCCCACTGGAGGGTAAACTATTCACACTACTCAAAGCGATCACTCCGCAGCGGACTTTAAAACAGTCAGACAGTTCAACTGACAAAAAGGATTGGTGCATACAAATCAAAATGTAATGGGCATTTAGTTAAGTGCAGTCATTTTGTTCCTACTTCAGAGCGCCCACTACTCCCCGGCAACAGCAGCAGGCAGGCAGACGTGAGCGAGAGGCTCACTTTGCAACATGCATACTAGCACGTCACCAAGCCTGAACCCAGTAGGAGATGACACAGAAACTCTGCCACACACAGTGATTTAGATGAGCATGGCACTCAATCTGGATTTAGTTTTCTCCTCCATTTTTGGTTGGGCCATGCTTTGTAGAATCTCCATGGCGGTAAAATGACACTCCTGCCCCCGTTTTTGAAGGCGCAACTGCACCCATGTACTCAGTGCCTATGTATATCTAATTGAGCCCCCCACATTTTTTAGGACTCGAGCCCTGTAATGATTTTGTTAACGTTTGAAGAGCTGCAAAACTGCTTACTCTCACTTCCTCAAGACCACCCAGGTAAATAGACCATATCACAGTACAAGGCAATCCTGCAGTAGGCGCAACCTGCCTTGTCTGTCCTGGCCCAATCCATGCCCTGACTTGAATTCATTGAAACCTGCTTGTAGTTCATTTATTTTGCCAGTCAAAATAATGCTTATATGTAGTTTCTGAAATAAAAGCATATTGCTAGTTTGGCCAATATGGGCAAATATGTATGTATATAAAGAAAAGTAACATTTCTACAAGAGCAGCAGTTAAAGTCAGTTAGCAAAACACAACCACCATATGTTTGCAATGCCTTCAACAGTCAGATGCTGTTTCCAAACCACATTTTCAAAAATACTTTTTTCAAACAATATTTCTAGCCATTAAATCTGGGAAAAGATTTGTTCAAGTTCCGGGATTGCAGACTGGTCTCAAATCCCGGCTTCTCCAGTTAACCACAGTGTGTGCTACCGGGCAAATTAGAAGTCTCTACAGGGTATTCGGCTCACAAAGTCTGCTACTTCAAAAAAAGCCTCACTCCTGATATTGCCACAAAGGTAAATATTAATAGTGACAATTCATATCTGGACATCACAGTTTTTTAAATCTCCTGCTTTTCTCATGGCAGCGCGTTATTAATGTAACTTTCAATCATACCTTTGCGTATTAAGGAATCATTCTGTGATATGTTCTGTAATATCACTAATGTCACCAATTATGCAAATAAGGCTGGCATACACATCTTTTACCTCCCAGGGCCCGGGCAACCCTATGTTTGGCCCTGATGACCACTAGTAACCCCATTATTAATGCCCATGCTCTAATCGATGGATGGCTTCTCCCTCGCCACTGCAAGAGCCTGAAGCTAGCCCTCTATCCTATCCGTTAAAAAATTCTCCAATGCACAGGTTGGGAGCAACTTTCAAGATTTCTAATTCTACTGAGGCGATGTGCCCTAAGTCGGCAGGTCGACCTGGTCGTAGTGGCCTGCTGCTCAATTTAAGGGCATGAGCGAAGAGAGGGTTTCTTAACACGGGCAGCGGTGCCGTTACCGACAGGGTCGCCCACCCGCAAGGTTAAAATTGCCATTATCACCAACGTAGTCCCCTAAACTGGTGCTAATGGTGTCTTTAAAAAAAATTCCTTCAGCCCGTGGCTCGGCCCTGCGCAGTGCTGCTTGTTAGCGAAGTCTATTTTCAATGTGATGACTCTGACGCTATCACAATGAAAACGTACTTCATTGACAAGCAGTGCTGCATGGCGCTGGGCCATGGGATAAAGGTATGTTTCTTTTTTTTTCAGGGCACCATTAGCACCCATGTAGAAAACTACACAGGTGCTAACTGGTGAAGAGGAAGCGGGGAAGGAAAGGCCACACTGGCTGCTCAGGCAGCTTAGAACGTGGGCTCGTACCATATAGCACAGCCCGCGTTCTGAGCCTCCTGAATGATCAGTGCCCCCACCCAGGGTGCTAATGCAAGTTGTGTTTCCATGGCCATGTCTATCGTCTATACATATATGCAATCCCATAATGGGATCATTTTGGACACTGCAGACTCTAGGAACAGGTTTTTTTTAAGGCATGTGTTTAAACAAATTACCCAGGCTTTTAATGGGTCTGTTGTATTGTTAGTTCTACTCGCACCGTTCGCAAGTATAGCATGAGAATGTAGAAAGGATGGGAGGCGGACGGTTGGGAGAAAGAGAGGAGGAGGATGGTTGTTGCGCCTACCCGCTGTTAAATACAAGTATATTGTTATCCACTCACCGACTCCTGTGTGGTAGTAAGACACATTATTTGGCGATGAGGCCAGAGTGGAGGGAATATTGGCATAATTACATTAAGACTGTTGAAAAAGAAAATCTTACTGCAGAAAAGAAGAAGTTACTTGTTGCATCTCCCTGGCCCAGAGGGGCAGCACAAATATAAGGAACTTTCAGTTTGATCAGAATTGAGCCCTGAGACATGAATGCACATGAATGCCTTATTAGACAACTTGATTAATATTTCGCACCAGAGACTAATGTTTCGATCAACAGATTCAACTTTTACATGAGGATACAAAAAGAAGAAGAGTTTGTTCAGGAATATGTGTCTTCTCAATTGGCACTTACGTGTAAGTTCAGAGAATGTATTACGACAGAACAGTAATACATGATCAGCTTATCATACACACCAAGGATTCTGCGATCCAAGAGAGATTGTGGATTGCAGGAGACCCATCACTACAGCAAGCATTAGTGATAGCAGAGGATACAACACACTCAGAGGTGGTCGAAAGAAATTAAGAAGAAGAAGGAAGTACAACAATCTGAAGGGAACAAGCAAGAATAAATAGTAGAACAAACACGTGTAAAAGAGGTCAGAAAGAAAAAGGAGACATGAAATTATAAGGAAGAGGAGACCAGTGGTGAAACACAGTCACTGCATAAGGATCAGGATGGTACTGTTCCTAAAGAAAAAAGAAAAGCATTGACGAAGGGCACATAATGGTCAGGAGAAACGAGAGAGGGATAGGTGTTTCAGATGTGGAAGAGCAGGACATTATGCTACGTCCAGAAACTGTCCAGCCCTTGACAACCTTTGTGTGGCATGCAAGGGCAGAGGTCGTTCTGCAGTAGTTTGCAAAAATGAAAAGAGAGTGTTGGTTGTACGATAGGATTCTGACTCAGAGGGGGAAAGAGTGGTAGTAGTGCACAAGGACAATGAACAAGGGATGATGTGCCCAAGTGGTGAAGTTATTGTCAAAAATTGGCTACTGAAATTAATGGTGGATAGTTGTTCACCATGTACGATAAATACAGAAAGAAAATGCAAGAATTAACAACTAAAGGTCTCAAACACAAGTTGCGCCATTCGGACATAAGAAACCCAGGATGTTTTGAAGGGTCTAAGATACACCTCCTTGGTTACTTCATGAGTAAGGTGCACTTTAAGGATCACACAGCTGAACTAAAGAATCATGTAACCAAGAATGGAGGTAACATACTGGTTGGAGGGATCAAGCTAAGCTAAAAATACGACTTGATCCATGCAAAGTTGATCACATACTTTATGTGGGCAAGGAAAGTTTGAGGCTGGAGAAGGTCACAAACAAAAGGGGGATGTGTTCCAGGTAAAGTCGGGGCTGCTTAAAGGGTACTTGCACAGAATTATACTTAAAATCAAAGCAAGAAAGCCAAACTTGCCCTATTTGCTTTAATGAACAGAGTGGACGCAGAATTGGACAGATTGGAAAAGGAGAACGTCATTGAGAAAATTGAAACTTTTTAATGGGTGAGCCCTATTGTTGTAGCAGTGAAAAGAAATGGAAACCTCTGATTATGTGTAGACTTAAGAGATCTGAACACAAACATCCAGGTGGACAATTATCTGATGCCGATCATATCGGAAATGTTAAACTGTATTGAAGGAGCAAACGTTTTTACTATATTGTATTTATCTAATACGTATCACAATTGTAGAGACTTAACAGCATTCATCAGACCCTTCTGTATGTATCGTTATAAGAAAATGCCTTTCGGGGTGTCATTGGCAGCCGATATGTTCCAAAGATCAATTACACAGGTGCTCAAGGGACTAAAACGAACACTAGTATACCAAGTTGATATAGCACTGTATGGAAAGGGAGAGAATGAGCATGATGAGAGGTTGCAGATGGTTTTGCAAAAGTTAGCTGATAAAGGTTTAAAGGTGGAGAGAAGCAAATGTAATTTCAAGGAGCATGAAGTGGAGTATTTGGGGCACATTGTGAGTGGGAAAGGATACATACCCAGACCCTGGGTGGATGCAATGGAGGGTATAAGGAGGGTACCATCCCCTACAAATAAGGAAGAAGGGAGATCATTTTTGGGTCCATGTGAGTATTATAGCTTGTGCACGATTTTGCATGTATCATACAGAACTCATTAGGAAGTTGTTCAGGAAAGACCGTCGATTGGTGTGGGACAACAAATGTGTGCATGCTTTCAACGTCATAAAAGGCAATATTTCTGGAGCCGTGGAACTGGGTTGATTTGTTGTTGGTACAGAGACCAAGCTTAAAGTGGACATCACTAAAGTAGGACTGGGGGAAGCTTTGTCACATGTTGTGGAGAAGCGCGAAAAGGTGATCTACTATGCATCAAGGGCAGTGGCTGAAGTAGAGAGTAGATAATCAGTTATAGAAAGAGAATTGTTGGCTTGTGCTTGGGGGATAAATTACTTCCCCAAATGCATTCGGGGAAGCAGATTTACAGTGTGTACGGACCATAAACAGTGGAATTGCTAACAGTCAAGGGTTTATGCAAAGCTACGCTGAGGTTAGCAAAACTGAGCGTGAGATTACAGGATTATTACTTTGTTGTCAGGTGGGTGCATGGAGTGAGGACTAATCTAGCAGATTTTCTTTTGTGGTAACTATTTAAGGATAAAGTTGTGGAAGAAGACGATCAGGAAGAGTATGTTGTAGCAGTAGTCAGTGAGGTTGTAACCAAGGACAGATGGATGGAGGAATTCACAGGAGACCATGTGCTTGGGACGGTTGTTGAATTCATAACTAAGGATGTCCAGCTAAAGGAGCGATGGAAGAGAATATCATGTCATACTGGGAGGTTAGAGAAGAGTATTCTATAGTGTGCAGAGTGTTAGTGAGATGTGACAAGTTAGTGCCAGCGGAGAAGTTAAGAGCGTAATTAATAGAGAACTCATCAAGGTCATCCTGGCTCTACAGGGGCAAAACATAATTTAAGAGGCAAGTACTAGTGGCCAGGCATGGATTCGATGGTAGAGAGGTTTGTGAGGAACTGTTGGCCTTGGCAGAATTCTGACAAAAGTTGCAAGATTCAAAGTAAAGAGTTGTGTACAGTACCTAAACTTGAGGAAGGATGGGAGCAGTGGGGTATTGATATTGTTGGCCATACAACAGATTGGGTAGAGAGAGGAGATTTCCTATAGTGATGGTTGATCATTGTCCTGTATGGGTCAAAGACAAATGGGTACGAGGTGTCAGTGCATGCGATGTGGGTACATTTTTGGAAAGTGTATTCAGAAGAGAAGGTTACCATAAGAGGATAGTGAGTGCTAATGGGGTGCAATTTGAGAGTGTGGAAATGATGAAGTATGCTCGCAGTGTTGGAATTGAGTGGAAGTTTTCATCACTTTAGCATCTGCAGACCAATGGGAGAGTGAAAAGGCGTAACAGAGTCATGGTGGAGGCTGTAGAACAAGCAGTGAGAAACAATCGGGATGTGAGATTGGCCATTGAGGAACAATTGTAGTGCATATGGATGTCTGTATGTAAAGATTCATGGAAGTCACCTTTTGTGATTATGAGAGGCAGAGAACATAATACCGTGATAAATCCGGCATGGGTCAATATAGGGAAATGTTTGGAGAAAGAGCCCAGGGATGAAGAAATGTTGAGCATGATAAGTGTTAATAAGAGGAATTTCAAGCCAGGTGATTTTGTGAGGATAAAAAAGGTGTGAATCCTGGAAAAGGAGGTTCAAGTTTTCAGATCCAGATAGAATAAAAAAGGTGTTCAACAAGTATGTCAGAATTAAAGATGGAACTGTGTGGAACGTGAATAGATTGAGTAGGTGGAATTGGAATAGTGGAAGAGTGGTTAATGGCAGTTGTGATAGGAGAACGCTTGATATATGGGTGGATGAAGATATGGATTAAGTTACTGCACAGGCGAGAAGCACAAGTGGAGGTAGTGATGGTAGGGTACAGGATGAGAGCATGGTGCAAGATGGTAATAGTGTGAATGATTCTGTTGCAGGGAGTAGAATTCCGTTTCCGCCAATTTGGTCCACGGACTATGTTATGAAATGAGGGAAATTGGTCTAAGGACTATGTCATGAAATAGTGTCATTTTAGTTGATGTTATATATTTACTGGCTTTTGTATATGTTTTGGCCATATTTTGGATTTTCTAGTTTATGCTTCTGTTTTTTTAATTTAATGGGGAGGGGGATGTGTTGTATTGTTAGGTATACTCGCAGCGTTCGCGCAGCGTTCCCGCAGCGTTCGCGAGTATAGAAGGAGAATGTAGAACGGATGGGAGGCGGACGGTTGGGAGACACAGAGGAGGAGGGTGGTCTTTGCTCCGATCCGCTGGTGAATAAAAGTATATTGCTCTCCACTCACCGTCTCCTGTGTGGCACATTAGATTCACCTTATTTTGGTGGCTCCCTAACGCGAGTAGGGGCACACATTGGAATGTACGATTCTGGCCCCCCACCCGCTCTGTTAGGAATCCGCCAGCATCTCTGACCCCATGCGATTTTGATGCATTTGGAGATGCGATGGATTTCTGTAAAATCAGTCGGATGATTTTTGCACATGCAAGAAGCAGGTGAATTCCATAGCAACCCATGTCGTTGCCTATCGACCCCCATCCACACACGTGGATGGGAGCATGGATCATTGTGTTAATGCCGAGCTGTGAAAATGCATCATTATAGTATTTAAAGTGCACTTGTATGTGGTTCCCTCTGTCCGGCCTGGGGCATTCAAAATGGCCCCTCAGGTTACTTCCCATGGAGGAGCAATGAGGCTTGGGTTCGTCTCTTGCGCACCGGGAACAAGCAGATGAGAAATGCTTGAAAGCTGTGCCATCATTTATCGTGAAATACTATAGGCGTGCGGCCCGCTTGCTCTTTGCACGCACACACAAGCACTCTCTGGAGAATGCCTCAAAACTCCATTGAGACCAAGCACCCGGCGACAAAGAACAGCAACAATGGAGGGCGCAGGAGACAATGTCATGCCTGTGTTACCCAGAGAAAAAGCAGAAATACACATAAACAGCAATTCCTTGTGTGGCCACCCCTTTCTCTATGTTGGAAACACATGCTGGAGTGGCTCTTTAACCTAATCAACAGACGGCAGCACCCCGGGGAAGTAAGTGCTTCTGCAGCACCGGCAGTCAGTAGAAACGTATGACACCTTTCAACGTTAGCCTTCTGAAATCCTTCTGCGAAGTACCGCCTTAAAGACAAGTCATTTTAGGGTGAAAGCTTTCTAGGATAAAAGAAGTAGGTGCTCGTGCATTTTGTCTCTCCCTTTGCCATGATTAGGACCGACAAGTAACCCAGGAGGAGTCGGCGCCATTCTGATTTGCGGCCTCGGAAGTCGCCGAGTTGCTAAAGCTTCGGCCTTGTCGGCTTTATGGGGAAAGGACACAGTGTTCACCAATGAAGTTATAACAGAGACGTCAGTAAATGAACGGCACATATTTTTTGTTATTATTTCCAATGCGTCACACGAAATGTAGGATCCCGCCTAACCCCCAGCTCCACAACAAAACACGGGTCGCGACTCGCGCATGCACAATGCCCGTGATGATTAGGAGCATGGCTCGCGCCTGCACTATGTCAAAGATGCAGGGCTCAAGTCGAGGGTACACGCGGCCGGACGGGGTCCCCCCACTTTTTTCAGGAGTCCCCTCCACTTTTTTCAAAGGGCACGTTGTTATGCTAATTTCTGGTGACGCCACATTCAATTGATATGTTAATGAGCCCTCCCACATTTATTTTTTAGGACTTGACTGTAAGCATGTTTTAAAACCAAACATGAAATGTTTCACCTAGCATAGAAACAAGTGTGCAGTGCCTGGACTGTGGCACCCAAACTTACAAGCCACCTCTGTGCATGGCCAGTGATATTATGTGCAGTAATGATTACCATTAGGAAAAATGTTCATGCTGGCTTTGCGATATATATTTGAATCACCATGTCCGAACATACTCATCTTGGCGGTTTTGCCCTTGATGCCAGTACAAATTTCATACCACAGGAAGAAAACATTGTATAAATGATTGCACAAATGTTCCCCCACAACCCACCATGTAAGAACACTCTTCATGTTGTCTTTGCTCTTTATTCCAGGGATGTCATTTGGAGGTCGCCAGTGGTCGCAGCTGCAACCCATGAGGTCTCCCTTGCTACCCCTATGGTCTCCTTTACGCCCCCTAACAAATACATTTTAAAAAACTTGTTTGGGCTGTGGACAGTGCCATGTGGCTCTTTGTTTCTGGAGTCGTTGGCTTTCTTGTTTAGGCCTCTTAAAAAAAACAGGGGGTTCCACAAGTGTAACACTTTCTGCAGTGACCCCAAATATAAAATAATAGGAATAACTAATAATGTGTCTTTCTGGAATTCTATACAATAATTGCTAGACTCAATAAAGATTTATTTCAGGCACACTTCATGGGGTGAGTCCCTGATTTAGTCTGTTCTTAAACACCTCAACTCAGCCTTTCATCCTTCTGAGCTCAATAAATGAGTACCAACACAGGTTGAGTGATAATTGTAGGCTAGTTGTTGTATAAAGTGCTTAAGCATACATGCTACATTATAACACATCATTATCATTTGGCCACGGACATCTGCTTGTATTCACAGTGATTTGGTAATATGGGCCAATGCCAATATACACTCAGATTAAAGATACATGTGGTGATCCATTCTTTTATCAAATGTATATCACATTATAGTGATATCATAACCATATTTTTCGTAGTGCACTTAGAAACAATGCTATGTGGTGCCACTTCCTGTTTTGTGAAGGGATGAAATGTCTTGTTCCATCGCTTCCCGTGATGCCACTTTGGGGTGGAGTCAAATGACATCACTTCATGTGATGTCATCAGAGGTCAAGGGTCATGTGATGTCACTTCCAATACCTCTTGCATTTTGTTGAAATGTCGTTCCTGCTGTTAATGCCAGTAAAAATTGCAATGTCACAGTAAGAAAACATCATCTCATTGCCAACGGCACAAATGTGCTTCCACCATGTAATAACACTCATATTGGCTATGTTCTTAAAGCCAGTAAAACAAAAAAAAAGATGTGCCTCAGTAAGAAAACATCTCATTGCTGGGGGGGCGCTGATGAGCAGCCGAGGAAAATGGCTGCCTAGCCTGAGAGCTCTGCTTCTGCCCACCAGTACCTGCTGAATATCGGCGCTAATCCTCAGGATATTGCACCAATACTACCACGATTCTTGTTCAGATACTCTTTCCCTGGTGTGGTCGAAGTTTGAAGGGATTTCGCTGCTTGGAACCGGCATTGCCAACAACTGGGCCCACATCGCCGCATGGCCTCCCTGCCGTGGCTGCTCGCGCCGGGTGGCGCCGCCTTCTCCAATCCTTGAGTGCCGCCGGCTGTGGGCTTCCTGTGGCGGCTCCTTGCCGGAATGATCCGCTCCCCTCACGGGCCCTGTGGGGCGGGACTTTTCTGAGACGCCGCATGAGGAGTGGCTCTTCCCCCAGCAACAGCTGCTGCTCCTGCCGGTGGCGGTCGCCGGACGCGGCCGCTGCCCTCCCGCCTACCCCGGCGGCCCTCTGCTGAAGCGGACCCTCAACCCCCACCGAGATCCTGCCAACACGGCCCCTGGCCTGGGAGGCGTTGGGCCGCCGCGTGACTCCATGGTCTGCCGATCGCGGCACCTGCCTCCGGCCGGCTGCAGCCCCTGCCCTTCATTGGCCCCAGATCTGAGCCTGGCTCCGGCGGGTGGAGCACGGCCTCCTCGGTAAACATACGGGCCCAGCCACCCTGGAGGCTGCAAGGTGGGTGTAGTGATCTAAACTTCGCCCCTCCACCCAAGGGGGAGGCCCTTGAACTACCCGCCACCCACTCCCCATTTGAAGGAACCACTCCACTGAGGCTTCCCTGCTCCCCCCCGGAATCTCTCCGCCCAGGACACGCTGTGCCCCCATGCTGCAGTCGCTGGCGCCTGGGGTTCACCTCCCCTTGGCCACCATTTACGTTTGGGAAGAATAGCATCCAGCCTGCCCTCGTCCCATGAGGCTCCAAATATCCATGTGCCACGCTTCGCCTGATTTGAAACTGCAACGTTGTGGGGGCCGCCGCCGGGCGAGTTCCCCACTCTAGAAAAGGGCACACCAGCGGGTGTACGGCCCCACTCCGGTCTCCGTAACGCCTCATTGTCCTGTACACCCAAGCATACCTCGAAGAGACTTTGATTGCACAGGGCTCACTGAACCCAGCATCCTGCGCTCCCCTGGCTCCTCTTCTCCTGCGGCGGCCCCGCCATCGCTGCCGCGCTGCATGCGGACCTCCTCCGCTCTGCCTGGTCAATACTAATCCTACTGAGCTGGAGCTAGCTACGGGCTGCGCCTTTGTCCAGCCCTCGGAGACCCACTCTCTGGCCATCATTGACCCTGGCGAATCACTCGCTGTTCCTGCCACAGCAATGCCCAGCAAGGCGCAGGCTGTCACTAAAGTAGGCGCTATGGACAGGTTTGCCAAGGCGGCGCCTGGTACTGACCAGGCGTCCTGTTCTGTGACACATGAGGATGGTGAGGCCCTGCCGGTCCACCCGCAACCGGACCAATCTGTAATGATGGACTCTATGGCGAAAAACTTTGCTGCCTTCCATGAAAAGTTGGACGACATCAATGCGAATGTAGCCTCCCTGAAAGCGAAAATTGACCAGCATGGGGCCAGGATCACCAAGGCGGAGCTAAGAATAGGTACTATTGAAGACTGTGTTCAGGCCCTACAAAACACAGTCACGGAGCTCGTCCGAGACATGAAACAGGTCAAAGCTAAGTGCAACGACCTTGAATCGAGGTCCCGAAGAAATAACATTCGCATAGTTGGGGTTCCCGAAGGTGCACTGAAGGGCCGCATGGAGCCGGCGGTCGAACAACTCATCAAAGACCTCCTTGACAACCCCGAGCTCTCACCATTCTTCACAGTAGAAAGAGCACATCGCTCCCTGGCACCCCGGCCTAAACCAGGTGACTTTCCCAGACCTATAATCGCTAAACTGCTGAGCTATAAGGACAGGGACCACATACTCCGCTTGGCCAGAGAGAAAGGGGAACTAAGGCTCGACTCAAACATCATCAGGATTTTTCCAGATTTTTCGGTGGGTGTGCAGATGGAGAGATGCCGATTCGGGGGAGTGAAAAAGATGTTACGGGACAGGAAAATCGAATACGCAATGCTTTTCCCTCCGCGTCTAAAATTCACCCACCGCAACAAACTCTACTTTTTTACGGTCCCCGATGAGGCGGTTAAGTTCATCGAGGAGCAGATCCCACTGGTAGACACCCCGCAGGAACCGATGGATGACGACTAATACCAGACGCATGGACTCCTCTTGTGAATCCCCATTAGCTGTGGTGAACTGGCCATTGACTCCCCTGTGTGGCTAAAGGTCCCCCCTCATTGTCCCACTGCAAGCCTCCCGTGGCCCTACACTAACATATTGTAAACGCTGCTCCCTGGGGGGGGCGGGCCTCTAGCTCGCCTGTAACAATGCCACACATGGGGCCTGTACACTGTATGCCAAGCTCCGCCGTCATGTACTGGCTCACGGCAGTTCTGGCTATGACCTTGATACCCTGGATTATGCGTATCCTCGCTTTGCAACCTTACTTTCATCAGCCAATCTTCAGATTTATGTTGTATTATCGAAACTTGTATTAATACATGTGGGCAGAACGGCAGCGGCAGCCCCCACTGCAGTTGCAATACCCTCTGAGTCTAAATGTTTGTGTTTTAGCCCCGGTTGGGCAATTTCTCAGGCGCTGCCGAGTTGGGGATGGCACACAGTTGTTTATTTTAAGGGTGGGTATCTACACACGGCTAGTTTGTGCAGGGCGGTGAGGGAGGGGGTGGAGATGTTGGGGTATGTTATATACAAAATGGCGGGAGAGTTGGGACCGGTTCTAAAGGGAGGCACTCTGATGCCTATGCAGCACACATGGCGTTTGTCAGAGACAGATCCTTTGCTAGGGATGTCCCGTGAGTTATCTATATGGCGATTAAAGTGATGACATGGAATGTTCGGGGGCTGACGAATTTCACAAAGTCTCGTAGGATCGCGGCTTATGCACAAAGACACGGGGTTAAGGTCCTCCTATTGCAGGAGACACACGCTCTGAAACACTTATCATCAAACGTAGCACAGGCCTGGGGCCTCAATAGATACTATACCCAATACTCCACCCAAGCTAGGGGAGTTCTGACCCTCATCCACAAGTCCGTAAACTGCATACTCCACACATCCCACATCGACACAGAAGGCAGATATGTGATTCTTCACTGCACTTTGGCTCACATAGAATGCTTGCTGGTCAACTCATACACGCCCAACACTGACTCCCCCGAGTTTATTGACAAAGTGACTGCCATTCTTATGAGATATCTAGACGTCCCCATCATATGGGGGGGGGACATGAATTTGATACTTGACAATGTCCTAGACAAAACAACGACCACTCGCAGAACCACAACTCGAGCGGCCAAACGACTCCTCATACACATGGACTCCCTGAATCTACATGATATATGGAGAACGCTCCATCCCCATGAAATGGACTACACTTTCTACTCAACGGTACATGACAGTTCCTCAAGAAAAGATCTGTTCCTCTTGTCTGGTAACCATGTGGGTAGGGTTTTAGATGTCAGGATCCTCGCACGCACGCTATCTGACCACTCCCCTGTGCTTCTACAGATCCAACTCGGCAACACAATGTTGCCACGACCCGCCTGGCGCTTTAAATCTGCTGCCCTATCTGACATTGGCCCTCATTACGACCCTGGCGTTGGACCATGGTGCTACTAGCACCATGGTCCATGGCAGTAACTTACCGACTCCGCCATGGCGGAATGGGGAATTACCGCCCCATTCCGAGGTTGGCGGGGCGGTGATTCCCCATGCCGCCATGGCCCTTCCCCATTCCCATTTTTGCCCCATAGGGCTCAATGAGAATGGGGAAGGCGCTAAGTACGGTGCCGCAAATTGCGGCACCGTACTTAGCACCAAGGTCCCTTTGCGGGTTGGTTTTTAACACCTGCAAAAAGCAGGCGTTAAAGTCTCCAACCCGCAAAGGGACCTCGTAATCAGGCGTTAAGGGTTTAACGGCGCCGCCACCTTTTACGGCGCCGTTAACCCCTTAACGCCTGGGTTGTAATGAGGGCCATTGTCTTTAAAGCTGAGATCCTAGCGGACATAACCACATTCTTTGAAAATAACAGAGCGTCTGACACACCTGAAGGGATCAGATGGGAGGCATTTAAGGTTTACATCAGAGGGATGTGCATCTCTAGGGAAGCCGGATTCCTAAAATCTATAAGGCAAGCCCTAAATAACTCTGAAACCAAGCTTAAAGCCCTAGAACAGGAGTACCTCTCCACGCCGACCCCAGTAACCCTAGCTAAGATCAGAAAAGAACTGGAACAGTTTGAGTCGCATGCCTTGAGTGAGGTGCGATATTATGCTCGCCCAGTTGCTGCCCGTAAATATGGGGAGGGCGACAGACCGGGTAGAACCCTGGCCAGGCTGGTGCGTGCGGAGGGTGGTAAGACCCGAATTGATAGCATTATAGACAAAAAAGGGTTAAGGCACTGGTCGGACCAATCCATTCTAGACACATTCGCCAGCTTTTATGCCAATCTGTATGGTCCCCAGCCTGAACACTAAGCCCAGGACATGGATGACCTGCTGGAAAGCATTCCTATGACCCTTATTTCCCAGGACACCAGGGAACGACTTGATACTCTGTTCACCTTGGATGAGATTGTCCAGGTGATTTCAGACCTTCCCAAAAACAAAGCTCCTGGCCCAGATGGGCTCACCTCTGAGTTCTATCAGGAGCACGTGACCATACTAGCACCTGCTTTCCATGGGGTCTGGGCCGAATCACTTCGATTAAACATCCCCCCCCTCCTTAAGAGAAGCATTAATAACAGTCCTCCCCAAACGTGGGAAACCCCCAGACGAGTGCGGGTCCTACATGCCCCTATCCCTTATTAACACTGACATGAAAATCTTTACCAAGATAATCGATAACAGGTTTCTCCCATTCATGCCCCATATGGTCCATGCTGACCAAAGTGGATTTGTTCCCGGACGATCCATGGTACTGAACATCCGCCGGCTATTTAACGTGATGTCCAGAATTGATCTGAATGCTGATGCAGTGGCAGTAACACTAGACGCCCAAAAAGCTTTTGATATGGTCTCATGGCAATACCTATGGGCCGTGCTGGAGAAAATGGGAGTTCGGCCAAATATGATATCCTATATAAAACTTCTATACACGGGTCCACTAGCCAGGGTGCTTGTAAACTCTGTTCCCTCCTCTCCTTTACACTGAGGTACTCGTCAGGGATGTCCATTCTCCCCCATCCTTTTTGCGCTCGCTATTGAACCCATAACTGATCATGTAAGAGGGCGTCACATCAATAAAGGCATTTGGTTACAGGACATGCCAGAAATCGTCTCACTTTACGCGGATGATGTACTCTTGTACGTCAGAAACCCCTCCACATATCTAGACCCGATCATCCGCGACATCACCAAAATAGGCACGTACTCCGGTTTCACCATCAACTATTCTAAATCAGAACTCTTCCCTCTTACTATAGCAACTCAACAACCGGCATGTGAGTACCCCCTACGCTGGTCCCCGGGTGGTATCAGGTATCTCGGGGTGCAGGTGTCGCTAACCAAATCTTCCTTACTAGCGGACAACTACGAGGCTATGGCACAGCTCGTCGTGTCCAAATTCTCCAAATGGCGCAATCTACCGCTATCCCTTGCGGGCAGATTCTCCCTAATAAAGATGATAGTGGTCCCCAAGCTCCTTTACATCTTCGCTAACGTACCAGTCTGGCCCGGGAAGCAATACTTTAAGAGGCTCCACTCGGAGTGCGCCCAATTTCTCTGGCACTCTGGTTCGGTCTGCAAGAAGTGGCAACACATGACTTTACCCTATGATAAAGGGGGGCTCACAGCCCCAGACCTCCATCTGTACTGGAACGTGGCACAGGCCCAATACGCCACCCACTGGTACACGTTCCAGAATCCGCCCCCGCATGTAAAACTTGAGAAACTGGCTGGGGGTGGGACCAACAACATGACCTTATTACTGCACCGCACTTTCCAAACAGACGCCCAGGCCGACCCGGTGGCCACCACGATCAGGGCTTGGAATAGCATCCAGTGCCCCGAGCAAGAGCAACACCCATACTATAAGTGGCTTCCCATATGGCATTTTCCCAGACTTCCCCCCACACACGACCAACACCTCTTGCGACACTGGGAAAATCTGGGCTACCGAGCCCTAACTGACCTCTTCCCCGATGGCACAGATGAGGAGAACCATCTCTGGTTCCGGAAGCACCTCAAAACCTTCCTCTTTGCCTCCGCTTTCTCTCCCCTGCTAATACTACTGAAACTGCACTGAATCTGCAACTGGGCCACTCACCGTTCTCGGTCCTTGGCCCAGCCACTCTCCCATGCACTGCCTCCATGGCAACCCCAGCACTACGGGACTGTGTCTGTATCCCTACAGCCCCCCTTCCCAGCACTTGTCTGCACTTACTTCGCACTTGCCACCAGCTGGCCCTTGATATTTATCCTGTTTGCTGTATGCTATTAACCCTGTACTGCACTTTCCCCTCTCCCTTTCCCCCTTGCACTTTTCCCTTTCCCTCTACCCTTTGCACTTGCGCGATCTGACTGACACCTGGCCTAGTAGGATCGTTGTCTGTCTCCCCTTGTTCCCCCCCCTGCCTCGTCGCACCTTGAAACACTTGTGTATAGGCTTGTTACAAATGCCATATCATATCATATCATATCACGTTCGTTACCCCTCAAACATGGTGACCAGAACACTCCAACTCTCTGCTCGAAGTGCTACAGTACTACAGGCTTAGAGCAGCAGTACGAGCTATGTGGCCCTCGTACCCAGACGAACCCCCAGACTCACCTGAACTCCAATATATAGCAAACTCCGCAGGTGGCAGGGGCATAATATCCACTTTGTACAAAATGCAGTTGGAGAAAACAGTAGACACGTCTCTCAAACCACGAGAAGCATGGGCTAGGGAGCTTGAAACGGAAATAACTGATGAAATGTGGAGCAAAATGTGTGCACACATGCGCAAAGTCTGCCTTAGCGCCAGATTCCGCTGCGTACAATTCAAACTACTCAACAGGCTCTATTACACACCGTGCAGAGTAGCGAAATGTACACACACCCCGACTCACACATGCCCTAAATGCAAATCCAGCAAAGCAGATCACATACACATGTTCTGGTCCTACGCTGCGCTAAACACGTTCTGGGTGGCCGTGGCGGAGGCGCTCTCCAAAATAATTGGTTCCCCGGTGGATCTGGACCCACTAGCCCTGTTGTTTGGTATCTGGGTTGGGGAAAACGTAAGGAAAATGTCAAAATTCTTAAATGTGAGTGCCATTGTTGCCAAAAGATGTATATTGCAATGCTGGAAGTGCCATAATCCCCCCACCTTCATGATGTGGCTGAAAGCCCTTACCTGGGTACAAATATGTGAAGAAGAATACATCGGATCCCTACCTCATGTCATCACGCCCCAAAAACGTGTGGTCAGAATTCTGTAGCTACCTGAACAATAGAGACAAAGTGGAATGGAGGTCTACCCCCCCACCAGCACAGCCCAACATACCATGTGAACTGTGACTCTCCAAGCCGTCCACCATCCCCAACCTGGGATGTCGGATATAGTCACGTTGTACTGTCTTTGAATGATGTTATGTTGCTTGCTTATTGCTATGTAATCTGTACTGTGCCTGTCTTAACTTTTTGCCAATAAACAAAAGTTTAAAAAAAAAAGAATACATCTCATTGCTGGCTGCTCAAATACTCCTCCACCATGTAGCAAAACTCATTATAATGACTCTGCCATTAACGCTAGTAGAAATGCAATGTGTGACAGTAAGGAGACATTTCCTGGTTGGATGCACAAATGTCCCACCAATGTAAAAACACACATAATATCACCATGTGGGCTAGATCCTGCCCTTTAATGTTAGATAAAAAAAATGGCATGCCACGTAACAAAATGTCCAGGATGTTTGCCCCATTGAAACACTCAACACCAAACTCTACTCCATGTAATAACATTCATCAATTTGGCTTTGGCCAAAAATGCCAGCAAAACATGCCATGCCGCTGCCAGAAACCATTAATGCTCCAGCGCCCCCTGGGCCCAACCTTCGCACAAACGCAGAAAAGGAATCTGGGGAAGGGAGTCATTCCCTGGAACTGTGAACATTGTCCACTTGGATCTTTTTGGTTGAACTTTCCCTTTTGTGTTGGATTTGGACATTTATGCACTTTGAAACACATATCCTTTGCACCTCAGAGTTTTAGTGTGAGGGCCAGGATAGGATTTCAGACATAGGACATATTTTTGCTTTGGGCATATTATCCAAGGACAGCCACATTCGTTTTGGTTGAGGTAGGGAAACTCATCATAGACTAGGAAAGAAAGGCTTTTTTCAACCCCTTTACGATTTAATAAAAGTTTATAGACAAAACATGAGTCCTATGTGTCCGCGTCTCATTCGCGACTCCTCAAAAGAGCACGAGGAGTCTAAGGGCTTCAATGGAAGGTAGGTATTCGATCATAGGGGGATGGGGATACTTGATGCAGGAGCGTAAACTAGCTGTTCATTGTGGTCTCCGGCAGGGTAGAGATAGTAAGGGAGTAATGTGTGAATGGAAGGAGGAGTGGGATGGATGATGGTTGGGCAGGAAAGTAGTAATGCGAAGGGGTGGTAGGGTTGGGCAGGAGTGAGGGGGATGACATGGGGAGTAGAAGTGGTGGGGGCTGGTACGCTGATAGCATTCTTGAGAGGATTACTGCTGCAAAGCGTAATCAAGTGTGGGTGCAATGTGGCAGGTGAATGAGTGGGGTATAAGAGGGGTATGAAGTAAGTGGGTGGAGGGGTGGGTGGGCTAGGCACATACTGCATGGAACTGAGGTTAGAGGGATTAGTATTCATTATGGCAGAGGAAGTACCATATAAAGGCTCTGAGCCAGTAAAAAATGCCATGCTACAGAAGGAAAAAATATCCAGACATGCTATACCAAGATAGGTCAGTTTACCAAGTAATCACACTATGTTTGATTTTAACCTTGATGCAAAGTACAAAAATGCCATGGCACACAAAGAATATATGGCTAGACCTTAGCCACCAAATCAAGCCAATCTAGCCACGTAATAACACTCATCATCTTTGCTTTACTCTTGATGTCAAGTACCCTTGATGCCAGTTTAGGAGTCACCCTAAATTTATCAGCTCAAAGGCCCTCATTACAACCTTGGCGGAGGACCATGGTGCTATTAGCACCATGGTCCATGCCGCTAAGGTTACGATTCCGCTATGGTGGATGGCGGAATTACCGCCCCATTCCAAGGTGAGTGGGGCGGTAATTCCCCATTCACCATTTGCCCTTCCCCATTCCCATTTTTGCCCCCATAGGGCATGATGGGAATGGGGAAGCCGCTAATTACGGCACCGTAAATTATGGTGCCGTAATTAGCTGCAAAGTCCCTTTGCGGGTTGGATTTTTAACGCCTGCTAAAAGCAGGCGTTAAACACCAACCCGCAAAGGGACACTTGTAATCAGGCGTTAAGGGTTAACGGCACCGACGGCGCCGTTAAACCCTTAACGCCCGAGTTGTAATGAGTGCCAAAGACTTACATCTCTGCTTACTCTACATTCTCCCCCGCTCAAACTGGAGAAGTATGGTCTACATGCACAGAGACGTATACAAACACACCAAGTACCCCTTTCCCCCTCCCCTTCTCCTAAATGTATGCCTTCTGTTCCTGCTTTTTTTCAACCAATTCTCAACCAAGCTCCATAATTTTTCCAGCTCATACTAAGGCCCATAAACCCAGGTATGCGAACAGTATGCCTATCTACACTCAGACAAGCTTCACAGCTGGGACACCACTGCAGTGTTAAAGGTTGGAGAACATATACGTATTGCATTACATTACAGAGCGGGGAAATCAACATGCATTGTGAGTGTCCGTTATATATACTAACGTCGGCCTTTAAAGCTCCTATGTTACACCGTAGGCTGTCTCACGAGGAAAACAAAAAGAAAACTACTTGCAAACAAGCTTTCCATTAATTAAAATAGGCAATGCCTGGTAGCAAATGTGTTTAAAAAGAAATTGCTCTACAGATCCCATTTCTCATTGGTTGATAGATGGGAATGAAAAAGGAACCACTGGTAAAGCCAGTAGATTTGGCTTTGCAAATTTAGATGGTAAGAGTTGTTTTGTCCTGTCTGGTCTTTACAAATAAAGCCTTGCCCTCTATGTTTGTAAAGCCAGCACTATTTGCTTTGTCACTGCTTGTCACAATGCAGCAATGATGGCTAGGGAGCATTGTATAGGTTTATATACAAGGCTCCCAGTTCATCACGGTGGCATTTCTTAGTTTGTCGCCCTATGTGAGAGAGGGCCCAAACGTGGGTCTCTTGCTCACTGCGCCATAGGGAGCCAAGCGGCACCTCACTGAGGAGACTCAACAAGACCGAAACATGTCTGGGGTGGGTTGTTTGTGCTTCCATGCAGAAGGGACCTGGCTTAGCAGTTCGGGCAGGGCTGCTCCCATTGGTGGCAGTACCTGACTGATTTGCATATGGCTGAACCCTTTTTTGCAATGGAGCAGTCTGGCTAAAAGACGGTGTTGTGGAATGTTGCCCAGAGCAATGCCAGTGGTTCAGATTAATTTGAAACCTTCCACCCATCACTTTTGTGGTATTAGTCTGTCTCCCTATGTGAAAGAGGGTATTCCCAGACATGGGTCCCTTTCTCGCTGAGCCATAGGGAACCCCGGGGTTGCTTGTGTTTCCGTGCTGAGGAGAACTAGCTTATCAGTTTGGGTAGGGCTGCTCCCATTGGTGGCAGTACCTGAATGATTTGCATATGGCTGGACCCTTTTTTGCAATGGAGCAGTCGGGCTAAAAGACGGTGTTGTGGAATATTGCCCAGAGCAATGCCAGTGGTTCAGATTAATTTGAAACCTTCCACCCATCACTTTTGTGGTATTAGTTTGTCTCCCTATGTGAAAGAGGGTATGCCCAGACATGGGTCCCTTTCTCGCTGAGCCATAGGGAACCATGGGGTTGCTTGTGTTTCCGTGCTGAGGAGAACTAGCTTATCAGTTCGGGTACGGCTGCTCCCATTGGTGGCAGTACCTGACTGATTTGCATATGGCTGTACCCTTTTTGTAATGGAGCAGTCGGGCTAAAAAGAAAGTGGCATGGAAGGTTGCCCAGAGCAATGCCAGTGGTGCAGATTAATTTGAAACCTTCCACCCATCACTTTTTCGGTTTTAGTTTGTCTCCCTATGTGAAAGAGGATATGCCCAGACGTGGGTTCCTTGCTCGCTGACCCATAGGGAACCAAGCTGCACCTCACTGAGGAGGCCCAACAAGCCTGAAACATGTCTGGGTTGCTTGTGTTTCCATGCAGAGGGGACCTGGCTTAGCAGTTTGGGCAGGGCTGCTCCCATTGGCGGAAGTACCTGACTGATTTGCATATTGCTGGACCCCTTTTGCAATGGCGCAAACAACCTAAAGAAAATGGTGTGGAAGGTTGCCCAGATCAATGCCAGTGGTTCAGATTAATTCAAAACCTTCCACCCATCACTTTTTTGGTTTTAGTGTAGCACATAAACAGTGGCAGCCATAGTCATAGGCAATAATCATAATGGTCCAAACAGAAATAACAAACACAATGTAATGTAGCACAAAGGTAGAAAACGCATAAATGCACCAAAACAAGCTCTTAAAAGCAACATTCAACAACCCTCTCCACCTGCGATAATTTCAATTTGCAAGATACTAGTCAAGTATAAACTCAATCGCCCCTTAAGCGCCCCACCCCCCATGCACGCAACACACCATTTTTTAAATGTCAACTATCACTCACCACTGTCTAGTGCCGTGTGCAAATTGTAAGGCTTGCTCTCCCCAACTTATACTGTTTCATTCACTTCTACAAAATGGCTACCACTATAACAGCTTCCACCGTGATGCGCAGATGATTGACACCAACACCCTTCTAATATGTATTGTACTCATACAGCATTTATTGTATATTTTCACTTCTCTGCTCTCCGCTGCACTTAGTCCCAGTCGAATGTTCCCAGTTGACCGTGAACAATCTTTATCCCCCTTACCCATCCCTTTTTCTCTTGGTACGCAACAAAATGGTTTGTCCGTGGCTGTTGCCTTATAAAAACCCAATAAAATATATAAATAGAACAGAGTTAAAGCTCTCTCTAGCTAGAACAAATAAGGACTACATCCAAGAGACCTATGTGGTGGGGTCAGAAAAAGCAAGTTACTCAGTAGTCATATCAATAAAGACACATAGTTCAACCCCCTCAAAAAGATTTACAGTATCCGCCAACAGAGGTGCAATACCCATATATATTATTACAATACAGAAAGGACGTTCATGGCATTCAAATGAAATGTCGGGGTGCATAGACAATGTGTGGCTTTATTTTTCCAAAAAAGTAGCAGGCACCCCACCCCTCTCCAGAAAGAACGCAGCATTATAACCTGTTCTGTGGGTTTTTTTCCCCACTCTGAGAGTTCACAGCCATCGCTTTTTGCTCACTGTACCTTTCACAGATGGGACATATACATTTGCATGTCAGTCTTTGTCCCACCCACACAAAAAAAAAATTCAAGGAACTTTGTGTTGGTCACCCTAAGTTACCTGGGGGAACCCAGATATGGACCGCTTGCTCACTGAGCTCAGAGAGGCACAGCTTCACCTCACTGATGAGGCCCAACAAGGCTGAAACACGTGTATGGGGTTGCTGTTGGTACTCTTGTTCAGAAGGGAATTGCCATAGCATTTCGGTGCTGGACTGCCTGTGTGGGAGGGACAGAGAGTAAAGACTGATATGCAAATGGATATTTCCCATCTGTGAAAGGTACAGTGAGCAAAAAGCGATGGCTGTGAACTCTCAACGTGGGAAAAAACCACAGAACAGGTTATCGTGCTGTGTTCTTTCTGGAGAGGGACGCTTGCTACCTTTTAAAAAAAAATGTGCCTTTACTCGGCGTGTTTTGCAACCATGACGTGATCGCTGTGACCTTAAAGTGGGGCCGTAATCATCCATGTCCCTGGCACCCCAAATCCTCAAGCAAGACACTATCAAGCATTCGCTGCATTTGGAATGTTCCAGCATCAAGGTGTGCACACATACGAGAGTGGTACTGGACGCGACGTTCCCATTCCTTAAGCAATGCACCCGCAGTGTTATTCTAGGCACGGATTGAGCCCTGCGCCTCGCCATTTCCCGTGGGAGCCCCTGTTAACTTTGTTGCACAGCATCAAACCGCCGAGTCAGAGAGCAGTCATTGCACAGAGACGTGTTTGCATGAAACTATTCTCTAAAGCCTTTCTGTGCAGATGCCAGGTGAAAGCAAACACGCCTGCCCATGAAACACAGCTCTTTTCTAGGAAACAGAAATGTTGTTTCACCTGAGGTAAACATGCTATGTGGACACGATTATAGCACCTCGAGTCATAGGGCTGTTTCAAAGGGGCGAGGGGGAGAAGTGGGCGATGCAGAGGGAAGGAGGCAATTGGATATGATGTTAGTTCCTTACTTAATATGTTTGCTGCTACATGACCATCTGAAAGCGCTGCAAAACCAAAGGAAATGGGTCAAGCGAGGAGTTTAGGGGGGAACAAGATAAGGGGTGGGCTGGCCTATAGGGAACTCTATAGATTTCCTGTTAGGCCTCTGCACCCTGGGCCTATTTTGTGTGGTGACCTATTTTATTTCCAAATGTTCTCATAGGAAAAGTGTTCGGCTTTCAGACAATGTGGAATGTGGGGCCTCTTTGAACATTATTTCCAGGGTGCCTTTTGGTTCCCAGTCTACTCCTGAACAAGCTAAGGCGAAGAAGCTACGTGAGTTTCTGTCTGGGGGGCATATGATGTTCGCTGGTGGCAGTGTGAGGGTCTGTTGATGTGGTATTACCCGACATATATATATCGTTTTGGTAATATATATATATATATATAGGGGTTTTGGGGGTTTGGCGTGGGTGGGGGATTGTGGGGGGTTTCCCCCCACATATTTGTTACAATTGACCTTCGCAATTCGGTCAATTGTCAATTGAACAGTTGTAAAATGAACAATTCGTATCAACCGTTGATGTTACGTCAGACGTCAGAGACTGCTGGGTGCTGGTTGAGTGTGTGTATGCGGCGAGCTGAGGGTCTGTTTCGTGCTGTGTGTATCTCTGAGAATACATGAGGCTCTGTGGGAGGATGTGTGAAGTACTTTTGGAGGATGCGTGAGGGAGGGTCTGTCGAGATTATGGGATGGTAAGTTGCAGGCTAAGGAAGCCTCTCTTTGGCAGCGTGTGAAGCTCCGTTAGAGGCAAAGTGGGATTCTCTTTGGGGGGCATATGATGTTCGTTGGTGGCAGTGTGAGGGTCTGTTGATGTTACGTCAGAGACTGCTGGGTGCTGACTGAGGGTGTGTAGGGGATATGTGATGTCTGTTTCGGGCTGTGTGTACCTCTGGGAATGCATGATGCTCTGTGGGGGGATGTGTGGAGTCCCTGTGAGGGTGCGTGAGGGAGGGTCTGTCGAGATTATGGGATGGTGTGTTGGAGGATATGCAAGCCTCTCTTTGGCACCGTGCGATGGTCAGTTAGAGGCAAAGGAGTGTGGGGGGGCTCTGTTATGTGTGTGCAATGTGATGTCATAAATAAACATACCTTTCCATGTATGTTTTGCTCAGTTACTGTGTTATGTAGGCCTCTTAGTTAAAGAGGACGTGTCTGCCCATATTATATAACGGATTTCAAAAGGACCAAACATCACTTAACCCTGTGAGTGCCGTCGAGCTATACACACACACACATGCAGTGGTCTGGTTTTGCCTCAGGGTGTATTTATATGTCTGTATGTCCTGAATTTGGAGGAGGGTCAACACATCCTATCCAATCCCTCCAGGTCTCGGGCACTTTTGGCTGAAAGGGGTGAGAGTGTTGACTACAATCGAGAGCGATTGGAGCTGAAATGCGGGTACAAGGCAGAACAATGCCACATTTCAAAATGGAAACCACGCTGTGTGATAAGAATATGAACACAGCGAACAGCCACTGGTGTGCCCGGGCAGCCTGCATGTAAGGTTAGATACATACTACTCTTATCTAATGCAATGAGTGGAATCTTTTTAAGTGCACAGTAGAACTGGGGGCCATCCAGCTGCCCATCCTGAAGGAAAGCCCCATGTAAGTGTTCCAGGCGTGGCTCTGGAGAATGACCAGCTAACCCTGTGCCACAGACCCACGTGTCCTCCTTCAAAAGGCATTGACAAATCAGGGCCCGACACAGACATCCAGTTAGACAAAAGGATGCGTGTAACTCAACCGGTAATTAACATGATATAGCTTCAACATCTGGACAGGAACCTTTAAAAAATGCATAACCATGCATTCAGTTCCTTCATTGGGTATCTTTAGCTGTACAAGTGTCAGTCTGAAAGTACATTAGACGATGGTCAAATCAGCTGAGCTCAAAGTCAGTGGCAACCTCAACAGATTGATGTGAAATTCCCAAAAATTCCCACCAATCATTTCATGTCATTACAAAAGTCATAGCCATGACCGTTACTATGGTTAAGAGTTTCCTGTTTCCATCCCTCTTTAAACACCCATTGGTCCCTTTCGCGAAAAAAGCGGTTGCCAGCCAGTGAATATATGTTTGCAAAATGCACCTGCGAAAATTGTGCCTAATTCACAGAACAGGTCATTTATGAGTGGTGGTAATAAATGTGTATGAAAAAAGTGCGCCAGGACTTCACAAATTTGGGCATGCGAAGATCTGCGACTTCAATAGCAGGTGCGTGGGGTACCATCTTTAACACATACTTTGCACATGCAAAATAAGTTCCCTAGAGTCAATGCAAATGAGTGACACACATACAAATCCAGATGGGACACTTAAAGAGCCTGATTACGCATTTGCCGGTTCCCTGCCGTACCGGCAAACTCGCCTTACCGTTACCAGCACCTGATATCTCGTTGTTATGGGGATATTACAGGTGCCGGCAACAGCGGTTGGTTCCCATTCCAAGGAGTCCCATAGGAATGGGTTTGTCCCAATCACCGGCACCGGTAGTACCATTGCACCGGCTTCACAATCACCGCATAGGGGCAATTCTTTGCCGGTAGTGGCCTGACAGGCATTTTTACCGGACCGGCACACTCGTAATGAGGCCCTTACTCCTGTAGTAATTTACCCCCTGCTCCAGTCTGGCATTACTCAGATTTGGTACCTAAGCAATGGGAACACATGGAACTTTTTTAATTTTTCATAAAATTATTCCAAAAGTGATGAATGTCCTCCTAAGTGTGATATCACTTTGGCGAGAGAAAGTTGCTTTCTCTTTTCACTTTTCATATTATATTCTCCTTCCAGCCATTTGGCCCTGGTATTTTTCTCTTTTGCGTGAATCTGGGTATTTGCACATGCAAAGTGTGACAGGTCAAATCGTGATGGCGCTTGGGGTTCTTTGTGACTCAACGGTTGCATGCATTTTGCGTAGAATACTCAGAGAATGTACCAACTCACCCCTGCGCCCCTACTTGTTTACTCCTTTTCATTCTTGCTTGCACAGGACCATGCTGGCATAGAGTCAATGGGGTGGCACAGGGCCCGCAAGTGACTCAAATGAAAAGAAAGCGACAACCATAAACAAACACATTGCCCCCCTATAGCTTACTTTACGCTCCACCAAAAGGAGGGAAATACCCAGCTGACTTATCAGTAATCTTCATTACATCGAGTCTTAGCCTTCTTCGTCACAGTCCTAGTTCGGGTTGCTTCTCACTACCTCTAGAGCATTTTTTCTGGTTGAAGTCTGGATCTTCCCGCTCTAGGTTCCAATGCTCACGGGCGACCATCGGCTTGCCATTATCCCCAGGCTGCATGTACCATGCAGCTGCACACAGTGGGTACAGCTTTCTACCGTGCAGGATCCTCATGCAAGGACTTGGGTGCAGAAGACGGGTCAAGGGTTAATGGCCTGATTACTTAGCGGTAATCTTCATTACAACCAGTCCGAGTCTTCCTCGTCACTGTCCTAGTTTCCCACCCTGTTTGTGGTTGGCTTGGTATGAACATGGATCTAGTGTGGGTGTGAGGGGCTCTTGTAGGCGACAGTCCCCAAATAAAAAACACAGAGGAAGGACTAACTTGACTTATTTACTTAAAGACTTACTTGAAGCCGATTTCACCCAGACATCCTTCACCTTTTATTTGAATGGATGTACATCCTAACTAAGGCTCCCGGTTTTATGGTATTTATTTTTGCATCATTTCTGTCTGTATTTATCATATTTATATGTTTGGCAATATTTTCTGTATTTGACACGTTTATTTCCTGCCTTGTAACTAAAATAAGTGGCAACTTGTATTTTCCACATTTATTTACATGAAAAAACCACATCAGCACTTAGATGCCTGCAATGGAAGCTCCTACGCAACAGATCCCGGGCAGCATATCTGCAGCCATTTAAGCAACTTAAAAAGGAATTTGATTCCTTTTGAACCTTTCTGTTACATTACTTTGCACAGCCATTGACCTGCAATGTATGTTTGACAACATAAAGGCCCAGACAAGAGACATGCATTTCCGTTTTTATCAATGTGTTGCAACTACATACAGGAAGGAAAATAGTGATTTCCGTCTGTATTTATGTGTGGAAATCAGTTAAAACAGAAAACAGGGAGCCTTAACCTATAAGTATGTAAAGGACCCAGAAATACAACTGCTCTAGCTGTGAAAATGACTTTTGTACATCGCTTTGTTGAAAGGGACTTTCGCTTTCAATAAATAAACACAAAAACAAAAATACGGTATTGGCGTAGCCGATCCAATAAGAGCAACATACCATTAGAGATGTTGTTCCAAAGCCTTTGGATTTTCTAAATACAGTCCAAACATCTATGAGTGGAAGTTTCAACTGTTACGGAAAGCATTGCTTATACATAGGACTTCATTTGTGGGGACTGTTAGGCAGGGCTCAGCCCTGGCACTTGTTTCTGAGCACCAGCACTTATTTTCTTGCACTTAGTTTGATTATGAAGTGGTGATCGTCAGTGCATCCAACAACCCCAATAAGCAGGTGCGAGCAGTAGTTTAACCCCAAATGTGTCAACACTGTGGGGAGCAGCTGCTTTGTGGTGGCAGCAATGGCGGTGAACTGCCTGCCGGCAGTGTCACAAGCGTGCTCGAGAATATTTGGGCCCTGGCACTTCTTTTCTTTTACAAATTCAGCACTGGTTTATAGATGAGTTTAACTAGTAACAAGCAGACAAATAAGAGTTGCCGCAGTTTGATTGGTCTGTGAAAGAGCATCTCTCCTCTTCTCCACCCATCCTCAGTTCCCACGTGAAGATCTCAGAATGTGATCAGCTGGAGAGGGCTTGCCAACATGCCTTTCCCAGGACACAGTGATGCTAGCGAGCTGGATTGCATTCCTCAAGGCTCGCGTACTTGGCATCGCTCCTGCCAAGTTGCCCAATCCGGGCACCATGCCCCACTCAGCGCATGAACCAAACAGAACCAGCAGCTACACCTCCTTAATGGGCATAGCCCTTGGAAATCCGATGAAGAGGGCACACACCTAGAAGCCTTGCGTCGTAAATAAAACCCTTCGCTGCCTGAATCCCTGGGCAGCTCCCGAAGCAACCAACACTTTTGTATGGCATGGTGACCATTTACCATTTCGAATAATAATTATAGCCCTGTGGTAGTTATGTCTCATTTCATCACCTGAGTTTTAAAGCACTGGAATATCTGGCGCTACGATAGCCTTATGCAGTGGTACTCCATTTTGGGAAGATAAAAGGTTGAGTACACCTGACCCAATAAGTAACTGTGGTGTGCAGATTCTGAAAAGGATGAGTGCCAGGTGAGGCATTTCAGTGCCTGCTCTGTCCATGCGGGACTAGGACTACTCTTCCTACCCTACAGATGAGAACTAGAACCTTGAAGGACAGGGTGGAGGGCATGGTTTCTGCAGATCCCTCCAGGAACTTCAGAACCTACTGGCAAGGGTCAGGTGCATGGAGCCTAAGCAGCTGCAGTTTAGCTGCACTAAAAGAAAGTACACCTGGCTGCAAAAATTGCACTCTTTTCAAGTACAAAAGAGCATCTTCTACCCTAGATCATTTTTCCACTCTTTATAGGTAGCTCTTTATTCGTTTTTTAGGTCTCATTTCCAGGTAAATTGATCAACTGCATTAGGTCTATGGTTACTTAGTTGGAGCTGGGGAGCAGCATAATACGAATAAGCACACGCACGATGCAATGAAGTACAGCGAGCGCACAGTTCAGTTAAACACAACCAGAAGATCCAGGATGGGCGAAGAAAGTAATGAGTAGTCTTTTTTCACATGCAATATGCAGCAACTGATGTTCTTTCTTGCATGGCCATGCTGAAGGACCCTTCCTTTTTTGTGCTCATTACTTGCCACCATGTTTGCCTGTGCACTCTAATAAGTCCCATTACTCTGCACCCATCAGGGACTGCAGACTGCAGTGGCAGAGCTAGGGGAGAGTGGCAGGGAATGACCGCCATCCTCCTTCCATGTGCCTGCGCCCCCTGCTCGGATGGTGCTGTCACTACAGGACACACATTAATTTAAAAAAATGTGCAGGAGTGAGTATTGATCGGGTGCTCACCTGAGCCCAAGTGTTGCTGCGGCTAGGCCACCAAGGGATTCCCTGCCCATGCTGCACACCCTGGTTCTTCCTCCAATCTGGAAGACGGTGAAAACTATGGTATCGCATCAAAACGCCCAACTTGCTCAGAAATCACAGAACTTTTTTTTCCTTCGAATTGGTTAGGTAAGTAGGTACATTTAAAAACATAGATTGGGTGGGGTAAGGGCATAGGATAAGGTAAGGAGGCTTGGGGGGGTCCCCCGCATAATAATAACACAATTTGAAGAACAATAATTAGATGATTTCTCCTTTAGGTGAAGTGGATTCAGTGAAATGCAACACAACCATTGGGATGAATCCTGTGGAGTCGTCATTGATCCCCAGCCTAAAGTCTCTTTCCATGTGGCCAGGGAAAGGCAGCCACTGCCTGGTCCTGAACCTGGAGGTGATATTATGAGGGAGGATCACATCGGAGGATGTGCTGACTTAATTGGGAGAGACGTGGTACTCTTCCCTTGCATGTGAAGAAGATCCTATAGGTCCTGAGTTCACAATGGTATATTGTCATTATCCATATCCCTGTAATTATAAAGCCTTGACACCCCTTTTTATGAATCAACCTAAGCAGGATACCATTCACACCTCATATGTACATGAAACACATTTAACATCTCCCATTTTCAATGGTCTTCATTTTTTCAAACAATACAATCTTAAAGAGCCTAATACTCCTATGGACTTCTTCCTCCATAAAGCCTCAAGTACTGAGACGAGTAAGATGAAGAAGTTAATGAAGAGTGAAAGAAACATTGATCCAGAGGTGTGGACTAGTTGTCATGAGAAAACCCGCTTCACAGGACATTTAAACCTGCTGAGAATCTCCAGGTGAGTAGAGGAGAAGCTAGCTGCAGGGCCAGTGAGGCGGGAAGCGGTCGAGGCAGAAGAAGCAGATATGAAGAGGTGAACTGTGCGGGGCATAGCAGACGCTTACCAGCCTCTGCTTGGCAGCCCACCTACCCAGAGAGATGTGAGACCGTGAGAAGTGCCGCAGATGTTGCAGAGGGACTTCTGGGAGTGCAACAGCAATGGCAAGGCCCCAGCCTTGTCCAATGAAAACCCCTCATTTTCACTGACACACGAACGCGGAGTTGACGCTGAAACTGAAAGAGGGTCAGCAAAGCCGGGGAAGCCCTCCAGGAGTTGCTGCTTTGCCACAGCAGTGTGGCACAGTCCAAAGACACCAATCAACACCGGTGAATCTGCCCAAGAGTGCTGTGGGCCAAGGTGTGTGAACAGGTATATTGACAAATAAATTGATCTTTTGAATACTGAGTAAATAAATTGAAGACACAGAACTTTTACAAATCCTCATGGGAGAGAGCGCCATATGGGGAAGCTGGAGTAAAATGTTATCTGCAGCAGATGAACATTAAGGAGGAAGTTGAAAGTCAAAGTTTATACAAGTCCTCTTACATATAATGTCAATTTGAGGAAAATCGGAACAAGCATTGCCACAATCTAAAGTGTATTAGTATAAACATTAAGGAGGAAGTTGAATGGCAGAATGTGTACAAGCCTCCTTGTATGAGAGGTCAGTTTGGAGAAGATTGGACCAAGCATTGCTATAAGCTACTGAGATGGAAACAGTGAAGAGAAATTACTGTGTTATACCAGGAAGGAAAGTGTTGTGAACATTGTAGAAGGTCCTGGTGAAAGGTATCATCAGGCAGACAATCCCTTTGGGAAGAGATACCTGGCAGGAGAGTACACCAGGGGTTCTACAAGCCCTAGAAGGGGAGGAAAACATTGTGCACACTGTAGGCAGGGCTGGTCATTGGGCCGGCTCTCGCCTGATCTGAGATCCGGCACCAGATGTGAAGCCGGATCTCGGGATCCGGCCAGAGTCAGCCGCTCCAAATACAAAACCCATGCCCTGCATCTGGGTTGCTAAAAAAAAAATGCAAAAAGCTCTGCCGCCAAGAGCGCTCTTCTGGCTCTGTTTACACAGTCTCTACCCTGTGCGAGCACTGTGCACAAAGGTAATCTGCTCTATGTGCAGTGTGCTTGCACAGGGCAGTTTAAAAGAACTAACGCTGGCTAAAGTGACCTGCGCCACACAGGCAGCTATTTTAACTATGGAGATTTTCTTTACCCCTATTTAAATGTGGAGAATTATTCTTTTCGTGACTTTGGGGCATCAGTAGAAAACGTTTCCCTAAACAGCAGGCACATGTGTTTTGGGGTTTGTATTGTGCGCGGGAGGGGGCGGGTGGTGCAGTGGGGTTTGTGCGGAGTGGTGCAGGCCAGTAGGGAACATTGTTCCACTACTTATTTTTCTACACTTTAACCACTAATTGCTGGGTGTTTTAAGTTCTGTCAATGCCAATGTTAGCCAAACGGTACACAAATAAAATAAAAAAAGCTTTTGTAATTACAGGCAGGATGAGTGTTGTATTCCAGCCTTATGATTGTCTCCTGTACGCTCCTTAGCACTGGCTCCACTGGAGTTAGTGGGAACAGGCCACTTTGCTTACCAGTGCAGGGAAGCAATTGCCAAGGGGTTCCTTGTGTTTGTCCCCAGTGATCCTTCTCTCAACCCGTTAGGATTGTCCAGGGACAGGGCAGACTTTTCCCATGCAACAGTGTCTGCCTGGTCCATACACCATCACGGGTTGTCAACTCCCTAACCGTGGCCTCTACTTTTTTGCCTGGCACCAATTTTTCCAACAGCCCGGGACCTCTACTTTTTTGCCTGGCACCAATTTTTCAAATAGCCCGGGACATGCCATCAGTGGGTCAAGGTGGGTGGTGTCCATTGCTAGCCTTCACACAGGTATAGCGGCAGGGCCTTTTAATTATTTTAGTTGAAAGGGTTTGCAAGACTCAGTGGGCCCCCGAACAGCTGCACCATGTTGGTAGTCTTATGTCTTAAGTTAGGACATAAAATGTGCGCTTTGCAGAGTGCAGATTACAGGCTGCCTTTGCTGGCACCCTCAGGCCATCACCTCCCTCAGACCTCTTGTTGTATACAACAACATTCTTATCACCTTGTTTCCTTTTCACAACGTTTGTGTACATTAGCATATTGATGTCAAAAGCGATTTAATAGCTTTTCAAGTAACATTTAGGGGCTCATGTTGGCCAAATGAGTAATTTGTCAGCAGTTGGCCATTACGGTTACATGTTTGAGACATGGTTCAAACGAGACCTTGTAAGTTCTGTGGGTTTCCCTCCTAAAGGCAGATCTCGGTTGGTCCTCAGGCCCTAACTTTCAGAATGGCGCGGGACCTCCCAGGTCTGCCACACAATGGCTCCTCTGCAGTCTCTGTCCCCCTCCCGTCTGTGAAGGCTGGTCTTTGCGGCGACAGAGGCTTCACTTCTCCAGGCAGTCTCGGTGGCTTCCCTGAACGTGCGCCTTTAAGGGGGATCTTGAAGGGGTTTGTGGGAGCGGTGCAAGCCAGTAGGGAACATAGTTCCACTACTTCACTTTGACCACTGATTGCTGGGTGTTTTAAGTTCTGCCAATACAAATAATTTTAGCCAAGCAGTCCGACTGGATGCAATAAAAGGAGCACTATTGAGTAGTTTGGTTTCAAAAAGAGTTTGGTCTCTACTGTGAACTATCGCTGCAATTTGGTGAGAGGTAACCGGATCATCTTCATACTGGCTAGTGCAATATTTCTGTGATTGCCCCAGAAGACAATGTACAGTTTGGAGACAGAGTATTTAAAATGTAGTACATTTTGACTAGTAAAGTACATCTGTGCAACACATCACATCTGCCAAGTTTTTTGTTTTGAAGACCGAAGTATGGTATGTAAATGAAGAACACATTAGTGCTGTGCAAACACTAAAGAAAATCTTCTCAGTGTGGTGTCGTACTTAATCCTGACTGCAAGCCCTACCCCAGCGCTTGCTGCTTGCCTTCACGCCTCATCAGATGATGGGAACCCAAGCGGTTTTCAAGTGGTAATGATATCATATTTTGGGAGCACCAGTGCCTTGGAAGCGGTTTAAAGTGGAATTGATATATAGTTTATGGCCTTGTGGGTCCCCCATCAGATTATTTCCATTTCCACCACTGACGGTAGGAAGTCCTGGTACAAGAAACCATCAGGTAGTCAATCCTTTCGAGAAAAGACACTTTTTGCCATCCTAGAGAAAGACCCCTTAAGAAATAGACCTTTCATCTATTCATCTATTCTTAAAGGCTCATTGACTGAGAGAGACCCTCTCGCTATCCTACCTCAATTAATCATGGGCCTCTGCCAGACCAAGAGGGGGAATTCCTGGTAGGGGAGTCTATCAGAAGTTTCAAAACGTTATTAAAGAAGAAAAGACACTGTTTGTCATCCCGAAGAAAGACTCATTAAGAAATAGACCTTTTTTCTATTCTTAAAGGCTCGTTGACTGAGAGAGACACTCTCACTACCCTACCTGCAATAATCCCGGGGAATGTAACCAGGTCCTGGATGCAGAGACTAGTTGTTGGATTTTCATATTTGATTTTTCTGTACACATTTTATTCAATCAAAACAGAAACACTCACCACACACCTTTAGTTATTCATTTATATTGTGAGGGTCAGATGCCTTTTGGACTCAAGGACGCTTAGTATAATTCTGATGACGAGATACAGACTGATCTTTCGTTTTATTTTCCTACGTAGGGAAACTCTTTTTTGGATTGGGACAGAAAGGTCTTCATCCAACCCGTTTTATTTCAATAAAGACGTCTGATGTTGAAAAAGTTACAACTCTGTGTCCGCCTCTCATTTCTGACCCCTCATAGCGTAGAGATAGAGTCCTGGTGTAGACAAATTAAGAACATGGTATTTTATTGTGCAGAATTTGCTGTAAGATTCTACCTTTTACGTGCGTCTCGCAAGTGCAGAGAAACCTATTATCAGTTTGAGAGTCTTAGTGAGTATCATGGGCTTCGGGGCCAACAGCATAGTCAGAATTAAGGAAAGGAATCTGACAGTCACCCACCCTATCTGATACCTGCTTGACTATCTTGAGATGTGCATTTAAATACCAGATATTTATTGATGATATCTAAGTTTACAAGGAGGTAGAGGTAGTCCCTTTTACTTTGCCCACACATTGTAACATAACATTTTCATTTGCAATCCTCAGGTGCTTGGGGAATGAGGAAACTGTCCATGATCATACGTTTTTGCAGAAAGTTTCTAACAGCACTACTAGCAGGTTGATATAAAAAAAAAAGACAAAGGCAAAATGGAGCTCACCTGCAAAATATGCGCTGGTGGTGAAAAGCGTCGCCTTCAGCAGGCCACACAAATCAAAGACTGACCCAATAATACTGTGCACCAGGCACGCTGCTTTATGGTCGATCTTCCCAGCATGGCAGCAGAAAGGTGAAAAATAGGACTCATCACAACATGGAATCGCTGGTTTACCGCTGTTGGTAAAATGTACAATGGAGGTAAAGGTTTTAATACCAGCAATCCCAGCTCAGGAAAAAAGGACATCATGAAATGATAATTATATATATTGTTTTTGGTTGGGCCCTTAGCCCAGCCCGTAATATTCACCTATAATCAACGATCATTTTTACTGCCAGTAGTACATTTTTACTAGATGCCGTTTTTATGATTCTAAAAAAATGTAGATAAAAAGTGGCCCAACAGTGGATATAAGAAATGCCAATACTTCCATCACCACCCAACGGAAGGGTCACTAAGGCAGAACAAATAATTTACCACCAGCTATTTTTCTATCTTTCTTTTTAGGCCAACCTTATCCTGCTGGCTAGCCAGGATTGAGGCTCAGATGGCTTTCGTCAGACGAAAACAGGCACAAATGTGGTAAAATGATTGATCAACACGACCGCAACCAGTGGCATTTTCCTAGAGGCAAACCTCCCAACTGGTAAAATGCATTTTAATGCAAAGTAAGATCCTATTTCTAACTACAAATGCCCCTGATTTTTGACTTTCTGATGTTAAGAGGAATGTAAGATGGGAACTAGCCCTCGCCATCCGTCCCATCTTCAGTTGGATGCTAGAATCTTCCCACAATCATTTTTTTAAACACTTCTTAGACCAATGACTGGCATCTTTGTGCTGAATCCCTTAAAATTGCTAAATTGCAATAGGGCCCCTTTTGGGCAGAAAGAACACAATTTTCTGACAGTCTAAAATGTATCTGAACTTTTCTATAAAAAGGCAACTTGGAAATTAATATTTGTTTTAAAAAAAAAACTAAAGTGCCAACTCTATTATGGAAGGTGAACTTAAGCAATGCTTTTTAAGTCCCAATGATGTCTCATGGCCTGAGGAACATGCGATGTTAGATTAGATCGTCGGCCAAGTGCCTGCACTGGAGGAATTTAAAGCTGCTCAATATACCTCCACGGTGCTTAAAAATAATGACGCTTATAAATCAATCAGATAGCTACATAGTGATTTAAAAACGGAGGGCTTTCTGCATTTGAGAAACAAAATTTGAGTTCCCTCTTAATAAATGAGTCCTATGTGGGTGGATGAATACTAAGCTCCAAGCAATGTGGTTCTGACCCCCATACATTTCACCCTCCATCAAACCTGGCATTTCCTGATTAGTGCATACAAAAAACAGTAAACAATAGCTATAGCTCTGTCTTTACCTTAACATTTTTTCTTCATGACTGCCAACCCTGCCAAGAGCACTGGAATTGTTAACTTATCCTGTTTTGAAGAAATCCTCAGATGGAAGATTTAGGTAGAATGGATGCTCCGGCCCTTCTTTTCTCTGTCACACTGGACACCATCGATGTCCAACATCCAGCTGCGAACCCTCAGACATAATATGGCTGGTCTAGTCCCTATTAGAAGGTACTCACTCAATCCTACGAATCAGAAACAATATTTCTTGGCCTGCACTGTTCAAAAGCACTGCTTCGGACTTGCATAGTAACGTAAGCCTCCATTTTATCTTCCTTCCTCTTTAGCATCTATGACACCCAAGTCAGGAATGCAGTCAAGCCTTCCAATCTCTCCACCAACCAGAGCATGAATGATGCGCAACCGTAGCAAATAATGCAAGCACCCGTCATACCCGCTGGATAGCCAATGGGCCCAGCAGTCTCCAAAAACGTACGGTCATGATCGGACAGACTGGGCCTAAATGACAAAATTATATTTCTCCTGAGAGACAAGAAACCAGGTGCAACACTCGAGACTAGCCAGAAGAACTGGGTTCACATCACTCCCATACAAGAGTTGCTGATCAACTTCAACAACAAAGCAAGTAGATCGGCATCATGGACTAACCTCTTTACGTTTGGCAAACTACCAACCGAGTCAGAGGGCTGACAGCACTATCACACAGAATCCAACCACATCCATCCGTAGCCACGACGGTAGACATTGAAAAGAACGTACTGAGTGGCTCCAGTTGTTGTTACCAAAGAGTGTCAACACACCAGCTTTGGAACTCATTTGTGGCATACATCAAAACCTTAATGACCAATGAAAACGCCTATTTACTAAGGCTTTCGGGCTTCCTGTAAGGGAAGGACGCACTGTAAATCTCCATCGATTATCACATTGCCTCCCATCACCAATGGTAACCCCAGGCTGCCCCTCCCTACTTTCACCCCTCCACCTAAGAGGCTCCTCTACCGATGCTAACCTTTTCCCTGTGATGTCACTGCTTTCCTGAAGGCAATGCGCACTGGGGTCGTCCTGCCTATTTACAGAAATTGCACATGTATTTGTGTGCATCCTGATTGGTAATAACTTGCACCCCTACCGACCAAATTCTGTCTCTTTGTGCCGCTAGCTGATGGAGATTTGATACCTGGGGGACCCCTAAAGTCTCTCCCTCAAAGGATTATTCTGCAAGTGTCACCATCAAGGTACTGATACTGATCATTGTTACTCCGATCCTGCCTTCCATGTTGATATCATACAGGGCTGCAACGACACAAATGCAAGTGACTCCTGTACAAAACAGATGATTCACACATTGCGACTGAGATGTTTTGACAAATATTACAGATATGTTAACTAAGGCAGGTACGAGAGACATGACAATCCATTATGTTGTGTTATATTTTTTAGGAGACTCTACACAATGCATATTAAAGTTTCATGTAATTCTCAAACTGCAACACATATTTTGAGGTATGTGGGCTCTAAAAAATATTA
This sequence comes from Ambystoma mexicanum, assembly GCF_040938575.1. NCBI lineage: Eukaryota > Metazoa > Chordata > Amphibia > Caudata > Ambystomatidae > Ambystoma > Ambystoma mexicanum. Next base: position 45,828,457 of record NC_090933.1, on the reverse strand, counting down.
TGTTTGATAGGCATGTGTATTATCACATATTCATTTTAGGTTGTTAAAACTAAATTTCGAATGATGTAGATGAGCAAGGAAGGCGGGTAATTTGTAACGATGATGCGCAGCTTGTTCGTGACACTTGAAGCATAATCCTTCAAGGGGGCGGTCCTATCATGTTATCTGTTTACTCATTGGAGATTGCCCCCGAGTATGAATCATTCATCCGTCATGCATTGGACACATTGTTCTCCTTCACCGATGACATATGGAAAGATTGTTTAAAGGGACTGATTAACCAGATGTTTGCTGAATGTAATTGATACACAGTGGAATGGTATTTATTCCATAGGGGAGCACACACTGTCAGGAACGTTTTTCCTGACAGTGCAGAAACATTAACATGTTTCCCCTTCTGTGCATGGGAGTTCTAGACCTGCTCCGGCCTAACCAAAGTAATTGGGAACTAAGTCGCATTAGATCCAATGGTGCACACTTTTTACAATATATTTGAACCTGGTGCATGAAGTGATAATTAGGAGAAATGACAGTGGCGTTTACATGATTCAACACTGATAGGAAGGAATCAAACCTGACTCCTCAAGATTAAACCTAGTTCTGTGCAGGAATTCAGACACCTGCCACAGTCGCACAACTGCTGCGAAGCAAGAAGTAGAGCATCTGTCTTTGCTGGTGAACCCGCGACCCAACTTCAATAAGATCTCAACGACTCCAGATGCAGCTCAGATTGTCTACATGATCCTCAGCGAGTACGAACAGGAACCACCCGCATCATTGTGGAAAAACACTCCTTTTCAGACAGCAGATCATGAAGGGGAGTATTATGGATGTTACAGAGGACACGACTGATCCCTGTTGAGGGAAATGATTCGAAGGAGTTCATGCACTGTCCTTCCACTGAAGAATAATCTCATCCAGTTCTCTGCGGTGCCTGCCAGTCCTATGTCCATGTTTAGTCTGTCCAGTTGCGATCGGTAGACAACTGGATCAGATGCTTAATATGTGAAGGTCCCAGTGAGTTGTAAGAATGTGGCGATATGTCCAGGAGCGACAATGAGACACACCTCCCTCTGCAACCACCAAACTGTTGTTGTTGTTCCCTCTTAGAAATGAGTGATGGTACCTCTTGATGCATCACTGCTCTGAGTAGGGGTGGTTGGAATATAACTGTATATGTCCAATATCCAGGATGGCCGGTGATGACAGGGAACACGCACTATGTTATCCCAGTTGACAGGTAAGCCTAGCTAGAACATCAATCTCAGTGGGAACTTTACAGGAGGCTGTGTTTATCTTTTTTTTTTGTTTCGCTGTTTTCCTTATTGTCGCAGTTCTAGTTTCTGCACTTTTTGTGCTGGGGTGTTTGTGTCTTTTTCTGCATTACCCTCATTTCCTTATCTTCGTGGCTCTTACAACCTCTTACAACTTTGGTACTCAGACGGGGTACTCACGGCTCTTCGGACTCTAAGATCTGACGTGAAGAGGTAAGAGGCGTCCCCCCGGAGGTCCAGAGGCCAGATAATCTGTGCTCTGTACTCCCCAGGGGGCCGCCCCCTGGGAAATCCTCTCGGGGAAGAAAACCCAGACTATGCAGGTGTAGAGGAGGATCAGATGTACAATGTCCATAGTGTCAGGTAGAAGGATGAAGAATATCCCAATCCAATCGGTGCAAAATGACTGAAGATTCTTGAATGCAGTAGAATACGTGGACGGCTGTAGCAAGAAGGAAAGGAATGGGGCAGCAGAATAAAGAGACAGAGGAAAGACAGAAGAATGAAAGGAGAGAGTGAAGGACAGCTAGAGTCGTGAAGAAGAATGTTTAGTTAAGTCAAAGCGGAGATAGATGAAAGGTAAGCGCAGTAAAAAGACGCGAGCGGCTGAGAAAACAGAAGCTGCAAGCGGAGGCTACCGAAGCCGAGGAAAAGAAATGCTGAGGGCGGCAGAAAAGGTAAGCGCTGGAAGTAGCCGCGAACGGCTGGAAAGAACAGGGGCCACAAGCGACGGCGAAAAGGAAACAGAGGGAAAGGATGCCAAGGGCGGCGGAAAAGACAGAGAGCAGAAAACAGTGTCGAGAAAGGCTAATAGGCGACGGGCTCTGAACGGAATAGTCGGGAGCGGGTTGAAAGGAAATGGATAAAACCGAAGTGACGGTAATTTACGAAGGAAGGGAAAAGGAGGAGGGAAGAGGGAGGACTCAGAAGGAGGTCTGAGTGGGAGAGGGTACCAATAGATACGAGCGAGCAACAACAAGGGAGCAATGCTATAGAAAAGAGTAGCAACGCAGTTACCAGTTTGTTCGCGGGGAATAAGTACGAACAATTGGTAGAAAGAGAAGAAGGACAAAGTGGAAGAAAAAGACTAGACCTGCATTGTTAGTGGATAGAGATGTTATCAAGGAGCCGCCATCTTGGATTCCACTGAGTATATCGTGGTTGATGTAACTTCCAGTGTCTCCATAGGCTTCTAGGAGTTCTTCTAACAATGGCTCTCTTTTCTATTAGGATCTTTGGGGGGGGGGTGATTTCCAACTTCACGTCTTGGCAAGGCAGGCCATCAGAAGGGTACACCTGACAACTGAGTGTCGCCTAATGAGGCCTATAGCAATGGAATAAGAAAGAGAATACACTCCTGCATATACACATGTGGAAATTAACAAGGGGGCTCCTGGGAGTCCTGCTGCAAGCATTAGTCCTGGTATCGAGAGACTTACCCAGAGTCTTTAGCTCACTATCTTTCACAGAGAAGAAATATCCCAAATATATCAGTCTTTGTCCTGCCGTGGGGCAGTCCAGCACTGAAATGCTAGGCAATTCTTCTCTAAACAAGACTACCAACAGCAACCCCAGACACGTGTTTCGGTCTAGTTGGACCTCATCAGTAGGGTGGAGCTGTGCCTCTCTAAGAATAGTGAGCAAGGGGTCCACGTCTGGATTCCCCTAGTAACTTAGGGCAGACCAGTTAATGGGAAGGCCTGACCATAAAGGTCATTTCTGCTGGCTGTGTTATCTACAACTCCCACAATTTTGATCTAATTTTCTGTTATTTCTTTGTATTTCTAACTGAACCAGGCCTGCTTTCTTGGTGGGCCCGGCCCAGGTCTTGAGTTAAAATGTTCAAAGGCATAGACCTTTCAGTTCAGTGGGGAAAACACCAGCTGCATCCATACTTTGGCAAATTCAGTTTTAAATTGGCAATATGTGCTTACATGTAACATTTTAGCATTATATCTGGGCATGTTGTTTAAACTACAATGTTTCATGACATGCGGTCTGGACAGATATAAGTTCACTTTAGGTATTATTCACACATAGGCCACAGTTACATAGACAATCCAATAAGTAGGCTTTTCTATTTGAATGTCAGTTTATTTGTGAAATATGTCACTTCGCTTCACTTTAAGGCACATTTCCTCCTTGGTATTTTTCACATGCCTATCATTTCAATGTATATTTTTCCATGTGTACTGCTGCAGTTTTGAATCTGTCAAAGGTGACTTTTCCCAGTTTCCACAAAGTTAGCATCCGCAGCACCACATGTTATTTCTTATTCAGTGGGCATATGCATCAGTTTTAAGCTTTCATGTAGATTTCCCTTCACTTGTGCACCTATCCATTTTAGTGGAGTTGGCTAGGCCCATTACTTTCCATTTCACTGGGCCTTATGTCGGAAATCACGGTTTTGCACTGGCTTTTATATTTCAATGGAACTCCTCATTAGCCATCTTCACTCTCACAATAGGGGCCTAGCATAGCCTCTCTATCTCTGTCACTCGGGAGCTGTATTTTAACGCCACGTCTGCGCATTGCAGTATGTTCGCTTGGCTGATGCACTACTGTGCAGCCCTCGCACAACAATCCCCCAGCGTTGATGCACGCAGATGGGTGAATGGATGGAGGCTGCTGACGTCAGTAGGCCAAAGCCGTGTTCGAGTAGTTGAAATTCCAATTGTGTAACAAAGAATTGCTAAAACACAACTGAGTGCTAGAAACGCAAGTTGGGACAGCGAAGCTAAGGCAATGACGAGAAGGGCTAGAAATGCTCTATTTGTGCCTTTATATGCATTGTGGATTGCCCTGTGCCTGTTCCGGGATATAAGGGAAACCAGGGCTGTTCCTCCTTTTTGTGAGTGCATTCATACATCAATGGAACATACTAAAAAAGCAAGGCCTTCTCTCACCACCAATAAGCCTGGATTTATAGATACGTTCACAATTGCAAACTTGCATCAGAGATACGCGCATGCAAGTACCCGTTTGCCCATTGGACACAGCCATTTTTTCCATGAGGCAATCGAGATGTTAGAGTTGAGCTACTTTGCGGCTACAACTTGCTCTGTTGTTTAATGGCGTAGATGCGTATTTCTAAGTCCATTTCTACACACATAGAAGTCAACTTCACAAAAAACGTCCTCAGAATTGATAGAAAAATGGCTGTAAAAAGCTACTACGACATTCAAAATACACGTGCATGACAACCATCCATTTATAATGAATTTCAACTGCCGTTTTCATAGCTTCTGATCGTTTTGTAAACCGGGTTACAGTTTACTCTCCATTGGCTCGACAAAGTCTGCCCGTTTCTAACACTAAGTAACTCGTCACCGTGTTGTCCATTTTACAGAGACATTAATTGTAAGCCATTGTTTCCGTGGTATAAAGTGACTGCAAAGCTCAATGTCGGCACAATGCAAAATAAATATAAAGATCGGTATGGAAGTGTGCCACGTGCGTCGCACGTGTGCAGTCTGTGCCCGTGCGGGAAATAGGTGAAAGCCCAAGCTTCAGCGCCAAGAGGCCCATTGTGTGTGCTTTGCGCTTATAAATGTGCTATGGTGCATACATACAAACCCACACTTTCTTGTGTTCTCAATTGTTCAGCAAAGAACAAATGCACACGAGTGCCCCGGGGATGACAACTGGACAATATGTGCGTACAAGTTCACGCACTGCTCACCTTTCTGAACTGACTGGGTGCAGGACATGTGTCCGCGGATGTTGGGTCACGTGGTCACGGCACTTGCCAGACCTTCTCTTAAACCTCACACGCTGTTTATTTCTGCTAAGCATCCATAGCACAGCGAACTACTAATCAACTCCCTGCTGTCTTCGCGGCGGGCCGCGGCTCTTCTGTCGGTGAGTTTTAGACATGTCAGGTGGTGCTGGTCCGGCTTCCTGTTTGCGCCGTTTCATTGTTCTCCGCAGTCAGTCGGCCATGCTTGGAGTTGGCGGGCTCTCGATCTGCCGCCATCCACGACGTTTACAATCTCATAATCAGATCGCATCAAAATCATTTATGCCGAGAAAAACGGTTTTTATTTTTTTGCCAGCCAACCCGAGAGAATGTGTTACTTGCCGGACACTTCTAGCAAACTAGTATTATGGCAGATAGAAATCACTTTATCTTGGAGTACGGACTGCACCTCATAATATCAATACAAATGTTCATTTCTTGAAAATCAATGCCATTTATGCATCTCTAAATTTCGTGGCGATGTTTCTCGACTCATTTCACTAAATGGATGAATTAACACACAAGATCAACGTTGTTTTTTAAAGGGGTGCACATCACCTAAGGGCGGGGATTTGCACACGTTGGCTCTCCAGATGTTTCTGACTACAATTCCCATGATATCTGGCTATAACCTATGCTGGTTAGGGATGATTGGAGTTGTAGTCCAAAACATCTGGAGACCCAAAGGATGCACACCCCTGCCTATGGGAAAGTTCGGAGCGCTCTGTTATCCAACATAGTGCTTGTTGAAGGCAGCTAAGAGCCCAAATGTCTGAAGTTTCCCTTGGGGTCCTCACATTGAAAGTGGTTTTCCAGGTGGCTATCACTTTGGTGCTGCGGTTTGGGGAGCTTGGTGCCCTCTCCTGTGAAGCACCATACCTGGTGGTTTCCCCTGATGTGTTGTTTCTGAAGTGTCACCCGTCTTTTCTTCTTAAGGTGGTTTCTAAGTTTCATTGCCTCAGGAGATAGTTTTTCCTTCCTTATCCCCTCTCCCTGCTCCCCGGAGGAGGTTCGTTGGGCCACTCTTGATGTGCGGCGGGCAGTTCTTCTCTTTTTGGAACGCACTAGGGCCTTTCGTCCCTCCCCTAAATTCTGTAGTACATTTGGGGGACCGGTCCTCATGGGGAAGGAGTCTGTGCCCACCATCAACCGTTCGCTGCGGTATGCTATCGCTTTGTCTTACTCATCTATGGGGTCTCCCCTTCCGTCTGGTGTGCAGGGCAGGTCAACGAGGCAGATGGCTGAGTCCTGGGCTGCGGCCCGCAGTGTTCATATCCAGGACATTTGCCGCATCGCCACCTGGACTGATCCGCACACTTTCATTAACCACTATCATTTGAATCTGCACTGCCGTGAGGCGGGGGCCTTTAGGGGTGGGTGTGTTGAGTGTGGCGCTCTTGTGAAATAGCTTGTTGCTACTGTCTGGATTTGTGTATTTCAATAAATTGGTGTTGGTCAGGTTGCATTTTCCATTTGGCTTTTGGTGTTTTTCTTTGCGCTCGGCCCATTCTCCCTGAGTTGGCACGCCTCATTGATAAGTGCTGGGGCGAGCAAGAGTGGACGTGGAGGTAATGATAAGAGTACTTACCGGCAATCTTCATTACTCCTAGTCCTTCTCTTCCTCGTCCCAGCACGAATTTCCCGCCTCTGCCTTCCCTGTATTGAATGGGCCTATTGGGCAGTGTTACGTACTATTGGGACTTGGGGAAAACGGCTGTTAGGCCCAGAGGCGGGAGGTGGATGGGGCAGGGCCTGAGGAAATTAGAAGTAGAAAGAGGGTTCCTGTATGGAGGTGGGACACCTCATTGATAGGTGCTGAGATGAGGAAGAGTGGACGTAGAGGTAATTATCCCATCCCCGCTCTGGCCGCCATAGAAATAGAAGAGGGGCTGCCATAGGTATTATAAAGCCTGCCACCCATGAGCTTGAATCTGTAAAAGAAACCTCTGACTTCCTAGCATAGGCTAAACCATTGGTCAAACATTGAGGTTACATCACTTTGATCACAATATTCAGCTATGCATGAATAACATTCAGTCTCAACATTTATTTCTTTTATTTTATATAGTGTGAACCTAGCTCGGGAGCAACAAAGCGTGGAGTGCTTTACACCGTACAGAGGCAAGTGCTATGGCTTGAATTTGTAGATAGTGGTGCAGTATTGCTCATTGCAAATCCACCATTACAAGTCCTGCCTAAACATGCCTGACGGCTGGACCCACACTTGGGCTTTAGCTCTCAGACTTTTTGATCACAACTTTGCATCCTGCAGCACCTCCACATGTCAGAGGGGTCACGGCCTGCCAGAAATACACACCACCACACAACACTGTCCATATTATTTTCCAGGACTTGTCCCAGCATAGGGAGCTCCTTGCCTATTGAACACTCCCACTATATCTACCTTCCAGACACTGAGTGACACCTTAAGGACTCATAGCCCAATTTGGCTTTCCTAACCCTGAATTGCCCAAAAAACATGCACCCCGCATTTATCTGTATCACATATCCATACTGCCATCCCCAATATTAACACAATAATCATATACTTTCTTTATCTACAATTGTCTGTGTGTGTTTTGCGAATACTTTGAGACATTACTGGACACTCCAGGTTCTCGTGAGTGCTAATGGATGCAAAAGTTTGATATGCAAATGAATACGAACTACCCTATTTGTGCAACGTGCCACCGACGAAGTAGGCAGTTTTTGGGAGAACTCTCTATGAGGTATGCGACTGGTGTGAGGACCTCACCATAGACTTCCATGGGTCCCTGCAACACAGATCCAACGGCACGCCCATATTCTGAAACCTGTGCAATCTGAACTGAAACCTGTCCAGAAGGATAGGGTAGATACTGTTGAGTGCAGTTTAGAACGTGCAGTGCCACAATTCTTTGCCACTCAAAGAAAGTCATCTAACAAGGTTCTTTAGCAGGAAGGTTTGGCTACATTGGCGTCCATGCTGTGCCTGTGAGCCACCTGAGACATGCCCTCAGGAAGGATGATGCAGAGGCCTCTCACTTGTTTAGATGTCCAAGTTCTTGAATCCGATGAGTTAAGTCATACTGCATCTCGAGATGTTACCAGTCCCTGAAATAAATGCCAGAACGAAGAGCCCTGGCGTGGTTTGGCTCATGCCCACCATTCCCTTTTGGATAGTCAACCCCACCTCCTCCAGATGCTTTGGCCAAATGCTGCCATAAGCCTCAGCCAGTATTGTCAGCACTTAGGAGTCATGGGAAATGTAGTGCAAAACATCGGGAGGGTGGCACACAGTTCTTCTAATTCCAAGATCACGACATTGTCTCCGGTGGTTGAAGTCAAATTGTGTTAGCTAATGCCGGGGATTGTGATTTCTCTGATTTCCAACAAGACTAGGCTCTAACAACTGTATGAGGAAGACCACGCTTTCCAGTCATAAATAAACGGGGTACCACAATCCAATGCAATGCTCTATCCAGCGCCCCATAATAGCACAGAACAATGTTATATCTGGGTAAGAAGTTTTCAGAGCTCTGGCTACAGTAGATTTCAAAGGCCAGGGGTTGAAATAAGGATTTGTTGACCAGGAGCAAAATGCAGCCCCTGGGTATCAGGCATCATCTGTTAGACAGGAGCTATGTCGGGGAAACCAGGAGCTAGCACATTGTGCACGGCCAATGCAACTAGTGCGTAAGATGCTAACTCTATAACTTTGTGTCCATTTATATATTATCCAATATGCTTTAAATGTCTCTTAAGCGTGTCCTTTGTTCTCTTCTATACCCATTCCCAAACCTACACAGTTGATATTACATAGCTATCATGTTTGTATGGCACCACGTGTCTGGGGAGTCAAATGTAGCTCCTGGTAGCTCTTGGTTCCAAGCTAACAAGGCTCTCATTGGCTAGCTAAATAGCTCCCAGCTCCTGGCAGTTTCGAATCCTGAAGGCCTCTGGGAAAAAGCAAACCAAGAAAGATGAAAGAGCAGAATCTCGTCAGTAGACATGTTTCCCTGTGTTTGTTCAAATCACCCCAGAATTAAATTGTGCACCAAATTGTGTTCTGTTTCTCCTGGGCCATTAGGATTATGGAGCTGCACTTGCACATGGTTCTCTGTTCCAGGAAGGCTAATCAACGTGCCGCACGCCCACGTGTGTTATACTCTTTATTTTTATACATCTGAACATAAACTTGCACTTCAAAAATATCTGCAAGTGAAGTGTCTCAGGAAGTGAGAAAAAAAAGCCGTAATGGGTGCGCATTGTTCTCCAGCGGACACATTCTGCCGCTTGTTAGTGATGCAAAACATATGCGCCGTCGCATTAAAATGCAGCATCTATCTAAGAGCCCTGCTGCTAAATGTACCACTTATTTTAAGAAACAAGCTTTCTCCCTTCAAAATGATTTGCTAAAGAATCATAAGTTCTTTAGTGAAAATAAATGATTCGGTTATTTTTTTATGTAACATGGTTTACACACAAATGAAATGCACTATTACCTGGGCATGGCCTGGCCCCACAGTAGAACAACTCTGCGTACCAGCCGATCGTGCACGTGTTTGCTTTCTTTCAGCACTGGGAATGGGGAAAAAATACTCTGGGATCCCATGTGGGGAAGAGAGGGAAGGACGATAGGGCAGGGCTAAAGGTGGAGTCACAGCCGAAAGTGACCGGCATGTAAAAAGTGTAAAAACACAGGACTGAAACAAGAGCGATGCCTTGAAATAAGCGCAAATCACATAATGAACCAACCAGATAATACAGCTGTGCAAAAAAGAGTATGAATCTTGCTTTCTTTTCTACGCCCTTAACGGAAGCCTACAATTACCAGCATAGATTCATGTAAGGCTAAAAAAAATCGTTCTGAATCTAGCTGAGAGGATAGCACTACACTGAGCAGCACAGGTTCAATGCCCAGTCCCGTGCTTAGAGGCTGGAGTCCAGCATGAAGCGTGACATAAGTAATCCAGTCATGTTTGTTTAGATGAAAAATAAACATGTTTAGTACTTGTGTCACACAGTATGCATTCCACCCAATTTTAATCACCTGTTAAGACACTCCTAGTCATTCACTGCTGCTGTGCCTACAGGTTTATGTGCTCAAAACAAAACAAACAAAAAAAGACGAGCCAGAGCAGGGCTCTTTTGCGCTCAGCATCCCTCTGGGTGCTGGGAGCATGTGGTCACTGTAGGCGCAGAGTATTAAAGTGGACCAGGAAGGGCATGGACAGATTTTTTTTCTCCTAAATTCGGAATCCGTGGATAGAATTATTTTTTTTACCAGTTTCTGAATCTGGGAAAATCCGACCCTATTCCAGAATTGCGTTTTCAGGGATTTTGGAGAAAAGTTGCTGCATTTGAGTGTGGGAGTGGGACGGGACTTTCAATGATTTCCTATGTAATTAAATATAAAACATATACAGCCTTAGCACTTAAAGGGTTTAGGGGGGCGCTCGCTTTTTGATTCAAACGCCTACAATAGAAACAAAAGCTACATGCTTCAGTATATGTCGATATGCTCTTCAATGCCTATGGCCACTGGCTGCCCTTGTACTTTGGGCAAGCCGTGGCCACATTCGGCTTGCATTCATTAGTAATAATGTCTTAATAAACACTTTCTATACAGTGTGAAATGAACAAAAGAGAGCACACTGTACGCATACTTAACATGGACTTACGCAGGGCTGGACTGGCCAACCGGAAATCTGAATATCTCCCGGCGGGCCTCTGCACACTGGGCCTCTTTTGTCTGGTTACCTATTTAATTTTCACATTTTCTCGTAGTTGTCAAAATGTGTAATATTGGGGCACTTTGAAAATAATTTCCAGGACCTCTGTTGTTTCCCAGTCCACCCCTGGATTTACGCTGTGAGAGAGAGTAGTGACGCATGACAATTTACATTTCCTGTTATTGCGTAATTGTTTTTTAAAAGTGCTAAACTATTATGACACGATGACATGTGGAAACCTGTAATGTGGTACTGATGGCTTTAAGCGGAATATTATTTTGTTACCTGCCACTTGTCCACCCCTCGATTTCGAATCCCAATTACAGCAATGATGGTACCTTTTGGGAAAATTCAAAGGAGATGTAATCATTCTACAACATTGCAGTCTTCTGTGACAGAACTAAGCATTAACTCCAAGTTAAAAAATAGTTTTGTACTCTCATGTTTTAAAAGATGCTCCTCGTCATTCATTAGAGCACAGCCAAAAGCACCAACGCCTTAAGACAACCACTATATATATTCAGATCAACTGACAAATCAGCTGCAACCAGCAACACTAACAGTAAGTGCAGTTTGGAGACAAGTCGCATAAGCCATGGAGTGGAAAGATACGTTGGATAGGGAAGCACCCTGGTGGGCAAGCTCATCACTATCCGAGGTTGCCACCTTGGAGAGATAAGTGAGGAAAACCAGAATCACCTTTATTCCCACAACCGCACATTATTGCAACTATCACAGAATAATACAAAACACTAAAAAGAGCCTGATTCACTGAGGCCTTTCATAATGGTGCAATCCCATAGGAAAACGCCCTGTGAGTCGGGCCCAATGTCTTTATTTATTGGTTATTTGTAAATGCGCACTATACTGGAAAATTGTGTTTCAAGGTGCAGAGGGTAGGTTAAGGGCAACTAGTTAACTTGAGAATTTTTGATAAATCTTAGCAATCAAATGATGTCTCCCCGTCCCGACAATGCTTATCTGGAAGTACCTGCTCAGTCCAATGTGACTACTAAGAAAAGGAGAAGAGGCAAAAGGTCATTATAACATGAAAAAGGGAAACTACTCCCCAAAAACAACAGAAGGAAACATTTTACCGTTCTTACAAAGGGCAGATATGCAAGACCTTGTTCAGAAAATGGAAAACCTCCCTACTCACGATGACAAGTCTTCTGTTCTCCGGTACTCTCTCTGTCAAAATCTACACAGGGCCTCAAACTAAGTATGTTTACAATGAAACTAAGATCCACGATGTCTACCACCTTGAAGGGGTGTATGGAGTACTGAAATCCTCCCGCAGCACTACTCTAACATTGTGCTAAATCGGGGTTAACGTACTGGTCCCTTTTCATCACTTTCTAGGTCTGGGAAATGTCTACTCCAAAAATCTTGTGCAAGTAGAATTTCGGGACCTGGCTAGAACAGACATTGCTTGGATGCACACCCGCTCTAGATTTGTGCATGATCTTCTAGTTTCTGAAAGGGTGGCCCCTGTATCTATGGGCTAGGACCTAGTTAGCTCCACAGAAACTAAAAACATCAGGAAGAGGGGGCATGTGTAGAATGTTCGGATAGAATTTGGAGGGGACGTGAGCCAAGAAAGTCAACCATTTTGGGAAGTAAGAACGGAAGCAGGCAGTTGTCTGAATCAGACCGGTTTTGGGTACCCGGACTTTTAGGGTAAGATAAAACTATGAGAGGGGTTAGATTTGCAGCATAGGATCACAGCATACACATACCCTCATGGAACACACAAGGCTACAAACACTTATTCAGGGTCGGACAGGACATGTACCACATAAGGAATTTTCATATCATCAACCCACACGAGTTTTGGTTAAAGGAACCACTTCTCCTGGGTGGTTGTTTGACACGTATTCAACTTGTCATTCAAGGTTTAAAGGGAAGGACGTATGGGGGCATCTCACTGTAATTAAGAAAGAGATTGGAGCTGATTATCAAATTTGTGATATTGCCCGCCACCCTCCCTGGCATCCTCGCTGTGCCTTTGTTAAAAAATTCAGACTTCTTTTTTAGAGGAAGGGATCTTCTTATAACTAACACATATTGGAATCCCCAGGCTTCAGACAAACATGATATGGTTGAATACATAGCAGCCTTACCAGAGGATTGGTTTAGTAGGAAAGATTTAGTAGAAGTCACTGTCCTAAGAGATTTGAATGAGTTGCCCTAAATAATTTATACCATAGCCATATAGGAACAATGGGGGAAATCCTCCCCCTAACAGCAATGGTCATAGATATGCAGACCTCATGAATGAATGGGAGATGCGTTGTTCAAACTTAGAATTTGTAAATCAATCTACTCTTGAATACACCTGGAAAAGAGGTAAAGCTGCCTCAGTGATTGACTGTATCTTGGTCTCCCAATCTTTGCTGGATAACTGTTAGGGGTTTAAGATATATGCTACAGACTACAGCAACCATTTGCTCTTACGAGGTTCCTTTGAGGGGAAATTGACCTCAAAGGTTAAAGACCTAACCAAGGATGTCTGGGTAAATAACCCAGCAAAACCGTATCAACTGGAAACCCAAGATCGTTCATTGGTACAATTCTGAGCTGGGCAGTCTCTATGTAAGCCTTGGTATAGAAGAAAAACTGAAGTTCTTCCCTACTTTTTTTAGTAACTCTGTATCAGCATGTGCTGTCAACAACAACCCCATGGTTTGACGGGTAGAAATATGAGAAAGCACAATTTTGATAAAGGAGTGCACAAAAAAAGAGCTAAGATGTCAACTGCGAGTCCTTCAAAAAAATAGATTTGATTCAGAGAATTGGATTGGAGTGACGTTGGCTTGGCGTGAAGGCACTAAAATAAGCCTGTAAAAACGGTCTCAAGAGCTATAAAATAAAGTTGTTACAAGCGGACGGAGAAACCATCAAAAGCACTAATCACTAAAGATACACATGATTTTTGGTCACTCTTGAATGAGGACAGGATATACCAGGAAAGCAAGCAACTCAGTCTGATTGTCATGACCCGTAGAACTTGCCCCTTCTGGACCTCCTGGTCCTTATCGCGCCGGGGCTTGTACTCCTTGTTACTCCCAACATGGCCGCAACAAGCGACTTGCCTCACACCAGCTTTCATGTCGCACACGGCACGTCCTATAAATTGGCCACGCCCCGTGGCCCCGCGCATCTCAACGCTATCATAAGGTAGTGACTTGACGTGTGTGTGCTGTTCGGCAAATCTTCTATCCAAGATCCTGGTTTCCCTCCTCCTACCTTCTCCCTTTCCCTCTATTCGACTCCTGGAATCCCCATTCTTAGCGACCGCTACCTACTTTCTTGGACATCCTGGAACAGCAGCCTTCCCGGAACTCTGAACGCGCTCTGCAGCCGGAAGAGACTCGAGCGAGTCTATACAAGACCCGATCCGTCCACAAGAGGAATCCGCCCGCAGAACAGAGCAAGAAGCGATCCCAGGTGAGATGGGGGAGATTTACGACAGTTTGAGACGCCAAACGACCGACACTGATACTGCTATGGAGAAAGTAGTCCAGGACCTTATGCGTGGCATGCAAGAGCTCACAACTGAAGTACAGAACTTAAAGGCTGAGAATGCTGCGCTAAAGCAGCTAGTTTTGTCTCGCGACCCCGCTAACAAGGACAGTGTGTTACTTGGTGGAGTGGCAGACAAATATGATGGATCGGCAAAATCCTTATGTGGATTCCTGGATTCCTGCTTGGTGCATTTTACCTTTAAGCCCTATTATTTTTCAACTTCTAGGGCGAAGGTGGGCTTCATTATCTCGCACCTCACAGGGAATGCATTAACCTGGGCTACGCCCTTAGTCAGCTCAGGGGATGCCCTCCTGGATGATTATGATGGATTCATTCAGGCACTCAAGACTATGTTCGACTGCCCAGACCAGGTTTTTAGTGCTCAAGAACGCTTACTTGATTTCCGACAGGGTACCCAGGATATGCTAACATACGTTACTAAATTCAAACAACTGGTCAAGGAAGCGGATTGGTCCTCTGAAGCAAGTTTCACTCTATTTCGCAGGGGTCTAAACAAGGACATTAAGGATGAATTGGCCCGGGTGGCTCGTCCTAGTTCCTTCCAGGCTCTTATGGATCTAGCCCTGCAGATAGACCTTCGAATCCAGGAAAGAAAGGCTGAAAGGAGAAAGACCAAGACACCTTTTCAAAAGAATTCCCTTGAGACCTCTGTTAAAACCAATTCTGACCCAACCCCTGACACAGATCCGGAACCCATGCAAATTGGAGCCTTCCGTGGGCCTATTTCCCCTCAAGAAAGGATGAGAAGGATCCACACAGGACTGTGCATGTATTGTGCCTCGGATAAACATCTTGTTAGAGAATGCCCTCTAGCCCCTCCACGGCGTTCGGGGAACGCCAGCTCCCGATCCTAGATGGAGCGAGGTGTCGGGAGAGAGATGTTTGCTCCACATCAATTCCATCCTTGAACTCTCCTGGACAAAATAGTTTGGTGATACTACAGGCCTTCCTCTCGCCCTCCAAAGACAAGACCTATCCCATTCTGGCCTTGGTGGACTGCGGAGCTATTGGAATTTTCATTGATCAAGACTGGGTTGTTAATCATCATATTCCGTACGAGACACGAAACACCATGCAGCCGGTGGAAGCAATTGACGGAAGACCCCTCTCTTCAGGACCCATAAGCCTGCAGACTAAAGAGATCCAACTTTCCATAAATCATCATCAAGAGCGGATTACATTCGACATCATTAAGTCAGCCCATTACCCCATGGTTTTGGGTATGTCCTGGTTACAAAAGCACAATCCGTATATCAATTGGACAGCTGTCAAATATCAATAATTGAGACAAATTATATGCATTATCCAATCAAACAATTGGCAGGTTATCCCAAGGACTCACCGTTACCTCTTCCTCTGACAGACCCCCTTTCGGTAGTGGAAAGCTCTTCTTGTTCCAAATGGCGAGAAGATAATGAAAGCCTCCCAAGTACCTCTTCCCCCTCCCGGATAAACCAGGTAGAAGAAGAAGTCCCAGGGAAACCCTCTGGGGAAGAAAACCCTGTACCGAAGGTAGCGGTGTGTTGTCCTCCGTTGCAGTCGGGGATTCCGGCGAAGTCAGGAGGGCGTTCGTCTTTGAGAAGAAGAAAGAGACTGGTAAGTATCAGAGTGAAACTGAGGTATAGAATGTAAGGTAAAGAGGAATGTGGATTACCCTTAAACCGGAACAATGGGGGGAAGAAGGTGGCAGTCAGAATCTTCAGAAAACCTCTGAGAGGCAATAGAGGCGGAGCTAAGATCTGTTTTGATGGTGCAGAGTCTTGCCAGTGTGTTCGAAATGCCGGTGTGTGATGTGCCTGTAACTATACGAAGGAGAGGATAATAGTAAGTTGTGAATGTTAGAAAAACGGGATTGGAGGTTATTGGATATACGGATTTTGGATGAAGCTTACCACGGTCCGGAATGAGACCGGAAGGCAAACTTGGTTGATGAGGAGGGGGAGTCCGCGAAATCGGAAGACAAAGAGGTAGTTGGAGAGACACTAGAATTGAAAACAGGAAGTTTAGAATGCTGAAGACAGTATTTCGCAAGTCAAATTCGAAGACCTAGGAACGAACTTACGTAGCGTTGTTAATGAGGAGTAGCAACGCAACTCCGTGCTGATCTCCGGGACTGATATACCCACACTCGGGTAGGGAGGCAGTACTTCCGGGAAATCAAGGTGTGCTGAGGCTAGACCCGCAACTCCAGTTACGGCGGCCATCTTGGTAGTAGAAATGGCTGACACCCGCCGTCCTATGGTCCATCGATGCCACAAAGCCCAGCGTCTCCGAAGGGGCGTGACAGTATGCCCCCTCAAAGGTCCCAGGCCTCCCGGTTTGGACGGATGGGACAAAAAGAATCGGCGGACCAAAGTAGGAGCATGAACAGCCGATGCCGGTTCCCAAGAGCGATCTGCCGGAGAATAACCCTTCCAGTCAATCAAGAACTGTAGACGACCCCGGAAAAGGCGTGAATCACAAATTCCCGCCACTTCATACTCGGGACCTGTCGGGGTGATGACAGGAGGGGGTACTCCTTTCCGTGCACGGGAGAAACGATCCGCCACGTCTTTCTTCAACTGCGAGACATGAAAAACAGGATGAATCCTGGACCAGGATGAAGGGAGTTTGAGCTTGAAAGCTGACGACCCTATACGCTTCAAAACGTGAAAAGGGCCAAAATATTTCGGGGACAATTTGGACGGTACCAGATGACGAGGTAGAAATCGAGATGCCAACCAAACCAAGTCTCCTGGTACCAACCGCGGAGCTGGAGTGCGATGTCTGTCAGCAGAGCGTTTGACCCGGATCTGGGCCTCCCGAAGAGAGGTCTTGGCTGTTCGATGTCCCATCTGGATGGCATCAATGAGAAGATCCACATCGGGAAATTTTGAAGTGGAGACCGGACCGCTGGGAAAACACTGAGGATGGTATCCGTAGGAGCAAAAAAAAAGGGCTGAACCCCAAGGCTGAATGTCGAGAGTTATTATATGCGAATTCAGCCAAAGGCAACAAGGAACACCAGTTATCTTGTGAGGAGGAGATGTAACAACGCAAATATCCCTCAAGGGTCTGATTTAGGCGTTCCGTCTGACCATTTGTCTGCGGATGGAAACCTGAACTCAATGCCCGGGAGATGTGCAAACTCTTGCAGACTTGCTGCCAATACCGAGATGTATATTGTGAACCTCGATCAGAAACAATGGTCTCAGGTAATCCGTGAAGGGAAAAAATCCGTGAAAGAAAAACTCTTGCCATCTGAGCTGCGGTGGGAATCCGCGGAAGTGGAACGAAATGTGCCAATTTTGTGAAGTAATCGATTGTGACCATGATTACTGTACAACCGTCTGATGGTGGCAAATCGACTATGAAATCTGTGGAAATCATTTGCCAAGGACGGTCAGGGATTGGCATTACTGAGAGGAGTCCTGAAGGGGCGTTTCGAGGGCATTTTGACTGCAAACAGATGACACAAGCGGACACGTAGTCTATGATGTCTCGAGTCATTTCCGGCCACCAGAAGTTACGTTGGATCAACTCTTTAGTATTAGCCACACCTCTGTGACCCGCTAGGTATGAGTCGTGACAAAGATTTAGAACTGTTTTTTGTAGTTCACTCGAAGGGAGGAAGAGCTTCTTGTCCTTATAAGCACATCCTTGGACCATGTTGAGTTTCCAGGTCGCCAGAAACTGTGGATTCAACTGGATAAATTGCAAAGTGGAGTTGGCCACGTTCTGTAAAAACGTGGTAACTACCTGCACGAATGTGGCTCTGGGAAACAGAGGTTCTGATCGAAAAGGCGTAGAAGAGGTATAATCCTTTCTGGACAATGCATCAGCCTTGAGATTGACTCTCCCGGGAATGAAGGTGAAAACAATCTCATACGGTGAAAAGAAGTGTGCCCAACGTGCCTGCCTGCTATTTCGGGTCTGAGCATACTGTAGGACGCGTAAATTACTGTGATCAGTCCTGACCTCAACTGGGTGTCTTGCCCCCAGGAGAAGATGTCTCCACTCTTTGAATGCCTTTTTTATAGCTAATAGTTCTTTTTCTAGCACTGAATAATTTATTTCAGAGGGAGACAGTGTCTTAGAAAGATAGGCTATAGGACATTCTATTCCTTGATCATTTTCTTGAAGCAGAACGGCCCCAAGGGCCTGATGAGACGCATCCGATTCCACAATGAACTTCTTGGTTTGATCTGGAGTAATCAGTATGGGTCCTGTGAGAAAATGTTTCTTCAGGTTCTCAAAGGCAATTTGTGCCTCCCCGGACCAAAGGAATTTTACATTCTTCTTAAGAAGTGTCGTCAGCGGAAGTATCTTTTGCGAATAGTGTGGGATGAAACGTCTGTAGAAATTGGAAAATCCCAGAAATCTCTGCAGATCCTTAATGCAGGATGGTATAGGCCAATCTGTAATAGCTGAAACTTTTTTAGGGTCCATGGATACCCCATTTGCAGAGATTATGTACCCTAGGTAGGCAACCTGGTTTCTGTGAAACTCACATTTCTCTAGTTTGCAATAAAGGTGGTTGTTTAATAGTCTCCGTAATACCTCTTTCACGTGCTGACAGTGTTCTGATGGTGATGAAGAAAAGACCAGAATATCATCTAAATAGACAATAACTGTGTGAAGAAGAATGTCTGAAAAGAGGTGGTCCATAAAGCGTTGGAAGACTGCGGGGGCGTTGGATAGGCCGAAAGGCATTACTTTATATTCATAGTGTCCCAAAGGAGTACGGAAAGCTGTCTTCCATTCATCGCCAGCTCGTATACGAATGAGATGATAAGCCCCGCGGAGGTCCAGTTTTGTAAAGATGGTAGCTCCTTTAACGGCTTCTAGTATGTCTGGGATGAGAGGCATAGGATAGCGATCCGGGATGGTGATCTTATTTAAGCCTCGGTAATCTATACACGGTCTGAGTTCCGTAGAGTCTTTCTTTGGGATGAAGAACAAAGAAGCCCCAGCTGGTGAGGTGGATTCTTGAATAAGTCCATTGCAAAGATTCTTTTGAAGATATTCTTTAAGAACCTCACGTTCCCATCCTGATAGGACAATCATGCGACCGAAAGGAATCGGTGCATCTGGAACTAGTTCCAGGGCACAGTCATCTCTCCGATGTGGGGGTAGTTCAGCATATTGAGATTCGGAGAACACTGTCTGATACTGTCTGTATTCAAAGGGCAATTCCTGGATATGGTTCAATACAGAGATGGAACCCGGATTTTCCGACATGGAGATAGTGGGACGAAACCCAACCGCTCCGTCCGAAAGACAGTGCGTCAAACAATGTTCAGATCCTAGAAAAACAGTGCCCGCCTTCCAATTGATATATGGATTATGAGCACGAAGCCAGGGTAGTCCTAGAATAACTGGATAGTGGGCTGTACGGATTACATCAAAGATAATGGATTCTTGATGGGAGGAGATATTCATCCGCAAAGGTATAGTTTGTTCCTTTATGGGACCTGATGTTAACGGACTACCATCCACGGACTCAACTGGGATTGCCAAGGTCTTAACTGAACATGGTATATTGTGAGTGGTCTTCCAGAGGGTATCAACAAAGTTCCCTGCGGCCCCACAATCTATTAAGAGCGTGACC
The DNA here is from genome assembly GCF_040938575.1 of Ambystoma mexicanum. Lineage (NCBI taxonomy): Eukaryota > Metazoa > Chordata > Amphibia > Caudata > Ambystomatidae > Ambystoma > Ambystoma mexicanum. The sequence continues at coordinate 45,808,591 of NC_090933.1, read as the reverse complement.
GGAATGGGGTCTGTATCTCCCCATTTGATCTGGACATGTAAGGCCAACATAGTAAGATCGGGGATCTCCGTAACTTGGGATGGTATCATATAAGATGAGGAACCGTTTACTGACTCCCTAGCCGCGGTTCCCCTGGCGGTTGGGAGATGGCGTTTCCCTGTCTTTTGGCTGGGATGAGAGGACAATCTTGAATTGCGTGTTTTTTGGAACCACAATACATACACAGGCCCTTGACTCGACGTTTATGACGCTCCTCTGGAGTAAGGCGACCTCTGGTAGTCCCTATCTGCATAGGTTCTTCTGTTTGTGATCTTCCTAAACTAGGAGGGTATGTCATAGGTGGTCTCACGGAGCGGCCACGACGACGTTCCTTCACTCTTTCTTGCAGTCGGTAATCCATCTGCATAACTATGGTGATCATCTCTGCCAAATTTGGAGGTCTGGGTACTCGGGAGATCTCATCTTTTAGCTCTTCGTTTAATCCTCTGCGGAATATTGTGATTAGAGCATCGTCCGCCCATGACGTACCAGCTGCTAACTGCTTGAAATTGGTGATATAAGACAATAGATCTTGAGATCCTTGTTTGAAATCTAATAACTGCTCTTGGGCTGAAATCGTGATTTCCTGACGGCTGAACATGGCTCGAAGACTATTCAAAAAGGCAGGGTAAGAATCTAATAAGACATTATTGGTAGTAACAAGAGGCGTGGCCCATGCTAAAGCGGGACCTGTCAAGTTTGCAATCATGTGTCCTACCTTATCACGGTCGCTTTGAAAAAAGGCTGTCTTGAAAGAGAACTGAACGGTACAAGCCTCGATAAAAGCCTTGAGTTTATGAGGATTACCATCGTATAAACCTCCTGGGATAGGGCCAGGAGGCACTTCGGACCAGCTAGGGACTCTACCTGCCTGTTGTCGGAGGTAAGCATTCTCTTGTTTTAAAGACTGCACTTCAGCTGTCAGAGCCTGTACTGCAGTGACTAATTGCTGTTGTTGTGAGGCGTCCATATTTCTTAGTAACCCTGAATCCCTGAGACAACCTGCTCAGATATTATTTATCTTTTTTTTTTTTTTTTTTTTTTTTTTGGCGTTGCTAACTGTCAAATATCAATAATTGAGACAAATTATATGCATTATCCAATCAAACAATTGGCAGGTTATCCCAAGGACTCACCGTTACCTCTTCCTCTGACAGACCCCCTTTCGGTAGTGGAAAGCTCTTCTTGTTCCAAATGGCGAGAAGATAATGAAAGCCTCCCAAGTACCTCTTCCCCCTCCCGGATAAACCAGGTAGAAGAAGAAGTCCCAGGGAAACCCTCTGGGGAAGAAAACCCTGTACCGAAGGTAGCGGTGTGTTGTCCTCCGTTGCAGTCGGGGATTCCGGCGAAGTCAGGAGGGCGTTCGTCTTTGAGAAGAAGAAAGAGACTGGTAAGTATCAGAGTGAAACTGAGGTATAGAATGTAAGGTAAAGAGGAATGTGGATTACCCTTAAACCGGAACAATGGGGGGAAGAAGGTGGCAGTCAGAATCTTCAGAAAACCTCTGAGAGGCAATAGAGGCGGAGCTAAGATCTGTTTTGATGGTGCAGAGTCTTGCCAGTGTGTTCGAAATGCCGGTGTGTGATGTGCCTGTAACTATACGAAGGAGAGGATAATAGTAAGTTGTGAATGTTAGAAAAACGGGATTGGAGGTTATTGGATATACGGATTTTGGATGAAGCTTACCACGGTCCGGAATGAGACCGGAAGGCAAACTTGGTTGATGAGGAGGGGGAGTCTGCGAAATCGGAAGACAAAGAGGTAGTTGGAGAGACACTAGAATTGAAAACAGGAAGTTTAGAATGCTGAAGACAGTATTTCGCAAGTCAAATTCGAAGACCTAGGAACGAACTTACGTAGCGTTGTTAATGAGGAGTAGCAACGCAACTCCGTGCTGATCTCCGGGACTGATATACCCACACTCGGGTAGGGAGGCAGTACTTCCGGGAAATCAAGGTGTGCTGAGGCTAGACCCGCAACTCCAGTTACGGCGGCCATCTTGGTAGTAGAAATGGCTGACACCCGCCGTCCTATGGTCCATCGATGCCACAAAGCCCAGCGTCTCCGAAGGGGCGTGACAACAGCAGGATCATTATCCCTGGGCTCAGAGTTCTGTATGTCCCACTGTCTATCCCTGGACCCTTCCTCGATAACTCCTGAAGAACCTCCAAGAGATCAAGAAACACCGCTCATGGTTTCCAATATCATACAAGTTTCAGAGTCCTATCAGGAGTTTACTGATGTATTTTCTACCGCCATAGTCCAAGCATTACCCCCTCACATGCCTGAAGACTTTGCCATAGATACAGACCCCTCAGCTGTAATTCCCTTCGGCCGAATGTTCATCCTTTCCGAACCTGAGAAAAAGGCCCTTCGGGAATACCTCGACACCAATCTCGAAAACGGCACCATAAGACCCTCGAAATCTCCAGCGGGTGCTTCGTTGTTCTTCGTTCCCAAGAAAGACACCAAGGAACTCAGACCTTGCCTCGACTATCGAGGCTTAAACCAATGCACCCTCAAAGATCGATACCCACTGCCCCTGATTTCGGATATTCTGGAAGCTGTGAGAGGAGCCGTAATTTTCACGAAGCTGGATCTCCAGGGTGCCTACCATTTAATTCTTATCCAGGAAGGGGAAGAATGGAAGACAGCCTTTAGAACACCCTTTGGTCACTTTGAATACCTAGTCATGCCTTTTGGACTAGCCAATGCTCCCGCAGTCTTTCAGCGTTTTATGGATAGGGTGTTCTCTGATATGTTGTTCCTCTTCGTCATTGTCTATCTGGATGACATATTGATTTTTTCCAAAGATCCTCTAAAACATGAAGAACACGTTAAGGCAGTACTACAACGACTTTGTGACAACAAACTGTTAGCCAAACCCAAAAAATGCTTGTTCCACGTTACTTCTGTTCACTACCTAGGATTCTTCCTTAGCCCAGAAGGAATTGGCATGGACCCTTCGAAGGTAAAGGCCATACTGGCTTGGCCCGCTCCCACTTCTGTGAAACAGGTGCAATCCTTCCTGGGGCTTGCCAACTTCTACCGGAAGTTTATTTCTACCTTTTCCGAGATTGTTCAGCCGATCGTAGCTCTATTGAAGAAGGACACCCCCTTTATCTGGTCTACATCGCAAGATAAAGCATTCCAACGATTGAAGACTGAGTTCACACAAGCCCCCATCCTGACCCAGCCCGACACAAATCGCCCATTTCTAGTGGAAACGGATGCCTCTAACTATGCCATAGGGGCGGTCTTGAAACAGGAACTTGAGGATGGACTGGAACACCCCATTGCTTACCTTTCACGAACCCTGACCCCCAGTGAGACTCACCATTCTGTCCTGGAAAGGGAACTTTTGGCCATCCGCCAAGCCTTCACTGAATGGCGACACCTACTTCTGGGTGCTAGATATCCAGTTCAGGTCCGCACAGATCATCGGAATCTCCAAATCCTACAGTCTTTGGAGTGCAGGAACAGTCGTCAGGCCCGTTGGGCCTACTTCTTTTCCCAATACCAGTTACAAATCACTCACGCTCCCGGATCACAAAACATGATTGCTGACGCCTTATCTCGACGTCCAGACTACGCAGCCACTGAGGACTAGGCCTATCCTAAGATGTTTCCCCAATCTATCTTTGTAGCTCAAGCAATCAACCTCCTGGAAGAAATCTGAGCGCAAACCCAGTCCTCTGACCTCTGGAAGGAACTTTCAAGGAAAAATCCATGGAATCTAAGAGTCAAGGAAGAATATCTATTCAAGGACAATGCACTGGTCATTCCTACGCAGAAATTACAACACAAGGTAATAAACCTCTGCCATGATACCCCTCACTCCGGTCATCTTGGTATAACTAACACCCTCTGTCTTATACAAAGACAGTTTTGGTGGCCTCAAATGAAGACCGACGTACAACAGTATGTCAAGGCTTATACTATCTGCAGTCAAAACAAACATGATAACAAGAGACCGGCGGGTCTTCTACTGCAACCTTCGCTGCCAACAAGACCATGGGAGTTTATTGCTACAGACTTCATGGTGGAGTTACCACCTTCCCGAGGGTACACGACCATCATGGTAACCATAGACTTGTTCACCCATATGGCTCATTTCACACCTTTGTATAAACTACCATCCTCATCAGAACTTGCTGGAATCTTCCTGGAACATATTTTCCATCTTCATGGACTTCCTTCTAAGATCATATCGGACCGAGGACCTCAATATGTCTCACAATTCTGGAAACATCTCTGTCGTATTCTAGGGATCCAACGAGCTCTCTCGTCAGGTTATCACCCACAAACCAACGGAGCCATGGAACGTGTAAATCAAACTTTGGAGCAATACCTTCGTTGTTTTGCCACCAAGGTTCAGGATGACTGGTCTCTCCTCATACCCCTGGCCGAGTTTTCCTACAACAATTCCGACCATTCAGCACTCAAGGTCAGCCTTTTCTATTGCAGTCAAGGTTTTCACCCGTCCGTTTTACCTTCTGTTCTTCCACATCCCACTCCAGTACCTACTCTCGACTCTTGGATACAGACTCTCATCAACATTCACAAGGAAGCCAAGGAACAATTGAAAGAGGCCCAAACACGCACTAAGCTCTATGCGGATTCCAAGAGAAGACCAGCGCCCTCTTATTCTATTGGTGATCAAGTCTGGTTGTTCTCGAAACTATTACCCCGCATCTACGGCCAAACAAATTGGCTCTTCGGTACTATGGACCATTTTCCATAAAGGAAGTCGTCAATCCTGTCTCATTCCGACTCAAGCTACCCGATTCCTGGAAGAAAATACACCAGGTCTTTCACACCTCCCTATTGAAACCTTACTTCCAATCCTCCCGAAAATCCTGCAGACCCAGTCCTGTTGTTGTGAATGATCAGCTAGAATATGAAGTGTCCCGAATATGCGATTCCAGGTATAAACGGGGTCGAATTCAATACATGGTTGAATGGAAAGCATACCCTCCTAGCGAGAGAACCTGGGAACCAGTTTCTAACTTAAATACCCCTCGACTGCTTAGAAGATTCCATCTCATACACCCGGGCAAACCTGGTGCAACAGGTCTTCGGAGGAGGCATGCTGTCATGACCCGTAGAACTTGCCCCTTCTGGACCTCCTGGTCCTTATCGCGCCGGGGCTTGTACTCCTTGTTACTCCCAACATGGCCGCAACAAGCGACTTGCCTCACACCAGCTTTCACGTCACACACGAAACATCCTATAAATTGGCCACGCCCCCGGGGACCTGCACGTCTCAACGCTATCATTAGGTAGTGACTTGACGTGTGTGTGCTGTTCGGCGAATCTTCTATCCAAGATCCTGGTTTCCTTCCTCCTACCTTCTCCCTTTCCCTCTATTCGACTCCTGGAATCCCCATTCTTAGCGACCGCCACCTACTTTCCTGGACATCCTGGAACAGCAGCCTTCCCGGAACTCTGAACGCGCTCTGCAGCCGGACGAGACTCGAGCGAGTCTATACAAGACCCCATCCGTCCAAAAGAGGAATCCTCCCACGGAACAGAGCAAGAAGCAATCCCAGGTGAGACGGGGGAGATTTACGACACTGATATCTGAGCACATTTGGGAAAAGTATCTTTATTAACTATATAATGCCCTGATAGGTGAAGAGCAATACCCACTAACTTTGAGTTGTAAAAAATGGGACCTAAAGGTGGATATAGACGATGTACAATATCTGATGAGAAAGGCGAACCCATATAGAGCACCCGGCCCAGATGGGCTATCTAATCTCATGCTCAAGGGGGGGGCATAGATTTGTGGGCAGCTATCCTTTTAAGTATGTTTTTGTACATACTCAACACTAAAACCATGCCTGAATCTTGGAAGATATCCTACCTGTTTACAATTTTTAAGAAAGTAGACAGGGCACTACCGAAAAAATATCGTCTTATCGCCCCCCTGGACGTTTCATCCTGTGGAAACTTAATAAATGGGCTGAACTTTCTAATAGAATGGATATCAATCAATCAGGATTGCGAAAAGACTTGGGTACACAACTAAACAACTTCCTCCTTTCACTGCTCTTAAAAATGAGAAAAGGCTGAGAAAGGGAACCTTTACATCGCTTTTAAAGACCCTTCCTTGGCCTTTGATAGAGTCGGCACAGCTATTTTATAGAATAAAATTAAGCATGGGGAGCCCCTGATAGCATCTTGGAAATCCTGGATGCTATCTTCTTGGACACGAAGTTCAAAGTCAGGTTAGATGGGGATAGTCATATGTCTAAGGTGTGGGTAGTAAATGGCGCCTGCGACAAGGATGGCACTCTTCAACCTTTATCTACGAGATCTGGGGGAATCTGCGAAAGATGCTAGGACCTTCCCATCCCATATTGGCACATCTCCCGTTCAATACCTGGCTTACGCAGACGACCTGGTCATTCTGGACCAGACTCTGAACGGTCTGCAGTGCAGTCTGGATGTTTTGGCCATCGATATGCAGGAACATGAACTTGAAATCACCACACACTAATCTAAAATCACACCCTGAACTAATAGGAGCGTTAAAACGAAATTTAAATGGAAACTGAACGGGGAGATGATGGAACACATTGACCAATTCACCAATCTAACACACCCTATTTATCACAATGCCCAGATAGGCACACATCTTGAGAAACTCAAAATGAAATGTGGAGCATTCATTGCCCAGTTGAAAAAGCTGGACAACAGATATGGCATGGCCTCACTCAGGCTGGTAATCAAATATTATAAGGAAAAAGTAAATTCAGCATTGCTGTAGAATATTGAGATAATTTTTAATATAAAAGTGCAAGAGTGGAGGAAGTTAGAGGGGCGGATTTGGAGAAGAGTGGTTGGTTTGCCAGACTGTGTCCTGGTGGCGATAATCAGGTATGAATTAGGTCTCCTTTCCCTAGCAATCACGACAAAATGGAGGTCCTCATCGTTCTACCGGAAAATCTTAGTTCCCCCAAAAAATCACTTTTCATAAACTTATATATTGCTATGAATAAAAAAAGCTGTCCAAATCTTGCTAAATTGGTGAATGAATGTAAATTCCTTGGAGTGGGATTGGGCGTAAAAGAGAGACTCTCATACTTCAGCCTCTTAACATAAAAAGAAAGTATGTGGGAGCATGACTGGTATACTGCAAGAGGCACTATTAATAACTATACTCGTTTAAGATTTCAGACTTTACAGAAGACGCGTTTAAATACGGCAGAGGAAAATATTAAGTTCCAATGTCCCAAATGGAGGTATAACATCCTGAGATTCAGGCTGAACCTTTTTCACGCGCTGGAAGTCGTGGGAGCCAGAGCCAAGATTCGAAGATAAGCAATAATATGTAGATGATGTGGTGAAAAGGCCAAAAGTGCAATGTATTAAAACGTCCCACTATAGGAATAAACATTTCAAGAGTTTTTTGAAGGATTTGCACATCTATGTACTAATGCACTTTTGGCGCAGAATACTAAGCGGGAAACAGATTGCTTTATCTTTAGCTTCACTGAGGTGTATTAATGAAATATTAAACTTTATTGAATGGAATACATCATTTATAATGGTGGACTTCCTTCCTTATATTATGTTGTGATTAATTGTAGTGTATTATATGATGAATTGTGATGTTCTGGAAGCTTATATAGATCCGAGGCGTGCCATAATGTAGGGACCTCGTTTACGCATATTACCTTGTATTACTCCATAGTAATCTTTGGTTTTTTTCTTTTATCAACCTTGTCATATAAGTCTTTCTCTTGTATATATTATTTGACCATTATTAGTGCTTTGTAACTTTGTATTTTACATATAGCTGTGGGTATTTGCATGTGTTTTATATTCTTATAATGAATTGTGTGAGGTTTGTGAATAAACTGGATACACAAATACAAATAATAATAAATAATATATACTTCTTCGCCTCAAAACCCCTTCTGAGGATATCTAGGATATCATACTCATATCTGAGGATATAATTAGGATATCTACAGGTTTGCTCATTGTACCCATCTGCACTAGAAACTTTCAAATGACCATCACACTGAATATATGAATTGCTAGACGCACATGATCCAATATGATTGGACCATGCATGTCCAGTGGATGAATACTACCGAGCCTGGCCTCAAGGCAACTTAAATCAATATACAATTCATAATTACATTTCAACACTCCTTCCTCCAGGCTATGCCTAAAGAACACTTTTATTTGTCCCATAACCTAGTATAAAAATCTCGGGATAATCATCATTCAGAGACTGTGTTTCTTAAAGAAATGTGTATGTAGTCCTTTCTCCATCACACATTAAGGGTGTATTTATAAGGCCTGATGAAGAGTAATCAACATGAGGCAGTGATGAACAATTACACAAAGTGGTATTTGGATGAGACCAAAAATTCATCAGAGTAACATACATTTCACAATTCGCTTTAAGAAAGTGAAAATTATGCAGAAGGGAGATTGACTTTTTGTTGCATTAGAGAAAATGGGGAAATGAACTAATTGAGAGAATAAAAAGGCAATTGTGGCGATAAATAAAGCTGGCTTTGTCACTCCACTAAAGTTTCATCTCTAGTTGGGTGTTCGCGAATGACCAAAATATATGGAAATAATCTCCACTGTAATCAACTGCGTGCAAATATTGCTCATAAATATTGAGATTGGATTGTATTATCTGCAGCTCGAGACAAACTTCTCTTTACATTTCGATTCTTGCCAGATGAATGTGATTAAGGGCATTGCCCGATAATCGTTCTGGCTCCGGGAACCATATGTAGGTTGCAGAGGGGCGGAAGCAGACGTGACCTTTAAAGAAGGCTGGTCTCTTCTCTCTGAGCCTGACAACTTCCTGCCAGTATCAAATCTACCAGCAGTGAGAAAGAGTATGAAATGAATATTATGCAGCCAACCTCAGGCTATTTCGAGAAGGCAGGTAGGTCCCTTGGATGAAAACATTCCGTAATCTCACCTATTTTAGGCAATGTGTCTTCTCTTGTGGCTGTGAGAGACGGTTTTTCTCTGAGATGGGAAAAGATTAGTGTAGAATAGTTGGTACGGTCCATCTGGATCTGTCGACTGCTTTTGATACCATGGACCACCAATGTCTTCTTGCTCAGCCGAAGGGTTGGTTGAAGACAACTAGGTAACTTGTGTATATGGTATGACCAGGAGGCACCATTCAAAAGGCTTGTAATTGATGCGATCGAGGTTTGAAACTGTGAGATGCGGCTAGCAAAAACTATTTGATACAAGACTAGAATCTCGATTCAAGACTTGGGACCACTGCGATCTGAAGCCTAAATCGGGAAAATCTAGATGATGCCAACTCAGCATGCATAAAGGCTCCACTACTTTCTATTGCTAGATTGATTCTGGTCCAAATTACAGGTTTGTCCTCGGATTGAGGACTGCTGACCAGGCTACATCGACTGCCCTTGCCAGACGGTTTAATCGAAAACACTGCCAGTGACACAGCGGGCATTCAGGGCAAAGGTCTGGACGACTTCCAGAAATCAGCGTCCTTCTATAGACCAGCTCAAACAGCAATGATGTTCATATGGCACCTCTAGGGTATACAAATTCATTTCACACACAAAATACTTTAAAATAAACTCCCTTGGGATGAAGGCATGACGGAAACCTCACTAAATTCTCAAGGTTTTGGAAAGGGACTGTTTTATGTGAGACTTTTTGAAGCGACTATAATGCTACAGGTGAAACTAGCGTGTATTATATTTTTTTTAGCTTGTGCTTTTAAGCAGCCTAACAGATGCATGGAACACAGACAAGCACACAGCACTTCTGTGCCTATGCACATTTTTGTCAGAATTCTTCCTCTTGGACTTGGCCCTGTAGTGTAGAAGAAGAATTCTTCCTGCTAATATATCACTTTGAATGCACAAATAAACATACAAAGCAATCTATTGACTGGAAGATTGGATTCCCATCGAGACCTCGTGGCTGTAGAAAATAAACAAGAATGATGTGATTAGAACAACTGACAAGGAATTCAGAAAATTAATTTCTCTAGTGTTACTCCAAACTAACCTGACTAATGTTTAGAGACTTGGAATGTCTAACACAACGGTTTAAAGGAAATCCAATAGATGTTCTGAAAGAAGGAAAAACACTATGAGCCTATAACCCTGGGATCAAATGAAGAGTGACAATAAGCAACAAGAAACAAATCTTGCTTACCCAGACCTTTCTCTGTAAGGCAAAAACGATGGGACGTCCTTATTAAAATGGAGAAAGTTTACCAGGTGAGATCTTCTTCCTCGGCACAGCGGAGGCTGCTCCACGGTGCTGCAGCGGCTGTCCCACGGTGCAGCGGAGGCTGTCCCACGGTGCAGCGGCGGCTGTCCCACGGTGCAGCGGCGGCTGTCCCACGGTGTCCCACGGTGCAGCAGAAGCTGTTCCACGGTTAGATTAGTCTCTAAAACGCGGAGATGAGATACTGTCTTTACCGAGTGCAAACAACAGAAGGAAAACCAGAGAGTTGCCAAGTACAAACCGGGTCGCAAATCCAAGCGGGCAAGAACAGGAACAGAAGGAGAAAAGCCAGGCGTAATCGAGGGACAAAAGCAAGAGTTTGTTACCAAGAAGACAAAAGTTTACAAAGCAGGCAAGGATGATCCAAAAGAGTAGTCGAGTCAAAAGCCGGGTCAAGAAGGTGTACGTAATCAGAACAAGAAAAAGGCCAGAAACCAAACGCTAAAAAATGCTCGATCAGAAGCACTGAACAAACGTGGAGGCGTGGTTTAAATAGTCCAGGTCACCTGTTCAATGCCGAGATCCCAAACGAACGTTGCGCTTCCTTAGCAACGTATCACGTAGTTTCCATGGCAACCTCCATTCACTGTGGCGAGCGGCGCTCCGAGTTGAGTGTTTTCTTACTGCATTTGCTGGACTAAGAATGCGTGAACCATCGCGCAGTGGTCTATGCATGACAGTACTGTTCCCTAATGAATGACCCCGTCTCCTTGAGGCCCAAAAATCGGAGACCAAACGGGGAGCATGAATGTTCTGGACAGGCTTCCAGGTCCTCTCTTCCGGACCATAACCCTCCCAATCCACATAATACATCCTGACCCCTTTGGAAACCTTGGTGTCCAAAACCCTACGAACCTCGTACTCCTCTTCCCCTTGCACCATGATTGGAGGAGGACGAGAAGGAAGGGCAGTATCCGGTAAAAAATGTTTGACAAGGGAAACATGAAACACAGGATGCACTTTCCACTTTGCAGGTAAAGATAAACGCACCACCACAGGATTAATCACCGCCGTAACAACATATGGTCCTATAAAACGTGGAATAAATTTCCTCCCTCCAGGTATCCGCAGATTCTTGGTGGATAACCAGACCTTCTCGCCTACTAAGTAAGCGGGAGCCGGAGAACGATGGGCATCTGCGAACCTCTTAGTGTTAATCTGCGCCGTCTCCAAATGTTCCTTCACCCGTCGATGCACTAAACACATGTGTTGAATGCAGGACGATGCCGCTGGATGGCGTGCGGGCAGGACAGGAGAAGCAGGCAACGATTTAGGGTGTCTGCCGAACATAGCAAAAAATGGGGAAGAATGCGTAGATGTATGCAAAGAGTTGTTATACGCGAATTCCGCCATAGGGAGTAATGACAACCAGTTGTCTTGATACTGGTGCGTAAGGCAACGGAGATATTGTTCCATGGTGGAGTTGAGACGTTCCGTCTGCCCGTCTGTTTGAGGATGGTAAGCAGTGGAATATCTATCATTGATGCCAAAAGAGGCAGTGAGCGACTTCCAGAAATGAGAAGTGAATTGGGAACCTCTATCCATGATGATAACAGACGGAAGCCCAAAACGACGAAAGACTTTCCTGAGAAACAGATCTGCCAACTGTGGGGCAGAAGGAACACCTCGACAAGGTACAAAAAGAGCCATCTTGGTGAAATAGTCGATGACCACCCATATGGTGTCATAACCACAGACTGGAGGCAATTCTACCACAAAATCCATTGAAATCATGTACCAAGGATAATCTGGAATCGGCATGGTCTGTAGAAGTCCAACAGGTTTGGAATTTGAGGTCTTGCACTGGGCGCATACATAGCAATGAGCAATATGAACGGCCACATCTTTAAACATAGAGGGCCACCAGCACCAACATTGTAGAAGATCAACGGTCTTCTTGTTACCCGGGTGAGCAGCCAACTTGGCATCATGACACCATTGGATAGCTTTCTTCCTGCTATCCTCATCCGGAAGGAACAATAAACCGTTGATATGGGGTAAACCCTCTACTATGTTGAGGTTAAGTTCCGTAATGTCTGTGGGGTGGTTCTTTACCCATTCACGTAACTCATTACAAAGAAAAGACTGGAGAGTACACCCACAAATCACCTGATGTGGTAAGAGAAGTGGACCGTCTGATCTAGGGGGAGATGAATCCCCATGTATACGTGAGAGTGCATCCGCTTTAGTGTGCAAGGAACCGGGCCGATATGTAATGGTGAAATCAAACATGGAAAAGAATTCATGCCACCTAGCATGTCGGGCCGTGGAGCACTTTACGGATTGTAAGGCCACCCCGCCTCAGCAGCCAATTGATTACATTTGGCTAAGTAGGCCAGAAGCGCCAAATCACCTTGTTGTAGATTCAACAATTCTAGTTCCACAACCTGAGTCTTGTATCGGGTGTCAAACACCTTGCCCATGGCCTCCATCAATGCATTGCAATCAAACAATAAAGGACTACCTGCCTCCAAAAGAGGATTAGCCCACGCTGCGGCAGTACCACCAAGGTGCGACAACAAAAACGCAGCTTTAGTGGCAGAATCAGGAAACGAACCGGGTCGGCATAAATAATGGAGGCGACACTGATTCAAAAAGGTCCTAAATTGTCTTGGATCTCCATGAAATCTTTCTGGCGGGGCCAGAGGGAACTGGGATGTAATATACACCGGGCCGGCTTCCGCCTGTGCAGGTTAAATAGCTGGAGCATTAGGCATCACTGGTGCTACTTGGGGTAAAGGTTGTATGGCGGTTTGTAGTTCTAAGATCTGTTGTTGAGTGGTGGCATGCGCATTAGCCATGTCGGTTCTTAGATCTGCCACTAATTGAAGAAGATTAGCCAGGGTCTCGTTGGGATCCATTAACAAGGCTTCTGATTATGTCAGAATTCTTCCTCTTGGACTTGGCCCTGTAGTGTAGAAGAAGAATTCTTCCTGCTAATATATCACTTTGAATGCACAAATAAACATACAAAGCAATCTATTGACTGGAAGATTGGATTCCCATCGAGACCTCGTGGCTGTAGAAAATAAACAAGAATGATGTGATTAGAACAACTGACAAGGAATTCAGAAAATTAATTTCTCTAGTATTACTCCAAACTAACCTGACTAATGTTTAGAGACTTGGAATGTCTAACACAACGGTTTAAAGGAAATCCAATAGATGTTCTGAAAGAAGGAAAAACACTATGAGCCTATAACCCTGGGATCAAATGAAGAGTGACAATAAGCAACAAGAAACAAATCTTGCTTACCCAGACCTTTCTCTGTAAGGCAAAAACGATGGGACGTCCTTATTAAAATGGAGAAAGTTTACCAGGTGAGATCTTCTTCCTCGGCACAGCGGAGGCTGTTCCACGGTGCTGCAGCGGCTGTCCCACGGTGCAGCGGAGGCTGTCCCACGGTGCAGCGGAGGCTGTCCCACGGTGCAGCGGCGGCTGTCCCACGGTGCAGCGGCGGCTGTCCCACGGTGTCCCACGGTGCAGCAGAAGCTGTTCCACGGTTAGATTAGTCTCTAAAACGCGGAGATGAGATACTGTCTTTACCGAGTGCAAACAACAGAAGGAAAACCAGAGAGTTGCCAAGTACAAACCGGGTCGCAAATCCAAGCGGGAAAGAATAGGAACAGAAGGAGAAAAGCCAGGCGTAATCGAGGGACAAAAGCAAGAGTTTGTTACCAAGAAGACAAAAGTTTACAAAGCAGGCAAGGATGATCCAAAAGAGTAGTCGAGTCAAAAGCCGGGTCAAGAAGGTGTACGTAATCAGAACAAGAAAAAGGCCAGAAACCAAACGCCAAAAAATGCTCGATCAGAAGCACTGAACAAACGTGGAGGCGTGGTTTAAATAGTCCAGGTCACCTGTTCAATGCTGAGATCCCAAACGAACGTTGCGCTTCCTTAGCAACGTATCACGTAGTTTCCATGGCAACCTCCATTCACTGTGGCGAGCGGCGCTCCGAGTTGAGTGTTTTCTTACTGCATTTGCTGGACTAAGAATGCGTGAACCATCGCGCAGTGGTCTATGCATGACAGTACCGTTCCCTAATGAATGACCCCGTCTCCTTGAGGCCCAAAAATCGGAGACCAAACGGGGAGCATGAATGTTCTGGACAGGCTTCCAGGTCCTCTCTTCCGGACCATAACCCTCCCAATCCACATAATACATCCTGACCCCTTTGGAAACCTTGGTGTCCAAAACCCTACGAACCTCGTACTCCTCTTCCCCTTGCACCATGATTGGAGGAGGACGAGAAGGAAGGGCAGTATCCGGTAAAAAATGTTTGACAAGGGAAACATGAAACACAGGATGCACTTTCCACTTTGCAGGTAAAGATAAACGCACCACCACAGGATTAATCACCGCCGTAACAACATATGGTCCTATAAAACGTGGAAGAAATTTCCTCCCTCCAGGTATCCGCAGATTCTTGGTGGATAACCAGACCTTCTCGCCTACTAAGTAAGCGGGAGCCGGAGAACGATGGGCATCTGCGAACCTCTTAGTGTTAATCTGCGCCGTCTCCAAATGTTCCTTCACCCGTCGATGCACTAAACACATGTGTTGAATGCAGGACGATGCCGCCGGATGGCGTGCGGGCAGGACAGGAGAAGCAGGCAACGATTTAGGGTGTCTGCCGAACATAGCAAAAAATGGGGAAGAATGCGTAGATGTATGCAAAGAGTTGTTATACGCGAATTCCGCCATAGGGAGTAATGACAACCAGTTGTCTTGATACTGGTGCGTAAGGCAACGGAGATATTGTTCCATGGTGGAGTTGAGACGTTCCGTCTGCCCGTCTGTTTGAGGATGGTAAGCAGTGGAATATCTATCATTGATGCCAAAAGAGGCAGTGAGCGACTTCCAGAAATGAGAAGTGAATTGGGAACCTCTATCCATGATGATAACAGACGGTAGCCCAAAACGACGAAAGACTTTCCTGAGAAACAGATCTGCCAACTGTGGGGCAGAAGGAACACCTCGACAAGGTACAAAAAGAGCCATCTTGGTGAAATAGTCGATGACCACCCATATGGTGTCATAACCACAGACTGGAGGCAATTCTACCACAAAATCCATTGAAATCATGTACCAAGGATAATCTGGAATCGGCATGGTCTGTAGAAGTCCAACAGGTTTGGAATTTGAGGTCTTGCACTGGGCGCATACATAGCAATGAGCAATATGAACGGCCACATCTTTAAACATAGAGGGCCACCAGCACCAACGTTGTAGAAGATCAACGGTCTTCTTGTTACCCGGGTGAGCAGCCAACTTGGCATCATGACACCATTGGATAGCTTTCTTCCTGCTATCCTCATCCGGAAGGAACAATAAACCGTTGATATGGGGTAAACCCTCTACTATGTTGAGGTTAAGTTCCGTAATGTCTGTGGGGTGGTTCTTTACCCATTCACGTAACTCATTACAAAGAAAAGACTGGAGAGTACACCCACAAATCACCTGATGTGGTAAGAGAAGTGGACCGTCTGATCTAGGGGGAGATGAATCCCCATGTATACGTGAGAGTGCATCCGCTTTAGTGTGCAAGGAACCGGGCCGATATGTAATGGTGAAATCAAACATGGAAAAGAATTCATGCCACCTAGCATGTCGGGCCGTGGAGCACTTTACGGATTGTAAGGCCACCCCGCCTCAGCAGCCAATTGATTACATTTGGCTAAGTAGGCCAGAAGCGCCAAATCACCTTGTTGTAGATTCAACAATTCTAGTTCCACAACCTGAGTCTTGTATCGGGTGTCAAACACCTTGCCCATGGCCTCCATCAATGCATTGCAATCAAACAATAAAGGACTACCTGCCTCCAAAAGAGGATTAGCCCACGCTGCGGCAGTACCACCAAGGTGCGACAACAAAAACGCAGCTTTAGTGGCAGAATCAGGAAACGAACCGGGTCGGCATAAATAATGGAGGCGACACTGATTCAAAAAGGTCCTAAATTGTCTTGGATCTCCATGAAATCTTTCTGGCGGGGCCAGAGGGAACTGGGATGTAATATACACCGGGCCGGCTTCCGCCTGTGCAGGTTCAATAGCTGGAGCATTAGGCATCACTGGTGCTACTTGGGGTAAAGGTTGTATGGCGGTTTGTAGTTCTAAGATCTGTTGTTGAGTGGTGGCATGCGCATTAGCCATGTCGGTTCTTAGATCTGCCACTAATTGAAGAAGATTAGCCAGGGTCTCGTTGGGATCCATTAACAAGGCTTCTGATTATGTCAGAATTCTTCCTCTTGGACTTGGCCCTGTAGTGTAGAAGAAGAATTCTTCCTGCTAATATATCACTTTGAATGCACAAATAAACATACAAAGCAATCTATTGACTGGAAGATTGGATTCCCATCGAGACCTCGTGGCTGTAGAAAATAAACAAGAATGATGTGATTAGAACAACTGACAAGGAATTCAGAAAATTAATTTCTCTAGTATTACTCCAAACGAACCTGACTAATGTTTAGAGACTTGGAATGTCTAACACAACGGTTTAAAGGAAATCCAATAGATGTTCTGAAAGAAGGAAAAACACTATGAGCCTATAACCCTGGGATCAAATGAAGAGTGACAATAAGCAACAAGAAACAAATCTTGCTTACCCGGACCTTTCTCTGTAAGGCAAAAACGATGGGACGTCCTTATTAAAATGGAGAAAGTTTACCAGGTGAGATCTTCTTCCTCGGCACAGCGGAGGCTGTTCCACGGTGCTGCAGCGGCTGTCCCACGGTGCAGCGGCGGCTGTCCCACGGTGCAGCGGAGGCTGTCCCACGGTGCAGCGGCGGCTGTCCCACGGTGCAGCAGCGGCTGTCCCACGGTGCAGCAGAAGCTGTTCCACGGTTAGATTAGTCTCTAAAACGCGGAGATGAGATACTGTCTTTACCGAGTGCAAACAACAGAAGGAAAACCAGAGAGTTGCCAAGTACAAACCGGGTCGCAAATCCAAGCGGGCAAGAACAGGAACAGAAGGTGAAAAGCCAGACGTAATCGAGGGACAAAAGCAAGAGTTTGTTACCAAGAAGACAAAAGTTTACAAAGCAGGCAAGGATGATCCAAAAGAGTAGTCGAGTCAAAAGCCGGGTCAAGAAGGTGTACGTAATCAGAACAAGAAAAAGGCCAGAAACCGAACGCCAAAAAATGCTCGATCAGAAGCACTGAACAAACGTGGAGGTGTGGTTTAAATAGTCCAGGTCACCTGTTCAATGCCGTGATCCCAAACGAACGTTGCGCTTCCTTAGCAACGTATCACATAGTTTCCATGGCAACCTCCATTCACTGTGGCGAGCCGCGCTTCGAGTTGAGTGTTTTCTTACTGCATTTGCTGGACTAAGAATGCGTGAACCATCGCGCAGTGGTCTATGCATGACAATTTGTGAGGGAGGATGAAATAAAAACAGACGCAGCACATATTACAAACTCTGACTTACAGATTGTGGACAAGGGAGGCGAGTCTGATCCATGGCACAACCAACACACAGAAAAGTAGGCGATATTCTCCCTCTGATAATGTGACGATGTACTGATATCTAAGCCGCATTTACATGTGTATGGCATACACAATGGGTCAGTGCAAAGGATCATTTGCCCATGCCACTTTGATCATGGATTGTGCAACAATGAAAGGAGTAAATGCAACAGGGCTAGACAGGTTCACACATACATAGTGTGCAAGCCGCCCCCAATGCTCTCAGCCTTCACTCTCACTTTATAAAATGTTCAGCATGCAACCTTCCACTATGTGTGAAGAATCAGGCCACGTGTGTAAGTAGAATTGCCACGTGTAGGCTAGCAGACATGAGATAATATGGTACACTATAGATATGCGTACTGTAATGGAGATCCTGCTGTGATACCTGATCTCCCATATATCCCTAGGTGTCCCAGCTGCCAGTATACACATTGCCCTATATGCACCATTGCTTAAAGACTTAGCTCTTCACCATTACCTACCAAGCCCGGCTCCTTCCGGAAACCTCCCCAAACCTGATTCTGGATTTAATGTGCCCTAAAGTACACCTGTTTAGTATGGTCGCGCTACATCTGACTATTAATAAATAAATGTGGTGGGCAGAGTCACTGTCCTGACACACGTTCTGTGCACACCATCAAGTAGCACTGAGAGCTTGTGGCCTGGGAGTTTCCACGTATCCACGGGTAGAACCAGATGAGAGGACCTAGCACCCGAATCTTCCCCTAATAATCATGGTACCACAGAGTGATTCAGGTCAATTGTGCTTGGGTACTGCTTTATCCTCAATGATCAATCAGTGTTATGGTGTTCCTGCTGTCCTTTCTCCTTAAAAAATGAGTTGTTTTCCAAGTGAAAATTAACTTTATTTTATTCGGTTTCTGTGAAATGCAACTTGTTTCTAAAAAATGTTCTTGGCTGGAAACAATAGGTCAAAGAACAAAATTCATGTGTGTTACAGTACACACAATTATTTAAAAGTGACTGGAGTAGCTGGACCGAAAAAAATCGATGAAGGCTCCAATTTTCTGGGGTCCGGGGTTATACATCTTATTTTGGCTCGGTTCCTCATGGTGAATACATTCATGGTCCTTTCTTATGATTTTAGGAAAAGGATCAATCTGTGGCCTGGCTCGCAGAGCTTTTCTGTCCGCTTCTGTGTGTCAGGGCACAGAACAAAAGCCTACCTAGTTTCAGTGGACTAGGATGATTAAGCCACTTTCATCAGGGCTAGTACAGACCAACACTCAGTGGCACGTGGTCTTATTTCTTCTGCGATTAAGTATATCTTGAGTGTAAACAGGAGGCCCGGCCCTTAAGGGTGGATTCTCCTCAATGTAGTGGTCCTAGGTCAGCGCACGCATGGGCATTTTCTTCCATGGGCATTTTCTCCGATGTCACGTTTGGTTCCCGTTCTTGGATGACATGGTCAACCGGTGGGTAAAGAACTGTGTAGCATGTCAGTGCACTGCCAGAGCAGAACCTCCAACGCCGCTCAGGGCGACCAAATCCCAGAACACCCCTGGGAGAGAGTTGCAGTAGATTTCTACAGGCCGCTCGAAATAGGCAAATACCTACTGCTCTTCATTGATGAACACTCCAGATTCCCCATCGTAAAGAAGGTGAAATCCACGGCGTTCGCCCACGTAGCAGCCGTCTTTGATGAAGTCATCAGCAAATGGGGGATCCCTGACACCAAAAAGTCTGACAATGCTCCGCCTTTCAGTGGACACGAATTTGGAGTATTTGCACGACACATGGGATTTACTCATCAAAGGATCACACCTTGCTGGCCCCAAGCTAACGGGATGGCAGAAAGGTTCATGGCCTCGATCAAAAAGACGATGCAAAGAGCACTCATTGATGACTCAGATCTGCATCAGGCGCTGTGTCGTATGCTTAGAGACAACCACAAACACACCCCATGAAGTCACCAACAGAACCCCAGCGGAACTCATGATGAAATACCAGGTTCGCACCAGAATCGTCAGCAACCCAGCAACCCAGCCCGAACCAGACCGAGAGGTTATCGAAAGGGACGCCGAGCGCAAGGAAAAGACCAGAGCTGAGACAGACAAGAGAAGGAGAGCCCAGACAAAAGAGTTCCACGTAGGGGATGAAGTGTGGGTGCAACAAAGCATGAACAGGAAAACAGACTCACAGTTTGCCCCTGAGTCACTTCAAGTGATTGCTGTCAAAGGAACAAAGGAACAATGATAACAGCGGCTAGTGACACCAGAGAAGTAACCAGGAACAGTTCTCTGTCTAAGCATGCCAAAAGAGAAGAGGAGAGACCTCTGCCTCCTGACCCGGACCCTGAACACTATGATGCACACGATGAGGAGTGGGTCGACCTCGAACCCCAGGTTCTACGTCAGTTGGATCTGTCTGACAATACTGACGGTGGCTCGGCTCAAGGGCCACGAGGACGGCCCCAAAGGGACGTAAAGAGACCTCCGAGACTTGTTGAAGAATGTTAAGTCCATTTGTTGAATTCTTGTTTAACCCTCGCAAGGACATTTGTCTGCGGGTGTTGTAACAGGGACCTGGTCCCTTTAAGACATTGCTCCCTCTCCACACATCACGAGCGGACGTGGCGGTGACACGAGGGAATGAAGGGAGGAAAGGGAGGAGCTTCAGTATCTTACGGTAGTTGAACAAAGAAAGTTGCATTCCATACGAGCTAGTGTGTGTGCCCGGTTATTTGTGTACGACCAAAGACCTAACACTCCTGACAGCCCACTTTGCTGACTGTAATAAACGAGGCAGATTGCGCTTTCGAAATGCCCAAAGTAATATAAAAATGGCAGGCACCTTCGAGAATCGCGGACTAGAGCATTATGCACAAGCTGAGCAACTGGGCAGAATGCCTATCTGCCCCTCACAGGCCTGCGCAATTCTTGTATCATTCCGGTCTAAAAGTGCATATCCCACTCAGCCTTGCCCTGCGAGTAGACATTACGCCATCTGGATCCTGGCTTAGAGGAAAGGCCATGCATTACCTGCCCGTTAGGGAATTACATACTCCCTCAACGTGGCTGTCGCTCCCTCTTTCCATCTGACGTCATGCTTGACAGCCATTTGCAAGGTAACACTTGACTGAAATGTTTGTGGCCACATTACATATCTCACTCATATATCCCGCCTCTGGTGCTCATAGTGAGGTAGTACAGTCACCAACAACCCCGTCCGACATGTGTAACATGTTTAGTAACGTAACTGTCCAGTGGACTTTAGCTGTAACATTCTCCACATCCAGAGGCAGACAGACAGGGAACAGCCCCCGCCCCTCCCCCTCCCCTCGCAAGCTCTTTGTTTATCAAATCCCCAACGGCTGCTTATCGCGGAAGCTCCACAGCTCCAGTTTGGCAGTGAACTGAATGAATGCGTTTTTCTGTTATAATAGGATTAGGAGAAAATCTGGAACATCATTTATTGCTGTTTAAAAAAAAAAGAAAGATGTTTAGTCTTTGTGTGAAACCGAGGAAGTTGGTTTCCAGCCGCATTTCCAGTTGAATTCGCCTTTCCCAGCAACCCCCGGTTTTCCGTTCTGAACATTTGTATTACTTTTCTGTCAATTAAGGGAACAAAAAAGATGCGCGAGTGGGGCAGATTCACAAGGTGCCGTCTAGAAAACGCAAGAACCTTTTAGAAACTGTGAGGCCCAACAGTTTAGACAAAAACGGCGTACAAGTCCCAAGTAGAGATGAAAGAACTCGGATTGAAATTGCGCGAAAGTTGTCATCTTGAGAAGAGGAGGGGGCTGTAGGCTTCAGCAGTGAGGTCATTCCTGCATTAGAGGAGTGAGAAAATGAATACAGCACCTTGCACAGAAAATTCACCGTCCGTGCAATTCATTTTAACTGAATGCTGGTGTAGTCACTTTGACAGAATTGCATCTGCGACGTTATAAAATCCTGAGGTTTTTGATTTTTTCTATGTGAAATGATGCTGGTTTCCTCTCTCAGGAAGTGAGCTCTGCTGAACAGACCTCACTTTCCAAATGCTCCAGGCTAAAATGTAACGTTTACGCATGTGTACAGACATAGCAGCAGCTGCAATGTGATTTGGTAAAATGGCAGCTACAGGGAGACGTGCAGTACTGAAACAGCATGCTGGAGTCAAATTCCAGCACCCATGCTGACTTTAATATTGGGCATCAGTTTTTAATACTTTATTTAACTGCATATCTTCTTGGCCTGGTGGCAGAACTCTAACTAAATATAAATATATATCTTGTTTGATATAGTGTCATACGAGGAGATACAGTCCCAGTGTCCAAAATCTAACCTGATGTAATTTCATTATCTCCACAAGGTTTCCATTGACTGACAGCTGCAGGGCCATTTACATTTGTGTCTTGCTTCTGGGCCTGGAAGTTTCAATCACACCCGATGATGGGCCCATCCAGGAAGCTCTTTGTTCTCAACCTGGAAGGGTGGACACCTTTCTGGTAGAGCCGAAATGAGCTCCTACAGGGGTGTTGTGAGGGCTGGGAGCTTCAAAGGGACCTCTGCAGCACAATTGGGAAGTCACACCTCAGACAGACAGGAGAGAGGGGAGGACCTATACACAGAAGGGTCCAGCCATCTTCAATATGCCCAGGCCATACTTCCTTCCCGAGATACTCTGGAACTTCCTGCAGGCAAGGCACTCTGATATCTGAGCCAGAATAACCCTTGTTACAAAATCAAGGATTATAAAATGTGTTCTAATTATCTTGAAACTAGAATCATTTTGAAACCTGTGTAAGGGTTGATTATGTTGTTTTTTGTGAAAATTTAAATAACAGGATGAAAAAAAGCAAGGATTGGCATCTTGCAGAAGGCTTGGAATGGACCAATCATCTGTGTCAAAATTATTTTATATCTAATGTAATGTAACAACATTTATAAAGCGCTAAACTGTGGTCCGAAGGCCTCTAGAAACTAGAAACAGCTGGTGAGGTGAAGCCACTATAGCAGAAGGAACAAAACTAGAATCAACTAAAAAAGATGTTTCAGTGCTTTCCTGAAACCTAAGTGGTCTCTCACCTCCCGTAGCTGATCAGGGATAGAGTTCCACAGGGCAGGGGCAAGAGTGGAAAACGATTGCCCCCGAGCTCAAGCTCTATGAAATCTAGGGACTGTCAAAAGTCTCTGAGAGGCCAATCGAAGGGACTTGGCTGGGGCGTAGGGAGGCAACTTAGCCTGCAGATACTCGGCGCCAGAATGATGAAAGGCACTGTGGGAAATGCAAGGAGTCTTACACGTAATGCAACTGGCCACCGAGTGCCAATGAAGTTGCTGAAGATGACCCTGCAAATGCGACAAACGATTAGCTACAAGTGCCAGCATGGCTGCATCATTTTGAAGAAGCTGTAGTTGTTGAATTAAAAAGGCTGGCAGGCCCAAATAGATACCATTACAGTAGTCGGGAGGCAGAAAAGGCAATGTATTTTAGAAAATGTTCAGCTTAAAAAAATTGGAGCTACAAACTGACGATATTTGAAGCTCCTGAGAGCAAGAGGGAAGAATTTGAAAACCAAGACATTTAACTGACTTACTTGGCCTAGGACATGGGCCCAAAGAGTCCGGCCACAGGTCATTTGTCCAGGCTGCCTGAAGTGCACCAGAGCCAGTTACCAAAATCTCTGTTTTCTCTATATTTAATTTAACCCAGTTTTCTGCTATTCATCCCCCTACTGCCGTCAGGCAGTTTCTCAAGTGAGAAGGAGGATTACTTTCACGAGAGTCCAACCAAAAAAACAGCCGAGTATCAACCGCAGAGGTATGGAACCGTACCTTGTGCTCATGGATCAAGTCGGCGAGAGACGATACGGAAAGATTAAAAAGAAGCTGGGACAGAGAAGTCACCTGAGAAACACAACACAAAAGAACCAGAGGGTGAGGATTGGAAAGGAAATAGAGATACAGTTTGGGAGCGTTCTGAAAGAAATTATGTAAACCAGGCTAAAGGGAGCCCAGAGATTCTTGCTCTCTCCAGGCATGTTATGATCAATAGTATCGAAAGCCACAGAGAGGTCAAGGGGAATTAAAACACTGACCTCTCTGCGGTCCTGGAGCAGGGCAAGGTCGGCAAAACAGAAATCATCACTGCTCTGCATATGACGAAAACCTGATTGACAAGGGCGTAGGAGCACCTGCGTTTCCAGGTAGCACAAGAGTTGAGGGGTAAAAATAGCTTCCAAGGCTATCTGGGGCCGAGGACCACTCCAACTTCAATACTTCCTGACCAAATACTCCTATTTTCAGCCCCTGCGTTCCTCTGGCACCAACTCCCGTACTGTGAAGCGGTTTGCTAAACAGAGAGCTGGTGGTCGATCGCTTTCCTCTGCGGGCTCCCTTCTGTGGAATAGCCTCCCTCTCCCTCTGCGTCTTGTGGGGTACATTTAAAGGCCCCAAACAGAAGTCCTGTTCACATGGACAGCAGCCATTTAAACATTGCAACCAAAAATGGCCTGGCTTTTGCTTTCTCTGTCACATGAATGGCAGGAATTTAAACTCTGCAACAAAAACGGCCTGGCTTTTGCTTTTATTTCACAGTGCCTTGATAAGCAGCAGATGCCATAATTGCCCAACTGGACGGCACCAGTCTATCAACAAAAGGAGGATACACATCTTCAAGGAAGTTGTTTGGATTTGAACAGATCTCTCTCTCTCTCTCTCACACACATACACTGGCATCTCCAGGAATCACATTTAGGGAGGGCACAGATGGAGACACAGACAAAAGTAGGGGGGCACCTATAAAAGGGCAATGTGTATGCTTTTCCCAAATTGACGTGGGCAAAGTAATCCAAACTACAAAGTGACCCTGGGCGAGGTAAAAATCGTTCATTTATATAGCAAGGAATTCTGTTGTATATATGTGTGCAAGTTAGCCTGCACCGCATCTAGATGGGATTGTGAAAGCTGGCGAGGCCCACACTTAGACGGAATTACGTAGGTCAGCAAGTGCTACACTTAGACAGAACTGTGAATGTTAGCATGTTAAATGTCGTATAGCATGTTAAATGTCATATAACCCACTAACCAATATACGCTCAAACTCGTTGCATAACTTTCTCACTCAAAAAACTCACACAACCATCTCTCACACAACAAGCTGCACGCACTTCACCACACCGCAACAACACATAAGCCGCACCAACAGCACACGCAGACTGACACCGACCCAATACTTGCACCAAAGCTCAGCACCCGGTCTATACCGAGTTGAAGCTGCCAACAGTACACCACTCCTCTCACTATCCTACTCCCTCTTCACCTTACTAACCCATCCCACCTTCTCGTTTACAGATCCACTAGAGCGCCTGGGGACCAATTCCGTTGGTGACGGTGCGCTATACAAGTGCCTTTAACATAACATAACATAACATGAGTGTCAAGAATTTAAACACTGCAACAAAAAGGCTTGGCTTTTTCTTTTTGTTCATGTAAAATTAAAGAACTTTGGGGAAAGGGAGGGGCCTACCTGTCATTATCAATGGACCAGCAGCAATGTAATGCATCCAAGAAGGAGGAATCAAAGAATCCTATGACATGGAAAACAGGATTTTTAAACAGTAAAAGCAAAAACAGCCTGCACATGTGTTTGCGAATCAAAACGGCTTTAAAAAGCCACAATGGAAAAAGATATCACTGCTCACAGAAAAATGTCAGGAAAGCAAAACCTAATGTGGGGGCTGGGGGAAGGGGTGACCAAAGCCAATGTATAAGATGTTTCACCCACAGAAATCCAGTGACAGTTGGAGAGACACTTACATCAGGAAAAACCAGTTCTGGCTGGGGGCAGAAACTGCACAATGAAAAAACCCTTTCCAGCTGGATGTCGCACCTCTCAGCTAACAACCCTGCAATAAAATGTGATGCTGTTGGAGGCATCAAACTTCCTTATTCTGCAGACTCACCGGCAGGTAAGCAGGGGTCTCAAAGAAGGCAATCCTTGGCTAAAACAAAACAAAAAGGTGTGAGCCCTTGTTGCACCCACTTCAAAAGAGCCCACACTGACTTCAAAGGGACGCATAAAAAAACTCTGGTCACAGGCAAGCCCAGTCAGGCAGATGGCTGTGGGGGATGACGCTGCCCTCCCATATGGTGAACAGGCACTCCCACTTAATAGTAAAAGACTATTTTCATTTAAGGCACTTTGTGCAGCCATCAGACTAAGGATTGATTTCAATTTTATGCTATTTTTCATGTAATTTCCAGGCAGTTTTGGGGATATAAATTGTATTTACCTGTGACTTTGGGAACTGTAATGCCCATTTAGATTAGGTTTCTGGCTGATCTGAACATGTGACAAGTATGAGAGTTGATGAAAAGGTGGAAAATGAAATTAGGAACATGCTTGTTCACTTACATATTCATAACTGTTGTACATTTTATAAAAACGACAAAAAGGTGACACATGGCCATGCTACATAGTACAGATTTAGCGGTCGGCTTATCTAATTCCCCATGATCAGCTCAAACAGAATAATTGTTTTATATGGCAGTGGCTAGTACAAGTATGAAGTTATGATACATAACTATTTTTTGCCAAAAAGTTGTAAGAAGAACAAAAGGATGATGACAAATGGAAAAGACAGATGGTGCTCTCCTCCCCTGAACCAATCCTGACTGGGGGAGGAGAGAGTGATGGTAACTGTCCAATCCTAGCAGCAGGGAAAATTACAGGGTCGTTCCCCCCTAGATTGTAAAATTAGTGATGTAATTTCTGCTATATAAGGGGGACTGTACTAGGACTCAGGACACACACAAACAGGGGAGACAGAAAAGGAGGACCGAGAGAAGGCTACTGAACCTTCCATCTTTGAGAGTGGTGTGACCAGACCCCCTGTCCTTTCTTTCCAGAGTGTCCTGAGATGCAGCTGGCTTTCCTGAATGTTAAACAAAGGCTTGCTATGTAAGTAGCAATAACCCCAGCCCTAAATTGCACGAGCCCTTCATTTTTGTAGAAGCGGATCCAATGTTTACCCATTGAAAACCCCAATTACCCGTGCAGTTCAGTCATCTCCCCATAGAAGAATCTCTTATTTGCCTGTATATGTTAGCATATATCCCCATTAAGAAAACCCTGCATTTGTCTGTGTAAATCTTTGTACGTAAATCAATTAATTCCCCATTGAATTTCACGGATCGGGATTATTGGAATTCGAAACCAACAATCCTAGTCTACTGTTTTTATTTAATTGTTATAGTCATTAAAGTGTTGCCTCAAAAGAATTATTCCCATTGTGAGCTGAAAACCGAATTCGTCCGTGTATTGTGTGCTTCGCCAAACTAATCCCTATTTGCATCTGTCAGTTTAAACCCCAACTGGTTTCATTAGTGTGAGCAATCCCTTTCGCCTAGAAGTTTACCTTTTATGTGCCTCTGTCCTTGTCACTGAAAACCTATTGTCCTATTGTAAGTTAAACCCCTTTCCTGAGCTGCCTGTCATTGTAAGCCTCAGTGTAAATGAATTTCTATTTACAACTATACTTTACCTTTGCATTTTTTGTCTCCCAAAAACCGATTTTCCTACTTCATTTCTATTTTGCCCTTGTGTGCTGATTAGTATCCTCTAAAGCTTTGCCTATCTCCTAAGTGTAAGCAATACAAATTGTCTTCTAGTCTGTCCACTAGCAGTTTTGAGAAATAGTCAAAACCCCATTGTTCCATTTTTCTCCAAAAAAAAACGGGTTTTCCATTTATTTGCTGGCTTCCCATCTTGTGGTGGTGGGCTTCACCCCAAATACGATTTCCCCCTATATTCCTACTCCTTGCCACTGCCTTCCATTCAAAGGAATCAAGTTTAATTGATGTTTGGGGTTTAGTTTTGCAGGGGGAAGTGCTTAACTGTCAGTGCTATCACTTTGTGGTAAATTGTTATTTTTCTGTTCTGTCATTAAAAAAAACAGAATTAACTGTAATAGTATATCTTAACCTGGTTGTTTTGTAGAGATTATTGCATTTTGTGTTGCCACAACGTTGGGGGCCGTGTCATTGGTTGATTTTCCCTTTTCATTAAATAATACATTAATTAATGTCTTATTGATACACACCACCCTGGTTTCTGGTCTACTGGGACAAAGGGTGCTGATGGAGGTTGGGTGTGAGACGGGTTGGAGGCCTCCTTAAAAGAATTTGGTTGTAATAATAAAAAGCATTATCTTGTGCACCTCCTTCATTTTAAGGGGAGAGATCCTTGACTTGCTGGTGCTGCATATTATATTGTGACAGTCTTGAGCAGCAGCTCCTTAAGTTCCAAAAAAATCTCAAAACCTTTCTCTTGACTTCTTCCTTCTCATCCTCTCTTCCCTGCTTATCATACAGTAGTGTAACTGATGTGCAGAGACCTTAGGTATCCTCGGGGCTCGACCCCCACATCCTTCATCCCTGCCGCTGTCTATTTTTACTGCACTTACTTAGACTTAGGCTCCCAAGGGAGTTTGCACTTATGTTTGTCTTCTCTTCTTAAGCACTTCACCCCTAGCACTTCTCCATGAGCACCACAGCACATATCCCTTACGGTGCCGGTGCTTCAGTGACAACCATGCCGGTAGGGGCCTGAAAACCTGCATTGTTGTAGTGTGGCTGTCCAGAAAGGGTGCAGATACGTTGCTACCGGCACCCTTTTTTCCAGACCGCCATATTTATAATGAGGGCCAGTGTCTTCTGTGACTGGTTCAAACTGAACCATCCCGGGAGGATTTATTCTCATCAGACGTTGCTCCAAGAGCCTCTGCTTTGAGCCAACCATCCCACTGCCAGCAATGGATTTCTGAATGTGCTGAATCTTTTCATAAAAGAAAGAGCTAATTGGATCACGTTGTACTTGTGAGTGCAGTGGGTCAGTAGGAGTTACAACAGTTGAAGGCTCTTTAGCAACTTTAAAAAGCTCGCGTGCTGAACAGGAAGCTGTTAGAATGTGGTGCGCAAAGTGCTGCGATTTGGCCACCTCGCTAGCTTCCTGAAACCGGGAAACTGACGGTTTTCTAGATAAGTTTAGAAGGGGCACCATTTACGCTCACATTGGTGACAAACTACCTTAAGACTCTTGAGCTCAGACTTAAACCAAGGTGCTGAAGGTTCCGGTCGAGTTTTACTAACCCTGGAAGGTGCAGCATCCGCCGTGGCCTTCAAAAGAGCATTGCAAGGGTCTAGCCTACCCCAATGCCTGCGTTGCAAAGAAATATTTGACGATCAACACGCAGAAGCAGAAAAAGAGATCACAAAAGGCAGAATAAAATTGTCTGACCAGAGGACTGGCAGTGGATTAAATACAGCCATCAAGTTTTTCTCTCAGAAAATTAAATCAAACACATCTTCCTTTTTATGCATTGGCGGGGTGATTACATAGCTCAAGACCCATGTCATGTGCTGATCAGCTTTTATGCCTGGACGTCAGTAGAGCTATTAGGGTTAACATTAAAGGGTCCCCTAATAATCAAATGGGGGTAGGACAGAACTAAGTCGGCAATGAGTTGTGCAAAATGATACGCAAAATTAACCAAAGATAGGGAAGGGGGCCGATCGACCAACAAGATGTAAAAAGAGGTTTTAGGTCACAGGGACGATCATGACTCAAAGCCACTGAGGTACAATTTAAAGATGCTCAATAGATCATCTCCAGCCTCCCATCCACCGCAGAGGGGTTCTGTCTGAATGAAGGGTCAGGCCCTCCCCGTTATTGAATCTTTTTTTAACCATCTTAACATCATTGAGGGGACACAACCTTAGTTGTGTTTCTGCATTCTCCCAGCAGCTCCTGAAGTCTTGAGCAGCTCTGAAGTCCATTTTTATTACGCCATCAGTGCTATTTCAGGATGGGAAAAACCACATTCAAACGAGCCAGTATCACTTTGAAATGGGTTGTCAATCCCAAACATAATGTGTAGGTGGCATTCCGTCTGCACAAGAGCACAAGCATCCCCAGGTGTCTTTTGGCCTCAAAAGGCCTGATGAGCAAGTTATAGATTGGGGCCCTAAACAGTGGGTGATCATGACCTTCACCTCTTAAGAAGTTCCCAGAGGCTAGGAATGATTTAAAGCTTTCCATTCACCACTCTGTGGTTGTTTTAATCTTGCCCTGCAATATCCAACCAGGAGCATTTCTAATTGTTAAGGATATCTAGGAGCCTAGAAGTCTTTTAGAAGGCATCTGGACTGCTGCAAGCATTGCGGAAGCGTCAGGAGTTTTAGCGCGCAATCCTTTTCCTTTTGCACTACTTCAATACGCATACACTGATTTTGTATTTTCGTGGCATGGTTCTGCTCACCCCCTGGGGCTTGTTATAGCAGGTAGAACTGATGATTGTCCCTGACATTCATGACAAATTATGGACACACATTGGAGAGCTGAGAGACGCAACAGAGGGAAGATTATCGGCCCATTGAAGTAGATTAAATAGATTTGTTGAGAAAAAGTACCAAACCCTCGCATGACCCTTAGCCGCCAGCAACTCGGGAAAAATCAACAGAACTTGCACATTTACATTGAAAAAATATACAAAATTTGGCATATCCTCAAATCAACCTCTCACAGAATGAGTCCAGCATGCACCCTGTCACTCTGGACCAAATTCACCCCTATATTGATATCATCTTGGCCGTATTATTAAACAATTGATGAGCCCGGCCCTCAATGCACTCCTCAGCATCATTGATACCTCGCTCCCTGAATGGTAATTGCCGGACACCCTCAAGACTGGTTTCATATGACCTCTTTTGAAAAAAACAACCCTAGACCTAGACGACCTGGCCAACTAGAAGCCCATTAGGAACCTCTTGTTTATAGGTAAAATGTTGGAAAAAGTAGTCTACACCCAACTTCTCACCAAAATTAAACAACACCTCCTAAAAGACTATCAGTAGAGGGTTCCACCGCAAATGTATCGAGGTAGCCACCATTCAGGTGGTGGATAATTCCTTCTAAAACATGGATATGGGTGACTCGTGCCACCACGTACTACCTGACCTCTCTGCTGCATTCAACGCTACCGACCACCACATCATCCTCCTTCTCCTTGCCGACATGATGGAATTCTCTTACACTATCCTGAACTTGTTTACCTCCTACCACTCGGGCAGACCCCAAGCCCTGCAGATGAACACATTGCATTTTAACTGACTACCAGCCTCCTGTGGAGCTCCCAAAGCCTTTTTAATATTTACATGAGCTTCTGGGCACACTACTCAAAGGTCCTCATATAGTCATCACCAATACGCGGACGATACACAGTTGTACATAAGAGTAAAACGCCCACAGGACATCAGTCGACTCTGCCATCACCTAGCCATCATCCAGTCCTTGGCCAAAGACTTTAAAATCTGCAAGGTGCTGGCCATTCCTGCTGCAGTCTCTACCTCTCCTGTCGCCTACCAGGCCGTTTGCACAGCCCTTGTCTCTCATTTCACCTAAAAAGCCCAGGACATCCTGTCCACTCTCTAGTCCTCTCCTTCCCTTCCCCCTTCTCTCTCCGCTACCTCTGACCCTCCTACAGCTGCCCCCATCCCACTTTCTCTTCCTTTCCTCTGTTCTCCCCTGACAGGGTTTCTAGACAAGTCTGATCTATGAAAATCTCTCTCTCTCTGGTCGACTTCTGCAACCTCTTTTCGTCTCTGGAGCCTTCCCCGCCCCTCTGAAGCACTCCCTTGTGCACCCTCTCCTCAAGAAACCCACAGCTGATCCCCTATGCCCAGCTATCGCCCGATCACCATCACTCCTTTCCTGGTCAAACTCCTGGAAAAGCTGGCCATCTCCCAGCTTAATCTTCACACTGATTCTGTAGGTTGTCTCCATGATCATCAGTCTGGCCCACAGAAACTACTCTCCTGAACATCTGTGAAGACCTGCTCTGGAACCTTAACTCTAACATCCCTTCAGTCCTCATCCTACTTGATCTCTCATATGCCTTTGACACAGTCAACCATGCCATCCTGCTCAACCATCCCTGTGATAAACTGGGTATCACCGATCAGGCCCTGGCCTGGCTGACCTCTTTCCTCTCTGATCGACCCTCCCAGTTCCAACTTGGGTTCTTCCTTTCCTCTATCTCACTCTCTGCCTGTGGTGTTCCCCAGGGGTCTACCCTCTCTCCCCGGCTGTTCAACCAATACCTGGCACCGCTTGCCCACTGCATTGCCGCTCTCTGCTCCAACTTTCAGTCCCATGCGGATGACACTCAGCTCATTTTCAGGCTTCCCTCTGCCACCTCTTCTCCTTCTCTCATCTCTGACTGTGTGTCCGCTTTCTAGGAATGGTGTGCCGCCAATGATCTCTGCCTTAATGCTAGCAAGATGGAGATTCTCCTCATCGGCGCACCTGCACCCTCCTTTCCTGTCACTCTCTGGTCGGCCTCCCTTGGCCCTCTTCCTGCTCCCACCTGTGAGGCTAAGAACCTCAGGGTCATCTTCGACTCCACACACTCCTTTTCTCCTCACATCTCAGACATCTCCAAGAAGTCAAATTACCAACTGCACCTCCTCAAAGGTATTCTTCATTTCCTCTCCTTCTCCCAGAAGCTTACTCTCTCTCGAGCTCTGGTTCCCTCTAGGCTGGACTACTGCAACAGCCTCTTTCTAAATCTGCCTGTTCCTACTCTCCGTCCTCTGCAACTCATCCAGAACAGGACTGCAAGACTTGTCCTTGGCCTCAAGCCCAGGGATCGTATCTCTCCAGCCCTGAAATCTCTTAATTGGCACCCAGTGGCTGCAAGAGTTAAAATCAAGACCCTTTGTATTGTCCACAAGGCTTTCTGGGGCCTGGGGCCAAGATACCTTAAACTCTCCCTCCGTAAATACCTTCCCGCTCAAGCTCTTTGCTCCTCCACCTCCAACTCCCTCAGGGTCAGTCGCTTCTCCAAACAACAAGTTGGGGGTAGATCTCTTTCCTCGGCTAGGGCCTCCCTATGGAACAGCCCCCCTGCCACTCTGAAACTTGAGGAGAACCTTCTCCAGTTCTGCAAGCACCCCAGGACCTTACTCTTTGCTTCTGCCTTCGCTCTTCCTCTCCCCCTGCTGATCTGTCTACTTTAGCAACGTGCACCTGGTTACCCTCACCCACCCACACACCCCCACTGCTTCCTGGCAACCCTTGCACCTGGGTCTGTATCTGTAACCCTACAGTCCCCTTAACTGCACTATCAGACACCCCTTGTTTGCACTTGTCTCCTTGCACTTGTCACCTTGCTGGCTGCACTACCAGTTGTTGTTGCTATTTTTCCCTGGCTTAGCACTTTCCACTTCTCCCCTCCCCCCTGCACTTTCCCACTTCCCTCTCCCCTGCACTTGCGTGTTCTCAATGTTACAGGGCCTAGTTCGTTGTTTTGTCCTCCCTTGTTCCCCTCCCTACCTCGTCGCGCTCTGAAACACTTGTGTATGAGCGCGATACAAATAAAATATCATATCATATCATGTCAACTGCCTACCTCAAACTTACATTATCCAATACCCAATTCATCCTCATCCCCCACCCCGCTCAACAACTACTTGTACAAAAGTGGCTCAATGATATGTGCCTACAAGGATTTCAATGGCACCTCTTGGATTCAGTAAAATTCTTAGGCTTCCCCATTAACAGCAGCACATGGCCAAGAAGGCCCAAACGAACTGGCTCCAAATGTTCACCCTTTGCAAAATCATACCCCTGATCCTGCAGCAGGCCCTCCAGACCGCAGTACAGGCTCTTGCAGTCTCAAACATAGATGGTGAAAATGCCTTCATGACACTGCTCTCAGCCACTTACTTGGCTCCCCCAAAAAGAAGTTGACCATGATGTAGCACATCTTATTACGGGTGTGCATAAATTTGACAGAATCCTTCCCAAACGACATTGGCTTCCTTTCCAGGACAGGATACTGTTCAAAACCGCATGTATCATCTACAGAGCAGCCGCAAGTAGCACACCAGCACACTTGGCGGTTAAGCTCCAAATATCTGGTGGCACACACTCCTTGTGCAGCAAATCAACCTACGAACTTGAGTCAAAACTCATCCTCAAGGGGAGTGGCCGAACAGCGGATGGAGTGGATGGGGATGCCGTGAGCGCCTGGGACCTGAGAACCCCTTTTTTCCGTTTTTGAAACTGACCTCCCTCGGTACTACAACAGAGGGGAAGGGTAGATGAATGGTCCAGATCCCACGGGACCCACCTTCATTAGCAGTATCCAGCTCCTGACCCCGAAGTGGCTCCCCAGTTCACCACGCGGCCCGTGTGGCCAATATGGCGCCTCGCGACAGGAGCCACGACAGCCTCAGAGCAGCGATGCAGTGATGCAGTGAATGAGGCGCTGCTCCAGGATCGCCAAAGGAGGCCATCCGAACGCCCGGATTGCAGCCTGATATATGCGCCCCCACGTGAGGGGTGCCGAGCCGATGAGGAAGGCGGCAGCCCTCTGACAGCGGGACCGGTCTGTGTGGCGTGCTGGGCACTTGGCCTATGAGAGAGAGGGCGCTTACTGTGGAAGTGGCAATGGTCCTTGAGGTCCCGTGGGCTGGTTAGGTCCACGCATCGTGGGGTGGATCTCGGAGTGGTCCGGGAGGGCTGAGGACTGTCTCTCCGCTCCTACTGGCCCTTCCCCCCTCTGGGAGCAGTATATCGTGTGTGCCTCCCTGAAGCCTGGTGGATGGAAAAGAGAAGCAGAATGATACAGGGAGTTCACATGCCCTAGGACCTGCAAGGAGCCAGATTTATGACCCAAACCGGCGATCCAAACCTCCAGGGGTGTAACTGACAGAACTCCATACTCCAATGCTCTGGGCTCTGTGTTTTCTCCATAGGCTGGTAACATGTGGAAACAGCCCTATCATTACCCTGGTGGCCGTGACACCTTACACGGAAGTGGAGGGCTCTAAACAACAACAGATGCCTGGCAGGCTGTGATTAAAATAACTCCATAGTAATCCCTGTGAACCAATGAATCGGTGATACTTAGAATGAGAGCCTCTGAACACTGAAGGGTAGAGACGAGGAACAGTCCCACCCTTTGAAAGGTTGGAGAGGAGCTCTGTTGTGTAGTAAGTGTGACTCCAGGAGGGGACGGATATCGGAGGCAGCATTGGGTCCTCCAGTCGTAGTTACATCGAAAGTCCCCGGAGCAGGCGTTAGGTGGCAAGAAGTAAGTCATACCGAAGGAGCTAGCGAGACAGAAGTGCAGTGAGAACCTATCACACCACTCAGGAAATAATGGCATCTGGTGGAGGCAAATCAAGAACCCCAGCCTTGGGAAATATCAAGGAACTGCTCTCAACTCAGGAGGGGCCGTCAAAAAACCTCAACAGATCAGTGCTCAAAGTCACGCACCGGCCTCGCTGCCGGCACTGGGGGGTGACATCCCGCTTATACCGGCCACGAAGGAAGATCTTCAAGTGATGTTGGCTGAAACAGGACCTCATGCAAGCAATCCAGGTGCGAATTGATAAACTAGCGGGAACAGTGTAGGATATACAAATGTGTAACTCTGGAACCGAATCCCGGTTGGTGGAGTTGGAAGACCTGGTAAGGACGCAAGCTCACAAGCAGGCTTACTGTTCCAGGACTTCTCACAAGCCACATTGTTTAAACGCAAATAAATTAATGTAGTAATGGCCTGGTTGCGTGAGCAGGTTGTCCCATATAGATGGGGGTTCCCGTGCAAACTACTTTTCAATATAAAGGGAGAGAAATATGTGGTGACGAAGGAAGAAGAGGTGGTAGCCCTTATGGAGGAGGACGACGGCAAAAAGGAAGAGAGTCAGGAAGATCGCGTGGCCCTATCTCAGAACCAGGGGAGGAAGAGACAATGACTCTTTGGTCCTCCTGGGAAAGGCAAAAATAGACTGGACAGAAGGGGCGAACATCTGAACAAAGTGTCTTGACAGAGATGTCTACCGCAATGATTTAAGATTGCACCTCAGTTTGCCCTGTGGGGGTAGAGAGATGTTGAGTGCGGGATGAAACTAATTTTACGCAATGTGGGAGTTGGGTTCAGGTGCTAAAGGAAACATGATGCAAGGAAATGTTATTGGTGTACCTGGGTGGAGAGTTCTGGGGGGACGATGGGGGTGGGGAGGCTCTGATGGGAGGGGTACGGTTGGAGATCTCCGGGAGAGGCGGAAACGCCTTCATGTGGGAGCATTATATAACCTGGTCCCATAGGACCCCTAGGGGGTTGTTTACTTTTGTTTTGAAAGTTGTTAGGCTGTTTATTTCAAGTTTGATATACAGCAGTGCCCAAGTGGGAGTGGAAAGGGAGGGGTGGGTTGACGAGTTCAGCTCACCGGCGGTCTCAGGGGTCTTAGTGGCAGAGTTAACTCGGACCAAATCGATAAGGTAAAACCAACGCTGCGTGCGGGTGGGTACATGGATTGTGCGGGAACTTCATTCCCCTATGAAACGCAACACCATCTTGGGACACCTAGGAAAGCTGGGATGGGATACAGCAATTTGACAAGAAATGCACTTGCTTCCACAAGATGCAAAGAGACTCAAATGCAAGAGGTTACCGCGAGGATATTTCAGTAGTGCAGGGTGAAGAGAAAGGGAGTGGCCATTCTGTTGAGCAGGGGTATTCCATTTAAAGTGGAAGTGGTTAAAGCGGAACCTAGAAGAGGTATTTAGCAATACAGGGTTTGTTAGAGGGATATCCGTTGATGGTGGTGGGTCTATATGCCCCAAATGAAAACCAGGACCACTTTGTCCCGGTCCTTGTCCCAATTATTCTGGGGTTTAAGGAAGGGGCGGTAATTCCAGGAGGGAACTTTAACTGTGTGGTCAATCCGTATATCGATAGGTCCTCTCTGCCGTCCCCGGCGGATCTCCGAAACTTTAGGACAATCACAAGCATGTTACAAGAATTAGGTCTGATAGAAACACAGCGTTTTCATCATCAGGAAGAGCGGGACTTCACATTTTACTCGTCAGTCCACACATTTTTCCACAGAATTGAGCTGATTATGACCTCTACATCCCTCGTAAGTTACGCGGAGACTGTGGAAATAGAATCCATGCAACACAGTGACCACGCTCCAATGACCCTCACCCTGCGGGACCTTTTTGCAGGCCCCCCAGAGCGGGCGCCGTGGCAGTTAAAAAATGCAGCCTTGAGGGATCCGGTGCTAAGGCGGGAAATAGGTGAGGTGACTGACAACTATTTTAAAGAGAATGACATTTGGGGGCTTGGGATGGGCCTTGTGTGGGATGCAGGAAAGACAGTTTTCCGAGGGGAAGTTATAGGGAAAATCGCGGCCTTGTCTCGCGCTAAGACCCTTATTAGAGAAACACTGGAGACTGAGCTCCGTGACAGGGAAAAGGAACACAAGCGGAGGAACACACTCGGATCTCTTAGAGCCCTTAGGGTTGCATGAGCCAAGATAGAGGCCCTACAAGCGGGGCACAGCAGCTAATTCCCTATTACATGTTAAACAATATTACTACACCAGGGGTGACAAGGGAAACTGAAATTAGTTCAGACACGAAATAGAATAAGAGCCCCATGAAACCGGGGGGGGGGGGGGTTCTTTGCTGGGAGGAAAAGGATAAAATCCAGATAATGGAAATATACTTCTCTGAGTTTCTGGGAGAAGGCGGATCTGCGATGGAGGTGGCTGGGACTCTCTTGTTGTTGTCAGAGGCAGACAAGATCGCGCTGGAGAGCCTGATTACTATCCCGGTGATCGACGCTGTTATCACAAATCTCCCGAATAACAAAGCCCCGGGACCAGACTGGTTCCCCAATGCCTTCTACAAAGGTTTTCGAGCTAAATGAGTCCCCCAAATGGTAAAGCTCTTTAACTCCTTTGGGACAACCAGGCGGGTGTCGGGCACAAAGGTGGAATCATGGAACTCACTTATTTTGAAGCCTGAGAAAGATCTGGGGGATTGCATGTCATATAGACCTATCGCAATTCCTAACTGCGACGTGAAAATATTTACAAAAACATTGGCCAATAGGCTAACAAGATCCTGCCAAGATTGGACAGGCTTTATAAAAGGGCCGGTCAGCCTTCTTTACAAAAACATTGGCCAATAGGCTAACAGAGATCCTACCAAGATTGGACAGGCTTTATAAAAGGGCCGGTCGGCCTTTGACAATGTCAGACGGGCGTTGAATTTGATCGATCTGGGAGTTTGCACTAGGCAGGATGCGGTAGTGGTATCCCTGGAAGTGAATAAGGCCTTTGACAGCTTAGCCTGGCCTTATTTGAGGGAGGTCATGGGTAATTACGGGTTTGGCCCACAATTCTGTAAGTGGGCTTTCGCCAGCTTTGTGGCACCGTCTATGCGCATATGGGTAAATATAAGGCATACACGGGCACGATTACCATTAAAAGAGGCACCAGACAGGGGTGTCCGCGGTCCGATTTGCTTTTTGCCCTGGCCACGGAGCTCTTGATCAATCACTACGGGAGGACCAGGGCATCACTGGAATCATGTCAGGGACTAATCAACATAAGATTGGACTATATGCTGATGATGTTATTTTATACTTAATTAAGCCAACTCAATCGGTACCCCCAGCACTTGAGGTTATAAAACAATTTGGAAGTTGTTTGGGATTTACAATCAATTATAGGAAATCAGTGGGAATGAATTGTGGTGACGTGGGTGGAGTGTTGGAAGACGCACCATCCTCCCTGCCCCTTCGCTGGGTATCAGACAAAATACTTGGGGGTTTACCTGACTTCACGAACCAACACGTTATATAAGGCAAATATCTTGGGTATATTTAGAGAATGTGAGGAGGGCTTGAGTAGGTGGGAACACCAGCAAATTTCTTGTTTGGAAAGGGTGGCAGTTGTTAAGATGTCTCTCATCCCAAAGTTATATGTGTTTCATGTCCTCGCGATCAGGGTACCAGCGAAGCCCATCAACCAGTTATAAGGCAAGCTGTTCAAGTTTATCTGGGGAGGGAAGAGGCCCCGGGTGGGAAGGAAGGTGCTGCTACGCTCACCAACGCAAGGTTAATTGGGAATTCCCTCACTTAAGAGATATCTCCCGACGGCCCAAATTGGCCCCATATGCAATTGGGAAGTGGGAACTCGTAATAAATGGGTGGCTTTGGAACAGGGGGTCACAATGCTGCTGCTGGCTGACACTCCGTTTTTCACCCCCAGGAACTGTGAGGACGGTGGCAAATTGCTAAATGCAACCAAAGCTTCTTTGGGGTATTGGGCTATGGGACTTTGCACATTGGGAGTACCAGTGGGTCTGGGTCCACAGACCCCATTTCTGGGAAATCCAGAGTTCCATCCGGGGGCAGTGAGTCGGTCCTTCGCAACTTGGGAATCCTTGGGTATATTACACCTAGGACATATGTATGTGGGCTCGTCTCAGCTGACCTTTGAAGCGTGTAAGGCCAGACTTGCACTTGACAAAGGAGAAAGATTCCGATACTGTCAAATCTGCCATTGGCTTACGAATAGGGACGTTAGGGCTAGAGGGACAAGATAAGTTAAAAGCGTTGAGTTGAAACTTGTGGCGGGCCTTAACTCAAAACGAACACCCACATTTCAAAGACTTCTTGACCTGACAAGCATTTTGATATCTAACCTACATGTTGAAATGGAGGTGGAACTGCGAGTTTACATTCACCCAGAATCATGGTTTTCTATCTCGGAAAGAGGCCACAAAGCTTCAAGATGCACGGCAATGAAGGAATGTGGGTATAAGCTTTTATGCAGGTGATATATGTCACCTAGCCGATTGCATGAAATTAACCCGGAGATCTCGAAGAGAAGCTGGAGGGGGTGTGGTGAGCGAGGAACGTTGGGTCCTCTGTAGTGGTCTTGCCCCCGATCACAACTATACTGGAAGGAGATCCTCTCATATATTAGAGACCTTATAAGGATTGCCCTCCCATGGGATCCGAGAGCGATTGTCTGGAGGGATTTGGCGGCGGATGCTGGATATTCCCTGCGAGGCCAATCAGCCCGGGTGGTAACACAACTATTAACAGCTGCCAGAGTAACCTTGGCTTTCTCATGGAAACTGGCTGAAGGCCCGACAGTCGCACAATGGTGGGTCAGAGTGTGGACATTGATAGCGTTGGAAAAAACAGTGATTCTAAATGACTCATACCAATCTTTCTATACAGCCTTGCTCCCCATCATTTAATCCTTGGGATCCAAAGAACACAGTGCCCATAAACCGCAGGCTCTCCTAAGTAACTCGAGATATCGAAGTCAATGCTATTAATGGGACGCACTGATTCCTGCAAGCACTTTTTGCACTTTGTTATTGTTGTTGATGACATTGTTGGTTAATGATCTGTTGCTGTGTTGATTATCAGAATATGCTCTGAACTGCGATTAAGTGAGAAAATGATAAATAAAGCTTGGAGAAAAAAACCTCATCCGCAAACAGCCATTCTCTTGTCATGCACACAACCTCTGGAAGTCGATCCGGGTATCAGCTCAGAATGCCCCCACAATTCTCCAATTTTGCAAATATATCAAAATGTGGATTTTCCAACTAAACCGGACCATGGATTAATCATAATGGATGCACAGACCGACGCACAGACCACAACCCACAGTACAGCGTTACTGTTAAAAGACACCAGCCTGCTGTTCACAAGTTAGGCCTGTGCTTTAAATAATAAAATTAAAGTAAAAAAAGCAGCGAGAACAGATACATACATTTGCAGAAATTAAAAACACACACACATCTCAGCATGTTCAGTTAAAAAGATGATCAAAAATTCATTTGTTTGATAACCGCAGGAGTCTGTTTCCCACGTCAGATCAATCGGATCAAAACCATGTGTGATGATATTATGTGCATATCAATTCTTACCGTTTGTGAATGCAGAGACCACTCAGGAGTGTTGCCAAGGCCAACACACATCAGACAAGTGCACGGCTTCATTTGGATAGGCGCGCTAGGGATGCCCCACCTACAAACACAGAGCAGCATCTTCAAAGACATCTTAGCATAAACAATATCCTCTGGCAGGGGCCCAATCAGCATAAGAAGATGGGGGTGGAACCACCACTGGAGAAGCATCTGATTCCCTCTGCATGTTTCGGAACCCTTCTCTCGCTAAACTGCTCACAGGCCAAGTAGTGCTACAGCTACAAGCCTGGCTTGCATCCAGATCAAATCTAAACAAAGTTCAGGTAGCTGGCTGACTGAGTGAGTGCAACCATCTTTTGCAGACGGAGGGGGTGTATCCGGGCTCAGGTAGCTGGATATTATCCATGAGAAGCACTGACTGAGCGAGTGCTCCATCTTTTGCAGACGGAGGGGGGTGTATCTGTTCTCAGGTAGTTGGATATTATCCATGGCAAGCACTGACTGAGCGAGTGCAACCATCTTTTGCAGATGGAGGGGGGTGTATCTGTTCTCAGGTAGCTGGATATTATCCATGGGAAGCACTGACTAAGCGAGTGCAACCATCTTTTGCAGACGGAGGGTGGCGTGTATCTGGTCTCAGGTAGCTGGATATTATCCATGGGAAGCACTGACTGAGCGAGTGCAACCATCTTTTGCAGATGGAGGGGGGTGTATCTGTTCTCAGGTAGCTGGATATTATCCATGGGAAGCACTGACTAAGCGAGTGCAACCATCTTTTGCAGACGGAGGGTGGCGTGTATCTGGTCTCAGGTAGCTCGATATTATCCATGGGAAGCACTGACTGAGCGAGTGCAACCATCTTTTGCAGACGGAGAGTGGGTGTATCCGGTCTCAGGTAGCTGGATATTATCCATGGCAAGCACTGGCTGAGCGAGTGCAACCATCTTTTGCAGGGGGAGGGTGGGTGTATCTGTTCTCAGGTAGTTGGATATTATCCATGGCAAGCACTGTCTGAGTGAGTGCAACCATCTTTTGCAGACGGAGGGGGGTGTATCTGTTCTCTGAGCATTATCCCTCCTGGAAACGTTGGTGTCCTTGGACATCATCAACATCCCAGGAAACTGAAACCCTAACACAATTGGATCATTCAGGGCACAGTGTTACAACAAATAGATTCCTTGTTATCTGACCATAGCCAACCAGGAGCGGAAGCACGCGCTTCCTTTACACCTCTAACAGAGATTGACATTTCACTTCTATGGAAAAACACGCATTTTCTCTACTTTGATGAAAATGTGAAGAAAGCTAGCCAGAAATGTTCTATTTTTTATAACCTTAAAATTGAAGCACAACACAATAATATGTAATGCAGGGATCAAGTCCTAAAAGAAAAGTGCGGCACTCATGAACATACCAATTGAATGTGGCATCACCAGAAATTAGCATATGAAGGTGCCCTCTGAATAAGGTGGTGGGACTCGTCCACCTGCGTGTACCCTCGATTTGAGCCCCGATGTAATGTTAATGAACAGCTTTCTGTATAGAAAGTGCTTCATTTCAGCATTTAGCCAGATTCCACGCATGCCTGATTTTCTAACACAACTGGGGCCAAGGGAAATAAAATGAATCCTCAAGCATCACACAGTTTGGCGCAGCGAGGATGCCAGGATTACCCCATCACTAGCCCGCATCCTCTTCCAGACATTACAAGGGTGAGTTAGGGTTCAGACAAAGAAGAAAAGACCAGGAGTGGTGGTGATTACCCCCTTGGGCAGTCCCTGCCTTCTTTGTAAAGGATGAGTAGGGTACCTTGGACTGAACCCCAGCAATACCTTGGTTCCCCAGTTGATAATTTGAGCACAAGAATTCCTTATCTCCCATGAGTGTCAGCTTTCATTGTGCCAGTCAAGTTCAGCGTTGTAGTCTCACCTCTACCCAATGACTATATTGCCTACAATGAAGCAAGCACTGGTTGTATCTGATGGCAGAAATTCCATTCAGAATTAAACGAATTGGGTTCCACCCCATAACTGCGCAGACCATCACTGCGAATCCGAAAATGGTGCATGTTTTACAACTTATTTATGTGAAGATATAGATGGGGTGAGGTTGGGGTATTCATTATTCATTAAAGTGTGTGGACCTGGGGGAGATGCATAGGCGGGGTTCTCCCCCCGCATTTAATATCACGTCAGTTATAAATAATTCAACATTTTTGGATTCTCAGTGATGGATGCAGTATTTTCACGTAGATCCCAGGAATTGATCAGCGCTCGAAAACACATTCTTTTCCTTCACTTTCCTTCTGCCAATACCTAACTTTGTGCATGACTATCTGGTTGGTGTGTAATGAATAACTCCCTGCATAATTGGCAGGCGTGTTGCTCGGTCTGGAAAAGATCCGGGGCTACGCTAATGTCTGAACTGTCGGGACTCGGGGCTTGCTAGCCTTTTTGGTTGTAACACCTGAGCTTCTATCCGGGGCTACAACCAAAAGACCCGGGGGCTATAGCCCCTTCAGCCCCTCCCCTATCAACACCTCCGATAATTGGAAGGTGTAAGGGGAGTACGATTCATCCGAAAAGTGAAAGCGAAAGGATGCGCCATTCATGAGCAGACATGAATGCTGAAATGGTGGCCATATTGGAGATTGTACAGCGGCTATTCGCTGTAGCCATGACACATTTGATTGGGCGCCTGCTTTTAAGACAGACAATGAAGGAAAGCAACGTCCAAAAAACTATCAAATTTAAGTTTCGTAATCCTGACAGCGATAACACCATGAAGAAGCTGGCACGCTTACATTTCTCTCCCACATAAACGAACAATAAAAGTGGGGCTTATCGCTAGGGCAATTTATTACCAAGCACCAGTGTTTTTAAATGCAGCTGGGTAGAAACAAAAATAGAAAAATCCTTAAAGTCAGTTGGGCCTCATTACGAGTTTAGAGGTAGCCACGCCATTTTTAGCGGCATGGCAACCTCCAAACTCGGGTCCGGGTCCCGCAAAAGGGGACTTACCGGGCCATTCCGACCTTGGACGGCCAGGTAATTCCCTTTTGCGGGAACCAGACCCGGTACATCCCCATTCCCATTGAGCCCCTATAGGGCTCAATGGGAATGGGGAGGATGCTAACAACGAGCCCGTTAATGACGGGCCCGTTGTTAGCATCCTAGTCTGCTAGCGGGTCCCACTCTGCAAGTCTGGACTGAAGAGGCGTGCAGAGCGGGGCCCGCTGCAGACCTCTTAATGTGGCGGCCTGGAATGAACGGTGCCGGTCCCTTACCGGCACCGTTCATTCCGTGGCCGTCTTCCTTGTAATGAGGCCCAGTATGTTCCCCTTTTCGAAAAAAAAGATCTCAACTGGAAATGTTATGTTACAAAATGTTATAAAGCGCAACATTCACCCATGGGCATCTTGGCGCTAAAGGAGGCAAGACAAAGAGAGCCAGAACTGGGGGAAGGAAAAGGTAAGTGCTGACTAAACAAATGAGTTTTTAGTGATTTACGAAAAAGAAAATGGTTCTCAGTGACCCTAAAAGTACGCGGAAGAGAATTCCAGAGTTTAGCAGTGGCAATGGAGAAGGCTCGTCCTCCCACCGTAGAGAATGCACAGGAATATCCTGCACCCAGGCCATAAAAAGGGACACGTATAGTAGGGAGCACGGCGTGATATGCACCTACGTTTTCAATGGGGAGTAAGATGAGTGATCTGTTTCCTGTCAAAAAAATCTGTTAGGTAGAAGCCGCTTGAGAAAATAGATTCTGCCTTACATGCAGGTATGTATGGACGGATGGGTTGTTATATAGGGAAAAACTGGCTAGGAAGAAACAGAGCACTATACAAGTAGAGGCTATGGTAATCGACTACAATCACAGGAATACAATGATAAGGGTGTAATGTTAAGGGAACAGAGGGGTTAAGGGCAGAGAGAGGGAACACAGAAGGTTACAGGCAAGCACTGCACAGCATAAGACTTACTGCAGAGCAAACACTAGACGAGAGACGAAGCTGCACAGTGCTGGAATGCTGTGGCGCAGCGATATGCATCTGGCTAACACATGTGGGGAATTGAGAACAGTCTGCCACTTGGCACTGCGACTCGAACATTCACAAACATCCCACTTTCCACATGTAACAGCACTCCAGGAAGACTATGGGACTGGAATGGCAAAGTGTAGAGCAGTGCTCTTCAAACCTTTGATACCCCCGGAGTGCAAATATTGTTTCTGGGCCTCCCCCACCTAGGGGTTTGCACCCTACGGGGCCCAAAGGATGTCCATGGGGGACCCAGGCTCTTTACAATACAAGCAGATGTTCTACATCTTATATATTCTATTAGAAACTGTCACCTTAATCCTTTTTTTTTAATATTAAAAAGTCATCTTAATCCCTTTTTAAGGAGGTAGGGCCCCACC
Organism: Ambystoma mexicanum; assembly: GCF_040938575.1. Classification (NCBI taxonomy): domain Eukaryota; kingdom Metazoa; phylum Chordata; class Amphibia; order Caudata; family Ambystomatidae; genus Ambystoma; species Ambystoma mexicanum. The sequence continues at coordinate 45,763,628 of NC_090933.1, read as the reverse complement.
CCAGAGGGGGCCAGCCCCCCAGTTTGAACACCACTGGTGTAGAGATACTGAATGAATACATGAATTAGAAAGGATGGTCAGCCAGACAGACGGGCGAGTGGGTGGGTGAACGAGAGGGCAAATAAATGATAGCTACCACGAGAAAACCAAACAAATAGTGATAAACAGCAGTTCAAACTCGTTTGGCATTAAAGAAAAGGCCGCCTGGTGTTTGTAGATGAGAGTAAAGCCCCAACATCAGTGGAACACATCTCTTACCTCTGGGGTGTTTTTGGTGTTTATTCTAAATAAGTCTCCTCCTTTTTGCACCGACCCAATCACAAGGCTGGCTCATTCGGAGCATTTTGAAAATTCAGGGTGCTCTTTTAGGTCTGGAGTGCAGTAAGGTTTGGCGGCAAAAGAGCGCCCGTGTCATTGCTCCGATCTGCAGGTTCCCCTCTCGTATCTTCTTGGCATAGTCCGGCTCACCGCCTAGGGCTGGGTTTAGAAGATGCAACTTGTGAAGGTGCCAGGGCCAATCCTTTGGGATTGTTTGTGGACTCCTTGCACTCTGCTTACAACCAGTCGCCAAACAACCCGAGACCGTATGGGTTCACTGCCTGTGAATGAAGGGCCATGTGTCAAAAGCTGGTGGGTGGTGCAACCTAAGAGCGTTGTGTTCAATTGCATCTGTGCTATTGGCTGCAGTGTAGCTAAACTCCATGTGTTGTTTGGCTGTCTGTGCCTCTGGGAAGGGCACGACTGCCGACCAATAGGCAAAAGGTTTGCTACTGTACTATCAAGCCAATGAGGCAGCCCCGCTGCATGGATTTGATTCTTGCTGTGTGCAAAGAGTTTGCAAATGGTTCTCAGTTCTTTACTACACCCACCACGAGATACAAAGAGTTGCTTTGGATTCCCAGACGGCCCTTCATTTAATTTAATTTATTGAATTTACAATGTGACTTTTACCAAAGCGCCATTACAAAATATTAGAAGAACGGTACAATGTACATGATAATGCAAAAAACAACTAAAAACAGAAGGACGGGGAGAGGAACTGAAAGTCACTAAGTAGAAAGAAGGGAGAGAAGAGGGAGGGAAAGTTAAAGGGCTTCCTAGGAAGCTTCTTTCTTGTGCATTCATTGAACTCCTTACGCACAGTTAAGGTGCGATACATTGCAGCAGCTTGAGGCCCTATTGCAGTCTGAGGGAGCGCGAAGGTGTGTTTATAGCGCACTGCACTGCGTAAAATATCCCAATAAAAAAGAATCACATCCGAATGATTAATGCCCATTAACCTGGTGAAACAGGTTGGCGTTTGTGTCGTAATGAAGGAAACGCCTCGAGCGAATACAAGTGCAGACTAGACAGCAGTAGACACGGGGCACGTCAAAAGTGTCACCATTTCTAAACGTACGGTCTGCACGGTTTTATTTAATAAAAAGCAGTTTTAACTACAGCCGGTCCGATACGCAGGTTCGGATCCTGGCAGGGCCAAACTCAGCCTTTCATCCTTCCGAGGTCGATAAATGAGCACCACACACCGTGGGTAATAATAAGCAGCGCTCAGATACCTGAGGGTTCGTAGCGCTATATAATTGGTAAATTATTATTAACTAAGACTGCAAACAAATATGGCGGGAAACTGTATTGCAGTCTCTAATGAATAATTTTTAGACCATTGGTATCTTCTGGAGACAATGTATTGGTTGGTGATGAAACCATGTTGGTGGCCAAAGATAGCTTAATGCATTCTCGATATTTGCTGAGCACACAGAAACCCCAACAAACGCAAATCACGCTGCCGGAGTATCCACAACGCTCAGTGGAAGAAGTGTACCGAACAAAGTAGTGGAACTGTGGTCCCGTCAGGGCAGAGGGTAGGCGGAAGCCTAGTGCAACAAGTGACAAGGTGTCGCAGCCGGGGGTTGCAATAGTCTACGTGACTAGTAACTAAGGCTCCCATTACAACTTTACACTTGCACAGGGACATGAATGGGCAAATACTCTGTATAGAATAGTGAATATGGTCGTAAAAAGTAGAGGAAGGGTAAACAGAAAAAATAAAGTAGTGGAACACCGCTCCCGACCATTCCTGCTCACTTCGATCACTGACAACGCTGTGATACACATTGCTCCACCGTTGCAAACGTCTACTCTTGAAGTTAAGATCCTGTGCTTTTGGCTGAATTCCTCTATCGAAAGCCCTTAAGCAATGTCTGATATGGAAGGTGGGTCAGCCAGAAGGAGAGGGACGGAAAGCACTGTGGCAAACATCAGCGGAACAAGGAAAAAGTAAAGACTACCGTGAGGGGATGTGGCCCACAGAGATGTTTTTATGGGAGGGCAAAAGGGGCACTTGCCCAGGGCCCCCACCTTGTAGGGGGCCCCACAAGGCTAGCTGATCTGAAGAAGATTCCATTGTTCACCAGTCTTAAATAGCACACGTCAGGATATTTTATGGGGTGGTGCAAAGGCTCTAAACCCATTGCCTTTCTGTTTTGGCAAGTGCATTCTGCCTTGATCAATTCATCATGTATTGCTTTCTGTGTTCACTGTGGTATACATAGTTTGTGTGTTCCTTTTGGCACAACCCTGTAGCATTCTTTCCTTGTGGGAATTATGTTGAGCATGTGCAATAGGCAATGATGAAATGCATATTGATAAATTGAGTGCCAAAGAAGTTAGCTCAGTGTGTGAAGCACTCATTGCAGAGATATGTGTTCATATGCAAAATTAGAATATCACATTCCAGCTAAGCTGGCTGAGCCTTTCCTATGTCTGAAGTTTATAAATCTGCCTGCTTATGTACTTGTTTTTTTTAGAACAACATCTGCTATTATCAGCAATGTACCCATACCAGATAGAGGTTGCTATAAAAACGAACATGTCATCCGTATGGTGAAGGTCTAAAAATTGGTTTGTTCAGTTGGGGTGTTGTAAAACCTAGGCAATCGCCTCCAACAATGGCATAAACTGTTAGTCCAAGAGGTAAATAAATATGCAAATTCAAGACTATGGAACGACAGCGTTCATGTTTGTATCCTGGATTTGCCAGAAGACAATATATGTCTTGCATTTCTGTGCGGTCTTCTGTGAGGTATGCCTTCTTGCATGCTGCTGATATCGTTGAGCCCATTACTTGATCCTTCTTCTTATGTAGGCCATTTGGGTGGAAGGGTTGGTAGACGGAAGAGAGCGGACCATATGTTGCAGGCCTCATGCAAGCATATTTAAGGTCTGCTTGTTTAACACAACAAACGGTTTGCTTTTTGATAAAAGTCAAAGGTTTTTATGGACGTTTAAAATGTCACAAGCCATTGTTTTGGAAGTATTTCAAGCTTTAAAATACAAAAGACAAACCCAAATACAATTTGTTAAATCACATCAATTGGTATGCTGGTTCTTATATACTTCCCTTAGTGATGGAGAGAATGAAGCTAGAATCATTCCCATTTTGCATAACACCCTTCTATAATATTTTGTTTCAAAATGGTAATGTTTGGTAATGTGATTTGCGTACTTTCCAAGTCTGTTTTTTAATAAAATGAGATTGTTTTAGTTAATGGTAAGAACTGGAAAAGAAAATGCCCTTCCAAGTGATTTTGTTCTCATGGGTATCTTCATAAAAGCCTTATTACTGTTTTCTGCTGTTTTTTTTATCTGTACTTGCTCTTTGTATTTGATTCTGTATTTCTTCTTATGTGATTGGTGCTTATTTTATGTCAAAGTTGTGTAAATACGTTTGAGAAAGTTTGTTCTTTTAAATATTTTGTAAGGTTTATATAAACCATAACAAATAAATAAAAAAATAAAAAAAGTAAATTAAAAAAGCCTTATTCATGGTTTCACTGTGTTAATAGTGAGCATATCTATATCGCACACCACATGCATTTGATCCTTTGATATCTAATGACAGCACTATTTGAAAACCATATCCCACTTCTAATCTCAGTCTGTCTGGATAAAGATACCTTCCTGGTAGCTTCTAATCTGCCTCCACTATCCATGCTACAGTGTGTGTAACGTTCTCCTTCCTTCCAATTGGTGGTCTCTATCCATGCACGAACACTTTTGCATTATGTGAGGCACCTAATGTGAGTTCTCTGTCTATTATGGGTTACATGTACCTTTTACATACGGTCCTGCATTAATACTAAATCTACCTTCCTGGATGTTATTAATAAAAAGGATCCTGCACGTACTAGAACAGTAACCCCTTTGTAGACTGCTAATGTTGGTCTTCAAATGCTACTTGTTTATCATTCTGGTTGGAGCGAGAATGAAGAGGGCAAGGGGACTTAAAGGGAGCAAACATGCTTATTATGCTGCTAGACAGCATATCAACCTATAGGTTGTGAGGTCAACGGATGCAGGGTGGGGGGTGCGACCAGAACTCTTGATCCCTTAATTCCTTTGGTTTGGTGGAGGGGGGCCCCAAAGAAGTCCGTGCCCAGGGCCCCAAAAGTGCTTAAAATGGCCCTGCATATGCCCAAGACTCACACCTGCGGCAATAAATCTAAACAACAGCAGTGACGTATGTCTTTCCTTGTGCAGATGTTGAAGCTACTATACATTGTCCATGTAGTGGCACTTATGTTCCTACGCTATGACTGGGCCAGCTCATGATGCTCCACTAGGCATGCACTACGTTCTCAGACCAGGAGATGTTGATCTCTATCTATCTGGAAACTAATACCCAAGACTGTCCTAGTAGCACTCAACTTCTTGCGCCATGGCTGAGCTCGATCATTGTCTTCCTCCAGGTATACACTACGTTATCAGTCCAAGAGACATATATCTCTGCTTATCTCACTTACCTTGGAATGAATGCTCAGTACTAGAAACCCAGGGCCTAAAAGCACTTATGTTCAAACAATGCCGCTGGCCCTGATCTTGTCATCCACTTGGTATGCAATGCGGTCTCTGATCAAATGATGCTTACCCAGACCTGTCCGGGAACTAATGTCCTATACCCGGGACCAATATCACCTATTCCCTGAAGCTTTGTTTGGGTTCGCTCTTTTGTCTCTTGCAGATATGCGCTGTGCTCTCCTATCAAACTACAGCGCTACCACATTCAGCTGTTGCAGGGACAATGATGCAGCATAATTTCACAACTCAAACCATAAACTATGACAGAACTACCCATCCACCCATTGTAAACAAAAACCCGGGACCTGAAAATTAGGCCCACTAGCACTTATACTCCAGCATTAGAAATGGACTGACTCTATTCGACCTGCGAGGGAATACGCTCCTAAATCAGGCTGCCATCAATACTCAAACCACAGACCAGACCAGGAACACACTACCCTCCACCGCAAGTAAAATGTCAGTCGAAGACATCACAATAACACAGCCTGGTTTGTTGCTGGACCTTCGGGTTCACTGAGTACCAGCCACCATGCTTGGGATGTACTTGTAAGTCAGATAGAACAGAACCTAGCATTCGAATGCAGCTGCCCACTACGTAATCCGCACTGGCTGCATCCATACTGAGTGGACCCAAGCACTATCTACTACCTTACTCTCTCCACTGACCTGGACAATGGTCACCGAGGGCGTTCAACCCACAGTGCTTTGAGATCATACCAATGATTAAAAAAAAGGTGCTATACAAATGCCCAATAACATGCCATAACATGTATAGAGTGTGTTGTACACCACACAGCAGTCAGTGGTTTGGCTTTGCAGCGTTGTGCACATTGGGGCAGTTGTGACAAGAGACACATACTTGCAAATGACCGCTGCGATTGATGTTAATATCATTTGTATGGCTCTTTGTTCTCTTCCTAACACACCAGCCTTTCGTTCTTGCTGCAAAACTGAGCTTGTACTCGCCTTCATTGCATTCACTGATCCCCTCCAATGCCATGCCGGCATGTGTCTCCAGATTCAGGCTGAGCTGTGTGATTCCAGATTCAGGCTGAGCTGTGTGATTCCAGATTCAGGCTGAGCAGGCCAGGAGGCTGCTCCTCAACAGTCTACTATTTAGGAAGAACCTGAAAACCAAACACATCCCCGAAAATTCTTACTCTCTATACCACTTCCTCCTTGGACAGCTGGATTTATTCTTCAAGGCAAGAGGCCACCTCAAAAGCATGCTCTACACAAGAGTCGTTAACATAACCATTTCTCTAGGAATCGGCTTGTTGGTTCACCATGAAGCAAAACCCAGCCCAGTTTTAAGAAGGAACAGCAAGTATGAAAGTCATCTCAGATCAAATGTGGTATGTATGTTTCTAATGCATATCCATTGTGGACGACCAGAAACCCATTGTTGGACTTCACTGTTCTGCAGGTTAACAAGCAAAGCATTACTTAAGCCAGGAGGATAGTTCAGGGGTAACATGCTCACCTTGGGAACACGAAGAATGGTTCAGTGATTAGAACCTGGGAGAGCCCAACATAAGCCTATATAAATCCCCAATAGCAGGGTTCGAAATTGCCAGGAGCTGGGAGCTATTCAGTGCCTGGTCATAGCTAAGGGGAGCCTGGTTAGCTTAAAACCAACAACTAACAGCACCAACTTTGGACTCCTTGGGCAAGTGGTGCCATACAAACCTAGCTGTGTGATATTAACGGTGTATGTTTGGGGATGTATATCGAAGAGAATGAAAAACCTAAGGGACATTTAGAGCATATTGGATAATGTAACATGGACAGAAAGTTAGAGTTTGCATCTTGCGCAAAGTTAGATTTGCTGTGCACTACGTACTAGCTCCTGGTTCCCCACTGGTGGCTCCTGCCTAATTGATTTTGCCTGATACCCAGGAGCTGCTTTTTGCTCCTGTTGAACAAATGCCAATTTCGTCCCCTGCCATAGTACTTATCACATTGTTTCCTCCCCCTCCCCAGCCAAACCCCTGCAGACTGGTTGCATGTGCTTTTTAGTGGGATTGATTACATTTCCTTGCAGAAAAAGTGTTGCAACATCCCACAGGTGATGCCTGAAAGATTGATAAGCAGGGGAGCCAGGAACGCAGCTGCTGGAAAGTCACAGTATTGGGCCCATAGAGATCCAGGCCAGCAACACTGTGGTGGTACCTGGTTCCCTGGGGGTATGGGGGGCTTCTCCCTCCCAGCTCAGCACGTTAGTGCAAAGGAATAAGCCCACCAAACCCCCTAGTCCTCTGGTTAGTTACAGAGCCCTAGACTTGAGGGCTTAGGGGCTAGACTTGAGAGCTTAGGGGCTAGCGCTACGGCAGAAGCTGTTGCCTGCAAACGCTTCTATTTTCCACGTGCATGCAGCAGCTCCCGCTACCTACGCAGCACAGACAACCAGCCCCGGAAGCGAGAGGACAGAGGCTGCAGGTGGGAACATGTGGCAGCACCCACAGGACGGTGAGTTTGGTGAGGCTGCAGGTAGGCCTCCCGGGGAGACGAATGGGGATTTGCGGGCAGAGCGGCACGCAAATCCCTGTTTTAGACGCAAATAATTCCATGAATCAGGGCCTTAGTGTGTGGCGAGGTAGTGTGATCATCTACAAAACACAATTCCAGGCTCTTTGGAAGTAATTACCTGTAAAAGAGTTTTACTCATGATTTTTTGATCAAGATATTATGAAATAAAAGCTCCTATTCAATGCGACTGGGATTAAGTAGCCATATACAAAATGCTTCTCAAGTGGAGTAAAAAACGAAGGTGATCTGCATGAAATTGAATTACGATATGTCGGGCTCTCTGTAAGAGAAAAGAACAAGTGTATTTTATTGTATAGTGTATTGTATTGTAAAGACAATTCTTGCTTCCTATGACGCGGAATGTGGAATGAAGAATTTGACATTCCCTCCATCAAGCCGCGGTGAATCGGTGCCATCGATAGTGAATAATATAGTTTCTATTCCAGCGCTTCAATAAAGTCACTGACACATTGCTCAGTTAATAAACACACCAACTTTTTTGGACCTGACAGCCATTGCACCACTTTCTTTTAATCTTTCCTCAAAAGCATGCCCTAGGTAATATGTATTCTTCAGACAAAACCTACATGACCCCCCACGCTATTCATGTAGACTCCCCACACAATTTGTGTAGACTCTGCCTCCCTGGTGCTCAGCCGAGTGCTTACAATTCTGCCCTGCATGAACCGCTGCTCCTCACCAATGCAAGGTCAGACCGCCTTTCCTGTGTGTCTTATGTGCTTCTCATCCCGTTCCCTGTATGTCCTTCCCCAAATGGCTCCTCATCCTCCCAACAAGTAAAGTCTGTTCTTCCCCATCCCCGATCCATCCTGAATCCCTTCACCAACCTTTTCAACCACCAAGAAATACAAACTCCTGTTGCACGTTCCAGTCTCCATCGTACTTTCTGACGGCCAAATCCCAACCCTAAAGGGACATCGCATTGTCTTTGACCTCTAGTGTTGGCTCTTTTGGTCACTGCGTGTCCGACAGGATGGTGGCCATCTTAGAAAAAGGCAAAGCGATGGAGGGAAATGCTCGAGCGAACGCTTCTCAGCCACTGAGAATTTGCCGGGCTACCAGCTACCGCTTTGGTGGCGTGGTGTCCACCTACTGGAAGACCTCCAGAGTCTTCTGCTGCCATGGGGAGGGGATGCATGCCCCCTGGGCATCAATAGTGCAAGGGGTAACATGGGGAACTGACTGTGCTGGAGAAGAATTGCAGATCTGGAGGTTAAACGCCATGGCCATCCTCTTAATGGCTGGCACAGCGTGCATTCATGAGGGCCGCTCCATTGTGGTGTGATCATCTCCCAGGACAATATGATGTAAAGCCAAGCTTCAAGAAAGTTCCATCGAGCTTAGCACATTTTGGAAGCTTCCCCGCAGTGTCTGCAGTGTGAGAAACTGCAACATTCCCAGACATTCCTAAAAGCTAGAAAAGCTACACTTTGTTTGTAGGTCATTGATTACTGGCAATATTTGGACTGCTCAAATATCCTTATATTGCGTTTGGGTTTTTCTTTGGGAAAACCAGTTAAGCACAGAGACATCGTCTGCGGCTGCACAGCCGAGGATTATTTGTTTACTGTTACAGAGGGAACGTGCTGCCTTTCGAGAACCTTCCAGCACGTGTGTGTGCAGTGTATATCCCTGGTTGAACGTCCTTATACATTGTTTGCAGGCTTGAAGAATGGCTCCATGGGTTGGTGAGGGTATTGCCCAGGCAACATGGCATTTTTGCAGCCATTCCGTTGAATGTATTGAACGCCTAATAGCAGGGGAGGAGGGTTTTATTGGTAGAATGGTCTGAAGCCCCCATTCCATCGTCCACTCAATGGGCCTGATCCTTTTACCAGAACGTACATCAAGAAACAGACTCCATTGATGCTGTAACATGGTGCCCACTCAATAGAATTCAGCAACTTCACGCCATGCACGTTCAAATGCAGTTGTTTGATAAACAAGAAACCGAACCAGTCAGCAATATTTTAAGAGGCTGGCCTCATTGAGCTGACGCGCATTTTGTATCTTGCCTTGAAGGCTCTTTCCTGCATGCATTCCTGAAATAGACAGCACTCAGAACAATCCAATTTAAAGTGCACACAAGAACCCTAAAAATAGAAGCAATTGAAGTTCTGCGCCAGCATAACTCCTCAGTCTTTCTCAAAGTCAATTGGTCTTAAAATGGAGCTTAAAAACTTTGAGCAATCTGTTTGTAAGGGCTCCTGAATATGGCAAAACTCTGGCACATGTCGGACAGGTGATTTTCAGTAGATCACACGAGTGAAGACACGTGTGTACCATTGCTCCTCTTTTTCATTTTGAAGGTGACATTTCCCACTGGCAGGACTTCTTTGTCCAAGCTCTGAGGATAAGGCGGGGCCTATCCCACCTCTCCCGCATTATGGTGTGGGAAAGGATACCATATCACAAGCCTCCAATACATTTTAAGGTAACTCTCATACTTCAAGAAACATGTTCATGGCTAGCCTTGCACAGCAAATCTCAGGATGTTTGACTCCTCACTAGGCAAAGAGACTATCCATACCAGGGCCCGGGTCAGCCAAGCTCATGCATGTTCAATTCTCGCCCTTCTACACCTGCCACTTGGTGCTACAACATCAGACATAAAAGCCTGAATTGGGAGGAAGGCCCAGCTCCAAGACTTTCTTTCTCAGAAAGTCCCCTACGGGAACATGGGGTCAAACTGTATGGGGGAGGAGCTTCCAGATAAGGTAAAGGAGAGAATTGGCTTCTGAGTGGTTCTGGGGGGGATTGTGCATGCTATGTCCTGCTGCGTACACAAAGGCACTGGTACATAGCAGAAGACCTGCCAAAACTGGTAACCAAACAACCTTTAACCACCGCATGTACAGTTATACGTCATTTTCCCTTGTGCTTCTGATCGTACTTCTTAGATCCTTTTTTACTGACAAACCCATACACAGGTGGGACGTTACTGCACGCTCAAGCAAAAACCTGGCCCAGTATGGCCTCACAGTGGTATTACATTACAGCATCACTAACAATAAACCTGGGCTACATGCAACAGGGTATAATGATTCGAACATGCAAACTAGTTAGACGAAACCTTAAGAGGGACCGGCCTCTTGTGGAGTATGTCCATGGGCCGTCTATGAGCAGGGGGCATTGGGGGACCCCCGATTCACCCTTAAGCAACAAATGTGGTCCTTTGTAAGGGAAGGGTTGCCAGAAATGGCATTTCACCCAAGGTTTGTCCAAAGCAGGGGCTCTCCTGATGTTTTGGATTTTTTAATTTTTATTTATTTGCATTTTTAAAGCGCTGACACAGCCCAGGGGTATTGAGGCACTGTTACAGAAAAATGTCTTAGTTGCGAGTTTATAACGCGCTTAATACCCAGAGGTTTCTAAATGCGGACCCGCGGATCGAACCTGTATTGCTTCGTGTCGTCTCGTTTCCAAGGCGAGCACTTTGCTGCTGAGCTATCCTCCCGGGAATACCACTCCCATAATCCTTCACTACTGACTATACTGGATGAGGCTGATGGAAGCTGAAGTCCAAAATATTTGGAGGACCAACAATGAGGAACCATTGTCTCTAAAGGAATAATTAAGTATATGGTTTTAACCTTGTTTCGCCCTGGTATCTAACCCATTTAATACCAGTCTCCTAGGATACAGTGCTTGTTAGATGAGTCGCATGGATCCAGCAGCTCTCCTTGTCTCCTTAGGGCATTTCTTTATGCTTCAAAAACACCTGCAGTTTGTCCTTTACTTATTTGTCATCTCTATTTGTTTAATTTCTGCCATGGCCAAGTTATGTACGGCCCACTTTGCAAAGTCATATGTTTACAACATACAGAAGCCGTGTTTCAGGGCACCAGATAAGGTACACCCATTTTCCAGTCGAGATATTTTTTAGGCAAGTAAAATAATGACCTCCAAAGCAGATATCTTTTTGTGATTCCAAACATCTTTCCACCCGATAGTTGATTGATAGTTGATTTGTATAGCGCCTATACACAATGTGTTTCAAAGCGCTTCAAGGCAAGGGAGGGTGCTAGGGAGATAGATCATGCAAATTACCAATTGTGCCTTAAAGTTCCTGCTCGGTTCAGGAACTGCTCTGCTGGTGCCAGTTACGCAAACCTATCCGTGGAGCTGTGTTTGCAAAGGCTGGGGCGGGATCGCAACTGTGCACTTGCTTCCCGTTTTTACAGAGAGCATTTTCACTCTTGGGATCTTGGGAGTATTTTTAAGTAGGGGCGTGACGGGTATGCCGCTTCTCTGTAGGGCTCATGTTGAGGTGGCACCTTGGAGGGTGGTCTTAAGAAGAGCTGATGGCCTTCCATAGCTGGATAAACTATGCATCGATAAGTCTTCCTGCATTCGTGCATAATGATAGCAAGTCGCAAACTGCCCACTGGCCTATACTGAAAACCGCCAGACAAGAACACTTAGTTGCATTTTTCAAGTGATCATCCTCAAAGCATGACAATTGGTCTTCCGTCTGGCCAACTTCTATGCATCAGGAGGATTCCACTCTGAGTGCCTTGCTGCTCAACAAACTGAGGGCCCGAGAACAGAGGTAGCGCATCGCAATTCATCAAGCAGGCAAAGTAGAGTGCACTCTGTGGCCCAAGAGCTCACGGTCCCAACAAACCATTGAAGTAGAACCCCAACGGGACCCGCATCACGAGAGTCCAAAAAGCAACAAAATCAAACTGCTGCTCACCAAAAACGGGCGCATAGATAGGCACAAGGGGGCTCCACTGTGCAGCCATGCTTTGAGCCGTCCACTTGAAGTGTTGCCAGATGACTGCCTATGCATGTTGAGTATGTATGGGAAGTGCGTTATGCTTTACTCCCCCAGAATTTCCACAGCATACATACGATATTCTTGACTCCTTAGTTGGCATTTAGGATCTACGTTAAAATAACTAATTTAAAACGAGGCTGAAAATGCCGAATTTGTTTTCATTGTCATTGTTTTTGCACTTTATTTTACATTCCTCACCCCCAATCCCACCGCCTTATTTTATTTCCCTTACCCAACCACCCATCCATTTATTGCAGAAAAAAGCAAAAATATCGAAAAATTCGATCAAAAAAATTCTAGATTTTGAGCATCGTTATTTTGTCATTCGTTTTCTCGAGGCAATACTGTCATTTATTCATTGGAATAAGTACATCTTTTGAATGCAAATTGGCTTCGCATGAGGAAGTAGCTACTTTAAGATATGTGTTTGTTCGTTATTCATAGTGCTCTTGAAATGCGGAAGCGTCCCACGCTGTTCTCAGGGTGTAAGTAAAAAAAACTCTCTCTCTCTCTCTCTCTCTCTTTCTCTCTTTCTCTCTCTCTCTCTTTCTCTCTTACTCTCTCTCTCTCTCTCTCTCTCACTCTATCTCTCTCTCTCTTTTACTCTCTCTCTCTCTCTCTCTCTCTCTCTTTCTCTCTCTCTCTCTCTTACTCTCTCTCTCTCTCTTTTACTCTCTCTCTCTTACTCTCTCTCTCTCTCTCTCTCTCACTCTATCTCTCTCTCTCTTTTACTCTCTCTCTCTCTCTCTCTCTCTCAATCTATCTCTCTCTTCTACTTCACACTGGTTATTGTCAAGTCTCTGTTTTCTTCACAACGCCACTCAGGGCTGTACATCTGAGTGTTTTGGCAAACGTCTTGTCTTATTATCTGACAAAATCAGATATTTGAACGTTTACCAATATTTCTTTTTGCGAAAAGCAATTTCTGCGAACTTTTATCGGTTGATTTTGCGGCTTTTATTTTACCATAAACAACAGGGAGAGAAACTTCTGCACCCCAATCTTCCACCCTCACCACCCTTTCTATATATCTTACCCCAATTTACCATGTACATGTTTGCATTAAAAAAGTTGCATAAAATGCAGTAAAAGTACTTGATGAAATTGCCATTTGACAAAAAGTGCTTAATACCCTAAAATCAGCACCCCACAACAGGCTGTCTCTCCATCCAGAGAGAGAGAAATGCCTTGGGGGTGAGGGGTGCAGTGCTTTAAATGGCTCAACACAGGCAGGGCTAAAAAAAATCGCAATTGAGCTGAGGCTCTGTCGGGCCTGATTTTCTGATGCCTAAAGCCAATTAAAAGATGAGTGACTGCACTGCTCGTCCTCACTAGACGTCATTACAAACCATGTGTAGACTCATACTTTATTTATATTTTATTTATTGTCAATTTTATATAAAGAAAAGCGCTGCATGTGTGTGTGATTCATTTCAGAGTGCTTTACATATGATCCCATGCAAGTGTGTGTGCGATCAATTAAAAAAATGCAGTGGATCCCTCAGACAGGAGGATAACAGGTTGAGATTATTAATGGGCAATACCAGCGAGTAAATATAAATCACACAATTACAAGTGTTACGCTACAGAAAAAACAAAGGAAAATACGTAAGGTAAGATAAATTGTCTTATATAACGCCCTTCTGCCAATAATGTTGGCCCGCAGTTCATGGCTGTGCAAGGAAGGTGGCCGGGGGGTGGGTGGGGTTTGGGGTGTTAGTCAGAAAGGGGGAAAGGCAGATGCGGAAAACCTATAGGTTTGATGGGTGCAGGTTGGAAGTACCCTGCTGACAGTGTTCTTTATGATGACAATGGAAGGGGCTTATATTAGCATATGGGCGGGCCACACAGTGCAAGACATGGCTTGACAGAGTGAGTGCGGATAGAAGATGGCTGGGCTAGTGTCTGTTAAGTACATGCGAGCTGGTGTGTCCTCTGAAGGGAGTGTAAGGTTCCAAGATTTGAGGTGACCGCGGGGTTAGGGGCTGGGGTATTGTTGCTTCCTTGCTCTTAGTTGTAGTTTTCTTCTAGAGATTCGGGTGTGATTAAATTTCACGTAGCCGGGGACCCACAAATCAGCTAAGTGGTAGTCTAGAGGGGTAGTCAAGATTCTAAAGGGAATGTTACCTTGGGGGAAACATGAGTACACGCATTCCTTGACATTCATTGGGAAACCTCAGAAACCCCTGAGGTGTCTGAAAGGACTGGGTGTCCAGAAGCAAACTATTGATCAAAGAGGAGCCCGAGACTGGTGGCATGGTTACACTTGGGTCTCGGTGAGGTACTCTGTGTCCAGAGTTCTCACATCCACTTCGATTATTTGTTTTGTGAAACTTTGGAGAAATACAATGTGGATAATCCACTGTTCGATGTCTGCAATGTCCTGTCCTTAGAATGATTTCATAAAATGAGTGAATATATCAGATTCATCTTCTTTCTTCCAAAGCACTGAGGGATTGGAACCTGAGTGGAAATTTTGGATTTTATTTAGTTTTTATGTTTGAATATTTTATTTTCGCATATGTTTTGACTTCGGAATAATTATAGTATATCTACTATAACTTTTAAGCTCAGATTGAACTCCCTTTCAATGCGATGTACGTAAACTCAAACTTGTCCTCTAGGCCACAAGTCTTTTACTGGTTCCTTAGCTAGGTATGATAGCAAGGCCATGCCAGGCAGTTTATAGCTCTGCACCAAATATTGTTTCACAACTCATAAGGGGCCCTTTTGATTCCTTACCCCGCTTAAAGCACCAGGGGAATTAACCCTAAACCACAACTCGAAACCAAATTAACTCTTGCCCTTAACCACAGGCGTTGAGGCTGACCTTTCAAGAACCATATAGGACTGAAAACCTATCTCTTCCAAAAAAGCATATGGTCGATACCTCATCTTGAGAACTGCAACCCCTTCCCCGAAGTACCTCCGCTGTAGCCTTTAGCACCCCGGTAAAATGCCCTGAAAACAGTTGACAATGTGCACACTAAACAAAAGCAATTAATACAAAATAGGGAGGCACAGCTTCACCTCACTGATGAGTGCCGACTAGGCCGAAACACGTGTCTCGGGTTGCTGTTGGTTCTCTTATTCAGAGGAGAATTGCCATAGCATTTTGGTGCCTAACTGCCCAAGTGGGTAGGGCCAGAATGGATATTTCTCCTCTGTGAAAGGTACAGTTAGCTAAAACGTGGTTGTAGACTCTCCCTAGTGGAGCTTAGCTGAGAACAGGTTATTCGTCTGTGTTTGTTCTCAGTAGAGGGGCTCTCAGACCTATTTTTTGCATTTTTAGGAACTTGGGGTTTCACCCCAAGTTACCCAGGGTAGTCCACACTGTGCTTAGAGAGGCACAGCTTCACCTCACTGATGAGGCCCGACTAGACCGAAACACATGTCTGTGGTTGCTGTTGATAATCTTGTTCAGAGGAGAATTGCCTGGCATTTCGGTGCTGGACTGCCCTTGTAGGTGGAACACAGACTGATAAGCAAATGGACATTTCTCCTCTGTGAAAGGTACAGTGAGCTAAAACGTGGTTGTAGACCCTCCTGAGTGGGCAGCTTCCCAGAGAACAGGTTATTTATCCGTGTTCGTTCTCGGTAGAGGGGCTCCCAGACCTATTTTTTTAACATAATAATATCACACATGTATTAGTACATATAGTGCTTTGTGTCAGAGTGCACCCACTTCTAAGTTCTGTAATAACAGCTGCTACGAGTACTTTAGTTCATGGTAGTCAATTCTTAGATATCTGATGGATGAAGGGCTGAGTCGGCACTGCAAGGATTTAAAATTCGCAAAGTGCAGGCTTGCCCCGGTCGGAGGCCAACACTTGACCCATGCAATGACACTTCGAGAAGTTGAAAATACCCACAGGACTGGTCATGAAATGTGCTGTTAAAGTGCCGATTTTCATAACCTCGCGGACAAATACTTAAGATTACAAACATTCCTTTACTTTAGCGATACCGATCACATCAAAAAGACCCAGCTACTGTATCATACAATTAGGGGGTCATTATTAGTTAGGTGGTACCAGTAAAGTAGCTACTTGTGCATAATAAATACTGCCTTTTTTTACCACCTACCTGATGAGTAGATGAATGCATTAATGTGCAAAGGAGCCCTAAAGTGACAATGTGAGTATGTGAGCATTTTAGAGGCCCCTAATCTTACCCTCCCCCCTTTTGGCACATACTGGCCAGAAGAGCCAATTAATGACCCTTCTTTGCGTTTACTTTCGTGGACAGCAGCGGTGTGCTTTTCCATCGCACAAACACGCATGGGAATTAATATGTATTGTATTACACAACAATGACACGTGGCATTTCAGAAATACTGCAAGTGTCATTTTCTGTAAAGTTCTTGGGCTCAGTGCTTTAATCCTTTGCCCTTATAACACCTAGCGTCCATCATTGTTGTCCATTGTCCCGTACCTATGTTGTCCTTTGTGTTCATGTTTGCGCCCGATGCCTGAGGGCTGTTTGGCGCATTACAAATAAATAAATAAAATAACATGTCTGGAATGATTTTACGGCATTAGGAACTACGATGCTGCATGTGGTATAAGGGTGATTACCACATGTGGTAGGCATCCCAATGGAAAGCACAGCCAAACTCCTGCTAAGAGCATAAAGAGCAACAACCTCATCAAAAATCACGTAACTATTGGATTTGCTCTTCAGGTGTTTTCCGTCAGCAAAGAAAACTCTTTCAGCCTCAGACAGCAGGCAAGGAATACGATGAAATGGAACAAGGAAGAAAAAAAGGAAACGACATAAGGAGGAAAGGAAAGGAAAAAAAGAAAAAACTGGATAGAAAAAGTCTCAGATGAAGCATGGGAGGATGAAAGGCAGGATGATGAGGTACAGGGGAAGGAGATAAGATAAAGAGGAACGGGAAAAATAAAAGAGGCTGGAAAGAAAGAAGGCGAGATGAAACATGGGAGGAAGAAAAGCAGGGCAATGAGGAAAAGGGGAACTCAAAGAGAGAGACAGGAAGGAAGGAGAGAAAACAAGAAGGAAAGAGAAAAGGAAATGCACCAAAGATGGGCAACCCGGTAGACAGGTCGAGGAGGAAGATACAAGATGAGGCAGGGAGGAGATGTGGAAGGGCAGAATCAAAAAAGGGAAGAACAAGGGGGAGATGAGAAGTGAGAAGATGCAAAAGGGGCCAGGCCAGGGGCACAGAAGATTTTATGAGGGCTCCAAGCAAGGAATGCACATTTTAAACATTTTTTTATTGTGATTTGGTTTTATAAAGTTAAACCTTGCACAAACGTTATTTATATATAAAAAGAAAAAAACAATATAAAAATTAATACATAATCACTATCAACAATCCCTCAAAAATACATCAATCGTAAGAAATTCTGGAAAAAAATGTGTAACAAGTTAAGATTAAGAACAGCGCATACAAAATGGAAGAAAAGGCACTGGAAGAAAACAAAAGACCCCAAAATGACAATGACCAGCATTAGAACCACGCATTATTTTGCATAGGATGCAGCAATCAACACGACTACTATCATTCATCAAGAATCCTAACTTCCAAGAGGAATCTGTAAAGGGCTACTATCAGTGAGACACTGCCACCCCACAATAATCTGGCCCAGAACATTTCCCCCTCCCCGATAGTACCTTCCGGAGCAAACGTTTTAACACATTGAATTCTGAAGGTGGTGAGTTTAGAACAAGAGAGGACTTTCAATGTTTCTAAAGTGGTGCATCCATACAGACTGCAGTGCAATTGATGCATCTCTCCAGTTATATTGTTGGCAAAATAAAGAGCGTGTACCTTATTGGACGGAAAGAGGTAGAGGAATTTTGGCAAGTTCTCTCTTTTGCTCAGGAATTTGGCATATTGCTTACAAGTGCTGTAAGATTCTAGTTGTTCTATTGTGATGGACCAGTCCATGGTGCACAGCTTCTGTTTGGTTTTTGCTGGTCTAAAGACAAGCTCCTCTACAGATGATTGAATATCGTTTAGGACCTTGCCATATTATATTTAAAAATGTCCACTGTTTTAGCCGATACAAGTGCACCAAGATCAATGTGCAAGGAGTTCTCTGGTGGATTTCATATTTTGGCACACGATGATATCTCTCTCCAAAATACTCTATATTGTAATGACATCAACACCAGTCCATGCCTTAGGATCGAATCTGGGATTGATTTAGACAAACCAAGGGTTTCCTTCCAGATGACTCCTTGAATGGTGTTTAACCCCTTAAGTGCCAGGCTTTTATGCAAGTCTATGCAAAAAGGACACGCATACTCGCCCTTGGCTCTTGGTACAAGCCCAAGTCTGCCGTCGTCACATCCAAACCATAATGAATAGTAGGTTCTAATTTAGCTAAGCAGAAGCGTAGGAGTGGAAGAAGTGAAAATGTGCACAACTGGCTGTATATTCATTTTAGTTGGGATATTAAGGGCCGGGTCTTAGCTCTCAAGATGACCTGCCACTCAGAAATGTGGCAAGTGTTGATAAGATTTGGATTTGATAGTAAAAATGACGATTTTTTTAACTTTTTTTTACTTTTTGTCATTAACCAGGAGATTGTTTTCCCTGGCATGGTCAAAAACAGGGCTAGCTTTCTCTCTAATCCCATAGGTGTCTTATCAAAGAAGATCAGGCCATCTGCGAAAGCTAGCCAGTTGAGCTTAAGGTGACCTAATTTAATCGGGTTGGTAGTGCCCTGGTACCAGAGAGTGTCAATGTCACTGATATATGTATTAAAGAGGGCAGGTGCCAAAACACAGCCCTTACATAAGCCCAAAAAGGTCTCAACTGAGCTTGTACCAGGCCCTCCCTTGTCAACCAACCTTTAACAGACGTGCCGCTATGCATGACTGCCAACAGTTGCAGCAGTTTTAGCGGCACACTCCAGGACAGCAATTTGTTACACAGAGTACATCTACTAACTGTCAAAGGCCCTACTCATGTCGATTGATGCCATATATATAGTACCACCAGAGCCCTTTGGCAAGGCTGCCTGAAGATGGGCCATAGTAGTGGCATTTAAAGCCATTCTCATTCCACACCGAAAATCCACCTGGTAGCGAGTTACTATACCTAGATAAGAAAGCCAGTTGTTTGAGTCCCTCAAAAGAAGGGATGCAAAAGATGTTGCTTGTTGCATCGAAGAGGGCCACAGGCCTATAATTACTGGGGTCGGTGTTATCCCGCTTTTTCTTTATTTATTGGTATTATGATGGACTCGAGCCATGTCGAAAATTGAGACAGCTTCCAAACATAGAAAGCACAAGCCCAGTAAAAGTGGTGCTACTTACGATTATTCCAGAAAGGACAGAAGCAATTTAACTGGATGAAGTTGTGCCAGGGCCACGATGTCTATGCTGTTTTTTGGATGGACAGAAATAATGTTCACACACATGGAATATGAAAAGACAAAGCGTTGCAGGGGAGCACATCAGAAATGCCCGTGAGCATCTCCGATGTGCGCCTGGCTCACAAAATCTAAAACTGGAGCACCTCTTTGAGGAAACCTGTTTGACTCGCATTTGCACGTGACTACCTGAAAGATGTTGAGGCAGTTTCAGACTTCATCTGCCAGTTATGAGCAAATACGAATCAGAGGTGCTCACAGGCCTCTCCTCATTGGATCCAATGCAAAGCTTTGTGAACAGGGACATTATTATGCGCACCTAACCTTCCTGCACTGACTGAAGGAATCAAGCAAACGCAATGCCCGCTCAAGCACATTGAGGTTACTCCTCGTCTGCCTGCACTACCAGAGATTATCAAAGCCACCCAATGCCCTGCAGAAGAACATTGCGGTTACTGCTCCTCTGCCTGCACTACCTGAGAGAATCAAAGCTACCCAATGTCTCGCTCAAGCACATTGAGGTTACTCCTCGTCTGCCTGCACTACCAGAGATTATCGAAGCCACCCAATGCCCTGCGGAAGAACATTGAGGTTACTCCTCCACTGCCTGAACTCTCTCAGGTCTCCTCTACCTGCACTACCAGAGATAATCAAAGCCACCCAATTCCCTGCATAAGCATATTGAGGTTACTCGTCGTCTGCCTGCACTACCTGAGAGAATCAAAGCCACCCAATGCCCTGCGGAAGAACATTGCGGTTACTGCTCCTCTGCCTGCACTACCTGAGAGAATCAAAGCTACCCAATGCCTCGCTCAAGCACATTGAGGTTACTCCTCCACTGCCTGCACTCTCTCAGGTCTCCTCTACCTGCACTACCAGAGATAATCAAAGCCACCCAATGCCCTGCGGAAGAACATTGTGGTTACTCCTCCTCTGCCTGCACTACCAGAGATAATCAAAGCCACCCAATGCCTTGCGGAAGAACATTGCGGTTACTCCTCCTCTGCCTGCACTACCTGAGAAAAGAAAAGCCAACCAATTCCCTGGATAAGCATATTGCGGTTACTCCTCCTCTGCCTGCACCACCTGAGAGAATCAAAGCTACCCAATGCCTCGCTCAAGCACATTGAGGTTACTCCTCCACTGCCTGAACTCTCTCAGGTCTCCTCTACCTGCACTACCAGAGATAATCAAAGCCACCCAATGCCCTGCGGAAGCACATTGCGCTTACTCCTCCTCTGCCTGCACTACCTGAGACAATCAAAGCCACCCAATGCCCTGCGGAAGTACATTGACGTTACTTAGAAGGGCAATTGATAGCCACAAGAATGGCAAAGCTCCAGTCCATTGCAGAATCCCTGGTGACGTTTATTAGGATGAAAGTGGCATCTGGAACCCAGTTCTATTCAGAATTAGTAATGCCTTTATGGGCATGAGCATCGTACCTGCCTCCTAGTGGGACGTTACTATTCTCTCGGCAGGATAGCTCAGCGGCAACGTGCTCGCCTTGGAAGCAAGACGAAGCAGATCAACACATGTTCAATCCCTGGGTCTGCGCTTAGAAACCTCTGGGTATTAAATAACCTATCATGTCAATCTATAAAAAAGCGGGAGGGATACACCTGCCAACTATCGACTGATCACCCTCCAAGATAGTATGGGCAACATTTTTGCTAAAGCTGTTTTGTCTCGCCTCCAGGTCTGTGCAGACGAAAATGAAATGGTTAGAGATCTTCAGGCGGGCACTCTAAAGCAAAAGAGCACAATTGATCAAAGCTTTCGTTTGAAGCTATAAATCCAGAAATATACTGTGCTATTGAACATGAAGCTCTATGCAGTGTTCCGGGATCTACGGACCACATTTGATAGCGTCCCAAGGGACACTCTATGGGAAATTATGAGGAAAAGGGGAGTACCGCCCAAATTGCTATTTGCAATTCAACTTTTGTATTCCGGAAATAGGGCAACCATGTGGTGCGGATTGATGGGGGAGTTATCAGCCCCAATTGAGGCTCGAAGGGGGTTAGACAAGAATGTGTCCTTGCCCCTCTTATTTATTTATTTGTTGTCCATTTGTTAGGCGCTTATACAGTAAGTCAATTCTGTTTCAAAGCGCCCACAGGGCAACCGGTGGGGAACATGGGATTGAAACAATAAATACAGTCGAGGATATAGACAAATCTACTATGCCTTGTGAGTGTTCAGAACGTGCACGTGCAGGGGGAAGAAGGGAATGGGGGTAGGTGCTAGAGTGTCCATGCTCAAGGGTGAGCAGCAGATGTAAGTGCCTAGTGTAATAAGTGCTATGAGGCGTGGAGCCGCATTGGATAGGCAAGTGTAAGCCTACAGGATGAAGGCAGCCGAGTGCTGGGGCAAGTGCTGTGAGTAGACAGTCACTGAGGCAATTGGTGTGGAAGGCCAGGACCCCAAAGCACAAATAAGGGCACTGGTCAACAATCACAGTGGCTGTGAGATTAGCAGAAGAGGGAAGAAGGGAAGGAGGAGGTGAATAGAAAGTCTTGAAGAGCTTCTGGATGTTGAGGAGGTATTGCTCAAAATGAAGAGGAAGGGGGAAGCTGTTCCACAAGAGGGAGCCAGCTGAAAAAAGAAATCGGTCTCTGGTCCTCTGTTTAGCGAAACGCTTTACACACAGAGAGTTTTTTCCAGAGGAATGTAGAGGTCTAGAGAGAGAGTGTTTTGTTAGACATAGTTGCAGATAGTGTGGTCCCAGGCCCCAGAGAGCCTCATGGATGAAGCAGAGGGATTTGAATTTAATCCGTGCAGCAACCGGGAGCCAATGAAGAGTTTTTAGGGCAGGAGAGACTGAGGCCAAGGATAAGTCTCGCTGCCCTATCCTGGATTAGCTTTAGGGGTCGTAGAGTGGAAGAGTGTAGATTCAGGAGAAGACTATTGCAATAGTCTAGCCTAGAGAGAACCGGTGCTCGGATAACACTGAACTTCTGGGGTAAAGTGAGAAAAGGGAGAATTCCTTTCAGATGAAAGATTTGAAAGTGAGACTTCTTGGCAACGTCTTGAGTGTGAGGGAGGAAGGAGGGATAGGAGTCGAAGATGACTCCAAGATTTCTGGCTTCAGATGAAGGAGAAGGGCCCATAGAGGATGGCCAGAGAGAGGGGAAGAAAGAGGGAGCAGGGGTCCCAATAAGAAGCATCTCAGTCTTGCTAGCACCGAGGCAGAGGTTGGAGAACATGCACCAGGATGGCAGATAGGATCATGGGATGATGGATGATGCAAAGGGGTCAGCAGGAAGTTTGAAAAAGAGTTGTGTGTCATCAGCATAACACTGGGAAGTTTGGGGGAGAAGGAGGAAATGAGGGGTACCAGCTGAACAAGGTAAGTGTTAAAGAGCTAGGGGGAGAGGTTTGAGTCCTGGGGCACACCACAGGCGGAGAAGGAGTTAAGTGAGGAGAAGGTGCCCAGAATGACCTGGGACGAACGGTCAGTTAGGAAGGAGGACAGCCAGGCCAGTGCCCGCTCAGATATCCCCAGGGTATCATGGAGCCGTTTTAGAAGGATGGAATGGTTATCTGTGTCAAAGGCAAAGGAGAGGTAGAGTAGAATGAGGACAGCTGGAGAGTTAGCATCTAGAGATGCAAGCAGTTCTTCACAGGTGTTCAGAAGAGCATCTTCCGTGCCTCTGGATGCTTGGAATCGAGACTGATGGTCGTGGAGACTGCTGACAAGTTCAGTGTGTGAGGTACGTTGGGGAAAGGCCAGCTTCTCCAGCAGTTTCCCAACGAAGGGGGTGATAGAAATGGGGAGATGGTTGTCTGGGCAGGTAGGGTCTGCTGAAGGTTTTTCAGGAGGAGGCGCACAAGGGAGTGCTTGAGGCAGGAGGGGAAAGATTCAGTAGCAGTAGTTGCAGAAATCAGCAAGTGCAGGGGCAAGAGAGTCAATGTTGTCCTAAATGGTTCTGGAAGAACAGGGGGAAACCTGTTTGGATGAAACCTTCACAGAGTGGACCACCCTGGTGACTTCATCAGGTGTGACAGGGGAGAAGGAGGAGAGAGAGGAAGAGGGAGGTGGGAGGCCAAAGGAGGAAAGGGAGTGAGGGTGGGGTTGGGCAAGAGGGTAGCAAGGGTGCTCAGGATGTCAGTGGTGAAGTGTTTGGCCAGTGCGTCCGAGAGGCCCTGGGAAGGAAGAGGGTAGGAGGAAACTGCGGAAGGGTTGGCTAGTTCCCTGCAGATTTTAAAGAGTTCAGCCGAGCTGTTGGATGCATCAGATACCCGTGTCTGGATGTGCACCGTTTTATTGGCACGGATGGCGAGTTTGTATTGCCTTTGAATCAGGCGGCAGGCCAGTTTGTCCGAGGGTGAGCCTGAAGTTAATCACTTCTGTTCTGCAGCTCTGCACTTTCGTTTCAGGGCACAAGTTCGGAGTCATACCAGGTGTTAGGCGTAGAGGCATGTTTCAGGCAGATCCTCATGACTGGGGCAAGAATGTCCAGAATGTTAGTAATCTCCAGATGGCGGTTGTTGAGAGCAGAGTCAGAGGTAAAGTCACGGGTGGGTGAGAAGGCAGCAGCTGACACTTGTTTCATCACAGGGATGTTCGTGAACGAGGTTGGCAGGGCTGGGTTGAGGTGCGGTCAGAGGGCCGAGTGGACCCAGGTAAGAAGAGAGGAGCGAGCGGTCAGACCAGGAAAAGGGTGTGACCAGTGGTGGGCAGGGGGTGAAAGATCAGAGTGGATGTGAGCATCATGAGTGTGTCCTACCGAGTGGGTTGGACCTGACGGGAGAATGGAGAGGGAGAGTGAGGTGCAGAGGTCAGGTAAAATGGTAGATGCTGTGGTAGAGGAGTCCAAATGGATGTTGAAGTTCCCCAATGGTCAGAGAGGAGAAGGGGGAGATGCCCAGCTTGCAAACCAGGCTCTCGAAGGAAGAGTAAGGCTGAGTGGGTATAAGGGAGGCAGGAAACCAATCGGGGAAGATTAAGGCAACGCCACCGCCAACACAGTTAGGTTGTGGTTTTGAAAAGATCTTGTAGCCTCTGGGAGAAGGGAGTCAAAAGCAGTGACTAAGCTGGCATTGAACCCCATCTCAGCAAGAGCGAGGTCGAGGTCAATGCCTTCAAGAAGGAGGCGGATGTCGGCAGAGTGTTTGTTGGCTGAATGGGCGTTAAGTGTGACCAGGTGAAGGAGGTCTCCGCCTTTGGAGGTTTTCCGAGGAGGAGTACAGGGGCGTGGTACACCAGTCGGAGGGGGAGGGAAAGAGAAAGGGGGAGAGGCAGATGAGGCAAGGAAGTCAATGAGGGACTTTTTTTTGTTTTTTTCTTCCAGACTTTGTAAGAGAAGGAGTATAGGTGATAGTATAGCAGTTAGAGAAGATAGGAGATACGGTAAGTGCCCTCAAAGTGGCAGAGGATAGTTAAAGGAAAGATGGGTTCCACTGCACAATCCTAACCCACTAGCTAGGTGGCCTAATAGTTACAGGGGGACACCAAAATGCAATGCAGAATGTGAGGTGCAAGAAGTTAAAAACACACACACACACACCTCGGTGAGAAATTCAGAACAGGGCACAAAAATGGAATGCAAAATGTGGTGTGCAAGAAGTTAAAAACACACACGCACATAGGTTCGAAATTCAGAACAGGGCACAAAAATGCAATGCAGAATGTGGGGTGCAAGAAGTTAAAAACACACACTTAGATTAGAAATTCAGAACAGGGCACAAAAATTAAATGTAGAATGTGGGTTTCAAGAAGTTAAAAACATATACACAACTAGGATCGAAATTCAGAACAGGGCACAAAAATCTTTTTAACATGTATATTGAAGAAATTATTGAGGCACTTGTTCAAGGTTCTATTGACTGCCCAAAGATGGGTTCTGGTATCTACCCAGCATTATTCTACGCAGATGATGCTGTGATCTTACATCACCACTCAGTTTGAAAGCAAACTTGAAATTATTCCGCAATAAATACAAGGAACTGGAGCTGCAGCTAAATAATGAAAAAATAAAGACAATGTTTTTTAAAGCCCAGGTCACTAAATATAGTATTTTGAATATCTCTGTCAATGATTGTAAACTAGAACAGACGCTATTTCATGATTACTCAGGTATTGCATTTCATGAGAATGGTGGATGGATCCTGCAGTTGGATAAAGCCTGCACTAATCTTGGAAAATGTTCTGGTGATTCACAATCTTTTTATAGTAGGCATGGTAGTGGGGCTATTTCGCCTGCCCTTGAACTTTATAGTAGGAAGGCTATCGCAGTGTCAAGATTTTGTGCTGAAATATGGGGATATGGCTCTTTAAAAGCCCTCAAAAGAATTGAAAATAGCTTTCTTAAAAATTGACACTTGTTGCCATTAAGTCCTCCAACTGCCCTATTACATCTTGAATTAGAGATAAGCCCAATTGACGATTTACTTGCATAAAATCCTGTATGGAACATTGAGGGCCTGGGCAAGTACCGTAACGCACTGAAGCACCTTATGAGTCTGGGTGGGGGGAAGTCAATCCCATGGGTCGCTCATGTCAAGAGAAAAATGACTGAACTAAACATGTCCGAGCTTGGGAATTCCCCCGATAAGAGTGGGAAAAATGCATCAGCTAAGCTCAAATCTGCTGCACTCTTGAGCAGAAAAGAATTGATGACACAAGCCACAAGCAAAATTAACTCCCGGCTTTGAACATTATCTGGATTATATGTATCCACCTTATGAGAGATCCCTGTACATTAGATTCAGATTGGGGTCACTTTTTTATTTAATTTATTTTACAATGTATATAGCACACCCAACCCAGGGGCATCTAAATTAGCATCCTTCACCAAGTCATGGAAGGAAGGGAGCACGGGGGTCTGCCCCCTCTGTAGAAAAGGGATGGAAACTACCATTCATTTTCTGTTCATTTGCCCAAAACGAAGGGATTTAAGGTGCCGTTACTTAAGACCTTTGTTCAAAGCAGCAAGAATCCGGTTGACCCTTGAAGCTCTAAAGTACTGCAGAAATTCTCGAGAGCAATACAACGTAATGGCTGTAGCTCGTTCCATCCATAAGGCTTGTCTGCTTAGAAATAAAATTGCCGCCAGAATGGACAGTTTGTAGTATGATGTCCTCAAAAACATGGGAGTTGTAAAAGTACGTATTTTAACAGAGGCTGCAATCAGGTTGAATGCCACTTTGTCATTTACTGTGTTTATGAATGAACTTGCGATCCAGTATATTAAATTTGACATTAAGATTGTATTTATATTTGATGATTGCTTTTATGTAAATTAATTGCATCTTGTGTTATTGCATTGCACTTTTTGTATTGCTTTTATGGCTCTGAGCTGAAATCAAGATGAATTGAATTGAATAGATGCCCAGGTACTCACACCATTTTGCACCTGCTACCCTCAATGGCCAGTTAATACCACTACAGCGGTGCCTGGCAAGTGCCTTTCCCATGACTGCACAAATGTCCAAACAGTTGGCATTGCCAAAGCTTGTGTTAATAGACGTCACCCTCAAATCTCCATCGCCACCCTCCCGCAGCCCATACCCACACCCGATAGCCCGCAATGTATAATGTTGTTCGTACGACCAACAAGATTCAGAGTGGAAGGAAAGGTCAACAATGCTATATTGTGTTCAGTAAGCCAGAAAGGCGGTGACATGTTATATTTGTGGCACCATTATTGGTTGATGATCCTTGCGCACAGAAGCCTTCTCAAGCCAATGACATTGAGGCACAGCCTCTCGGGGTAAGAGGAGCTCGAGGTGTGGCTTAGGCGGTACCTGCGCAAAGGCAGCTCACTTTGAATACGATGGCGGCACCTGGACAGGAGAGGTTGTTGAGTGTATAACTTGCATGCTGATACAAGGATAAAACTGGTATAAAATGTTACATCCTCCATATGCAAGTAGCTTGCATATGGAGGATGTAAACCTGAGCGCTGATGGTTTTGTTGCTATTTCACTGGCATATCATGGCATATCAAGACAGTACTGTAATAATATATGCTTAGCCACTGAAACTTTCTACTTCAGTAATATTCATAATTTATTTTTTACTGGTTTTTTTTAAGGCTTTTTATGCCAGGTTGTCACTCGCCGTCGTTAACAACTTCAATACAGCCAACTCGGCAGCCCCGAAGCAGGCCAACAGCAGATGTTGAAACAGGAACATGAGGGTGGGCGAACCAGTGTTTTGTGTACTACAGATGCCGCCATCATGTCGGGACTGCGCAGGCGCAGAGGCCTAGCCCGGTACCTCCACGCATGTATCTTGACGCAGACTTCTCTGGTTGCCACGGCAACCTCATTGGAGGCTGGGAGGCTCAATCCCACTGCACTTGGTTTAGGGATTTCATTTACGGGTCGCCAGGGGTTGCACCTGCGACCCCTGAGGTCTCCCTTGCTTCCCTGTGGTCTCCCTTGCTACCCCTAAAAAAAGATATGTTCTTTAAATGGAAGCTCCTGGGCTGTGGCCAGCGCCACGTGGCTCTTTGTTTCTGGAGTGCCTGGCTTTCTTGTTCAGGCCTCTTTAAAAAAAAAACATGGGGTTTCACAAGTGTAACACTTTGAGCAGTGACCCTAAATAAGAAAGAATAGGAATAACAAATAATTTGTCTTTCTGGAATTCTATACCATAATTGCTAGGCATATTAATGTTTTATTTCAGCACGCTTCAGGGGGTAAGTCACTGATTGAGTCTGTTCTTAAACACCTGAAATTCACAATGCCGACAAAAACTTCCCAAAAGCATTTAGAGTAGAATAAGCATCCATTTCGGACTATGTATTTTGTTTTTCGCAAGTTGCAGTTAAAACATGCTTTTTCCTGTCATTGGGGGTCATTCCGAGTTTGGAGGCAGCCATGGTGCTGTTAGCACCATGGCTGCCTCCAAACTCGGGCCCGGGTAGTCGGAATGGGGACTTACCCGGACATCCCGACCTATGTGGACCCAGTAAGTCCCCATTCTGAAAACCATTCCCCATTCCCATTTGAGCCCCCATAGGGCTCAATGGGAATGGGGAAGGAGCTAATAACGGGCCCGCAAATTGCGGGCCCGTTATTAGCTCCATGGGTCCTTAACGGGTCCCGCTAAGGGCGGCTCTTAAAACCAGCCGGCCCTAGTGGGACCCGCTAAGGGACCTCGGAATGCGGCGGTAGAGGGTTAACGGCACCAGCATCCTTACCGATGCCGTTCACCCCCTACCGCCATACTCGGAATGACCCCCATTTTCTCTTTTACGATCATCACAAGACATTCCATCTCTGTGTCCTCAGTCACTTGATGAGATTCCTTGTGCTTAAAAGCATGTGTACAGTGTAGAAATATTTGACCATAGCACAAAAAGTGGCCATTGATTTAATTGTGCCATAATTAATGCTTTGTTATAATGTGTCTATCGTTCCTATCTACATGGCATACTCTTCAGGATGTTTGTTTGCATGTATAATGTAACGAGTGCCCAGAGTACGGGATGCCGTGTGAGTGCGCTGCATTCGCTGCGCTACTCTAAATTCTTAAATACACAGTTATGAACCCGCCCAATGGTATGTATTTTGCCAACCTCGGAAGCCTGAAAAGTAGATGCACGCAGGCTTGATATGTGGCTTGACATGTGGCTAACCTTGCACCAGACCTGCAGATGAATTGGTCTGCTGTTAAATCTCAGTTGCCAGTTTAATGGTATCCACTACAGACTGTAATTTGCTTTCTGACTTTGAGAACATTCAGACATGTAATTGCTCATTTTACAATAGCCAGTAAGATAGCTATAGCCGGTAAGATAGATCAGTGGGGGAAGTGGTCGCTGCTGTAATGTGTGTGTGATCTGCAGGTTGCTGGTTCGAACCCCAGCAAGGCCAACTCAGCCTTTCATCCTTCTGCGGTTGATAAATGAATACCACATATGTTGGATGATAAGGTAGGTATATTTGTTCTATAGAAAGTACTTTAGGGTAAGTGCTATATAATAACACATCGTTATCATTTGGCCTTGGACGTATGCTTGCATTCACAGTAATTTGGTAATATGGGCCTATACACACAGATGTTAATGATACATGTGTGATCCATTCCTGGATGAAATGTACATCACATTACAGTGATAGCGTAACCATATTTTTCGTAGTGGACTTAGGGACGATGCTATGTGATGCCACTTCCTGTTTTATCAAGGTGCTAAAGGTTGTGTTCCATCACTACCCATGATGTCACTTTGGGGTGCGGTCAAATGGCATCACATCTGGTGATGTCATCAGAGGTCAAGGTTCGTGTGATGTCACTCCTGCTACCCCTGGCATTTTGGTGAAATTACGTACCTGCATGCACAGACATAAATACATGAACATGGTTAGTTCTAATGTGCTTACGTTCTTAGACAATAACACCCACAGCAGTGGCCCATACCGGATGGAAATTGCCAGCCAACTGCAGTTAATACAGAGGAGACATAGGCCTTCTGTTTTTGGAAATTGGATAAATGCACAAAATGCAAAACCATTTACTAAAAAAGAAAAAATGCAAATAAAAGGTGGCTTCCATGGAAATAGTAAATCGACTCTTGTGGCTATTTCTCTTTCCATGGTGGTTGAGACGCAGCCGAAAAGGAGTAGCTCACAAGCAATGGACAGGAACAACAAGAGGCATAGGTGTGTTTTTTTTAACTCGCAAAAAAGGTAGCAGGTGGTGTTTTGGATGTGCAGAAGGAAGTGACGTACAGAAGAAAGCTTAGTACGGACACACCACAGACACACCTGGCAGAGGGCAGCAGACCGGAAGCTAGTTATATGTAACCTCCTCCCCCTACTTTCATTACAGTTGAACGGCATGTGAACGGAAATGTGGGCAGGTTTAACATGCTGGATATTATTATCCCAGTAACAGCGAGGCCGATCAGAAGGAGCTAGACCTGGCATGCTCGAGAAGTTGGGAGTGGTAACTTGACCCAGGAGTGGGTAAGGCAGACATTCTGTAAAAGAGAGGGTATAAGGGGTCGGGGGCATAGGGGAGAGAGAGGACTGTGTGGATTGCTGAACTGACCTGGAAAGAAATGAGGCAAAGCCAGAGTTCCTGTTATTGGAGTAGGCGAAGAGGCTAATGAACAGACTGTGATGCAGTGATATTCTATTCTATGAAAAACCTGTGCCCGCTCTCTGCTAGCTGTGGAGAGGGTCCCTACATTCAAACTATCCAGACAGCGTATCATAGCCTGAACCACCACACAGAGCTTACCCAGATGCCGGAGCCTACACCGTTGTCCAACTCCAGGCCTCAAGGACCGGATACATGTTGGATTTCCATGATACCCCTCATTAATATTCATGAGATCAATTTGCATAGGATGATTCTAAATGTATGCACATTTTTCTCATGAATATTAATGAGGGATATCATGAAAATCCATCAGGTTTCCAGCACTCGAGGTCTGGAGTTGGATTACCCTGCGTTAGAGCTTCTGGAGGAATTGAGGTGTCATTTGGGTCCAGGGACAGTAGAATGGCTAGATGGGGGAACGTAGAGAAAGGTAATGTCTTGTGTGATTGTCTCCTGGATAGGTCTGCTATCATTTCTTCCAAATCGGATCGGGCAGCGGCCGTGTCACACAGTCTCCTCCACAAGGGTACAGTGGTTTGATATAGATACCGCAGTAACTCCATATCTTAAGCTATTTTTAAAGCCAGCCCACCTATATCCGCAAAGTGGTACCCATGACCTTATGTACCTGCCCCAAAACAAATGCCGGTCTAGCAAAACCCCTTGGCCGGAGATCTGAACATTGGCCGATAGTTTCTTCCAAGTGTTTAGGGATACTACAGTCCAAGTTAGGAAGCTCTCCCGAAAGCTTGAAACATTCCTTCCCTTGCCTCTGTATCCTCAGTGGAATAATTCTCCTGCAAACGTCCCCATCTATCTATTAAGCAGAATCCCAGTTGTTTAAGCAAATAATAGAAAATATCCCTCACTAAGGTTTGGAATGCAATGTTTATAGTAATGTTAATGGCAGTTTCCAAAATAAAAATGCTGCTTGATGCAGATGTGTTGGGGCTATAGCCCCAGGTCTTTTGGTTGTAGCCCCGGACAGAAGCTCAGCTTCTACAAGCAAAAGGCTAGCTACCCCCCAGTCCCGACAGTCCTGACACTAGCGTAGCCCCAGATCTTTTCCAGACCCAGCAACACCCCTGGATGCAACAATTTAAGAAACGTAAGGACTATGACGTAAAACAGTGTGGGTGGAGTTACCTTATGTATATTGTTATCAGGGCGTAAGTGAATGAAGGTAAGTGTTCCAGAGTTGTTTGTATTTGTGTAACCGTACCGTGCACCTGAAATGTGTGGTACCGTTGCCCACACCAATGGGATAGGTGTAGGCACTGTCTTTTGTAATAAAGTTAATATACAACACAAAGTTGGGAAAATAGCATTGTTAAGGCGCCATGAAGGAAAAAAGGTCTGAGGGCATTAACAGTAACTTGGGAGGGCAGGAGTGGAGGGGGGGAGTATTAACTTGTAGTCCGTCTTCTGTTAAAATGTACACAATATCATATCGTAACATCTAGAAACGAGGCTGCAGGATGGCGGCAATGCTACCTTCGGCTACATTCCCCCGTGCTTAGTAAAAAGACACAATACAACTGTAAAGCACTCCCTATTAGTGAGTACCTCACACTGTGGAAAAGGCGTGGTTGGCCTGTGCTCCATGCCATGCTTAGTAATGGCAGCACTCTGTGCGTCTCGTTTCGCTGGACATGACCATGGCACATCATAGAAAGACTAGAGCTCTCTGATGCTGCAGGTTCAGAGCTACCACTGAAGGATACCACACTGGTCATGCATAAACAACCGAACCCGCCCAGCTCGTCGCGGACGTTTCACAGAGTTTTTTGCAGCATTTATTTTAGGGGCGGGGTAGTGGGTTGTGCAACAAATCAAATAGATGTTTAGGGTAGTGGGGTGAGGGTGTGTGGTGGGCTTGCCCCCCCTCCATAAAAAAGCAATGCCGCAAAAAACACAGAGACGGGGCTGCCACGACGAGATGGGATAGGTCCCCAAGTTCACCCTCCTGACCTGTCCATCACCTTGGGCAATGGTAGAGCAGGGCAAAGTAGGCTGTCCAAATCTCCTGAGATTCCACGAGCGTTGGTGCATGCATTCAGGGGACCATCCCTTAAACTGGTGATTCATATCTCGAGCTACTAGCTACGTTAAGCGTGCGGCAAGGCCCAAGATGGATGCTCCCTTTGCAGCGATCCATGGTCTCAGTGACAATCAAGTGCAGTGTGTGCTCTCGCTGAACTCAAGTGATTGTAAGGGTACAAACGTCCTGATCATATTAAATGGCCACATATGTTCATATCTGGGATCAGCACTGGTATCTAGGTCCCCTGGATCCATCTCTAGGCAATTCTTGTAGGGGCAAACAATCGCAACTACATGACATCGTTGATCTTGACCGATCAGTGCTCTTCCCGATTTCTAACATGGATGACGCTATTATTCTAGTGTGTTTTCTGCCTCGGTACAGGGAAACATGTTATGTCATTCTGTTCCGACTGTCCTGAGTGTGGGGGTATAGCTGTATAGGCCTCCGATTACTGCTGAAGACTGAGAGTGAGTCTCTCGATGAAACATGCAGAAGGAACCAGATACCATCCTGAGCCACACCCTCAAGGATGGAGCTTATATCAGCCTGCCTGGAGCACCTAAGCCCCTAGAGGGTGTGACCCCAGCTGAACAAGGCACATTGCTGGACCGTGCCACTTAGGTATTGGGCAAGAGTCATGCATCCTATGACCAGTGGCAGCCAGTTGGGGAGTCCCTCCTGGTGGACAGAGAGGGATTCCCCCAAGCAGACGAGCATAGACAGTGGCCCTCATTAGGACCCAGGCGGTAAGGGGTTTACGCCGGCGTAAACCATGGCGCCCCTTACCGCCTGAGTACGAGTTCCCTTAGCGCCATGGTGATTTTAACGCCTGCTTTTAGCAGGCGTTAAAATCCATGGCGCTAAGGGACCTTGTTGTTAATTACGCCACCGTAATTTACGGTGGCGTAATTAACGGCTTCCCCACTCCCATTATGCCCTATGGGGCCAGAAATGGGAATGGGGAAGGGTAAATGGGGATTGGGGACTTACCGCCCCGCCAACCTCGGAATGGGGCGGTAAGTCTGCCAACCCCCATGGCGGAGTTGGCAGCTTAGCGCCATGGACCATGGTGCTAATAGCGCCATGGTCCTCCGCCAAGGTCCTAATGAGGGCCAGTATCTCTGAGTGGCCTTAAGCAGTCATCGTATCCACAGGAATGCTAAAAGATGGCCGCATTTACAGTGTGATGGGCACATCTTGATTGCTCAAGGAAATTGGAGAAAGGACCCACAAACAATCCTTCTCTTACCAATCACCCACCCTCTGGAACTCCATCCTGGTGTCGGCTCAGAATGCCCCCACAATACTCCAATTGCTCAAATCTCTGAAAACATGGCTCTTTCAGCAACACCTGGCCAAGGACTAATTGCTTTGGAAGCACATACAGACGCAGACCTCACAGTACTGCGCTACTGTTAAAAGATACCAACCCAAATGCCGGCTACCCACACTCTGCACAGCACTTCGCTGCTATCGAGCTAGGTCCACGCTCTAAAAAATAACATGAAATTAAATTAAGAAAGTGAAAGAGGTGTAAAAGAAATGTGTCCATATAAATTCACCAACAATACAGCATTTGATTACCATGCATTACAATGAATTGCTTGTTACCATGCAAGTTATTCAGGATTTTGACACATTGGTTGCTATGAAGTATTTAATGCAGAGCTTGTCGCAAAGCATATCATTAAAGAACCTGGGTAAATTGTTACAGTCACGCTAAACTATTCAGCGATAGTGGAGTTAAAAAATACAGAGTGCACCATTACGGCAATTATCATCTGGCCAGTGGTATACAAACTTTTTTCTGCACTGCCTTTATAAAGAGCCTTGTGCCCCCCTGGAGACCCTTCGGACCCCTCTAGGGGGACCAGCCCCACAGTTTGAAGACCACTCGTCTAGTGACCCCAAGGTTCACGTGAGGCATTTAGGGTCCGATTTGAAATGTTTTCATGTTTGGCGCTACCTTAGGTGAAACGGATGTGTGTGCTGTTCTTGGGTGATGTGTTTTTGTAAGTGTGCACTACTGAGTGTTGCTTTGTGTTTTGCACTTTGTAATGAATCCAAGAAGTTCGTCACGTGTCCACAAGGGGGAGCCACCCCCTTTGGAACTATGGAGGTGAGCCTGGTACGCTTAACACTTGCTAAGATACGGGTCAACCAGGATCACTCTGGAGGAGACTCGCCCATGAGGAACAGGAATACCCCAGAAAGGGACTTAAGTCAACACCCCTCCTCCTCCAACACTTACACCTTTATGGGGTTTGTAGGAACTAAGGTGTGTAATAACCCTATGAACCCTTTAACGCTGGCTGTGCTTCTGACCCAAACTTCACTCAGTCCTTATGGGAAACAGCCGAAAGCCAGAGAGAGCAGCATCTCGGACACGCGTCATCTAAACAACCAATCAGAATAAAGAATCTGCAAAGTGTGCAGTGTTCAAAAACATCCTAGCTCACACAGGAGGGGTGGCCCACAGGAGTGAGAGAACACCAGACAAGACATCCCGGGCCACGCTTGGGTCTTGGCAAGTGCAGCAAGGCCTCATGGATGATGACCCAGAACCACCCATCACCACAACGCGAGGAGGATCAGAGGACCAAAGAAGCCCGAGGACAATCCACGAGGAAAAGCCACCCAGTGTTTCTCACACTGAGAGATCGTGATAGAAGGAAGGCCGCCGACCGAAGTGTTTCACAGGTTAGCTGTGCGCGAGCGGCTCCGTGCAGAGAGGAATGCTGGACCGACTCCATAAGCATCCAGAGGGACAGTGCATATCACAAACAGTTCCATGGTGGCTTCAGCAGTACGGGAGGTGGGCGGCTCAGCCAGAAAGGGAAACCCCAGGGTGGGTAGAAGGACAGAGACAAGCCTCAGAGCGGGAAGAGATCAGAGAGACTCGAAACCAAGGAAAGTGAGAGAAACAAGCCCAGTGTGGGGAACGACCTGAGAAACCCAATGGTGGGAGGACCGAGAGAGGTCCTAGATTGGGGAGAATACTGAGAAGCATCAGATTGGGGAGAAAGGAAGAGGAAAGCCCTGGAGTGGGGAAAACTCTGTGAACCACAAGAGAGGAGAGAGAGAGAAACCCTGGTGGGGGAAAGATACCCGGAGAAAGGGTGAGACAAACCCTAGAGTGAGGAGAATACCAAAAAGCCCCAGAGTGGGGGAAAGAGACTGCCACAAAACCTGATGTGGGCAGAGAAACAAGATAACCCAGACTGGGGAGAAAGAGACTGAAAGGGCCCAGGTTAGGGGAAAGCCAAACAGAGGAAGGTTTCTCCTAAGGGAGAAAGACTGTGAGAAGCAACAGTCAAAAGAGAAACCAGAGAGACCTGGCTGGAGCCCGGGAATGCACTCCAGCAGTACACAAACTATATGTTTGGGAGTGTGAATCCATGCAAGAGCCTACGATAAAAAGACCCAGGGGTGGGGACCAGAAGCCAGGAGCCATCATCGTCTTTGGCCAAGGCCTAAATGTATGTCTTGGCTGTTTTATGTTTTCTTTTGCATAGTAGGGAGTAAAAGTAGGTTAGAACAGGGTTTCTGGACAGAAGACTTTATGTTTCGCCATCTCGCCATCCTGACGAGCACCCTTTTTGATCTTCATTTGTCTAGAGAAAAGCTTATTGTCACAGCTTTAGGGAAAGATTAGGTCTTTTGAGTCTAAAACATGAATATCTTCCTCCTTGTCTGTCTCCTGATTCAGACTTAGCACAACTTTCAGAACCGTGGAAAGACAGAAGTTGTGGCAACCACAGCAACATAATGGGAGGGGTCAAGAAAAAGGGAAGTGCTAGAAAGAAGAGTGTTTTGCAACACCGCCAGTCGTTCCACCATATTAGGAAATGGCCCACGTTGAAGGAAGGACTGATATTTGTCAAGGTTCATGCAAAAAAATGTTTGCACTTTTTTTCTCTTTCTGAAACCATTGTTGAGTCACATGGCCCCATAGAACTCAGCGTGACCTCACGTACAGTCACAATTGGTATATGCCTTTTCCGGGATGTACATGAACATGGCTCTGTTTTTAATAATATGGTGAACTTCGTCTTCATAAAACAGCAGCTTCAGACACAATCGTATGTACACTACAATGCAATGTAATGTATGTGGTCTTATTTAGTGTCCTTCTGTCACCTTTGGTTTCCTTGCTGCCCATGGCTTCGTAAGAAAAGGGAAGTGGGAGGTGCATTTGTGAGACAGTGAGAGGCAGACACGAAACCTGCAGTGGTGAGGGGTGCAGGAAGGAAGTACCCGGGTTAGTGTGCCAATCTGCTTTCTATGGGTTTAGCAGACAGACTTGCGAGTATGTTATCCACGGTGAAGAGCCCAAGATCTGATAGGCTACAGCACTTTGGGTCCTGTTAGGTGCTGATGTGGGAGAGTGTGCTAGGACTAACGAGGAAAGCTTTGTCATGGCTCAATAACTATTCATGTGCTAACCGCTAGGCACGTGGCAGCCATCTGTGGGGGATTTGTGTGTGGAGTGTAAGATTGTAGGAGCTCTGAGGGGAGTCGGTGAGTAAAGGGAAGCGGGAGTAGGCCTTGCAAGGCAAAATAACCTGCAACCTTGCACTCCCACCTTGGCCTCCTGAAGACAATTCCAATGTCTTCCATTGCCACTGTCAACCCCCATTCTTCTCTGTCGTTCTATCTCTCTCTCTGTCTCTCTCTCTCTATCTTTCTCTCTCTCTGAAATAGATACATTGTTTCCCATGTGCAACTAAAGAAGAATCTACGAATTGGCAGATGAGGGAAAGGGGGCAGTCTTGAAACGCCTCTCATTACCATAAGCTTCATGCTAAAGGTTATGGGAAGGAAGAAGTTTGGTTCTGAAAAAAGAGCTGCTTGAAATTTGGGGACTGCAGGCACTGGACCTTCAAACCCAGAGATGGTCCCTATAAGCTAAGCTTTGCCATAACTTGAGGGGACCCCCAGTCCCTAGCCCACACTTTCTTACTCTCAAAAAGGTCTCGACAAAATAGAGATTCTCTACAGCCCGGTGACAACTACTGTCTAGTGTCTCCCTACGGAGGGCTTCAAGGCCGTACGTAGCCTTATCTCTCTAGCTCTCTTCAGGCCTTTCTCTATTTCTCTTCTCCAACCCCTCTTCCTGCTTACCACCTCTACTCCCCTACATCTCCTGGTCTTACTTCCCTCTCGCACACATATCCACATACATACAAAGAGCTAAAATCGTTACCACTCTCTCAATCCCAACACCTTACTTTCACCCTTTCTAAACCCGCCAAAAGTCAACTCCAAGTTACATTATGCTACAAAGCTTAAATGATGTGCCAAATCACCACCACGGTTGTCCCAGAGCGCCTAACTTGTCTTGATGGTGGCATATTGTGTTGCCATCCGGGGTATCCAGACTTTACTCTGCAGATGACAAGGGGTCTGAGAAAGAGAAGAGTGTGGGCAAAGTTGATGCAATGCAACAGAGGTAAGGATGGGGTGATGAACAAGGAGAAAGGAATGTTTTGTGATAACTTGGGTGCGTGTAGCTCCATTAAGATTGACCATAGATCAGGATTGCAGAACATAAGGTATTTTCTAAATGTGTCTGACATCAAAAGAAGACATCAAAAGAAGTGCAAGTTTCGACATTGCTGAGAGCTGGAAGCTATTTAGCGCCTGCTTATAGCCAAAGAGAGCCTGCCTGCTTAGCTTAAAACCACAGGCTACCAAGAGCTACATTTGGCTCCCCAGGCAAACTGGTGCCTGACAAACATGCATATATGACATTAACTTTCAGTATTTGAGAAATGTTAATAAAGAAGAATTAGGACATATTTAGTGCACATTCAAACATAATGGATCATGCATAATGTCTACAAAGATAAAGGGCCTTATTAAAAGTTGGCCGGTGCTGAAATAACGTATACCGGCATACTGCTGCACCAGCCAACTCCGAGTTTGATGGTGGGGTGGTTGTAATCACTGGCAGCTCGGAGCTGCCAGTAATTTCCATCAGCCCACCATCAATAACTGCCGGTGTTACCGGCAAATCCCCTCATGGAGTCCTGTGCATGGAATGGGGATTGACCACCCTTACCGGCACTTGTAATCTGGCGGTAATTTGCCAGACCAAGTGCTGATAGCGGTAATATCGTTTGGTGGTATCCCCGCAGATTTACCAGCGGGATACGGCCACACTTATAATGAGGCCCAAAGTGTCCATCTCATGTGGAAGTTAGATTCGTATATATCTGCAGTGTACTCGCTCCTGGTTCCCCAGCGGTAGCTCCTGTCTACTCTGAGATGCCTGATGCCGGGAGCTGGTTTTAGCTTCAGCTCATTGCATCTTAATTTCAAACCTTGAGAGTGACTATGCACAGCAGTTTAGAAGGGAAGAAAAGTATTTGATAACACTTTGTGTTTGGGTGAGCACTGGGCTTGAGATCTGATCCAACCGCCCACTTAAATCCTGATGGCTTTTTAACCACTGATTATCTTTCACATGTTACCAAGGGGCAAACTTCTGAACAGTAATTTGAGACTGCCAAGCGAGGAGACCAGATGGGCCCTGGTCTAGAGTAGTGTGACTGGTGCCTGTTGTTGGAGAACAAAAGCATAGAATGAGCTGTATGGATCTGTCGTCACACGATAGCATGTGTTGTAAACCTGCCACTCAGAAAGAGAGAGGAATCAGTCATTACTCTCATAATATATTGTTTGAGAATCCAGGCGCTACACAGCTTAGGGTTCCTGTGCAGGTGGCTGCATATGTAACATGACTCTTAGCATAAGGCTGTGGCACGCAGGAGCACTTTTGCCACAGTGAAGTCCACTCACAAGACTCTTTCAGGCAGCAAATGGACAACGTAAACACCAGTGCTCCCAACGATATGCAATGAAGAGCCCCTATGCCCTTAAACAGCTAGTTCTGTGGAAAGGATAAGTGGGTTTCCCTGACAGAAACGTACAGGTTAGGGTGCCTTTCAGTGTGGAGGTTCCTTGCTGAGGATTTAGTCAGTGAGAGCAGTCATTGGACCCTGCCAGCAAATCTTTTGAAGATTCCTGTGGTGTTGTGGAGAGTGGGCCTCTTTTACGCAGTTGCTGGGCTCCTCTGGGAATAATCTGCATATAGACCACTCCTTTCTAACCACTTTCATGCGCTACAATTGCTTGCATATGTTAACAGGGGGCAGTGGGGAACTCCCAGATAGTTTTAGGAAAAACATCAGAGTTTATTGGATAACCTACTCTTTGCCCAGGACTGGGCAGTTGTTAGGCCAAAATACCCAGGCCAGTCTTCAGGGACACAGTGGAGAGAATGGGCTTCAAATACAAGTGAATTTGCTCAAGCAAAGGACTCACAGGAAAGAGAAATTATGATCTGGGTAGCTTATACAGCTGGAAACCCTTTTAACAGCAACAGGATTGATCAGAAATGTGAATTGCCCTTTTTTCGTAACTCCTTGAAAAATCAGAAACATTTTTTATACCCATTTAAGCAAAATATTCCTTTTTTCTTTATGCTGTTTTATAATACATTACAGCACAGCATTTGTATACTGCAGCAATTAAGGAATAAAATAAGCATTGTCGAATAGCAATTAACTAAGCATTTCTGTAGGTTTGCTAAATAAATTGTATAGCACATCTGGCTATTTAAATAACCCTGTTCAATGAAAGCACATTTCACCCTGCATCCATTTGTGTAGGTTTGCTAAATAAATTGTATAGCACATCTGGCTATTTAAATAACCCTGTTCAATGAAAGCACATTTTACCCTGCATCCCTCTCTTGCCTTCTGGGCTCTCTACAACCTCTTTTCTCTGTTCGCTGCAAGCTCAAAGGGGCCAATAAAGAGAGCGATCAAGTGCAGCAGTTTTCATCGTCCCCACTCTTAAATGTACCCAAGGCCTATGTGGGAGAGCTCAGCAAGAACGTTCTTCCTTTTTCAAATAATTTCAAACCAGAACCAATCAGGATGATACTTTTAATAAGCTAACTATATCCTGTTTGGCAAATACCAATAGGTGTTAACTTTTTGTTAATGACAGTCATGGAATTCCCTTTAAAAAATTGTAAGTTGGTAAATGAGTATAATTACAGTATTGCTACTGTAGAAAATTGCATTGTCTCCCTCTTTTTCAGTAAAGTTTAGGTTAGTGTATCTAAATCTCATAGTGTCAACTGTATTTCTTTTTTTTTTTAGAAGGTGCATCACATTGAAAAATGAACACTTGTCAAAATGTCCATTATCACACGGCCAAATGCTTTTGATGGAAAATCTAGTTCTTTAATCTGCTGGTTGCATACATCTATGCAACTGGTGCTCAATCCATAATCTGATCTCAAACTCCTTGACATTCCATATTATCATCCTGTTGCTTTATACCAGCTCCTCGAAAGGTGAGATGGCTGCAAACTACAATATTCTACCACTATTGCCCAGTTCTCTGCCTGCTATGCCAACCACTCTTCTTAGTCTCTTACTTTCTTCCCTCTTACATAATGAATACACAAAGCTAACTAGATGTTTACGAAAAGTAATGATGAACAGTTCCAGCCACATATCTAGTGCAATACTATACACTGTAGTTAGCCACCCAAGCTGGCTTTGCTCTATGATTATGATTGCATTATATATTAGCGCCTGCAGGGGAGAGCTGGCCAATCCAGAAGCGAGGAATGCAAGCAGAATCTGCAAGTAGCCGCCTGCATTTCATGCAAGCCCCTGTGCCTCTGCCCAGTCTTCACCCTGTCCTTGGAGGTGGTTATGCAGGTTGAGTCTCTTCTGGAGTGCTACACCACCATTCCCTCCCCCCGACCCGCTGCCAACACACCTCCTGGCTCACTTCCAGGTCTTGGGAAAAGTTATTTCCAATCGCGGACATATGTCCAATTTCTTTTTAAGGGGAGCATGAATTGTGCAAAGCCTCGTTCCCTTAAAAACAATCAAAAGACGTATCAGCACCCCAAATACCCTCTCAGAGTGCTAATTGTGATACATAAGGGCAGGGATGGAAGGATGCACGTGTACCCACTTGGCTAGGGCTGGAGGCGCATTACCAGCCCTGCCCTTCTCCAAAAGTGGTATTTAACACTATATTGAAAACATTGATATCAATAACAGGCAAGGGCCACCCAAAGTTGACAATTACCCAGCCACAACACCATACTACGTACTTAACCTCAGGCTATGACTTTCCTTTAACACT
This sequence comes from Ambystoma mexicanum, assembly GCF_040938575.1. Classification (NCBI taxonomy): domain Eukaryota; kingdom Metazoa; phylum Chordata; class Amphibia; order Caudata; family Ambystomatidae; genus Ambystoma; species Ambystoma mexicanum. Next base: position 45,721,800 of record NC_090933.1, on the reverse strand, counting down.
GTGAACTTTCTGATTTACGAAACTTCTGAACTTCTCCTTACACAGCAAGTGATGGGTCATGCATAACAATATATGGGAGACTGTCCTGTGGAACAGCATCTCCACCCAGCTGCTCAGAGCCTTGCATTGAGAACTGTTTTCAGAGCCTTTTTTATCATACATGCTTGTGTTCATTCAGGCAGATAACTTTTTGCCTTTTACAGAAACGTATCTCATTAATGTCTTACTTCAGTTGTACACAAAAATCGGTATCGCTGCTCATTTAATATCCTGTGTACAAATATTTTCTGGTGACATCAAAAACACTATTACAAAATTGCTAATCAAAGTAGTCTGTTTGCTAATCAAGAAAATGTTGATAAGCAAACTGTGCTAATCAATTTTTGAAAACGAATGTATGCCTTGCTGCTCCAAATCATCACCACTAAGAGCGCCTATGCTTACCCGAAAAGCGGCTTCCTGTGCCCCAACAGGCCTTTCCAGCCCGTAGTCTAAAAGGAAAGGCAAAAGGGTAGAGAGCGGTGGAGAAGAAAAGGGGTGTAATAAATAAAGGACGCACAGTGAAATACATAAACTAGTATGTAAAATAGAGAGGGGTGAGGCCTGCTAGGAACATTATGGGGACGGTTATAGAAGTTGTGGCAGGACTCCCGTTGGGCTGATGATCGTTTTTTCTGGGAGTTAATCTCCATAATCCAGCCTTGTTTACCATTCTAGGCCAGGGCTGCAGTTACCTTGTCCTGTTAGAGAGAGGACAGCTTGAAGATCTTCGTTCTAACAGGGATGTGGAGTCTGCGTACCACCTTAATTTGCAGGTCTACTTTGGGCGTTCTGCCTTTTTAAGGTACTGAGTGTTGCTCATGTGTGTCATTGATTTATTTGTTGGTTTTTGGAGTGCAACATGTCACCTTCTAGTGGCCATGCACAGAGCAACATGATATTCATGTGAAACAACATGTCATAATAAAATGGGACATAACATTTCATAACCAGCTTGTATAACAAAAACCGTCATTGTGTCCCACAAAACTAAATTCAATTCTTTATCACATGTGCTTGTTATTGCAATAAATTGTCAATTTTCAAACATTTCATGCATACAAGATTTGATATTTTAAAAAGTGATGTTCAATATATTTCTAAAACCATATAGAAACTCCAATTTTGTGCAAAATAATTCCAGCAAACACAATAAAATGGTAACATGTAAGACCATGATAAAAATAGTAAAACTAACATGCATCAGGGAGCCACATCAATTGATGTATGACTTCTGAGTCACACTTTATGCAAGCACTTAGCTACAGCATGTAAGGTGGTTTTGCCACCTGTGCCACTACAATGCATAAACGCATCTTCCGTTCTTCGAGCTCCGTACAACAGGAGTCTTGGTTTCAGTTACCGCCTTCTAGGTTGTGGGTGTAATGGACATATCAGCAAGAAGTGAACGTCAGTTTCAGTGGCAGATTTAGGGTGTCCACGTGTATCATTGACATTCACATCCCCCTTGTTTTGGCGGCCAGGAAGTGGCAGCGTCCCTGATCTAAATTGTACATATAACTGCCTAAGGAACTTTGATTTTAGGATGTCTAAATATGTCTCATATCCTGTCAAAAAAAATCCTCCAGTAGTAGCTCAATGAGGAAGAGGCCTGCATTTTTTGAAAATGAAAGAGGCGATAAATAAATAAATAAATGGCAAGGAAAAAGCACAAAACTCCCTTAAAAGTAGAAATTGCAATTTGGTTACAAACTTGCAATTGTGAAGGGCGGATTAAGAATTGAAAACTGAAGCGTGAATCAGATTTCGGTACATGAAGTGAGGGAGGTAGTGAAAGACTAAACAGGGGCTATTTTGGAGTGATGCTGCACACACCCCAAATACAAAAAGAAGTGTACATCAAAATCACAATTTCAAGGTAACATTTCCAGCAGATATGCATTTGGGAACGAAGCACATAGATTCTAACGGAACCACATTTACACACCCTGTCCCAGCAGTTTACACAGGACATAGAATAGGATAACACAACACTGCGTAGAATGCCAAGCCTAAAACAGCATGGCATTTCCAACATAGAATATCCACATAGCAAAACAAGGCACGGTGTACCATACCAAACAGCCATAGAACTCAGAATAACAGCAATGCAAAGATAGCATGTTGCAAATAAGACAAGAGAATCGGTGTTCCACACCGGTTCCACACCCTTTATCCCTACCGCTTGCTTCTCCACACACCTTTTAACAAAAAAGAAGGGTAAATGTGTTTTATGATAGTGAGTAACAGGGTTGATGACGGGCCTGATGAAAGCCAGGGTCAGAAAAATCCCTCGACATCTGAAGATTGATCAACACAAAACGTACAGTCTACGGTCTCATTGAGGCCCACTTTTGCCACTGTGTCCCGGCTCCCAAGCAAACGGTAGGTTTGCTCCAATTAACCTGGATCGATGCACATTTGCATAGATGGGGGGGGGGTGGGCTCCACCATCAACTGCATCACAGACTTTGAGCATGTCATCGCTCGGCTGGCACACTGATTCATTGGACCATACTGCCCATGTATAACCAAAGGTGGTCAGAGCGTTATTATGCAAGAGGGAGGATCATAGAACATGTTTCCATGGGAACGTGGTGCAGCAACTGGCCATAAGAGATCCATGGCATTGAAACAAAACAGAAAAAAACCATGCCATTTAGACATCTACTTAATATTAAAAGGCCAGATTTGGTCGGCTACCGTCATGCGCAGTAGAGGCTACCTGAGTGCACAGAATGCTCTGCTAGAGGGAGCTGTTGCCTTAGAATACTCAGTGGTCCAATTTGCACCGCGTCACCTGTTGTCACCGCTAGAGGGAGCTGTAGGTTTAGGATATATAGTGGTCCTACTGTGTGGATGAAAACCTGCACTTTGACCAGTGTACAAGAGCCTGTACACTAGTACTTCTATAATCCCGGTAAAATACATGCCAGTGGCAAGATGCTGCAGAGTAGGCCAATGGGGAGATAAAACTATTGATTTGTGCACTCCCTTTGCCGGACTTATTTCAGTTTTTGAGACAGCAGTGTGCAAATCAAACCGATCTGAATCAAACTATGCGCATGTAAAGTTTTAAAGAGAGAGATGATTTCTTGTAAAAATTGTAAATCAATTAAACAAGTACAATAAAATAAAAATAAGTATGCGGGTGTTTCTCCTGCTTATTCAAGGCCCACACAATAATGCCATCAACAGAAAAAGTGTTGCAATCCAGGCATCACACTTAGGTCTAAATGTACAAAACGTGCAGAGGCGATAATTAGCATATCCCTCGTCTGCCCGCGGGAACCCAGCTAGTCGTGGCTTTGTATTTGGCTCTGGTTTGATCCGGACACAATTCAATCCAGTATGCCGGATCCAGCCCTGACTCAGGGGTGTGCTATTCAGTAATCGGAAAGTAATCGCAGCCTGAGAGAGGTGGGAATAAAACGGTGATGTCATGACTGAGTCCTGCAGCCCCACCAACAAAATGGTGGGTGACGGGATAAGGCCCTTCAACCTGATTGAGCCCCACCAACAACATGGTGGGGTGACGGGATAAGGCCCTTCAACCTGCTCGAGCCCCACCAACAACATGGTGGGGTGACGGGATAAGGCCCTTCAACCTGATTGAGCCCCACCAACAAAATGGTGGGTGACGGGATAAGGCCCTTCAACCTGATTGAGCCCCACCAACAACATGGTGGGGTGACGGGATAAGGCCCTTCAACCTGCTCGAGCCCCACCAACAACATGGTGGGGTGACGGGATAAGGCCCTTCAACCTGATTGAGCCCCACCAACAACATGGTGGGGTGACGGGATAAGGCCCTTCAACCTGATTGAGCCCCACCAACAACATGGTGGGGTGACGGGATAAGGCCCTTCAACCTGCTCGAGCCCCACCAACAACATGGTGGGGTGACGGGATAAGGCCCTTCAACCTGATTGAGCCACAGCAACAACATGGTGGGGTGACGGGATAAGGCCCTTCAACCTGATTGAGCCCCACCAACAACATGGTGGGGTGACGGGATAAGGCCCTTCAACCTGCTTGAGCCCCAGCAACAACATGGTGGGGTGACGGGATAAGGCCCATCAACCTGCTTGAGCCCCAGCAACAACATGGTGGGGTGACGGGATAAGGCCCTTCAACCTGCTTGAGCCCCAGCAACAACATGGTGGGGTGACGGGATAAGGCCCTTCAACCTGATTGAGCCCCACCAACAACATGGTGGGGTGACGGGATAAGGCCCTTCAACCTGCTTGAGCCCCAGCAACAACCTGGTGGGTGTTGTGTCCTATTTCCATGGACATCTATTTGTTCAGTGTTAAGGTTGAGTCCTTCCTCTTTGTTTACGCCGATGTTGCGGCGTGGCCACGGAAGAAGGGAGAGGCGGGGCTACCGCCTCCGACGCCAGTTCTGGCGTCGATAATTAAAGAGAAGTGCAGCTCATTACCTCGGCTCCCGCGTCTCATTTTGAACGTGCGATTTATTGTGCAAATTCAAAGCACCCTGGAGCCCGATCGAAGTCGGACTCCAACACTGGCGACGAGGACGTCTGACCCACGCCCACCAGCAGGCTGCCCCAGCGTCGCGTGTGGAGCGCGAAGCAACGCTACTGCCTCCGGCGCTGCTACTAATCGCCGGCCCGCCCACGCCCACCCGCATAGTGCGCCAGCATCGTGTGTGGGCCAAGGAGCAGCGTCACTGCCGCCGGCTCCACAGTCATCAGCTGGCAGGTACAGTGCCACGTGTGGGCCATACCATTAAGCTGCTGCCCAGGCACGGCAGCCTTTTACACTGCCTGATTCAGCAGTAGGGGAGAAGGAAGCCCCCACCAGCTCACATTCATACCAGGAAAATTACTCTGCAGCCCAGCACCCAAGGGCCTCCTGCTGCTCATGTCACTCCCATGCAGCCCAAGTCACCACTAGCCCCTACGTTCAGAGGGCGAGGTCGTGCTGGTGTTGAAAGCAGTGAAGGACCATCAGCACATGCCACCTCAGTGAACAGAGTGCCACAACAACGCAGCCCTGCCAGTTCCACCAACATGTCGACTGACAACATTGACAGCGGCCTACAGAGCCCCCAAGCCAGCTCCACTCCGAGAGCAGCCAACAATGGAGAGGACACTTCCTCTGAATCTTTACAACTACAAGCAGTCCCTCACTTTGACATGACGGACACCAACAGCCTGGCACTCAGATGGGCTCGCTGGCTAAAGGAACTCCACATCTACATCGACGCCTCGGGCGTGCGAGAAGAACGCCGCTTGCGAGGCATCCTGCTTCATTCGTTGGGCCCCGTGGTGAGAGACATCGTGTTCGAAATGCCCGAGGACAACACCAACTCGTTCCAAGGCATAATTGACTCATTAAATGCATATTTCGCACCCTTACGGAACGTTGACTACGAGAGACACGTGTTCCACACAACGACGCAAGACAAAGATGAGAGCATGGACAACTTTATCATGAGGCTAAGGAAAAGAGCCAAGTACTGTGACTTTGATAAATACTCCACCGAAGAGGCCCTGAAATCTCAAGCCATCGCAGGGTGCGGCTCCCCTGACTTTCGAAGAAAATTGCTACAGAAAAGCAGGACACTAGAAGAGATCCTTCAAATTGCAAGAGCCGATGCTGCACTAACCCTACAAACGGAATCTCTAGGCAACATTTCCATCACGCAAAATGCAAAATCAGCCTCTCTCTGCCCCATCCGCACGCCTGTCAGCCCGACGGAACAAAAGAAATGCTATCGATGTGGTTTCCGCTTTCCCCATGTAGGTCCATGCCCGGCGATTGGACACCAGTGCGACAAATGCAGGGGGGACAACCACTTCCAGTCCGTCTGCAAGAACATCAAATCCCTCCACAACTCGGGAAGCAACAGAGAAGGCGGACGCTTTAGGCGGGAGAGCCCGCGCAGAAACTCACATCGAGGCTCCACACATGGAAGGAGGCGCTCTCACAGCTCAACCAAAGAACAAGCGCCCTCATCAAGGAGGCGAGAAGAGAGGAGAGAGAGAGAAACATCCAACCACCGAGAGAGCAGACGCTACTCTCCACACCGCAGACCAAGACATAGGATCAGATACGTGGATGATTCGCCTCAGGACCGACAGATAATTAGGTCCTCTTCATCCAGTGGAGAAAGAAAACGAGCCTACGTACATGCCATTGGAAATGCCACAGCGACTGAATACAGTCCGACCTTACTACTCCAACTGAACGGCCAAGACCTAGAATTTCTGATAGACACGGGCGCCACCGTGAATGTCATCAATGACATGATATACAAATCATTGAAAATCAAGAAAGACCTAAAGAAAGCCGACACGCTAATATACCCCTACGGATCCAACAGACCGCTAGACTGTATCGGGATGTTCAATGCACGCTGCATGTACAAGGAGCAGAGCCAGAAAGTAAAGGTATACGTAATCAAGGGCGAAGTTCCAGGAGGAAGCATCCTAAGCTTCCGCACAGCGATACAAATGGGCCTCATCAGCATCATGTATCAGATCATGTCTGCATACACCTCCGGCGCCAAAGACATGATACAGAAGATATTCCCGTCACTCTTTAAAGGACTAGGGTGCCTAAAGGACAAGCAAATCAAGCTGCACATTAATCAGCAAGTAAAACCCATCGCCCAACACTATCGGGGCATTCCCCTCAATATACAACGGCAAGTTGAAGATGAGATCCACTCGCTACTCCAACAAGGCATAATTGAACCAGCATCGGGCCCAACTCCATGGGTTTCACCAATAGTACCGGTACCCAAGAAGGATGGCACCTCCAAAATACGCCTCTGTGTAGACATGCGTGCTCCAAATGTGGCCATTGAAAGAGAACGGCATCTGGCTCCACGCATGACGGACATGATACACCTCCTACATGGAGCCACCGTCTTTTCGAAGCTTGACCTGAACAAGGGCTACCACCAACTCGAACTTCACCCGTCTTCTCGATACATAACCACCTTCTCAACCCATCTAGGACTCTTCAGATACAAGAGACTAAGTTTTGGTGTGTCATCTGCAGCCGAGATCTTTCAGAACGAGATACATCAAATAATTAAGCACATCCCGCACTGTTTGAATTACAGCGATGACATTCTAATCTTCGGCACCTCCCAAGAAAGCCACGATGACACGCTACGAAGAGTCTGCATGGCTCTAGAAAACGCCAATCTCACGCTCAACCCGGAAAAATGTGAGATCAACAAGAACACTCTGAAGTTCTTTGGACACATATTCTCAAACAAGGGCATGCGCCCAGATCCCGAAAAGGTGCAAGCCCTGGTGGATGCCCCCACTCCCACTTCAGCATCCGGCATACGGTCCTTTCTGGGCATGGCAAGCTATTGCACGAGGTACATTCAGGACTTTGCGTCTGTGAGCACCCCGCTAAGAGTCCTCACCGGGAAGGACCAAGAATTTGAATGGACAACAGAATGCGAAAAGGCCTTCCAGGAAATCAAACGACGCATATCATCAGCGTCATGCATGGCCTATTACGACCCTGATTATGACACGGAACTCACAGTGGACGCCAGTCCCGTAGGTTTGGGGGCCATTCTAGCTCAATCCAGACCGGGAGCGCCGCCCAATGCACCCAAGCGCATAGTAGCCTGCGCCAGTCGGAGCCTATCAAAGGCAGAATGCGCGTACTCGCAACCCGAAAAGGAGAGTCTCGCAGTTGTATGGGCGTGCGAGCACTACCATCTCTTCTTATATGGCCGCCCATTCACGATCGTGACAGATCACCAAGCACTGACAACGATATATGGCAAACCCACGGCCAAAATGCCACCCCGAATCGCCAGATGGGGTCTACGCTTACAGGAATATTCTTTCAAGATTATACATCGCCCGGGAAAAGAGAACAACCCAGCTGACTTTCTCTCCAGACATCCCCTACCAGCTCAAGTGGAACGACAATCCACAAAAGCAAATCAATACCTCAACTTTCTAGTCAACAATGCACTCCCCAAGCATGTCTCCGTTGCTCAACTCGTGGAAGCCACATCTACAGATAAGATGATGCCCATCATTAAAGAGTGTCTGCGAACGGACCGGTGGCACGTCAAAGACCTGACCGAAGCCGAAAAGGCTCAACTCCGTATTTTCAAACTGATACGCCACACGCTATCTGTGTCCCCGGAAGGTTTGCTGCTCAAGGAGAACCGAATTGTAATACCCTCCAGCCGGCAGAAGCAAATACTGGACATAGCTCACGCTGGCCACCGCAGAATAGTGTCCACCAAGAGACAACTCAGAACAAAGGTCTGGTTCCCCAAACTGGACGAACAAGTAGAACAGATTCTCGGCAATTGCCTTACCTGCCAGGCGGTGGGCCACCGAACATTCCCGGCACCCCTACAACCATCAGAGATGCCCCCACAAGTATGGGACCGCGTGGCTGTAGACATGTTTGGACCCCTGGCAAACGGGAAATATGTTCTGGTAATTATAGACGAAATGTCAAGGTTCCCGGAGGTGCATCTCATTCACTCTACAAGTGCCCAAGCGGTTATACCCGCCCTGGACAAGACATTTGCTGATTATGGTATACCATCGACAGTTAAGTCAGACAATGGCCCACCGTTCAGTGGACATGACTTCGCAATGTTCGCAGAACACCTTGGTTTCCAGCATAGAACAATCACACCTCTGTGGCCACAAGCGAACGGAATGGCTGAAAAATTCATGAGCTCTCTCAAGAGAACCCTCCAAATATGTTCCATCACCAACCGTTCATTCATGCAGGCCATCTGCACCCTCCTACGCGAGTACCGGAACACTCCACACAGCACTACAGGGGTGTGTCCGTCCACACTAATGTTCGGGCGCATCATACGCACGCAACTGCCACACAATCCTCAGGCCCGCCCGTCGCCAACGGCCGTTGGTGACGCCATCAAAAGAGATAAGCGGAGCAAACAATTAACGAAGACCTACACTGACCTAAAGAGACAGGCCAAGCCTTGTCACATTCAAGTGGGCGACGTGGTGCTGGTAAGGCAAGAACAAAACACCAAAGACACCCCGGCATTTAGACCTGAGCCCCTAGAAGTGACGCACGTGAGTGGCTCCATGATAACAGCAGCCAGCCCCTCAGGGTCCATCACGAGAAACTCATCATTCTTCAAGAACTTTGAAGGACACTCTGAACCAATCACTGATCGCTCGAGGACTGACCAGGAATCATCAGAAGTGCGGTCAGAGTATCAGATGGAAGCACGAGATGCGGACGACAGCGACAGCGACACACCCGTACGGTGGGAGAAGACACCACGGAGAAGCCCATCCAAACGGACTATTCGCCGACCACCTAGGTGGATAGAAGAAATGTAAGAACTGAGCTCCTCATTTAAGTGGGGGGGAGATGTTGTGTCCTATTTCCATGGACATCTATTTGTTCAGTGTTAAGGTTGAGTCCTTCCTCTTTGTTTACGCCGATGTTGCGGCGTGGCCACGGAAGAAGGGAGAGGCGGGGCTACCGCCTCCGACGCCAGTTCTGGCGTCGATAATTAAAGAGAAGTGCAGCTCATTACCTCGGCTCCCGCGTCTCATTTTGAACGTGCGATTTATTGTGCAAATTCAAAGCACCCTGGAGCCCGATCGAAGTCGGACTCCAACAGTGGGGTGACGGGATAAGGCCCTTCAACCTGACTGATACCATAGGCTCCTACTGAGTGTTCAGCTGCAAACGCCTCCCAGGCTACTTCCCATATCCAGTGCTGGAAATGGAAATAGGGTGTAGAGAGGCTGGGTGGTCAGAAGGATGAGGGTGTAGCTCAAAGGCATGGAGTGAGTGATGGAAGGAAAGTTATGGGCTTGTGGAAAGTGTAAACAATGCTAGCCGAACATAACACTTTGTTTCGTAAAGATCTTTAAAACGACAAATCACACTATAAACCAACCTGTAAATGTTTAAATTATTATAGAAACACGGTGATTGAAAAAAAGAGTATGAGTGCAGCTTTATTTTACCCCCATCATGAATGGAAGTGTACAAGTACCTGCATGCAAAGTCATGTGAATCTTAAAAAACTGCTCATCAGGGATTTACCTGCTTGTAATCATTGTTTCATGCACCCCTCCATTTCTAGTCACCCCACATGCACCGCTCGAGGGACAGGACACTGCCCTAATTACCCAAATGTTGCTGTGTCTGCAGCATTGACCGATGTGAGTGGGAGCGGTCGGGAGCGGTGTTCCACTACTTTTATTTTTTTTCTGTTTACCATTCCTCTACTTATTACGACCATATTCACCATTATATAAAGAGAATGTGCACATTTAAATCCCTTGTAGGTGTAAAGATGTAATAGGAGCCTTTGTTACTAGTCGCTTAGACAATTGAGAGCTTGGGGACCAATTCCGTTGGTGACAGTGCGCGGCTGGTTGCGCTGCGTGGTACAAATACCTTTAACATTAACTATTGCATGCCCCGGCTGCAACACCTTGCCACATGTTGCACTATGCTTTGCCCCAGCCGCCACACTTGTCACACGTTGCACTATGCTTCCGCCTACCCTCTCCCCTGCCGAGACCACAGTTCCACTACTTTCTTCGGTACACTTCTACCACTGGTCTGCAGCCATTTAACCTCAATCGCTTTGCCTTTTAAATTCTTTGCTGTAGCAAACAGAAGTGCTGAAAGGACATTTGACAAACCCCAGTGCAAGGATGGCCACGAGCCGCCCTGTTTCCTCTGTGGGCTTAAATTCAATTGAGAAAAAGACAAAAAGAGCACGGAAGTTAGTTTCTGAGACTGCAAAAAGTTGACTCTGCACCCAGGTCAGGCGCACACTTTGCCCGCACACTTCACGGTTCATCGCTGGTGTTGCTGACCACTCGTTCATGGACGGTTTCCCTAAACCCGGAATCCAAGCAACGCATGTGTGCCGTGTTCTAGTTCCGCAGAAAAGCAGCACTATTCCTGCACTGCAGACATGAAACACGTGTGATAGTTAGGTTACATCGTCGCTCTGTCTATATACACGGAAAACAGCTTTTACGCTGGAGTGTTCAAGAGCTCATCTTGTTTGGGAGCCCTACAACATGTTGGCGCTCAGATGTGCACAGCACCGGAGCACTCTCTGCCTGCCACTTGGGGTATGCACCTAGCTCCTCGCTACATGCAAGTGGCATACAGACCACCTCCTTTTTCTCTTCTGTGAGAACACAGGCAGAACACAGAATGGTGTCTACATTCAGAGGCTGGAGGTGGGCAAGCACGTGTATGGTCAGACTGGTGTATGAAGGCACAATTGCTTCAATGGATTTGGTAGGGATGGCTTTGAAAGAAAGGACAAAGGAGAATTCCTACTTGCCCGAGGAGATTTGGAGAGGAAACAATTGGGCCATGCTATGATGCCAGATGCATGCATTTTGAGAATTGTGGTTTTGGAATAGATACTCCAAACTAGGTCATCATTTAGACTGATAGGTAGCAGGTGTTATGTTGTTGCGGCTCCAGTACTCCGCCTATGTGGAGGCGGGCTGAGAGCGGGTGAGAAGGAAAGGAAGTGACGAGGAGAGATGAGGTGGTCTTCAGTTAATACATGACAGATTTGGAAACAGTCCTCTGGTCTTGCATGTTGTTTATTCAGTAGGCTTATGAAGAGGCCCAGTCCTACTTAAGGCGGATAAAACACTAGCAACAAGTAGCGAAGACTTGCAGTGTGAAACCTGCACCGTATGAGGTGCGGACAGGCAGCGCGGGCCCCGTGGGACCACACAGCGTCGGCCAGTCGAGGGGAGGGCAGACTGCGCTAGAGCGAGCAGAGAGCCTCGATGCGAGCCTTGCTCGGTTCGAGGAGCTGGGGAGGCTTGGATGACCGAGCAGAGACACGCGGGGAACATGTGTGAGGGCAGTGCCAACACAGACCCATTTTAGGCATAAGGGTGGTGGTGCAAGCCAGAAGAATAGGTGGCAGAGGCTAGCAGAATTCTGCTGTGAGTGAGAACACGCCGCCAGGCCACAACGTGTATGGGATTTCACCCACCCAGGACAGTGTGATAGAGCACGCCAGTAAACACAGTGTTGGTGGAAGGGAAAAGCACTGGTTGTGGCTCCAAAGGCCTTAGAGGGCCATCATAAAACACTAAGGTTGCAAAAAGAACGGGAAACAAGAATTAGGAACAGTACAATGACGGATTAAGACATCTTGGCCACCGTCTCAGAGTGGTCGTCAGGCATGTTCCCGCTAGCAGATGGTGAGCCTTTATCATTGCAACTACGCACAGCATCTGACCTAAAAGACACCAGCAATTTAGGACCAAGGTGGGCAGGCTGGATTAGATACTTCAAGGTTTATATAGGAGTGCTAAGGCAATTGGAGGATGAAACGAAAAAGAACCTCCTGACGCTGGCTGTGGGAGTGGCAGTACACGACATTCTGTATGAACTGTTAGACAATGAAAATGCATAATTTGATGAATTAAAAGATGCATTCTCTTTATATTTCTCACCAAATACATATGTCGATTATGAACGGCACATATTTCATAAGACCACAGAAGACAAGGGAGAATCTCTGGACAGCTTTGTCATGAGGCTCCGTATCAGAATTAAACATTGTGAGTTCCACCGGTACTCCAACGTAGAGGTGCTGAGATCCCAAGTGATAGCCGGCTGTGAATCCCCACTGTTTAGAAAGAAGCTGCTACAGAAACAATGCTCGCTGGCGGAAATACTGACGATGGCATGCACAGAATCAGCTACAGAACTGAAGGTGGAGACAATGAACAAACTGAAACTACACCCACCCAGAAAGGAACAAGAAAACATCAACAAACTGACCCTGGCACAAGGCGGCCAAACCTTACTCAGGTGAAATGACAGGTCACGCTGAGCCTGATCCTCAGGTTAGGGAAAAGGATGAGAAAGAAAAGCAAAAGATGAAAATGTATGCATCACACCAGAAGAGGGGCCAAGGAAACAAATGTTCCGATAGGTGATCAAGCTGTTGTACGTCAACTTCTCAAGAGAAAGGAAGACCCAACATTTCTGCCGGACCTCCTGACAGTGACGCACAAGAAGGGCACAATGATAAAAGGGGAGCATTACCTGTAATACGTCACATTTCAAGGAATACCCAGGTTTGGAAAGAGGATTGTGGTGTAGCCAGAGAAGGGGAGGTAGTCGAAATGACTCCGAAGCCTCATACTTAGGTGATTGCGAGCTGTCAGACAAAGAATGGAAGGTTTTGCAAAGCCTTTCACATGGGAGCCCAGAACATTCCAGAGAAGAGCGTCCCACGAGCACCCGAATAAAACCTCTGTAACCAATTGAGGAAATTAGTTAAGCTGGACTTAATGTATACATAGGGGGAGATGTAATGTTGTTGCGGCTCCAGCCAACCGCCTCGTTATGTGGAGGCGGGGCTGAGAGTGGGTGAGTAGCCTTATTGAGTAGACTTATGAAGAAGCCCAGTACGACCTAAGGCAGACAGAACAGCTGGCTCGTCCTGAAATAATCGTTGAGGAGATTAAGCCTTCCCTCACCACCCACCTTCAACCTTTGACGGGAGGATAGCTCAGTGTCAACGTGATCGCCTTGGAAGCAATGCGTCACGGAGTAACGCAAGTTCGATCCCTGGGTCAGCGCTTAGAAACCTCTGGGTATTAAGCGCGTTATAAATAACCTATCATATATCAATCTCGTTAACCACTTTCCCCATTATCTAGGAATTATTAGCAATCCTAGTTCCAAATAGTGCACGCATTCGCTCAAGTAAAAAGTCTGAAATGCACAGCGCCTGATTTTGCTGAAAATACAGCGTGCTGCAAATAGTATGTGCTTGCTCGCAGAATTCGAGATCTGATGCAGAGCGCGTCATCCCCTCTGGGGAGTCGCAAGACACTGGAATGGCAGCGATCTGGAAAAGCCTGTCAAGCAAGATGCAGCTACCTGGAATTTCAAGCCTTCTTGAGAAAGGCCTGCAGCCCCAGTCAAAGGAAAGTCCTGGAGTGGTTGCAATTCTTCACCGAGGAAGAATGCGGGCCTTGTACTCAGCCACATAACACTGAGTACGTGTGGGATACAGGCCAACACAGCCTTCAGGCACGTGCTCCAATCCAAGCCCTCACAACAGGCAGCTACCACGCTGGCCACGGAAGAGCCTGTGAGGTTAACACATTCAACTGCTCACTGATTTAATCCCATCAGAAAATACAACCCACAATACTTTAACAAATACAGCTACACTCACACAACAACTTCATGGAAGGAAGATGGTGCCTAACCAAAGAACATTCTGTGTCTCTCGTGTGAAGGTGTGGCCTGCCTTGTTTTAATTTGTTTTTGTATTGAGAAATATGAGCTTCGGTTCCCTTCACTGATTGCTCTGCAAGGATTTCATTAGTTGGTTGTTTTTCGTCTTGCAACTGGCGTTGAGCAGTTGCAAGGGCCGGCCTCGTTACAGGGAACAGCGCGCTCTGCCCGTATACAAATGCCGAGCCGTGAGCTCTTCCCCAGGGCCGCTTCCGGATGCGAACGTGTGCGTGTAAACAACATGCCAGCTCTGCTGAAATGCTTTCTGGGGAAGCGCGCGCTGCGCGAGCTCTGACGGTTTGCAGAAACCTGGCTCACTGCAATAAACCACGCGCAGCGTCTAAATAAAGAGGTCGACTTCTGAAAACATTGGAAGCGGGGTTTGGGGGGGCGGGAGGACACACGGCTTTAAACTCAGCTGGTTTAGAAGAGGCTGAAGCACTACCCACTTCAACTTGCCAGCCAAAAAACAAACCGCTCAATAGAATGTGCACTTTTGTAACAATTCATAAACCGGGAAGTGACATAGTGTGGAGGAATGGCTGGTTGGGGGCAGCATCCCCCACAAACCCAATCAATGCTGCTACACTTTGTAAAAAAAAAAGGCCACTATATTTCCTTAAACCAAGTGTATTGGTACCTTTTTCCTGGTGGCTTGGGCCAAGGCACCCTCTAATTTTAATTGTAGCGTGGGTGGGGGCGAACTGCGCCAAGCGTATTTGAACCATTTACTGGCAAGCACCCCGTTTATTACATTTTTTTGCGGGGAAAATCGGCCCCTCCCCAGCTCTGCTGGTATCCCAAGCAACTCTCTTCACCATGCCATTTTCTGGCTGCTTGATTTGATATGATATGATATTTTATTTGTATCGCGCTCATACACAAGTGTTTCAGAGCGCGACAAGGCAAGGGAAGGGGAACAGAGGAGAACACATCACCGATCTTACTAGGCCCAGTGACATTGAGAACGTGCAAGTGCATGGGAAAAGGCAAAGGGGAGAAAGTGCATGGACGCGGGAGAGAGGAGAGTGCAGAGCAGAGGAGAAAAGATAAATAATAATAAATACAAATAAATAGATAATAGAGGCAATAAACAGTGGTAGTGCAGCCAGCAAGTGACAAGTGCAGTGTTTACAGCAGCAGACTGGGTAAGTCTAAATAAGTGCAGAAAAGGAAGAAAAATGGGATTGGGCGTGGGACTGTATGGGTACACATACAGTCCCCATTTCAAGGGGTGGCCAGGTGGCAGTGCAGGAAGGTGGCAGGGTGAGCAGGTACCTGGGCCCAGGGGACAGGGGGTGGCCAGGTGCACAGTGCCAAGAGAGAGCAGATCAGCAGGGGATAGAGGGAGCGAAGACAGAAGAAAAGAGGAAGGTCTTGAGATGCTTCTGGGAACCGTAGATGGTTCTCCTCATGTTTTAGAGTGGCAGGGAGGCTATTCCAGAGGGGGGCCCCAGCCGAAGACAGAGATCTACCCCAGCACGTTTCTTAGAAAAACGACTGACCGTGAGGGAGTTAGAGATAGAGGAACGAAGAGCTTGAGAGGGGAGGTATTTACGGAGGGATAGCTGAAGGTATTTTGGACCCAGGCCTTCCTTGGGAGGAAAGACCCACATTTACCGACGTTTAAGCCCTCCATCTTTCTTCCCCTGCTTACCAAGCGTGTTTTATTTGTAGAAGGCCATTTCCTGGCAACCTGGTAAGGGGAGGAGGTAGCTCACCGTGCTGACTACCACTTGTTTTATTCCACTTTTAGTTCTCTTAATCCAAGCGTTGTATTTTCCAGCCATTTTCTGGCAACTTGGGCGGGAAGGTAGGGTCATTTTGGAGGTTCCCCCTTGTGGCGCTGGCAGCATTGGTGCAAAGAGAGAAGAGGGTTGCAGGAGCCCCCTGCTCTTATGGAGAATTCTTTGCCTGAGGACATGCAGGCACTTTGGGTGCACATTCTGCATAGCCGGTGCTATGTCCAGTCCTTCTAGAGGACGCCCTTTTGTCGTTGTTTTGCTGGCCCTGTGATACTACCCAGTGAAGGATAGGTGCTACTTTCGCATCCCCTTCTTGAACAAAAGCGGCGCCTGTGAGGCTGTGGTTCCTTTTGTAGCCCTGTGTTTCCTTATGGCCATGTGTGTGTCAGTGAAACCTGCCTGGTGTCTGTCACTTCCACCCCTCCCGCCCCAGACCTATTGCTGTTACCAGGGCGGGGGAAGGAGGGAGTCCCTTTCTTCCTGCAAGTCACCTCCAGGCTTATGCGCCTGGGCCCTCTACCCATGGGGCTTTTCCCCTGCGGGTCCCCTGATAATAAACCTGGAAGTGACACAGTGTGGAGAAATGGCTGGATGGGGGCAGCCTCCACACCCCCAAACCCAACAATGCTGCTACCCTTTGTAAAAAATCACACAGAGAGGTGAGCGATGTGGAAGATTATGGCCGTAGGTTGTATTACCCATATGACAGTCATGGCATAACACAATAAAGCATAACAAACCAAACACATATTGATAAATGATATGCTTTTGGGCATCATGGGGTCAGAAGTGCGGGGGCCCTGCTCCAGAATGAGGCCAACTCAGGTCTGATCCATGCCGCCACACCTGACAGGCTAAACGGCCGATCGGGTTCCCCCAAAAGGAGCTCATTCGCATCCTCTTTCTGGCAAAGTCCAATAGAATTTGCTTGTGAATACTTCCATCCCTGCAAATGAAAGGTGGACCCCGTAGTGTCAACACGAACAGCTGTATAGCTTGATTACAAATCAAAAAGAAACTTTGGGAGAAAAGAAATACCATGGCATTTGTATTTTAAACACATATGGAGGCCAATAAAAACATGTACTGGTTTTCTTATAAGAAATCTTATTACAATCTTATAAGAACATTCAAAAATCCTTCATAAAAATAAAGGATTTTATAAGAATTGAAAAAGAAAATTATTGTAAAGAAAAAGGTGTAAAGTTCTTAGTATTCTTCCCACAACACCACCACTTTCTCAAAAATTCTTATATGCTATTTATAGGAATCCTACAAGGCATTTTGGGGTGGGTTATGCTGAGAGAAATGAATATGAACTGACCCCAAATTCCTGAAACTGACTGCCAAGTGTTGCAACTTCCCGCTAAAACATCTGCCGGTGCAACCCACATTCCTCAGGTAAAATGCCAGTAGCACGCCCACACCCAATTACATGCACCTAAGTGTTGGAGAGGGTCATAAGATCCCACATCGACAAAGTATCTTGTGACATGGTCTCCAGTTGGGTTTGCTTCACTCATCCCAGACAGCTGTTAGCGTTAGAGGCCAAAGCAAAGGTAGCCAGAGTGCTCTAGAATACTGTGTGGCATAACAAAATCAGGGGACCAGCACTTGTCAAAGACGGATGCAATATTTAACGTACCAGCATATATGCAGGAGCTAGGGAAACTCACACGATGGAGCCAACCTATGAGGTTATCGCCAAAGGTAGCCAGAGGGCTCTAAAATACCATGGGGCATAACATAAAGTCTGGGGAAGAGCACGTGTCATAGACTGCTGTATTCTTTAACGTGCCATCATATATGCAGGTGCTAGCGAAACTCACAGGATCCAATTACCCAGTGAGGTTATTGCCCTACGGCATGTCTGCAATCTTTGGCTCGCCAGATGTTTTGGTCCCCTGCTCCCATCAGCCCCAGATAGCAAAGTCAATGGCGAGGGCATGTCTGCAATCTTTGGCTCGCCAGATGTTTTGGTCCCCTGCTCCCATCAGCCCCAGATAGCAAAGTCAATGGCGAGGGCAGCTCTACAGATAAGTGGTGTTTTGTCCAATTTTACTCCCTAAAAATAGGCAAATACTCCCAAAAAATACAAATAGGTGGTAAAAATACTCCCAACAAAAAATAGGAAACAGACACGTAAGGTGCTCCTGTTTTCTGTGAAAAAGCTCCATGGACATGTTTGGACCAGCTGTGCACATAGTACCACAAGAAGAAACTACTATTATTACTGCCTGATTGGAAGAAGTAAACATGCATATTCTAATGTGTATGAATAACTAGGTGCACACAATTAAATATTACAAAAATATTTCTGTTTTCCAGTTAAAACATTTTTATTGGCTTATGAAATACTCCCATTGGGACTGGGACTTACATTTTTACTCCCTAAAACATCATATTACTCCCTACATTAAAAAATAGGGAGTAAAATACTCTCACTTCAAAATCTTATCTGGAGCAATGGGCGAGGGACCTTCATGGTTTTAGTGCAAAACATCTGGAGAGCCGCAGGTTGCAGTCCCCTGACTTAGGGAAAACCACACCTAGCAGACAACACTCTGCTAACTCAGGACTGTCTTCATTGCGAAGCGGCCATGTAAATACCAGACATTACTTTTCATAAATGCAGGTTAACCTAAAATGAACATAACATTACTGCTCTGTAGCTAGTAAGACAGACAGATTGATTGACTAAACGAAAGATAGATAGATAGATAGATAGATAGATAGATAGATAGATAGATAGATAGATAGATAGATAGATAGATAGATAGATAGATAGACATGCCTGTATGTTCGCTTGTCTTAATAGCTAGATAATAGATTCATGAATGTCTGGAGGATTCTTTACTGTGTGTGATTGCTTCCTTCATAGTAAAACGACATGCCGTAGTTTCATGCTATACTTGAGCACCAAAAATACAAAAGGGTCTGAGGCCCAAGAAGAAATCCATAGCAACCAGGTGAATAAAAACACTACAATACAGGGAAGTGCTGTACTTACTAACTTTGAATGCATTTTGCTGCTTAAAGATATCTGATATGTGCACATCCCACAAAAATACTATTGCATATTTGTTCATTATTAATAACTGCAGCCTTGGTCTATATATTCTCCATTTCCTCCCCGAGGGCCCATAAGCATCTACTGTTTAGTAGATGTGTATTTGCGCGTGTATTTGAAGAGTTGCTATGTTTGACGCGCAGAACAACAAAGACCCAGAAATGATCTTGTTCTGTTTCCCAAAGCATCCATAGCTTGGGTGCGACCAAGGACTGATCATGACATCACACAGTGCATTCATTGTCATGAAAAACAGCCTTTTGAAAATTGGCTCTGAAGTACATTGCGGCGTTGCTTTTGTTTTGAGCCTCAAATCAAGTCAAACTGAATGTAATCAATCTGGGGTACCAGCTGGTTCTTTACCTCTTTTTGTTCTTCTTGTCCAGTAGGAATTGTGGGTAAAGGCATATCATGTGTAATGTTGGATGTGACATAATTAGCAGTGGATTTAGATGGTTGCTCTGTTTATGCAAACATAACATTCTTTCAACTAAAGTTTTTACAATGAATTTCTATGGTTTATATTCTAGTGGGTTAACCATGACGGTACGTATCCTTTTTCCTGTGTTTATTTTTAAGTAACCTCTTATTCAAGTTTGATATTGATCCATTAAAGGAATAGAGTGCTCACAAATATTATTGTCCCAAAATTTGGGCAATAATCAAAAACATGCATTAAACATAATTTTAAAGAAAGTTCCTATGGAAACGTTTGAGCAAACTAGGCTCAAAGCGTTTACATGGGAGCATCCATTTGGCCATTCCAGGCAGCCTCCTCACATTTTTCGTTTTCCGATGAGAAATTGAATGGAAAATGTTGAAAGAAAAACAGGATACCAGATGTATTTCTCCCTCTCCCAGCCCAATACCCAGCTTTAGGCTTCACTCTTCAGGTATTATTATTATTATAAGAGTATTTATGGTGCGCAGACCTAGCTTCGGAAAGCAACAAATCGCTTTAACATCATAGGAGGAAATACATGCTGGGGGGTGCTGAGAAACAAGAGAGTCAGGGGCTAACAACGTGGGGGGCAGTTAGATGAGCAATTGGTCGGCAAAAGGATCCGCAAGCAACCAGGGGAGGAAACAGTGGGGATCAGATCACCCAATCTCGGGGCAAGGCGGTCTAAAGAAAAATCAATAGCTTTTTCATCAAACTATGTTGAGTGGTCCAATGAGGCCAGGAACAGGTACTTTGTTTGCATCATCCAAACTAAGTAATGTACTCACACATTACCAGTTTTCACCCCTTTCCAGCAGAAAGATAGCTTGAAAGCCATTAGACAATTCATTCTCCTCCAATGCTTACCAGCATCTTGGGCAGAGTGAAAAAGCTGAGACGCGGGATGTATTTATCCAGTAATGTGCTGATCTAAACTTTTCACTCGTTGAGTAATTTCTGGTTTCTTAATGCTGTGCGCTAAAGCTGTGGTGGCAAGAGACATAGAGGTTGACCTTCTCCAACAATACCGGCCAATGAAGCAGGCCATGATTGGTGCACGGCAATTGTGCAAGCAAGAGTAAGTCAATTTCAGGGAAGACACGTTTTGTTAAGTGTCACGTGCAAATAGCAGATGGAAAGCAAGGCAGCCTCACCTGTAAAGCTATTCAGTCACAATATTATGGCTTAAGTCAGGTGCCATGTCTGAATTAGTGTGTGATATGGAATGAATGAAGGTGAAAGGTTTTCATCTCGGTCAGGTGAGTTACAGAGGGATCAATGAGCTTGGTGCCTGCGTGGGGAATTCCCCCCACCTATTACTAGCTGACATGAGTAGCGCACTGTGAACGGGGGGCAACACGCTGGTTTTGGAAGCAAAGCCACACAGTGCAACAGAGGTTTGAATCCCTGACACGCGCTTAGAAACCGAACGCCGGTATGGTATGGGCAATGTTATAAACACACAATTAAATACAAATTAAATGTATTTGTTTAAGTGCTTTTAGAGAAGTGTAGCAACATTTGCAATGACTGCTGCAATTTAGTGCAACTAGAGTCCAACCTCTTACGCTGAAAACTGACGCCCTTCCTAGCTAAAGTTAGATGATCATATTTGTAACCGGATATGATCTGTTTCTAGCTTAAGCTTCCTGACCAAAGGTGGGTGCCAGAGTTTAAAGGAAGGATTCAGCTTAGCTAATGGTTCAAGCATAGACGCCGCCTTTGCTGCTTTGCACCGATTGGTTTTGATTCAGGAAGTGCGCAAATTGGGACAATGGCACGGTGGGGCTTGTTGTGAAGTGCTTGTTGCAAGTGTGCTTGGTAAGGAGGGAGATGTGTTGTGATGTGCTTGGTTAGTCTGATGTGGTTTGTCATGTGATTTATGATGTCACCCGAGTGCCTGTGGAATGTTGATGTCTGAGTGGGAGAATGCTGTGGTGAATGTTCTATGTTGTTTCAGTTGAGCCCTCCCTCCCTGGGTGATGGGTGCCGCTGTCTCTCTTTATTGCTTACGTCTTTTTCCTGATCTTCTTATCCTGTAACATGTAACTTAGTGAAACTGAAGTAAACTTAATAAGAAGTAACCTAAAGCTGCCTGGACTGTGATTTATAACATTGGCGACGATGATTTCTAAAAGGAAGAACCCCTGGTGCAAGGAAAGCAGAAAACAGAGACCTGGAGGACTACTGCGGGGGGTGCAGTAAACTTCAGGACCAGAAGGAAGACAACACCGCCCCCAAGTAAGCAAACCCATCACCCAGGGTGGATAAGGGAGGAGGTTTAATGGATCACTATTAATGGGGTCAGCAGCCCGCAAGTGATTGGGAGTGCTGCATCCCTGTACATAAGATGTTATGGATGTGATCCATTATGTTAAACGCTTGAACAGCAGCTCATCAACTAATAGGAGTGCTGTGTTGGGGGGCCATAAGGGACTTCCAGGGACAGCGGAGTGAAGTGAGGCTTGCCCTTATATTGGATGCGTCCCGTAAGCGAGGTGAAGTAAAGGAAACTGGGTGAAAAGCAGGCTTATCTCCTGTTTCCCTCGATGTCCACAAGGACAATGGAAGTGCATTATTGTTTTTAAATGCCTTTTGACTGGTTGGCGCTCGAATGTTTAGTGTAGCAATTTAAAATAAAAAAAAACTCCTGAAGCAGAAGTGGAATTGACATTATATCTGCCATTGAAATAAGGAAGTCCTAATAAGAGGTGGTCCGTTTATAAAAGTCGTGCGATATGGCATGGAGGATCCAGTAATTTTGCGTGATCAGTTCCACTGTTAATTATACATGGCATTAAAGAAGTGTCTGAGTAAATGACAGTGCCTGGCAAGCGACCGTTGGTCTTGGGTCAGCGCAGGAGTACCTTAGTCTTCTGTGGCAAGTTCAGGTCTGATGACGTCATGTGTCAACAGAAGGATTTGGCGATCCTTTGGAACTTGGTGAACTTCCCAGTGTTCTCGAGCTTAAACGCACGTACGAAAATAAATGCACAACGTGCGAAGCCGGGTTGCTTGAGCAAGGGACCTAACGAAAGTCACGCAACGTCAAGCTGTCTTGTGGGGAATCCGGAAGAGACAATGAAATTAACCCTCGTGGAAGGACGGTACACTGTCACATGACGAGGTATTTGTTGTGGCTATGAAGATGGAACCCCGTTCTGTCATGAACTGTGAGTCTTATAGGAGATATAGAGGCAGCCAACAAGGAGCATGATGAAGCAGGGATGGGCCCAGTTGATGCCGCTCCGTCTCAAATAGTGAGGTGTTTGAAGCGGCCAACGTATAAGGTGACTGATATAGGTTGTAATAACGTGATGAGCTACGTGCTATGTATTGAAAGTCTAAAGTCGCCAGGTTTATTAATGCGTTTCGTACCAGTATTGGGAATCAATCATCTTGTAATGCATGTTAAGATGACAGCATTTTTATTCTGTGAGATTTCTGTATTTTGGAAATGCGTTTGTCGAGAATGTCTTATGCCAAAGTATGAAGTGATATTTTCGTTATGTGAAGTTATGCTTCAACAACAATGTCGGAAGTATATTCTAGGGCCAGTAAGCATTCGTGAGTTGAACACAGTGGTGTTTGTGTTCATTTGAATATGCCTCGTACGTTTGCATATTTTGTAATCGTTGAGATTAGTTATGAAGTATAGTGCTAACATGTTTTAAGGATTTGCAGGCCCTATGGACTGTTGCTCATATGAAAAAATGCATATGTAAATGCAGAAGTATGTTGTGGCGCTCATTTCGGTGTGAGTGGTTAGTAAATTTGCAATTATGTTAGGGACCTAACATATTTCAAGGATTTGCAGGAATTTGGACTTCTGATTAGTTAAATTGTGCATAGCTGAATGCAATGCAAGATGATGATGCAAGGTGAAGCCTATGTGGATTGAGCTATTTAACGTTTTGAGGATTTTTAGGAGTAAGTTGTTACACAACAACATGGACTTTTAGGCATATGTAACAATCATATCGAGATGTGAAGAAATATTGCATATGCTAGGTATAAGATGTTGGAGTTTAAAAAGAAAATGTTAAATTAAGATGTAGGAATGTCATGTATATCCATGTACTTGAGAAGTATGGAAGTGAAGGCATGTCACTAGTATATTATCTAGTTAATAGGTATGGATGTATGAAAGAATGAGTGGGTGCAACATTCATTTTTTATTTAAGTATAAGTTTTAGATATTAGGGAGGTAGTGCCTCCGTTGGTATTAACAGTAGGTAGTTGCACTGTTTTGATGAGTATTGTTAGTGTCTAGGGTCTGTAGAAGGCTAGAGACCCAAGAGAGCTGTAACTTATCTTACAGTGCCCTCTTGTGTCGTGTTGCACTAAAAATGGCGACACGATAAAAGAAACTACGGGAAACAGCGTTCCCCGGTACTGACTGTCTTAAGGGCATGTCAGTTTCCCCGTAAGAAAGGAGCGAAAGCCCAGAGGAGTACGGCAGAAGGCTGTACTTCTCTGGCAAAGTCAAGAAAACAGGTTGAAAACAATAGCAAAAAGTTTAGGGGTTGCCACATGGAAGGAAAGTTCCCTACAATAACGAAATCTTTCCTAACATAGCGCCACTTAGTAGTGCACTCTTTTAGTGCTTTTAGTAGCACTGTTTAGGTCATGGAGATTGCGTTTTGTGATGCAACTAAGGTGAGGTAGCGCGCCTCTGTAGGTTTTATGTGTGAGTAGCGTTTTGTGATGCAACTAAGGTGAGGTAGCGCCTCTGTAGGTTTTATGTGTGAGTAAGGTGAATCCTGAGGGTAGCGCCTTGTCAAGAATTTTAATGAGTGGTTAGTGAGAGTTGCACTAATGTGAATGGTACTGGAAAGTCTAGTGTCTTTGTTATGGCGGTAGTGCACTCTTTGGAGAATCTGATTCTTATCCTAAGGGTCAGCTAGTAGAAGTCAGATGAAGCAGGTTGTTGGTAGGGGACGCCCTCCAGTTAATACCATGTTAAAGTTAAAGATGCTGTTCAAGGTGAAGAGTCGCATGGTTATTTGTTTATCTTTATGTGTTTTGTGTTAATCCTGGCTATTGTTATCTGGTCAGGGTTTGATTGTGCGACTTAATTGTATAGCCATTGAGAAGAGTGGTAGACTCAACCATATGTTTATGTAGGTGGTCTTGGAATTGACTGGCCAGCATCTCCAAGTTGTTTTAGGAGCTGTACACCTTGGTATGGTTAGGTTGGTTTGATTGGCTTGGTCCATCTGTATATCTTTGTTTCTGAGGCATGCATGTTGCTGGTTTTGTGTTAGTGAGCTGTGGAGGTTTTTTTTTTAATCTCTTATCTGTCTATGGTGATTTCGTTGTCATCCTGAATGACTAGTATTGCGTCGGGATGACAAGTGGTGCTTCAGGGTGGCAGCCTGAAGGCTCGCTTGTGGCAGGGGCGAGCAGGAGGACCAAAGTTGTTTTGTGTTGGTTATGGTATTGTGGGTTAGGTATAGCCTTGGATCTGGGCTGGTTTTTGTCTAGAGTCTGCCCGTGGCAGGGGTGGATGGGAGGTGATTAGTGTTGTTAATGATGGTGTTTAAGAATGATAGGCGGAGTTCTGGAATTGCATAGTTGTGGGTTTTTCATGTAAAACTTCCATTGCTCTCTGGTTTGGATGTGATGTGTGTTGTTTTGTGAAAATGTTTGGTAAGGAGGGAGATGTGTTGTGAAGTGCTTGTTGCAAGTGTGTTTGATAAGGAGGGAGATGTGTTGTGATGTGCTTGGTTAGTCTGATGTGGTTTGTCATGTGATTTATGATGTCACCCGAGTGCCTGTGGAATGTTGATGTCTGAGTGGGAGAATGCTGTGGTGAGTGTTCTATGTTGTTTCAGTTGAGCCCTCCCTCCCTGGGTGATGGGTGCCGCTGTCTCTCTTTATTGCTTACGTCTTTTTCCTGATCTTCTTATCCTGTAACATGTAACTTAATGAAACTGAAGTAAACTTAATAAGAAGTAACCTAAAGCTGCCTGGACTGTGATTTATAACATTGGCGACAATGATTTCTAAAAGGAAGAACCCCTGGTGCAAGGAAAGCAGAAAACAGAGACCTGGAGGACTACTGCGGGGGGTGCAGTAAACTTCAGGACCAGAAGGAAGACAACACCGCCCCCAAGTAAGCAAACCCATCACCCAGGGTGGATAAGGGAGGAGGTTTAATGGATCACTATTAATGGGGTCAGCAGCCCGCAAGTGATTGGGAGCGCTGCATCCCTGTACATAAGATGTTATGGATGTGATCCATTATGTTAAACGCTTGAACAGCAGCTCATCAACTAATAGGAGTGCTGTGTTGGGGGGCCATAAGGGACTTCCAGGGACAGCGGAGTGAAGTGAGGCTTGCCCTTATATTGGATGCGTCCCGTAAGCGAGGTGAAGTAAAGGAAACTGGGTGAAAAGCAGGCTTATCTCCTGTTTCCCTCGATGTCCACAAGGACAATGGAAGTGCATTATTGTTTTTAAATGCCTTTTGACTGGTTGGCGCTCGAATGTTTAGTGTAGCAATTTAAAATAAAAAAAAACTCCTGAAGCAGAAGTGGAATTGACATTATATCTGCCATTGAAATAAGGAAGTCCTAATAAGAGGTGGTCCGTTTATAAAAGTCGTGCGATATGGCATGGAGGATCCAGTAATTTTGCGTGATCAGTTCCACTGTTAATTATACATGGCATTAAAGAAGTGTCTGAGTAAATGACAGTGCCTGGCAAGCGACCGTTGGTCTTGGGTCAGCGCAGGAGTACCTTAGTCTTCTGTGGCAAGTTCAGGTCTGATGACGTCATGTGTCAACAGAAGGATTTGGCGATCCTTTGGAACTTGGTGAACTTCCCAGTGTTCTCGAGCTTAAACGCACGTACGAAAATAAATGCACAACGTGCGAAGCCGGGTTGCTTGAGCAAGGGACCTAACGAAAGTCACGCAACGTCAAGCTGTCTTGTGGGGAATCCGGAAGAGACAATGAAATTAACCCTCGTGGAAGGACGGTACACTGTCACATGACGAGGTATTTGTTGTGGCTATGAAGATGGAACCCCGTTCTGTCATGAACTGTGAGTCTTATAGGAGATATAGAGGCAGCCAACAAGGAGCATGATGAAGCAGGGATGGGCCCAGTTGATGCCGCTCCGTCTCAAATAGTGAGGTGTTTGAAGCGGCCAACGTATAAGGTGACTGATATAGGTTGTAATAACGTGATGAGCTACGTGCTATGTATTGAAAGTCTAAAGTCGCCAGGTTTATTAATGCGTTTCGTACCAGTATTGGGAATCAATCATCTTGTAATGCATGTTAAGATGACAGCATTTTTATTCTGTGAGATTTCTGTATTTTGGAAATGCGTTTGTCGAGAATGTCTTATGCCAAAGTATGAAGTGATATTTTCGTTATGTGAAGTTATGCTTCAACAACAATGTCGGAAGTATATTCTAGGGCCAGTAAGCATTCGTGAGTTGAACACGGTGGTGTTTGTGTTCATTTGAATATGCCTCGTACGTTTGCATATTTTGTAATCGTTGAGATTAGTTATGAAGTATAGTGCTAACATGTTTTAAGGATTTGCCGGCCCTATGGACTGTTGCTCATATGAAAAAATGCATATGTAAATGCAGAAGTATGTTGTGGCGCTCATTTCGGTGTGAGTGGTTAGTAAATTTGCAATTATGTTAGGGACCTAACATATTTCAAGGATTTGCAGGAATTTGGACTTCTGATTAGTTAAATTGTGCATAGCTGAATGCAATGCAAGATGATGATGCAAGGTGAAGCCTATGTGGATTGAGCTATTTAACGTTTTGAGGATTTTTAGGAGTAAGTTGTTACACAACAACATGGACTTTTAGGCATATGTAACAATCATATCGAGATGTGAAGAAATATTGCATATGCTAGGTATAAGATGTTGGAGTTTAAAAAGAAAATGTTAAATTAAGATGTAGGAATGTCATGTATATCCATGTACTTGAGAAGTATGGAAGTGAAGGCATGTCACTAGTATATTATCTAGTTAATAGGTATGGATGTATGAAAGAATGAGTGGGTGCAACATTCATTTTTTATTTAAGTATAAGTTTTAGATATTAGGGAGGTAGTGCCTCCGTTGGTATTAACAGTAGGTAGTTGCACTGTTTTGATGAGTATTGTTAGGTGGTAGAGCCACTTAGTAGTGCACTCTTTTAGTGCTTTTAGTAGCACTGTTTAGGTCATGGAGATTGCGTTTTGTGATGCAACTAAGGTGAGGTAGCGCGCCTCTGTAGGTTTTATGTGTGAGTAGCGTTTTGTGATGCAACTAAGGTGAGGTAGCGCCTCTGTAGGTTTTATGTGTGAGTAAGGTGAATCCTGAGGGTAGCGCCTTGTCAAGAATTTTAATGAGTGGTTAGTGAGAGTTGCACTAATGTGAATGGTACTGGAAAGTCTAGTGTCTTTGTTATGGCGGTAGTGCACTCTTTGGAGAATCTGATTCTTATCCTAAGGGTCAGCTAGTAGAAGTCAGATGAAGCAGGTTGTTGGTTGGGGACGCCCTCCAGTTAATACCATGTTAAAGTTAAAGATGCTGTTCAAGGTAAAGAGTCGCATGGTTATTTGTTTATCTTTATGTGTTTTGTGTTAATCCTGGCTATTGTTATCTGGTCAGGGTTTGATTGTGCGACTTAATTGTATAGCCATTGAGAAGAGTGGTAGACTCAACCATATGTTTATGTAGGTGGTCTTGGAATTGACTGGCCAGCATCTGCAAGTTGTTTTAGGAGCTGTACACCTTGGTATGGTTAGGTTGGTTTGATTGGCTTGGTCCATCTGTATATCTTTGTTTCTGAGGCATGCATGTTGCTGGTTTTGTGTTAGTGAGCTGTGGAGTTTTTTTTTAATCTCTTATCTGTCTATGGTGAATTCGTTGTCATCCTGAATGACTAGTATTGCGTCGGGATGACAAGTGGTGCTTCAGGGTGGCAGCCTGAAGGCTCGCCTGTGGCAGGGGCGAGCAGGAGGACCAACGTTGTTTTGTGTTGGTTATGGTATTGTGGGTTAGGTATAGCCTTGGATCTGGGCTGGTTTTTGTCTAGAGTCTGCCCGTGGCAGGGGTGGATGGGAGGTGATTAGTGTTGTTAATGATGGTGTTTAAGAATGATAGGCGGAGTTCTGGAATTGCATAGTTGTGGGTTTTTCATGTAAAACTTCCATTGCTCTCTGGTTTGGATGTGATGTGTGTTGTTTTGTGAAAATGTTTGGTAAGGAGGGAGATGTGTTGTGAAGTGCTTGTTGCAAGTGTGTTTGATAAGGAGGGAGATGTGTTGTGATGTGCTTGGTTAGTCTGATGTGGTTTGTCATGTGATTTATGATGTCACCCGAGTGCCTGTGGAAAGTTGATGTATGAGTGGGAGAATGCTGTGGTGAGTGTTCTATGTTGTTTCAGTTGAGCCCTCCCTCCCTGGGTGATGGGTGCTGGTGTCTCTCTTTATTGCTTATGTCTTATTCCTGATCTTCTTATCCTGTAACAAGTAACTTAATGGAAACTGAAGTAAATTTAATAAGAAGTAACCTAAAGCTGCCTGGACCGTGCTTTATAACATGGCTCTTTCAGGCAATGCACTGTGGATTTCTGTGTTAAATTATGAACCCACCACCCCCCAACAGATTGTAAAGCGAAAATGTGATGGCGGACAAAAAAGAAACATGGCATACATTACACTCGGAAAAAAATCTAAGTATACAGAAATGTTATGGTTTTGACGACCAGATAAGGTTGATTAGTGCAAAAAAGCACAGTCCCCTTCCCCCAGCCCCCTTTGTTGTTTCATTGTACTGTAGTCGAGGATGGCATCAGAGCCTTTCAGCCCTTTCAAATGAAAGGGGCTCGAGCCACAAGGGGGGGGCCCAGCCACTACCCCTATGTTGCCAGTCAGCAGTCTTGTTACACAGCAATATATTAATTTCTCTATTTTCGTTTTGGGGCTTAAAATGTGCGCTTTGCAGCGCTTGAATTACAAACTGTGGTTTCTCTTCGCATGGGATATACAGAAGCGTTATCACCTCGTTGCCTTCTAACACTGGTTCCTCCACGTCAGCCACTTGCTGACAGAGAAGGGTTTGGAGCTCTTCAGTGGGCATTTAGTGTTTAAGCTGGCTGGCCGTCTCGTGATAATCGGCGGCTATTAATGTTGTCTTTGTGGCGATTGTAATGTATGCGCCCGCTGGGTGCCTCAGCCGGTTTCCGCTCTAAACCAGGGCCCCCCAGCCATCATGTTGAAATGGGCTCCCTCACATCTTCAGCCGGGCTGACTGTAGTGTAAGTGCAGCTCCTGAAAAGCGTGCAGTAATATAACATCACGGATCTGCAGTCCATCCTTCACCCCCAGGATGCCATCAACTCCAAGACCACCTGTCATCTCCCTCCCCAATAAGCAATGCAGCAGCATCTCTATTTTCTGCCATTTTCTTTTCTTTTACCCACATAACTATTGATCCTGTTGGTGAGTTGAGGTAGGGGAGGTACGCGTCAGGCCAGCACAAGTGGCACAGTGCCATGCTCAGGCTGCCGCTGCACTGTGTGTCATTGCCCGTCTACACACTGTCTCGGCTGCACCGGCGCGTCTGATGGGAAGCTGCCAATGCGCAGCTATTAAAGGAAAGGGGCAGGCAGCCCAGTGGTGGTGACCTGCCCCGTGGCAATCAGCTTCCTAGGGCAGGTGCCCAGCCTCTCACGAAAGACATATCAGCTTTTAGTTCCTATCTTTCATTGTTATGAAAAGGCAGCACGCAACACAATGTGTGAAAAAATGGTTCCAAAAGCAAATCTAGACCTTCTTATCATGTACATACCTACAACACATGTGCCTGTTAATAGGTGGGAACTGGGAACCTTCTCAGACAGCAACTAAATGCTCTGCACTTGAGTCCGACTCACTTGCTGACTTAAGTAGCCCAGCTGCGCACCCTAGCCCTGACCTTCTCAGGACACAAGCGTCTACATAAGGATACATTTCTATATCAGATCGTGTACATGTCAGTACACCATACAACATGTGTATATCAGGAAACTTGTCCAGGTCATGATATCGACGTATCTATACTCCTAGATCATGCTTTCTGGGGGGGTCCATGTCACCATAGCTGTACCAGGATCAAGATGCACATGGCTCTAGCAGGGCACTCAGGTTTGCACAGGGACACGTGTGTTTAGTGTAGGGCATGCATGTCAACATCAGAATAGCTGCGTCTGTTCCGATATAACTGGAAATCCAAATATCTGAACAGACATTGCAATATGGGGATAACATACATGTGTGCAGATGCCTGTCCCTATATTAGCACAGAGTGCCATGTAGATGAGTGCCATGTAGATGAGGGCCATGTAGATGATGTATGTGTGTGCACAGGGGTGCATATGTATATCCATGCCAGTAAGCATACTCTATGTCTAAATCTGTATAGGCTTCCCATGTTTGTATCGAAATGCATGTTTCTGTCAGCTTCCAAGTGTGCATCAGTATACTTCTGTCCACATCAGGGTACACGAGGACATGTACACGTTTTTATACCATGGCGTATGTTTTTCATCAGGATACATATGCCTACATCGGAACAACTATGCTTAGGCCAGTGCAACTGGAGAACGGTAGCCGCAGCAACATGTATATTTAAAACAGCATAGCTATGACAACATCCATATATCTACGTGCATGTCAGAAAGGCCATGTTTATATCGGAATACATGTTTGTATCAGCAACCAACTCTACATCACCATACACGGGGATGCACCGATCAGGAGTGGAGACGTGTGCAAATCAGGACACGTCCGCCGGCATAAGGATGCACACGCCCACATCGCGGTGCTATTTCTACCTAGAAGCATGCCGGTGGGTGGCTAGCGATGCATGCGCCGGGCGGGTCTCGCTTACCCAGGGTCTTGACGGCGATCTGGCGGGTGAGCGGGGGCGGCAGGTTGATGCAGACCAGGTCCACGTCCTGGTGCAGCAGCACCTCGTCGATGCGGCTGGTGCAGAAGGGCACGCTCATCTCGCGGGCCAGCTCCTCGGCTTCCTCCTGCGTGCGGCCCCACAGCGCCTTCACGGCGAAGCCCTCCTCCTGCAGCAGCGGAATGATCACCCGGGTGGTCAGGCTGGTGCCGAAGACACCCACCCCGGGCAGCATGCTGGCGGCCAGGGGCCAGGGGACGGCAAGGAAGCCGGGGGCGCTGCTGCCTGGGCGCGGGTCTGGCGAGCAGAGGCGGCCGCCTTCTCCCCACCGCTGCCCTTGTGGTGACAGCGAGCACAGAAGCCGCAGAGCCCGCTCCTCTTCCCCTACCCTCCCCGCGCCGCGCACCACCCCTCCTCTCCCAAAGGCCCCGGGGTGCGCTGCACAGGCACACACCCACACCTCCCGCGGGCGACCCTCGCCTCCGCAGGGACAGGCCCCCTTTCCAATAGTGTCAAACCGCCAAGAGATAACGACGCCGGCAACCTCTTTCGGCTGCGAGAGGGAACATGACCAACATCATGCCTCCCACTAGATAAATTGCCGCTTGTTGTTCCTTTGTGGACGGCGGCAGGTGTTGGGTGAAGCAGCATCAGCTTGGCAGGCGCACCCACACTCCCCACGATACCCCATGCCTCTGTAATTGCAGGGTGTTCCAGTGTGGGAACAATGACAGCCGCGTCCGCCGCCTCAGGCAGCAGGCGAGGGGGCTGCCGGGCCGCAGTGAGTCGTGCAAGCCGCCGCAGCCGACAGCGACCTGTATTCTGACATGTGTCACAACGGTGACCCGGCGTGCACACGCACACGCACACCCTTTCATACACCGCGGCGAAAGGGAAGGACTCCGTCGCCCACTTAGGTGCTTAGTGTACGCTTTCCTGTCACGCCCTCTTCCGAGATTCGCGCGCCATTGGCTGCCACTCTACTGTAGCTGGGGGTGTGTTTTTTTTCTTTTCTGCGTGTGCCAAATAAATGGAAACATGAAAGTGGAACAGCTCAGACAAGCATATACCGTGCCAGGGAGTCGTGCACCCCAAGGCC
This sequence comes from Ambystoma mexicanum, assembly GCF_040938575.1. NCBI lineage: Eukaryota > Metazoa > Chordata > Amphibia > Caudata > Ambystomatidae > Ambystoma > Ambystoma mexicanum. Next base: position 45,689,215 of record NC_090933.1, on the reverse strand, counting down.
GTTCTTGGGGAAAATAACACCATAGGGAGGGCTTAAAGCAACACCCTGAACTGGTTTGGACCGGTGCAAATACAATCTCCACTGCTCTCTGCTCTTGTACTACACTTAAGCGACAAGCTGTTTCACATGCCCCTTCACTTTTAACCATTCCTTTGCCGTTCGTATTGCTATGCTGCCCTAATTAAGCTTCTTTGGGTAGACTCCACGTCGGAAGTGCTTTGATGACTGTGTTAGAATATCCAACAGGCAAGGTTATGCCCGGAATAAATAGCAAAGCTCCAAGCTGCACATTTCAAATTGAACTTTGAAGTCCGCTTTGGTAGAAAAGGAGATTGAATGTACAAGTGACAAGTAAATCCATTTTAGCTTCTCTGTGTCGGAGAGTTTTGCTTGCAGGATTCGTGAACCACACATACATTAAACGGAGTTATTTCCGTACCGGAAGCGGTTCACGTGTTGATGGGCTTCCAATCAATGTACTATGCAATGCATATGAATAACACAAAGACAGTGGCACTTGGCTTTTGGGCTCACTGCACAAAAAATCCCAGACTCAATTGAAGTGGAAAAGGTTGCTTTAATGTGACAGGCTACAGCTTACAAATACACGCCAACCTGGCTCCCTGGCCTTACAGACTACAGATCAAATAACAATTGCGAAAGCAATTAATTAATTAAACAAGTCATCCCTTCCTACCCCTTGTTCCCCCCCCCCCCAATCTCTCTCAACCTTCATTCCTGCTTTCTCCCCCATCTTCTCCCTCAGGCCATGCCCCTCCTTCTTCAATACCTCTGCCTCCTTTGTTTACCCCTGGGTCAGTCTGTTTGTGCAAACAGCCCCACCGCCCCCTTTACCATGCTACAACCACTTTTTTCTTCCCCCAAACATCCTCCAAAGGGCCATGTCCCCGGCACCAGAAAAACCCTCCACTGAGGTGTTCTTTCTGCCCCACAAACTCTTCTACCTCCAACCCTTTATGATATCTTCCACCGCCAACATAATGTCCATTAAATAGTACTGGTTCCTCATAGGTGACAAATTAACTCCATCTTCATGAAATACATCAAAAGCCTCATATTTGATGTTCGGGTGTGCAAGCATGTGCACCCCTGGGACCTTCAGAACTTCAACATCTCCCTGTTAATCTTCTTCCCCGTTGTGACCACAGCCCCCTCCTTCACAGCTCCCCTTCATACCCCCCTTGTCATCAACTCAGTCCAAACCAAAACAACCCCAGGCCAGATCTCCAGCAAACAACTAAGGTCCCCTCTTCATCTTCTTTAACAGCACCACACCTGTCTCCTTAACCAGATCGTTCTCCCCCCGCATGTAACACCAGAGCCCCGGAACCTCATTGAGCTCTCTCATCCTCGCCAGCATAGGCAACAGTTGGTTGCACCTGAGCCCTCCCACCCCAGACCATTTCAACAAAGCCAAATCGTAACTACACCCTAACTGGGTACCAAAACCCCCTTTTTCCGCATCTTTCCCTTTCCCGTTTCACTATGGAGTGTTCGCACATCCATATCTGAGTCAGTTCACCACTCCTCCGAGCCAAATCTGAAAAAATAGAAATGAGCTTCCCTCCAACGACCCACCCACCCCAGCCCGTTGTTCCCTAAGAGCCCCCTTTTTTCTGAGATCTCTGATGTACCCCTTACATTTTGCCGATCTCCAGCACCCCAGGCTCTTCACCTTCTCTTTGGACAGCCCTAGCCTACTCTCTTCAGACGCCACCCCCATCCTGAACAAATGAGTCCCAAAATCCACTGGCAACAGAGCCCTCCTCATCACCTCCAAAACAAAACCTGAGCAGCCGTCACCCCCTCCCTGTTCTCATGCTGAAAAACCAAACCGTCCCTTCCTTTACATCTCTCCCGCCATGGTAGTCCCACTCTCTCCGGACACAAATCCCTACTACCCCTATCCAAATGCACCCAAGAACCCCAGCCCAACTGATCTGTCTTTGCTTTACACATTTTGATAACCATGCTATCCTACGACAGGCAGACACCCCTCCACATCAGACGTCCATCTCCACACCCCCTCAGTACCAACTCTGACACCCGCAATGCCCCAAAAAACCTCCACATAAAACACGGCAAAAAAAAGTCTCTTTCCCACGGCGACCAGCATATGCCCTCCAGAACCTGGGACAAAGAATTTAACAGGATCACTGACACTGGCCTCCTGCCGTCCTTCCTCATCCTTCCAACATCATACGTGCCATTTCCCGTCCGCTAGGCTGAAAACCCCAGAACCACCTCCCATAAAAAGCAATGCATTACCTGCTATTGTTGCCCTGGACCGACCCTTACCCACACAGCTCAATATAAAGTCGATCACACCATCCCTCCTTCTCTCCTCTGCATCCTACATCCCCTTCCAACTGTGCGACCCCCCTTCAGAAACTCCAACCATGCTCTCCTGTATGCAGGCGTGATGCTGGGGCCAGTGAACCCTCTACTAAATGCAGGGCTCTCAATCTCCTAGCTGCCACAGCTCCTACGGAATCCGGTGCCCCTCCACCTCTGCTTCTGGTGGCAGCCCACAGAATCTCTGAAAACAAGATAATACATCAGCAATGCTGTTATCCTTACCTGGCACGTGCTTTGCCCAAAACACCACATTCAATTTCTGGTACCTCAGCACAAATTCCCTCGTTAGCCTGGCCACCCTCTGGTCCCTGGCTGACTGCTTGTTCACAATGTTCACCACTGCTTCGTTACACATTGAAATTCACTTTGTTATTCTGCAACTCTCTGCTGCACAAGTCCAACGCCACTAGCAACGGGAAACATTCCAGGAAAGCTATGCTTCTCCCCCCCTTCCACTGCTCAGGCCACCTCTCCGTGCACCATCTTCCCCTTCAGTGCACACCAAATCTGTCATGAACCACGGACATAGCCCCTTCTGGTCTTCCTGGTCCTGGTCCAGACGGAGAGTGTGTTCCTTGATACTTCCAACATGGCCGTGCCCAGTGCCGTGTTCCGTACTAGCCTGTACGTCGGACACGGCACGTTCTATAAATGGGCCACGCCCCTGCGCGTCTCAACGCTATCTCTAGGTAGTGTCTCGACATGTGTGTGCTGCTTGGCGTTACCCTTCCAAGTTCCTGGCCAACTCCCTTATTCTTTCTTCCCTTTTCCCCTGTTTCCAGTATCTTTTACCTTTCTTCGATCCTCTTCCTGGACGTCCTGGAACACGCCACTTCCTGGAACTTTGAACGCTCGTGCTGGAGTCAGACTGGACTCGCGCGCACTTATACAAGTCCCGGTCCGGCCGGGAGAAGGAGTCCTCCGCGGAACGCCACAAGAAGAGAACTCAGGTGAGCCGGGGGGAAACCTTTGACAAAATCCTCCATCACCTTCCACATCAGAGAAAACTGGCACCTCCCAAGCCACTAGGTCCCCTTGCAGCCACATAGATACACCATTAAATTCCTACAGAAATCTCATTCATAACCGTCAATCCTCTCTGACAGCCCCTGAAGCCCCCACCCTGTGATGTGGGTGTTTCGCCCCCACCATAGAATGGGCCATATTTTTACAAAAAGTGCGACCCGGGGCCATATCCCGACATGCAAAATTGAGATGCCCTACCAGTCTCTGCATGTCCACGAGTGTCAAATTATGCGCTGCTACAGCCCTCTCCAGCAACTATACCAGCTTGCTTAGCTTGTCGTCCGGCAAGCGTGAGGTAATGGCCACTGAATCCAGCTCAATTCCAGAAAAGTCAGGACCACCGCCAGCCACTCAGTATTATCCTCCGCCAAAGGCACTACCAACTCGAGCATCAACAACTGAAAAACCTCCAGCATTCTCTGGCACTCCTGCTCTTCGCCCTCCCCACTGATGAACATGAAATCATCCTAATAGTGCAAAACTCCCCCCAAAACCAGAACTGTAAGTGAAAACCCTGTGCGGAAAGGAGCTAAAATGCTGCTCAAATAATACACATGAGACTTCACAGCCCATCAGCAATGTTTTGTCTATGTAAATTTGACCGTCAAACTGCATCACCAGCAACCAAAAATCTTCCGGATGCACCAGCAACAAACAAAAAGACGACTCGATGTTGCATTTGGCCATAAAAGCACCACACCCTTTCTTCCTCACGAAACCCACTGCCTGATCCACACTTGCATAAGACACCCCATAATCCTCAGGGGCAATGAAATCATTCACGCACATGCCTTCTGGCAATGAAAAGTGGTGAATCAACCTGAACTCACAGCTACTTTTTTAGGCACACACCCTAAAGGGGACACCACCTGATCACCCAGCAAATCCCAAAACAGCCCAACCACCCTTCAGCCCCCTCCTTTTGCAGCTTCGCCCTCACCACCTCTGAATTCTCCTGAGCCGACTTCAGGTTTTCCACTCATCCACGGCCCCTGGTACCCCAACTTAAAACCATCCCAGAAATCTGCACCAGAAATCATGGCCCCTTCCCGGCTAAAAACAGAGCCATTCCTCCAGCACATCCATCTTAACTAGAGTATAAGCCTTTCCCCACAACCCCGCACCATGTCCCCTTCCTCTCTCTCCTGTCGCAAAACATTGCATGACGGGATGCTGTCCTGCACGTCAGCTGCACTCATGTCTGAATTTGCACACCAGCCTAGAGCAACCCTCTTTATTATTTTTTTTTGTTGTGTTTTTAGTAGACAAGGTATTTTTACACAGGTCCATACATTTGAACACAATACATAAAATAACTATACAATTCATCACAAACCGAGGCACTTGCGTCTTCATAAAAGTCCAATACTGCCAACAATACAATACGCCCCACTCCTATTGACATGGCGCTCAATACCACAAACCAAAACACACAGGAATGCAGACCGAGAAAAAAAAGGAAAGATAGCATAGGAGAAAAAGAAAGCACACTTTCAAGTTAGCAGCTCTAAATCGGCCTTCGCCAAAGGCATTACCCCATCAATTCTATCAAATATTTCCCTCAAAAATGTGTTAGTGTAAGCACAAGCCCCATGTGGCCTGTCAGCATAAATCTCTGCCGTAACTCATCTGTCAGCACCAACGAGGTTGAATTAATGTAGGGTTCGAAACGTAGGATCCTATTGTTAGTCTTGCGCGGACATGCCATAACCAAGTGTTCAATGTACTCCTTTTCATTCCCACACAGTCTGCAAAGACGTAATTCGGTGGGATCCCCATCTTTGGGCCTATCACTTCAAGTGTCGGCAGCACCCTAGCCTAAACCTGAGGTACCGTTCTCTGAGTTTTTGTGAGGGAAATGTCCCCAAATATCGCCTGACCTCCCTTGATGGGAAATGTGCAATTTTCTTCCCTCCATACAGCTTCAATCATCCCAGGTCCTAAATATCAGTTATTCTATCCCATCTTTTCATTTTCCCTTTTGGGGCTATTTCAGATACCCGCCCCTCCACTTCAATTTCTTGGAGACTCGTAAAATGCTCACAGTTTCTTTTAAATCCCTTCACCATTTGCACATTCAGATGCTGCAAGTAGAGTGCTGGCTTTCCCATCTGTGCAGGCACAGGTTCAAATCCCGGCAGGGCCAAACTCAGACTTTCATCCTTCCGAGGTCGATAAATGAGCACCACACACCGTGGGTAATAATAAGCAGCGCTCAGATGCCTAAGGGTTTGTAGCGCTATATAAAATTATTATTAAATATAATATATAAAAATATAATATATATTATTTATTATATATTATTATATTAATATAATATAATATATATTAAATATATAAAAATATTATTAAATTGTTATTATTAGATACAAATGAACATGTAATTTCTCGGCTTTTGAAATTTTTTACGAGAGTCAGGCTGCGCCTCATATAGTGAGCCCACCAGGAAACCAACCCCGGCTCAAGTATGATTACACTGACCGGAACAGAGGTGGGTAACCCCCTGCTTTTGCTTCAGGATCCTACCTTCTAATTTGTCCAAGAAGGGCCTATTCCTAAAGTTCAATAACTCACAACCACACAAGATGGTTGAAGTGATCTTTAACTTGTAAAACTCTATCAAGGGTATGAGCATGGGTGTAATTTTAGGGGGGGCATGGGTGTTTGTCCCCCCCCCAACTTTCATGGTACAGCATTCTGTCCCCATTCATTTGGCTGGGGCACCTTTTCTTCAGATGTCATGCCCCCCCCAACATTTTCTGCAAAGTTACTCCACTGGGTATGAGTGAATATGCACCGTCTCCTCTTGATTAATTTTAATAGGGACATGCAAGCTCCAACCTTCTCTTCCAAAGTCTTCTACTGTCTTTCTTGTTTTTCCCTATTCAAGATTAAAAAGCCCAAGTAGCACAGCTACCTTCTCCACAGCTATCTTGTTAATTGCCCACTTGTAGTTTTTCTGTCTTTTCACCTTACTGCAGATCATAACATACAATTTAGCAGGACTAGATGTGAGTTTATTGCGCTTGAGGTAGTCTGTGACCCCTGTCAACATCCGTTGTAGCCCTTGCAGAGTGTAATCCACTAGGATCAGATCATCTGCATAGGCGATACGTCCTACTGTAAGATCAGACCACCGGGGGGCATACCCGACCCACTCCCTCAATTCACACAGGTCCCTACCTCAATGTCCTTAGAGAGATTACAGCTGATATTTAGCTTAACCTTTGTGGAATTGCCTGTATATAACATCTGAATCAAGTTCAAAAGGCCAGGGTCCATCCCCAACTCGCCAGCTTGTTTCACAATAGGCCCAAGTCCACATTGTCAAATGCTGCCACATACAGAGCTATTGCCATTACCCCCCCCCACCTCTGACACATATGCGTTTAGCACCAAACCACTCTGTACAGTATCCACCCCCCTGCGGAAACAGGTCTGTAATGGGTGAAGCCCCTGTGAAGCCTCCGCCTCCCTTCTTACTTCTTTCGAAAGCAAGGTGGCGAACACTTTTAGAAGAGGTGTTCAGAAGGGAGATGGGGGGATAGCTCAGCGGGGAACTCCTACCTCCCTTTTTATAAATAGGGCCTAAGATAGATTTAGACCAAGAAAGGGGACATTTGCCTGTTTCCACTAACTGTTTAAACAAGTGGCTCAATATTTCTGCCCAAAGTGGGAGTTGTTTTTCAAAATTGAATTCGGCACCCCATCCGAGCCACTGGCCCATGAATTATTTAATTTGATAATCACTTCTTCAATGTCTTCTTTATCAAAGTGTCATGTCCATGCCCAGGGATAGCTCTCATCCTGGGACTAGGGTCACTTGCCTCCTTTAATTTGGTCTGGACAAACCTTACCCATGCCTCTTCAGATACAGTGCATGATTGGACTGAGACTTGCTTTGCACCGCTGTTATTTAAGGTCCACCAAATGGACCATATGTCTTTCTTGACGATATTCCTTAGATCTTGATTGACCTGTGTGTACTGCCTAAGTCTACGCTGCCAGCACCAAGATCTGTACTTCTGAGTTAGTGCCCTTTTCTCCTTGTGCTTTCCTGCCCATGTTAAAGACTTGGACTTGGAGATCTCCCTAATCTGTTTTCTCAGCCCACGTCTCCTAAGAACAACCTTGTTCAGCCTCTTGTCACTCCTATATTCAAAATGTACTCTGCCTTGAGTAAGTTGCACCTTCCCTGCCTCCTGCCCCAGTCTCGATAGCAAAATCTTGAAGCATTCAAGGGATGAGTGGCTCCTTTTCGTCAGGAATGAGAGGCTATTCCACCAGGCAGCCATTTTCATATTCAGTACAGTACTGAATATAGCTAGGCTGTACTGAACCAACCTATTCTGTGAGCTTACTATAACCAGGTTTCTTCTCTCCAATTACTCCTGATGCATTCCAGGTTCTTCCCATACCAGGGATAAAACCAACATAGTATGATCACTAAGATTAGTTTTCACCATCTCCAGAGTCTTTGTCTATTTCAAGGTCACACTTTTTTCAAAAATGTAGTCGATTGTGGCGGATGAGACTCTGCTCGACCAGGTAGGTTCCATTTCTCCCTTGGGATCGCCCGTTTTATTGGTTTAAGTAAAACCCCAACTTGACAGGAATTGGTACCACTTGCTCCCATTGCTGGTCTCTTTAGATGTATACACCTTTCTCACCTCAGCTCATGCATGTCCCCTTTCCCCCACTCTCCCAGAATCACATCACATTTGCAATTGAAATCTCCCCCAACTATAATCGGGCTCCCAGGATTTTCATTGTGCCAGACAAGCAAATAATTATCAACCTTGTTTATAATGCTCTCCACAGGCCCAGCAAGAGGGTTAAAATAGATATTTATCAGAAGGACAAGTGTGTTCTGACCTTCCCTCGTCCCAATTAGCCTGAGTGCCAACAGTCCCTTCTTACTAGACTTAAGTTCCTTAACCCCCCTCCGAAATGTCAGAATTTTAACGGCCACTAATAAGCCCCCACATGGGGTGCCCCTTAAGACCTTTGTTATTGTTCTTACAAATGATCGTATCCGCATTCACAAAAGAATTGTGCCCTCGCACGTTCCAGCTCATTAGCCTGAGGATCCCCCTATTGGAAGCCTGGCCGGAATCTCAGCTCCACTGGGAGAGCACCGGAAAGCCACCCCCATTCCAAAGAGTCTCAGTCTTTCCCGACCTGCCTGCGATGATCATTGCCAAAGACACATTTAACATAAGATATTCATATTTCGCCTCTTTCCCATTATTGCCTCTCCCCTTAGCGTGATAGCTCCCATATCCATTCAACAGTATTTATTCTTGGCACTCGCTTACCATGTTCTCGATTATCTTAGAATAGAAATGGACCATGCATTTCCCTAGGTGTGTGCGGTCGCATAAGTGCCCACATTTGATGTCCCTGGAGGAGATGGCTTTCAAGGCAGGAATGGAGGATAACAGCACCAGAACACGCTACCTATTGAAGGGCACATCCCTATCCTCATCAAAAACAGATTCAAAGGTGATTGGGCAGCTTCCCAACTTTGGCTGGCTATTGTCATGCTCACCCCCCCGCAACCCCACCCCTCGTTTCTGCCCTGTTCTCTATTTAGTTTGCCTACATATTTTTCACCATTCCCAGACCCCTTTGGTACATAGTTTCTAGGCCTCAGGCCTCCCCCCTCATGTCTATTTCAGGGCACCATTTTTTAAAAGCCCCCCTCCCTGCTGGGTTTCTGTAGGTGGCCGCCCCTGCTTCCTCTTGAATTACTCCAGTTCCCTCCCTAGATTTATGAGCCCTCCTAGGCCCCGCCTTGGCAGCTCTCGTTGGATTGGTCCCGTTGTCCTCGGACTCATATATATACCCCCTCTTTGTTTTCGTTGACAAGCCTCCAACCACCAATTCCTTGCGAGTGTTAACCATCCCTGGGTCCGTAGGGGGTACTTTATGAGTGCTTACCCCCACCCATTTTTTCCACCTTCTAGGAAGTGCAGTGCCTTTCTTGTGGTTGCTGGGTCTTTCCCTGAGCCCAACCCCAATGTTCCTGAGGAGCTTGCCGGACCCTCGATTAGTAGCCTTAGCCCCATTCTTTTGTTTTTTTTGTTTTTTTATTAAAGACTTTGTGCCAGCCCCCATTTGGTGAGCCCCTCGACACGTTGTTCCTCAGGTCCCCTTGGGCTTTACTTTCCACCGTTCCCCATTTTTTCTTCAGATCAGTCTTTGCCCCTGAAGAGCTTCCCAAATGTCTTTGTAACCCTTCAAATACTCTTGCTGCCCCATCCAAGAAGTCTGTACGAGAATTCCCCCCTCCACAGACTAAGAGGTTGTTCATTTCCTTAAGTGTGCCCATGTTTGTTTTCACTTCCAATGCCGATATGTCATAAAGTCTAATAAAAGTTTGAAGCACTATGTTCAAGGCCGTCAGTGAGCTCATTCTAACCCTCTGATATGTCCTGACCGCTCGTCTAATCCCCCTGAAATGGGAGCCTTGTTCGATCAGTCAGAGAGGGTCTTGGCTCCGCCGTTCCCCTTGTAGAGGAGGTCCCAGATATGACCTGCACCCCTGCCCCCCATTGCGTGTTGCTAGTAAGGCACTCGCTGTGGTACGTGACGTATGAGGAGCAAATGAACCAACAGAGAGCCGCACTGGGACTCTGCCCCTTGTACGTAAGGAGATCAATACCGGTTGAAGCAGCCATAACGCGACAACCCTCGGTAACAAGATACCCTATCAGACAGCCATACCAGCCACTGATACGAAATGAGGAATACCTGCACACGATCCACAAGGAGAACCCTAAAGCCTTAATGGAAGGCCAATGGAAATAAACCAAGGGCCCGAGCAGCCCCGAGAACAAAACGAATTGGCTACTGAAAGCCCGTATGCCAGTACTAGTAACTGCAAGGATAATGATAATGGATGCAGGGGAGAGACACTATTAAAACGTAAGAGAATGGTGCCATAAGACAAGATGAAAGCAACCGCCCTGTTGAACGTGTGTAAATAAGCTTGAAATGCAAGATGCTAAGAAATCGATACTGCCTGCAATGCTTAGTAGAAGAATAGAGCGGCAAGCGCCAACCATATATCTACCTCAACACTGCACAATGTACACGTGCGACTCAATTTTGTGAAAGCAGAAATGTACCCAGGCGGCCAAAGGCCTGACAGGCCGAGTTTAGAAACCCAGCAAAGACCAGAGAAGGAGCGGAATCGAAACTCAACAAAGAGAGGCTTATGCCGGGGAGATCGAGGTCAACCACAGAAGGGGAGGTGAGCATGAGCTCACGAGACTCCAGCTTCAGAGCATACCAGCCCGCCCGTGAAGGTCAAGATAAGAGAGGCCCATGCAGGTGGCCAAGCGCACACAGAATTAAATGCACAAAAGGTGACCAGACAGGCGCAAAGATGTACCACCGCCTGATGTCATCCAGAACCAGAGGGTGCCATAACTTTTCCTGATAAGAGACTACAGATCCGAGGCCATACCCAGCCAACTAATTGACACATAGCCCTAAAACACTGATTGATGGAAGGGAGGAAGGGTGAATCTTGGTACACTAGGCACCTGGGTTTCTACTCTGCATGCTGCTAATTAAAATGGAGATTTATGTTTAGGGGTTTAACTTGCCCAATTACAAGGGACCATGTAATCTAGGGTCCTATAGACACTGTAACCAATGAGACGTCGTACTTGTAGTGACATCAATCACGTGTGTTGTAGAGGGAAGGGCGTAGACGCCCACCCTATAAGAGTTATCCAATCCACTTGCGTTATTTCCATATACAGATATAGTACCTATACTTAAGTTACCTTTCCCAACCAATTGTATTGCATGATGATTTTTTGTAGAATTATACGTCAATGATGACGGATTTTGTACATAAAAGAGGCTGATTGACTAAGGTTCGAGGAAGGGTGAGGCAGGTGTTCGTGATGCTGCGGTTTTCCATCTGCTGATGTATGTATCATTAAGCGGACTTCCCTTTGCCAATTTACTGAGTCCTGATTATTGAAGCTTGCTGGAGTATGTGAATCCTGCACCCTGTCCTCACATGGTGCAGCTATCATGCATTACTAGTTTTCGAGGGTGAGTACTGACCAATGGGCCCGTCAGTAATTTCCTCTCCTCGTCAACACTTGGTAGCGTGAGGATGGTTTCGGCCATCGATTATAGATTATCGATTGATATAGTATAAGACACCTTTAGACCGACGGCATGAAGTAACTCTGGGCCTTCGGTTACATCACGAGTCCTTTTGCTATTCCGGCTCAGTAGGCTGAGAAGCTCCCCGTGGACAATGATAGTGTAATTTTTCCTGAAAAATATGCAGTGGGTCTGAAGGAACCCACCTTTCCAAGCATAACCCTTCTCATTCCCACGGGCAGCGGATCGGACGAAAACCATAAAAGCGGGAAGAGGAAGGGGCTGTGATCCTGAAGTTCCAGAGAGGAAAATAGGCGATCGGTGAGTGAAAACAGCGAAACTCGTTATCCTGGCAAAGGTCTTATAGGCCTTAGAGTAAGAAGGGGAAAGGTACCGGAGGGTGGTGGAGAAGATTAATACAGTTAAAAGTAGGAAAGACTGTAGAGATATAGAGGGTAAAAACCCAGGCAACCGAAGAAATTGGGAAGAAAAAACTGTAAGGAATACTGGGGGGCACCCGAGAAAAAACTGTAAGGAATACCAGGGGCGCACCCGAGAAAAAACTGTAAGGAATACCGGGGGGCACCAGAGAAAAAACTGTAAGGAATACCGGGTGGGCACCCCGTGAAAAAAACTATAAGTAATACCGGGGGGCACCCGAGAGAAAACTGTAAAATTTGCCTTGTTCCTGTGCTTTAAAGGGTGGTCAGAAGGAACGTGAACCCAGAGCCCACAGAGGGGGACATTAGGCTACGCTTACGTTTAAAGACGTAAGAATGGGGTTCGTTCAAATCCCATGACGGGGTAATAATTAGTAGGCAAGTATACGTATGACCAGCTGGTGTCCGTCTAGTCTGTCAAGCGTCTGTCCTATATGTCCTGTGTATGCTGAATGTGGAATTATTGTGTTATTAATTGATGGCAATGTATTTTTGCTTTATCCGATTCTGTAAATGAGAGGGAATCGACACTGAATTGTTGTGTTTTGAGTAAAACTGTTGGTATAAAAATTTGCGGGAAAATTGGATTGGAGCTTGCGTATGTGGTGCTTGCTCATAATAGCGTAAAGTTGAAAAACCGTATGAACATTGTTGATGACAAAATTAAGGATGGAAGAAGTTACCCCACTTGCACATTTGTGCAAGCAGTTGCCAAAGCACGCAACAAAATTGAATAAATATAGCCAGGAGTGGGTTAAGGGCACTGCAAATAAAATGTTTATGCCGTGGCCCCAAAATGGGTCATTGTCAAAGGCTGTTTTACAGCACATGACCACCTTCCTACATGCCACATATAGTGGGAAGAAGCTCGAAAAACTCCTTGCTGTTCTCAAGCTTTGGAAAATGTTTGAACAAGCAAAAGAAGAAGAACCCCCCCGCAGACTGGATATTAAATGTATGTACGAAGGGGGGTGAGACACCTACCGCGCCACCTGCCCCGCCGGAACCAGTTGTTGAGGGAAGTAAGTCAGAGGGTCTTTACCCACTAAGAGAACTTAAGGCAGCCACAGGTTATAGCAACCCTGCATATGAGTCACCTGCATGTAGCAGTAACGAGACGAAAGAGAAGGAACAGGAAATTGACTCTACCTCCACAGTCCCATGGGGAAAAGAGAGAGGCGAGGTGAGGAAAGGAAGGACCAGGCACAAACGAGTGCACCTCTAGATAGATAGAGAGAGGGAAAGAAGCGGAAAGGAACCGATGAGTTACCATGTACAAAGGACGAATGGATGGGAGGGCAGATACTGTTGAAGTTAGAAGGAAAAGGAAGTGATGGTGCAAGGCCAAGTGAACGGTCTGATGAAGCGCAAAGAAAGGAAAGGGAAAAAGAAGTGGACGTAAGAAATGAGAGGGCAAGAAAGAAGGATAGGTTGAGGCGAGAACAACTATATCGCGAAGAGCAAGGAATACCGCTCAGTCGCACGCAATATGCAGCCTATGAAAAGTACAGGAAGATCATGCTAAGGTTAGAGGAAGAGAAGAGAGTGCATGAAAGAAAGGTAAAAAAGCGAGAAGACGAGGAAAGTAGAAGGACAAAGGAACGTAGAGATGAACGGATGAGGGAGGTTGATAAGGCTAGAAAGGAAGCGAAGAAGCGAAGAGAAATGGATGAGGAAGCAGAACGTAAACGCAGGCAAAGGGCGTGAGATTTAGAATTCTTGCAACGGGAAGTGAAAAAACCCAATCCCGTTGTAGACTGGGAAGACATAGAAGAGTTCTTCCCTGCATGCAATGCGGTACCAGGTACAAGCGGGACAGTTATTTATGATGACTTCGACACCAGAAGCATCGGGGAAGCAATTGATAAAATATACGATGAGATGGGACTGGAACGAATCTCCCAAGAGGGAAGGGAAGATGAGGGCTTAGAGAGCACTCAGCTATATGACACAGAGGATGTCACCCAAAGTAGTCGGAGTAGGGGACGTTCCCTAGATAGACTGGAAGTTGAGCAGAACGAAGATGATGCGAGAAGTTGTGTAAATTGGGAGTACTCAGAATCAGATTCCGATGGGGAAGCGGAGGAAGTGGTGTATGACGAAGGGAGGCGGTGCCAAAAGCAACTCCCAGGGAACCGAGAGATACAATGGTCAGATCCAAGCGGTTCCATAGATAGGACACCGAAGTCCGCTGGACAGTCCAGCTGACATGAAGAGACACCCCACGGTCAGAGGGGGGCGTCGGTACCTGCCTATACAGATAGGATAAGGGCATTGCCAGGTAGAAGGCAAGGCGGGAGCGCCGCCCAGGCAAGAGACCGAGGAGGTATAGAGAAGGAAAAGGAGGATTGCGCATTCCAATTCCCATTGTTAGAAAAAGGGGGAGCAAGACTGCAATATATTCCATGGCCACACATGGACCGAGAGAATCTTAAAAATAAGCTTCCAATGCTGACCTCGGGAGCCGGAAAGTGGTTACATGAGCTAGAGAAAATGACAGGGGCGTCACTCTAGCCATAGGGGACATCAAGGGTCTTCTAATTGCTATGCTTGGTGAAATAGCAGACGACGTGTGGAAAAGGGCAGGATACCCCAGGGTAACCATAACTAACACCTCTCATGACGGGACGCCATTTAACAACTGTAGAGCAGCATTGTGGAAAGCGCTGCATACGCTATATCCAGACAAATCTGATATGGGAGCTATAATGACTCAAAAAATGAAGGAGTCAGAGGATCCTTTGTTTTCAAGACGCGTGGGTGTTCGAAACGCATGAGTCTGGGACGAAATCTATCCCTGTATTCTATCATATATTGTGCCAAGGGTTACCAGAACTGGTGCAAAAAAGGCTTAGAAAATTGGTAGGAATAGAAGCTAAACCGTGGGCTGAAATCCAGTTGACGATTGTCCATTACTGTAGACTGTTGCAAGAAAAGAATCGGAAGAAAGAGGCAACGCGTAAGGGAGAGGAGGCGAAGCTAGTGCAAAGGAAGCTCTCAAAATATGCTCTCGAGGGAGCCATGCTAATAAGTCCAGCTGAATCGAGTGCACAATGTGCCTCTCACCCGCCACAAAACAATAAGGGTAACGCGGGATATTACCCGAGAGGAAGGGGATTTGGAGGAAGAGGACGACAGAGCAAGCAGGGAGGCTTTAGAGGTAACCAAGGAGGTTTACAGAATGTTCAAAACGGTATCCAGAATGCACCGATGGACAGTCCCACTATGCCAGATGGACAGATGGCCCGACCGCCGCCAGTGTGTTGGTTGTGTGGAGTAACAGGACACGTGGCATGCATTTGCAGAAGCCAAAACATGTGGCAGATCAACCAAGGGTTGGGAACAGGCATGGTGAATCAACCTGCTACCCCACAACAGGGCAGTGCACAAAACTATACCGTGCAGCAGCAGGCGGTTGGCTTGCAGCAAGGTGCACAGCAAATGGTCCAGCCACAGAACATGGGGAATGTACCACAGGGACAGCCCCAGCAGACACTGCCGCAAGTGGATCAGGGCACTAATTCCGGTGGGGGAAACCCACAGGTATACAGTGGACCGAACCTATATGTGAAATAGGATGGCTCACAGGGAACTCTGATGTGCTCTATCCTATCAGTGACACCAGACCCTAACAGGGAGCCTAGGGTAAATGTCACCATAGGGGGGAAAGAATATTCTTTTTTAGTTGACACGGGTGCAACACGCTCATGCATACATGAAGGAAGGTTCTCCTTGTCCGGCGAGGCCATAGGTACCCAGAGTTTTACTGGAGCTCATAGCAGAGTTCCCTCTACTGATGCACTCCCAGTCTCAGTGGGAGAGTGCGCATGAATGTACCCTTATTGTATTCTCGTCAGTCCCCTGTGAATATCATGGGTAGGGACTTGATGTCAAAGTTGAATATGACCATCTCGTTCACTGAGGATGGCATAGTATGCTCCACTCCAGGAATCATTATTCAAACGTGTGCAAAATGATTAGAGCATATTCTGGACATGCAGCCATGAGAGCTATACCACTGGAACCAGAAGTGTTCGCATATGGCATGCAAGTGCTTATGGCGGGACTGCCAGGCCTCGCAGACAAAACTATGAGAACCCCGGATGAGTTTCTATTCAGGCCAAGAATACCCATGCATGAAGAGGAGGGACAAGTATTTCCCTTAATGATACAAGCTGCCGCGGTGCGAGGAAAGGTAGTATTTGTTGAAGGATGTGACAACGAGGGCAGACCTTGGTGTGCAATTGTCGCCATCGAAGAAGGGTATCGAGTGACTGACGTCACCGATGACGATCTGTTTGAAGAACACCCTGACCTAGAAGAGACACGGGTGGAAGTGAGTCTCATATTTTGGGTCAAAGTGATCAAGCGGCAGGTGCCGCAGAGGATGATGTTAGCGCTGGTACGCATGGAATATTTCAATGACGATATGGCCCTAATGCAGCCAAGGTATGGACTACAGGGCCCTATGATGTAGGTCTCCTGAGGGGGGCCGGCGAAGTAAAAATTAAATTGAAACCAGGAGCAATTCTGCCACGAGCATGACAGTATCCCATGTCTAGGGAAGCAGAGGAAGGGATCGCAAAGACAATCTCTGCTATGATGGAACAGGGCATCCTGGTGACGTCAGAATCACCATGCAACACAGTGATTTACCCTGTCAAGAAATCTAAGGGAGGGTCCTGGTATTTAATCCAGGATTTACGAGCATCGAACGACATAGTCGAAGCCGAGTTCCCTCTAGTCCCTAATCCATCCACAATTTTGTTCAATATACCCACTGAAGCGAAATACTTCACGGTGATCGATTTGAAGAATGCATTCTTCTCTATTCCATTACACCGTGACTCACAAGACCTGATGTCATTTACTTTCAGACAAATGCACCTGAAAAGTGCGAGGCTGCCACAGGGGTATTGCGAGTCTCTATCTATTTTCAACAGAGATGGACCTAAGCAATATTGCAATGGACAGTGTTGTTTTGCAGTATGTAGATGACATTCTAATCTAATCTGCAGCATCACTGAAGAGCAATGCCGACAAGACTCTGTCCAGCTATTGACTATATTGGCTGAGAAGGGGTACAAAGTGGACAAGGACAAGTTGCAATACTGCCAACAGGAGGTGCTGTACATAGGGCAACTGATCTCACATGTGGGGAAAAAGGTAACCCTAGAAAGGACTGAGGCTATCATGAACACGGCCAAGCCACGCACAGTAAAGCAAATACAAAGCTTCCTAGGCCTGTGCAACTATGTCAGAGCATGGATCTCCGACTACAGCTCGTATACCAAGCCCTTTTTGCAGGCCCTTAAAAAGGCTTAGGCGACGAGAGAAGAAATTGAATGGAATGAAGCGATGGAGAAAGGGTTTACAGAACTCAAGGGGGCAATTTGTAAGGCCCCAGTCCTCGGGATTCCTAATTATGCTGAGGAATTCTATCTGTTTCTCATACTGATGGCGATTTTATGACGGCAGTACTCGCGCAGCGAACCTCACTGGGATATAAACCCCTAGCATATTACAGTGGAAGTTTGGACCCGGTTATGAAAGGCCACTTCCTGTGCGAACAAAATTTAGCTGCCGCCGCGTTCGCCATTGAGAAGGCGTCATCCATTGTGATGGGGTGTGTGAAGATACACAACCAAATAGGGAAGAGCGGTCGACACTCTCCCCCAAACCACAGAAGCCGAATGAAGTCGACCCTCCCACCGTGGTTGGCACAGGTGCCTGGTATAGTGAACAGGACACCACGTGGCAGCCAGTGGGGGGAAGAGGGTTAGGAAGAGGTTGTGGACAGGGTGGGGGATTATAGGAAAACCGGGAAAAGGTTGAAGGAAACCCTTGTGTGGATAGGTCGAGGGAAGCAACAGGAAAAAAACCTACACTACTAACCCTGCATAGTTCCTGAACATGACATACTTGTAACTTCCTTGAGAACACCACAGCACATATTAATACATGTACCACAATGCACATTGACATAAAACACTACATAAAGCAAGCAGGATGGAACATACAATGGAGAAACGTACTCCCATCATGAAGGACATAACACATGGCCCATTTTTGGGCTAGCACATAGCAATAGTGATCACCAAGACATGAAAACACATGTAAACATGAGTACTGACTTTGGGTACTCAGTTCCTTATGCCAGACATAATTTGTACAGTAATTCCTCTTATCAGAAAAGTAACCCTATTGAATAAGGTTTGGTGTCTGAATGTCCTGGAGAAGGCCTTGCATACCAGGGTGTAGTCCCTAACAATGTTTGTATACAATGCATCCGTAATTCAGACTCAGTACCGGACCAGTGGAGTACATTGCCGCCCCCCTCCGCACCCCAGCCTTTCAATAACCAAATGTCCATTGTACAAAGAACTCAAAAACATGGAAAAATACTCATGAGGCACTTCTCTGAAGTCCGGGAGGCTCGGAAGCCGTCCCGGACGCTGGATGAAACAGCATTTCACAGCGGCAGCCTTGCTTGCAACTCGAACCGCCTGGTCACCGCCCGCCGCCATCTCCGTGGAAATTCACTCCGACATGGAGCTTCGCACACACCCACAATAAGCCACACCTGCCGTGCACCGTGTGGCCTTAATAAACCGTTCCTAATCAAACTCAGCTTGTCACACGCGCGCACGGCTGGGAACTACCAGTTTCCGCAAGTGCTCATGGGATTTGTAGTATTTGCCCTATTTGTTCAGTTTCTGGCATCTCGTCAGTCCCGAACAGCCCCTAATCCTGACATTACCTCCTCTCTCAGGGCCCTTCCCAAGCCGTGGTTTACCTGGAGAACGCTGATAAAATTGTTCAATTAACCTTGGGGCATGTATCGCCTCCACTGGTTCCCAAGAACAATCCTCAGGCCCACAGCCCTTCCACTGAATCAGGTACCATAGTCTTTTACTTCTTCTATTGACATCCAAAATCTTGTTCACTTCATACTCCGGCTGCCCATCCTTTATAATCACGGGAGGTCTTTTGGTGGTCATTCCCGGAGCTGCGGGTTTAAGTAAAGACACATGGAACACCGGGTGGATGGGTAAGGATTTAGGTAAACGCAATTTCATAGCAGTGGTAGATACACATTTAATAATTTCGTATGGCCCAATGAAACGAGGTAAAAATGTCCTTAATCCAATCAAAGCTAGGTTTCGTGTTGATAACCACACTCTATCCCCCACTTTAAATTTGGGACCTTCTTGTCTGTGTTTATCTGTCTGAAAATTGTATTGTCTTTTTGTCTTTCCAAATTTTCCCGTGCCTTCTGCCTGACCTTCAGAAGCAACTGTTTATGCTCTTGTAATACTGGCATATGTGTTACTTCAGGCAAGTGTTCTGGTATCATATTTTGTACTTGACCATATAAGCATTCATTGGGTGCCATTCCCAAAGATGTATGGTACGTATTATTATAAGTGAACTCCGCCAACCACAAAGCCTGTACCCAGGATTCTCTGCCATCTCCCAAGTACCCTCTTAGATATTGCTCCAATGTCTGGTTCACTCGTTCTGTCTGACCATCTGTTTGGGGGTGATAGCTCGTGGAAAGCGTACACTTGACTCCCAGCATCTGGCAGAAGGCACGCCAAAATCTGGAGGTAAATTGCGAGCCTCTATCTGAAACAATGCTCTTTGGTAATCCATGCAATCGTACCACATGCTGCAAAAATAATTCTGCCAATCTCCCAGCTCCCGGTATGCCCTTACAAGGAACAAAATGAGCTTGTTTGGAAAAGAAGTCTACCACTACCCAAATGGTATCAAATTCATTATCAGGGGGTAAGTCTGTAATGAAATCCATAGAAAGTTGGTCCATGGTTGTGCAGGATTTGGTAACAGTTGTAACAACCCTCTTTTCTTCATATGTTCCGCCTTATTACGTGCACAATTCTCACACAACCCCAAATACCTTTCCATGTCTTGTCTTAAGGTCGGCCACCAGAAGTATTTTTCTAACATAGCTTGCATTTTTCTCAACCCAGCGTGTCCTGCTAATGGAGACTTGTGGCACCAATCTAACACTTTATTCTGTAAGTCCTTAGTAGGTAAATACAGCGTACCCTTATGATAGGGTAACCCATCAAGAACGGTTCGTGCCACATGACTCTCTTTCCACTCTTGCATCTTCCTGAAAAGCAACACCTTCTTGACTTCCTCAATGACCTGTTTTGTGATCGCACCAATTATTCATTCAGGTGAAATGATGGTCTTAGTTTCCCCTACAATATTATCCAAATTCTGTTGTCTAGATAAAGCATCTGCCTTTCCATTCTTACTGCTGGTCTGAAAGTAACTACAAAATCAAACTCATTGAAGTAGTGAGACCACCGTAACTGTCTAGGCCTAAGGGAATGGGCTGTTTTAAAATACTGTAGATTCTTGTGATCTGTAACTACAACCACTTGATGCTTAGCCCCCAGTAAATAATGTCTCCACTCCAAAAATGCTAAGCGGATAGCTAACAACTCTTTATCAGTGATGGAGTAATTTTGTTTGCATTCTGACAACTTCTTAGAAAAAAATGCCACAGGGTGCAATATCCCCTTCTCATCCTTCTGAGATAGAATCGCTCCTACAGCCACATTACTAGCATCCGTTTCCACCTGAAATGCTCTATCTGTATTGGGATGTGTAAACACGGGAGCCATGGTAAAAGCTGTTTTTAAGTGCTGAAAAGCTCCCTCTGCCTCCTCAGTCCATTTAAACTGCACTGCCTTTTTCAATAGTTGTGTAATAGGAGTGACAATATTAGAGAAATTGCTAATAAAGCGCCTATAAAAATTGGCAAACCCTAAAAAGGATTGTATGTCTTTTATGCACTGTGTGAGGGCCAATCAGCAACCGCCTGAACTTTGTTAGGATCCATTACTATTCCGGTGTTGATCAGTATGAACCCCAAAAACTCCACTTGTCGCACATGAAAAGCACATTTCTCAATTTTCACACACAATTGGTATTCCTGTAACCTCTTCAAAACTGCCCTTACATGATTTACATGCTGCTCTGGAGATTCTGAATAAATTAAGATGTCATCAATGTACACAATGACAAAAATATCAATAAACTCATGCAATACCTCTTGCATGAAAAACTGAAAAGCTGCGGGAGCATTACATAACGGCATCACAAGGTATTCAAATAGTCCAAACTTAGTTCTGAATGCCGTCTTCCATTCATCACCCTCTTTTACTCGTATTAGGTGATAAGCTCCCCTCAAATCCAATTTGGTATACATTTTTGCATTTTTTACCTGATCTAGCAACACAGAAATTAGAGGCAAAGGAAATCTGTTCTTAATGGTTACTTTGTTTAATGCCCGATAATCAATACAAGTGTGCAAAGTACCTTTCTTTTTTGGGAACAAACAATAACGGGGAAGACACAGGAGAAGTAGAATGTCTAATGAATCCCTTAGCCAACATCTCGTCTAGATACTCTCGTAGATGCTAATTTTCCTTTTCTGTGAGGGCATAAATCCTACTGCAGGATAATTTTGCTCCTTCCTCCAAATCGATAACACAGTCATATGTCCTATGAGGGGGTAACTGTTCCGCTATTCTTTTGTCGGACACCTTCTCAAACTCCCGGTAAGGTGCAGGAACACCTCCCCCCACAGTTCCCACTACCTGAGTTCCTATGTCCTTCTCAATTAACAATGCTGCGGGACCCGCTTCCGATAGTATGTGTTCCTGACATCTTGATCCATCAAACTCCACTGTCTGTTGTTCCCAATCAATTCGGGGATTGTGTAATTTCAACCATGGTATTCCCAAAATCAATCCAAACTGGGGTGCAGCTATTAAGTCAAAAGTAATTTCCTCCTGATGACCCCCCACACAGATCATTTCCAATGTCTCTGTCTGTTTTAGTATGGGCCCCGATATTAGCGGAGAGCCATCTAAAAAGGGCCTGACACCTGTGTTCCCCCTACGGCCGGCCCGCCTATTTTCCCGCCTCCTTGAGATTCCTCTCACCACTCCTCTGAGGAGTATTGGGGCAAGTACATATAAAATGCCCAGCCTGTCCACAATACAAACATAACTTGTTGGCCTTGCGCAATTCTCTCTCTCCCGCTGACAAAGGACCTCTTACACTCCCAATTTGCATTGGTTCCACCTCACTTGTCCTTCCTCCTCTACTCCTGTCCAATCGCACAAAAGGTGCTGCTTCTGGTCTCTTTCTATCACCTTTTCGCTCATTCATACGATGGTCTAATCTTAATGCTAAATCTATCATGGCCGTACATGTTCTGGGTTGCGGTTCCACTTGAGCAATTGCATCTTTAAATTCCTCCCGCAGTCCCTGATAGAATAACACTGTCTGTTTAGCCACCGGCCATTCCGTCTCTATTATCAATCTATTAAATTGGGTTACATATGTTACCAAATCCCTTGTTCCTTGTTTTAGACCCAGCAATCCCTTATCCTGTGCTAAAGACACTTCTCGCCGATCAAATAGCCTCCCAAACTCTACTAAAAACCCATCCCAGTTATATAACAGAGGATCATCTTTCTGCACCAATGGCATTGCCCATGCCACTGCGTCTCCTGTCAAGTATGAAATTACAAAAGCTGTCCTAGCTTGAATTGTCTCAAATGCAGCAGGTTTGCATAAAAAATGTAATCTGCATTGTGTAATGAACATCATGTATTTTCGAGGATCCCCTGAAAACCTTTCTGGTGCAGCCAGTGGTACATTGCTAGGGGGTTTTACTATGACTGTAGGGTTCTGACTAGAAGAGGCACCCATAGTGCTAGGGCTAGCCCCTTTTAACGGAGTCCTCTGCGCTACCAAACTTTGTACTTGTTGTTTTAAATTATCAGATTCTTGTCTGGACTGAACTAATTCCATCTGAATATCCTGCAATGCCTTTAGCACATCGGCCAAAGGCAGAGGAGTCGCTTCCATTTGGCTTGGGTGGTTGTATATATCCCAATTTGGGGGTGGCTTATTATGTCAAGATACATAACCAAATAGGGAAGAGCGGTCGACACTCTCCCCCGAACCACAGAAGCCGAATGAAGTCGACCCTCCCACCGTGGTTGCCACAGGTGCCTGGTATAGTGAACAGGACACCACCTGGCAGCCAGTGGGGGAAGAGGGTTAGGAAGATGTTGTGGACAGGGTGGGGGATTATAGGAAAACCGGGAAAAGGTTGAAGGAAACCCTAGTGTACCTTCTCAAGGTGATTAGAAAGACTATGGCCCTCATTACGACCCTGGCGGAATTCGGAAAACGATGGCGGAAATGCAATACCGCCATCGAATAGCGCTCGGTGCGACTATGACCCGTCACCGCAAAGTACGATGCCATTAGCGACACCGTAGTGAACGCCAACGCTAACTGCACCAAGCACGCGCGCGCGGGCCATGCCAAACCGTAAACACCACCATGGCGCAACGGTACGCCAATTCCGACCCCAGCGGACATGTACCTAACGCCATCAAGCATGGCGGAATGCACCATTCCGCCATGGTGAGAAGTACGGCATCGCGAATCAACCGTAAACGGCCCCACTGACTGCCCGTACACCGCTCCCTGCCCACAAAGTACAACTCCCCGTAGGTGCAACGAAGCCACAATGCAACCAGTGAAATGCACAAGTCACCCATGCATGCCAACGAACAAATGGACCTCAAGAGGGGCCAATGGGAGCTGCAGGGCACAGATGGCACGAATACAGAAGCCATCCCAATGGACATGACCACAGTCCCCCACCAAGAAACGCACGCAAACACAGGCACCTGTGACCAGCAATATTCAGAAAATCACAACATTCCACCAGTCCACCTGGCTGACCGGCATCTGTCACACAAAACCCAATCCCCCGCCCCTGAGCATGACAACATTCAAACTGTCATATTGGCAGCCCCCATCCCTGACCTCACGGGCTTCGTAGGCAAACGCGCCCAGTACAGGACCACGCAACAAAACTCCGAAGCTGGAACCCAATGCAGATCCCCTCACAATACATCGCTCCCCAAATAGGAATATGCCACATCACCTGCAAAGAAGAACGCTACACGGCCCATATCAGAATAGAATTTTAATGCACATCAATATCACCAAGCCCATACAGCCATCAGGCCATGAACTCCAAAACACATTTCACCATTGTGGGCTGCATCCGCAAGAAATGACCAGCCACTACTCGTGTGACGCCCTGTTCCCTCATGGTACACAGAGCCACATACACGTACGAAAAGGCAACATGGAAGCGCACAGAACCGCAGGGCCATCCCAATGGGGAGGCACTAGTCCAGCTGAAAGGCCGAAATGTTGCTCCGAGCCACCAGTACTGCGTAAGGGCATGTGGCCCATTGGCGATCGTCCCATAAGATCGTAATGCTGCTCCACTGATTAACACGAAGCAGCAGGTGTCGAGAGTAAAATCCATCTGCAGGAGTGGCATACAGATGGCAGTGGCAAAAGGGGAGGAGATACCTGTCAACCAAAAGAAAAGAAACAGAATAGAATGGCCATCAGAACTACATTCGAACAACTCACTTCAATGATCACACTAGATCCACAGCCATATGCATGCAAGCCCACTCCAAAGGATCATCACCACCCCAAAACCACTTGCGAATCATAACTACCTATATCGAGGTGAAAACACCATCACAAACGAGTGTACCTGTGCATGCGCCTGTGAAAACAGAATCCTTCAGATGGGATTGGTAACGTGCATGGACACAAGTGTCTGAAGGCGCGTCGAGACAGGGAGGGCTCAACAAGGCCAGATAGACGATGGTCCCACTATGGCAGCCCTGCATCACATAGCGCAGGGGGGGCGGACAGATCCCAAGAAGCCCTGTACATGGCAAACACTGTATCAAATCACCTGCCCATGCATCCATTCATCATTCCCTCATCCCGTAATGAAAACGCCTGAATATTTACTCACATAACATTAGAAATATCCATTGAGTCTGTGCGTTATGCAGCCTGCAAAATCCACAGTGCCCCAGCACGTAATTCCAGTCTAGTGAAGTAACATGTATTTGGGAACGTCCTGCCTTATCGTCCACTACGCAATTGCGCATCCCATACTATTCATATCAATCATAGCATTCTCGCCATGGCCCCTGTCCCAAGGACATTGAACAATAGAACGTTATATTTGCAGTCAGACCTGTGGGCATCTCCTCGCCGCTAGCTGAAAACCGAAAGCGCCGCCCTTCGAATTCCTCATTTGCAACATCACGTCGAAGAGGCATCTGTGGCCGTTTGAAAACACTAATTAATCCATCGAGTGCGGCTGTGTGTGAAAATGGCAACTGCCTTCACCCACGAATGGGACGCCCCGCCCGTCGTTGCAACTCGGTACAGTGATGAATGAGGGCCCACCGTTACTCGAGTACTACGTTCCACTGACCCTTCACAACTCTGTTCGCGACTGCACAGATGGTATGTGAAACAATGGGACCACAACAGAATGAACATATCAACCAATGTTACACGGCCATCGGGTACAAATACAAGATTGCAATAGCAAGATGCCATTCCACGAATTGCAGCGTTGTGCGCGGGACGTGCTCGGCCAAAGGGGAGAGCAGTTTGCACAGGTGGAATGAATCACCACAGGTGGAGGCCATTCAGCCTGGAAACACATAAATTTCACGCCCAGTCTCCTCCCACAACCACTCCGAAATGCTACCGGCAGGACTCGCGATGTTGGCCCTGGGGGACCTGATAGCACTGCAAGTACTCCAACTCCAAGAAGAAGACGAACACCAACTACAACCGGCCGCACGGAGGAGACGCAGGAGGAGGAGGAGGCCAAGGCAGGGCCAGCAAGGGCCGCCAGCACAGCCACTACCACCACGCAGGCAGCCCGCAATCCCACGCCTCCGAGCACATCCGTTCAACCTCACTGATGAGCAGATCCACACCCTCTACCGTTTGGACCGGGACACCATAACCGCCATTGTGGACATGACACAGGCTGACCTTGTCAGCATGATAGATAGCCCAACCGCCATCCCACCCCTACTGAAGGTGGTGTCTGTACTCCACTTCCTGGCCACAGGCACCTACCAGCACACAGTCGGACAGTTGCATGGCATATCACAGCCACTGTTCTCACGGACACTATTGCAAGTGCTCGATGCCCTCCTGAAGCACGCAGACGACTACATCTCTCTACCACGCTCGGAGCAGGAAATTACCAACACAAAAGTGGGATTCCATGCACTTGGCGGCATACCGGGTTGCATTGGTGCCATCGACTGCACCCATGTGGAATTGGTCGTCCCACATGCCATGGAGGCCCAGTACCGCAACCGAAAACAATTTCATTCCCTGAATGTACAAATGGTGTGTGACTCCAACAGGATCATTACACATTGTTGTGCCCGATTCCCTGGATCAACCCATGATTCTATGGTCTTGAGGAACTCTACAATACCACGCTACATGGAGCGACACGCAGGGAACAGATCCTGGCTACTCGGTGAGTCTCATTACATGCATGATAATGTGGGGTATGTGATTCGGCAATGACCTGGCAGGAAGGGGGGGGGTGCGTACGTAGCAATGGCATTCCACATCATACGTTTCTCGTCCACATACAGGTGATGCCGGGTATCCACTGAAGAGATGGCTCCTCACACCAGTCCGCAACCCACGGGACCAGCATGAGGAGGACTACAACCATGCCCACTCACGTACCCGTGTAGTCATTGAACAGGCATTCGGCCTACTGAAGACCCGTTTCCGGTGCCTCAGCAGGTCTGGCGGGGCACTCCTGTACCGCCATGAGAAGGTTGCAAAGATGGTGATGGCATGTGTCATGCTCCACAACATGTGCGTACGTAGAAATGTGCCCATGCCCCCTGACGCAGAACTGCAAGCACCTGATGATGGTCATGATGAGGGTGGGGATGTGGCAGCACCTCAAGGAGTCTGCGAGGCACCGGAGGGCCGTGACATTCGTCAGCATCTCATTGATGCATGCTTCTAGCACTCACGCCTGGTGGCTGATACATGGACACGGGATGCGTGGCACTGTGTGTGTCTGGTACATGCACAATATGGACTGTACGCCTATAATGGCCTAGTACACAAAGATCAATGTCCACACATCTCATTGGTTGATCGTGCACTTTTTATGGCATATGTGATATCATGTTGTACACCCTATCGACCCGCCACCCAAGTGAGCCCAACACACCCCCTCCACCCTCCCACCTCCCCCCCGAACACCAGTGTCCAAAGATGCTCATCGTCCGTGGGCAGTCGCTATTGCAAGCCCCCTCTGCGGGTATCAGGGGCACCCCTGCCTGTGGAGCGCAGGTTCCTCCCAGATCTACGTTGGGGGCTGCCCTGGACGGAACTTGCAACGGATGATGTCTCTGCCTGCTCACGTCCATGCATGTCCCTAAGGGTTTGCGAGAGCTCAGAGAGCACACGGCGCACTGCGGCAAGTTCGGCACATACGTCTTTGGACGTCGCATGCAGTTCCCCCCTCAGGCTCTCGGTGCTTCTCTCCATTTGGACTCTCAGGCTCTCGGTGCTACTCTCCATTTG
Source organism: Ambystoma mexicanum (assembly GCF_040938575.1). Classification (NCBI taxonomy): domain Eukaryota; kingdom Metazoa; phylum Chordata; class Amphibia; order Caudata; family Ambystomatidae; genus Ambystoma; species Ambystoma mexicanum. The sequence goes on along the minus strand of NC_090933.1, from coordinate 45,661,694 downwards.
GACTCTCAGGCACTCGGTGCTACTCTCCATTTGTGCCCTTAGTGTCTCTGTACTTCTCTCCATTTCTGCCCTAAGTGTCTCAGTTGATGTTTCTATGTCTGCCTTAGTGCCCCCACATTCATCGGCATGGTCCTTGAGGAGCGTGGCCAGTTGCTGCTGTTGCACGATTAACTGGTCGAGGGACTGTTGCCTCTGCTGGGCCATGGCCATTTGCGGGGGTGTCACAGAGGGGCTGTTGTCCTCATGTTGCCTTGCCACAGGGCTTGTGGGGGATGGCCAGTCGTCGTCTTGTGGGTGCCCCTGCTTGGTATCCTCATGTAGTACGGGATGGAACAGACAGGGGGATTGGGACAGGTCATGGATGGATCTGACTTCGACATCCCCGTCTTCTGTGTCGGAGCATGCTGCCATCAATGGGGTGTCACCTATGGTGCTGCTGCCACCGGAGGCAGTGCCTTCTGTGGCATCCGTTGGGGGGACCTGTGGTGGTGGTGTTGTGGCCATGCTGGCTGCTGGGGTGCCTGTTGATGTTCCCTCCTGTGTGCTGCCACTTGATTTGTGCTGCTGCCGTGTCTTGATGCGTGCAGCTGAGGTGGAGGGTCTTTGGCCGTCGGTCTTGGCCCTCTTTGCAGGTGTGCTGGTAGGGGTGTCCTGGAGCTCGTCGTTTGGATCGGACCCTGTGGTGGAGTAAAGGAGGGCGAGGGTTATTGGTGGGTCTGTGGGAATTGGAATGGCAATGTATCACATGCATTGGGGTGGTACCTGAGGGTGATTTGGGTCGGGGCCTTGGAGGTGCTTCCATTTGTGTGTGGAGTGAGGGTGCAGTTGTTTGGCAGCCTGCAGTTAGGGTGTGCCTGCTGCACGTGTAGTGCGTGTTTTAGGGGTTTTTAATTATTTATGTATTTATTGTGGGTTTTAACGTGCGCTATCAGGCCAATGTGTGTGGACGTTCTCCTGGACATGTGTTTCTGTTGCACTATGGGGACACATGGTGCTTCGAATGGATGGACTTTGGGGATTTAGCATTGTTTCATTAGGCCCACCTACCTGAATCTTCGGATGTCTGCACTCCTTTCTCCATCCCTCCGACTCCCTCTATGCTCTCCATTCCGATGGTGGAGGCACAGATTTCTTCCCAGGGGGTCAGCTTGATTGGTGATTCCGACCCACCCCCGGTGGCTGTGGCAATGTTGCGGTTGGCAGAGAGTATGCTGCGGACGCGTATCCGCAGGTCGTCCCACCGCTTCCTGCATTGCTGTGGGTGCGGGGTGCGGTCCCCACCGCACTTACCCGCTGTGCCACCAGAGCCCATATGGCCTTCTTGTTTGCGAGTGCCGTCCTGGTCATTTGCGTGGAGAAGACGACGGCAGCATTCTCCTGGAGGGTCTCTGTTAGCACGGTGAGTTCCTCACGGGAGAAGTGGACCTGCCGCTTGCGGTCGCACGCTTTCTTCGCTACTTTTCCCATTTTTCTTGGTTTCGCTAGGGTGGATGACGGGTTGGGTTGTGTCTCAGGGTGGTGATTTTAGTGGTTGTGTGGTTTTAGTGGTTTTATAGGTGTACGGCGGGTTGTTTCCCGTTCCGGGCCCGTGTTTTAACTTCCGTTTCCGTATATTTCCGGTCACCGTACTTTACGGTAGGCGCACACTGCGGTGTCCGCTGTGATGGGTGGCGGTATTGCACCTAGGGCGCCGTACGGCGGCGGTGTGGGCCGTTTTGGGGTCATTTCCGCCATCGCGGACTTTGCACTTCCGCCATGCCGTGGTGCTCGTGCCCGATGGGTCGGAATGGGCCACACTTTGCTCCTTCTTGCAATGGCGGAAACGCTATTTACGCTGTGGCGGTCCGGTCAGTCACTTTCCGCCAGGGTCGTAATGAGGGCCTATGTGTCCCCATTGTTGCCACTGGTATAACCACCTCCTCTTAGAGAGTGCCTGCAGGTCACAATGTTGGGAGACAACACGTGTATCAGTTCTTGTCTGCTTTGCTGGATACTGCTCCTCTTCCCACTGCGGGTAGATGGCTGTTGTTCAGCTTGGCCAGATCACATGGTGAAGACCGCAAAATTGATCTTTTCTGTCTGCAAATAGCGAGGATTTATTCTGCTACTTTGCAGGTGGCTCCCTGTCCCTTGAGCCAGGAATGTTCTGTTCATCTCTGACCATAGCTGCGAGCACCAGCCCTGAGCAGCGTGCTGTAAAATCTGCTTTCCTTCGTCCCTTAGTATGCAACATGTGGTTTCATGCACATCTACTTTACCTATGCTATGATTTCAATATTTCTATATTGTATTATTTTCCTTATGGGTTAGTGGTACTTGGCTCTTCCAGGTTCCTTATATGATCCTGTAGTTCCATATCGTTAGTTGCAATAAGCGGCTGCAAGCTTGCTCTTAATCTCTTGTTTTCTTGTGTGCCTGCGTTTCTAAATTTTGCTAATGAAAAGGAAAGGTTTCTGACAGTTTGTAAATATGCCTGTCCCCTATCTACAGAACTGTAGATAGGGGACAGGCATATTTACGTGTGTACACGTGTGTAAGTGTCCATGTAACTTTGTGCAGGGATGCAAGTTTGCTTTGTGGCCAATGTTGCTATGTCGTGGTGTCTCTAATGACGTCAGCACAGCTGGATATTTATCATTAGTCAACCAGGTCCAGTGTTGAGGCACCTGTATCCATGAAGACGTCAGCTGGATAAGGTTTGAATGGCTGGCTGAGAGAATATCTGTTTGCATATGTAGAAGTCACTGGCCTTCATGGGAGCTGGCCAAACAGTGACTGGCATCTTGCATTTCTGGCTCTTCGGGCTCTCATACTTATACGGGTTAAGAGTGGCATTCCAGGGACTCTCACTTCAGTCCCCCCTCTGGTCAACTTGTCGACCACACCACCAACCCTAGTCACCGTTGCTTTTGGGAGCCATATCTTCGTTATTCCTCCAAGATGTACATAGTAATTTGCACGCCATCCATACTCCACGTCACATAACTGCATTCTCCTTCCGGGTTGCACTATACCCAATTCGCCCAGTATTTCCTGTTGTCCACGGGATCATGGAATGTTATCATCTCGGTCAGGAACTCCTTTATCTGTGTCCTTATTTTATTTCTTTCCTCTACTATCTTGTCTTCTTCACCATTTGTATCGACTAACACTTTCATTCCTATTGTCTTCTTTATTGTCCTGCGGCATTGTGAGAAGCAGATCTTAATTACAGATAGTGCTACTAATGCCAATATTAGTGCTCCTAGTAATACTTTCAGTCCATCTTCCATCCATGTTGGCATCCATCAAAATATAAACGACAGCCAGCTTTGATCTTTTCCTGTACCTTTTGATTTTTCCTCCATCTTGGTGTGCATTTTTCGACAATCTCGTAACTGCTTCTGTGTGTGTGCCGTTTGCTTCATCGTTTGCTGGCATGAATGTTCAGCAAGAAGACCCGATCCAGGTGCAAACTCCTCCTTCCATTGCTGTGAGAAGGTCTAAAACATATCTGTTCTGGAGGGCCATCAACCTTATTGCTGGGAGCTCTTCTTTTAATCGTATTGAAGCCATTTACATCGGAGTTCATCGTCTGCATCAGCCCCCTTCTTATACTCTGGAGCCATTTTGCATTTGTGTATGTTTGCACAGCTGGAACTACTGATGCAAAGAACAATTCCGTCCTACTGAACAATCAGCGTTTGGGTGCTATGTCATACAGAAATGCTTTCGATGCTGATGACAAGCAGTTCTGCTTTTTCACTCTACTCACTCCAACTGACCTCTTCTTTCTTCTGGCATCGTCCATATTAGGGAAGTCTTCTGTTTTGATGTCTTTTTGTGGCACTACTAGTGCCAGTGTATTGATGTGCACTAGTGAGCATACTCCTCCCCAGTTGAGTGGCAGCTTCTCATACACCTTAAATCTGCACACCGAATAATGATCCATTAATACTGCCGTCCCAACCTTCATGTCTGGACGCTTCACTGTTTCTCCAACTTTTATTGCTCCATCATTCTGGAAAGATAATGCTGCCTTTTTCAGTGGTATTATGGGCATTGGTCCAGCTTCATTCTCCACCCAGGTGAGTAACTTTGCACTTGCATCCCTTTTGTTTAGGCATTTATCATTTTCTTCTTGTACTGTGTTTACTGGAATATGTAGGAGTGTGTGTGCTTTGCTACCTACTACTTCCTCCTCCAATCCTTCAGCTGTGTACACTTGGCCATACACAAGCATCTGTGGTAATTCCCAACATCCTGGTTCTCCTCCTATTTCCTTGGGTCTCTTCTTAGGACATGGTAATTCGTTCAGTGTTATTGTTTTTGTCTCTCCTTTCTGTGGGCCGTCAATTATGTATTGTATAGCTTGGTCTTGTTTCCAATAATTGTCCATCATGTCCAGTGTTTTTATATAGCTATCTTCATTGGGGAATGTTACCTTGGACAACCAACGCAATGTTGCTTTTCTCCCTTGGAATCTTCCTCGGGTTGTAAACATCGACAGGTACATATGATATGGTAATGTTTATTTATAAAGCGCCTATACACAGGCAAATGTTTCAAAGCGCTCAAGGAAGGTGGAAAACATAGGGAAAAAAACAACAGTCACTCATAGCCCTTGAAGTTCTTAGACGATAACGGTCTGCACAGGCAGATTAAGTGAATATTATACATTTAACAGTTTAAATACAGCAAATAGGCCTGACAGCGATTCTGCGTTTTTTCCAAGTGCACATTAAGGGGTCAAGTCAAGGGAGAACAGACAGATCAATATTCAGGCAGGGCTGTATGCAGATCGTGCAAGTGCGGGCAGGGCAAAGGAGGGCAGGCGACCAAGTGCGCCCAGTCAGTAGAGAATGGTGAAGTGCGGTGAGAGAAGCTCTCAAGGATTTATCACGAGTGCAGTGAAAGGTGGGTTGCAGGGCCCTGAGGCAAGTGCATATGAGTGGCAGGGGTGCCTGGGGCCTGTGAGATTCTGAGGTACACCAGACGGCCAGTCAGTAAGCTGAATGGGAAGGAGGGAGAGAGGAGGAGTAGAGAGCTAAGCTAACAGGGTAGGTGAGAGGGAAGGAAGAGAAGAGGAAGGGCTTGAGGACTTTCCGGAACTTAAGAATATAAGGCTCAAGACAGAGGGTGGCAGGGAGGTTGTTCCAGAGGGAGGCGCCTGCCGAGGAAAAGGATCTCCCTCCAAATCTCTGCTTGGAGAACCGGCTCACTCACAGAAGTTTAGAGGTAGATGAGCAGAGGGCTCGAAAGGGATAGTATTTAGGAAGGAAACATTGAAGGTAAGTAAGTTCCATTGGCATTGTGCTCTTGCTGCTGCTATTTCAGTTGCTACAAATGTCCTGGAGGCACTCATGGCATATGGAATCAGTAAGAAGACGTAGCAGCTCTCCCCTGTGGTTCGTTTACCTACTTTAGTCATGTGCTTGTACTACATGTTATCAGTTAGATAGAGATCCACCCCTCCCATGTCTGTATCAGCACTGCGTCTACCTCTCCTTACTGTACTTACAGTGCTTACCTTTCCATCTGACATGGTCGTGCTACCTGCTGGAGTTGGGGTTGTGTTAGTAGAGGTTACAGTGGTATCACTTGCAACATATGACATTCGCCAAAAAATTAGGGGGAAAATACCACATGGAAATAAGACACAGGACACAATAAGTATTCTTTTAATAATGTCCTCATCACTTTCTCTTCCTTGAACTCTTGTGTATGTTTGAAGATGATTGTTGACCACCGGCAATGCGCTAGGAAAGGCATTAAAGGTGTTAGTACTTTATTAATTCGAGCTGCGCAAACGTGGTCTTGGGTCATTGCAAGAAGGAATAATTGTCCTCAAACTGTGCGTATTCTATGATCATGAAGTACTGCAAGCACAGAAGGATTTCCTATCTCTGGGTGTGGGTATGTTTGGGCAAAATAAGCTATACAAATATGGAAAAACACATTAGGATGGTGTCTTCTATTGCTGTTGGATCGCCTAACAAATTGGACAAAATGGCCTTGGGATGAGTATCAAGGGGAAACATGGGACAATGCAATAATAACAGTCGTACTTTCACGATGAATGACGTCAGTGTGTGGAAAGAAAAAATAATTGACAGTGTGCCCTCACTCTAGATGTGTAGGAAGACCTTTCCCTATCTCTCTTGCTCTGAAGCGAGTAATCATAGATTGGCCTCTGCTGGGTTGTGATGCTTCGAGGCAATTGTTTTGTTCTTCTGCTTATGGATCGTTGGCCCTTTCATTGTTGGTGCAACACCTGGTCTCCAGGATACAGTTGGGGTTGCTTCAAAAGTTCCTTGCTTGCTTCTGGGTCATTGTTCTCTTCTCTTGCTTCAGGCCTCTCCCATTGTCCCTGCAGTTGACAAGAAATAAAAGAGGCACTAGCCATCAAGGAAGCGGTGTACATGTACATTTCCTGACCCAATACATCAGACATTTTTTCTGCATCTTTCAACGCCCTCGTGGGATGAGCCAAGGGGAAAGTCTCATGTGCCGTCCTGTAACCACCTCATGTGGGGTTAAATGATGATCAAACCGTGGTTTATTGTGCAATGTGAATAATGCTAATGGAAGACAGTGTAGCCAGCTCTTGTTAATGGTCTTTTTAATTTTGGCGATGCCTTATTTTAGCTACCCTTGAGGCGCTCACACACTTCATTTGCTTGCGGGTGATAGGCACAAGAGAATTTGTGTTGTATTCCCAACAAGGTTGTGATGTGGTGGAACATCTCATTGCCTAAGTGAGGACCATTGTCTTACCGAAGGACCTCACACACACCCCATTGTGGGAAGATTTCTCAAACCAGGAATTTTGCTGCTCTAATGGCATCAGGATGGGACCAGGGACGGGTTTCGATCCATCAGGAAAATGGGCACACAACCACTATCATGTAGCGGTAGCCCTGGCATACTTGAAGCATGTCAACATAGTCGATATGAAGGTGTTCGAATGGATCCATTAGGCAAGGTATGGCTCCTCTCACTACCCTTAATGTATGACCTGCTGTAAATTAGTCATGGGTTCTGCTGCGTGTCTGCCAAATTAGGACAGAAGCAATCTTCATCAATGTGAGCAACAAGCACCTCCTTCCCCAAATCAGTTGGATGCTGTAACTGTCAGTGCAATGTGCAATAATGAGAATTGCATTACCACTTTTCCTGTGTTGTTTTGTCGCCATAAGGTGTCTGTCAAGACACTGTACATCCCCTCCTTATCCACAATTCCTTATCCTCCTTTGGGACAGCTCGCTGCAATTCCATTATCTGTGTCACTGGTAATGTGCTATATCCTTCTTTTAATATCATTGTTCGGACATAGTTGCGCGCTGGGGACAAAGCTTTGACTTCTAAAATATCCCCAAAATAGGTGGCACATTTTGCTTCGGTGTCTGCTGCCTCAGTGCCCGTAGAGATGGGTCCTCATGTGGGGTTGGCACTTCGCCACTGCCATGCACAGTGGGTACTGGAGTGCCTCTATCAGCCTGCCAAATAGTAGTGCGTGCTACATAGGTGACCCATCAGCACGTCTGAAGCCCCTCAGCCAACATGACAGCCCAGAATGCACTGTGGATGTCATATAGGCTGAATCTGAATACACTGTCACTTCCTTACCTTTGCTGTGCCCCAGTGCCCATATTAATGCTACTAATTCTGCTGCTTGTGCTGTAAAATGTGATGGCAGATGTGCGTTTGTCACCACATTGCTCATCCTGTCCTCTTTTATTCTCACTACTTCTGTCCCAGTATGTCTTTCCACAGTCATTTGGGTAATCGTTGATAACCCATGAATATAAAGCATGTCTCCCCCCTCAAGTGCATTCTCCTGTAGCTTTGGGCTATCCCTGTATTTTTTTTTTATAAAGTATTTTATTGTTTTAAACATAATAAAATAATCACAATAAAGCAACAAGCAAACAAATCAACTTAAAGACTGTCATGGTCATTCAGAATCAATGGAGATAGTACCATAGCATCAGAAGTCGAACGGCTTCCTCAGAACGTGTAGTAGTATGTAATACAAATACATATATTAATACAAAACAAAACAAAACACCCAGTGCACATTCCTCAGGCTGTGGGAGGGGGTTCTCAGGTCGCTCCTTCTTCCCATCTGCCCCATATTTTCAAGGCTTTGTTGGGACAGCCTCGTGCTGAGTAAATCCTATGCTCCATCATAGCGCATCTGTCCATATCTAATTTCCATTGGTCCAGTGTTGGGGAGTCAGGGGCTCCCCATTTCTGCGCTATGTTGCGCTTGATCAGTCCCATCGCCGTGTGTAGGAGTAATATCTCCCACTTATTAGCTTCCATCTCGCCAGGCACACCTAGGAGCAGAGTCTTTGGGTCCTGTGGCAGGGTTCGGTTCAGAACTCGAGCGAGTTCCCTACAACATGTGTTCCAAAAAGTTTGTATCCGGGGACATGCCCACAAAATATGAATGAAGGTTCCCTCCTCCTCCCCGCATCGCAAACAGTTCAGGTTTGGGGCCCGTTTCCAGCCATATAAGCGCGTTCTAGGGTAATAAACCCGGTGCAGTATTTTCAACTGCACAAGTCTAAGCCTAGAGGAAATAGCGATTTCTCGGGGGTGCATGAGGACTTGTATCCAGTCCTCTGGATCTATCTCTCCCACATCCGCTTCCCATTTCGCCTTCAGCTCGTTCAGTTCAGGGGTGGCAAAGGAGGACATGGCATTATAGAGGATGGAAGTGCATTTGGTGGGAATGTACGCCGGGAGAATGTTACGCTCTATAGGGGTAGAGTCTGGCAGTTGTGTATCATCTGTTAGGTAGGGACTTAGGGCGTGGGCCAGGCGTATATAATGGTATCGTTCCGTATGTGGAATCTGGAATTGCAATTGTAGGTCATCAAATGAGGTCAATCTTCCCTGCGTGAGCACATTCCCAACCCTAATAATCCCCGCCTTAACCCATTTGGGCCACGGCTCAAACTTCTGAGTCGCAGCTAGATTGTAGTTTTGCCAGAGGGGTTGTGCAGTAGTAACTTTGTTTCCCCACCCAATGAATCAGTGTGCTTGTCTCCACACCGTAATCATGTGTGCTTTGGTTGTGGGTGGGGGGGTTCTTGGGAGGGGTTGATAAAGGAGGGACAGCGGGTCGGTGTTCTGCATGGTGGCTATCTCAGCACGTATGTGGGGCAAGTCTCAGTTTCCGTGGAGAAGATCATTAACCACTACCAGTTGTGATGCCCAGTAGTACGTTTGTAGACGGGGGACTCCTATTCCTCCCTCCCAGATCGATCTCTGAAGTGTGGTTAACGCAATTCGTGGTTGGCCTCCCCCCCATATGAGATCTCTAAGGAGTGTCTCCACCTGGTGAAACTCCAGATTGGGGATTCCCAGTGGGGCATTCTGGAGAACGTAGAGGAATCTGGGAAGGGATATCATTTTAAAGAGTGCCGCTCTTCCCATAAGTGTCAGGGGGAGGAGTTTCCAGTGTCGGACATCAATAATGAAGCGGTCCGTGATCGGTCGGAGATTGTGTTGTATATAACTTGGTAAGTCCCCAGATATCCATATTCCCAGGTATCGAAAGCCCTGTCGTTCCACCCGATACGGGCACTCCTGGGGAATTGCTTGGTCTCCACCCTTTACCGGAAAGAAGACTGATTTCTCCCAGTTGATTCTAAGTCCGCTAAGTTCCCCAAAGCGGATGAGCAGTTGTGTTACAATGGGGGAAGACCTTGGTGGGTCACCCAGATATACGAGGAGGTCGTCTGCGTACAGGGACGTACGATCCTCGTGACCCTCCGGCCATCTGAATCCTTTCCAGGCGGTGTTTTGGCGAAGCCAAAGAGCCAGTGGCTCAATAGCAAGGGCGAATAAAAGAGGGGACAGTGGGCATCCCTGTCGTGTACCCCGACCCAGGGGGAAGGACCTGGAGGACCAGCCGTTTACCTTCACTTCAGCTTTGATGTTAGTATAAAGTAACTGCACCCATCCCAGAAAGGCCTCTCCGAATCCCATACGGCGCATGACCTCCCAGAGGCAGTCCCATCGAATGGAATCAAACGCCTTTTCAAAATCGACTGCCAACAGGGCCAAGGGTTCGTTTATGATCGGGGATCTCTCCAACGCTAGATGGAGGCGGCGTAGATTCATCCGAGTCGATTTGCACGGCATAAATCCGCATTGGTCCGGGTGGATCAGGGTGGGTGCAACTAACTGTAAAAGGTTCGCTAGTAACTTAGCGAGGATCTTAGCCTCCCCGTTGATCAGTGATATAGGCCTATAGGAGGCACATTCATGTGGAGGTTTGCCAGGTTTGGGAATGACTACGATAGTCGCCTTGCAAAGATCTGGTGGAAGGGTCCCCTGATCCCGGGCAGTAAGGAACAATCTGTGTAGAGGAGCCGCCATTTTATCTGCTCCTAGCTTTTGCCAAGTTTCGACAGGGAATCCATTTGGGCCCGGGGCCTTCCCTGATTGGAGCTGAGACAGCGCCTCCGAAATCTCAGCCTCCGATAAGGCAGAGTCCAGTTGGTCTCTCTGTTGTCCCGAGAGAGTCGGTAACGTTACCGCATCTAGGAGGGAGGGGTTTAGTGGTGAGGTCGGGGCTCGGTACAGGTCCGCGTAAAACTCTGCGAAGGCCTCAGCGATCCCAGAGTCTGAATGGTAGCTGTCGCCCTGTGGCGTAACTATTTCCCGGACATGGCGTTGTCCTTCGTCCCTCCTCTGTAGCCAGGCGAGCAGTTTACCTGCCTTATCCCCTAGTTCGTACACCCTCGCTCTAGCCTGCCAATGGGCCTGCTTAGCGTCATCCATCGCTCTGTTTCGAAGGCATTCTTGGGCACGCTGGAGGGATCGATGGGTCTCGGGCGTAGGGTCAGAGATATGCTTAGTCTCCCAGTTACTCACTTCCTCTTCGGCTTTTAGTATTTCCCGAAGCCGGGTGTTTCTTTTATGTGTCGTCCAGGAGAGAATCTCACCCCTGAGCACTGTTTTATATGCCTCCCATAGTATCACGGAGTTATCCACCGACTCCTCGTTAATTTCAAAGTATTCGGCAGACACCTCCTCTAGGCGAGCTATCAGCTCTGGGAACCCCAGGTAGTAGTTGTTAAGTCTCCACGTTCTAGGGGGAAGGGGGCCCTGCATACACAGTTCAACTGAGAGAGGTGAGTGGTCCGAGATACCCCGGGGGAGTAGAGCTGCGGACATTGCCCTGTAGAGGTCGGTATGTGGCAAGAAGAGGTAATCCAGTCTGGACATGGAGCCGTGAGCGCCGGAGTGGAAGGAATACTCCCTAGCATTCGGGTATAACTCTCTCCATACATCTCGGAGCCCAAGAGCAGATGTAAAATTGGCTAATCTAGTGGGAGTGTTTGGGTTGCGATTTCGGAGATGGGAACGGTCCACGCTATCATTCATGGTGTCATTGAAGTCTCCCCCCAGAACGAGTGTATCAGGGTGGTGTTTCCCTATAAGGGTAGTGAGGTCGTCCAGTAACTCCTGTCCCAGCCCAGGTGGAGAGTAGATTGAGGCAATAGCCACCGTCTGACCCCAGATCGTTCCCATGACGAACACGTATCGGCCCCTCCGATCCCTTTCAACCATTTGCTGGACAAATGGGATGCGCTTGTGTATCAGAATGAGGGTGCCCCTGGAGCCCATTGTATACCCCGCCTGAAAGGCAAGTTGGTAGTTAGTCCTCTGAGAAAAGGCACAGTTTGATCCCGCCAGGTGGGTTTCTGTCAGAAGGGCCACATCAGGGGAGTGTCTGTTTAAAAATTGCCTGAGAAGACGCCGTTTGATTCCCGACCCCATCCCATTCACGTTCCAAATAAGGAATTTCAGAGATTTAGTGTGTCGTATGGGTGTCCAGTTAGTCTGTGCGGAGGATACTTAGTACACATGGTGGGACTGTCAAGGGTGTAGCAATCAGTGAAAGAAGGCGACATGGTATCTGCCTGTGTCAAAAGAGCGGGGGTGTTCCGTAAAATAGTACAGAGCGCCTTCAACCAGAGATAATGATTCGCATGACCTACGAACACATGACAGTCTTGAGATAACAAACAAAACTTTAAACATTCCCAACTCCCCCCCACCCTATACTCCACCCCAACACGAAGTACCTGTCGCCCCAACATAGCTGAGCCTTCAATTAAGGTATCAGCTCAAAAGCCAGACCCCTGGACAGGGTCTAGATAAACAAGAAAGAGAAAAAGAAAAAGGGAGGGGGAGGGGGGTAATGGAAGGGAGAGGGAAAGGGAAAGGACTTAGCTAGGGGGGGGGGGGGTGAGAGCCTCCTCCAGAGTTCCCTCCCTTGCGCCAATGTCAACATCTTCCCTGGTGGACTATTTATGCGTGGGGCTCAGGAGTGCGAAAAGTGCACGCCCCCATGTCAGAGCATATCTCCTAGGCCCCAGGAGTAAGGGGCAATAATCCGTTTAATGTTCTTCTTGATCTGCCACTGGCTCCAGGATCTCCTGTCCTTCCCGTTCTGGGTTTCTCCTCGGGGAGGCTCGCCTAGGCCTCGGCCGGGGTCTTCCTCTCGGTCTCCTTGGCCTTGCTGTCCAGTCGCCTTCTACGTGGGCCTCCGCCCATTTCCATGCCTCTTGCGGGTCATTGAAGTGAACAGTAGTTCCTTTATGATAAATCTTTAGTTGGGCCGGGAAGAGCAGGCCGTATTTCACATTCAGTTGAGCCAGTTGTCTCTTGAGTGGCTCAAATGATTGTCGTGCCCGCTGCACTTCTCGGGTATAGTCCGGGAAAAAGGCGATTCGGGAGCCGTTATGGGTAATCGACCCTTGTGATCGTGACAGTTGCAGGAGGGTATCCCTATCTCGATAGTTGAGTAGGCGGGCGATAATAGTACGTGGCGGAGCACCCGGGGGTGGTTTGCCCGGCGGCATCCTATGAGCCCTCTCCACTGAGAAAAACTTTGAAAAGGATGTGGCCTCAAAGATATCCACGAGCCACTGCTCCAAGAATAGTTCCATGCATTGTCCCTCTTCCCCCTCCGGCAGGCCCAGGATGCGGACGTTGTTACGGTGGGATCTCCCCTCTCCATCCTCCACCCTCGATTCAAGGGTTTTAAGGCGGTTCAAGGCCTGGGACAGTTGACGATTGATCCCGCCAATGTTGTCCTCCACCTCAGAGATGCGGTGTTCCGCCTCTCCTGTTCTGGAAGTTAGTTTCTGCAGGTCGTGGCGCAGGAAGGAAACATCTGCCGCCATACTGTCTATTTTGGTCTCCATGGAGGATCGGGAGTTAGCAATGGCCGCCATTACATCATGTAGGGAAAGAGGGCCGTCCCCCGTGGGGGAGTTCAGTCGTGTTGCTGGGCCCGCCGGGGCCGGGGTAGTAGCGACAGCAAATTGGTCCATACTGCTCTGTGTGGATGGTTTTTTCTGCCTGTCTTTCCCCATGGCTCCGAAGACCGTGGAGCGTCGGGCACAATGGGTCAAGTGATATTATTTATACCCAGTTGAACCCACTCCGGTGTGTGGTGTTGCTGGCCTGCAGCGGATCAGATGGAGAGCCGCGGGTCCCCCAGAGCGTCCTCCAACAGGCTAATATGTATTCTGGGTAGTAGGGACTCGGCGTCCTGTATTGGGGTTTCACGGGGCCTCCAGAGACTGTGCAGGCCTCCGTCGTATCTCACAGTCCCTCGCTAGGTGGTGGTCCCCTTATGTCCCCTACGCAGCACCCGGCTCCGTTTTCTGTGTGGAGCGGGGGTGGGGGAACCCACCTACCTCTAGCGCGGTCTAGCCGAGCCGCTGCTGTCCTCCACCGCTCGGCGCTGGGACGAGATGGCCCAAGAATGGGGGCCGCTTGTCACCGGGCTCGGGTCTGTCCAGGCGTCCCCCGGGTGCCAGCAGGTTCAAATGGTATCCGCCTCGTATACCGCCTCACACCGCACCACGTCTGGCCGCCCCGAGCCACAGTCATGCAAAGGAGATCTGCCCTCAGGCCCCGGCGGCCATCTTGATCTCGCAGTTCGGACGGCGCCACCGGCCTTCAGCAAACTGTAGATTTAGCCCGTCGGGTGGACCGTTAGGTGCCCAGATTTCAGTCGATCCTAGCCCACAGCTTCACGGGCACAATAGCGGCGTTGATATCGCCCGAAATCCCCAGGAATCAGGATAAAAGTACAGGATTGTATCGGCGCTCACGGGAGCTCACTCGGCTCACGTCCTCATCGTTCGCGCGCTAGCCACGCCCCCTAGGGGCTATCCCTGTATTGTTCTATGTTGGCCGTGCATTCATGCACATAGTCGCCCTTCTCTCAGGGTTTGACAAGTTGGCATCTCATATCTTGAGAGCTGGGTTTGACAATAACACCTCGTACCCTGAAGCTCTCTGTGTTGTCAATGTACTTTTGGATCTTTCCAGTATTGCATAGAGAGCGTGCTCCACAAAAAGAGTGGTGCTGCATTCCATGCTAATAGACGCTGATTTGTCTACTGCGAATGCGACAGAATCCAGTGCCTGTTAACATGCATAGTGTCCTCTCATCACTTGGTCTAACTTCCCACTGTAATATGCCAGAGGTTTGTGCCCCATGCTTGTCTTTTGTGTCAGTACAGCAGTCATAACCACTCCATTGGAGTGCAAGAATAGGAAGAATGTGTCTCGATAGTCTGGGATCCCTAACAGTGGAGCTGTGCATATTGCTTCTTTCAGCGCGTCAAATGCCTCAGTCATTTCTTTTGTCCATTGTAATGTACCCTCCCCTCTTTGTGCTTCCTTCAGTACAATCAATAAGGGCCTAGCGTAAGTGCTATAGTCAAATACCCACGCTCTGCAATAATTACATAGGGCCTCATTACAAGTACATCAGTCCGGACTTAACGCCGCTGGTATAACCATACCGGCACCGTTTCCGCATCCGCCCAATCATGACCTGCAGACCCGTAAATAGCACCACCTCCAACCGCCACTGCAGAGTTTAGGCTCCAGTAAATTCCGCCTGCACGGAAACCCCTCCGTTACCGGCTATACTAAACACCGCGAGCATCACAACTAGCGCGGACATGGAAACACCGCCTGAAAAATGGCATTAAAACCGTGAACACAGTGGCAATACTGCCGCCACCGTGAACATAACGTTAAACAGTGCCTGCTGACCTGAATCAGGGCACAGGTGCACCAAATCAGCCCAGCTGGACCCAGCAGGCCACTGGGAGCCTACAAAAGGCCCACACCCAGCCCAACACAAAACAGAACCATGCAGGCAGCAGCTCTAGTAGCATTGGGACTGGGCCTACTCAACCAACAGGCAGCACTGCACATGATGGCAGTAATGGTGCAGAGGAGGAGGCGGAGACGTAGGAGGCGCAGGCGGCAACCAGCTAACCCTGTACCTATGGCAAACCCCATTGTCCAGCCGGCACCACCCCGCAGGAAGCCTGCAATACCACGCATCAGGGCCTCACCCTGGAACCTTACCCCAGGAGAGATCCACACACTATACCGGCTGGACCGTCCAACAATCCTGTACATTACCGCCATGATAGAGGACGACATCAGCAGCCACTCAGACACCCCCACCGCCACCCCCCCCCCTCCTGAAGGTTGTGTCTGTTCTGCATTTCCTTGGCAGCGGCACCTATCAACACACAGTTGGTGAGCTGCACGGCCTATCACAACCCTGTTTCTCCAAAATCCTGATACAGGTACTGGATGCCCTGTTGAGCCATGTGTCGGAACAGATAGCCCTACCCCGTATCCTCTCCGAGGTCATTGCCACCAAGTTGGCCTTCCATGCCATAGCAGGCATGCCAAATTGCATAGGTGCAGTCGACTGCACCCACATTGAGCTGACAGTACCACATGCAATTGAGATGGTGTTCCGCAATAGGAAACAGTACCACTCACTGAATGTACAGATGGTATGTGATGCCATGCAACTGATAACGCATTGCTGCGCACGTTTCCCAGGCTCAACCCTTGACTCAATGGTACAGCGGAATTCCACATTACCACGGTACATGGAACGCTATGCTGGACAAAGCACATGGCTATTGGGTGAGTACAGCTGCCAATGCACTGACCCTGTGGAAGTGGTTTGTGTGTGTCCAGGGCAATGAGCAATGTGAGTGTGCTGCTGTGACTGCACATGCATCACCCCCCGGCCATCAACTGAATAGACAGCGGAACCTAAACATCACAAAGCAACACATGACAGGTTACCACAGTGTACCCGTACACACCCTGCCACATGACACACACAGCCAATACTATCACTGTCCCATACACCTGGAGCTACTGCAAACACCCACCCACAATATGTAACACTGCCCTCCCAATGCACATGATGCCTGTACATGAGACTTCCTGCATCGACTACTTCATCACGGTGGAGTTACTCTGCCATGTGTGCACATCACTGCAAAATTCCATACTCACAAGCCAATGTCACCCGCAGGTCAGAGTACATATGCACACCAATGCGTTGGTCAATGTCCAGCTGCCAACGTCCTCTACGATGGCCAAAGAACATAACCACCCACCGATCAAACCACTGCATACCACATATGCATGAATGAACAATGACACAAGATTGCACTGCATCTGATGAAGACATGATACCACAAACACTGACATGTCCCCCCCATCTACATCCCATGTAGGTGATGCTGGATATGCACTCACGCCATGGATGATGACGCCTGTACGGAGGCCAAGGAACAGGCATGAAGAGGCATACAACAGGGCACATGTCCGCACACGTGGCATGATTGAGAGGACATTCGGACTGCTGAAGGCCCAGTTCCGCTGTTTAAGCAGATCTGGCGGATCACTGCTGTACAGACGGGTAAAATCACGCTTGTTTGTGCCATGCTGCACTATCTGTGCCTGCGCAGGAACATTCCAATGCCCCCAGACGCAGATGATGAAGATGGGGATGGGATGGCACAACCTCCTCTTGGGGGTCCACTAGATGGACAACGAACACAGGATGAACTGATTCGCATTTACTTTTGAGAGACAGCACATTCACAGCATTGCAAGGATATGGTGATGCCAATAAATGAATTGTTGTACTGCAAATGAAATGATGGATGTCGACTCATGTATGTTTTTTTGAAATGATGATATATTGATGAATTAACAACAGGGAAGGATGTGCAATGGTTAGGGAAGCTGTACACCCGTGCCCACCCACCACCCAAACGTACCCACCCCCAACTAGGCCCCATTATTCAAACACCCTAATTGACCTCCCCCACCACCCAAACATACCCACCCCTCACACCCTTCAAGTCCACATATGTCCTGCAGTTCCCGACACACATGCCATCACTTCCGTGTGCGCTTCTGTGCTTGTGCATCCTTGCCTGAGAGCCCTGTTAGCCGACTCGAGCACCTCCGTGGACTGGCAGTGGTGGAGCTGGATGGGGTGGTGGTATTGGATGGCACAGAATCAGGAATAGGTGGTATATGTGCAAGGGTTGCCTGTTGGCCAATCAACATTGACTCAATGAGCCTGGAGGTGTTGTCATGATGCCTACCTCCAAGGAGCCGAGTCCGACCCAGCAACCCCAGAGGCAGGCATCATTCCCCCCAGGGAAATGCCAGCGGGCCCAAGCTGGGGCCCTTTGGACACAGTCCTGGCGCCTCAGGCACCAGGCTCATGTTGGACCCCTGTCCTGGTGCCTTAGGCGCCAGGCTCATAAAGCTAGACATGTGTTCAAGTGTTTCAATGTGCACTTACCTGATGCAGACCATGCTGCTACATCCAGGCCCTCTTGAGGCCTGAATGGAACTACTTTACCTGTGGGACTACTTTCCACCCGGGTGTGGTCGGGGAAGGATACATACCTGATCCGTGGAAGGATACATACCTGGTACTCATCCAAAGCTATTTAAACCATGCCCGATCAGCAACTCTTGCTTCGCGTTGTTCTGCTCCTCGCAGCTGGACGCTCACCGTGTCAGCTCCTGCATTTGGACTTCAGCCACGCCTGTCAGCATCCTGGGTCACCTGCAAAGGGAGATAAGAGAGAATTGGAGAGAAAGAAGACCTTACCTGCTAAAGCTGTATCACGGAGACATCACACCGACGATCCTGAAAGGGAAGACATCATTTTTAAAAGCATTTTGTTTCGATCGCTGCAGCGCTGCATTTCACTCACCTTTCCTGGGCACCTCCATCTTCAGCAGCGATCATCCGGATCCGCAGCCACTTCCCAGTGCCTAGAGAGAAAAAGACAAGAACACAAGGTGAGAGAAGGAAGGGAATAGGAAAAGCTCAGTTTCCTTCTAAGACTTACCAGTTGGGTCATTCCCATTTCATTTCGGGTCCTGCCGCTTCCTGGCATTCCGGACCCCGGCCCCTATGGGGAAAAAAGACAAAGACATTGAATGAGCGAATGCAAAGACATTACCCGAACGCTCATCCAGAACTTACCTGTCATTTATTGGAACTGCACGTTTCACTTTGGGTCGGTGCCCTATCTCCGGCATTCCGAACCCCGGCCCCTAAGGGGAAAAAGACATAAGCGTTAGCGCTTGCTGCAATAAGACAATGAACATTATTATTAAGCTTGAACTTTTGAACTTGCAACAGAACTCTTACAGCGCCTTACCTGAATAGTCAAGCTTATTTGAACTTCCATCAAACCTCAATCCAGTGAAGTAACTGGGTTTCAACGTGCCCCTGCATCAGAAGCAGGATGGAGAACTCATCCTTCCAGACCCTAAGGTGAGACTTCACGGGGAATCGTGGAAGGGTATCGTGGAGGGTTGGAAGGAAGTGGGAGGCTTGAGCATTATTCCGTCAGTAGGTAATACTCCCTTTTCACGCACAGGGGAATATTCCTACGAGCCAGAGAAGCCAGAGTAGAGGGGCCCTACCTGTCCATCTACAGAGTCCTGTGCTTCACCATTGAAGAAGCATCAGCACTCGAAGCCAGACCTGCGCCTCCGTGGGAATCAGGTGAGCGTGACAGAACACAAAGCCTACCCACAATTTCCCACCCGGGCGCTATGGAGACTTCCGAGACAGATCAGCTGGCCCAGCTTTTGGGAGAATTACGGGCAGAAGTGCACTGATCCTATCCAAGGAAAGAACAGATGACCTGGCCAAAAGGTTATTGCAGGCCCAGGCAGGGCACACTCCTTTACCTAATTCCGGAGGTACTTCCACATCAATGGGTTTGAATAACCCAGTACAAATCAATCTACCTGGACACATGCCTTTGGCCCCGCCTGAACGTTTTGCGGGGGATCCCAAGAAATATGCCGTCTTTATGAACCAATGTCGTTTACACTTTCTATGCAGACCTGGGGCCTTCCCTAACGACCAGACCAAGGTAGCCTTTATACTATATTACCTCAGTGGCAGTGCTGCCGATTGGTCTATTCCATTGGTAAATCAGGATGATCCCATTCTCCAGAATTTTCAGGGTTTCCAGGCCAGCATGGAAAGATTGTTTGCTCGACACTCTCAAGGACAGGCCCTTGATAACGAACTGCTATCCTTACGACAAGGTAATCAGGATCTCCTGTCCTACGTTGCCCCCTTTAATAGACTGGTTGTGGAAACAGGATGGCCAGAAAACAAAAGGATCACATTGTTTCATCGAGGCCTGCGCGGAGAGCTTAAGGATGTTCTAGCTCAGATAGTAGATCCACCCCAGGTCTGCGCAGACTACATAGACTTGGTGGTTCAACTTGATCACAGACTTCAAAATAGAAAAGCAGATCGGTTCAAGTACGAAACCCGAGTACCAATCAAAACCCACGCCAACTTCAAGAGTACCGACGTATCCGAACCTATGTAAATCGGCGGTGTTAAAGGACCATTAACGCAGAAGGAACGAGAGAGAAGACGGTAAATGCAACTTTGTCTGTATTGCGGGACTTCCGGTCACTTTCTTCGAAATTGTCCGGTTAAACCACCTAAGAAGGTGGTTGGAGCCACTGATAACGATTTATTGACACCTGATTCGGGAAACGACCTAGCCCGACAAGCGTAGGGGTCCGCTTGCCGAGCTTGAAAACAGATTCTTTGACCTCGCATTTTGTCATGCCAATGATGCTCGTGGACCCAAAACAGCCTCAGCAGTTGCATGCTATAAAAGCATACATCGACAATGGAGCTATTGGAAATTACATAGACCGTGAATTGGCTTCCAGGATTAAGCTCCCTCTCCGCCCGAAAGTAACCCAAGATGTCATTACTACAGTAGATGGAACCGAAATAGCCTCAGGGCCTGTAACGCATTCCACTGTTGAAATGACACTGGTGGGTCAGGATGGGCATAGGGAAACAATCGTGTTTGATGTGATCAAGGCCCCACAATTTCAAGTAATTCTTGGAATTCCTTGGTTAGAAACACATAATCCCAGAATTGACTGGCGAGCAAAGAAGATAAGTTTTCCTGATTGTGAACCAACTTGTTATCCAAGAAATCCAGTTATGGGTCTAGCCTCAGCAACTTCCACCCCTGTACAGCTACCGTCAGAATACCAAGAATTCCAAGACGTTTTTCAGAAGGAACAGGCTAACACGTTACCTCCCCATCTTATGATTGCCAAATCGATCTGGTACCCAATGCTCAACTACCTTGTAGTAGGATTTATGCTCTTACGGAACCTGAGAACCTGCATTTGCGTCAGTATTTAGATCAGTTCCTAGCCAATGGTTTTATTCGCCTGTCCAAGTCTCCTGTCTCCTCAGCTTTGTTCTTCGTGCCAAAAAAAGAGGGCGACCTTAGAACATGTATAGACTATCGCGCCCTAAATCAAATAACAATTAAGAATCGTTATCCTCTGTCCCTGATCCCTGAGCTTATCGACCAGGTGAAAGACGCTTGTGTGTACACCAAGTTAGATCTTCGAGGAGCTTATCACCTGGTACGTATAAAAGAAGGCGACGAATGGAAGCCTGCATTCCGCACCAAATTTGGGCTCTTTGAATAGCAGGTGATGCCCTTCGGTTTGTGCAATGCACCTGCCGCCTTTCAGTACTTTATGAATGATGTTCTTCGGGAATTTATCGATGTCTGTGTCATTGTTTATATTGACGACATCCTGGTGTACTCTTCTTCAGAATACGATCACAGAAAACATGTTAGGGCAGTTCTTGAGAAATTGCGCCAGCACAGACTATTTGCAAAGCTCGTAAAATGCGTTTTTCATACCACAGAAGTTGAGTTTCTCGGATTCATCCTGACACCACAAGGAGTCCGAATGGACTCGCGAAAGGTGGACGCCATCCTCAAATGGCCATCTCCTAGCTCGGTGAAGGGAGTTCAGAGCATGCTCGGCTTCGCCAATTTCTATCGAAGATTCATCCCGGAATTTTCCCGAACAGTCCAACCCATCACAGCTCTCCTAAAGAAAAACAAACGCTTTGAATGGACTCTTGAGGCTGAACAAGCCTTTCAGGACCTGAAAATCAAATTCACCTCTGCACCTGTATTAAAGCACCCACACCCAGATCTCCCTTATATTGTGGAAACCGACGCATCCAGTTCGGCCATGGGAGCTGTCCTGTCGCAAAGAGACCCAGAAACTAACCAACTACACCCAGTGGCCTTTTGGTCCAGGAAATGTTCTCCTCCTGAAATCAACTACGCAATTACCGACAAAGAGTTACTGGCTATTAAATCTGCTTTCAAGACTTGGCGTCACTACCTTCTCGGGGCAAGACACACCATCACCGTAATTACGGACCACAGAAACTTACAGTATTTAAAGACGGCCAAAGCTCAATCTTCACGACAACTCCGATGGGCTCTATTCTTTGCGGAATTTGATTTTGTAATTACCTATCGCCCTGGCTGCAAGAATGGTAAAGCGGACGCCTTATCCCGGATTAGCATGGAAGAACCCAATTCGAGTTTAGAACCTGTGCCAATCATACCTGAACAAAGAATCTTAGGCCTAACTTCATTGCAAACTATTGAGGACATCCAAACGCAAGTAAAACAACTTCTAGACTCTTCAGTCTTATTGGAATGGAGTCAAAAGGGTCCTCATTACACCGTTAAGGATGATTTACCCTACTTCCAGGAACGGTTGTTTCTGCCAAGTAAAGAATTGCAAGAACTTGCTATTGCCCATCATCATGAATCATTAATGGAAGGACACCCTGGTATCGCTAAAACGGAGGAAAAAATCGAACGCCACTTCTGGTGGCGTTCTTGGAGAAAAGACATAAAATCTTTTGTATTGTCTTGCGGAATTTGCGCCCAAAACAAGGGTCAAAAGAAAAGGCCAGCCGGCCTACTTCAACCCTTGGATATTCCACCGGCACCATGGCATACCTTGTCAATGGACTTTATAACTGACTTGCCTCCTTGTGCTGGTTCCAACACTATTGTTGTAATTGTGGATGGTTGCCAGACATTTGGTCGAAAAAAATTGGTCGAATTTTTTTTATTTTTTATTTTAACCCTTTTTTTATTTTTTTGGGGGGGTCCCCCCCCCAACCCCCTTTTTTTCTCTAAAAACCCATTTTTTAACTAAACGAAAACCCGAACAATAAATATATAAATAAAAAAAAAATTCGACCATTTGGTTTTCGACCAAATTGCGTCGACCAAATTGCAGTCGACCAGTTTTTTTTCGACCAGTTGTCTGGACACCATTGTGGATCTATTCTCCAAAATGGCCCACTTTATCCCTTTAAAAGGTTTGCCTTCAGCTTCCACCTTGGCCAAGGAATTTCTGGAGAATATAGTTCGCATACATGGTTTCCCTTCCATATTAGTCTCGGATCGTGGAAGTCAATTTATCTCCCATTTTTGGAAGAAGTGTTGCCAACTAGCACAAATAGATGTGTGGTTATCCACCAGCCACCACCCCCGGACCGACAGACAAACCGAGAGAACCAATCAGACTCTCGAGCAATATCTTCGGTGCATGTTACAACAATCCGAGTTAAATTGGAAAGACATCCTTTGGATCGCAGAATATGCATACAGCCTTAGGCGCCAGGCTCATAAAGCTAGACATGTGTTCAAGTGTTTCAATGTGCACTTACCTGATGCAGACCATGCTGCTACATCCAGGCCCTCTTGAGGCCTGAATGGAACTACTTTACCTGTGGGACTACTTTCCACCTGGGTGTGGTCGGGGAAGGATACATACCTGATCGGTGGAAGGATACATACCTGGTACTCATCCAAAGCTATTTAAACCACGCCCGATCAGCAACTCTTGCTTCGCGTTGTTCTGCTCCTCGCAGCTCGACGCTCACCGTGTCAGCTCCTGCATTTGGACTTCAGCCACGCCTGTCAGCATCCTGGGTCACCTGCAAAGGGAGATAAGAGAGAATTGGGGAGAAAGAAGACCTTACCTGCTAAAGCTGTATCACGGAGACATCACACCGACGATCCTGAAAGGGAAGACATCATTTTTAAAAGCATTTTGTTTCGATCGCTGCAGCGCTGCATTTCACTCACCTTTCCTGGGCACCTCCATCTTCAGCAGCGATCATCCGGATCCGCAGCCACTTCCCAGTGCCTAGAGAGAAAAAGACAAGAACACAAGGTGAGATAAGGAAGGTAATAGGAAAAGCTCAGTTTCCTTCCTGACGCTTCCTGGCATTCCGGACCCCGGCCCCTATGGGGAAAAAAGACAAAGACATTGAATGAGCGAATGCAAAAACATTACCCGAACGCTCATCCAGAACTTACCTGTCATTTATTGGAATTACACGTTTCACTTCGGATCGGCGCCATATCTCCGGCATTGCGAACCCCGGCCCCTAAGGGGAAAAAGACATAAGCGTTAGCCCTTGCTGCAATAAGACAATGAACATTATTATTAAGCTTGAACTTTTGAACTTGCAACAGAACTCTTACAGCGCCTTACCTGAATACTGAATAGTCAAGCTTATTTGAACTTCCATCAAACCTCAATCCAGTGAAGTAACTGGGTTTCAACGTGCCCCTGCATCAGAAGCAGGATGGAGAACTCATCCTTCCAGACCCTAAGGTGAGACTTCACGGGGAATCGTGGAAGGGTATCCTGGAGGGTTGGAAGGAAGTGGGAGGCTTGAGCATTATTCCGTCAGTAGGTAATACTTCCTTTTCACGCACAGGGGAATATTCCTACGAGCCAGAGAAGCCAGAGTAGAGGGGCCCTACCTGTCCATCTTCAGAGTCCTGCGCTTCACCATTGAAGAAGCATCAGCATTCGAAGCCACACCTGCGCCTCCATGGGAATCAGGTGAGCGTGACAGGTGTTGTCATTGCGCTTCCGCACATTGCGTGCCAGGGTGATTATAGTGCTGGCAAAGCGTCCAATGGACCTTGATAGGCGACGTACTGATGTGCTGTAGCACTCCCTCTGAAGCCTAGATTCCTCTACCTGCCTCTCCACCAGCTGCGTGAAGGTAGCCTGCTGCACCTCCATCCGCTGCATGCAGGAATTTAGCTCTGCCATTGAGGGGGTAGGTGACCTCATGGGACTTCGGAGTGATGTGGGGCTGAACTCCAGCTGATGGAAGGATTCCAAGTCATCCAATGTGGGCATCTCCCCCCGTGGACCTGTATCAGACTGCACTGCCGGGGCACTGTTGTCACTACATGATGCCTCCTCTGCAGTGCAGCTGCTTTCTGTGGTGGGTTGGGTGGGCATGATGGGTGCCCGTGGCACCTGTGTTGCATCAGGCAGCGTGGAGACGGTGGGGATGTTGGTGATGGTGGACGGCACATGTGTTTCAGTTGCTACTGGGGGCAGAGATGCCGAACTGCTGCCAGCATCCTCCTGTGCAGGGGCGCTGGCTTGGACCCGTGCCAGGGCTGATTGCCTGGGCTGTTGTGCAGTATCACTGTCACTTGATACGGCTGTGGGGACACAGAGGGCATGCAATTAGTTATGTGGTGGTGCCTGATGGGTGCATCACATGCATCATACAGGTTGATCATTTAATAGTGGCATTTACATGCATCTGCTTGTTGGCGGAAATGCATTGTAGTGATATTGGTCTCCATATGGCTCATGATGGGTCCTTTGGCCCAGCCATGCACTGCTTGGGCGGGTTGTTAATGGGTCCTTTGGCCCAGTCATGCACTGCCTGCGGGGGCGGGGGGGTTGTTAATGGGTCCTTTGGCCCAGTCATGCACTGCCTGGGTGGGGGTTGTTAATGGGTCCTTTGGCCCAGTCATGCACTGCCTGGGGGGGGGGTTGTTAATGGGTCCTTTGGCCCAGTCATGCACTGTATGGGGGGGCTGTTAAAGGGTCCTTTGGCCCAGTCATGCCCTCAACATATACTCATATGGCATTCATATTTGCACACTTACCAGCATCTGCAGGTGGGCTCACTCCTGCCTCTGCCTCCCCGATCCCATTGCTGCCCTCAAGGTGGAGGACACTGCTGCAACGCTCCTCCCATGCCTGCAGCCTCAGTGGGGAAGGGGGTCCTCCACCTGTCCCACTGCTGCATTGGCAGTGTGTGGAGATCAGGTTCCGCTCCCTCAGCCTGAGGTCGTCCCATCGCTTGTGGCAGTCCTTAACACTCCTCAAAGTCACGCCCACAGCAGTGCACTTGCGTGCTGCTTCCGCCCACACTTAGTTCCTCCGCTGCTGTGTGACACGCCGTTGATCGGCACTGAATAGCATCTCAGCATGCTCCACTATGTGCTCGACCAGAACAGTTAGCTCCGCCTCACTAAAGCGCTGTTTGTGCTGCCTCTGGGCTGGAATCCTGGCAGACATGCTGGTGGTCCCTTTTGGCTTCTCTCAGTGTGGATTCTGCTTGTGCTGACTCTGGATGGCAATGGATTGTGCTTTATATGATGGCTGCTTCTCTGTTTCCGGTTTTGGCGATCATTGTAATTCCGGTTCCGTGTCCGTGGCGACGGTGGCGGACACGGGTTTTGCGCAACTTGTGGCGCCGCTATGTCCATTTCCGTGGGTGTTTCCATGACCGCGGTTACAACGTTTCTGCGTCCGTGTGGTGCGCACGACCGACAGCATGTAATCGGACGGTCTTTCCACAACCTTGCGGACGCGGAAACTTTGTTACCGCCGCCGTGGAATCACCGCGGTCCGGACCAGAAAAGTTGTAATGAGGCCCATAGTCCTAGAAACTGCTGCATTTGTCTTATAGTTGTGAACTTTTCTATCTTGCGTATTGCCTCTGCTCTTTCTGGTGTCACTTGTTGCCCGACTTGTGATATCAGTTGTCCAATATACACCACTTCTTTCCGGCAATACTGTAATTTAGCCTTGTCTACCTTGTACCCCTTTTCTGCTAGTACAGTCAACATATGCAACGAGTCATCACTGCACTGTGTCTCTGTCTTGCTGCAAATCAATATGTTGTCTACGTACTCTATAACAATGCTCCCTAACTGTACATTACCTAAGTCCATTTGAAGGACCCTGCTGAATATGGAAGGTGATTCGCAGTACCCTTGAGGAAGTCTAGAATGTTTCCACTTCTTATTTCTACATAGAAAGGAAGTTAAGTCTTGTGAGTCTGGGTGTAGTGGTATAGAGAAGAAAGCATTCTTCAAATCTATGACCGTGAAGTAGGTAGCTTCTGTGGGAATGCTACACAAGATTGTCGCTGGATATGGAGCTAAAGGAAATTCTGCTTTGACAATATGGTTCAGAGGGCACAAGGGTTGTATAAAATGCCATGACCCCCGTTGCCTTTTTGACACGGTACACTGTTGTGTTGCACAGGGATTCTGATGGTATTAGGATGCCTTGCTTCACTAGTGCTACAATGATCTAATAAATACCCTCGCCTGCCTCCGTCGACATGGGATATTGCCTAATTCGGGGTAAAATGGCTACTGGCTTCAGTTTTATTTTCACTGCTCCTATCCCCTTCACAAGCCCCACATTATAGGGACTTGTGGTCCATAAAACACTGGGGACCTTTGCCAAGGCTTCCTCGAGAAATGTTGGCGGTGCTTGTAACATCATCTCCATTCTCTGTGGTACCTCTCTGTGATGTATCTTCACCCAGTATGTAACGCTAATGCCAAACACTATCTTGTGATCTGAGCAGTTGTCTCTGAATAATTCTTCATCTGTAACAGTAGTCAATATGTACCCTTCGGCCACAGCAATCACTGATCGCCATGCTCACCTTGAATCATCTGTCCCATGTACAGTTATCCAATCATCCCCCACTATTACTGCCTCGAAATCTAGTGGTACCACCATCCCTTCCTTCTCGTCTAATGGTCATTCTGGCCCGGACTTGTACTCATTTGGAAGGTGTCACATTTTTCCCTGAATCCCTGGGAGCCATGCGATTATTATTTCAGTCCCATATCAAAATAGTTCCTCATCTGCTGGCTTCCCTCTCTGGACTGTGTGTCCACAATAAGCTTGAATAATTTCCCTGACATTTAGAAGGTACATCCCAGGTATGGAGCACACTATCCCCTTGTCAGTGAATGAGATGGTCATGTTTAGTTTGCTCATGATGTCTCTCTCCACTATGTTTACCAGTGTCTGCAGGAATACAGTAAGAGTAGAGCTAGGTCGTACTCTCCCATAGAAAGTGCAATATTATCTGTAAATGGAATCAATTCCGTCACCCCAGAAAAACCCTGAGCGTTCATGGTGCCGCCTGACATTCTTTACTTCCCCTCTTGGATGCATGATCTAGTCGCCCCTGTGTCTACAAGAAAGGAGAACGTTTTGTCACCTATCGACACCCCTATGTTATGTTATGTTATTTTGCATTTATATAGCGCCTTATATACCATTGGTATGGTCTGAAGGCGCTGGTAGGTTGAACGCCCTTGGGAACCGAAGTTCATATCAGTAGAGGGAGTAGAGAGGGTCAAAAGGTGCGTGTGGTTCCTCCGCCAGGTTGGATGTAATCGATAGGATGGAACACATCAGGTCTGTGAAATACCTTCAACTATCCCTCCGTAAATACCTCCCTTCTCGAGCCCTTCGCTCCTCTACCTCTAACTCCCTCAGGGTCAGTTGTTTTTCAAAGAAACAAGCTGGGGGTAGATCTCTGTCTTCCGCTGGGGCCTCCTTTTGGAACTGCCTCCCTGCCACCATGAAACTTGAGAAAAATCATCTTTGGTTCTGGAAGCTCCTCAAGACCTTCCTGTTCGCATTCTGCCTTTGCCCCTCTTCTCCCCTGCTGATCTGCTTTCTCTCTTGGCACTGTGCACCTGGCCACCCTTTGTTCTTTGGGCCCAGGTACCTGCTCACCCTGCCACCCTCCTGCACTGCCTCCGGGCCACCCCTTGCACTGGGGCCCATATCTGTACCCATACAGTCCCCCACCCACTCCTCTTCTGCATTCATCCGATACACCCTATCTGACTAACCTAGCACTTTGCCACTTACCGGCTGCAACACCACTGTTTTTCTCCTTTATTTATCTATTTGACTTATTATCTATTGTGCTCTCTCCTATGCTCCGCACTTTCAATGTTTCCCCCTTCCATGCACTTTCCCCCTTATCCCTTCCCCAAGCACTTGCACGTTCTCAATGTCACTGGGCCTAGTAAGATCGTTGTTTTTGTTACTCCCTTGTTCCCCTCCCTTCGCCTGGTCGCGCTCTGGAACGCCTGTATATGAGCGCGATATAAATAAAATATCATATCATATCTGTGAGCTGTCCTATTGAGGCTATAATGCCATTCCTTTTCCTGCAAATGGGTTGCCTCCCACCATGGTAGCCCCCCTATCTTTCTCAAGAGGAAATGAAGCAGCAGAATTTGAGGCAAAATGTGCAGCATATTTTGGGGAATTGTCGAACTGAGAAAAAAATAAAATGCACAAGAAGGGGGGAGAAACATGGTGCTGAAAGAAGGTTACAATGCATTACAAGAGACACAGAATATAGAGCTGCAGGGAGCTGCGCCCAAGGAGGAGAAAGAGCTTTGGGTGATGAGAGGTTATACAATGTCTCCAAAAGACGCTATATGGCGACAGAACAATACAGGAAAGGTTTTCATGCCACTAGCATTAATGAAGACAGCATTAGCACAATTGCACTACCCAACACACACAGGGAAGAAGGTTGTTGCTACACACATTGGAGAAACATGGTTCTGACCCAATTTAAATGAACATGTGGCTGAATTTGTAAGTAATTGCTTGACCTGCCAACAGTTTACAGCAGGGCACACTCTTGGGAGTTGTGAGAGGGGCCATACCAAAACCAGTAGGCCCCTTTCTGTATCTACACGTGGATATGATCCAAGTCTGCCAAGGATACCACTTCATGAGAGTGGTTGTCTGCTCATTATCCACGTGGATTTAGGCAGGTCCCTGTTCACATGCTGACGCCCATAGAGCTGCCAGATTCTTAGATAGGGAGGTTTTCCTGAGATGGGGCGTGTGTGAGGTCCTGCGGTCTGACAACAGCCCTCAATTCGCCAACTAAATGTTTCAGCACATCGCAACCCTGCTAGGTATTCAGCATAAGTTCACCTGTGCGTACCACCCACATGCAAATTGGGTGTGTGAACACCTGAATGGACTCCTAAAGGAATGCATAGCCAAGACACAGCAAAGCACCAAGAAAAACTGGTTGCACTGTTTGCCCCCCGCACTGTTGCGCTGCACAATAGCCAGGGTCCGACCACCATTTAACACCCCATGAGGTGGTGACAGGATGGCGCATGCATCTTCCCCTGGCTCTTCCCACAAGAGCACTGAAAGGCTGTGAGAATAGTGCAGATGTGTAAGGACAGGAAATGTACAAATACATAGTTTCTCTAGTGGCTATCGCTCTCGCCAGATACAGCGAATCCAGGGGGCCCAGAAGATGGCAAAAAGACAGACTGTGATTACGCACCAAAAGACTGTGAACTGAAAAACACTGTGAAAGTGGGCAACCTCGTTCTCTTTCGTAATTTCATAAGGTTTTTGAACACGCCCCGGTTTACCGGTCCTCATGTGATTGAACAGGTGGCCAACCGTGCTGTCAAGTTAGTAGGGAAGGCGGTCTGGAACCATCCGCAAGACATCAAGCGCTACAAAGTAGTGGACTCACCTGGCAACAAGCTCTCCATGACCGACAGGGCCAACATTCAGCACTTAGAAGAGTTACACGACTAGGGAGACAAGGACACCCGATGGTCATGCGTTCCCAAGCAGCAGAAGCGGACTGGAATACGTGTGGAAATCAATTAAAGATACACTGTCTGTTTGTTATTTTCCCTTTCTGCACACACAGGGCCTACGTGAACGCTGTGGGGATTGTACCATTTGTCTTCACCCATCTTACCTTCCACCCGTCACCCAGACACTTTCTCTAACCAGTTTGTCCACGCTATAAGGAGACCCAACCGATTCAGAGCACAATACCCTGGAGTATATTATCTTGTCTTTGTAGAGTACTTGGCCCAAACATACCCACAACTTGAGTATGGCGAACCCCCAGTTCTGGCCTCTTTAAGAGACCCATCAGTAAGAAAGGTGTGGGAGGAGGTGCTTTTCTTCGCAATTAGTGATTATGCGGTTTGCGGGGCATAAGGGCATTGACAATACTAACACAGTAACACACTTATTTGCGCATTACAGGCAGGCATCTGTATCTTCAAGCTGCAAGGATGAAGCAGCATAAGTGGACATGAGGGAAACAGTAAAGAACATTATCATTATGCTGTATCTATTACTTTCCAGTGGATTGATGGGATTCATATTATGGGAATCATACATTGCTGTTAGCACTACCGTTGTACCCTCTACTAACATTCCCCCAACCCGTGCAGGTGGAACGACCATGTCAGGTGGACGAGAGAACACTGCTGATAAGGTAAGGAGAGGTAAGCACAGTGTTGATACAGTCTTGAAGGGAGTAGACATGTATCTCTCAGACACCGCTCTAGTGTCTAATAACATGTGGTACAAACACATGACAAAAGTAGGTAAGGAAACCATTATTAATGAGAGCCGTTATGTCTGCTTGTTAATTTCCTATGCAATGAGTGCCTCTAGGATGTTCATAGCAACTAAAATACCAGCAGCAGGAGCACATTGCCTGATGTATCTCCCAATGGTGCAAACACTAGGGAGATTCCAAGTGAAGTCAGCAACATTGAGATGGATGTCCAAAGGAACATTCCCGTACGAAGATAATTACATAAAGACTTTAGACATTATGAACAACTATTGGCACCTAGACAAAGCTATACAGTACGTAACTGAAGGACATGAGAAGGGAGAAACAATGACCATCACATTGAAGGAACTGCGATGTCCCTGGACAAGAGTGAGGGGGATAGGAGGAGAGCCTGACTGCTGGGAAAGACCACAGATATTAGTATATGAACAAGCGTACACAAATGAGAGATGGCAAGATAGAGTGGTGGGAAGCAAAGCACTGTTGCTAGCCCAGTCGTCAGTGTACAAAGTGCAAGAAGAGAATGATAAGTGCCTGAAGGAATGGGACGCGAGTGCAAAG
This sequence comes from Ambystoma mexicanum, assembly GCF_040938575.1. Taxonomy (NCBI): domain Eukaryota; kingdom Metazoa; phylum Chordata; class Amphibia; order Caudata; family Ambystomatidae; genus Ambystoma; species Ambystoma mexicanum. The sequence goes on along the minus strand of NC_090933.1, from coordinate 45,630,370 downwards.
TTACTGACACAGGTGGAAAAGGAAGCGGGCCTGATGCCGATAATCCCTCTGAAGACACCAGCCTTGTGCTATCAGAGAAATGGCACAGTTTAAGCCAGCTATAAAAGTGGGAGCAGCAGTGCTGATAGATCACTATTGGACTTGCGGATCAAAAGCATACGAGAAGCTGCCACCTGATTGGGGAGGAGTTTGCTTGTTGGTACACATCAATATGTCTTCTCTGGTCATGCCAAGGAAGGACGTAAAGCTTGATGAGCTCCTGAAAATGAACAACAACAAAAGAAGGAAGAGATGATCAAAGTGGCACCAACAGCCAAGGTAGAGAAAGCAGAGAGGTGAGCAGGATTGGGCAGGGTCAGAAGAGGAGGGAATTATTTCTCAGAAGCATTCGAAATGGCACTGGATGAGATCCCAGCAGTGTCACGATTTATTATGCTGCACACGTAGGCCAGGCATCTCTTTCCCCTACAATGAGTGTGGCGCACAATAAAAACGCTTTGATTTTTTTAATACTATGGATACCTTTGAGAAGACCTACAACCCGTGTCACACTCAACCTCCACAACCACCCTGTGTCACAATGGACTAGGAACCAGGCTGGTGTGTATCATTAAGATATATATGAATGTATTATTTGGTGTCAAATTAGAGCAAAAAGGTTACATTAGCCGGCAATGTTGTGGCAACACAAAAATGCAATGACTTCTGGAAAGCAACCAGGTTCAAATATAATCTCAAAAATACTTCCTTTTTAATCACAAAACAGAAGAAGAACAATTCAACACACCAAGACAATTAATGCAGGCAAGCAGGGAAGTGCATGCGCACAGAATGATGCTTGAGCCCCAACAACGCTCACCCCACCCAAACATCCACTTGGCTTGTCTATTTTGGATGGAAGGCATTGGCAAGGAGTGGGAACAAAAGAGAACAATCGGATTTGGGATCCAGTTCCCAGAAACAATATGGGGAGCAAGCAAAGAATGGGGAAATTTGTTTTTAGAACACAATGGAAGAATGGGGTTTTCAATTATCACAAGTGCTATGGGAAAGAACAGAAGGGAATTAGTACTGCTTACACTTGAAAGACAGGCAGTGCTTTTAGAGAATACTAGTCAGCACACAAGGGGAACATCGGTTTTGAGTTGGGATTTACAAGGGCAATGGAAACGAAAATGCCAATGGAAATTCGTTTTTTATTGATACTTAAAATGACAGGATGGTTATGGGAAATGAGGTAGCTCACAAGAGGAAAATCGGTTTTGGGTTAGGATGAGAGATGCAATGGGAAAATACAGCAGCAGATGGAAATTCGTTTAGCAGGGCACAATTGAAACACAGGGACAAATTAGTTTCTCAGATCACAATGGGATTAGTTCTTTTGGGCAACACTTTATAACTATAACAATTCACAATGCACTGGGAAGAGATGGTTGGTTTCAAATTCCAATAATAGAGATTCTGTGAAATAAATGGGGAAATTAATTGATTTACTTAGAAAAATATTCTAAGGATTTAGACAGGCAAATGGGGATTCTTCAAGGGGCAATAACTGAAATACACAAGAAAACAGGGAAGGGGATTTTCAATGGGAAGATCTATAATGCTGAAAGAATACAGGGCTTATGCAATCTATGGCTTGGGGTGTTTATACTTACAGGCAAGGGCTGGACTGGACATCAGGGAGCATCAGATCACCACTGTTGGGACAGCCAAGGGAGTCAGTCAAGGATTCCCTCTTTCCTGCAATTGGTCCCAAGTCAGCTACTAGATCTCCTGGCTCCACTGCAAGCTAAGCCTCACTGTGCTGGGACGGTTCTCCAGATTCAACCGCAACTCACCTCAGGATTTAGTGGGAAAGGTCCTGATCTGAGCCGGGGTTACCTAGTTATAGAGTATATTACATCACTAATGTGTCATAGTTTCTGCAGAAGGGATAGGTTAATGTTCATTGCACCATACCCACATGTGTGCAGATAGGGCCAGCAAATGTGGGAGTGCTTTGGGACACCAGAGGAGGAGCCCTATTCATCATCTCACTTTGACAGGGGGGCATGGTCTGGTTCAGGGACGTAGAAAACTCAATGCTTGACAAGTGCCCTTTCTCCTTGAATGCATTTTTGAAACCTATATTTTGCTGTGGCTCACATAAGCCTCATCAGGTGTCTGTAGGTCTTTCCTATGTGGAGCTACAGTTTTTCCTCATTTACTCCAGAACTATATCTGTGAAAAATATGGGCCTAGGTGGGTGGCATATGAATCATATTTTGCATGATTTTTCCTAAATAACTTGGGTGGCGTAGGTCACACAAAAATAATTTTTATGTGGTGCGAAGCGGTTAACTTTCACCTTTCCATAAATCCGACAATGACTATTGTGCAGCAAATATTTTCAATTGTTTACAATAAAAACAATTTCTCCCATTTTACTCAATGGAAAGTCAAACCCCTCCAGGCCCCACCTTCCTTGAGCACATGACATCAGCAGAGTTCTGTGTTTAGATTAGCTCAGCCCTTCAAGGGCTAATGACTACCTAATGCCTGGTTTATTGCGGCTTATATGACCTGGATCATAAAAGAAGGAGAGCAGACCTCCTGTATCTTGTCCAGCCCGCAAATTTGATCTCTAATGGAATTTAAGTTTGTATTTTTAGGAGAAGGCACTCATGTTTGAAGGGAAACCAGGACTAAATCCCCATGACAACGGGACTTGGAATTGAGTTTCACATTTGAAGAAATCACAAGCAAAAAAAACCCCATGGCCTTCCCCCACTTAGCCACAATTGCCTTTAAATAAGCTCTTTAGAATGCACACAGTTTCCATATAAATAAGTGTCCCACAAAGTTGTCCCTTACATACAGCTATTAAGGAAGACCTCATAATTACACTTTCAGTTGCTTTGGTAAACATTTTTCTTTGCAGATTGTCACTTGGAAGGCAAAAAGGCATGTAATTTTGTTAGTTGCACCCATGAAAGGAACTCCATGTTACTGCAGCTGCTTAAACACTGTTTAGCCTCCCATTATAGATTATGTGCATTGTTGTTTCATAGGTGATGGGCTCATGATAGACAGAAACCAAGTTCATCTTTTGAAAGTCTTGCAAGCGTTTTGCTAAACATATTTATAGTTTAAAGGGAAAAAGGAATTTTACATGCATTTGTTTCTTTCACAGTAAACATGCTTCATTTTGCTGTGATGGCTCGAGACACAATCTCAACATTTTCATTTAATATTCTGGGTACTGCTGCTTCTGCGAATGTCAGTGCAGCTCTCCAATAATTTAGCAAACCATGCCATATGTCTTTCCCTTATGCCAGGCAATTGTCATTGTTATGCATCTCAATGTTTTGAGGCACAATTTCACTCCTTTTTCCTTTGAAAGTACAGGGCCTCATTTCCACATTATTTCAAAGCAGGCATTTTTACATTTGGCATCCAGGGGCTATTTCAACCCACATAATCGCCGCTCCTAGCTCTTTGTGTTTATGTAGAGAGAAGAGCAAGGAGAGAGTGGGGTGTCCAGTTCACGGTATCCTGGGTTCACCCCAGGGATTTTGTTTAGAGTCCATTTGCTCTTGGGTTAATTCCAGGACTCTCCTTCAGAGAGTTTCTGCTCTTCTCCTGAGCCTGATGGAGTGGTACTCTGGTCGGGCCTCCACTCTTTTCGGATGTTTCTCTTTCCATTAGGTTTTGATCCTGGGCTTCTCCAGTCCCAGTGACTCCAACTAGGGCCTGTAGAGGCAAGGAGTTATTTAATCTGCCAAGAAGAAAGGAGATATTACGTATTTCATACGATACTATTTTTCCCAGGTATGGACGTGAAAATGAACAACAAAAGGACAAGAGACACATATCATATACATTACAAAAAAAAATGTCTTACATTCCAATCATTTGCAAGCATTTCAAAATAAGGATAACTGTTCTACTTCCTGTAATTGTGTGATTATCTCCATCCGGGTTCCCATTCTTTACTTTTACTCTTCGGATGGTTGCTGGGCTCTACCATCAATGGCTTCTTCAATCAGTCACAAGGTCTGCCTGGGACGACAACACTTCAACTAATTGATGTGCACCCATTTCTCTTCTGTTGTTCTCCTTTAGTGATGCAGATCTTATAGGCGACAGGGGAGATTTTATCTACAATTACAAAGGAGCTGTGCCAAGAGTGGAGGAACTTCTGCTCTTTGGTGTGGTTCCTTTGAAAATTGTACAAGTAGACCCTGTCTCCTACTTGGTAATTAGTGGTCTTTAAATCGTAGTGGGTTTTCATCCCCACTGCTGACTTTTCCAGATTTCGCTGTATGCAAAAGCATGCTGAAGGTGTTTTTTTCAAATTCTCAATGTATTTATGGGTTGTGGATGCGTTGATCAGTGTCTGCTCTTGAGTTCTGTAGAGCAGATGCTGAGGTAGCACCATTTTTCATCCAGTCATGAGCTTGAATGGAGACATTTTTGTCACAGAAGATGATGTAGACATAATGGGCATCAGGACAAGTGGTAGTTGGATGTCCCAACTAGGCCAAGAGTCTGCTACAAACTTCTTTATAATCCCCACAATTGTTTTATTGTACCTCTCAACTCCCCCACGCGAGGCTTGGTGGTAGACAATGTGGAGTTTTCTCTTTTACCCTGAGTATCTCCCACATCTTTGTCAGCACCTTGCTGGTAAAATGACTTCCTCAGTCTGACTCAAACCTTTGGGGAAGGCCGAAATGCGAGAAGATGTGATTTATGAACAGGACAGCTGCTTTTTCTGCCTTGAAGCTTTGCTGGAAGATAAACCTCAGAAGGAACCAGAGAACAGACTGGTATGTATGAACACTTTCACCGACCAAAGTCTTAAAATCAAATTCATCATACAAAAACACTGGAAGATCTTAGAAACCAAAGAGGTACTGATTTTTGCCTTCAAGAAAAGCACCTCTATTGGAAACCAGGTTAGCAACAGCAAGCTCAAAATCACATCCAACCTTCAGCCAAGTATTACCGCTATGTGGGGCTTGGACCCCATTGTTGGACACCATCCCTGCGGTCATTGCGGGGTATGTAAACTTACCAAGAAGACAATGGAGGTCGATATAGGAACTATCAGACCCTGGAAACAAAAAACTATGTCCAATTGTAACACCGACCATGTGGTATATCTTATCTCTGGTAAATGTGGGCTACCTTACGTGGGGATCACTACCAGAAAAGCCAAAACCAGAATTTTCGAACACAGAAGTTGTTTAAAAAATTAAATTGAAAACGCACCCATGGTTAAACATTTCATGGTGCTGAACCATGGGTTCGAAGAGTTCACTTGGACAATTTTACAAACATGTAAAGGCGGCATAGGTATAAATTCAGACTGCAAATTACTCAAAATGAAACAAGAAATGATCTTCAGAATGAGGAGTGATTTGAATGGTCTTAATGATTCAATTGAGTGGCATTATCTTAAAAATTAAGTACAGTTTATGAACCCATTATAGGTGCCATCACGACCTCCCCCCAGTAACATTTCAAGCCTGTAAGAGAACATTACACAATTGAGGGACTGGGTTACCTATCTACTGCTTAGCATGCTAAAATTGCTGACGTTTTTTCCACTGACAACCAAGATGCAATTACCTTCCTAGGACTATGTGCCCACGGTCTGTGCATTAGATAAGGAAACTAATACTTGTATGTTAACACTCCGTTTGATTTGAGGCAACTAGTGTATGTTAACCTTCAGCAGAGCTGTGTCGAAATTTGATGTGTGCCATACAAGCTAGGTCAATGTCCTATTGTAATTAATACATTACAGTTATTTGTTGATCTGCATTTCACACTGCTAATGGCGCATTTAACTTACTGTTTCAACTGAGGTGACCTGTTACCTATCTGCGAATGCACGCTCTGATCAGATATGTCGTTCTTGGTATTTCCACAAGTAATATTGTTTATAAAGACATGTTTCTGTGTTTGATGTAAGGCATTCAATACATGCATGTGAACACTCACGTTTGATTTAAGGCAATGAACACGTGCATGTTAACTTTCATCAGATCCTTGTTGATACTCAACCTGTCACATACAAACTATGTAATAGGCCTATTGTAACCAATATATTACAAGCATCCGTTGGTCTACATTCCATATGGTCAATGGCATGTTCAATTTACTGTGTCGACTGAATACGTCCCTAACCAATGAAATGTGTGTTGTTGTTATTTAACTTCAAATGTACGCTTTTATAATCCTATCCGGCATCTCGATTAGTAGCATAGCACACAGAGACAAGTGCCATTTTTCACACTTGTTAAACCAGGCACTATATCAGGGACACCTTAAAATGGCCACCAGAGAGCCTGACTCCTTTCGGAGCACAGAGAGAGCGACATAGGACTAAAGCGTCCCACTTTTCCTTGCAATGACCACGCTAGGTTTTCGATCATTTGAGCCACCAGCTACTGCGCCTGTCCTCTACGAGACTGTCCCGTATTGATTGCTGACTTTGGAGACATAGCAGACCTTTCCCGTGCAGACTTTTTGCACTTACAGCCAAGGTAAGGCTAGTATTTTTGTTATCCTAACATCTGTACACTCTTCTGTTAGGAACCACTTTACACACAATCATCGTAATGTTTCTCCTCTACCACAGCAGGATTTCGGATCACGGCTTTCTGTGTCATCGAACTGCACACATAATAATAGCTGGCACCCCCGTCTCACCCATGGACTAAGGTACCCTCAAGCCCTATTACCTTGATAGTTTATATTATGCATTATTTGTGTTTTTTAAAATCTGACCCTGACCCAATGTCATGCCGCCGTCTTTTGGTGGCCGCTGGCGGTTATGGAAGGCTTGGCGTTGGCGGCGCCATTAGATGTTCCGTGTGTTTTTTCTTTCACTTCCTGGTTTGGCGGTCTAGTCTTTTTCTTCTGTGTGTCTTTTCCTTCCACTTCCTGGTTTATCGGTCTAGCCTTTTCTCTTGTTTCCGTATTTAACCACGCCCCTCTCTGGGCTCTGTGCGTTGCAACTTTGTTTCTTTCGCTTTGTTGCCGTGCTACTGTGTTTCCAGTACTTTTTCCTGTTGCCTGGTTTACTCAGTAACTAAAGCAGTGTTTCTTTCTACTGCTTCTTCCCTTCCTTATTTACCTGTTTTCTCCGTTCTATCGATTCCCGTGCCTTTCGGGGCTCCTCTATTCCTTCCTGTTTTCCGGATCTCGTTCCGGTATCTGGCAGTGGTGTGTTCCACCATCCCGGTTCCCCGGGCTTCTCATGCTACAACTTCAAATACTACAGCTTGACTGCTTCGGAAAGACTTTCCTGTTTTTCACTTGCATTCCGGACTCACCAGTCAACTCCTCCAGCACTTATTCGTTATCAACAACATCCGGCGAGAGGTTTTTTTAAGCGGCTGCTTTTTTCCTCTCTTCCTGGCATCTTCGGGACAGGGGCCGGCTGTTTCCCTGTTTATCAGGGAATCAGGGTGGCTTCTTCCCGCGGACGACCTTATCTCTTCACAAAGAAGAAAAGACCAAAAGACAAGTCCTACAGACGAGGAAATCTTCTGGAAGAAACAGGTGAGGAGAAAGGGGAGGAGGACATAGACTTATCTGATTTGGAGGAATCTCCGTTATATCCCAGCACTTGTGACAGTTTGCAACGCCCAGAAGAGAACACAATGTCTATCCCGGAACAGGTCCAAGATTTGCTCACTGCAATGCAGAATGTGACATTGGAATTACAGACTGTGAAAGCCGAAAACGCTGCTTTGAGGCAGCGTGTCGATCACTTCGAACAGTCCCGGAGTGATCTGCCTCCCATGCCCTTAGCCTGCGGTAAATACGATGGCTCTCCAGCTAGATTCAAAGAGTTCATGGAGGCATGCATAATCTATTTCACTTTCAGACCACAAACATATGCCTCAGACTCAGCCCGTATAGGTTTTCTAATTTCTAACCTTACGGTTAACGCCCTTTCTTGGGCTACCCCTCTGGTGACCGGTGCCAGCCCTTTACTCCAAGATTATGCCGGTTTCACCGCCCAATTCAAAATGGCTTTTGAAAGGCAAGAGTCTGCGGTAGTCGCCAGTGAACAGTTACTGGATATTCGACAAGGAAGTACGGACCTGCTGACATACATCTCCCGTTTTAAACGGGTGGCTGCTGACGCAGGCTGGCAAGAGAACGCTCAGTACACCATCTTTCGCAGAGGATTAAGGGAGGATCTCAAAGACGAATTAGCAAGGGTTAACCGACCAGCTACTTTAACCGACCTGTGGTCTACTGTTATTCAGCTGGACTTCCGCATCTCAGAACGACGGTCTGAACGTCGAAAACAACGTGGATTTCCTGCTACACCTGATCCTGGGATTCCCTCTCCCTCTCCCACCTGTATGTCAAAAGAGGAACCAATGCAGATTGGAACTACCCGAGGGCCACTCACCCCGGAAGAAAGAAGAAGACGCAGAGAGAACAACCTGTGTATGTATTGTGGATCCAATCAACATATTCTTAGAGACTGTCCTAACGTGCCTCCCAGACGTTCGAGAAACGCCAGTCCTCGGAACTAGTCGGGACAAGTTACCGAGGGGGATTTCCTGGTCCCTTCGTCTCTTTATCGGTCACACCCACGCCGTCCACAGAAGACAACCGTCTGATGGTAGTTGGAGTGGAGTTAAGCCTCTCTCAGCAGTCCTATGAGGTTTTGGCACTACTGGACTGTGGTGCTGCCGGTTGCTTTATGGATTTGGTTTGGGCGGAAAAGGTTGGCATTCACCGTTTGCAAAAAGACGAGGATCAAAAGGTGGAGGGTGTAGATGGTAGACCACTCAGCTCGGGCCTTATCACTCATACTACACCTCCTATGCAGATGAAGATCCTACATCACAACGAAACCATTCAATTTGACCTCATCCGAGCAGCACATTTTCCATTGATCCTGGGAGTCTCGTGGCTTCGGAAGCATAATCCGACCATTGATTGGACAAAGAATCAACTGTCCTTTACATCAGCCTTTTGTCGTAGTTCATGTTCCTCACAGACCCAACATACTACGGTTCATGTTTTTCCGGAATTAGACTCTAGTTCGGAGGTACTAAAGGTAAACAGTATCCCCAGAGAATATCTCCGCTACCAGGAGGTGTTTACGGACGATGGTCCTCAGAAGTTACCACCTTATAGACCAGAGGACTGTCAGATCGTTCTCCAGCCCAACGCTGTTGTACCTTTTGGAAGGATGTTTTCTCTTTCTCTTAGGGAAAAGAAGGCACTTAAAGAATACCTGGATGCTAATACACATCATGGCCTGATCCGACCTTCGTTTTCTCCTGCTGGGGCTTCACTTTTTTTTGTTCCAAAGAAAGGTTCCGATGAACTTCGCCCTTGCATTGACTATAGGGGTCTTAACCAAGTTACTCTCAGAGATAGGTATCCCATGCCACTGATCGGGGACATCCTAGAAGCTGTTCAAGGGGCGAAGATCTTCTCAAAGATTGATTTAAGAAGAGCCTACCACCTTTTGAGGATACGATCCGGTGATGAATGGAAGACGGCTTTTCGCACTCCCTTCGGACACTATGAATATTGTGTTATGCCGTTTGGTCTTGTCAATGCTCGATCTGTATTTCAGAGATTCATGGATCGCATTTTCTCCGATCTACTTTTTCATTGTGCTGTCGTCTACCTCGACGACATTTTGGTTTATTCTAGAGACGCTCAACTTCATGCTAAACATCTCCACCAAGTCCTTCAAAGATTGCAAGACAATCTACTCAAGGCCAATGCTGACAAGTGCATTTTTCAAGTCTCCGAGGTCAACTATCTTGGCTTTATCCTATCTTCAGAAGGTATTCGCATGGATCCCGCTAAGACCGACGCCATCTTGCAATGGCCAACACCTCATACCATCAGAGACGTCCAAAGGTTTTTAGGTCTAGCCAATTTTTATCGCAAATTCATCCAAGGATTTTCGGATCGATTTCTACCCATTACAAGGTTGCTAAAGAAGTCATCCATGCCCTTCACCTGGTCTTCTGAGGCAAACCGGGCTTTCCAACTTCTCAAGAAGGAATTCTGCTCTGCCCCGGTACTTCATCAACCAGATCAGAATTTAAGATTCATTGTGGAAACTGACGCCTCTTCTGCAGCAATTGGAGCAGCTCTCCTACAGGAACACGGAGAGCTAGAATATCCCGTTGCCTACATGTCCAAAACACTGAACGACAGTCAAACACATTATTCGGTGATAGAAAAAGAACTACTGGCAATGAAATCCGCATGCGAAGAATGGCGACATCTCCTACAGGGAGCTACTCATCCTTTTGAAATCAGAACAGATCATAAAAATCTTAAGATTCTGCAAAAGATGGAATGCGTCAACTCACGTCAAGCTCGCTGGGCACATTTTTTCTCCCAATATGATTTCGTACTGACTTACTTACCAGGTTCCAAGAACATACTTGCTGATGCCCTTTCCAGAAGACCAGTACCAGACAGGGTTCTGAAGGAATTTCCCAGTCTCATGCTACCAGAAGTTAAAGTGATCTGTTCTGTGGAGTCGTTCCTGGACAGAGTCCGTAAGGTCACACGGTCCACTTACCCTCTTCCGAAGGATCTATCCATGCAAGGTGGTTTATGTTTTCAACAACAACGATTATTTCTACCAGACAGTATCTCCCGTCAGTCGGCTTTAAAATGGTGCCATGATGATCCAACAGCAGGACACAGAGGTGTAAAGAACACCTTGGAGTTGCTTCTTCGCAGGTTCTGGTGGCCTGGGATGGCCAAAGAAGTTACAACCTACGTCAAGTCATGCCCGGTATGTTGTCGATCCAAGTACAGCACTCAAAAGGCAATAGGGTATCTCCAACAACAGGACCTTCCAAAGAGACCCTGGAGCGTTATTTCTACAGATTTCATTGTGGATCTGCCACCTTCAGAAGGTTGTTCATGCATCAAGGTAACGGTCTTCACTAAGATGGCACATTTCACTCCTTTGGCGGGTCTCCCTACTGCAGCTGAGATGGCGGCTGTGTTTGCCAGAGAAATATTTCGCTTACATGGTACCCCGGACAAGATTATTTCTGACAGGGGATCTCAGTACACCTCGAAGTTCTGGAAGGAACTTTGTGAAAGACTGGGTATGGAACGAGCTTTGTCATCCGGTTTCCACCCACAGACCAATGGACAGAGAGAAAGAACGAACGCCACTCTGGAGCAATATCTTCGGTGTTTCGCTAATGCCCAACAGGACAATTGGGTTAGTCTGTTGGTTACTGCAGAGTTTGCCTATAACAATGCAGAGCACAGTGCCACTGGTCTCAGTCCTTTCTTTTGTTCCTATGGTTTCCATCCCAGCTTTATTCCTTCTCTCTCTTTTCCTCCTTCTACAACTCCATCTGTTGATGCCCTACTTACCAGTATCTCGGATGCTCACAAGTCTGCCACGAGTTGCTTGCGAGCTAGCGGTCTCCGGTACCGAGCTTACTGCAACCTTAAGCGCCAGCCGGTTCCGGCATGGCGTAAGGGCACCAAGGTCTGGTTGTCTACTAGGTTTCTACCTCGTTGGCTACACCCCTCTAAACTTTCTCCCCGCTATCTGGGTCCTTTCCCTATACTTCGCCAGATCAATCCTGTGGCTTTTCGTCTCCAGTTGCCAAAACATATGCACCGTCTCCATCCGGTGTTTCATTCCTCCCTCCTTAGGGAATGCAAGGGTGATCCCTACCTTCGCACTTTGCCGCGTGATCCGGTTCCCAAGGTGATTCCTTCTGATGAGTATGAGGTGGCCTCCATTCGGGACTCCCGCTATCATCAGGGTCGCTTGGAGTATCTCATCCACTGGAAAGGATATCCACACTCAGAGGACTCCTGGGAACCGGTGTCTCATGTTCACGCTCCGGCATTGATTCAGCGGTTTCACCGTCTGTTCCCGGGTAAACCGGGGGGGGGGTGCCGCTTGGTAGGGGGCATACTGTCATGCCGCCGTCTTTTGGTGGCCGCTGGCGGTTATGGAAGGCTTGGCGTTGGCGGCGCCATTAGATGTTCCGTGTGTTTTTTCTTTCACTTCCTGGTTTGGCGGTCTAGTCTTTTTCTTCTGTGTGTCTTTTCCTTCCACTTCCTGGTTTATCGGTCTAGCCTTTTCTCTTGTTTCCGTATTTAACCACGCCCCTCTTTGGGCTCTGTGCGTTGCAACTTTGTTTCTTTCGCTTTGTTGCCATGCTACTGTGTTTCCAGTACTTTTTCCTGTTGCCTGGTTTACTCAGTAACTAAAGCAGTGTTTCTTTCTACTGCTTCTTCCCTTCCTTATTTACCTGTTTTCTCCGTTCTATTGATTCCCGTGCCTTTCGGGGCTCCTCTATTCCTTCCTGTTTTCCGGATCTCGTTCCGGTATCTGGCAGTGGTGTGTTCCTCCATCCCGGTTCCCCGGGCTTCTCATGCTACAACTTCAAATACTACAGCTTGACTGCTTCGGAAAGACTTTCCTGTTTTTCACTTGCATTCCGGACTCACCAGTCAACTCCTCCAGCACTTATTCGTTATCAACAACATCCGGCGAGAGGTTTTTTTAAGCGGCTGCTTTTTTCCTCTCTTCCTGGCATCTTCGGGACAGGGGCCGGCTGTTTCCCTGTTTATCAGGGAATCAGGGTGGCTTCTTCCCGCAGACGACCTTATCTCTTCACAAAGAAGAAAAGACCAAAAGACAAGTCCTACAGACGAGGAAATCTTCTGGAAGAAACAGGTGAGGAGAAAGGGGAGGAGGACATAGACTTATCTGATTTGGAGGAATCTCCGTTATATCCCAGCACTTGTGACACCCAAGCATATGTCCATCATCTGATAGAATCGAGTATTTTCAGTTGATGTACGGCGCAGATATCTCTTAAGCTACAGGTGCATCGGAGTGCACTTAGAACTGATTCTTCGACTCGACAGACAGTGATAGGTAACATTTGCCTCTGTTACAGTGGATTTATGTCTGGTGTGCTTATCATCTCATTTGACTTCACTTCAACATTGCCCTGAGCTGTTACCTGTATATTTACATTTACATTTATGTTTACATGCTCCTTGACTCTCTGAGCCCTTGTTATCTGTTGATTGCATTTAGAGTATGTCCAAGCCCCCTCTAATTCAGATAACACAGACACTGACCGTATCAAGTTACACTTTATGGTGGGTCCCTTGCTGCTTTTTTCCCCCTAATACTTACCATTTTGTGGTTCCTACACATGTTGATTCCTTGTTATCCCTAAATCCTGCTAGCGACTTAAAAGCCATTTCTCTGCTTTTTTTGCCGTTACGCTTAAGGGGTACTGTGTTTATCCTTCTACACCTCAATTTTTTTTTACCAACTTTATTTAAGTTTTGGAGCACATAGACATGCATACATTAATAATAAGCCGATCCATAGCATATATGTAATACTTCTTACATGTCGCTTCCTCATTTCAATGCCAGTGCTCATTTATGATAACAATACAGAGGAAAGGAATAAAAGAATAACATAAATGTTGAATTCCCCCTGCCCCCCCCCCCAAAAGTATCTCCCCAAGTTAAGGTGAAGAAGTGGTTTGATCTGTTTTATTATTTCCATTAAATGGCTCCTTTCAAGTTCAGTATTTGATTCCATCAGATAACAGGTATTGCACGGAGCAATCTGGGCTTAAAGTACATCTGCTCTTTGTCGTTTGTGAAATCATGCAGTGGTAGCCAAATGTTCAGATATTTGGAATAAGAGCCGTGGGCCAAAGCAGTCACTTTCTCCATGGCCATCACCCCCATAGCCGTATCCACCACATGGCCACCACTGGCCCATCTTTACATTTCCATGCCTGGGCGATTGTAATTCTGGCTGCACTCAACATATGCATGATTAAGGTGGTCGTCGGCCCTGAGTTTGCATAGCAACCCTCCACTGCTTCTCCCAAGAGCACCACTAGCGGGTCAAGAGGGAGCTCCACGCCAGTTATATCTTTAATGTGACTTAGGATCTCTTTCCAGTAGGTTTCTGTTAATGGGCAGGACCACCACACACGTATAAGGTCCCCAAGTTGTCCACAATTCCTCCAACATTCAGACGGGTATTCTGGATTAATGGCATGCATGCGTGTGGGCGTCATATACCACCGAAGACAAAGTTTATATGCTGCTTCCTTGATCAAGGTGCATTTAGAACTCTTCGCGGTTCTATGCCAAATTCGGCCCCATGTGTCGCAGTCAATTGATCTTCCCAGATCCGCTTCCCATTTCCGCATGTAAGTGAGATTCTCTTCTGGGTCCCCCTCTCCCACCAGGCGATATAATCTAGTTATTCCCTTATATGGGTGGCCTTCCTGTATGGTTAACTCCACTCCTGTAGGGTTCCTAGCTGCCCCTTCTTTCACCCTCGCAATTGAGACCCAGTGTCTGAGTTGAACATAGTGGAATCGCTCCTGTTCCGGGATATTGAATCTGGTTTTGTATTCTTCAAATGTCAGGGGTATCCTGTTTGCATAGAGATCTCCTAAGACCATGGTGCCCTCCCTGCCACCCCAGTTAGCCCAGAAGTTACCATGTGTTCCAGGGGTAAATTCTGGGTTGTAAGCTACTGGCGTAAGAGGCCCCCCCCTTTGATCTTCTTGTTTCTCAGGACCATGTCCCAGTACCACAGGGTAGTTCTGGTTGATTTCAACTTGGCCCCCTTTTTCCCTATGTCGTGTGGCGAGGAAGCCGATACCTCCCAGGGCTATTTTAGTTGTCAATCTTTCGAGAATCACCCACTGGTTCGGTGCCTCCCCCGCAGACCATTGCAGCATAGGAGCTATCTGTGCTGCCCACAAGTACCTACGGAGGTCCGGAACCCCCAATACCCCCAGGACCTGCGGCCTAAATAATACTTTCTTGGGAACTCTCGGTTCCCCCCCCTTCCGCCCCCAGATGAAATTCATCACCTCTTTCTGTAGTGTTTGGATGGCTGGGTTTGGGATTCTTATTGGAAGAGCGCCGACTACATATAAGAATTTAGTAAGTAGGGTCATCTTAACTGCTGGAATGCGTGTTAACCAGGACAGTTCCTGTAATTGCCAACGTTTTAATTCTTTCACCAATGTTTTCAGGAGGTCTGGGATATTAGCTCTGTATAACCTGTCATATTTGGGGGTCAGTTGAATTCCAAGATATTTAACTGCCTTATGTTCCCATTTCAGGGGGTAAAGGTTTTCCAAAATCGGGATTTGCTCCGGCCTCTCTGCAATATTAAGAGCTTTAGATTTCAGATAGTTAATGTGGAACCCAGAGACATTGGCAAATTTCTTCAGTAGGTGTATGGCTGCTGGTAGAGAATTCACGGTATCTTTTAAGAACAAGAGAATGTCATCTGCGTAAAGTGCCACCTTCTGCGGACCTATATTGCCCACTTCAACCCCTTGGATATATGGATGGCTACGAACTTGGCATGCAACGGCTCCATAGCCAAGGCAAAGACCAGGGGCGATAATGGGCATCCCTGTCTCGTGCCTCTCTGGATGGGGATGCTCCCTGTGAGTTTTCCATTAATCAATAGCTTAGTGGATGGGTCCGTGAAATTGGCCATTACCATGCGTATAAAGAGCGGGCCACACCCGAACTTTTCAAGAGTCAGGCATAGGAAGCCCCAGTGTAAACTATCAAAAGCTCTGGTGGCGTCCAGGGCTGCAACTGAAAATTTCTGGCTTGTCCCTCGTCCCCAGTCGATTACATTTATGACCCTGCGGATATTATCGTATGTGTGTCACACTCTCACAAACCCAGCTTGATCTGAGTGAATTATTTCGGGTAATATCATTGCCAGTCTCCTGGCCAATATCATGGAATATATCTTTGCATCCCCATTTAGTAGGGAGATCGGACGGTAGCTAGCACAGTCCAATGGGTCCCTGTCTGGTTTCAACAATAATACTGTGGTTGCTGGTCTCATATCTCCGGATGTGTGCCCCTTATCTCTAATAAAATTAAATAGGCAGGTAAGGGGGCCTATCAGCGTGGTTCTAAAGGTTTTATAATATGCATTGCTGAGGCCATCTGGGCCTGGTGTTTTATGCCCTTTCAGTGCTCTTATAGCGTCTCCCACCTCTTCCTCCGTTATGGGGTCTTCCAATTGCTGTCTATCCATCTCACTAATTTGTGGTAAGTCTATCTGGTCTAGGAATACAATCTGCTCCTCCTCCTTTAAGTTTTCTTTTTTTAAGTTATTAGTGTAATATGAGATCAGGACCTCCTCTATTTCTCCTTCTCCCCTCACTATCTCCCCGTGGCCATTACAAAGTTCAGTTATTCGATTCCTACGGGTCTGGTGTCTGAATTTGGCAGCAAGAAACCGATTAGCTTTGCCCCCTTGTATGTAATAAAATTGTTTAGTTTGTACCAGAAGGCGTGCTGCGTCATCTGCTAGGTGAGTTCCTAAGGCCGCTCTGGCTTTTTTAAAATCCGCCAAGCCTTCTGTGAACCTTTGTCCCTATAGACCACCTCTGCCTCGTGTATTTTGGCTTCCATGTTGTGCCTTACCCTCTCCCGACTTTTAATGTAATTCGAGGTTTGCACAAAAAATTCCCCCCTTATTACCGCCTTGCTGGCATCCCAAATGGTTGACCAATCCATTCCCGGGGTCTTGTTTTCCCGGAAATAGTTCTGCAGGGTTTGTTCAATACTTGTCCGGACCAGTTGGTCCTTCAATATTACCTCATTCAGTTGCCAGGGTTTGTGAGACCGTTGTTGTGAGCAAGCCAATTCTACATTCAGGAGCACCGGGGCATGGTCTGAGAGGCAACGCACCCCAATTTCTAAGCCTGTGACTTGTGGGACAACTGTTTCGGAGATTAGTATCATATCGATACGGGAGTAACCCCTGTGTACTGCTGAGTAGTGGGTATATGCCCTCTTCGTGGGTTAAAGAAACGCCAGGATTCTAAAAGGTGCAGTTCTCTAAGAAATTTCGCCAGGGCTTGTCTAAATGTGTGATCATTAGGGGTAGCCGGTAGAGTCTTATCCATTGTTGCATCCATCACCCCATTAAAGTTACCTCTGACCAAAATGTTTCCTATTCCCCATTGTGCTATTTTGGGCAGCAAGTCAAGTATAAAGTGGTCTTGTTTTATATTGGGGGAATAGATCGAGATCAAAGTCACCAGCTGGCTCATCAGTTTCCCCCCCAACATCAGGAAACGCCCATCTGGATCTTTTTTAACCAATCTTCTCTAAAAATTTACATTTTTTGCTATTAAAATGCCCACTCCCCGCTTTTTAGTTCCACTAGAAGCTAGATATTGTATAGGGAAGGCTCTGTGTCTCAGCCTCAGCTCATCTTCAGGAAACAGATGTGTCTCCTGCAACCATACCACCGAGGCGTGCATATCAACCAGCCTGGTCAGCATGGACTTCCGCTTAATTGGGGAGTTTAGCCCCTGAACATTCAGCGACACAAGTGTTAATTCAGCCATTATCGTACATTAGCCCTTAGACCCTTTCTTTATGATCCAACTGAACATTGTTGTAGATATAGCATGTATGTCATTCACTTCTTCACCAAAGAATAGAAAGTATGAATACCCATTCTCCCCCCAACTTTTAAACTAAAATTTTCAAATAACTGTCTCAACATAGTATGTTCACACTAAATCACCGGGTTCTACTCACCCGGGAAATTTGGGTTCCGGTTCCCTACCCCTCTCCGCCCCCCCTTTTCATTTCTCTACCTCATTGTATTCATTCCTTTATTTATTTATTTCTTCCCGTAAAGTGAGCTTGCTTCGGGCAATAAAGTCAATGCATAGGCAAGTTCAATTGCAGAGCCCATCCTTCTCTTTAGAGATTCCCATATATCAGATTTTAAGTGAATGGTCCCACATCGCGAATGTTCAGCCGTTGTTCAGGTGGGCTCAGAAGGTTTCTGTTCTTTGTTACGTCCCCGCGGACGGGAGTGTCTCAGATTCCTTTGGCCCATCCCATGTCTGCCTTCTGATTCTTCGCTCCGGGATGGGGACTCCTCGTTGTCAGTGAAGTTGCCTCCTTTGTCTTCTTGCATGAGGTCCGCCATCTCTTCCTCTTTAGAAATAGAATGCCGCTTGCCCTTCAATTCAAACCGGAGGCAAGTTGGGTGCCCCCATCGGTATCGCACGCCCTTAGTTCTCAGCCAGTCTATGACTACCCTCAGTTTCTTTCTCTTGGCAAGCGTCGCTTGGGCCAGATCCTGAAATAGTTGAATCGGAATTGAACAGAACCTGATGGGTTTGTTTTCCGGGCTGCCCGCATAATGTCCTCCTTTAGTGTGTACAGATGTATCCGGGTTAGAACATCAGGAGTCAGGTCCCTATTAAGTTGAAATGTGGAGTATACTCTGTGCGTCCGATCGAGCACTATTTCTTTATTTTCTTCTTCTGTGTCCAAGATGTGATGGAACAGGTCAATCACATATTGCTGTAGGTCAGAGTCCGGTATCGATTTCGGAATTCCACAAATTCGTATGTTGTTTCGCCTAGATCTATTTTCGGCATCTTCTTGCTTGCTCTGCATGTGTTCCATCTGCTGTTCTAATTCCGTGACTCTACTTGCCAAAACATTGTGATCATGACCCTGCTCATTTATCACCGTTTCTATTTCGTCAACTCTCTTTTCCACGGCCAGGACTCCTTTATTGAGGTCTGCGATGGACTTAGCTAGGCTGGTTGCACTTTCTTTTATATCTTTTTTGAGTTCCAACAGCACCTCTAGTAGGTTCGATTTCCGGATATGTGGATCTTCAGAGTCTTTTGCCCCCTCGGGAGGGGGATTGTGCACTTGGGCTGTCGCTTGCAGTTGATTGCGTTTCTGGGAGTCCGCTGTGTGCAGCATGGTTTTAATATCACCAGAGCCCTGACCTTTACCTTTTGTCATTTCTTTGGTCATCCTGGGCTACGTGCAGTATTTTGTTGTCCCTTAAGCTGTGGCCCGGAAAATCGCAGA
Source organism: Ambystoma mexicanum (assembly GCF_040938575.1). NCBI lineage: Eukaryota > Metazoa > Chordata > Amphibia > Caudata > Ambystomatidae > Ambystoma > Ambystoma mexicanum. The sequence continues at coordinate 45,611,434 of NC_090933.1, read as the reverse complement.
TGATGAGCTTTCAGTGGGGCAATCAACTTCTTGCTTCCTTGTGAGTTATGAAGGTCCCGGTGTACTTCTATGTCCGATCATTTTGCCCGCTCCCATGCCATGCCATTTTGCCCGTTCCCATGCTGTATTTAGTGCTGTCCGTATCTCCTCATGTGTTCCACCCCTTCGGGGTCAAACCAAGCTTTCTTATCAGGGTATGGTGGCGTGACACGGGGACCACAAAAGTATTATTCAGATTGGTTATTCAGAGCTCTCACGCTTGTCCGCCTGCATAGCCCGGAATGTTGTCAGGGACCCCCAAGTAGGGTGGGTGTCCCGCACCGTAGCCAATTCCACCCTCAGTTGGTCTGCTCACCTCCAGTCTCTGTCTCCGTCGCTCAACATGGAGCTGCTGCTTCAATCTAGTCCTGCCAGGCTCCAAAGTGTGTGGGCTCTCGTCGCTGTGGCGGGCCGGGGGAGGAAGGGAGGGGAGGAAGCCACAGGTCGCCCAACTTGCCTTCGCGGACGCCGAGTTGTTGGGTCATCCGTGGTTCCAAGAGGCGATCACCGACACTCTGGATTCCGCTGTACCGCCGTGGTGCTGTATTCCTGGAGTCCCACGGTCCTCCTCACCAGGCGAGGACCTCGGAAGCTGCCAGCTTGGGCAATCACTGCTGCAAGGGAATCGGGTCTCTGTATAGTGCTCAGCTGCTTTGGTTGTTACCTTTCTTGCCAGCGTCCGTTCGCTTCTCTCGGCCTCACAGTCTCAGGAGAGCCGGCCCCTCAATGCGTCCAGACTATTGCATCCTCTCCCCGACAGGGAGATCTTCTCTGGGTCCGGTGGTTTGAGATTGCTCCACAGGGGCATAGAGGCGGGATGGCGCCAGTAGTCCTCTGTCCAGTATCAAAGTCGTATGCCCCTGATCCGAGCGACCCAAAGGCGAGTGTTCCGACGCTTCCGGGGACCAGCCCGGCTGAATTCGTTCCGTACCAATGTCCTCATTCAAAGCCTGCAGCTGAGTCACAGGCGTCGCAGGGAAGACACCCAGTCCCGTCCGCCATCTTGTTTTCGGGCTTTCAAATTCAAAACTTCATTTTCTTTGTCGTACGGGCTTCAATGCTCGCCCAAATCGCAGCTTTTGTTCACCAAGGCTTCCGACGCCCCTAGGGTGTTTTAAGGGGTCAGGTACATATTTTTAGGGGGTTTAGAGGTCTCGGGAAGGGAAGGAAGCACGGAGCTCACAGAGGAGGCATCCAATGGCGCCCTCGGCTGGCCACGCCCCTCTCTACACCTCAATTTTAGAGCTGTTCGCCCCCACAAGAACCGTTTCAAGGTAAGTTGTTGCCTTGTTTCTGAGGTTCACAAACCATTTAGGGTTCTTATCGAGACATAAACGGCACTCTTCCCTGATATTGTCTTCCCCCCCTTTTCTTTTATTTATGACAGGTCTTGTGAATGACCCACACTTATTTTTTTGATGATAGAAATTCTACTTGAACCACTCTCCTGAAGAAAGTTCTGTGTACACTACACAAGAATTGAAACATGTCGAGGCTTCATGACTCTGTAGAACATCAGAGTTTCTAAATTGAAATATGTGTAAAACTGTCGCAAATTGTACACAGTGATTTACCTTTCTTACTTGTGTTCACCAAGAGGCCTTTATTGTTACTGTTTTCCTATGACATCAGTGTGAACATTATGAAACTGTTTGACTTGTGATTATGTTGTCAAATGTTTGTTGATTTAATACTTGTTTTAATCTTGCTTTAATTTATTAAACTTTAGTGTTTTACTGTTACTTCCAAGTGGCCTCCCTACTTTTGCTCACGTAGTAATCTCTCACTTGACCTCTCTACCTTTGTTCTATTTCCTTATATTCACTGTCTATCCTACCCAGGATCAGATAGAACAAGACACTTGTGACTTATTGTTTTTCAAGTGTCACCCGTGATTCCTCCCTTATCCGTAGATGTGTGTATTGTATGCATCAATTCATTTTATGCACTCATACAATTAGCAAAGCACACTGAAAGCACACAGAGGGCAGACAGGGTGGGTAAAGGGGAAGGTAGAACATGAATAAGATCAAGGATCAATGATTGCTAAAATAGTACAACAAATAATGCTTAAAAAGGTAAGGGGAGACAAACCTACTTTGGGTTGTGAGTGCATTCAATGTGGAAGTGTATCGGGGGAAATCAAGGTGCAACCCAGTAATGGCATGCCTTAGTGCAAGGCCTTGACTGGCATGTCTCAATAGAAGAAAATGATCCAGTGCATGCATAACAACATCAATTATGTACACCTATACGAAAATCACTACATGTACCAGAATGCCCCACAACAAAGTGTCAAACAGAAGCCAAAACACTGTCCACTAAACCCACACCACCTGATGCACAGACCGAGAATATTTATGCTCTCACCCACATACCAGCATTGGCTTGTACACCAATTAGCCAGATCTCCTGCCTGTTAGAAGTGCACAATCACATATGCATTGGATTGCAATTAGAAATGTCAATCAGTATATATGTATGATTTAGTGTCATGCACATAGTGGTATTATTGTATTGTAACACAATGATAACACACACCCCAGTTTCATTTTTGTTAGATGTATTGAAAGGGTCAGAGGTCATGTTGTCTGAGAATGGGCCATTTCAAAGCCACTGCACACCACACACCCACCGCGCATTATCACAATGTGCATTTCTAGTACCCAAAATAGGACATTTGCTATCTGAACTGCATTTGTAGCTGCATTTTGAATTTGTAAGTGAACACTGTACAGCCTGTACCAACATGATATGGACAGAAGTGTGACATTGTGCAATTTCTGTTGCTCCTGTGCAGGTGATGCTGGTTATCCCCAGATGCCATAACTGATGACCCCCTTGAGGCAACTACACAACCATCACGAGCAAGCATACAACTGTGCCCATGTCTGTACACGGTGCACAATAGAACAGACATTTGGCCTTTTAAAGGCGAGGTTGAACTGCCTGCGCAGATCGGAGGGAGCATTAATGTCCAGCTCTGTAAAGGTGGGAAAGATAGTGCTTGCCTGTGCCATGTTGCACAACATGTGTATCAGGTGCAACGTCCCACTGCCCCCCGTCATGGACATGCACCCACTGGAGGCGGAGCTGGACAGTGATGAGGAGCTGCTATTTGCACAGCACTGTGATGGCATGGATGGACGTGTCGCACGAGATTAACTTATATACCACTACTTCTAATCACGTGCTACACATGAGGCACAGGCCAGCTAGTGCACTGGGCACTGGGAACTACACATAAATATATTCATATATTCACTCACTTACACTGAAATATCAATGTCCAGTCATGATTTGTCTGCTACACCAAATGTAATTTGTGCCAAGAAAATATATATAAATGTGTAATGGGTTAGCTCCCAATATTATACCCCCCAACTATGCCTCCCCACTCCTCCTCCCCAACTGTCTCTAGGCAACTCCTGACATGTTTGGCAATGTTCATTTGCATGAGTCACAGACAGAGCACATATGCGTCCATGGCCTGCTTCCTTCCACTTTTTGGCTCAGGCCTGCGGCTGTGTGCTGAGCGGGACAGCCGCATGGAACTGCGCCTTGGACTGGACTGCTCTGCACAGACCTACCAGTTGTAGTGCTTGCCAATGGTGCGGAGGCAGTGCCATGGGCCATCGGTCCAGGAAAGCCTGGAGTAACATGGCCATTGTTTCTGCGATGGACGACATCACACTATTCCCCTCCCGTACCCTCTGCGACATCTGAACAATGGCACGTGTGCAGAGACCAAGTGCACGTGCATTACGGCATCCACTGGCCTGGACGCTCTCACGGATGAGCTGCGCCTCCTAAAGATGCTGCTGCACCAGCGATGTTAGTGCATCCTGCCGTCGCTCGGTCCTGGTGAGCCATCCTTCAATATCCCTGACACTGGGGAAGGGGGACTTTGTGGGCTAATTGGGCCCATTAGACTGAATTGCAGGGGCTCCTCAATGCTGTGGTTTGTCGTATCGCCAGTTTCCACAGCACCCTCATCGGCTGTGTCGTCTACAAAGCATGCATGTGCACGACCTTGTGGCAGTGGTGGTGGCACTGCTGCATCTGGGGCTGCCGGGATGGGTGCAACTTCTGGGGCCTGAAGTGACTGTGGTGGAGGGACCACCGGGGCCTGCGTTGGCTGCGGTGGAGGGACCACCGGGGCCTGCGGTGGCTGTGGTGGAGGCACCACCGGGGCCTGAGCTGGCTGTGGTAGAGGCACCAGTGGGGCCTGAGGTGGCTGTGGTGGAGGCACCACTGGGGCCTGAGGTGGCTGTGGTGGAGGCATCACTGGGGCCTGAGGTGGCTGTGGTGGAGGCACCACTGGGGCCCGAGATTGCTGGACGGATGCAGCTGGGGTTGCATTTGCAATTCTGCCTGTTGAGGCTATGGGGTCCTGGGTTGAGATGGTGGTGGTGGTCGTGGTGCCCCTTGATGTGCTGCGATGGGCATCCTCATTGCCAGATGATGTGCCTGAGGTGGTCAGAAAGGCAGGTTGTCAGTGATGAATTTGGATTGCTGACATAGACATTAATGCTTTTTGGTTTTCAATGGCCGGGGCATGGCATGGTGCACACATGCTTGTGTCATGCATACTGTGCGGGTGGATGTATGATGTACTTACATGGTGTGTGGTATGCCGGAGATACTGTCGTGGTATACTGGGAATTGATGTGTAGGTTGTTAGGGGTGTGGCACACATGCTGTGTGATGTCGTGTTGGGGAGGGTTGTGCCATGGATGGGGTCACCATGTGCCTGCTGCCTGTAGCACTTACAAGGATAGCTGATAATCTGTGCTCATGGGTCAGGCTGGCTTGGACGAGGGAGTCACATGTTTCCTTGGTGTGTGACACTGGTCATTTGTGGGTGGTGAAGGTGCTTGGCACTGACGTGACTTTGTGCCAGGGCTAGCACGGCAGACACACACTAATTTTGCAGTGGCAGGTGGATGTGTGTCTGAGGGGCAGCAGGAACATGTTATGTTGGCGATACAGGGTACCTGTGCTATGTTCTATGAGTGAGGTTTTGGGTGAAGGTGTATGTTGATGTGTGCACCCAGGTTGCAGCTCTAAGGGTATGGGGGGCCGGCAGAGCTGTATTGGTGTTGTGTACAATGCATTTGACATATTTTGCAGCTGTAGTGGGTGCAGAATGGACAGGGAGGTTGATGTGAAATTAGGGTTCCATGTACTCACCAGCCTCCTCAGATGTCATGGCTCTGGCCGCTGCAGCTCCGACACCTTTGAAAGACTCAAGGTGCAGCACACTGCTGCACGTCTCCTACCAGGGCTGCCTGTGGCTATAACCTGTCTGCGCTGGCCCGACAGGAGGTTGCGCACCCTCAAGCGCAGGTCATGCCACCTCTTGTGGCAGTCACTTACAGTGCGGGGGGTACTGCCAACTGATGTCGCTTTCTGGGCAACCTCCTTCCAGATGGTCTTTTTACGGAGCTGTGCCTGCCTGCGTAGGTCAGTGGAGAATAGTTTGTCTGCATGTTGAACAATGGTGTCCGCCAACATGTTGAGCTCTGCCTCGCTGAAGTGTGGCTTGTGCCTCCGGGTTGCACAGACTCCTGGTGTCATGATCTTTTTTCAGATTCTGTGCTCAGGATTTAGGTCTGTGTCCTGGCCCTCAGGATTACAATGGATTGTGTTTTAGTAATGGCCACCAGTCGTTTACCCGGGAGCGTGTTGACGGATTCAGAGTCACCAGGGCGCCTCTGTTGCCATTTTGCAGGTTGGGTGGAATTACCGGCATGCCGGTGCCACCGTTTCTGACATACCAGAATGCGCGTGCACGTCAACACGGAATCATCCAGTGTTTCCGGCAGCAAGAGTTGACGGACACGGTTGGCACCGGCATGCCGGTATGCCGGTAATTAGGATTTCTTACCGGCAAACTCGTAATGAGTACCATACTCTATGGCAGAGGCGCTCTTCCCACTCTTCCCACTTATGCGTACATAGACGTTCTGTGCATCTCCTGCACTGTGGCTATTTAACATAACTAAGTTATGCAAGTATAGAGTCTCTGCCCAGGCTTTGCCCTGCTGATTGTAGGCTGACAGAATGTACAAAACAGACTTACAGATCAGGGAAGCCTTCCATTTGTATCCCAATCTTAGCATTAAACTACTACCCAAATCGGTATATGGGGATCAATCACATCCAAAATTCCCCTTACTGCTTTGGGAGGATCATATATATTAATAAAGACCATCTCTCTGGGCTCCCCAAGATCACAATTCTGACTGCTTGGACTATAGAGGATTACCCACTAGTCTCTACAATAGTCCACTGATTTCGAGCAGAGATCAGTAGCCCCCGTTTAGGTCTACCAATTGGTCCTTTTACAGCCAGAATCTGCGAGGTACTTCTGTCATCTAGTTCACATGCCTCTGTCATCCACATCTCTTTGAGGGAAACTATGCAAAAAGGGTTTATGTTTGCCAACAATCCAACAGCAGCAGAGAGATGGGCAAACCCCCTTGTATTCCAGGAACATAACATTCTATTGTCATTACAATGAATTGGAAAAGTGAGCCTTAAAGACTTTGAGGAGCCATTGCCATTAACCATCAGTATTAGCATCGTTGTTGATAATTTGCTTTTGACACGGTTCCCTTTACCTAGCATTAGTTTCATTTCTCTCTAATCTATTGCTCAGCTTCGTACCTGGCCTCAATCTTTGTGGTTTGAGGCACAATTCCGTTCTTAGCTGTCATGGTTAAGACTGCACAAGTGTAGTCAAACTTTTAGATCATCCTCATATTGCAGGATGTAATCTAATATAGATTCAGACCTAAACCAAATATTAGACATTTTTTTATTAAAATGATTTAGTTTGTTACAAACTTTTCATTTTTAACACATTGCAAATGAGAAAATTAAAAAGTTCATAGTTGCAAACGAAAAGAACAAAAATGAAAAACAAATGAAGAAAAAATATAACAACAATGCAGGCAAAAAAGATTTCTTATTGTCATTTTTAAAGCAACTACGATAATGTTCGTCATTGTCTTCACTTCGATTCCAGTTGGTTTCCGGCATCTAATCCTAAAATATGTTGTAAGAACTGCACTATCGTGAAGATTCATTTATTTTCACCTCCGTTCAATAATAGTGCCCAGCGCAGTTCCTTGTCCATCTGTTGAGTTGATATATTAAAAAAATAAAAAAATTGCCAAAAATCGTTCTCTTATGCATTAGGTCTGGACAGATCATTACTAGATGATGGATTGTTTCTGGTTCTTCTCTATCTTTGCAGAAATGGCAATGTCTATCAATTGTCATTGCAAGTTTATGGGCCTCATTATAACCCAGGCGGTACGGGGTTAACCGCGCCGGTAAAGGTGCCAGCGCCGTCAACCCCATACCGCCTGATTACGAGCTCCCCTCACAGGACCCGCTCTGCATGTCTGGTTTCACCAGGTTTCACCAGACGTGCAGAGCGGGTCCCGCGAGGGGAGGAGGGAGCAAACAACGGCCCGCTCGTAATCGGCCCGTTGTTTGCTCCATCTCCTATTCCCATTCAGCTCTATGTGGCCCGGGCCCAGGTTCCTAGAAGGAGGAATTACCGGGCCCTTCGAACCCAGAATGGCACGGTAATTCCTCATTCTGGGAACCCGGACGTGATTTCGGTGGCAGCCATGCCGCCAATAGCGGCATGGCTACCACCAAGATCGTAATGAGGCCCAATCTCTTGAAGGCAGGTTGTTCAAACGAATCCCCATATACACTGTACGGATCTTATCGTCAGGAAATAGTTCCATGTATTTTTGTTGTGACTTGAGTGTCGTGTAGACAGAAGATACCTCCGTCCCCAAGCGCCGCACAGAGAAAACTCAAAAGTCACTCTCTGTGCAACCCTTGAAGCCACAGGTGGAAGATGTCGACGCCTGGATCCACGGAACCCTGGAGACCCCAAAGCCGCTGAAAAGGAAATAATATTAAGTACCCGCCAATGACAGTAACTTGATACACAAAAGATTCTGGAGAGGCTTACCCATTGATGTTAATTGGGACACGGGGGAACCTATAAAATGGTGAATGGTTCTGAGACTCAGGTGAGCGGTAGTCCCAGGTTTGCAAGAACCAGCTCAATGAGCGTATGCAGGCAAAACCACCTGTGCTGAAGTCTGGGTCACGTAGTGTTGTTTCAGGAAGACTTGAGTTACTTAGTTCGAGGAGGAAACCAGGTGCCAGAATGGGAAGTCCAAAACAATGTGAGAAGCGGTCCAAGTTCGGCAACAAAGCAACAGTTCCAAGCAACAATCCAATAGGGCAATCCAAGTGAGTCCAAGTAGCAAAATCTGAGGTCAAGAAAATCCAAAGGAATTAAGAGGTACAAAGCGCCAAACAGTGTCCGGAAAACAGCTGTGAAGCGAAGAATGCACAGTGAATCAGGCTTTTAGTACCGAGCGCTTCTGGGTCACGTGACGCGCATCGGCATCACGTGAGTGAGGCAAGAAGTCACATGAGCGGGGACGAGTGGTCACACGACGCAGAAGCGTCAGCCCGATCACTCTGGCATGCGAGCGCCAAGGCAACTGCCAATGCAGAAACGGATGCAAGCGGGTCTGCAAGTTATACATGGCCTGCCGCTCTCTGTCCTGAGGGCCAACCTGCACACGTGAGTCTCGGACCGTGTAACTACGGCGTGACAATGAGGGTCGTGCTGTGGGTAAACTAGCAGTGTTCTGTGTGGTGTGAGTGTGCGTGACAGAATGCATGACAGAGCCCCCCCAAAGGCCCACGACCCTGTGGCCAGGATGGATTCTCCTGATGAAAGCGGGCAACAAGACGGGGGGCATGAACGTCCACAGCGGAGACCCATGACCGCTCCTCCGGACCCTAGCCCGACCAGTCTACCAGATACTGCAAGCGCCCTCTACAGACATGGGTCCCCAGAATGTCAGACACCTCAAAGAAGTCAGGGGAATCCAGGGAGACAGGGGCAACTGGAGTACGAAGACGGGAAGAGCCAGGGAAATGCGTGAGCAGGGCAGCATGGAAAACAGGATGTATACGCCAAGAACTCAGGAGCACCAGGCGATAAGCAACCGGGTTAACCACCTGAGAGACCACATACAGATCAACAAAGAGGGGCATGAGTTTGCGACATCCCACCAAACAGAAATGTCGGGTAGACAACCATACTCGGGAACCGACAGAATATGCCGGAGTCGCCACTCGCTTCTTATCAGCACAGGACTTCATGGAGGCTTGGGCTTCACGAAGATGCAAGAGGGTTCGGGCATGAACAGAGGACAGGTCTCTGACACAAGCAGCAGCAGCAGGATTCATGGATAAGGAGACATCCGGGACAGGTAAGACCCTGGGATGTTGACCATATAGAGCATAGAAAGGGGAGAGGCCCGTGGATGAATGCATAGCGTTGTTATATGCAAACTCAGCGAGGTGCAGCACCCGAAGCCAGGTTGTCTGCTGCTGCATCGTTAGACAGCGTAGGTACTGCTCCATGGTCTGATTGGTTCTCTCGGTCTGTCCGTCCGTCTCGGGATGATAGGCCGAAGAGTACCGTGTATCAATACCAAGCAGTCGGGTTAGTGCATGCCAGAAACGGGACGTGAATTGAGAACCCCTGTCAGAGATAAGAACAGAGGGTAATCCAAACAGACCGAAACCAGACTAAAAAAACAACCCAGCCAGTACTGGAGCAGAAGGGATCCCTTTACAAGGAATAAAACGGGCCATTTTGGTAAATAAGTCCACCACCACCCATATCGTATCGAAACCCCGAACCCTGGGCAGATTGGTTACAAAATCCATGGTCAGTGTGTGCCATGGTTTCGGGGGTGTAGGTAGAGGTCGCAGCAGGCCTACCGGGCATCCCCTATGATGTTTGCACTGTGCACAGACAGAGCAGGTGTTCACGTAGCAATCTATGTCTCGCTTCATGGAAGGCCACCAAAACCAATGGTTCAAGAGGTCCATGGTACGTCTCTGGCCGGGATGACCGTTGATGGCGGCGTCGTGAGACCATTCGAGAGCAAGATTGCAGGTGTCAGAGGTGGGGAGAAACAACCGATCGTGCACGAAGGGCAACCCGTTACGATATACTGGGTCCCACTCTAACAATTGTTCGGGTTGACGTGCTGCCCATTTACGCACAGAGTCTAGCAGTGATGGAGGTGGCGTGCAAAGACATACAACGTGGCTCTTGTCTAAAAGGGTATCCGGGTAGACTGGCAGGGAAACCACCCCGCGGAGCGGGATAAGGCATCCGCCTTACCATGCGTGGCACCCACGCGATGCTTGATGTGAAAATCAAAGGCTGCAAAAAAACAAGTGCCATCTGACTTGTCTGTGGTTGATACATTTGAGAGAGGGCAGGTCTTGTAAATTCTGGTGATTGGAATACACAGTGATGCAATGTTTGGCTCTGAGGAGATGGTGTCGACAAACATGGAAGGCATCCATTACCGCCAAGAGTTCCTTCTCTGTTACAGTGTAATGGGACTCTGCATTGGTGAATTTGCGAGAGTGGAATGCCACAGGATGCATCTTGCCTGTGGTAGGACATGCTTGAGATAACACCGCTCCTAAGGCAAAAGAGGAGGCGTCTGCCTCGACTACAAAAGGGAGCTCCGGGTTGGGGTGTTGAAGGACCAGGGCTGTGGTGAATGTGGTTTTTAGGGTCTCGAAGGCTTCCTGTTGTTCCTTCCACCAGTGATAGGGTTCATGAGGACTGGTCAAGGCCGTGAGGGGCGCTACAATAGAAGAGAAACCCGATATGAAACGCCTGTAAAAGTTGGCGAATCCCAAGAAGGCTTGCAAGGCCTTGAGTGTCTGGGGTGCTGGCCATTCCAATACTGCCCGAACCTTAGACTGGTTCATAGCCAACCCGCCAGGCGTGATATGGAACCCTAAAAACTTGACGGTTTTCACTTGGAATTGACATTTTCCTGGTTTTGCAAAAAGGGAATGTTTACTCAGGTGGGAAGGCACTTCACGGACATGCTGTACGTGTTCATCCAGGTTTTGTGAAATAATAAGAATGTCGTCCAGGTACACGACCACAAACACGTCCAGTATGTCATTAAAGATGTCATTCATGAACCGCTGGAAGGTGGCTGGGGTGTTACACAGACCGAATGGCATAACTAAATACTCGTACAGGCCATAGTGGGTAGAGAAAGCGGTTTTCCACTCATCCCCCTCGCGGACGCATACCAGATTGCACGCACCCCGTAGATCCAGCTTGGTGAAAATGGATGCGTGAGATAGATGATCTAGTAGAGGTGTTATTGGAGGAATCGGGTATAGGTCCTTCTTGGTGATAGCATTGAAGCGACGATAGTCCACACAGGGACGGAGGTCGCTCTCTTTCTTGGGGACAAAGAATATGGGGCTCGCAGCTGGTGAAGTAGAGGGACGTATGTGTCCTAAACTTAAGGATTTCTGTACGTAGTTCTTTAGGGCCTGTCCTCTGAGGGAGATAGGGAATAGATACGACCTGAGGGTATGGTGGAGTCAGGAATCAGTTCGATGGGGCAGTCGTAAGGACGGTGTGGTGGGAGAACCTCTGAGGAACCACGGTCGAACACCTTCTCGTAATCTTTGTACTCCAGCGGAACCCCATTGGCAACCACCCCAATAGTGTGTGAATCAGTAGACAAGGGCCTAGTATCTTCTAACATGAGTTGAGCAAGAGCCCCCAGTGCCTGTGACGGTGTCCCGACCTCCTGACTCGTGGGGAGACAATAGTTCTGACAGATCTCTGATTCGAAAAAATCACAAGACCTGATTTCCAGTCAATGAGCGGGTTATGTTCTTGCAACCAGGGGATTCCTAGGAAAAGACCGAACTGTGGCATGGATATCAGATCAAAGCTTATTGTTTCCATATGAGTGTTCTGGATGGTCAACAAGAGCGGGCCGTTTGGTGTTTAATAGGACCGCATACCAGGGCAGTGCCGTCAACGGCTTGTACTGATTCAGGTCGGTTCTTAGTCACTAAAGGCAAGTTCAAGGAATGGGCTACTGCGATATCTATGTAGTTCCCCGTGGCTCCGGAATCTATGACAATGGTGACTGAGTGTGAGACACCTGGTGTAGGTTGAAGGATAGCCTGCACACAGACTAGTCTTATACGGCCAAAAGTGGGTGGTGCATCCGAGGTGAGATAATGAGTGCTCGATCCAGCCCCCGGTTCTATGATCGAGCAGTCCGAAAAACCTGATTCTTTTTTGGACGGTGAGGACACTCCTTAACCCACAATAGAAGCATTCATTGTCTGTCCTCCTACGTTCCCTTTCTATTGAGGTGATGGGACTTTTTATACCCCCAACCTGCATGGGTTCATCTGAGGTAGATGTGGAGGAAAATACAGATGCTGTTTGGGAAAACCCGGTGTCAGCCTTGCGCTCGGATCGACGAGCGTCCACCTGGAGTGTTAAATCTACCAGATCCTGAAACTGAGTGGGTAAGGAGGGAACCACTGAGAGGGCATCTTTCATGGTGTTGTTCAAACCCCTGTAAAAAAACTACAGCATTTTTGCTCTCCGGCAATGAGGTCTCTGCGGCCAATTGGTTAAACCGTGTGATGTATTCTATTAGGGAACCCCTACTCTGGGTCAAGTACAGTAATTCCAAATCCCGAGACTGGACCTTGTGTCTGGTATCAAACACTCTCGACATCTCAGTCACGAGAAGGTCGAAGTCATAGAGTGTAGGGCTGTCATTCTCTAATAGTTGATTGGCCCACGCAGCAGCAGTGCCGGCCAAATGGGACAAAGTAAAGGCTGCCTTGGTGGTTGAATCAGGGAAGGCCAGGGGTCTACACAAGAAATGTAGTTTACATTGATTGATGAAGGTTCTGAATTTCCTAGGGTCACCATGATATTGTTTGGGCGCTGCTAAGGGAATGGGTGAAGGAAGTACCACAGGAACTTGACTTTGGATGTTGGGGACTGAAGGTTGTGAGGGTGGTGGTGCAGCATCCCCGAATTCAGGATCTGCAGGGAGTGGATGCTGGACACTCTGTATTGAATCGAGTCTTTGATGAATGGCTGTGTTAGCGGAGGCCATATTAGCGCGTAAAACTGTGATGGACTGGACCATTGCGGCCACAGGGTCGTCTGTGGATCCCTCCATGTCTAACACGACAAATGGCTTCACAGGCTGTTGTGACTTGAGTGTCGTGTAGACAGAAGATACCTCCGTCCCCAAGTGCCGCACAGAGAAAACTCATAAGTCACTCTCTGTGCAACCCTTGAAGCCACAGGTGGAAGATGTCGACGCCTGGATCCACGGAACCCTGGAGACCCCGAAGCCGCTGAAAAGGAAATAATATTAAGTACCAGGCAATGACAGTAACTTGATACACAAAAGAATATGGAGAGGCTTACCTATTGATGTTAATTGGGACACGGGGAACCTATAAGATGAGGAATGGTTCTGAGACTCAGGTGAGCGGTAGTCCCAGGTTTGCAAGAACCAGCTCAATGAGAGTATGCAGGCAAAAGCACCTGTGCTGAAGTCTGGGTCACGTAGTGTTGTTTCAGGAAGACTTGAGTTACTTAGTTCGAGGAGGAAACCAGGTGCCAGAATGGGAAGTCCAAAACAATGTGAGAAGCGTCCCAAGTTCGGCAACAAAGCAACAGTTCCAAGCAACAATCCAATAGGGCAATCCAAGGGAGTCCAAGTAACAAAATCTGAGGTCAAGAAAATCCAAAGGAATTAAGAGGTACGAAGCGCCAAACAGTGTCCGGAAAACAGCTGTGAAGCGAAGAATGCTCAGCGAATCAGGCTTTTAGTACCGAGTGCCTCCGGATCAGGTGACACGCATCGGCATCACGTGAGTGAGGCAAGAAGTCACGTGAGTGGGGACGAGCAGTCAAGCAACGCGGAAGCTTCGGCCCGATCACTCTGGCATGCGAGCGCCAAGGCAACTGCCAATGCAGAAATGGAAGCAAGCGGGTCTGCATGTTATACATGGTATGCCGCGCTCGGTCCTGAGGGCCAACCTGCACACGTGAGTCTTGGACCGTGTAACTATGGCGTAACAATGAGGGTCATGCTGTGGGTAAACTAGCGGTGTTCTGTGTGGTGTGAGTGTGCGTGACAGAGTGCGTGACAATTTTGGAGTTTTGTTTAACGCTCGAATATCCAGTTGGCTTTGGAGATTTCTTGAATATAAAGTTTTCATCTGGCAGGTTCTAATCCAATCATTGTGTGCCAGCTTACGCTTTGCATATTGCGGTCTATTCATGAGAGTTTCAAGTGATATGTCTTCGTCTTTTAATTGTTGAAGTAATTGTTCTTTCCATTTCCGTAAACATGTGTTATGGGAAGCAGTTGGGTTATTTTTCAGAATTGCTATGGCTGGTATTTTGTCCTTTGTCAATAGTTTCATTAGGAGATCAAGTTGCTTCCATATCACTATCGAAGATAGTGTTTGGGTCGCGACTTCATAGCGAATTCTTGGCATTGGGTATGAATCTGGTAGTCTTAGAATCTTCCTCCAGAAAATTGCTTCAAATTTCGTCCAATTTTTGGGTAGTGAGTGGATCATTGCGTCGCTGCCGTATGAGATTACCGGAATTACTTTCTGCCTGTAAAATGTCATGATTGGTTTAAATTAAAATTTACCATGTTTCCGGTGTAAGACACATCCTTGTCTGGCTAGTGATTGAGTTTTCATTTCCACAGTGTCGAGCCATTGCTTTTCTATTTTGGACTGGTTTAGCGTGATCCCGAGGTATTTGAAGGTTGAAACTTCTTCTAGGGAGATGTTATCAATAGAGAGTTTCAGTGCTGGTTGTTTCTTAAATGGAAGTTTTACTAGGGCCATGACTTTGGTCTTTGTGGGGTTGATCCTTAGATCGTTAGTCTTCATGTAAGTTCCCATTAGGTGCAAACTCTGTTGTAAGCCTGAAATGGTTTTATCTAGCAGAATGATGTCGTCTGCGTAGAACAATGCTGGAATTGGAACAGAATTCAGTTTCGGTGGATTCAGAACCATGTCTTTTAGATGGTGTTCACAGTATGCTGTATATAGGTTATATAAGGTGGCTGCAAGAAGGCAGCCCTGCTTTAATCCTTTCGTTGTAGTTATCAGAGGGGTAGTTGTGCCATTCTTTGGAGTCTTACACCAATTGCAGTATTAGAATATAATAATGGTGGGGCGTGGCTTGGCGCCGAGGCAAGATGGCTGCCTGAGAGACCGGCTCCACCCCACTTCAAAATAAATAAAGCATTTAGGTACCATATTATTTTATTAAACTTACCTTAATATTCATCCCGAACGTCGCCGACATCCCGCCTGCACTTGTTGTCTTCTTTCGCGGCTCCGGCGTACTGAAAAGCTTCACACGCTGTCAGCTGTTCATGCAGGCTTCTGCATCGGACGCACGCCGACACGCGAACCGCCCCTCGTGAGGAGAGGAGCGGCGTGTAATATCAGCTGACATCCTGGTCTTGGCCTAGACGGGCCGCTCCTCCACACGTGTACGCCATCTGCTGGTAAAACTAAGGAGAGGAAAGAAAAAAAAAAAAAAAAACAATACAGTAAGAAGCTATTCAAATGCAATAGTTAAACTGTACATGCATAAATACTGAAGCAGAAAGATTATTAAAAAGGAAGGAAAAGGGAAAAAGGAGGAAAGAAATTTTTCTTTGTTTTTTTTTTTTTTTTTATTTTTTATTAAGAGGACTGTTTGGATATAAAAGAAAAGAAGAAATATAGGTTGATTAATAGAAGCAATGCTAGTCTTGTGTCTTATTAAAAAAGTTGGAAAGGGGAAGGAGGAGAAAAAGAAAAAAAGAGAGAGAAAGAAAAAGGGGAAAGAAAAGGAAAAAGACAGCGAAAGGGCTTGCAGGTCACATCTCAAAGCTTTAAAAGAATATTTTTGAACACGTTATCCAGTCTCCCATCTGCATAATCTCTTCTCCCCTGTTAAATTTCATACCACTGCCATACATTATTGTTGCAACCGTTTTATATGAAGCAAACAGACTGGTTTACAAACAACCCATCACAGTACTCCTACAGCTTCACTGGTACAAACCTCTCCTTTTGGATAACAGCTCTAATCAACATATCTATTTATATCTCCAGTAGTATATGCCTTATTATTCTGGGTTTTTCCATTTTTTGGTCACTCTAGCTCATGATAAAGCCTGAAGAATAATATGGAAGTAATAATTATATACTACTAACCATCATAAATAATAAAGAATCAGACGCCACAACAAATCATATTGTTAACATTTGCTTAAATATGGCAACCAGTAAAGCCAACCAGAAAAATGGCGCCTCTATCAAAGACGCTACCGCCTCCTCAACCACTCTAAAAAGACCCAAAAGTGACTCTCCTCCTCCAAGTGGAATCTCGAACCCAGCTATTGAAACCATTCTTACTGAAATCAGGGCACTTAAACCCTTTATGGAAACCACAAATATTAAATTACAACAACTTGATGAAAGATGGATGGGAGTTAACAACAGAGTAGAAGAGGCAGAGAAAAGAATTGGCGTGCTTGAAGATCTATTGCCTAAGGTAGCACAAATGGAGAAATCCATTAAAGAACTTCAAAAGCATAATGAAGATTTGGAAAATCGAAGTAGGCGCAATAACCTACGCATCTCTGGCCTTCCTGAAGGAGCTGAGGGTACGGACCCTATTGTCTTCCTACAAAAATTCTTACCGGCCATACTACATTTGCCTTTGGAAACTACTTTTAACATACAACGAGCCCATAGGATTGGCCAACCCTCAGCATCTCCCTCATCTCGTCAACCACCAAGAACATTAATATTTTACCTTTTGGAATACTCTCAACTGCAATTTATCATCTCCACAGTTAAAGAACGTAAATCCCTAATCTGGCATGGCAGCAAGCTATATATTTCACAAGATGTGGCAAGAAGCACAGCACAAAGAAGAAAAGTCTTTCTGGCATTCCGGCCTGCACTTAAACAACTTAATGTCCGATATGGCTTATTCCATCCTTGCTCCTTTAAAGTCACATACGAAGGACGCTCTGCAGTCTTCAATGATCCTGCTGACTTAAGGCTCTTCATACAATCCATCAAAAATGAAAATATGGACACCTCTTCTCCAGCGGCAGCCTCCACTTCATCTACTACTTGAAACTGGATCTCCATCAGTCGACTTCTATACTCATAAGTATCTAATTACCTAATGCTATGATTTTACTTTGATAATTACTATGTGGGGAGGGCGCTCTTTTGGGTCCATCTTCCACGAGTAGTCGCTTTTTCCTACTTAGCGACCCAGTAGGCGTTTCCTATCCCCTATATATATCTCCCCTTAACTCCTTATCCTATGTCCTGTTTGATCTCTAAAATCATTCATTCGTCATGGTATACTACTTGTCAAGATGTGATCAAACCCCTTTCTCCCCTCCCTAACCCCCAATGTTCCTTCCTTTTGCGAAAATATTGGTGTAAACATTATTTCAATCGAATTATAATGGTATATGCTTATTTTTGTACGACAGATATAAGATGTATGAATATCAAATTTCCTCCAGCTAGATGATATTTAAATGCATAACATGGAATATTAAGGGTTGCAAGAATCCAATGAAAAGATGTAAAGTATTATCTCACTTAAATAAATTTAAACCAACAATAGCTTGTCTACAAGAGACACACTTATCCCTCAAAGAGTCAATGAAACTCAAGTCTCTTTGGGTGAAGGAAGTTGTTGCTAGCCCAGCTTTATCCAAGAAAAATGGTGTCGCTATACTTATTAGTAAAAAACAACCCTACAAAATCATTGCCCAAGATGCAGATACAAATGGTAGATGGGTTTGGGTTAAACTGCAAATTGACACGACACAAGTATCAATTCTCAATATTTATGGACCTACACAACCAGATCCATCCTTTTGGAATAATATCAAACAAATGATTTTGAAAAATGACTTCACTAACTTAATAATGTGTGGCGATGTCAATCAGGTTCTTGATCCTTTTTTGGATCGTAAATCCAACTGCCTATTTAAACCCAACAAAACACACAAATCCTTTATAAAATGTCTAGGGGAAACAGGACTTATTGACTCATGGAGGATATCTCATCCTTCACATCTGGATTATACCTACCATTCCCCCCCACACAACACACTGTCACGTATTGACTATATTTTTGCTACAAAGACTTTATCTGGATCCATTATAGACTCCAAGATATCCAATATCATTATCTCCGACCACGCTCCAGTCGTCACTTCCTTCTCCCTTCCAGATATGAACAAAGGTTCTTCCAGATGGAAACTCAACAATTTTCTTTTAAATGATCCTAAATCTATTCAATCCATCAATACTTTCATTCAACAATACTTTAATGAAAATCAAGATCAAGATACCTCCACTGTCAATAATTGGGATGCATTTAAAGCGGCCCTTCGTGGTCACATAATGTTCCTATCAGGAATTAATAAAAAAACAAGGAAAAAACATCTCGATGATCTTTATGCTAAACTCACTACTGCAGAACAAAACTACTATACTGACACTAATTCAACTAACCTACGACAAGTCATTAAGATACGTGTTGAAATCAATAAAGAAATCACTGAGCTAGCTGCAGGTACCATTCTTAAATATAAAACAAAGATCTATCAAACATCTAACAAAGCAGGTAAAATGCTAGCCTCTTATTTAAAAACCAAGAAAGAAAAAATGCAAGTCTCTCACATTCAAGACAAATTGGGCAAGATGCATTATAGGTCTGATGAAATATTGGAATGCTTCAGAAAATTTTATACGGATCTATATACTCCAGAACATGCTATTCCCAAAGAAAACATTGATTCCTTTTTGAAAAACATAAGCAGAACCACCTACCCCGAAATTGATCTATCTCATCTAGAAAAGGACATCACCTCTATTGAGATTACCAAAGCCATCCATGGCCTCGGAAAAGGGAAAGCACCTGGCCCAGATGGACTTTCCACAGAATTCTATAACACATTCTCTCAACTCTTAACACCTAAGCTCAAAAACCTTTTTGCATATTTCATATCACAAAAATGTTCCTCTGGATCCTTCTCTGAAGCTTTACTTATCATCTTTCCAAAACCAGGAAAGGACCCATCTCTTCCCAGCAACTATCGACCTATTTCCCTTATTAATATTGAAAGCAAAATCTTTGCTAAAATACTTGCCAATAGAATCGAGTCCTCTCTCCCAAGTCTAGTAAAACCAGACCAAACAGGTTATGTTAAAGGACGCAACATATCCTCCAATGCAAGACTCCTACTAAATGCCATCAACCTTGCTGCCAATGACAAAAAAGACACTCAAGGCTATGCGGCCATCGCATTAGATGCGGAAAAGGCTTTCGATCGTGTTGACTGGAATTTTATGTTTCAAACTCTACGTTGGCATGGGTGTGGTGATAAATTTATTTCACTGGTTAAACTTCTTTATTCTGCCCCCAAATCCGCTATTTACTTAAATGGTCAAACCTCCTCCTCCTTTCCCTTACTAAGAGGAACGCGTCAAGGCTGCCCCTTCTCACCATTACTATATATCCTCTCTCTTGAACCACTACTTGAATTGATAAGATCTAACAAAAATATCCCGGGAATTCAAGTTGGTACCTCAATAAATAAAATAGCCGCATATGCGGATGATATTCTTATATTAATGAAAAACCCCAAACATCATATTCCCAACCTCTTGAGTGTATTATCGCAATTTGGTCAGGTCTCAGGATATAAATTAAATACACAGAAATCGGAAGTTATGCCCCTAAATCCATACTGTCTTAAACATGATATTGCCACCTTTGGCCTCAAATGGTGCAGTAGCTCAGTCAAATATTTAGGACTTCATTTTGCCCCAACTATCCCAAATACGATCAAACTCAATACTGAAACCCTACTAGGCACCCTTAAGGATCTAACATCCAAATGGTCTCCGTTATACCTCTCCTGGTGGGGGCGCTTAGATACCATCAAAATGATGCTTACTCCCATAATTCTATACTATTTGCAACTTCTCTCCGTCCCGTTATCCCTTTCCTTTTTCAAATCCGTTTACTCTATTTTACTCAATTTTCTTTGGGGAAAAGGAAAAAGCAAAAGAATTGCTCTGACGAAACTGAAAGCCCCCTATGATAGGGGAGGAGTTAGATTTCCTGATTTTAAGTCATATCACTATGCATTTCTTATAAAGCAGTCTCGTCAATGGTTCATGGACCCTATATCCGCTGATATCCCGACCTGGTGCACATTAGAAAAACAAGTAGTTCTACCACACGACATCACAGACTATATATACATATTTAAACATTCGTCTAAAAAAATGTTAGACCCTATTAAAGCTTCAATCTCTGCTTTACAAATCTTTCTCTTTCCCCACACTATAACCCCACATAAGCATCTTTCCCCACTATTATGGCATAACAAAAACATAGTAATTAATAATAAGATCCTCAACCGCAAAACATGGATTCAAAAAGGTATCAGATTCATCCAACACATTATAGATCACCCGTGTATCCTCTCCTTCCAGCAACTCTCCATCACATTTAACATTCCTAAGAAGGACTTTCAATTTTATAACAACTTAATTAATTCCTGCCTTGATGCACTTGCCCAATTTTCCAATGAAATTCTCACTCCGGATGCTCTTAGACTGATGCATCTTACTATAGTTGGTGAAGTTCGAGCCTCTAAAATATACAATATGCTCACCTCAACTTTTAAGATGTGTCCGATACGTCTGAAGTGGGAACTTGATTTAGGTTTCATGTTTGATGACGAAACATGGCATCGTTTGTTTGCTAAGATTAAACAAATATCGGTATCAGCAAATATATCACAACACTATTATTTCTTCATGCATAGAGCATTCATTACTCCGGCCAAACTGGCCAAGTCTAATCCGAATTATAATGCAAAATGTTGGTCATGTGGCATATCTCCTGCCACGTATATGCATATGTTTTTTGAATGTTCATTTACTGTTAAATTCTGGCAGGAAATTTGGATGCTTCTCAAGAGTATCTTCTGTGTTGATGTGCCCTTTACCTATGTTAACATATTCTTAGGAAGTATTGCTATTACATCTTCTTTCCCATCTGACTCTGCTAGACTATATGATTTATTTATCTGTATAGCTCTAAAATGCATCACTGCTAACTGGAAAGACTCTAGTTCGCTTTCTACCAAAATCTGGTGGAACTCTATTTGTAACACTCATAAACTGGAAATGTGCATGGCCAATAATCATAACACAATTCCCAAATATAATGCTAAGTGGTATTACTTCACCAGCTATCTTAACTGTTTTAATGCAACTGCTCATGGTACATGAATCTACACCCATATATATGCATCTTTATATATATTTCCACACTCATATTGAAATGTTTGTACTTAATAATATTCGAAATGATTAGTTTAATTTTGATGAAATAATCCAATATACCCATTCCCCCCCCTATCCTCTACCCTTCTAATTCTTATATGTCTCTTGTCTGTCTCCCGGTACGTCTCCCCCTTAATCTCTATATTCATCATATATAAGTTACTTTTTGCAGACTTATACTACTATTAATTTTAGATTACTTATTATGTTAATGCGGTTAATAACTACTATAGTACATATGAAATTAGCAAGTGACCTTAACAAATGATTTAACAAATGACTTAGCTATATAGAAACACTTCTACAAATGACCAGAATCATTAACTATGTCATTTCTTTATGGTTCTTGTTTTATTCAAAGTCTGTAAATTGTTGACATCTGTATCATACTCAATATTTAAACAATAAAAATCATTAAAATAAAAAAAAAGAATATAATAATGGTATTGGCTCTAGAATCTCTTTTGGGCAATTCCACGCCGATAGTTTTTCCCACAATTGTGTTCTTGAGATAGAGTCGAATGCCATATGTAGGTCTAGAAAAGCAGCGTAGATCTGTGTTTTCTTTTCTATTGCGTCATTCTTAATCAGATTCATTATTAGCAGATTTACATTTGTTCCTACATTTGGAGTGAATCCTGTCTGTCCCGCTGCAAATCAGTTTGTGTTCGCGGCCCATTCTTTGAGTTTTTTGAGAAGTAGTGCGGCGAAGATCTTGCCTAATGGATCTTATAATGCAATCAGCCGAAAATTCTGAGGATTATCTCGTGTCCCTTGTATGTATATAGGGACAATTGTCGCTGTTCTCCACGACAGTGGAATTTTGTGCTGTTTGTTAATGGTTTCTATAAGTTGTATCATGAAGAGAATCCACAGGTCCGCATTTTGTTTTAAGATTGCATTTGAGATACCGTCAGGGCCCGGGGCATGTGAGGTGTTCAGTTTGCCAAAGATCTGGATCAGGTCTTCCTTGTCATAGCAAATTTTCCATTAATTGTTCACGGTCTGTGAGGCCGGAGGCATAGTGGTAGTGGAGTCGTTGTATATGTTTGTAAAATGATCTATCCACTTTTGCATAGTCACATTTGCTACCAGAAGCTGTTGATTACTTTCAATGTTATTCAGTAGATTCCACAGATGTCTTGAATTGTGGCTCTTGTAGGCCTTCATCATGGCTTCTGCATCATTTTGTAGCAATGTTGCCTGATGTGATTTCCTAATATTAGAAATAAATATTAGGAAATATCGCTCCCTCCAATTGGTCCACAATCCTAATATCCTCTGTGGTTATAACTGGAAGTGGTACCACACTGAGCAGAACTTGCAATACAGCCATTCCATTTAAGAGGGGTGCCGACCAATGACAGAGACATACTTCAGCTGTAAACCTTTAATCCCACCCACATTTTCCACTTCCCTATCATCAAATTTGCTTCCAACATGTTCCCTCCATTGGGAGTGCCCATTTGCCCTTGTTTGTGAAGCAGCATTGTTTGATCGTTAACGGCCCAGCTCTGTTGCCTCTAAACAGTTTACGCTTTTGAATTTATGCCACAGTTTTCTCCATCATGCGTGTCCATCAATCTATCACCTCTCACAAACAAGCATTGCACATCTTCCAACACGCCATCCTCAATACCATCACATGCCCTCTGTTTGTTCTTTTTGCGTCTTTTGCGCTGGGCTTCACTACTCATGTTGTCACCATTAGCACTCAACTTCTCAGTCTCAGTACCAGGTTAAAACAAGTAATTGCAGATATCATTCATCGACTTCACACCACTTGGGAGGGACTTTGCTTGCGGAGTAGTAGACTGGTGGATCACTGTAGCTTTATCGGGAGCAAGGTCTCTTGTTACTAACTGTTCCCCCTTCTTTGTCTTCGAAGTTGTCACTACCCCATTATCCAAAACGCATGGGGCACCAGTCAAACACTCTGATTCAATTGGATTTAAGTTATTTTCATTTTCACTAACAATAGAGACATTAGTAATTTCCGGTCTAGACCATTTGGCATACATTACAGCTTGTGAGATTTTCTTTTTTCCTTGTTTTTGTACTATATTTTGAATTATTTGATATTGGTGTGGGTGTCAAGGTCGGCATACATCCCTTGATGGCTTGAGGTCATGTTGTTGTCTGTTCAACAAACTGGCTCACACCTATTTCCAGTTGACTATTCTTAAAATGTGTGTGTGTTCCCTGATCTCTAAAGGTCTTCCTCCCTCTATTGATACTTTTATATCCCTCTATTAATACTTTTATGTAGGAGGAGAGATTGCACATACAACTTATTTTCTAACCCCTCACACCTTTCCACTAGTTCATTGAGCACATTTTCAAAAACCGCACACATGGTCATAGACTAAATGCTTGTGGTGCTAATTTTGTAGTCGTGTGATATATCCACATTTGACTCCATCACTTGCACCTCCTTCTGAGACCTTTGCCCACAGCCCAGGTAACTCAGAGAGTATGGCAGCAAAGGGACATGACAGCCATCAATCAATACATCACCCAAGGCTAAATCTAACACAAACTGCGATGCTTGACTCCTCTCATGCTGTTCATGGGATGGGGTGGAGGTTGCAGTGACAGGGGACCCCAACACTTTACCTTCCTTTTCTCTATCAGTTATCAGCTCTACTCTACTTTCATACATTTGTTGCCTAGCTAACATGCAATGATCCCCAATTGGCTCAGTTTCAAGAGTTGCATTTTTAGGTACATCCTCATCTTCACACATAGTGATGGTATCCCCATGCAATATACCTTGTGTCTCCGTCACATCATTTTAGGGACCACTAAATCTCAAGCGCTTCTCCCTGGGATCCACACAAGAATCTCCATCTACCTGTTAGGATCTACATATTGAATTTCCAGCATACACGTTTGATCTGAGAAAGTATCAACAAAGGTATCAACAGCAAATACAGGGTAAATTATCCTCTCACTTAACTTCATTCCAAGGCACTGCAATGATACATTTAGGTCAGCTACAATCTCCTGTACAACAGTTTCTTCTTGTGGGCTACATTGACTCACTCAACAGAATTCTTCTCCATAACCAAGCTGCGCTTTGGCGGAAACATCAAAATGGCTGTGCTGGCTCCTTTGAGCACCACTGCCTCACACCAAAACTGTGTTTTGCAACTACAAAAAGATGGCTGCATCATCTTGCCAAGCACATATTGGGCATGATGGAACAAGGGGGCATGCTGAAAAAGCCTGCCAGTGTGTTGCTTACATGTACAAAATAAGGGGAGTGAAAAAGCAGTGCTGCTTTGCTGCAAGCCCAAAGTTCCCATTGAAAAAGGGACTATTTCACATTGAAAAGGATGCTGCTCTGGCGCTATTTTCATCTGTTTTTCATCAAACTACCTTTATTAATCAGGCCTTGCCATGCCCATCCATATCCACTTTGTGCTTCAGCAGAAGAAACATGGTCCCTGAATGTCAGGCTCTGTCAGCCAAATCTGGGAAAATCAACAAAAGCTTTACTTCAGTTACTCGGAAAAAAGCTTGAATTTTGCTACAAAATGTCAAAAATCACTGCTTTAAAAGAAATTCTAGCTCTCTGCGCACATGTCAATCTCAAGAGACCATAGCCTTGTACAGACTGTTGTGTACAAGAAGCTAACTAGGGTTACAAAGCAATGTGGAAGTGCAGATGGAAGAGACAAACCGAATTTGCAAGGAAAATGCCAGATGGCTTTACAAATGGAAAAATTGGCTTTTGCAAACCAGAAAAAGAAATGCCTGTTTTAAAAATACCATGTTGAACAAAAACGTGTCTGTGCCTAGCAATGTAAAGGAGTTTGTTGCTGGGAAACATAGAGGGGATGTTTTATCCAACAGGTTTATTTTGATCCAGGACAAAAGAAAATAAAATAAAAGGAATTAAACTGCATTGGCTGAATTTTGCAAGCTCCAGAACAGGTTTTCCCCTGCTGACTAAGCTGAGGCTTCCCCCAAAAGGGACCACCATAATCTTCCAGGACACGAAAGTGATAATTGCTAGCTTGAAAAACTTTGAATGGACCAAGACAAAGAAAGTTCACACGCTCGTCAGACATTCGTCTGTGCTCTAGGCTGGGACAATGGAAATCTGGGACACTAACCTGTGAAGTGGAAGCAGCCATAAAACTTTCAATCAAACTGGGAAACCCCCATCCCCACACTGAGCTGAAGTGACAGTTGGTGGTAGCTGAAGAAAAAAAATGGTCCAGTGAAGGACAAAAGCCAGCCCATTTGTTTCAAAAGATTATTTTATTAAGAAACTTTGAAGACGGTTATTTTTGCAGCAGAAATTGGCAAAAATGTAAAAAGTTAACAGTGTTAATGTAATTTTGTGCGGTGTAATTTAATATGTTGTAGCCTTCACTGCCACCTTGGGAACAGGAATGGCAGAGAACTGGGTATTCTAAGGAAAGTATACCTGATGCCACTGAGAATTTCAATGCTGACATGCCTGATGATAATCCACACACCTGTATAAAGTTATAGAATTTTAGGCAGAATATTTCACACTAAAAATGAACAAAAATTATTAGAAGAGTGAAACAATGTCTTACAGACTGCAGAGTTGGACTGGGATGTGCTGTATAAAATATTTAACCTGTTTATGTAATTTGTTAAAATGCTACCACTGTACAAATGTGCTTTTTATAGCAAATCTGGATTTTAGCTAAAGTAACTGTGGGGGGGTCTGGACATTGTAAAACTCACATCATAAATCTGACATCCTGCCCTTGAAACCCAACCAGCTGAGAGCAAGGCGTCAACCATCACCCCTGACCAATCCAGTTGTTTAGAGGCGTGCTCAGCTAAGCCTGCCCCACCGTATAGTTCTATGATGTCACCATGATTTATATAAAGAGTGGCTGACATGACTCTGGACACACTCTTTCCTGAATATCCTGCGCACGCGTTCCTGATTTTCCACATTCATCTTGCCAGATTCCAGATCCCCCTGCAAAGCCAAAGAATAGCTGATTCCAGCTCCCACTGCAAGGCCAAAACATTGCTGACCATCCCAGCAATGCCTCAACCCACAGACCCCAGATCTAAAAATTCCAATAACCAAAGGGAAAGCTGTGGTGTTCTTTTGGGAAGCATACTGAAACCAGACCGGCTTTTTGCCCACTAACTGCATGCCCACTGCAACCCGCTCCATCCCACTGAGGCATCGCTGTGCTGTGACCAGACCTTGCCAAGCTGTCTTTTGCCAGGAGAGTCCGCCTTCCGGTGACCCGAGCCCTGGAGACCCGGTTGACTGTGCCTAATCCCAAATTTAAGAGCGGACTGTGAGTATCCACATCCCATCACACATAGTCTACCCCATTATGATTTGTTTCTTTATTCCACTCTCTAAGCAACCCTTTCCATATCCTGATAACTTGTCCAACTGTCAGAATTCTCTGTGCATCTTGTCATTTTTCTGTCCGCGTTAGTGCCGTTTCCTTATTCCTTTTTGTCCTGCCTAGATCATAAATCATTAGTCATATTTTGAGTAATCAAAGTAATTTCTGCATAAGGTTGAACACTGGAGTGACAGGGTTAATGTCGCAAATAAACCTTGGATATTACTGTGTCCCTCTTTATCAATATAGTCTTGATAATCTAGTTTAAGTCAAACCTGTACTTTTCTCAGCTGATTTTGTTTCCTCTTTCACTGCTTCATTTCACCCAAATCAAACCTTTTTCTATCTTGCATATCCCATCCAGTTCTGTAGCTAGATACATCATTTCAACTCTATCTTATCCCTGTGATATACATCTGTGTCCCAGCCCAAAAACTGCATTGAAAATCCAAGTATTTCACCCGTTTTTCATAAAATTAATTTGTGTCATTTTAAACGGGAATTGAAGACAAATGAAATTTTCTAACGTGTGAATTCGGCTGCAGCATGTTCTAGCTTTCCACTTGTTTTAGAATTGTATGCCTTTTGTTGATCCGTTGCCTTGTGATTGCTAGTGTTTATGCCTTACTGCCTTTGTGAGAAATCATATGTGCCTTATACATTTAACCACACATTAATTATGTATTTGTCAATTTCCAAGTGTCATTTTATGCCATATATATTTGAGGGAAGGTTGGATTCTGATTTACTGCCTCTTATCCCTGACTACCTGCTGCTTCTTTCCATCCACTCAGAATTTGATTATTTGTGGGTTGAGGGAACATTGCAGGGGGCAACCTTAACTTGGGTGCTATCTATCCTAATTCAAAAAGTGCTCCTATTCAATTGTGCTTTGGATATGTTCATGTAGGAGGTTAACCAATTGTAGTTCAGTATTTTTTTATTGTAATTATCACCCCATTGGTGATTGCTGCCCAATATTAAAATTTGTGTTATTTTTGTGAATTTTAAAATAAATAAATATTGTATTTTCATCAACCGGCCTGGTTCATGGTCCATCGTGACCCGGGGTATTTGTAAAAGGGTGTGTGAGACGGGTCGGGTATCGGCTCAATTTGAATTCATTGAAATTAAAGAAAAAGCATTCCTATTGAGCGCCACATCAGAGGACAAGACCAAGTGTCCTGGTCCGGTGTGTGACGCCCAATTGGTATCCTTAACATTCTACAATTGCACTTATGCCATCTATTTTAGGATAATAATTGGTAATTTTGGTCGACCTCTTCATATTACTAGGGGTAGAAATGGTTTTGGGCACACAGGTACTATGATGACGCAGAGAGTATAAACATACAGAAACACGTGTCAATATAGGGGCTGAGACCACACCCGTAGTAGCATCCTTGTTCATCAGCTCTTATTCCAACTATGTCTCAATAGTCAGACTATTATCAGCAGTTGCTTCTTGGGCAAGTCCTAATTTAGACATCATAGCCAGTCTCTATGTTTTTCTATTGGAGTCTATTAGAGTACTCCTATATTTGAATTCTTAGTGGTTTCCTTGTGATTCTTCACTTATTAGGTGTGACTGTAGCATGTGACACAGTGTTTTTTAGAGTTGATAACTCACAGAGTATAAGCATGTTACACAGCACAGCACAACACAATGCTGCTGTGACTCCCTAAAGTGTTTTCCCCATGTCCTGCTCCATAAACATTCCTACAACATAGAAACTGCAGTGTGCAAACGCTTTTGGCTTTTGGCCACAGCTACCTACTCGCCACTCACTCATTTCACCGGTCTCACCCCCAAACCAGCAAACAGCAAAACAGCACTTCTGGAGTACATCCAGGAGCACGCTCGCTGATGCGCATGACCAAATCCTTAAGTAGCTGGGAGGGGGAGGGGCCAATAAACACCAGCATTAGGACCAGCGTTAATCTATAAAAGATCAGAATAAACATATAGGTATATATTTGAGGGATAGAAAGTGTCCAAACGCCAGAGGTCCATAAAGTTACTTTTGTGTCTCCAATAAAAGAGAGGGACAGCCTGTTCTCATGCATCCTGTTGGCCTCAGATCCAGCACGGCCAGCAAAACAGCACTACTGGAGCACTTACGGGTTGCGCATAAAGGGGAGGATAAAACATTTTGGCTCCCCTTTCTGAGGAGAAAAGATTTTACCCTTTAAAGGATTTAAATACAGCAGAAGCGTATGTTAATCCAACGTATGTGCCCCCCGCTTATAACAGCAAGGATAATGCGGAAGAAAGGAAAAGCAGAGAATGCAAAAATATATTAACACGCGATGAAAGTAAGCAGCGTGAAGGGGCGAAAAAGGACAGGCAAACAGACAAATGGAGATAGAGAAAGAAGCAAAGAACAGAATAAAATAAAGGATAAGGATAATGGAATAACATTAGCACAGAATGAATGGATAGGACGACAAATATTACTTAAGCTTGATGATAAGGTCATTGATGGGGTTCGAGAAAGAGAGGAAAGAGAAGAGCGAAAAAATTAAAAGAAAAGGAAGAGGAAAGAGCATACAAAGAAGAGAGTGAGAAGAAATGCAAGCGAAGGGAAGAATGAAGAAGATATGAGGCAAGTAAAAAAAGGAGAGATTAGAAGAGAAGAAAGAAGAAGAGATAGAAGCCCAAAGAAGGAAAGTATGTCGGTTGCAAAGAAGGTGAGAGGAAGATGAATTGAGGGAGATGGGAGAAGAGAAGAAGAAATTAAGTAGGGGATTAAAAGATGATGAGATAGAATATTTAATTCATAGGAGTATAGTGCTGATTGATGCATGAGAACAATTGGAGGAAGAGAGAAGGTCACAACAGCCCCATAGGGAACTGCAAGGAATGCCGAGGTCAGCATTGGCGGATGGGCGGGACACAGAAGGTATAGAGCAAAGACTTGGGAATTTACACAGGCAAATAAAGGATAAAGACGGGCATGAAACCCAAGAGAATGCAGAAGGATCCCTATTAAGGGGAACTGAAGGTAGGTTAGATGACATTATAACAGACGAGTACGGAACGTTGTCTTTAAACAGATTTGGTCTTGATGATGCGGAAGACAACAGTTACACGAGTCGGGGCATAATGATGTCAGATGGAAAAAGGCGACAATACTGTGTAACATCCCATCTAAGGCCAAATATGTTGCAGTTATAGATTTAAAATGCATTTATTTAAATTCCCCTTCATGAACACTCACAAGATTTGACTTCCTTTTTCTATAGAAATACCTGTCTGCAACATACTTGTTTGCCCCAGGGTTACTGTAAGTCCCCTTCAATGTTTAACAGATGTCCAACTCGAACTCAAACTGCAATAATCCAGCACATGGATGAAACTCTGGTGTGCATTGACACAGAAGAAAGATGCAGAGACAACTCAGTTAAACTCATGATTA
The DNA here is from genome assembly GCF_040938575.1 of Ambystoma mexicanum. Lineage (NCBI taxonomy): Eukaryota > Metazoa > Chordata > Amphibia > Caudata > Ambystomatidae > Ambystoma > Ambystoma mexicanum. The sequence goes on along the minus strand of NC_090933.1, from coordinate 45,581,241 downwards.
TACTTTCAGAAAAGGATACAAGGTAGATAAAAATAATTTACAATACTAACAGGAAGAAGTCTTGTACATAGGACAGTTGATCTCTCATGAAGGGAGAAAAGTGACACCTGAAAGAGCAGAAGCAATCATGATAAATGTAGCACCTAAAACAGTGATGGAAAGGCAACAATTTCTAGGTTTATGTAACTATTTCAGGGCCTGGGTTTTCGATTACAGTACATATAGTCGATCACTTTTAAAGGGACTTAAAGAAGCACAGGTGGACAAAAGCCCAATAACATGGACAGATGAAATGGCTGAAGGATTTGAGGAATTAAAAAAGGCAATCAGTACATCCCCTGTGCTGGGGATCTCAGATTATAATGAAAAAATGAAAAATGTTATTTATTCTCCCATTCAAATGGAGATGTTATGACTGCAGTCCTCACATAGAAGACAACATTGGGACATGGACACACACCTTTGGCTTCTTATAGTGGGATTTTAGATCCAGTTATTAAGGCACACTATCCCTGTGAGCAATCTTCAGATGCTGCTGCATTCGCAATTGAAAAGGTTTCAAGCATAACAATCGGATGCCCAATAACATTATTTGTAGAGCATGCATTATACGCAATTTTAGAGAAACCCAAAAGTACATTGACCACACAAAGAGCATCTGGGCATGAGGTGATTATTTTGAGCCCTGCGATCAAAATTGTTAGGTGTAAGATAGTATGAGTTTTGAATATTGCTTTGGTTTTGGGGCAGATGTCACTGCTGGATCTCAGGACGTGTAGATGGAGAACCTTTCCTGTAAGCATTACCTTGTGTGTTATGCAGAGGATTCTGAAGTAAATTATTGTTTTGACTGCTAGGCAGTGCAGGGTTGTCTGTACTGGTGTGATGTGTTCTCTCTCAGTGAGTTTGAGGAGTCGTCTTGCCTGCCACGTTCTCTATTCACTGTCATTGTCATTTTTTGGTGAGGTGGTCTGACATGCAAAGGTATTTGCTGTTGTGGTAGTCTGTTCTTGACATGACGAGGGAGATGACGGCACGTATTCGGTGTGGGAAGGTGAGGAAAGGTAGTATCCGTTCGATTGTGCGTAGGTGAAAGAAGTGCTTTTTTTAAATTTTCATCCATTTGTTTATTTGTGTGAGGCAGTTGATAATAGTTTTGTCTTGTTCTCCAGTAGTTTTGATTTTATAAATGTTTTGTGTGTCATCTTCATAGTTGTAGCAGGTGAGCCCATGTCTTTTAATGAGGTTGAAAAGTGGGGTCATGTAGATGTTAAAGAGTGATGAGCGGTGCTGAGTCTGAGGGGGTTAGCCTAGTCGTGTCTGTTCTTTATGTTAGAAAGGACTTTAACCGTAGCAAGGCCATGTTGCTGATTCCTTCTTCTTGATGTCTTTTGGTGAGGGTTTGGTGGTGGACTATGTCGAAGGCTGTTGATAGGTCTAGTAACATTACCTCTGAGGTGATGTTGGAGATAGTGTTAGGTTTTAGGTCGACACAGATGGATAGCAGCGCTGTTTGCGTTCATCTCGTGGGTCTGAAATCGACTTGTAGTTTGGGACACGCCGCAGAGAAGGTGTTGAAGCTTTTTTAGCCGGTTTAGTGCAGCGTAACTCGGTTTTCAAGAGGCATTATGTGCTCAAATAAATCAAATAAACCATGAGCTTCTACATGAATGCTGATCAAATATGATCAAGCAACTTGATTAATCTCTCATATGTCATGCAATAGCCACTTTGGGCCACCAGAAACTGAACGGTGGCACGTAAAAAACAATTCAAACGAAACTAAGGGTTAACATGTGGGTGCTGCTTGGAGTGGCAGGCACTGTTGCGGAGGTTCGTTTAACTGCAATGTCCTGGAAGTAAATACTCTACTCACAAGATTAATCTAGAGATAAAGATATCACCTAAAATAACTTGCTACACCCCGAAGAAGGCTGTTCTCATATTTATAATGGTGCAATGGGCTGAAACTTAAGTTGGTGTAATTTTGGAAGTTTTTTACTACATTGAACTTTACCCTGATGATAAAATTACAGAGTTAGGCATAAAGAAAAAAACTATGTTGTTGCTTTTTGTCTGTATCTTTTGTAGTTTATTTTCTTGACTCATGTATATATTTGGTGTTCCACTACAACGTCAACTCAATACAGTTTTATAAACTTACCAGTAGAGGTTGTAGAGGCTTGGATCCTTTCTGTGCCCTCTTGTTTGTAAATATTGTCTGTCATGTATGATATGTGTGGTTGTGCACATGCGTGGGAGAATGAATGTCCTGTTATATGTTCATGGTATCATTCCCTGCATTGTCATTATCTTGTCATATGTATAATGAATTAATTCCAACCAGGTTTCTCTGAATAGCAATGATGAATTGTATGTCATTTTATAAATTTTTATGTAACAATCAAACACTTTTTGATACCCTGCACATTGTAAAAAGTATGTGATAGGATTTACTATTGTTGTTGGTTGTATTGCCTTTTCCTGCCAAATCCTTCTCACTCAAAATAAGGAAAAGAAGCTACTTTTGGGATACCCTCATTCTTTTTGTGCTACAGAAACTTACACGTGCCTGGTCTAGTATATGATTGCTTTGTACATGTTCCAGGATTTGTTCATATATGTAGCTTTCTAGTAGTTATGACAGGTTGTTTGATTATGGTCAGTAGTTGGTTAGGTCGTCTCTGTTTCCTGAGGAGTGGTTTAAGGAAAGGTGCTTGCAAGCTTCGTGGTACAGCTCCTGTTGCCAGAGAGTTGTTGAAGAAGTTCCTGAAGTATTCTGCAAACATCTCTTGGGTGAGAATAATCTTGTAGATGTCTGGCAGGCAAGGGTCTGCTGGTGATGATGCTGCTTTGTTGCTTTGATTCACTAGGTTGGCAAATGTTTCTCTTGAAATAGGTGAGAAGAGTTTTAGTCTTACGGTTAATTCCTAAGTTAGGTGGTTGGTGGAGTTGTTATTTGTGTTCCTTGGGCATAATCTTAATGACTTTGATGTTTATGCTTTTGTTTGGAGAAGGTTTGCAAAGTCATCACACAGTTTCTGGTAGGGATGGAGGGGGGAGGGAGTGGGTGTGTTGTTGTTGGCTGTCAGGTTTTCTTCACTCGTTGATGATGCTGAGCATCTCCTTTTACGTGTTGCTGGCTTTTGTGATGTGTTTGGTGTAGTATAGTTGTGTTGTTTTGAGGATTTTGGTTTTATGTAGTTGTATCTGTTTTTGGTATGTAATTTGATTCTCTTGTTTGTAATTTTTCCTCCATTCTTGTTCTATTTTCCTGTTTGTTTACTTCAGAGCTCTGACGTGGGGTCTGAACAATCTTGCTGTTGTTTTCTTTTGAGAGGGTGTGAACGTTTTTTTTCCCGTTGCAATGCCATCTAGGGTTTCCGTCATCCATTTTGTATTATCCCAGTTTTTTTTTCTATGTGGATTGTCTCTAAAATTATGTTTGGTGGTTCTGTGGAGATTAGTGGAGGCACAAACAAGTGAAATAAAAAAAAGTTCAGAATATGAAATTAAAACCTAAATGTTTCCAAGAAAGTTGATTATTAATATGACCAAGCTAACGCATTGACTTAATTAACCAGAAAAGAATGCAGAGTTGTAGCCAAACCACTTTTCCACCAAAGGAAAAAAAAACAGGTGCCACCTTCACCACCCAAGTAGTCACAACAGAAAATGCTGCAGACATTTCAGTGCTAAAAAGGTGCTAACTACAACAACCCTAGTGTTTCAGCCCAAATGCACTCACCGAAAAATGGTGTAATATAAAAGTACAATGCCAATTTTTCTGATAAAATGGGATGAGAACATGGTAAATATCCTACAAATATCTTAATCCACAACATTTCCAAAATATCAACAACAGAACCCGGGGAAGTTCTTTCATATTACATGGTTAGGGGACAAGGTTAGGCTTGGAATGGTCTGCAAAAAAGCCCTGAAAATAATAAAAAAATTTCCGAGTCTCGGAATGGTTTCGTCAGAGTGACTGCATCTTGGTGGGTTGCAGGAATAGGAAATCTTCCTGAAGCTATATGAGGAAGCAAAGTGCTCAAAATAAAAAATTCGGACATTAAAAAAGTTCTGGATTGGGCCTGATAGTTTACCAATTTGTGATCCAAGTATGTACACCTTCGACGTTTAATCTGGCAACATGTTTAATGATGTTTTCAAGGGGCCAAGATCCTTCTCCCATTTCAGACTGCCAAATATTGTGAGAAATCGCAAGAACATCTCGCAATAACCCGCCTTTCTCCAAACATTTGATCTCATGCTTTGAAGGTCCTTTTACTTGGTAGACTATTTCCCACCTCCTTGGCACCATTTGTATCTTTTGTTCCGTTTGTTTTTAAAAGTGTCTGCAAACACAGTTTCATTTTCTTGCCATGATTTGCAAGGTATACTTGTCCTCGTTCCCATAAGAGATGTTTTAATATGCTACTTTTATGTCAAATATGCTTCTGTATCACTTATTTTCTAATGTACCAAAGACTGGATATTAGAAGTGTGTAATATCAACTCAAACTCATACCATTTTCTTTTTCTTTCTTTGCATTTTGTGAATTGTGGTCCGGCATTTGTAGTGGGGAAGGAAATCTAGAAGTCCCACATTGCATTAGAAAAGCAACAGGCCTGGATGAGTTACCCATGTCACCTCACAAAAAAGAAATGTCACCCTCCACCTTTATATATGTGTCTTTTTAAGTTGTGTAACAGATTCATGTACCTTGTTCCCACTCACTTATTGAGCATGAGTACTAAGTTATTAAGAGGAAATTGAGCCAGAAATTAAATGATTCTTTGCTGCATTATAAGGAAATGCAGGCAACCCTGACAAATGTGCAATTGTCCCTGCAGCCCTGTGTTATGCTCACCTGGCTCCCACAGGGGCGTCGGTCGGACCCGGACAGCTGCGGTCTCCACCCACGTGATGCGTAGTGCAGCGATGACTGACTGGATCTGCCCTCCTAATCTTGTCTGCTTAACCCGTAGAAATATTCTCCTGCAAGTGGAGAGATGCATTTAGCCACTTGTGGATTCAAGTGATGGCACCCCCACAGTCCTCCCCAACTAATCACCTCCGAAATGCCCTCACAGCAATCTCACCTTATATTCTTCAAAGATGAGCTCTGCATCCTGGTGGATTTGCAGGGGCGCGTCTATTCCAGTTACTTCACTGGTTTGAAGGCTCGGGAGAGTTCCAGAGAGTATTGACTCTGAGGTTTCTGGTGAGGACCAGTAAGTATTAAGTTCATAGAGTTCAATATGTCCGATGTTAACTCTTGTTCCCCCCTTCCTTTCTTGTCTTGCAGCTGGCTCGTGAAAAGATGCTCTTGTGGCAGCTGGTGGCGCTCGTGAAAATATGGAGAGTCAGAAAAGAATGCCTCCGGTGGTAAATCAGGTAAGTCCATGGTGGTAAGAATTATATTTGTTGGTTCCCTCGGCTCACCTTGTGGTTTTCTTTTGTCTCCTAGGTGCCGAAGTTCGGCGAAGAAATTATGGAGGCAGCGCCGACCCAAAAGATGCTGTGAAGACTGGTGAGTATGGCGCGGCGCTGCAGCTGGAGGTGTGGCGCATGCAGAAATGATGTTCTTTACAGGTCCGGAGACGAGATGGATACAGAATCAGGTGTGGAATAGAAATAAGTTCGTTTTCTAACCTTATCCCTTTCTTTCTTCTTTGTTTTAGGAGCTCTGGATTCGAGGCGGGCGTGGCAGAAGACTGGATGCAGGCTGCAGGCACGGTGAGATTTACGCTGCTGGATGCAGAATAACACAAAGCGTGTGTTGCTGGTCAGGCATGGTTTAAATAGCCTCAAAAGTAGTCCCAGGTAAGAAGTCCCTAGAACCACACCCGAGTAAAAAATAGTCCCTGTAGAAAAATAGTCCCTTTCAGGCTTCATGTTGGATTGGAGTCATTTGCAGCATGGTCTGCCTGAGGTAAGTAATGACTATGAGCCTGGCGCCTTAGGTGCCAGGACTGATTTCTACTATGAGCCTGGCGCCTAAGGCGCCAGGACTGAACCCAGATAGCCCCTAGCCGGGACTGCTGAGGTTTTACTAAATGTCTAGATGCCTGCTTCCGGGGCTGATGGGCTTGGTCCGGAAGCCTGGGGGTAGGCATCATGACACCCTGGGATGTGACCAAAATCCCTAAGACTCAGGGAACAAAGCCTGACAGTTTCCAAGCATACCAATAGGTTTCTACAAGTTGAACTAACTTATCAATATTGGAGGTCCCACATTAGAACTATGAAAGTTTGACAGCTAGATTATCTCTGACAATTGGAACATTCCATTCAAATGCATTGAACATGTTGAAGCTCTAAGCAGTAACATGTTTTAGTTCTTTTTTTCTCTAAAAGTCTGGGCCTTGCGAGCTAGCTAATAAAGCTCAGAGTGTTAAGAGATTGCTTACATCAACTATATTGCTACCTGGAAACGGTATATAGATGATGTGTTTTTCATATGGACTCACAGTGAAACAGGTTTAAGGAACTCTTTCGGTTGGCATAACACATGTGATGTTAACCTAACATTCACCATGGAAGCAAATCAAGAGCAAGTAAGCTTACTAGATCTCAAAATGTATAAAAACACCAAAGGTTTGGCTAATTCCTTATACAGGAAACACTTGGATCGGAATGGATTGTTGCATTTGACCAGTTGAAAATTAATTTGCGTTATAGTCAGTTTCTTAGAATTTGTAGAAATTGTAGCAACAGGAACGACTTTGTGAACCATGCAGAACATCTAAAGGAAATATTCCTCGGAAGAGGGTACCCTAGGAAGGTAGTCAAAAGCAACTTGAAGAGAGTGGCGAACACCGACAGGGAATTGGCATTGACGACACAGCAGAGAGATCCACAAGAAAGATTGGTGTGTGTCACTACCTTCAGTCCGGTCAGCAATCAAATCAAAATAATTATTCCCAAAAATTGGCATTTGGTTAAACAACCGGGTACACTTAACAAGAAACCCCTATTTGACTTAAAATAAATGCACATTTAAGTCAGAAACTAGTTAAAACCTACAAAGTACCAATGAAATGCTTGGGGTTCTACCACTTTGGAGCCTTCCTCCTGTGGAAGCACATCACAAGTGCTGTGGGGGCATAGCTTGCAACTTCACCAAGACTAAATTACTTTTTGAATATGGCAGGACCAGATGGGAGCTGAGGACACACACCAATTGCAAAAGAAAATTTGGGATTTATATCATAGAATGCCCTTGCAAGTTAATATACATGGGCAAAACCACTGACCAAGTAAGCCAGTGAATCTCAGAACATCGTTCATGTATACGCAATATGGTACCTGATAAGCCACTGGTAGACCACTATAAACGCATGGGACATACAGATAAAGATATATTTTGGTTTGTACTACAGATGCTCTGGCCACATTCATGGTGTGGTGATTTGGGTGCACAATTGTACACATTAGAACAGCAGTGGATCTATAGTTTGGACACAGTTAAACAGGGTCTTAACGTTTCTGTTGAATGGAACAATCTAATTTCTGACATGTGTATGTGCCTATATACAACAGGATACTGTCCAAGCATAGCTAGACTGAAACATACATAACTAGACCAAAATATACCAGGCAGGAGATATGGGACACTCTGCGCCAAATGTATATTACGAGAAGCAACTGTACGATCAGCACAAGTAACTTGGTATTATCTAATGTTATGCATCTGTAAAATGGGTTAGCATCAAAGAAATGTTGCACACATTGGGGGTCATTACAAGGTTGGCGGTAGAGGTTTAACAGGGCCGTTAGAGCTGCCGGCCCTGTTAAACCCCTACCGCCGCATTACGAGGTTTGCTCGCGGGACCGTGGTTTTACAAGGTGCCCTTAGTGGGTCCCGCGAGCAGACCAGGCTGCTAACAACGGGCCCGTTATTAACGTGCCCGTTGTTAGCACCCTCCCCATTCCCATTGAGCCCTATGGGGGCTCGAATGGGAATGGGGAGGTACTGGGTCTGGGTTCCTTAAATGAGGAATTACCTCATTTATATATAAATGAATGGCCTGGTAATTACCGGGCCAAGGTTGGAATGGCCCGGTAATTCCTCATTTAAGGAACCTGGACCTGGTACCCAGTAAGGCTATCTCCAACCTTGTAATGACCCCGATTGTTGTGATTGTATATGCCCTATGAAATATTCTGGTACAATATGAATGTAATGACCTGATGGCCTTCATTACTGTTTGTTTTATTAATGCTGTGTCATATCAGGGTGAAGGCTATTAATTTCTGTACAATACACATAGCTAGACCAAAATACATTAGGCAGGAGATATGGGACACTCAGCGCTAAATGTATATAACTGCAGGCTACTGTAGGATCAATATACGTAGCGGGTATTATATATTGTTATGCTACTGTAAATGATAGCATCAAAAAAATGTTGCTCATATTATTATGATTGTATAAGACTGACATAACACTCTTGTATAACATGAATGTAATGATCTGATGACCTTCATTAATGTTGTTTCAATCATGCTATATCGTGGAGATCCCCACATTCGGTTTAAGGCTATTCATTACCCTGGAGACACTCACATCTGTCTCTGGATTGAGGTGAGAGACATTCCATGTTCTCTACATGTTATATCTCTTATAGACAGATAGGGGCACAATGACTATAATTGGAGCGGGCCGCTCCCTACTTCCCCTGTTTTATTCACAAATTGGATCAGGCATGGTGGCATTTCATTTCTGTAGCGGTGTCCCCCACGGTGGATCTTGTCATTAGAATTGTGCCTTTAATAATGGCCACCACTTTTGTGAGTCTATACTGCCTTTGGGCTCATTCATTCCGTCTTCCATGTGTATGGTTCGAACCTAGCGGTGGTTACTTAGCAACCACTGGGTTTACCAAATCCATCCAGAATTGTATGTCGATTTGTGCTGGCGACTCCTGGGAGTAGACTTTGTAATCCTCTAAGGTGATCTCCCCCCTGTTGTGTCATGTGCCGGAGAATGGCCGGTCACGTGACACTGGGAACCAGGAAGTATAAGAAAATAAATAAATAAAGATACCGGAACTGACGCAAGAGGTCAGTCCGGGTGTAAGCACCGTTACAAATGGTCATATCTTTCTTCATGCGCAGCGACGCGCTGCGACATGATCATAAGGCTGGGGTGTCAGCGGTGGAGAACTTTGATTGATATAAAATCAAATACTTCACAATGGTGACGAGGATTATTAGAGCCAGCGTGCAACATCAACATCCATCAAACAAAGAAAGTACGAGGTGAGAGGCCCACTGACGAACGTTAAAGCTGGCCTACTGACTAACAGCTGATCCGCGTATTAATACGCGTGTGTTTCCAGACCTCAACATTCTGATACATGCCCACTTGTATTTAGAGCAACATACGTGTGTTTTTAGAGCCTCATCTTCACACCCTCAACATTCTGATACACGCCTGGTTGGATTTAAAGCAACAGAGTATTATTTCAGCAACCCTGACAGTCGGAAACTATTAATAGAAACAGAAGATAACATTGAATTGACATTTCAAGCCATAACGTGTGTTTGGAAAGCACAGACACAGGCACAACAGTTAACAGAGATTTTTACACATCAAAGTGACAGTGCTGAAACTATTAATGGGACATTGTAAATCACCACACAAAAAAAGAAACAAAAAAACACCAACCCTCAATATTGGTGAGTGAAGTCTAACCAGCTGGTGCCCACATTTATTTTTTTCATTTTCTTTTATTTTCATCTGAATAAAAGAATACAGTTATGAAAGATGCTTCAGCATCAACCATGTCCAGCACTGAAACAAGCCCTGTGAGGACTGCTGTGAGCTCATCAACAAGGGGAAATGCCAACCTAGACCACCCAGACACAGCATTAACGACCTTTTTGCAACCTTTTGACCCATTCACCACCGGTGCAGCTATTTGGTGGGAAATCTGGTTACAACAATTTGAAATGCACCTGGATGCAAGAGAGATCACGTTAGCAAAGAAGAAACGCACATTTCTTCTACTCAACATCGGAGCGTCAGCATTACGCCTTTTCAACGCAATTCCAGACCGGGGAGATGAAAACAACTATGATTCTGCAAAGAATGTCCTCACCAACATGTTCAAACTTGAACTCAATCCAGATTATGAACGCTTTCATTTCTGCATGGCTAGACAGCGTGAAAAAGAAACAGTGGACATATTCCATGCACACTTACGCGAGATGGCTGTCGGTTGTGAATTCCCCAACGAAGAGTTCGCTATCCGTCTTCAAATTATAAATGGAATTTCGTCCGAAAAACTGAGGAGGGCCATTCTGTCGGAGAAGAATGTGAGCCTGTCCCGAATCTTAGAGATGGCGCGCCTACGTGAACAAACGGAAGACCAAGTGGCAGTAATTGAGGCCGCAATCCAAAGACTCCAGATTGACAACCCAAAACCAACAGAAGAGGTTGCTGCTATATCAAAACCCCAAAATACCCGAGAGCAGGGTGAGCCAAGAGGAAACATTAACAAAACCCAAGTGTCACAAGGGAGAGACAAGACATGCAAATGGTGTGGAGGTCCGTGGCACAGGGGAGAATCCTGCTCTGCATGGGGATCGACATGCCGAAAGTGTAACCGGCTCAATCACTATGCAGCTGTCTGCCTGAACCCACCGAACAGAAGTGAAAAGAACAAACACCGTGGCAAACCCATGGTCGCCAGAGGAAATTCGCTCCCTGAGAAACACCTCGTCAACCAGGAAGGAAAGGAAGGGTGAGAGCAGTGGACCGTTCCCAGAGATCACCGGACACAAGTGAAAGTGAAGATAGTGAGGACAGTGCATCCCCTGATAGAAGGGACCATGATAAATGGAAGAAAACCAGCAAACGAGTGCACCGTATACATCTCATATCAGCCGTAGAGCCACAACGGTCTAGACAACGGAAAAGGCCATCGGGCACAGTTATTTCAGATGGAGAACCACTGCGTGTAGTTATAGACACAGGTGCAACTGTCAATGTGATGCCAGTATCAGCATTTAACAAACTCCACACAAAGCCCAAACTTCAAGAATGGAAGGTCAGACTATATGCCTATGGCTGCAAGAAACCTCTGCCGGTGCAAGGATCCCTCAAATCTGATTTTGCCCATAACAACACCATGTACCGAGCACGGTCTATGTTGTCGATGCTGGCTGTGAAACATTGCTAAGTTGCAGAACCGCCGAAAAACTGAAATTAATCCATTTTGCTTTCAACATCCCGTGTAAAAAAATCACAAATTGCTAAAACAACATCACAGTGTATTCCAAGGCATCGGGTGTCTAAAGGGCAGATCTATCAAACTCCACATTGACCCCACTATTGAACCAAAAGCAGTATGCCATCGCTGAGTACCATTCCATATGAGGGAAGCTGTGAGAAAAGAGCTAGACAAACTAGAAGCCGCAGGCTTCATAGAGAAAACATCAGGACCGACCCCATGGGTATCCCCCATGGTAGTCGCAAAAAAAAAAACCTTATTCAGTACGAATATGTATTGACATGCGGCTTCCTAATGCAGCCATTGGAAGAGAACGCCATACATATTACACCGACCATAGATGAACTTATTGTTGACCTAACAGGAGCGACCATCTTCAGCAAACTTGACCTTAGATCTGGATATCATCAGCTTAAACTAGCCAAAGAGTCGAGATACATCACAACATTCTCTTCCCACCTCAGATTGCGATGCTACAAAAAGCTACATTTTGGAATATCGTCGGCTGCTGAGGTATTCCAGCACGAAATTCGAAAAGTCCTCACCGGCCTGGAAGGGACGATGAACATTAGTGATGACATTATCATATATGCATCCAACGAAAATGAACATCTCAAGCGCCTCGCAGTGGTTTTATGCAGGCTGGAAGAATCCAGACTAACCCTGAATGCAGAAAAGTGTGAGTTCGGAAAAGAAGAGTTACGTTTTTTCAGATAAATTTTCAATGCACAAGGTGTGTTACCAGATCCTGCCAAAGTCAACGACATCAAAAACACCAAGCCTCCAACATCAGTCATGGAAATAAGGAGTTTTATGGGAATGGCGACGTACTGTGCGAGATTTATTCCAGATCTCGCCACCACTGCAAGCCCTCTCCGTGAACTAACCAAGAAAGATCAAAAATGGGAATGGTTGCCCGTTCATCAACAAGCATTTCAACAGATCAAAGGCACTTTATCGGCATCTACAACAATGGCTTTCTTTGACATCAAAAGGCATTCAGAACTTTTAGTGGATGCTAGTCCAGTTGGCATAGGAGCTGTACGTACACAAATTGACAAGGATGGAAATGTGTACCCAATTGCTTTTGCTAGTCGTGCACTAACCAAAACGGAACAAAACTATGCACATATAGAAAAAGATGCCCTTGCGATTTTATGGGGATGCAGGCATTTCAAAGTTTATTTACTAGGCAAGCAGGCAAAAGTATTTTCAGATCACAAACCACTTATTCTAATTTTCAAAGGTTCAGCACCGCATCCACCAGCACGTATTGAGAAGTGGATGCTTCAACTCCAGCCATAAAACATAGAGGTGGAGTACCGACCAGGAACAGACAACCCAGCTGATTATCTGTCTCGTCACCCACGACCCGCCACAGAGGAAGAAGAACATCATGCAAGGGAGACGGAAGAACATGTATGTCATGTTGTAGCCTGCGCCCGACCGCGAGCTTTAACCCTGAAAGAGATAGCTCATGAAACTGAAACAGACACCATCTTAACCCACACCATAACTGCCATCCAATCAGGAAATTGGAAAAACTTCCTTGCCTCCATGGCTCAACGCTCTGCAGCGGCCCAAGTAAAACTTCAATCACTTTTTGGAATTCGTCACGAATTGACTATAGCTCCTGAAGGAGTAATCTTAAAGGGCCACTGCATTGTATTACCTACCTCGTTAGAAGAGCGAGCCCTCAGACTAGCTCGCAGTGGGCATCAAGTTATCGTGAAAACAACAGCATACTTGAAATCCAGGATGTGGATGGCCAACATACAACAGAGGGTGATGGAGCTAGTAGGATCATGTGCAGCCTGCCAGGCCACCCGGAGAACTGAGAACCCAGAACCTATTATTAATACCCCAAGCAGCAATAAATGGTGGGAAGCTATCGGCATCAATTTTTGCACAATTGCCAGAGAAGGTTACCTACTTGTCGTAATTGATTAATTCAGCAGATACCCTGAAGTAGAATATGTATCGTCCACCGATGCTGAAAACATGACTCTTGCATTAGAGAAAATATTTGCCATACATGGAATACCATCAGAAATTAAAAGTGACAATGGGCCACCGTTCATCAGTCAGGAACTACGTCAATTCTTTCAGGACCTGAATGTACAGCACAAACGGATCACTCCATGGTGGCCACAGGCGAATGGTGACGCTGAACGATTTATTGGGACACTCAACAAAATGATTTGCATCGCCAAAGAAAAAGGACAGTCATGGCTGAAAGCAGTGTATCGTTTCCTGAGAACTCACAGGCAGACCCTGCACTCTTCGACAGGAATCAGCCCAGCAGCACTCATGTTTGGGGTACCCATACAAGCAGAACTTCCCATACATCCCCGATGGGTAGTACCTGAACCGGATATTCCAACCATAGAGTCAAAAAGAGTAAAACGGAATGAACAAGAGAGCATTTCTCGACGAGCCAGCCATCGGGAGCTAATACCCGGAGACACAGTTAGGGTAAAGAACCGAGCCACTCCTAAGAAGATGTCCCTCAACTTTGAATACCAGCCCTGGACAGTCAGTGCCGCGATTCACAGTATGATTACGGCTACTCGAGGGAGTGAGACTGTAACAAGAAACATTTCACACTTCAGAAAAGTACCATCTGAATTATGGGAAGAGAACCAGGAAACTGTGAGAGAAAGAACTGAATCATCCTACCGACCTTTAAGTCAAACACCCTCCCGACCGTCAAGCCAAATGATACCCAGACTCGCTGAGATACCAAGAGAACTGAAAACTCCAAGTCGGCAAGAAAAAGAAGTCCAGCTTGAAAACCCTTCAGCAGATAGCCCAGAAAGAATCAATTCTTGATACCACTTAAGGGAAAAACCTAAACCATCATCTCGCCTACAAGGTTATGTGGTAGAAGGGATCTACCAGTCAGTGAACCTGCTTAGATAAAGCTGAGAGACTAGAATGGACTACTCCTGTTTAATGTTTATGTTGGTTATTGCTGAAAAGGTTAAAAACATTCCAAGTTGGGGAGGAATGTGGTGTCATGTGCCGGAGAATGGCCGGTCACGTAACACAGGGAACCAGGAAGTATAAAAAAAAAAATAAATAAAGATACCGGAACTGACGCAAGAAGTCAGTCCGGGTGTAAGCACCGTTACAAATGGTCGTATCTTTCTTCATGTGCAGCGACACGCTGCAACATAATCATAAGGCTGGGGTGTCAGCGGTGGAGAAATTTGATTGATGTAAAATCAAATACTTCACACCCCCGAGTTGGGCCGTAGAGAATAAATACTGAGTGGGCGAATCGTAATGATATATTTATGGAAACATGCTTGCTGCAGGGCAGCCTGTTTAGTTACTATGGCAGCGTGCCACTTCGTTGTGATGCAATGCTCAGATGCATATTGTCTGGATATATACTTTACGCGCACTGGTTGCACGTCTACATTGATACTGCATACGCAATGTTAGGATGGGTCATAGGCTGACATGTGTGGATGCCACTCGATCCTTTCATGTTGGGTAACACATATACTCGATACATGCTCTGAAATATGTCTGTGCCACTGAGGATTAGCAATGTTTCACCGGCATCGCCTTTCCCTTATTGTTCTGGTGTAAAGGTTATGCTGTGTTGTGCACAGTTTTGGTAATTCTACCTTGTACATAACTATAGTGGGGCAGCTTAGGTTTTATACAGAATTTGATCCTGTTTAATTTTTTCCCATTGCCTTTATTGTACTGGGTGAGTGGCCACATGGCGTTGGGGTCAGTTGTGAATGCTTACCTTTCACCCTAGTACAGTAGGGCAGTTTGGATTATGGATGCATTGCTTTACCTTTCTGGAGGCACAGCGATGGGCATTGTATTGACCATATCTATAATAGGCGAGTTTTTATCCTAGGAATGAAGCACTTCGGAAATGTGTTTGCCTCATTCCCCAGGACGCTTTTGGGAGGCTCACCTAATAATTATTAGTGAGTCACGTTTGTTGACTGTTTTACGATGACAGATTCTTTCTATGGGTAGTAATCTTACAGAGCCTGCCATTGTGTTTATGCTTTCCCATGCAGGCCCCCTGGATATATGTTTATCACCATTTATTTAGATATAGCTGCTTACAACCCTGCAGGAAAGCTTAGTGAGAGATCCGTCCAGGGAGATTTGGGCATAAAGGAAGAGAAATCATATAAACTGATATATATATATATATATATATATTACATTATTACATTGGTTTATAGGTACAGGTGTAAGACTGAATCTAACAAGTGGTCCACACTAGAGCCCACTAGTCGCCTGACTACTAACACAAGGTAGGAAGTTCAGCTTTACATTAAATGAGAATTGGAACCACTAATGGCGAATTTAGGCATCCTATATAAAACATGTCACACTCTTACTCCACGCCTACATAACTCATGTATATATGTTTCCTTTATTTGGAGACCCAGAAAAACATTTGCTTGGTGAAAAAAAATGGTCACTTCGTGAGGAAGGCCGCAAGTGGCAGGAGCATCACCTAATGCTCGTTAGACGGCCGAAACACGCTGTGTTGACTCTTTAAGAAGAAATGAACACACCTCTAACAAGGGGCAGGTCATGGGCAAAAAGGAGTAGCAAGAACTTAATTGTGCCGTGATGAGCCAGGGGCGTCTGTGTACTTTATACATATGGGTTTTCGTCCTGGCGCAAGCACAATCCATAATATAAGGAGGCTGGACACTCTTGTTTTGCGTACCAGCATTAAGCAAGATCCATTGCATTATATTGCTTTTGTGGATTTTCATGCCGCGTTTCATTTGATAAATCGTTCAATTCTATGGAAGTAACAAGTAACGTATCTGACCGAAAATTCGAATGTGATTAAGGACTCACACCCCCCCCACTCCCACTGCAAAGTTTTGCAAAGATTTGTTAATAAATAAAAAAAGTTATTAAGAAGACAAAAACATTTTTTTACCCAAAAGTGTGGCCTACTTCCCATTAATTTTCCCATAGACAAACAAGGTACATTTTTGCCTAAGAGCACAGCCCAAACCGCTGGACAGATTTGGACCATGTCCAAAACAACTTGCGCACAAAGCGTTAACTCGCGATCCATGCATGGTTTGGGGCTATTCCGTGCAGTGGCTATTTAAATATTTGACGGATAGATCGCTAAATCTCAGGATTTACCCGCAACCAGGTTTTTTTAGAAATGAAATGACCGCCATCTTGTTTTTCTCTTGATGCGAGAGATAACTGCGCTATAGCTGAGGATATGGGAACATTTAATGCAGGACAAATCCATATACAGGTCAAAAAACATGCAAATGACATCAGGCTAGAGGTGGGGGGTGGCTAGAGGGCACAGAGTGACATTTGGGGGGATGGTGACAGAGCAGGCCACCTGAGGAGTGGGGGGAGCTGGCACAGATGAGGGGGGCACTTGGTGAGTGCCTGGGGGAGGGGGAAAGGTAAGCATTTTTTCCAATATTCGCCACTATAAAGGTCTACGGATAGCCAAGGGTACGTGTAGTTCAGTACCCGCAGTTACAGTTTTTTTAAAAATATACTTTTTACAGCTATAGCGACATCCGGGGTGAAACATCACTGGCTATGGTCATCCAGGTCCCCCATTCAGGTGGTAACCAGAACGAACCTTACTTAGCTTCAAAGTGATGAAGGGGCCAGGCTCTTCAGGCCATGTTGCCCATTAAATGACCCAATTTACAAGACCACTTAAAGAAACGGGCCGGCCCTTTCCTTGCTTTCCTTACTTTGAAGCTAATCAGTGTCCATCCCTCTTTGAAGCTAAGTAGGGTCAGTCCCGGTTACTGCATGACTGGGTGATTGAATGGACATCTGAGAAAAAAAAAATGTTAAACCGTGCTACTGTCAGCCCTTAAAAGTTTTGCACCCAAACACTATTTTTTGCCTTTTGCTGAATTGCATTCTGGTATTTGTAGTCTTGCAGTAAATAATAAAAAATTATATTTTTACAGCAACAGTGGGTTTCCCATCCCAGCAGTAAATGAGACAAATCCTGCTTAGCTTCAAAACAAGGAAAGGATCAGCCCCTTAAGGCCATGTTGCCTAATGAATGAGCCCACCTTACAAGACCACTAAGAAAATCCTGGCATAAATTAAGCAGGGTCGGACCTGGTTACTGCACGGATGGGGGACAGTCCACAGTCCCGAATGCTGTGTGTTTTCTTAGTTTTAAATATCCCATAACACACAGTGTCGCAATTTTTTTTAAACCGTGCTACTGGCATATCTTGAAAGTTTTTCACTCGGGCTAATGTTTGGCTTTTTCTGAATTGCATTCTGGTAGTTATAGTCTCACAGTCAAGATGGGGGGAATAATGCCATATTTTTTCACTTTTTGCCTAACATAGTTCTATAAGGATTTACATATTTGAGTGATACAATGGTATGTGTACTTTTCAAGTTAGCTTGACAAAGCAGAGTATTGTTGAAAGCCAGACATGGGGCTGAGGAGGGGAAATGATGAGAGGGCAAGTAAGTCATGATTATTTTCCCATGATGTGGCAAGAGAGTTTGTAATCCTAGACGCTGGTGCAGTTATTTTCCCCTAATTGTGGCTGCTTTTTAGGGCACAAGTAAAGGACACATGTGGGTGGACAGCATAACTTTTATTCAGAGTGCGGAAGCCACGCCTTTGTTTTTTTTGAGGTTGGCAAGTTTGCTAAAGTTTTTGGCTACCAGGATTTTACTCAGGTCATCATGTTCCCAGTGCAGAAGCTTACTCGCGAGACCAGAATCACTTGTTTCGTATTGGGATTTAGTTTTGCAGGGAATATTTCTTGACAGATTGCTGGGTATGAAAGGGGAGCACCTTTTATACTTTACCAACATATTTATTGGAACATTTACTCTCTCAGGTTATTTTTCTGGTGTTCATTACTTTTTTTTAAAGTGCAATGCTATTTTGTCTTGCACACTTTCGTCTAAGGAGTAGGTCTTTTGAACTACATTTGTATATTTTACTTTAAGATATATGTTCACTTACTCAGCACATTTTCA
This sequence comes from Ambystoma mexicanum, assembly GCF_040938575.1. Lineage (NCBI taxonomy): Eukaryota > Metazoa > Chordata > Amphibia > Caudata > Ambystomatidae > Ambystoma > Ambystoma mexicanum. The sequence continues at coordinate 45,562,983 of NC_090933.1, read as the reverse complement.
TGGGTGCCAGCTTTTGATTTTCGCTATGGGGCAAAAGTACCTAGGCATATGTTATTTTTGCAGCTGTACATTTTTTTCCATTTTATGTGCTGCTTAAATGCAGTTAGTTGGGGTTCTGCAATGTGACACCAAGGGACCGGCCATAAAACAAGGGGCTTGTAGCACGCTGCTTAACCAAAGTGTGAGGTCCTCGGAAAATAATTTAATTGCACAGGGCATTAACTAAAAACATTGGGAGCTGTCAAAGTCTGGAATTTTTCATGCCTAATAAATAAAATAGATTCTTTCTCAGCTATTGTGACATCAGGGGTGAAAAATCATTGATGACCTGGTTCTCCCATCCAGACAGTAACCAAGACCGACCCTGCTTAGCTACAAAGTGAGGAAAAGGCCTGAGGGGGCCTGCCCATTCCTCACTTTGAAGCTTAGCAGTTCTGTGCGTATATTATTGGGTGCCTGCTTTTGATTTTTGCTATGAGTGCAGAATGTGCCAGGGCATATGTTTTTCTTGCAGCCGGTCTTGTTCTTTCCCATTTCTGTGCTGCTTAGATGTGGTTAGTTGGGGTTGTGTGATGTATCACAACAGTCACCAAGAGACCAGCCCAAGAGACCGGCCATAAAACAAGAGGCATGGAGCACACTGCTGGGCGGATAGCTCAGGGGCAACATGCTCGTCTTGGAAGCAAGATGTTGCAGAGCAACGCAGGTTTGTTCCCAGGTCCGTGCTTAGAAACCTCTGGGTATTAAGCGTCTTATAAATACCCAATTACAAAGTGTGTGGTCCATGGCAAATAATTTAATCTCACTGCACATTGCCTGAAAACATTGTGAGTTTTCAAAGCCTGCAATCCAAAGGCCATGGCTAGTGGACTGGTAGCGTTTTAAAGTGGGCACAGCCAAAAACCTTGACCGAAAACCATGCTAGTGTTCTAAAAATCTATGGCATAACAAAGCCCTTGGAATTCAAGGGAAAATCTTTAGTTGCAGGAACGTTAAGGTTAAACTTTGCGCCCTTGTATTTCGCCAACTCCTTCCCTTGAAGGGGAGGGGGGTGGTCCATCGTCACTCCTTATGTATTTTGGCAGCCCTTGTGTGGCGAATATTATTTCCAAATCTCTGATCACTGCATCCGCTGCAGAGTCCGTAAGACTTTGTGCTGCTTTAACTGGTGATATGCAGCGTTCTGGTCTAGTTTGGAGAAAAATCGTGACCTAGTTAGGTCTGTTAAATCTCGTCCAGGGTCGGGGTGATGTGCCTTTCATGGATGATGGCTGTGTTTGGTAGGTGCATGTCAATGCATATGCGTACCTTCCCTGGTTATTTTGTTTTTTTCGTGACGACCATGGGGGAGACCCACAGTGTTGGTCCTGACACCGTCTGTATTAAATCTGCCTTCTCGAGTTCAAGCAACTCCTTTTGACCAGGTCTTGCATGTCAAACTACATCCTCCTGTGCTGCACTGCTTTGGGCTGTACTATCGTGTCAATGTGTAGCTTGATTAGCTTCCCTTTTAGGCATCCTATGCCCTGGAGTAGGCCAATAGTTTGTGGATGTCATCAGAGTCTGTGATGTCACAGATGAACTTTATTAGCCCCAAATCTTCTACAGATTCCCAACTGAGAAAGCATTCAATGCCAGCATCAACGACGTAGATCTTTAATTGGATTTCCTTATCCCCTTAGCTGAGCTTTGTCATTGAACATCCTGTTACCATCAACAGTGTCTTGCAGCCATAGGCGTACAGGAGTGTGTCTGTGTTTTTCAGCTCTGGCTGCGGTTACAACAGTTTGAACATCTGTACCGGCATGAGGTTTACTGAGGCCCCTGTGTCGATCGTCATTACAGTTTCCGGTCCTTGCACGTGTATGAGGCATCTGGACCTCCTCTTTTCTTCAGCGTCTTTACCTCCTGTTCGAGAACTGAAATTAGGTGGATCTTTTCTTTCCTTTTTTTGTGACTTGTTCCGACCGCCGCTGCTACCCCGTCTTGTCGTTGTTTTCCGCCCTGACAAGGCAAGTTTGTGCTTGTTTCTTCTTTTTGAGGTGGTCCTGGGGCTTGGGACCGTTCTGTGTCGACAGCCGCATGTGCCACATGTCGTCCCTTGGGCTGGGCACTTGCATGCCGTTGTCCTCCACACCAGCCACATTCATTCGGTCCTGGCATTCTAGGCTGCCATCCTGGGGCAGTGTGCTCTTCCCTGTTCTGCTCCCTGGGGAGTTGGTGATAGTGATCTGCACGACAGGGACCGTATGGGTAAGTTGTAGCTTCTGCAGGAATGGTGCTCATGTGAGCTGCGCTGGCATCTAAGCTCCCTCCGGCGGCCGTATTCAAGTATCCTTGCTAGGGAGATGCCTTTCTCACTCAGGATGATCCACTGCAACTTCTGACTGCTTGTCGTTGATTATATGGCATCGGATCTCTTTATCGACATTGTCAAAGTCGCATGACACGGCTAGCCATCGCAGTCTGGTGTGATAGGTTTCAGGGGTTTCCTCCTCAGTCTGGACTGTGGTGCAGAAATTGAAAGTCTGGTAGTCCGGGTTCAATTGTGGCATGAAATGTGCTGAGAGGGCGTCTTTCATCGACCTGTACACATCGGTTCCATCCCGTGTGGGTAGGGTGTTGAAGATGTGTAATACGTCATCCCCACACTCAGTAGCAGGTGGGACCTCATCTTTCTGGACATGGTGATGTCTTTGTATTCCATCAGCATTTAAAGTTTTTGTAGCCATGTGGTCCACCATAGCCCTACTGATGATGGGTCCATGCATCGGTCGAAGAGGCCTAGTATTGCATTCAGCCTGCTTTGGCCTCGTGTGGATGAGGGCATGGTGAGTAGCACTGGCATTCTGGATGGGGTGCCTGCCCTGGGCGTGGACGTACCTGCTGCCAGGGCCTTCCTGGTGCCAGGCTCCTGCAGAGCAGGCTGGGGTGATTGACTCTCGCCTCTGGTCACTTCTGGCATCTGTTGTTTGTGGTGGGTGGAGGACTCCCTCACTGTGTCCCTTGCTGCTGAGGGCACTGGTGTTTGATCCTGGCACTTGCCCCTGTTGCCAGGCATAGGGGTGCTGTGCTGCGTGTGCAATGCCGTTTAATCAGGCAGTCAGCATCTATTTTCGTCGGGTGCTGGCGTGGGCAGTTTCACCCGCTAGTCGCCAGTGTTGGATCGAGGTGAGATCCCTGGATCCAGAGATAGCTGGGGCGCGTGCTTAGGATGCAAGTGAGCCCCTACGCCAGTACTGGTGTTTGCGCAGGAATGCCGGGGTTTCCAATGCCCGCCCACTTTTTACATCACGTCCTGCCATTGCGCGTTGACTTGACACGTACATAACACTGTGATGCAGATAATCAAGCCAAATTCCATGTGATTGTGAGTGCCAGTAGGTCCTTTGGCATTCTGAAATACAAGCAAAAAGTGAGCTTGAAATACTGTAATTAAGTTGTTTCCGTCACACACTATTGTACTGTTTCTGGGCTAGCATTTGGTACAGCTTCAGCTAGAACGTGCTTTCCATTTCTATCATCCCCGGAGAAAAGGCAGACATCTTGAAACTTGCAGCTGGGTTTCGTAAAACCATGCAATGACGTCATCGAGTGGGCACTCACGTTGTTTGTAATGAAACTGCATTACCTCCACGTCCACTCTTCCTCGTCCCAGTACTTACTTCATGAGGCACCTGCCTCCGACACAGGACCTTCTTCTATTTCTTTAAATCTCTATAACTCCTCCCCCACATCCATGTCACTCAGTTTAATTTTTCCTGCCTCCGGCAGGTTGGACTTTTTCTTCCCGGTGCGGGGCACCAGGGAGCACCGATTGCTGGCCCCCTGGGGGGGGGCTGTGTGGCGGGGCCCTCGGCTCCCTCAGGTGCGGCACTGCTCCTGGGCCCCCTGCGGGGCTTGGGGTCACAGTTGAGCTGGATTGCCTCGCTCGGTTCTTTGCTGGGCTCCGGACCGCAGCGTGAGCATTGTGTCCCGGGTCCTGCACGGCCCCGGGAAGGTAAGGAGAGGGGAGGACTGGGCTTGATGTTTTTTCCCTCTCCTCCTGTTTTGGCCGTCTTGATTCGACTTGGCAGTATGGGCTAGCCTTCCCTTTTGTTGTGAGGCCTCTCTGCTTCTTGTCGTGGGGTGACAGTGGCAGAGAGTCTTTGGGAGTGCAGGGGCTCTGTTCTGTCGCAGGCATGTCCATACCACCTGCTCCTCAGACACACGGCCCAGGATGCACCGGATGTTAGCTGCATTATCTGGGGGAAGGTAAGGAGAGGGGAGGACTGTGCTTGATATTTTTCCCCTCTCCTGCTGGTATGGCCATCTTGACTCCTTCAACATGCCGTTTTCCTCGTGCCTTGTGTGCACATCTTTATTGGAAATGATGGCAAGCACTTGGCAGTATGGGCTAAGTCTTCCCTTTTGTTGTGAGTCCTCCCTGCTTCTTGTCGTGGGGTGACTGTGGCAGAGAGTATTTGAAAGTGAGGGGGCTCTGTTCTGTCGCAGGCATGTCACATACCACCCGCTCCTCAGAGACACACGGCCCAGGATGCACCGGATGTTAGCTGCATTATCTGGGGGAAGGTAAGGAGAGGGGAGGACTGTGCTTGATGTTTTCCCCTCTCTTGCTGGTATGGCCATCTTGACTCCTTCGAAAGGCCGTTACCTCGTGCTCTGTGTACACATCTTTATTGGAAATGATGGCAAGCACTTGGCAGTATGGGCTAGCCTTCCCTTTTTGTTGTGAGGCCTCTCTGCTTCTTGTCGTGGGGTGTCTGTGACAGAGTATTTGAAAGTGTGGGGGCTCTGTACTGTCACAGGCATGTCACATACCACCCGCTCCTCAGACACACACAGCCCAGGATGCATCGGATGTTGGCTGCATTCCTTGCGTGCTGCCTGTGAATACGGCGCAGATTTGGACACGTCTGCAAGCGGCCGGAAGGGTACCGGCCTGGCATAGTCTACACTTCGGGTTCGAGTCTCAGCGGTGCTGACTCGGTCCTTCAACCTTCCTAGACTGACGCATTGGAACGATCTAGAGCATGGGGCTACCAGCTACTGGATACAGGGCTCAAGCCACCTCTCAGTCATGTGGCGTGTTAGTGGTGCGTTTGGGTCTGTGCTAGCTATGGACGCAGACTCCTTGTCCTGTCCTCTTCCTCTAAACTGCGCGAGGGAAAGTCGAAGGAGTTGATTTGCTTTTCCCTTGTCCGGCATGGGATTATGGAAAATGCATCATGGAAGTAACGGCCATGCAGGGGGTTCCCAGTGTCTCTTCTTTTAGGGCCTAGGTCCTCCGGTGCTGACATGTTGCTTTCACGCCTCCTCTCAGACTTGTGGGAAGTGATAGGGCACATGGTGGCACATGTCTGTGCTTAGAGGGGTTCTCAGAGCCCCTGGTGCCGGTGGAGGGGGATGTCACTTCAGTGGGTTTTCCAGTATAGGCATACCTCAGGTAGGGGGTTGCCTTTGATGTCGGCTATCCGGGATGGATTGCTTTGCCCCGCTTTGTGACAGTACTCTGCCCTTTTGACGCCAGCCTGGTGGCTCCTCTGTCAGCTGAGGGGGCCATAGTCTGCTGGACTTCTGGGCTGTCCAGTATCTTCCTTTTGATAGGTCAGATCTTTTTGTGGGCTGGCAAGCATGCTGTTATATTGTGGCGCAGGCCTGTTTCAACGTCCTGTGATTTCCCTCTGGTTCAAGTGCAGTGACTGGCGGTTTTCCCTGGCTCCTCGTCTCTATCTTCTCGGAGGTGTATGGGACCGGTGGGGTTGGGCTTCCTGGGTAATGGGCTCCTTCTGGAGGGGGTATCAGTTGCCGTTCCTGTCTCCTCCTGTCCAGGTTTGCATGGTTAGGACTTTGGTACCCAGCTCACGGTCCAAGTAGTTGGCCATGGGATCCGTTCTCTCCGAACGGTTGTTGTGGGTTACCGTCTTGCCCGTTCCTCTCCCTGTTCAGGGTCAAGTTTTCTACTTGCGGGTGTTCCTGGTCCCTATGCCTTCTAGGATGTGTCACCTGCTTATGGGTCTCAAGACCCTGCACTGCTTGTCCGGACGTCTGGGGAGAGCGTACTCTGGATGTTGTGCAGGGGGGGCGCTTGCTGGCTGTTCTGGGCTGGGTTCTCAGAAGGCAGTATGTCTCGGCTCGCCTGTTGCTGAAGTTACGGGGCACGTGGCGTCTTGCATGTTTTCCATTTCCTTGAGCCCGTCTTCGGTTACGTCTCCTGGTGTCTTATACTCTCTCCCACTGGCTCCCGACATCTCAGCTTTCGTAGTTTTGTTTTCAGTGTCCCCAGCGCTGCGAGTGTCCCTGCTATGGTGGCGGGGGGTTTCAGGTCTACAGGCTGAGGTGTGCATGGTCCTTCCTCCTGTGGCCTCTCCTACTACCAACACCAGCAGAAAGGGTCTACATTGGGGGTCCTCTCAGCTCAAGGGTTGTGAGATCTGGGGAGAGCCGGCGATCATCCAATTGGCAAGAGTTGTGCCATTGTCCAAGCTCTGGTGTACTTCGAGGAGTTGCTGGACGGTCGGCGGTTTTTGGTCCGATCGGACAATACGACGGCCTTGGCATATGTCAACTGCAAAAGGGGTTCCGGCCACTCCTTGAATGCTCTGGCAGCGCTGATAGGCACCTGGGAGGACTCTCATCTGGTGTCTCTGGTGGCCTCACGTATCAGAAGGGTGGACAATGTTCAAGCGGATCTTCTCAGACGCTGGTTTTCACTCCTCTGCGGAACTGGTCCTGTTGGCCCAGGTCTTTGCGGTGACCTGTGTCAGATTAAGGTCCCTGGTTCTAGACCTGTTTGCATCCCCGGCCTCAGCAGAAGTTCCCCTCTTCTGCTCTAGGTTTCAGGCTGAGGGGATTGGGGGATGGACGCCCTCTCTGTACAGTGGCCTTGGGGTTTTCCTTTATGCCTTTCCGCCTATTCCCCTTCTGCCCCGGGTGGTTTGGCGCATCAGAGTGTCCAGGGTGACTGTGTTGTTGTTAGCTCCGTTCTGGTCCCGCCGGAGTTGGCTCCCCTCTCTGTTGGAGCTTCGGTCCTAGGAACCTTGGCTGGTTCCGAGGTGGCCGTGTCCCCTTCAAGGGGATCTGCGGTTGGAATTCCACCAGATGCAATGGGCGGTGTGGCTATTGCTCAGTCTAGGTTGATATCTCAGGGGTTCTCAGATCCTGTAGTTGGGTCCAAATGGATGCTTTTAGACCCTCCACTCTGAAGGTGTTGGGCAGACACTGGGGCCATTTCCGAGACTGGTATGGGCGGTCTGGGATCCCTCCCCTGCGTTCTGGCCTCTGCTATCCTTCAGTTCCTCCAGGAGGGGTTTTGACAGGGGCCTGGCAGTTTTTCCAGGCTTCGCTCTCAGTAGGCCTCCATGAAATTACTTTTGGGGGACTCTGACGGTCACTTGGATGGGGAGGTGTTGGTGGGGAAATTGATCCAGGGTTTTTCTTCTTCCCGTCCTTGTGCTGATAAAGGGCTTTCCTCTTGGGATCTCCCTCTTGTATTACGGTTCCTTCACGGGCCTCCTTTTGAGCCCATTTCCGAGATTGATATCAAACATCTTACACTGAAATCTGCTTTTCTTATTGCCCTCACTTCTGCCCGTAGGCTTGGGGAGATCGGGGCTCTCTTATGTCACGCTCCTTTCCTGAGGGTGCTGCCAGACTCGGTGGTGCCGGGGTGTGGTCCGATGTTTCTCCCTTCAGTTGTCTCTCGGTTTTCACACCTCTCAGGGTCTGGTTCTCCCTGACTTCTTTCATGATCCAAGAACGCCTGAGGAGGTGGCTCGGCTTAACATTGATGTCCGACGGGACGCGTTGGAGTATTTGGCTTGGTTTGCTTTTTCCACCAATCTGATAGTCTTCTGATTGCTTGTGGTCCGGCTGGGGCTGGGCATAACGCATCTGTGGTTTCCATTTTCCGGTGGTTCCGGGTTGTGATCTCTAGGGCCTATGTGGCTTCTGGCCTGCCTGTGCCTGCGCACAATCGGGGGCGGTCTGCCAGGGGTTTGGCGGCTTCCTGGGCCGATGCAAGGAGGGTTTTTCTCTGCAAGAGATTTGTATGGCTGCCGCCTTGGCTGGTCTAGGCATTTTCATCAACCGCTATGGGTTGAGTTTCTCCCACTCGGGGGTTGGTTCCTTCGTGGTTGGAGTTTTGTCTGTGGGGATGTGATTTAAGAGTTATTGTGGGTGTGTTTTGCTGCACTGTTTTTGGCTCTGTGTCTCATTGGGACCTTTTCCCCGTTGCTGCTTTGGTATACCTCATGAAGTAAGTACTGGGACGAGGAAGAGTGGACGTGGAGGTAATGCTCTGATTACTTACCGGTAATCTTCATTACTCCTAGTCCTACTCTTCCTCGTCACAGTACTGATGACCCTCGTCACCCTCCCTCCGGGGAAGGTCCCATGCTCCGGCTTGGTAATATGAAACTGAGTGACATGGATGTGGGGGAGGAGTTATAGAGATTTAAAGAAATAGAAGAAGGTCCTGTGTCGGAGGCAGGTGCCTCATGAAGTAAGTACTGTGACGAGGAAGAGTAGGACTAGGAGTAATGAAGATTACCGGTAAGTAATCAGAGCATCACTGTGCACCTAGAAGCACCAAGTCAGAGGCAAGACCATATGAAGCAGGAAAAGTGACAATCCCAAGATGATTTAAACAACACAATTCAGCAAAGAATGTCCCCAGAAAGCAATATTTTTTTTTTTAAAAAAAATGCATTGTAAATAGCCTAGGCCTGGCTCCAAAGAACATCGGAGAGCTTTACAGAAAACATGTATTATAGCAGCAACATCTCTAACATGATTTATTTACGTGAAAGTGAAACTGTATGTTGTGTCTGATGCAGGTGAGCCCAGATTACCGAAACAGGGATGAGATGGGAAGTTCAGACAGACACATGTAAATGGGACAATATACTAGAATTCAATCTGCACTGCTGGTGTATACATTAGACATATTTACAACCTGGATGTAAACGACAATCAAAGGTAGGTAGCGTGATTCAGGCCAGAATCGCACAATTATTGGTCAATTGCCAAAAGCTGGAATTGAAACTGTGGGTTCCTCTCCATCCATAAGTGAGGGTGTTGATTATCAGGCCTATTTACTAGGGGCGGGCCAGCCGGGCGGTTGTCCGGGCGTTCGGGGTGACGGGGTTCTGCGGGGGGGAGAAGGGCATGAACGAGGCAGGTGTGAATCTGCAACAGGGCGCCAATAGGAAGTACGCCCCATAAACACATGAACTTTGATGTGCAGTACTTACTGAAAGCAGGTTGCATGCTGGGGAGCAGGGCCGCCCTTAGGGCAGGGCCGCATGGGTGACCGCCCGGGGCGCCTTGCCATTAGCGCCCCGCCAAGCCAGCTTTCAAGGTCTTCCCCGAGCTGGCGTGTTGGGAGGCAGCCCGGCACACGCCGTATGGAAATTAAATGCACCGCGCTCATGGGAGCAGGCGCATTTAATAACAATAGGGGAAATTTAGCACCGCTCAACACCCCCAACACTCCAGATGACCAGGTGCGCGTGGATGGAGGAGGGGTGCTGCCCCTGAGGCTGGCCTGCTGGGGATACTGAGTTGGGGTCTTGGCGGGTTTGCAAAGTAACTGTCATGCATGCAAAACGAAATAAAGCACACGCTGTGAGGCCAGGCTCAGCAGCAACAGAACAAAAAAGGTGTCATTGCACCAGAGACGTTGCTGGGGGGTGTGAGGGGGATATAGCCCCGGGCCTTTTGGCCGGATAGAAGCTCGGGGACTACAACCAAAAGGCTATAGATAGCCGCGAATCCCACCAGTCCCGACATTAGCGTAGCCCCTGATCTTTTCCAGACCTTGCAACACCCCTGAATTGCACTTAAAGCTGTGATGAACAGCTGAGCATAATCTATGTCTCTCTCCATTCTCTCTCTCCCAATCTAGAGTGTATGACTCATTCCCGCTCTGCTCACAGCAAGACAGGTCTATGTGTCTTCACACTACAGAAATTCTTGCTAAACATCTGCTGCTCTGAGTAGCCAAGCATTTCTGCAGACCCAGCCCTCACAGCATTTTCAGTCTGCAGAGCCAGCCCAGGCGTGAAACGAAAGCAGAATAAAAAAAAAATATGTATGCCATCGCTCTGACAACTCACATTTCTCCTGCCCCGGGACGTCCATTTAGGGGTCGCCAGAAGTCGCAACTTCCTTGTGACCTCTAAAAAAAAACCTTTTTTTTTTGCAAGCTACTGGGCTGTGGCCAGCACCAAGCAGCTCTTTACTTCTGGAGTGGTTGGCTTTCTTGTTCAGGCCCCTTAAAAAAAAGAAGAAAAATAAGAACAGGAGTGCCAAAAGTCTAACACTTTCAGCACTGACCCTAAATAAGAAAGAATAGGAATACCAAATAATGGCCCTCATTACGACCCAGGCGGTAAGTGATCGAAATTACCGCCATGGCGTAATGAGCGTTAACGCCATGGTCCGATGGCGATAAGAGCGCCATATTACGACCCATCGCGCACGAGCATTACGCCATGGCGGTAACGTAAACTACGCCATGCCGTAAACGGCCCTTACCGGCCTCGTTAACAGCGCAGGGTGACCTACCGCCACCCATCATTGCGCCGACCGTAGTCAGCGGTCACCGTAATTAGCGGTGACCGCAATTAGGCGGAACCGGAAATAGCGTAATCGCGGCGGAACGGGAAACAGCACAGCGGCCATCTTAAAAAACACAATCCATTGCAATCCTACCCAACCACACCACAACCAACCCTCAAACCCTGACATTCCCATAACCCACCCATTTCCTCAGCCAACCATGCCGAAAGTTGTCAAGAAGGCATGTGACAGGCAGCGGCAGGAGCGCTTCAGTCGTGAGGAACTGCAAATGCTTGCAGACACGCTCCAGGAGAAGGCCGATGTTGTCTTCTCCACTGAGATGACCCGGACAGCCATAGGCCGCAAAAAGGAGGTGTGGGAACTTGTGGCACAACGTGTCAGTGCTGTTGGAACCACCCCACGCACCTCCAAACAGTGCCGCAAGAGATGGGACGACCTGCGGATCAGGGTCCGGGGCATTATGTCTGCCAACCGTAACCTGGCCCTGGGAACTGGCGGGGGAGCACACTCCCCACTGAAGATGCAGCCATGGGAGGAGACATGTGCCTCTCTGATTGGCATTGAGTGCATCGAAGGTGTCGGCGAGATGGAGAGAGGGGCCCCGACATCTGGAGACACAGGTAGGTGCCTCATATCCAGCCTTGCAAGACACCCTGATACACTTGCACGTGACAATCACAATGTGGCAGACGCAACACATCAGCAGATGAGCCACACCCAGCGCACATGCAGCATGTACACTGTACAGTAGGCAGACACACACCTGCATGCAAAACCGAACCTAAAGGGAGGCAACCTGTATGTCACGGGCTACTAACTCCACCATCTATCCATTACACTCTTCACAATGCCTGCTCAATGTCCGCTGAACCATCAATAACAGTCACCCTCCTCTGCTCCACCACAGGCTCGCAATCGGACACTGGCAGGGACGACAGCACCAGCACCCCAGCCAAGAAGGCCAGGAAAGTGGGAGAAGGGAACCATGCATCCACCTCTGCTGGACCCAGGCAGAAACCACGCCAGGCTGAAGAGGCCAGGGCAGCAAAGTCCCCCGATGAAGGGGTCGTGACAGCGCCTGCAGCCCAACAACACCCACTGTTGCCCACTGAGGGCAATGTGTCAGCAGGGAGCAGTACTGTTGGGGAGACTGCAGCCATCGCTGCCTGCTCCGACAGTGATGTGGAGGATGACACTGGACTTGACCACAACACGCAACTGCACTCACCACACCTATCCCCAATCAGCCATCATGGAGATGACACCCAGGGCCCATCGCCAGCTAATTCATGGCCAGCAACTCCAAGCCCAGTGGGAGTTGTGGAAGATGGGAGTAGTCCCATTGGTCCCCCATTGGCACCCTCCATTGGGCCAGAATTCCAGCTGTCGCTGGAGCAGATTGCCAACAGGCAGGAAGCACTGGCCACACTCCTCACGCAGCATGTTGCAGAATGTGGAAGTGCCAGTGCAGCCATGGAGAGGAGTGCTGATGGCATCAGGGCTGCCATCCAAACTGCCAGCAGGGACATATGCACCGAACTTGCTGCAGTGCAGCAGATGATGAGCCAGCTCATCCAGACAATTGTGGACACATGCCGTACTGAGCAGCCCGGTACATCCTCAGCTGCAAGTTCAGCACAAGCCTCTCCCGTCCGCAGGTCATCCAGGACCCTGAGGAGCACAGGCAGGGGGGCCCCAGGTTCCGGGAGAGGGGGCAGTCAATAGTGTGCTAAACTATACACACTTCACCACGGGCACTGTCACATGTTTGCAGGGTGTTCAGGGGGGAGGGGGGAATTGGGTGTGTTGGAGTGTTCAGGGGGGAGAGGGAGGGGGGAATTGGGTGTGTTGCAGTGTTCAGGGGGGAGGGGGAGGGGGGAATTGGGTGTGTTGGAGTGTTCAGGGGGAGGGGGAGGGGGGAATTGGGTGTGTTGGAGTGTTCAGGGGGGAGGGGGAGGGGTTCTGTTATACCTTTTCAGAAGAACAATACACTTTTTCTTTTCTCACAAACGAAATGTGTGGACATTGCTCATTGCGTATGTGTGCTTTATTGTTTTACAGTCCACAGTGTTGACATACCAGACACACACAGTGCCGCAAGTGCCATCCATATGTTACACACTCGCTGTGTGTGCTAGAAGTATCGGTCAATGACATTCTGACGCATTATATGCCCCTCCTGTGCATCGCTGCCTCCCTGAGGTGCTGTCCCATCCCCATCATCATCCCCATCATCAGGTGGTTGTGGTTCTGCGTCAGGGGGCAGAGGCACGTTTCGTCTGATGCACATATTGTGTAGCATGACACATGCCATGACGATCTTTGCAACCTTCTCATGGCGGTACAGGAGTGCCCCGCCAGACCTGCTGAGGCAGCGGAAACGTGCCTTCAGTAGGCCAAAAGCATGCTCTATCACCACACGGGTACGTGCATGGGCATGGTTGTAGTCCTCCTCATGCTGGTTCGATGGGTTCCGCACTGGTGTGAGGAGCCACCTCTTCAGGGGATAGCCCGCATCACCTGTAAAATGTGAGAAAAGAATGTGTCAGGAACGAGATTGATATGTGAACATGACGCACAACCATGCCTTGATTCTGACTGTTACTGTGCACCAATTGGAGTTGTGGTTATGGATTTACACTGTGCAACCAGTATGTGTTCATGGCTCTCATGTACTGTTTTGCATGCAAAAACACAATGCAGGGGGGACGATTGCCTTGTGAGTGGCCATCCACTGTGTCCGTTCAGGCCGTCATTCATGTGACCTTGCACGTGTCCTGTGAGCTTGAAGCTCACATGATAGCAACATTGATGTCTGGCTCATTATGACCCCAGTGAGCATTACTGGTGTCAATGGGGACAGTTTGTGGGTCTTGTAGTGGTGCATTGATGTTCCTGTCTGTCATGTGCCTCCTTTGTGCGCAGTTGTGGGGGACAGGCCTTTCAGTAGTTGGTGCATGGTGACGTGCATGTTTGTGGTTTTCTTTAGGGTCAATGCGGTCACAATTTGCACAATGCACTTGCAGATGGTTGTGTCGTTTTTGGGATGCACTTTCATTCACATGTTGGGATGATTAGGTCAGGCATGATGTGTACACTACTCTGTTGACGTCAGTGCTGCCACAGGGAATGATCTGGCTACTGCTAGTTGCACCCATGTGACGTATGCATCACCCCCCTGTATCTGCCAGATGAAATATGCATTGGTACGTCATTCAACACCCACTTTGCATTTCCATGCTCATGACATTAGACTCACCGAGTAGGTAGGATCTTGGGCCTGCATGTCGCTCCATGTAGCGTGGTATTGTGGAGTTCCGAAGGACCATAGAATCATGGGTTGATCCGGGGAATCTGGCACAACAATGTGTGATGATCCTGTTGGAGTCACAGACCATTTGCACGTTGATTGAGCGGAAATGTTTACGGTTGCGGTACGGTACCTCCATGGCATGTGGGACCACCAATTCAACATGGGTGCAGTCAATGGCACCAATGCAACCAGGTATGCCGGCCAGTGCATGGAAACCCACTTTGGTGTTGGCAATCTCCTGGGCAGACCGTGGTAATGAGATGTGGTCATCTGTGTGCTTGAGGAGGGCATCGAGCACTTGCATCAGTGTACGCGAGAATAATGGTTGTGATATGCCATGCAAGTGCCCCACTGTGTGCTGGTAGGTGCCTGTGGCCAGGAAGTGGAGCACGGACACTACCTTCAGTAGGGGGGGGGGGGTGGCAGTGGGTGTTTCAATCATGCTGACGATGTCGTTGTGTATCATGTCCACAATGGTGGTGATGGTGTCCCGGTCCAGTCGGTACAGGGTGTGGATCTGCTCAGCGGTGAGGTTGAATGGGCTGGCTCTGATGCGTGGGATTGGGGGCTGCCTGCGTGGTGGCACTGGCTGTGCTGGTGGGGCTTGCTGGGCCTGCCTTGCCCTCCTTCTCCTCCTGCGTCTCCTCTGTGCAGCCTGTTGTTGTTGTTGTTGTTGTTGTAGTTGCTGTTGTAGCACTCGCATTGCTATCAGGTCCTCCAGCCCCAACATTGCTAGTCCTATTGGTATCATTGTGGAGTGTGACTGGGTGTGGGAAGGGGTGGGGTGTGCTCTTTTTGTACTTCCTGAGTCTGTATTGCCTTCACCTGTGCTGTTTCTGTGCACCTGTGGCAGCTGCATTCACTTTACATGGCCCTTTACGGTTGGTTCGCGATGGCGTAATTAGCACCATGGCGGTAAGGTACTTAACGGGCTGGGTGATGGCGTTAGGGGCATGTCCGCTTGGGTCGGCATTCGCGTACCTTAAGTACGGTGTGGATGTTCGCGTGCGCGCGGCAGCGTTAGCTACGATGCCGCTAATGACATCGTAGTTTCCGGTCACGGGTCGTAATCGGCCCTAGCGGAAGACGATGGCGGTAATCGTTTGCCGCCATCGTTTTTTGCTTTGCGCCAGGGTCGTAATGAGGGCCAATGGCCCTCATTACGACCCAGGCGGTAAGTGATCGAAATTACCGCCATGGCGTAATGAGCGTTAACGCCATGGTCCGATGGCGATAAGAGCGCCATATTACGACCCATCGCGCACGAGCATTACGCCATGGCGGTAACGTAAACTATGCCATGCCGTAAACAGCCCTTACCGGCGTCGTTAACAGCGCAGGGTGACCTACCGCCACCCATCATTGCGCCGACCGTAGTCAGCGGTCACCGTAATTAGCGGTGACCGCAATTAGGCGGAACCGGAAATAGCGTAATCGCGGCGGAACGGGAAACAGCACAGCGGCCATCTTAAAAAACACAATCCATTGCCATCCTACCCAACCACACCACAACCAACCCTCAAACCCTGACATTCCCATAACCCACCCATTTCCTCAGCCAACCATGCCGAAAGTTGTCAAGAAGGCATGTGACAGGCAGCGGCAGGAGCGCTTCAGTCGTGAGGAACTGCAAATGCTTGCAGACACGCTCCAGGAGAAGGCCGATGTTGTCTTCTCCACTGAGATGACCCGGACAGCCATAGGCCGCAAAAAGGAGGTGTGGGAACTTGTGGCACAACGTGTCAGTGCTGTTGGAACCACCCCACGCACCTCCAAACAGTGCCGCAAGAGATGGGACGACCTGCGGATCAGGGTCCGGGGCATTATGTCTGCCAACCGTAACCTGGCCCTGGGAACTGGCGGGGGAGCACACTCCCCACTGAAGATGCAGCCATGGGAGGAGACATGTGCCTCTCTGATTGGCATTGAGTGCATCGAAGGTGTCGGCGAGATGGAGAGAGGGGCCCCGACATCTGGAGACACAGGTAGGTGCCTCATATCCAGCCTTGCAAGACACCCTGATACACTTGCACGTGACAATCACAATGTGGCAGACGCAACACATCAGCAGATGAGCCACACCCAGCGCACATGCAGCATGTACACTGTACAGTAGGCAGACACACACCTGCATGCAAAACCGAACCTAAAGGGAGGCAACCTGTATGTCACGGGCTACTAACTCCACCATCTATCCATTACACTCTTCACAATGCCTGCTCAATGTCCGCTGAACCATCAATAACAGTCATCCTCCTCTGCTCCACCACAGGCTCGCAATCGGACACTGGCAGGGACGACAGCACCAGCACCCCAGCCAAGAAGGCCAGGAAAGTGGGAGAAGGGAACCATGCATCCACCTCTGCTGGACCCAGGCAGAAACCACGCCAGGCTGAAGAGGCCAGGGCAGCAAAGTCCCCGAGGAAGGGGTCGTGACAGCGCCTGCAGCCCAACAACACCCACTGTTGCCCACTGAGGGCAATGTGTCAGCAGGGAGCAGTACTGTTGGGGAGACTGCAGCCATCGCTGCCTGCTCCGACAGTGATGTGGAGGATGACACTGGACTTGACCACAACACGCAACTGCACTCACCACACCTATCCCCAATCAGCCATCATGGAGATGACACCCAGGGCCCATCGCCAGCTAATTCATGGCCAGCAACTCCAAGCCCAGTGGGAGTTGTGGAAGATGGGAGTAGTGCCATTGGTCCCCCATTGGCACCCTCCATTGGGCCAGAATTCCAGCTGTCGCTGGAGCAGATTGCCAACAGGCAGGAAGCACTGGGCACACTCCTCACGCAGCATGTTGCAGAATGTGGAAGTGCCAGTGCAGCCATGGAGAGGAGTGCTGATGGCATCAGGGCTGCCATCCAAACTGCCAGCAGGGACATATGCACCGAACTTGCTGCAGTGCGGCAGATGATGAGCCAGCTCATCCAGACAATTGTGGACACATGCCGTACTGAGCAGCCCGGTACATCCTCAGCTGCAAGTTCAGCACAAGCCTCTCCCGTCCGCAGGTCATCCAGGACCCTGAGGAGCACAGGCAGGGGGGCCCCAGGTTCCGGGAGAGGGGGCAGTCAATAGTGTGCTAAACTATACACACTTCACCACGGGCACTGTCACATGTTTGCAGGGTGTTCAGGGGGGAGGGGGGAATTGGGTGTGTTGGAGTGTTCAGGGGGAGGGGGAGGGGGGAATTGGGTGTGTTGCAGTGTTCAGGGGGAGGGGGGAATTGGGTGTGTTGGAGTGTTCAGGGGGGAGGGGGAGGGGGGAATTGGGTGTGTTGGAGTGTTCAGGGGGGAGGGGGAGGGGTTCTGTTATACCTATTCAGAAGAACAATACACTTTTTCTTTTCTCACAAACGAAATGTGTGGACATTGCTCATTGCGTATGTGTGCTTTATTGTTTTACAGTCCACAGTGTTGACATACCAGACACACACAGTGCCCCAAGTGCCATCCATATGTTACACACTCGCTGTGTGTGCTAGAAGTATCGGTCAATGACATTCTGACGCATTATATGCCCCTCCTGTGCATCGCTGCCTCTCTGAGGTGCTGCCCCATCCCCATCATCATCATCCCCATCATCAGGTGGTTGTGGTTCTGCGTCAGGGGGCAGAGGCACGTTTCGTCTGATGCACATATTGTGTAGCATGACACATGCCATGACGATCTTTGCAACCTTCTCATGGCGGTACAGGAGTGACCCGCCAGACCTGCTGAGGCAGCGGAAACGTGCCTTCAGTAGGCCAAAAGCATGCTCTATCACCACACGGGTACGTGCATGGGCATGGTTGTAGTCCTCCTCATGCTGGTTCGATGGGTTCCGCACTGGTGTGAGGAGCCACCTCTTCAGGGGATAGCCCGCATCACCTGTAAAATGTGAGAAAAGAATGTGTCAGGAACGAGATTGATATGTGAACATGACGCACAACCATGCCTTGATTCTGACTGTTACTGTGCACCAATTGGAGTTGTGGTTATGGATTTACACTGTGCAACCAGTATGTGTTCATGGCTCTCATGTACTGTTTTGCATGCAAAAACACAATGCAGGGGGGACGATTGCCTTGTGAGTGGCCATCCACTGTGTCCGTTCAGGCCGTCATTCATGTGACCTTGCACGTGTCCTGTGAGCTTGAAGCTCACATGATAGCAACATTGATGTCTGGCTCATTATGACCCCAGTGAGCATTACTGGTGTCAATGGGGACAGTTTGTGGGTCTTGTAGTGGTGCATTGATGTTCCTGTCTGTCATGTGCCTCCTTTGTGCGCAGTTGTGGGGGACAGGCCTTTCAGTAGTTGGTGCATGGTGACGTGCATGTTTGTGGTTTTCTTAAGGGTCAATGCGGTCACAATTTGCACAATGCACTTGCAGATGGTTGTGTCGTTTTTGGGATACACTTTCATTCACATGTTGGGGTGATTAGGTCAGGCATGATGTGTACACTACTCTGTTGACGTCAGTGCTGCCACAGGGAATGATCTGGCTACTGCCAGTTGCACCCATGTGACGTATGCATCACCCCCCTGTATCTGCCAGATGAAATATGCATTGGTACGTCATTCAACACCCACTTTGCATTTCCATGCTCATGACATTAGACTCACCGAGTAGGTAGGATCTTGGGCCTGCATGTCGCTCCATGTAGCGTGGTATTGTGGAGTTCCGAAGGACCATAGAATCATGGGTTGATCCGGGGAATCTGGCACAACAATGTGTGATGATCCTGTTGGAGTCACAGACCATTTGCACGTTGATTGAGTGGAAATGTTTACGGTTGTGGTACGGTACCTCCATGGCATGTGGGACCACCAATTCAACATGGGTGCAGTCAATGGCACCAATGCAACCAGGTATGCCGGCCAGTGCATGGAAACCCACTTTGGTGTTGGCAATCTCCTGGGCAGACCGTGGTAATGAGATGTGGTCATCTGTGTGCTTGAGGAGGGCATCGAGCACTTGCATCAGTGTACGCGAGAATAATGGTTGTGATATGCCATGCAAGTGCCCCACTGTGTGCTGGTAGGTGCCTGTGGCCAGGAAGTGGAGCACGGACACTACCTTCAGTAGGGGGGGGGGGGTGGCAGTGGGTGTTTCAATCATGCTGACGATGTCGTTGTGTATCATGTCCACAATGGTGGTGATGGTGTCCCGGTCCAGTCGGTACAGGGTGTGGATCTGCTCAGCGGTGAGGTTGAATGGGCTGGCTCTGATGCGTGGGATTGGGGGCTGCCTGCGTGGTGGCACTGGCTGTGCTGGTGGGGCTTGCTGGGCCTGCCTTGCCCTCCTTCTCCTCCTGCGTCTCCTCTGTGCAGCCTGTTGTTGTTGTTGTTGTTGTTGTTGTAGTTGCTGTTGTAGCACTCGCATTGCTATCAGGTCCTCCAGCCCCAACATTGCTAGTCCTATTGGTATCATTGTGGAGTGTGACTGGGTGTGGGAAGGGGTGGGGTGTGCTCTTTTTGTACTTCCTGAGTCTTTATTGCCTTCACCTGTGCTGTTTCTGTGCACCTGTGGCAGCTGCATTCACTTTACATGGCCCTTTACGGTTGGTTCGCGATGGCGTAATTAGCACCATGGCGGTAAGGTACTTAACGGGCTGGGTGATGGCGTTAGGGGCATGTCCGCTTGGGTCGGCATTCACGTACCTTTCCGCCATGGCGCTAAGTACGGTGTGGATGTTCGCGTGCGCGCGCCCTTGGCGCAGTCAGCGGCAGCGTTAGCTACGATGCCGCTAATGACATCGTAGTTTACGGTCACGGGTCGTAATCGGCCCTAGCGGAAGACGATGGCGGTAATCGTTTACCGCCATCGTTTTTCGCTTTGCGCCAGGGTCGTAATGAGGGCCAATGTGTCTTTCTGGAATTCTATACAATAATTGCTAGACTGATTAAAGGTTTATTACAGGCACACTTCAGGGGGTGAGGCACTAATTTAATCTGTTCTTAAACGCCTCAACTCAGCCTTTCATCCTTCTGAGGTCGATAAATGAGTACCAACACCGGTTGTGTGATATTGGGTGTATATTATTTCTATGTAAAGCGCTTAAACGTAAGTGCTATATAATAACACATCATTATCATTTGGTCATGGACGTCTGCTTGCAGTCACAGTACTTTGGTAATATGGGCCTATAACGATACATATGGCGATCTATTCTTATATGAAATGTGCGTCACATTATAGTGATATCGTAACCATATTTTTCGTAGTGTTCAATGCTATGTGATGCCACTACCTGTTTTGTCAACGGGTGAAAGGTCGGGCTCCATCGCTTCCCGCGATATCACTTCGGGGTGGGGTCAAATGGCATCACTTCCTGTGATGTCATCAGGGGTCAAGGATCGTGTGAGGTCACTTCCGCTACCCCTGGCATTTTGGTGAAATGATATCCCTGCTCCTGCCCATGCGTGACAAGGCCACCCAGTCCTGTATTTTTTTCTTTTGAATTCTAGCACTTTTAGTTTTTCCCCATTTGAACTTAAGGAAAACTACAAATCCTAGAAATCCAAGCAAAAACAGGACTGGATGTCCTTCTTACACACGACCATGGGAAGCTTGAGAGCTCTCAACTTCTGGTAAGCATTGAAAATCATGTCGAAACGGTAGTTTGGGCAAACATGATATGGTAAAAAGGTCATTGGATATAATTAGCTGTAGAGTCCCTACTAGCTGCCATGTTTGCCATGTTTGCACATGCAGCAGAAGGTACACCTCCCCACCACAAATTCTAAACTTAACTCCAGACCTTACTCCGAAACTAATACAAAGCACACTGCACCAAGCAAACCCACTCCTCCCCCTCTAAAAGGCGCCCTTCTCAACGTCAGATCCCTGACTGCCCACCCCACAGAAATTGCAGACATCATCCTTACCAATGACCTTGACTTCTTAGCCCTAACAGAAACTTGGCTTCATGAGGCGTCCGGACCCTATTTATCACTAGCCATCCCAGACAAATACACTATCTTCAGAGCGGACAGACCTAACGCCAGAGGTGGAGGCGTAGCAATCATTTCCAAATCCGCCCTAGGCCTTAGAACAACCGACACAGTTGCATTCACTTCCTGCGAGTTACTCACAACCAAACTACAAACCTCCCCCACAGCCACGATAACCATCCACCTCATATATAGACCCCCAGGTCCACCTGGGACCTTCGAAGAAGACATCACATCCCTCATCTCCAAAATTTCCAAACCAACAGCACAAATCATGATCCTTGGAGACTTCAACCTCGGCTACCAAGACCCAAACGATGCACCCGCTGCATCCCTAGCCAATGCCCTAACCAATCACGGTCTCACTCAACTCATTGTACTCCCGACCCACCAAAAAGGCAGAACCCTTGATTGGGTAGCAACCCACAATTGCAACACAACCTGCAAAGATCCCCAACCTCTGCCATGGTCCGATCACCACATGATCCCCCTTGAGGTTAACACCAATCAGATACTGCCCAATAAGCACCCCATGGCACCAGCATACCCCACCAGGAATAAACGCAACATCACTGCTGAAGCCCTACTACCACTGGTCTTACCTACCCTCAATGCCCTCCCAGCTAACGCTGACTTAAACCTGCTAATTGACACCTTCAATGATTCCATGGCCAAAGCAATGGACACCGTTGCCCCCTTGAAAATACGCAAAGCTAAACCCAAAGCTCATCTGAACTCGTGGTACACCCCTGAGCTCAAACTACTTAGAAAAAAGAAAGCTAAGGCTCACCACACCTGGAAGACTAACCCCACTGCGGAAAACAAATCCAACCTCACTAACTTATCCTCACTTTACAAAAGCGAGATAATCCGGACCAAAAAAGATAATTACAACACCAGGATCACTCAGGCAGGTTCCTCCACTAAAGAACTATTCAAAATTCTGAAGGAACTAGAAAACCCCATTTCGCCCCCGGAAACCTGCCTGAAAGACAAATCCTGGTGCACCAACATCCAGAACGCCCTCAACAATAAAATTTTAGGACTCCAAACTAAAATCGAAAACAAACGGCAACAACTCAACAACAATGTCACCAACCTTAACCTACCCACACCTAACTACACTACTAGCGCAGGCTTCTCGTTCAAAAAAGTCACCATACCGGAAGTTCAAAAAATCATCACATCCCTGAAACCCTCCAACTGTAAAGGAGACAGCTGCCCGGCTCAAATCATAAAAGATGCAGCCAGAGAGCTCTCCCCCTTCATCACCAAACTCATCAACCTATCCTTTACCAGCAGCTCCATCCCCAGCAACCTAAAACAATCATGGGTTCTCCCCCTCCTGAAAAAACAATCCCTCGACCCGGCCACACCCACAAATTACAGGCCCATCACCACAGTCCCCTTCCTACTGAAAATCCTGGACAGAGTCGCCTACATCCAAATTCAGGAATACTTAGAATCCAACCAACTGCTAGGAATACGTCAATCTGGCTTCAGACCTCAACACGGAACTGAAACCGCCCTTGTTGATCTCAAAAGTCAGATTGATGAAATTAAAGACAAAGGCAATGCCGCTATCCTACTCCTCCTAGACCTCTCAGCGGCCTTTGACCTGGTCAGCCATGAGGTCCTCTGTAATCACCTTGCCACCGCAGCCCACTTCTCCTCCCCTGCCATCACATGGATACAATACTTCCTGGCAAACAGAACCATGCAAGTCTTTTCCTCTACAGCTGCAGCAGACCCTATCCCCATCACATGCGGGGTCCCACAAGGTTCCTGTGTATCCCCCACTTTGTATAACATATTTACAAAGCCTCTATTTGACCAACTGGATCATCTGGGTGTCACCTACACAAACTACGCAGATGACACCCAGATACTCCTCACTATCTCTGGTAATTACCAAGAAGACTCCGCCCGGATCAACAAAATATTCTCCATCATTCAGGCAGGGATGGCCTCCCATGGTCTCTGCCTGAATGATGAGAAGACAGAGCTCCTAATCGTCGGCTCCCCCAACACTCTAACTAAACTAGACCCTAGCTATAACAACATCACCATCGATGGTCATTCCATTCCCATAGCCAAAAGCGTAAAAACCCTTGGCTTCTATCTAGATGCCAACACCAACCTCAGCAAACACACCAATATGACCGCCTCAGCCGCTGCCTATACCAGCAAACTCATTAGGGCCAGCAGACCCTTCCTATCACCCTACAGCTGCCTCACCCTTGCCAGGGCCCTAATACAATCCAAACTGGATTACTGTAACAGCCTGTACCTTGGCGCTAATCAATCCGTACTCAATAAATTGCAGGTAATACAAAATAACGCCTTACGCGCAGCCCTCAACATTCCCAGACAAGAGCATATCTCTGCCACTAGGAAAGCCTGCAAATGGCTCTCCATACGCCAAAAAATTGATCTAAAAATCATCTGCCTCACGTACAAAGCCCTCAATCACCTAGCACCACCTTATCTAGCCAATACACTCACCCTGAAACCTGCCACCAGATTCACCAGATCCTCCAACTCTCTCTGCCTACTAGTGCCCAGGTTCCACCTAAAAAGAGCGGGAGGGGTAAGCTTCACAGTGCTTGCCCCCCAACTCTGGAACTCCCTACCGCTTACCATCAAAACTGGCGAATCCTTCCAGATCTTTAGGAAGCAGGTCATCAGCTGGCTGCTAAACAAAGAATGACACCACTAACTCTAGACCTGTGCGAATACTGGTTTAGACACTGTATTTATTCTGAAAATTGTATATTGTACGCGCTGCATATGCTCTGTTTATTGACCACTGTGTATATATGTATATATTATAAACCTGTACGAAGTATGCAACACACAGATACTTCTCAACTCTGTAACCAAATTCTTAAGCGCCCTTCTACCTCTGGGTTTGGAGCGCCATACAAATAAATAAAACAAACAAACAAATACACTCTGATCTGGAGCATTATGTTGGGCAGTGCGTGAATGCTTCAAGTGAGTGGTGGGCACATTTTGCTGTTTGCCCTGGGCACCATATTGCCCAGAAAGTGCCCTAATGATTATATAAAGGGGGAGACTGCGTTTTCATCGCACGGACACGCCAAACTGTAATGGTGCATGCATAACAACCTGTGCTGCAATTCCATACACAAAATTATTGTGACAAAATATAAATATTTGAAAAGGCCAATACTGCCATCTAGTGGCCATTGGAGAGGATCAAGGCTCGTCGGTTAAAATCCCCTGACGAGAATGAAGTCTACTAAATAAATACACTGAAGCCGCCCTTTGTTGATTTCTACTACAACACAGTATAATAACCTCCTTCAACAACTAAAACATATAAAAATTCAGTTTAATCTAAAAATGAAAACAGTTCAGCATTCACAGTTGCGTTAAATAATAATAAACAATTGTAGTGGGTGTTGCACAAAAATCCATGGTTTCAGAGTTGATGGAAAGTGGAAAGCGCCATCCTAGGTCTACAATCAGACCCATAATCGCAACATGATAAACATGGAAACCCCAATTGGTAGGTGGGATACACAGGCAGCAAAAAAATCATGCGTGTAACAATATCTGTCTACCACTTGAGATATGTTTCAATGAAGATCCACGAAAAAGGCGGGAAAGTCTGTATAAAAGGCAGAACATATGGGGATATTTTGCACAAAGTTTGCACTCGTGCAAAGAAAGGAGCGTGTCTAATTGACACCCGTTTTCTGTCCACTTTTCTGGGAACAAAGCAAACAGGTTGTCCCACAACATATTACATACAAATGTTTGCACAAATGTTTGCACACATGTAAAAATGCAGAACGCAGATTTTCACTTGAAAAGTGGAGCGGTATGTGTGTGGATGGTTTTACGCAGGCACAATACAATGTAGGAATCCGTGTGCTTCATTTTTTGCTCAGGTTGAAACCTTTCCAAAAGACTGGTCCCATCGATGTCACAAACTATTTTGCTTCACCAACAAGGATTCAAATCGGGCGGGATCACCATGCATAATTTGCAATGTTCTTTTGTGGTGCACCACCAGATCAATCTGGAAGTTCCTACACCAGCAACCCGTCTTGATTGCGAGAAGGCGTTTGACTCGCTGGAAAGACTTTTTAAATTCTGTTTTTGCCATATACTGAGGTTAGGGGAAGACATTCCTAGCCCTGATCAGACTTCCCTATTCGTGTTCCACGCCCCTGTGCAGACAGCTGATTGCCCTTCGCCCCCTTTCCCGCTATTGCAGTGTAGGTAAGGCTCTCCACTGGTGCCTCTCTCATTCACAGTGACTGTGGAGCCGCTGGTCACAAGGCTACGAGAGGTCAGAGAGTGTATTTATTTATTTATTTTATTATCTGTAATAGAGTTTTTAGCCATAATGCGTTCATATTGCTATACGTTTAGGATCCTGGGCAAAATCTCCCTCACTTGGTTGGCAGTTGTTCAGGCCTACGGATTAATGTGGCCAAACTGAAAAAGATATCCCCCCAATATGTCCGTGGAGAACTTGCTGGCGAAGCCGGCATATCTTGTAGTCCACGCCATGTAAATATCGTGGGATCACAATAGCAAACACCACCAGGCACCTGCTTCCGCTTACTTAGGTCACATTTATTTATAAAGCACCTGGAACAGCCAGTGAATTACCATTATCAATAATGATCAGAATGATTTTATCACCCAAGCGACTTTCCGCTTAATGCTCACTTTCATCTCCTACCCGCGGAGGGTTTAGTGGATTAGTGTGGGGCAACGTGTTCCGCCATATAGGGTGGGGCATGCTAATGAAGTCGCTGGGGGAAAGGGAGCTGTGGACCCAAGATTTTTGAGTTATATTATTTTTCCGCTCATGAATACTAAACAGGATACTTGTTCTCAAGCACTGCTGTATTGGCCTGATCAAGAGTTGGGCAGTAGCCCTTAAATTCAGCGGTAAAGGTGCTACCGCTATATTTAAGGGTCTGCACAATCTCGAGTCTGCCGTGTTTACCCCCAGCTCACAGCTGGGGGTAAACACGCAGTAAAAATGCCCATTATTTGTGCAATTACTGTTGACGGTATTACTGTGCGGTAAATTGCGCCCAGATTCTTCATTGGGTCCAATGGACCAAATGAGGAATGGGGAGTGACTGTTAGCACCAAACCCGTGATCTGTGATAACGCAAATAAAGTTGAGCAGTATCCCATACGGGATACTGCCCAATTCGTGAGCAAGCCCAGAGTAAACATTCTGAGAAAATGCCCATTTTAGGTGCAATTACCGCCGGCGGTATTACCGCATGGTAATTGCGCCGAAAATTCCCAGTTTGGGTCCAATGGACCCAATGGGGACTTATAGTTAGTGTCCAACCCGTGATCCTGCGGTAGTAACGCCAGTCGGGTGGGCGCTAACGCTAATAAAGTTGGCAGGTATCCCAGTCGTGATCAAGCCCCTAGGCCCTTGTCCCTACTAGGGAATGCTGGCTAGTTTCTGTCCCCCACCCTGGTGTGTCTTTCTCAATGAGGCTCCTGGCCCATGGTGAACAGTCTAAGCAAGTAAGTTGAATGTCTCTTCAATCTCTCTCTAAATATCTAATGTGCTCTTTTCTTGGCCTGGGAATGTTTGCTCCATGTTTTCCCTCTTTATTATGGGGGTGTCCTGGGTGTTCTTTCTCAAGTAAGTCCCTGGTGCTTTCGCACTGGACTTTTACTCCGCCTTGGGTTTTTTGTTTCTCTCACCCCGCCTTGGTGCATCACTGTTGGGGTCTTATCTCTCTCGCCCCATGTTGGGATTTTAAAGGTTTCACCCACCTTGGTGTCATCTCTCTCTCACACGGCCTTGGGGTTTCTCATCTTCCACCCTACCAAGGGGTTGTCTCTTTCTCTCTCTCTCTCTCTCTCTCTCTCTCTCTCTCTCTCTCTCTCTCTCTCTCTCTCTCTCTCTCTCTCTCTCTCTCTCTCTCTCTCTCTCTCTCTCTCTCTCTCTCTCTCTCAACCCGCCTTGAGGCTTCACTTCTTTCACCTCACTTTGGGGTCCTCTATTTATAACCCGTCCTTGGGGTTTCACTTCTTACACTCCACCTTGGGGCTTGTCATTCTCTCACCCCGCCCTTGGGGTTAGACTCTGTTCACCCCAACCATGGGGCTTCCCTTCTTCTACGCTGCCTTGGGGTCAGTTCGTCTTACCCCATCTTGTGGCCAGTGTGGGCCTCTCCTGTCCTCTCCAGGTTCCCCTGGACCAACCGCGTACCTCTTGTCTCGTGGCATTGCTCCTCAGGAACACAAGCAGGTCAGACAATCCATCTCAACTTTTTTGGCTACTTTGCTCTACACGCATCGGTATGCACTCACCCCCTTCTCCCGCTCGCTTCCTGCGGGGTTCTAATGACTGTCTCGTGGCACACCACTTGCCTGGCAGTGTGTACTCTGTGTGGCGCCTCTCAGCGGAGTACTCCCAGTTTCTGCTTCGACAGGGCTGTAGGCGTTCTGCGGGCTCAGCTGCAGCCGGGTCTGTGATGCCTGCTGGAAGCTCTCCGTTTCCTGCCATTCCTTCCAGGAGTTAGTTTCTGCACCTCCCCAGCTCTATGGCTGTCTCCTTCCTCTTGTTTCAATCCTGATTAGCTCTTTAGCCTTCTCTCTCTCTGAGGGAGTGGGACTTCCTACTGCACTCTTGTTCCCAGAGTATACTGTGTGTACAGAGGATCAGAACCCACATCAGCCATTCATACAGCATGTTTTAAGCCTTCATATAGACCAACCCCCGTCCAGCCACCAAAGACATTGGGGTCTTGGGAATAGGGAGGACAACTTACATCTCTTTCTAGGTATCTCCTATCCTCTAAGGGGGTCACCCCCAGCCCTATCCCGCTTGCCTTGTCCCATAGGAGGTGTTAATCTTAGCGGGATAACCTCCGTAGTCCCAAAGAAGATTCCTTCTCCTGGGGGACTGTGGATACATTCCCTAGATTCCTCACAGTATATATTTGAGTGCGTTATCTGGGGCCCCGCGCCTATGACCTCTTTGTTGATTTAGATTCGGTTTGAGGGGATTCCACTTGTGGCTTTGAACAGACATATCAAACTTGCCATCAAAATCCCTATTCTGTGTATATCCTGTGCACCAGTTATTCTGTGTAATGTAACATGGCATCAGTATTTGCCCTGACAAATGTGATTATGCAAGATTCATAGTAATGTATAGTTGTGAGGAATGTGATGCAATGCAATAGAGTTTGAAATTAAATGAAATCAAGAGGATACTGTGATGAATCCTGTGTAGTCCTCACAGAAACGCTACCTAAAGTCTCGCACCCAGGTGGCCAGGCAAAGGCAGACGCTTCCTGATGCTGACGGTGTGGGCGGTATTAGCCAGGCAGGCCACCTGGCAGGAGAAGGGCCCCAGGGCAACAGGAGGACTTCTTAGGATGAAACGCGATATTTGTCACCCTCAAGGAAGGGAATATCATTAATACCGGGATATGTAATTGCTTGTTGTCAAAAGAGCTTTTATTTTCTAAAACTAACTGTCAAAATGTGGGTGAAGACAATTATAATCAGTTTTGTATCAAGAGTGAGAAACCCCCTTTTACAATCACTGACAGCCATTGAAATGGAAGCCCCTATGAGTCCCAGGGAAATAAGGAAAAATAGTCTTGCATTTTACCAATTTAAAACCCTGAAAAACCCCATTCTTCTGTAAAGCCAAAATTATGGTACTCCCTTGGGGAATATGTATAAGGAGATACATTAACTTGTGATGATAGTCTCACTTGAAAAATTAAATTTTATGTTGTGGGCTTCATGTCCTACAATTCCCAAGTACTGGGACGAAGAAGAGGACAACAGAGGCACTTGACTGCAAGTTGCAGCGCATTAGAAATAATGACCCAAACCGGAAGGAGAATGGGAGGCATAAAAGGCAGTCTCACTTGAAAAATTAAATTTTATGTTGTGGGCTTCATGTCCTACAATTCCCAAGTACTGGGACGAAGAAGAGGACAACAGAGGCACTTGACTGCAAGTTGCAGCGCATTAGGAATAATGACCCAAACCGGAAGGAGAATGGGAGGCATAAAAGGCCCCCTCAGGTGCAGGCCATTAGGAGGAGGAGGAGGAAGAAGAAGAAGAAGAAGAAGAAGAAGAAGAAGAAGAAGAAGAAGAAGAAGAAGAAGAAGAAGAAGAAGAAGAAGAAGAAGAAGAAGAAGAAGAAGAAGAAGAAGAAGAAGAAGAAGAAGAAGAAGAAGAAGAAGAAGAAGAAGAAGAATAGTAGAAGGTGGAGGAGTTCTGAACCCTCCATGTGGCAGCAGAAGCAGACATTGAAGAAGAGCTGAGATGCTGGGACCATTGTGGGGTGTGAAACTAATGCCGGTCCTGAGAGGGTCTCCTATGCTTGAGTTTGCAACTGCAGAGCTCGCGCAGTGGAAAGCGCACCATTTAGCAGTTTTTCCAACTGTCAGATCAACCCCTGGTTAGCTGTGATAGCCAGGAGAGCTCTGATAATGACAGACATGAGTCGCGGGAAGCCCCGAAGGAGAGGTTGCCAGGCAATGCAGGGAAACCAAAGCAGGAGACCTGGATGCAGCGAGGCGAATGGACGAGCACGCCAGCAACAGTGAGTTCACTGTTACATTGTGACCCCGGAGCGCTGTGTAACAGTCCACTGGCCAAGTCTAGGAATCTGAACCTCAGAAAAAAGATAAACAGAGTAACTTTAAAAAAGAGGATTCTTTTTGAATACCGAATTAATGTAATGCAGGTTAATTATTCTGTTGCAGACCAAGCTAATTTAAAAGGGAGCAGACTCAGAACAACAACTTAACAAGCAAACCAGAAGGTTATAATTATAACATAGTGGGTCATATTAAAAGCCAACAACAAGAAAGGGCAATAACCCAAGAAGGAAATACAAACCACCATTGCGAAAGCCAAAAGAGAATCAAAGCAAGGCAATTTATAAACAACCAGTATTGCCCAAACCAACAGACGGCAATTGAGAATTTTAGTTTTTGTAAAGACTATTGCTCACATGTAAAGGAAGTCATAAGAGGAGTTGTATTAACCCTACATTGCCAAAGCCAAATGAGTGTGAAAGTAAAACAGAACCATTATCAGTATTTGGTTAGTGCAAAAGGGGAGAAACAAGAGTGACAGGAAGGCTGCCCTTCTGACAGAAGATATTCAGGAGGAGTGGAGCTTAACCTGCATTGCATGGGGCAATCACAAGCGTGTAGCAAATAGAACCAAATGTGTCTCTTGTTCTCCCAGAAGTAATGTTTGAATTTGAAGTTGTGAAGCAGAAGTGGGGAGACAAGGGTGGCAGGAGAGTAGTTCTTCTGATAAGAAAGTATTCAGGAAGAGTGGAGAAACCCTGTATTGCGTGTGGCAATCACATTGGTGTAATAAACAGCACCAGTGTGGTTCTTGCTTCCCTTGAAGAAATTCTTAAACTTGATGTTGTGAAGCAAGTGACATTGCTAAATTGTTGGAAGCTGGCCGTTACCACAGACGTACTTGGAGTTAGTAGTTTATTCTGGCCTTGTAGGCGAGTAGACCAGGTGGAATTCATTCAAGTACTGTGTGTGGTTAAGAATTCTTGAAGAAGTCGTTATAGAACCACTAACGTATTTTTGTGGATGATTATAGAATCATCCTGACAAATTAATATCACTGAAGCAAGTGTTGTATGGACTGTTGCAGAATTTTTTAGTATTGTCAAACAAGTGGTTTTTGTGAACTGATGAAGAAATATCCTGACAAAGACATTTTTGTTAAAACTAATGAAGTCCAGAAATATTCTTTGCTAATGAATAGAAGTTGTTTCAAGATCTTGGTCACAAGTGAAAAGAGGAAAGCTTTGTTGAACACTTGTGAACTGTTGGTTGAATTTAAGTTGGAACTTTGTGTTATCAAAATGGAACAAAAAGAGAAATTAAGTGGAACATTTTGTTATGAGACAGGATTTCCTTATCATTTTGGAACAGCTAACCAAAATCCTGCTTGAATCTGTGGAAGGGGAATTCATCCAGTTTATAAGGAGAGACAATTATCAGGATGTTAACTACACTGTGCTATTTGTTGCTTTTGAACTGCCATATATTACCTCATTGGGTGTACAAGTGTGAGGGACAGCAGCCTATTGTTAGAGTGTTTCCTTTAGTTTATTTCAGGCAGGGAAGCCCTCACCAGGGCAGGGATAGTGAGGCGTTTATCCAACCTTTATGAGATAATAAAATGTCATCTTTTGAAAAACATTCACTAAGTTGCCCGCCTCATATTTCTGACTCCTCAAAATACCCCTAAGTAGTTTTTAAGAGAGGAAGCATTGGCGAAGGCTAAAAGTAAATCCACAGAAAGTAGAGATGAAAGATGTTTCATAACAAAATGTCCAGGTTATTCTAAATATCTACAAAGGATCTTAAGAAAAAAAGGTACTTATTACAGACGAATTGATATCTAACGATATATATCGCAACAACCTAAAATGACCTTTAGAAAAGCACAGACACTCAAAGACATCTTATGTCCAAGTCACTTACAAATGAATAATAATTCTACTGCAGCGTGGGTGAACAAACAAAATAAAGGATTGGTACAAATGCAGACATTGCAAAGCATATCCATATGCACTGCACAGGCTGGAAAACTAGCAAATTGACTATTAAAATTTAGAGAGCGTTGTCATTCGTAAAACAAAATACACCTTACACGATCCTATGAGTTTGTAACAAATATTTTTTAGATAGTGCAATTAGACCCTCAAAGATCACATTTACGAGCCTTTGTAGAGCTACCAACAATTGGTCAGTACATCACCCCATTTTCAAGGTATATCTGGCACACTACACAACACAATTAATCAATGCTGTCAAGTAGGTTTGAGTAGAATGAAAATATATACTATTTTTCAATATTGAATTTGTGAATAGGAACAACATTCATCAAGAAAAAATTGCTGTTTGAAATATTTGAAATGTTATAGTATGGCAAGAGTTGGCGTGGAGTTATTAGGAGTTGCTGGAGCGTCACTATTGGCTGTTTTCCTGACTACTGGAGTATCTGGACACTGTACCTTTAAGGGAGCTCCTCCCTCCTATACTACATAATCCACACTGGGTGCAAAGTGTCGGTGCGAGAGTTGGTGTGGAGTTATTAGAAGTTGTTTGGGAGTTGTGAAGGAGGTGTCAGGGCCATGTCCACTCCCGGCCCCAGGCCGCATAACCAGCGCCGAAACGTTTACTCTCTGAGGATGCTGCTGCAGCAGATTTCATGTCAGCCTACTCAGAAGTCTGCCCTGTATGACCGGAGATCCCGAGGACGGAGAAATGGCAGGACCGGCTGTTGCTCAATTGCAGGTGAGCGCCTTGCTGTGTAGCTTGCCTGCTAGGCGTGCATTACTTGAGCACTCACTGGCGCATGACATTAGCATTCCTCATTACGAGGAATGCGGACCCGTGATGAACGGTGCCCTTAAGGGACCGGCACCGTTCATTACGGGCCGCCCCATTACGAGGTCTGCAGCGGGTCCTGCAAAGGACTTCTGGTGAAACCAGGTGTCCTTAGCGGGACCCGCTAGCAGACCAGGATGCTAACAACGGTCCCTTCATTGGTGCAAAGGGCCGCTCGACTCTCGTTAGAAATCATTGAGATTAAATCTTTGATACACAATATGGAAAACCAAAAGGCTGTTTTTGGAAATCCAGTGTGCAAAAGCACAATAAGAGTGCCAGCAATAATTATGGCACCGGGTATCTTCTCCCGATAGCATCCACCAGATGGGATCCCCACTGACATGGTACCGTCCTCTATGCCTCGTTGCACAAGCGCAGCTTTTACCAAACCGCAATAAACAACCTTCCCCGATACGGCCACCCAACAAGAGATACCTCCTTCTTGTGTGATGCACATGTCTACACCCTTCTGTGAAGCTGCTCCGCCTGTAACCAATACTGCAATATCTTCGCCATTGACGCCCACTAAAACTGAGAAAAAGACAAGGGCTGTGTTTAACTGGACTCCGTAGTGTGTTTCTGAGAGTCTAAACCCCTGCATCTTCCTACGACGATGATGGAACTACAAAACACCCTGATGGCTACTTTTTTTTTTATTTGTTTTTATTGAGTTTTTCAACAGAAAAAAAAATAAACAAAGGAAGACATTGATGGTACTTGTTCAATCCACAGTACCTTTTTTCATGGCATTTCGTTATAACAAGAAATAAAGCATTGTCAATAAATATCAAATGCCTATCATTAAATGGAAGTGAGAAACTGTCTTTTGTTTATTATCAGTGCTCCACCCATTCCCCCTCCCTCCTCCCCCCGCTCATCTTTCACTCTTTAATAATAAAGGACTTGAAGATAGAAAGGTAAAAGAAACAAACATTAAATAAGACAATTATTAGCTCTGCGCATATCATTGTTAGTACATACTCCTTGGCATAGCGTTTAAACCTTGGCGGACTCTGATGTTAGTTAGCCCATGGTGTTATGTGGACGTTCATAAGACTGGATTCATTTTTCATTGTGTTTCATGCCTTTGGTTAGTTCCCTGATTCCCAGCATGCTGTGTGGCAACCATATCATCCCAATATTTCTACGGGATTCATGTATAACAGCTGTGAGGTTCTCCATTTCATATATGGCGTGTGCTTTTATCAGCCATTCTCTTTTTGAGGGAAGGGCGGGTGATTTCCATTTAATGGTGAGACATACTCTAGCCGCCAACAACAGATTTTTCGGCATGTGTGTTAGTGATTCGTGTACGTCCTCGTCATTTGATTCAATACCGAACAGAACTAGTGTGGGTGATAATTCTCTGGTGATCCCGTCGATGGCTTGGATCCACCCCAGGACCTCCTTCCAGTAAGTTTGCACCTTGTCACACCGTCACCATTGGTGCCAATAATCGCAGCATTCGCCACACCCCCTCCAACAATAGGGGGATGTGCCCGGAAACATTTTAGATAGGCGCGAGGGGGTATAATGCCATCTCATAAACAATCTTACATTGTGCATGTTATATTGCATGGAGATTGAGGAACCCCAAACAGCTTTGTATATCGTTCTCCATATCTCTGGTTGGGCTGCTGTTGACAATTCTGCCTCCCATTTAACCTCCGTTGATGGGCGTCTAAGGTGACCCCTGTTAATCAGAGTTGTATAGATGCGCGCTATAAGGCCTTTTGTTGTTTGGGGGACGCTCAATATTTGTTCGAATGGTGTCAGGGTACGTTTTAGGGAGTCTCCCCAGCGGGCATCATTTAGGGCGCTTCTCAGTTGAAGAAATAGCATGGGAGGAACTTCTACCCCTTGTAGGTCGCTTCTGAATTTGTCTATAGTAACAAATATCCCTTTTTTCCAAAGTTGTCCCGCCCGGGCTAGCCCCGCATCGCACCACTGCTGTATTAGATCACGAAGTGGGGGGGACCAGATACAGCTGAGCGGGGAAGGCCAAGATGTTATGCCTCTCATGGCCTGAGCTGGGCGCCAGATGGACCATAAAACTTTAAGAATAGGGTGTTCTTTTATACGTCGCATAAGTGCAGATTGAGGGACCCACAGCCATTCGCTTAGCGTGACCGGGGCAAAAATGTAATTTTCTATCGCTACCCATTGTTTCTCTGAGTTGTCCCATAAGTGGTCTGGTATTATGCGAAGTTGGGATGCTTTGTAGTATTCTTCCAGGTCTGGATATCCCATTCCACCCCCTTCCCTAGGCAATATTAATGTGGAGTATCGCACCCTTGGTCTTTTATCAGCCCACAGGAATCTCAACAGGGCTCGTTTTATTTCTAGCAGGAAAGAGTTTGGGACGACAATTGGTAGAGATTGAAACAAAAATAGGAATCTTGGCAGGATATTCATTTTTATGGTGGTAAAACGCACGGTCCAAGACATGGGTAGAGTGAGCCATCTCTTGATGTCTTTCTGTATGGTATTCCACAGAGGGGTGTAGTTGGCCTCAAAGAGGTCTGAGAGGGATACTGTTATGTTTACATCTAGATACTTCACCCCGGACTGTTGCACCTTAAAATTCCAGGTTGTCTGTAAGAGCGCTAGTAGCTCCTTATTTTTTTTTAAAGGGACAGCTATTGTTTTTTGGAGATTGGCTTTGAAACCGGACAAGGTGCCATAGTTAGCTAGTTCTTGTAAGAAAGCTGGGACGGAGTCTACTAGTTGGGTAAGGTACAGCAGGATATCATCCGCAAACATCGCCAGCTTGTATTCCTGTCCTCCTCGGGGAATACCCTTGATTCTGGGATTTTGCCTGATGGCTTGGGCAAAGGGCTCTACAACCAGTGCATAAATGAGGGGAGAGAGTGGGCATCCCTGCCTCGTGCCTCGCGTAAGGTTGAAGGGGTTGGAGGCAGTGCCGTTTATTGCTACTTTGGCCTGGGCTGATTTGTATAAAGCTTTTGCTCCCTGGATCCATGTGGCTCCTAGTCCTGCCCATTTCAGTACAGCGTGCAAAAAAGGCCATTCTACACGGTCGAATGCCTTTTCAGCATCTATAGAGAGCAGTAGGGGGTCCTCACCTGCCTCTCGGAGTGTGGCCATAAGGTCAAGGGTCTTCCTGATGTTATCTGCTCCCTGCCTTCCTCTAACGTATCCCACTTGGTCTGTGTGAACCTGCTGGGGGAGGACCAGCGCTAGGCGTGAGGCTAAAATGCTTGAGTACATTTTTGCGTCCACATTTATAGGGGAAATGGGGTGATATGAGGAGATTGCTTCAATAACTCTTTACGAATAAATAGGAGTTCATTCTCCATCTATTATTTACACAATAATGAGTAAAGTGTTTCTGGCATTACTAGAAAGAATTGATTTCCAACAAATTAATGTACACTGAAGATATTGAATCACTATTCTTAAGGATTATACGCATTATTTAGCGTATCCCCAGAGTGGGCAGGGGACGGGAGGACTCCAATCTTGGGTCCTCTTCTTTGTTCCTGTCTATTATAGGGTTTGTGTGCCAAAACCCTCTTTTCCTCCCCCACACCTCATAAAATATTAACCATAACACCCCCCTGGTGTTTTTCCTTAACATGCCACCCTGAAAATATCCCTTTAAATAGGTGTGCTCCTACTTCCTTCCTTCTTACATGTTACATGCTCCCTCTTCAAACTTTTTACAGACAAAAAGTGGTTTCCACCCTATCCTATGGAGCAGAAGCCATTCTAAATGTATCATACCATATTTGGGATAGACTTGAAGGCATCTTTTGGAGGAAAGTGTTGGCCTTGCCTCGTTGGTTCCCAGTGCAAAGAATATGCTACGAAATAGGCTTACAATCCAACGTTCTCAAGTTCTATGGCAATCGTTAGATTTGTATCGTAAAACAATCATTGACGATAATGTTCTGCCATTGACATCTTGAGAACAAAATCGCCCACCTATAACACCTTAATTCTGAATAAATGCAAGAACTACTTTGTAGATTGGCAAGAAATCGATTCTGTGGGATCGGTCCCTGTTGGTGCGCTAGTGACCACTCTGGATTAATTCCAAAAGCCGCTCTATCCTCATCCCTATTACTCATATAATCTGCCATATTGGCTCAGTGGAATTCAGCAAGCACCAAAAACCAAATAGTGACTAGCAAGAAATCGATTCAGTGGGATCGGTCCCTGTGGTGTGCTAGTGACCACTCTGGATTAATTCCAAAACACAACCTATAAATTGGTTCAGGGACCCTGGCAGCAAGATAAATCCTACCCCCTCAAACTTCCCACAAAGTTTGTAAATAACAGTAAAATTTAATATTAAGCTTCGGGGGAGTGTCTTGCGCTCAAGGTCAGTCCTCTCAATGTGGAAAATATTTCAGACAGACATTGCAAATGTCCAAATCATGTGAGATGTAGTATTTTTATTTTCCAATAAGAGAAACAATCTTAGGATCCATTTTAGGCGTTGACAACTGTGTTGTGCACTTGTCCTGGGACAAATGAAACAACTGAGAGATTTGTCGAACACCTGCTGCTTTTGCAAAAATAAGCGACAGGTGGAAACCTTACATCTTATTGTGATGACATGTGAAGCCTTGGCAGACATAAGATGTAAATACAGCGAGCGTCTGCCACGGACTAGCTCTGCACTAACTGCAGTGGAAAGATGGAACTCTCTGGTAATGGGTGAAGAAAGAACAGTCATCTTTGCAGTGCTGCAATTATGGATTGATGCATCTACACTTAAGGTCCCTCAGTGTCTTGGCAGTGCTTTTTCAGCAGCTACCTCTCTTTCTTTGTTTTCGACTCTGGTCTTGCACGGACAGAACACTGTGGGCCTGATTCACAGAACGTTTCCCTATGGGATTGGGCCATTATAAAACGATTCCATGAATCATGCCCAGAATCTGGCATACACCTTTTTCCTTTGTTTCTGATGATTTATAAAAGGAAAAAGTTTGTAATAAACTAACTCATTCAATTCAACAACAAACCATATTATTGCTATTAGTGCTGAAACGTCTGTTATTGCCACCAAAGAACAGGATTCAGAAACTAATTGTAATGACTTAAATATAATAATAGAACAGCCTTGCGAAAGTGCTGGATGGCGCGAAACACATGCCGGAACCTAGAGCTACCACGTGTGTAATATATATATAGCAATTAAAAATCCTGTGTATTATACTGAAAAATTTAAAATAACTAGTTCTAATATGAAACGTTAAAAACATTTTCAATAATACATGTATATGGTATTATAACACATTTTCTGAAAACCATTATTAATTAAACAAATCCTGAGTAAAAATGTAACTACATTTTCATAATTTTGAATAATTCATATCTCTTAAATTATGATTAATTAGATGAAAGCAGCAATTTTGGCAAATTACGAGTCCCAGAAAGAGGAGGCTGAACTAAGGAAAGCGACTAATAGAATGCTGGAGATTATATCAGTTCTTATCAGACCTCAACATTAAATGGAAAGGTCCCTGCTCTTGAAAGACAGAATTTGATGCCTTTAATGGTTATTTTTCTTATTTTGTCTGGATATAGGCGAGACACACAATAATTGCTTGTTTTGTCTGAATATAGGCGAGACACACATTAATCTTCTATTATTCTGCCCCAAAGACGAGGATTTTTGAAGAAAAACGCCTGCACCAGTTCTGAGGGAGGCATGCTTTTATCAGTGCAGATCTGGTAACTTTGTTGATACAGTATGGGCCACTAAAGTCGGTCTTAAAAGACTTACTCGCAAGGAAGGACAACCTGTGGAGGGGTGGATGGTACGCCGCTCTCTTCAGGGCTCATCACACAGACCACTGAAGAACTACAGGTTCGGATTTTTCAGCATGTGGAAACACTCAAATTTGACATCATAAGGGCTGCTCATTTTCCAGTTATATTGGGTATCACCTGGCTCCGTAGACACAATCCTCAGGTGGATTGGGCATTGAATCGGCTGAGCTTTGAATCAGACTATTGCAAACAGCATTGCCTTCCTCGACCGGCTTATACCAAACTGCAGCTTGTTCCACGTCCCAATCAAAACTCTGTAAGCATTCATGCCTTACCGCGCTTCTGTGTACAATACCAAAGCGTTTTTAATGAAGTAAAACCTGCTAATTTGCTGCCTCATCGGCCCGAAGACTGCGCAATTGACCTGGTGCCCAACGCGTTAGTTCCATTCGGCCAGATTTTTCCTCTTTCCCAATCAGAGAAGGCTGTTTTGCGTACCTACCTTGATACCAATCTCCACAACGGTCTCATACAACCTTCTAAATCTCCAGCAGGAGCCACTTTGTTCTTTATCTCAAAGAGGGATTCCAATGAATTAAGGCCCTGTATTGATTACAGAGGGCTCAATAAGGTCACAATAAGAGATCGCTACCCCATGCCTCTTATTTCAGACACATTAGAGGCTGTGCGAGATGCCAAGGTTTTCACCAAATTAGATCTCTGCAATGCTTACCATTTACTACGCATTGCTAAGGGGGATGAATGGAAGACTGCCTTCCGTACACCGTATGGGCTATACGAATATAGGGTAATGCCCTTTGGTTTAGTCAACGCTCCAGCAGTATTCCAGCGGTTCATGGATCGTTTGTTCTCAGACCTACTGTTCTTTTCGGTAATTATTTACCTGGACGATATTTTGGTATTCTCCAAAGATGAGAAGGACCATGAGCTTCACGTCCTTGCCGTATTGGACAGACTTCAAAAGAACAGTTTATTGGCTAAACCAGAAAAATGTCAATTTGGGGTTACCTCCATACCTTATCTGGGGTTCATTCTATCAGAGCGTGGTATTTCCATGGACCCACGTAAGGTTTCGGCTATTCTCGATTGGCCCACTCCTTCTTCCATCAAGGAGGTGCAACGGTTTCTAGGTTTAGCTAATTTCTATAGAAGGTTTATCCCTGGATTTTCTGAAACGGTACTACCTTTAACCTCCCTATTGAAGAAATCTGCAGGCCCGTTTATGTAGTCCTTTACAGCGGATGAGAGCTTTAAGCAGCTTAAATTCTTATTTTGCTCCGCCCCCATCCTGCAGCAACCCGATCAAGACAAACAGTTCATAGTAGAGACCGACGCTTCCTCGACAGCTATCGGAGCAGCTCTTCTCCAAGTCACTGAGGGGGTTGAACACCTGTCAGGTACTGTCAGGTTGGAGTGACATATTCTTTACATACAGTATCATATACTCACTTACATTGGGTCAGGGGAGAGACATATTTAGTATAGAAAGGTTTTAGGAAGTTATTATGGGTTATATTTTTATACAGCCAATTTTGCCCTTAACCTTCATTGCAGTCTATGGAGATTGCCCCAAGCCAAGATGGAGGTTCTCAGTCTAAATTCTGATTGGCTGGAGATCGTTTATAGGGAGGACAATGAACATTCTAAACTGACTTTCATCGTCCTTGCTCAGCTGAGAGGTCGTGTGCCTTGTTGCTCCTGCTTAACTTTGTCAAGGGTGACAAGTTTCTAGCAGTTGAGCGGAAGGTCTGAAAGTATAACAGGAGTCATGTTTGGAGTTTGATGGAGACACAGGACAGGAGTCAGAAACTTCCATTTATTCTGAGAAAATAAGTTTTCAAGTCTTATTCAAGATAAGTGACTTTCCAGATTTGTTGAACTTGTAAAAAGGTTATATTTATCTAAGGGATTGAAATCAAATCTGTATCTAAAAAGATTGAAGCACGTACGTTTGTTTTTATCGCTACATGTCAAATCAAACTAGCGTGAGAGTTTTTTTGTCCGTTACTTTTCGCCCGCGCGTGTGTCTCTGCGCGTGAGAGTGAAGCGCGAGCGTGTACTTTGGACTCGTGTATACTGTTAGTTTACGCAAGAGTTTTTTCCGCGTGATAAAATAAGCGCGTGTGTATGTTACGCGTGTACGTATTTATTCGTGAGTTGGACATTAGCGCAAGTGCGTTTTACCCACGAATTGAGTCGTCAGCGCGTGTGCGTGTTTCCCGCGACTTGGAGGAAAGCGCGTGTAATTTTTATCGCGTCTTGGATTTTAGCGCAAGTGCGTTTTACCTGCAAATTGAATCGTCTGCGCGTGTGCGTGTTTCCCGCGACTTGGAGGAAAGCACGTGTAATTTTTATCGCGTCTTGGATTTCAGCGCGAGTGCGTTTCACCCGCGAATTGAATCGTCAGCGC
The DNA here is from genome assembly GCF_040938575.1 of Ambystoma mexicanum. Lineage (NCBI taxonomy): Eukaryota > Metazoa > Chordata > Amphibia > Caudata > Ambystomatidae > Ambystoma > Ambystoma mexicanum. The sequence continues at coordinate 45,522,531 of NC_090933.1, read as the reverse complement.
GTGTGCGTGTTTCCCGCGACTTAGAGGAAAGCGTGTGAAATTTCTATCGCGTCTTGGACTTTAGCGCGAGTGCGTATTTCCCGCGATTTGGAGAAAAAGCGCGTGATTTTTTCTTTCCGCGGTTTCTGGCTTTCCACGTGAAGATTCCAGCGCAAGTTAAATTCGTTCCTGAGAAAGACTCTCTACAAAGAAAATATTAAAAACAAATACAAGAACTTAAAAGAACTTCATAAATCTTACTTGAAGACCTTGTTCAAGAATCTTTGATTTGAGCAGACTAACTACAAAGTTAAATGACATTCATGGACCTACTGAGAAGGCTGAATTATCTATAAGATTCTGGTCCACAAGTAAGGAAGTCTTGTCTGCTTTTCACTTCTCTGGGCATTCTGAAGAGAAGAACCAGGTATGGTTTTTAAACTATTTTGATTAAGGATTTAGAGGTTAAGGTTAGTATAGTAACCCATGAGTAATGAGGTATATTGCATGTTTATGTTTTAACTACAGGTGAAGAACCAGCGAGTTGATAGCTTCCAGCCTAGTGTTTGTTTCTTTGTCCCTTCCCCCTTTCCCCTGAAAGTGAGGTAAACTGAGCAGTTATATTTATGTCAGCTCAGAGTGCTACATTTTGGGTAGATTGTCGGGGGTTCAGCAGCTTCTGCAGACACCAGGTTCTCAGCATGACAGTATGAAAGGCCAATAATAAAAAAAAAGTGTCTGCCCGAGCTGTTATGAACCCCGACGAGACAACCATGGAGGCATTGGGAGTAATGGTTAGGGAAATGAGAGAAGAGTTACGGGTGGCTCATCAGGAGTATTCAAGTCTTTGTCAAAGAATGGATGAGTTAAATTTAAAGGTAACACAAATACAAGATAGAGAAGGTGAAGTTTCGGAAGGTGCAGGAAACCCACCTGAGTTGGTAAGAGTAGGAGAAGAACAAGAACCTAGGCTTCCCAGGGGGGCAGAGAGAGGTTTAGGAACTTTAGTTATGCCTGTTCCTTTGGCAGCCCCAGAACATTTCTTAGGAGATTCTAGAAAGTTTCAAATCTTTCAGACTCAGTGTGAATTGCATTTTCTAAGTCGTCCAGAGTTGTTTTCCACAGATGCTTCAAAGGTAACATTCATCTTATCATATTTATCTGGAGAAGCTTCTGCATGGGGAAGTCTTTTGGTTAGTCAAAAGAATTTGGCTCTGAATAATTATTCCCTTTTCCAGACAGAATTTAAGAAAATGTTTGATAAGAGACAGTTATCTTTAGAGGTTGATGGAGAATTACTGGAACTGCGCCAGGGAGGAAAGGAGTTGATTTCTTATATCACTCAATTTAGAACTTTAATTTTAGAAAGTAAATGGCCAGAGGAGAAGAGGGCTTCCTTATTTTATAGGGGCTTAAAGGATGAGTTAAAAGATGCTCTGGCTGGAGTTTTGGAGCGACCAAATACTTTAGATGCCTTAATTGATTTGGTGGTACAGTTGGATTTTCGTTTAACAGAAAGACGTTCTGAGCGTAGACGTACTCAGGGAGAGGTTAGGTTTCCGGGAAGAATGGAGAGGCCTAAAGTTGAGGTGGTGAACAGAGAAGTGAAGTCAAAGATAATTGACCAGCAGAGCCGGGTGAGAGGTCCATTGTCCAAGGAAGAGAAGGCAAGAAGAAGGGAGAATAATTTGTGCTTATACTGTGGTAGGAGTGGTCATTTTCTTGAAACCTGTCCTTTTACCCCAAGAAGATCTCCAAATCTTCAGGCAGAGTACAACAGGTGGCAAACACAATACAGACAGTGGTTCCTCACATAACGGTGAACGTATCCTTGATGTTTGAAAAGGTATTTTTAGGTTCTGGGACAATTATTATTGATTCAGGAGCTACGGGTAATTTTATGGATAGAGGATTGGCTAAAACTCTAGGTGTTCCTATTGTTGCTAAGAAAGAAATGGAGTAGGTCAGAGCAGTTGATGGGACATCTCTTTCTTCAGGTCCAATCACTCACAATACAGAGTTACTTGAGATGGAGATGACTGGAGGTCATAAAGAAAATATCTCTTTTGAGTTAATTGACGCTCCTATCTTGAAAATTATTTTGGGTATGCCCTGGCTTACACTTCATAATCCCAGAATTGATTGGAGTGCAAGAATTGTATCCTTAGAATCAACCTTTTGTCAGGAACATTGTCTTTCAGGAAAATCTTTTGAAGAGAAAGAAAAAGTTGTGAATTCCGTTTCATTCTCGCTTGCAGAAAGAGGGGCAATAGGTTTTGACATTGGAGCAGTTGTGGGTGAACTTCCAACTTGTTATCAGGATTTTTGGGATGTTTTTGATGAAAAGGAAGCTGGTGAGTTGCCTCCTCTTAGGCCTTTTGACTGCAAATAGAGTTGGAGCCTGGAGCTATTTTACCAAGCAGTAGGGTTTATGCCTTAACTGAAAAAGAGAATGATTATTTGAAAGAATATTATAAGGAAAACTTGGCTAAGGGATTTATTCGGCACTCTCAATCGCCGGCAGCCTCGCCATTGTTCTTTGTGCCTAAAGCTGATGGTTCTCTCAGAACTTGTATAGATTACAGGGCTGTAAATAGAATGACAGTGAAAAATCGGTATCCTCTCCCTCTCATTTCTGAAATGTTAAATCAAATCCAAGGTGCAACCATATTTTCTAAGTTGGATTTGCGCGGAGCTTATCATCTTGTAAGGGTCCAAGAGGGGGATGAGTGGAAGACGGCATTCAAAACCAGATTTGGCCTGTACGAGTACCAAGTGATGCCTTTCGGTCTTTGCAATGCCCCAGCGGCTTTTCAATTTTTTATCGATGAGGTTCTTCGGGAATTTCTTGATGTTTTTGTTATCGTCTATATTGACGACATTTTGATTTTTTCACAGAATTTGGAGAAACACAAAGTTCACGTTCGACAGGTCTTGAGGAAATTGAGAGAGAATAATCTTTTCGCTAAATTGGAGAAGAGTCAGTTCCATACGGATTCGGTAGAATTTTTAGGATTTGTGATTACTCCTTGTGGTCTGGAAATGAATCCAAAAAAGGTGGAAGCCGTTCGTGATTGGCCTACTCCAACTAAGGTGAAGGAGATCCGGAGCTTTTTGGGATTTGCCAATTTTTACCGAAGATTCATTGAAGGCTTTTCCAGTTTAGTAGCTCCAATTACTCGACTTTTAAGAAAAGGAGTTCCATTTGTTTGGGAAGCTAAGGCTGATGAGGCTTTTCATATTTTGAAGGAGAAATTCATTACCTCTCCTATTTTGATTCATCCTGATACTTCCAAACCATTTTTTGTAGAGGCTGATGCTTCCAATGTGGCAATGGGAGCAGTGTTGTCTCAGAGGCATAATGTTACAGGACAATTGCATCCAGTGGCTTACTTTTCTAAGAGATTTTCACCTGCAGAGGAAAATTACACCATTTCAGACCGAGAGCTTCTTGCTATCAAAGCAGCATTTGAAGAATTGGGACATTTTTTAAAAGGAGCACGTCACACTGTGACTGTATTAACTGACCACCGAAATTTACTCTTTTTGAAGACAGCAAAAACTCTGACACCTCGACAACTTAGGTGGTCATTATTTTTTGCAGATTATGACTTTATAGTTACTTTTAAGCCAGGTAATCAAAATGAAAAGGCAGATGCTCTGTCACGGCAGTTTCCAGAAAGTGAAGTTAAGTCGGTTTGTGAGCCTCTTCCATTGATCGCTCCAGAACGTTTTGTTCTTGCTGGGGTTGAAAAGGAGAACGAAATCTTCAAAAAAGTAAGGGAATCCATTTCTGAGACAAAACTTGAAGATTGGGTTTGTTTGGATCCAGCTCGCAAAATTAAAGATGATTTACCTTATTTAGATGACAGACTCTACTTACCATCAATTGAACTTAGAGAAAAAATGTTGAAGAAGTGTCACGAATCAGTCTTGGCAGGACATCCAGAGTATCGGAAGACTCTTGATTTGATCAGAAGACATTTTTGGTGGGAACGAATTCGACAAGATACCCTCAATTTTGTTAAGACCTGTGAAATTTGTGCTAGATCTAAGAATCTCATCGGAAAGCCTTCTGGGTTATTGGAGCCGTTACCAGTTCCACCGCGGCCTTGGTACTCAGTGTCTTTAGATTTCATCACAGATCTTCCACAGGATAAAGGTTGTACTTCGGTATTGGTTGTAGTTGATTTACTCACCAAAGAAGCACATTTCATTCCAATGAAGGGAGAGGTTACCGCTGATAGTTTAGCTCATAGTTTCTTGCAAGAAGTGGTAAGATTACATGGAATTCCCAGTCAGGTCATCTCAGATAGAGGTTCTCAATTTATTTCTAAGTTTTGGAGAGCTTTTTGTAAGAGATTGGGAGTGGAGGTATGTTTATCATCAGGTTACCATCCAGAAACCAATGGGCAGGTAGAAAGGATAAATCAGGAGTTGGAAAAATATTTGAGGTGTTACCTGCAGACAGGTGAAGAGTGGGTAGATTTGTTGTGGGTTGCAGAATTCGCATATAACAACTGTAGTAAGGATGCCACCTCTATGTCTCAGTTTTATTTGGGACGAGGTTTTCATCCTCGTTTTCTTAGTATTGAGCTTAATAATGAATCTAGAAACCGAGTAGTCGAAAGGAGACTAGAAGTTATGAAAAGAAATTTGGAAAAGGCAAAAGGGGTGTTGGTGGAGAGTAAACAAAAATACAAAGAGTTTGCTGACTGTAAAAGGAAGATTAGTCCTCAATATAGTGAGGGAGATTTGGTGTGGTTATCAACCAAGTTTTTGAGAATTAAAGGAAGAAATAAGTTTTGTCCTCGTTTCGTAGGACCGTTTGTTGTTGAAAAGGTAATTAATCCAGTGGCTGTTCGTCTTAAATTACCCAGTCATATGAAAACTCATCCAACTTTCCATGTTAGTTTATTAAAACCTGTGGTTAAAGGAACTAGATTAACACCTACTCCTTCGGCAGTTGTGATTGAGGAAGATGCTTCCGAAGAATTTCAGGTTAAGAGAATTCTGGACTCTAGAAAAGTAAGAGGAAAGCTACAGTATCTCATTGATTGGGAGGGCTTTGGTCCTGAAGAGCGCACCTGGGAGAAAGCTAGTGATGTACATGCTCCTCGTTTGGTAGAAAGATTCCATAAAACATTTCCATTGAAGAGTGGCCCAGGAACTGGGCGTTAGGAGGGGGGTACTGTCAGGTACTGTCAGGTTGGAGTGACATATTCTTTACATACAGTATCATATACTCACTTACATTGGGTCAGGGGAGACACATATTTAGTATAGAAAGATTTTAGGAAGTTATTATGGGTTATATTTTTATACAGCCAATTTTGCCCTTAACCTTCATTGCAGTCTATGGAGATTGCCCCAAGCCAAGATGGAGGTTCTCAGTCTAAATTCTGATTGGCTGGAGATTGTTTATAGGGAGGACAATGAACATTCTAAACTGCCTTTCATTGTCCTTGCCCAGCTGAGAGGTTGTGTGCCTTGTTGCTCCTGCTTAACTTTGTCAAGGGTGACAAGTTTCTAGCAGTTGAGCGGAAGATCTGAAAGTATAACAGGAATCATGTTTGGAGTTTGATGGAGACACAGGACAGGAGTCAGAAACTTCCATTTATTCTGAGAAAAGAAGTTTTCAAGTCTTATTCAAGATAAGTGACTTTCCAGATTTGTTGAACTTGTAAAAAGGTTATATTTATCTAAGGGATTGAAATCAAATCTGTATCTAAAAAGATTGAAGCACGTACGTTTGTTTTTATCCCTACATGTCAAATCAAACTAGCGCGAGAGTTTTTTTGTCCGTTACTTTTCGCCCGTGCGTGTGTCTCTGCGCATGAGAGTGAAGCGCGAGCGTGTACTTTGGACTCGCGTATACTGTTCTTTTACGCAAGAGTTTTTTCTGCGTGATAAAATAAGCGTGTGTGTATGTTGCGCGTGTACGTATTTATTCATGAGTTGGACATTAGCGCGAGTGCGTTTTACCCGCAAATTGAGTCGTCAGCGCGTGTGCGTGTTTCCCGCGACTTGGAGGAAAGCGCGTGTAATTTTTATCGCGTCTTGGATTTTAGCACGAGTGCGTTTTACTCGCGAATTGAATCGTCTGCGCGTGTGCGTGTTTCCCGCGACTTGGAGGAAAGCGCGTGTAATTTTTATCGCGTCTTGGATTTCAGCGCGAGTGCGTTTTACCCGCAAATTGAATTGTCAGCGCGTGTGCGTGTTTGCCGCGACTTAGAGGAAAGCGTGTGAAATTTCTATCGCGTCTTGGACTTTAGCGCAAGTGCTTTTTTACGCGTGTGCGTATTTCCCACGATTTGGAGAAAAAGCACGTGATTTTTTCTTCCCGCGGTTTCTGGCTTTCCATGTAAAGATTCCAGCGCAAGTTAAATTCGTTCCTGAGAAAAAGACTCTCTACAAAGAAAATATTAAAAACAAATACAAGAACTTAAAAGAACTTCATAAATCTTACTTGAAGACCTTGTTCAAGAATCTTTGATTTGAGCAGACTAACTACAAAGTTAAATTACATTCATGGACCTACTGAGAAGGCTGAATTATCTATAAGATTCTGGTCCACAAGTAAGGAAGTCTTGTCTGCTTTTCACTTCTCTGGGCATTCTGAAGAGAAGAACCAGGTATGGTTTTTAAACTATTTTGATTAAGGATTTAGAGTTTAAGGTTAGTATAGTAACCCATGAGTAATGAGGTATATTGCATGTTTATGTTTTAACTACAGGTGAAGAACCAGCGAGTTGATAGCTTCCAGCCTGGTGTTTGTTTCTTTGTCCCTTCCCCCTTTCCCCTGAAAGTGAGGTAAACTGAGCAGTTATATTTATTTCAGCTCAGAGTGCCACATTTTGGGTGGATTGTCGGGGGTTCAGCAGCTTCTGCAGACACCAGGTTCTCAGCATGACACCACCCCATGGCATATCTCTCCCGCACACTCACAGCTAGTCAATTGAACTATTCAGTATTGGAGAAAGAGTTATTGTCTATGAAACTGGCTTGTGAGGAATGGCGTCATCTTTTGTTGGGCTCTGAGCATCCTTTTTTGATTCGCACGGATCATAAGAATCTCAAGGTGCTGCAGGCCATGAAATGTTCCAACTCCCGTCAGGCCCGATGGGCCCACTTCTTTGCACAATATAATTTTCTGATAACATACCTTCCTGGGTCTAAGAATGTCTAGGCCGACGCTCTGTCACGTAAAGAGTCAGATCCTGCTTTTGAAACTGACGGACCTGAACCCATGTTTCCTGGTGGCCGCATCGTGGCACAAACCAACGTTTTTCTTCAGGATGTCAAGGAAGCCATTATTGGGGATCCCTGGATAGACAAACACAAACAGTCTTCCTCCTATCAAGCAATAGACGGCCTTTGGTTCTTTCAAGATCATTTGTACATACCCCCGGGCCACCTCAGAAAGAAGATTATATACTGGTGTCATGACTCCAAGACTGCAGGTCATAGAGGTCAGTCTAACACGGTAGAACTCATTAAAAGGACCTTTTACTGGCCAGGGATAAAGGAAGACGTCAGATCCTACATCGTGGCTTGTCCTGTTTGTGCCATAGCTAAGAATCCTATAGGCAAACCATTTGGTCTTCTCACTCAGCCAGACATACCTCAACGTCCTTGGGGACACATTTCTACTGACTTCATAGTCGACCTTCCTTCCTCAAACTCCTGTACATGCATTATGGTGACTATTGACTCTTTTACCAAGTTAGCTCACTTTTCCCCTCTCCCGGGTTTACCAACTGCTACTAAAATGGCTGAAGTGTTTGCAAGAGACATCTTTCGTCTACACGGCCTTCCTGGCAAAGTTACGTCTGACCGAGGCAGTCAATACATCTCTAAATTCTGGAAAGCGCTCTGCAATCGCTTGGGTATTGATCGAGCTCTCTCCTCCGGGTTCCATCCCAGACCAATGGACAGATGGAGCGACTTAATGCCACCCTTGAGCAATATCTTAGATGTTATAGTAACCAATTGCAGAATAACTGGGTTCTGCTTCTTCCCACAGCAGAGTTCGTCTATAACAACTCCAGACACACTGCCACTGGACTTACCCCTTTCTATTGTACTTATGGGGTTCACCCCATGGCTCTGTTACCCATTGTCTCTCACCCCAGTAACTCCCCAACTGTAGAATCTATCTTAACTGAAATCTCCCAAGCTCACCAGACGGCCAGGATCAGCCTTGAGAAGAGTCTCAGGCATTACAAGAGGCAGGCAGACAGCCATCGACGCCCGGTTCCGGAATGGAGAAGGGGAACCAAGGTATGGCTCTCGACCAAGTTTCTGCCCCGCCCCGATGGGTCTGACCTTCTAAGTTGTCCCCCTGTTTTCTTGGTCCCTTTCCCATCCTGGAGAAAATTAACCCGGTGGCTTTTAAGATTAAGTTACCGCCTGCTCTCAGTCGCATTCACCCAGTTTTTCATTCCTCTCTTCTTAAGGAATATATACCTGATCCCGCCATTGATTGTTCCACCACGCCTTCCCCCGTCCGTTGCAGCGCTCTAGTCTTCCTTGTTTCGACTGTCAGCGGAGAGTACTTCCTTCCTTCTCTCCCCGCTGGCGGCGCGTTGCAACCGTCTTGCTTTCCTTCTGCTTTGCGGTCATAACGCTGTATTTTCTCTTTTGCTTCATTCCGAAGCTCTGTCCCTCTCGCCGTTCTGCGGCTTCTTTGCTCCTTACCTGTTTCTCTCCCCTTGCGGCCCTCCTCCGTTAGGCTGCTTTCTTTCTCTCTGTGTTCCCGCCTCTTCCTCGTGTCTCGGCACTGGCTCCTCTCTCCTTATTGCAGTACTCTGCTTATTCTTCCAGCCTTACCTATCTTCCCTGGTGCCTGATACTAATGCTCTGTTTTGGGTTTGGCGTTCCGGGGAACTTCTGAATCTGCTTAGGATACCGCTTCATTCAGTTCCGAGGCTCCTATCACTTCCAGACTACCCAGGAGGTTTTTTTGGCTTCAAGGCTTTTTCCTCCTGTATTGCCTGGCCCAGGCTGGGGTTGTGGAGTGGTCTCAAAGTAGATCCGCCACGGCTTCTATCCGGGTCAGGTCACTGGCATCAAAGAGGGAGAAGGATTACCGAGCTCACCGTCAAGGTATAGAAGAAGCGGATACCGGAGCTACAGGTGAGGAGAGTGGTGCCACGGTTGGGGAGGTCGGACCCTTTGAAGCATATCAGCAAGGTGGTATAAAGGGGATTATTGACACCTGATCCCTTTATTGTTGAGGGTGGTGTTTTAGACAATGTATGTTTTATTTTATTGGGACCTGATTGAGGAAAATAATTACTGTTATGGAAATAATCTTTCTATTGTGGCTCTTTTATGAGTTACCTGATGCACTTTGATAACAGACGTTTTATGTGGAATTAACCTCAGCTATACATACAGTTCTTTAATGGGATATGTCCATCTCGAAATAAAGTTTACTGATTGATTAAATCAAGTTTATTTCTGCAAACTGCCAAACTAAAGGGAATTCTTTTGCTCTATAAGAATCTATTTGGATGTTATGTTTCAGTATGCGAGCACCACGGTTTTCTGAGCTGGCCATGTGGTGTTTCATGATCCTGGCTTTCTCAAAGGTAAATAACTGCTGAATGGGTCACCATTGTGTGCGATACTGCTGTGTCAGATGTGAAGATCTTCATATCAGCTTAATTTAGGCCACTTTCAAGGGATAAGATCTCACACATGCTTTATGAGTATTCTGCACCCACCCTGCCATGCCTGCATTAGCTGTCTATTTCCGTTTCCGGTGTGCTTTTTAAATTCAATATCAATGAGTCAAGTTCTCGCTGGATAAGGCACAGATCCACCCTACTCTCTTAGAGAGGCACAGATCCACCCTACTGATGAGGTCCAACCAGACCGAAAAATGTGTCTGGGGTTTTTGTTGGTACTCTTGTTCAGAGGAGAATTGCCTAGCATTTTGGTTCTGGACTACCCCAAGGCAGGACAAAGACTGATATGTTTGGGATATTTCTTCTCTGTGAAAGATAGTGAGCTAAAGACTCTGGGTAAGTCTCTCTGTCTGGCAGAGGGACTCCCAGGACCCCCTTTGTTAATTTGCATATTTAAGTAACTTTGGGTCTCACCCTAAGTTACTAGGAGAATCCAGACGTGGACCCCTTGCTCACTATTCTTAGAGAGGCACAGATCCACCCTACTCATGAGGTCCCACCAGACCGAAACACGTGTCTGGGGTTTCTGTTGGTACTCTTGTCCAGAGGAGAATTGCCTAGCATTTTGGTTCTGGACTACCCCGGGGCAGGACAAAGACTGATATGTTTGGGATATTTCTTCTCTGTGAAAGATAGTGAGCTAAAGACTCTGGGTAAGTCTCTCTGTCTGGCAGAGGGACACCCCTTGTTAATTTGCATATTTAAGTAACTTTGGGTCTCACCCTAAGATACTAGGGGAATCCAGACATGGACCCCTTGCTCACTATTCTTAGAGAGGCACAGATCCACCCTACTGATGAGGTCCGTCTGGGGTTTCTGTTGGTACTCTTGTTCAGAGGAGAATTGCCTAGCATTTCGGTTCTAGACTGCCCCAGGGCAGGACAAAGACTGATATATTTGGGATATTTCTTCTCTGTGAAAGATAGTGAGCTAAAGACTCTGGGTAAGTCTCTAGTAACCAGGACTAATGTCTGGCAGAGGGACTCCCAGGACCCCCCTTGTTAATTTGCATATTTAAGTAACTTTGGGTCTCACCCTAAATTACTAGGGGAATCCAGATGTGGACCCCTTGCTCACTATTCTTAGAGAGGCACAGATCCACCCTACTGATGAGGTCCAACCAGACACGTGTCTGGGGTTTCTGTTGGTACTCTTGTTCAGAGGAGAATTGCCTAGCATTTCGGTTCTGGACTGCCCCAGGGCAGGACAAAGACTGATATGTTTGGGATATTTCTTCTCTGTGAAAGATAGTGAGCTAAAGACTCTGGGTAAGTCTCTGGTAACCATGACTAATGTCTGGCAGAGGGACTCCCAGGACCCCCCTTGTTAATTTGCATATTTAAGTAACTTTGGATCTTACCCTAAGTTAGTAGGGGAATCCAGACGTGGACCGAAAAACATGTGTCTGGGCAGGACAAAGACTGATATGTTTGGGATATTTATTCTCTGTGAAAGATAGTGAGCTAAAGACTCTGGGTAAGTCTCTCATAACCAGGACTAATGTCTGGCAAAGGGACTCCCAGGACCCCCCTTGTTAACTCGCTGGATAAGTGGCCTACAGGAGGTAGGAAATAATCTGCACAAAATAAGCAGTAACTCCGGAGTACTTTTCAGAGGATAGGAAAAACAAAGTGCGATTCTTCAGGTGCTCCCAATGCTTTCATTTAAAGGATAGCAGGTACAAACTTTACTTTTACTCTGAAATATCAAGTCATTAATGTTAATCAGACAACACAAAGTAAGAACGAAATTCGCCATTCACTTTTCTCTATGAACAACATATGAACACTATAAACAGCTGATGATAAGCAAGGCCTGTTGTCAGGTAATTATACGGTCAGATAGCACAGCGAGGAGAGTGCTCGCTTTGACATCTGTGCAAAGCCTGCTGACACACGTTTGAATCCTGGCAGTGCCAAACTCACCCTTCTAAAATGAGCACCACACACTGTGGCTAATAATAATAATAAGCATTGCTTAGATGCCTGAGGGTTCGTAGTGCTATATAAGTGGAAATTATTATTATTCCAATATTCGACTTCTATACATGCAAGCAGAGATTGTTTTCCCTGTTTGTACATAAGGTGTGTAAAGTGATGTCTGAAACAAATCTGTTAAATCTAATTTTCTGTACAGCAATCTGCATTTCACAGCAGTCAACAGAGAATTGGGAAGCTCTTGGTCTGAGGCAAAAACCAAAACCCTCATACGTACCGTGAGGTTTGGTTTCATGCTTAAAAATACACAAATTAGCTCAAAACCATTGAGTGTTTCAGGTTATGATCTACTACTTTTTTGTTTTATCTGGACTTCTTTATAGAGGTGATACCACTTCGGAAGGTCTAATAAAAACTCAGTTCGTGGTCCCCAAGAGTCATAAGCAGGCGGCACTAGAGATAGCCCATTCCCATATGACTGGCGGTCATATGAAGCAGTCCAAGACTCAAGCACATATAGCAAATAAATTCTATTGGACCGGAATTCATGCTGACATTAAAACCTTCATTCAAGCATGCACAGTCTACCAGAAAACTAACACCCATATACTGCCACCAGCTCCCTTGAATCCATTACCAATAATTAAGGTTCCATTTTCCAGGATTGGTATGGATATTGTGGACTGCTGGAGACTTCTAAACTGTTTTTCTTTTTGGAGTCGTAGCTTTCTACAAAACACTGATATACTAGGCAGAGCGAGTCGCGGAGTGGACCAGAGTGGTAGCAGTCTTGCAGTCTGGGCAGACAGGGCAGCGTGGACGTGTGGACTACTATGCAACAGCGATGAGTCCGGGGGTCTAACACCTTTTTCTGCCTTAGTATATCAAACAGCTATTAACAGACTGCTTCTGTTCTTTATATAGGTGTGGACTTCGCCTCGTCCTCTTTCTCATCTTGTGCCTGTACTGCCTACTATCTGGTATGCTTAGTGTGGCGGAGTGAAGGTGTGAATAGGCCCTGCCTAATGTCTCCAAAGCGGCCTTGTACCCACAGACAGGGAAATATTTGCATTGACGTGCTCTCTTATTCTTTGGAACTTTGTATTTCTCCCAAAAAATACACCCCACGTCCTCCGACTTGTGATTTGGAATACCAACCTAATCTAGATAATTTGGATATTCAGACCAGCCCAAGGGGGAACATTTCTACTACCAGGTTTTCGAGGAAAGTAATCAGCTGCCCGGACAACCAGCCTGAATCTTCAGGGGACCAGTTGAGGGACACACATCTACTATTGATACTATGAATATTTTTTAACCCTCTACGTTGAAAACACCTAATGCAAAATGTAAAGCACCAAGAACTGGGTCCTCTATTTTGGAGATAACTCAACAGGATCTCACTGGGGATCCAAGGTCTCTTAATAGTGCCAGGATCACAAAGGAAACTCTGGAGGATCAACCAGAAACCCTTCAAACTCCCTTGTCGAATATACATCAGATAGGGGTAGACAATGTTTATGAGGATGTGGAAGTGGACTTGAAGAAATCAGAATCAGAAGGATTGGAAAACTGACTCAGATCTTCATTGTGGCAAGATGTTTCTGCGTATGATACGGACTATGCCTATCTGGAAGATGTGTTCACATGCCCTGACTCCCCTGCTTATGCAGAAATACATTTCCAGAATGAAGATGCACTAAAAGGAGCTTATATCTGCAAAGCTTATTACCTACCTGCCTCGAATCTCAACATTTGGCTATAGCCGCAAGACTCTCACGTGGCAGGGCAGGTATTAAAATTACAATGGAAAGTCAAAGAGGACTGAGTGACATTTACAACCAACTCCCTCTGACATCTTCACTTTGTAAACAAAATGTGGAGGGAGACACCTGTGTAGAAACCAGGTATTAAATGCCATGGTTTAAAGATAAGTCCCTTTTCACACAACTACAACTAAATGTAGAACTAAATGTTAGCCGATAAAAAAATATGGAAGATGGGGAAACAATCACGAGGATAGGGGCTCGTACCCCAACCCCCCTAGAGTCTTATGAAGAGAGGGAGCGAAGTCCAGAGATCGATCTCCACATCTTCCTCTGAATCTGGTCTACCGGATAGGCCACCGCACTCTAGAAACAAGTCTTTTAGGGCCCACCATCAAATGGCTCCCTCACTGGAAAGCATACAGTCCATCATAATGTCAAGTTTGACAGTGTCATTAAATCCTTTTGTTAAACTATACGAAAATATGAATGACACAATCGAAGATCAAGCTGCTTTACTAGCTACAACAAAATTAACGCTACTAGAAACTTTCTTGGAAGTTGTAATAGGATGTCTAGACAAATAAGCCGAAACCTCTTCCCAATGGCAGGAGAGGTTATTTGATCTTGCTAGAGGAGAAGTAAATTAAAAAATGTGCTGATGACTGCGATTTTGGAGACCTTGAAATGGGGAAGAAAGTCCCAGGAGAGTACTTGCAGGTCTTAAGAACAATCAACCTGCAGCCCTTCTCACAGAGAACCTTTACAACCTCAGCAAATATCTGCTGTACCTGTGAATATAGCCCGAATGGGAAGATTTGATGATCTGTGAGACTCCATTATGGGGAGCGGAATCAAGGCTTTACGTAACCCCTCAACTAGCTTGACCCAATCAGAGCTTAATCCACACTCAGTGTTGAATAATCATCAGGCAAATGTCCAAATGGGAGAGAATCCTGAGAATAATCTCCCAAAGGAAGTAGACATAACAATGGTCAATACAGATGAAGGGACTATGCCGAGTGTGTTAGCTAGTGGACCAATACACAAGACTATCGTCTCCAAACCCTTTGTGTTATTTGAAAATCTAAGAGCAAAGAGATAGTAAAAAAAGGAGTTGACATCGCTCCGAAAAAGACCAAAAACCAAATAATGTGAACAAACTAAAACTTTATGGCTCAAGGGCGTGTGTTCATGTGTAAGCTGACAACACCTTCACTGGTACATCCAAAACAAATAATGTATCACATGAAGAAAATATTTTCACCCTCCCAGAAGAACTCGAGTGCAAGTTGATCAGAAATTGGCTTCCCCGTATTTTTGCACTCTAGAGGAAAAAAGAAATAGGACGACATCTCCTACTAAATTGAAAAGGTGTGGGGTGAGGGAAAAAATCCTCTCCCACTGAAAGTGAAGAATCAAAAGAAACAGCTTTAAAACCTGAAGTTTCTGATGGAGCCCCTTCCTTGGTAGTTAGGATACAAACACTCATCCCAACCAAGGAGGATTTGATTCCTGATAAGGAAAATGACCTAAGACTCCTGCATTGTGCTCCAAAATTAAGGAACATTAAATCTGAGGTTTTAAAGATCGTCCAATTCATAAATGAGACCCGCCTACATTGGGGTATTCTTTATTTGCATTCTAGACTGGTGCAGAATATTTTGTTGGAATCTGTGGGAGATTTTCTCCCCGTAGGCTTTAAAATTCCGGAAAACCTCTTCCGGACTCTTCGAACCAACTGAGCCTACCTGTCACAGAAAATCAATGTGGAGAGTGGAAATGGAGACATTACAAGAGAAAATCTATTCTGAAATATCTGTGACCTCCCAAGAACAAACATATAAAGACCGGTTACTCCCCCTTAGAGCGAAAGAGTTGCAGCTCTTAAAAATAACTGCTGATTGCTCAACCCATGGTAAGAGGATGGTAAGGATCAAGAGTGGAAACCACAAAGAAAAAATGACCATGATTGGTCATGGCTGGCAGAGGCATTAGCCCAAAGAGCTGAGAATTAATGCTTAGAAAAAGAGGACTGGAAGCCTCTTTTTGGTGCTCCTGGAACACAAGAGGCCATGAACACTTTTTCGTTTGGAGGGGTTGATAAAGTATGATAACATCTGCATGCAGGAGACCTGGCTTTGTGCTCCACAAATTTGTGATGGCTATGATATTATATGTTATCCGGCAAAAAAGAACGTATTGGGATGACCCTTGTCCGGTTTGCTTACTATGTTAAAGCTGGGTAGAGGGTTTAGTATAGGGGAAACTATCAATCATAATCTGTATGTCCAAATCAGCTGGGAGCGAATTGGTGGACTTCCGAAAGAGTCTCTGGTAATTTTCAATGTATATTGGAACCCAGTGTATATGAATGCAACCCAGTTTGTTGATATGATTATGTCCTTAATTGACAAGGCTCTTATGAAAGATCATAATCAGCACATCATAATTTGTGGTGACCTAAATTTAAAATGTTTTGATGACAGCGATAAGAGACTACCATCGACCAGTCTCGAGAAAAAAGCCTTGTTATGGACAGATGAAGTCAAAGAATGTGACATTACTATGCTAAATGGTCAAACCAGGGGAGACATACCAGCTAAGCACACATGGTCCAGGGTAGTCAGCACTCCTGCATGGACTATTATTCTGTCCCCAGCAATATCCTCTAATTGGTTTCTAAATTAGTGATTCTTTCCATGGGGAACAATGATCATCATTTGCTGGAGCTGAAATGGAACCATGATGGTGCCTTTGTGTCTAAAATTAGGTCAGAGCAGAGAACATCCAGGTGAATCAAGTCCACAATAGGCTTAGAATCCGGCCAGGGGAAGTTCCTGTGATAGTGGAGGGCTTGAAACAATTGGACTTGGTTGAGGGGGCGACATTGAACTATGAAGGAATACTGCTACAGTTCAAATCCAAATCTCTGCTCGGCCCTCGCTATGATTTAACTAGATTACACCATTATAGCAAAGAGTTGGATGAACAACAGAGAGTCTATCATTCTGACCTAAGAAAGCTTACCCTTCTGAAGACGAACAATAGATTTGACTGGATAAAAAAAAGAAAGCAGCAGTATCACAACTGGCTTCTCTCCTCTAGAGCTCAGCGGCTTCAGCATGATGCTGATGAAATGTTAAAAGCCATAGCCAAAAGAAATACAAGAGACCTTTGGGTCCAATTAAACAACAATGAGTCATACCAACTGGCAAGTATGTTGCCCGCAGTCTCATAAGCCAATTGGATTGAACATTTTTCCCAGCTCTTTGCTAGAAGGTTGTCGAGGAATGCAGACTCTATCTGGCACAGACACTATGAGCAGATATTGGGGAAGGAGGAGGTCAATAAATCCAACATAGCAAAGGGGCAAGGTTTAAAATGGGCCATTGAACTTGATAAAACTCTTACAGTGGACCTAATAAACAAACTTAGCACATCAAGAGCAGCTGGCCGTGATGGCCTTAATAATGATATATTTAAGTAGAATCCCCTGCTGTGGGCAGAATTTTGTCTCCTACTCTTTAACTAAATACTAGAGTGTAGAAAGGCGCTTGAGTCTTGGAAATCTGCTTTGATCATCCCGGTGTAAGAAGGGTAATAGACAGGACCCAAAAAACTACAGACCGATCTCCCTCCTGGACACCTTGGGTAAGATCTTTGCTACCATTCTGCTCCGACATCTACTTAAGTGGGCAAGAGATGCTGGGCAACTCCACCTGAGACCGACTGGATTTGTCAAGGGTGTGGGGATCAGCCTTAATCTTTTTTTTGCTACACAACTTAAAGTTTACAACTTTTGGGGCTAAATCAAAGCTGTATGTTGCATTTATAGAGATTGAGAAGACTTTTGATAGCGTTAGTAGAGAGAGGTTGTGGGTAAAGCTATAATGCTGTTGCTGTCCGAAAGATATGGTTGAGGCGATCATGGCTCTATACTGAAATACGAGTGTGCAGGTCAGACTGTCAACACAGGGACATCTCTCTGATAAAATCATTACATATAGAGGTTTGAAGCAAGAGTGTTCCTTGGCACCAGCCCTTTTTAATCTTTATCTGGCCAATAATGAGGAGGGGCAGGATGCAGTGCAGGCTTTCACCCCTAGAATTCATAAACAACCTGTCCTTTGGACTTTTTTATGCTGACAACATTGTTATCTTAGACCAGACACAAATTGGTCTTCAGCGAAGACTCCATGAATTGGTAAAATATTTCTAACTGAATTTTCATAAGATAAATGTCAACAAAACTAAAATAATGATAATTGAACCTAAACAAGGGAAAACAAGTTTGGGATTCAGATGGACTGTGGGTAAGTAATTATTGGAGCATGTAGATTCACTATCCTATTTGGGAGTCCCTGTGAATCGTAATATTAGTGAAAAGCAATGGACAGAGAACATCAGACTAAAATGTAAAAGACTCATGACCCAGGGAGTCATAGGGGGTCATTCCGAGCTTGGTGCTAAGGGAACAACGATGGCGGTAAAGGAATACCGGCATCGATTACCGCTACGGGCTATTCTGATTCCAATAGTAGTAGCATTACTGGAGCTGGAGGACATGCTTGCATTGCCACAACATCATCAACAACAACAGCCGCCACCACAGAGGAGAAGGATGGTGAGACAGGGCCAGCATTCCCAACCAGTGCAGCCACTGTTACCACGCCGACAGCCCCCAATCCCTCGCTTCAGAGCCAGTCCTTCCATCCTAACCCCTGAGCAGATCCACACCTTGTACCGTCTGGACCGAGACACCATCACCACCATAGTGGACCTGATACATGACGACATAGTGAGCCTCATTGAAATACGCATCGCCACCCCCCTCTACTGAAGGTGGTGTCTGTGCTCCAGCTCTTTGCCACAAGCACCTACCAGCACACGGTGGGGCACATGCATGGCATATCACAACCCTTATTTTCCCGGATACTGAACCAAGTGCTGGATGCCCTCCTCAAGCACACAAGGGACAACATATCCCTACCACGGACTCCCCAGGAGATATTTGATACAAAAGTCGGCTTCCGTGCACTGGCAGGCATGCCAAATTGTGTAGGTGCCCTCGACTGCACCCACGTGGAGTTGGTGGTCCCGCATGCCATGGAGGTGGTGTACCGCAACCGCAAGCAATACCACTCCATCAATGTGCAGGTGGCATGCGACACCAGCAAGATCATCACACATTGTTGTGCCCAATATCGCAGATCAACTCATGACTCTATGGTCCTGTGGAACTCCACGCTACCGCGCTTCATGGAGCGACATGCTGGACGACGTGCCTGGCTGCTTGGTAAGTTGCATGACCGGCACATGGCATTGAAATGGGCGGAGAGATGCACACACCACCCTGGTGTCATCGGTGTGGTGACTGCACGATGTGCACATCACCGAACACTGTGCCCCAAAGCATCAGAAATGGTACATGACACCCAAATCCCATAGGAATGAAGCAAGGTTGACACATATCACTACATGACTAACAGGAAACCACACCACATCCCACAACACGTGCACCACTCATCAGTGGCCCTCACCCTCGGTACGCCATGCTGCACCATGCAGTGCATATGCACTATGTTGCGGTCTCCAGCATATCACCACACAGGACAAACATCCATGTGAGTGCATCAAACTGAACCTACTAGGGAATACACTGTCCGGCACAGGGCCGGGATTCTCACAGGAGTGATGCATGTCACCATGGGAATGATCAGCGCTGATTGCCCAATATTGCACATACTACTGCCAACGCTCCCTCTGAGTAAATCTCACAGAACACAACACCTCACTAATTTGACACTAACACAGCTGTATGCGTACACGATGCATGTGCAACAAGACGTCAGTGCACACCATGTATTATCTTGAAGATGCAACCCACACCATCAGTCCATGGCACAGTAATCATTGAGGGACTGAAAAAGGCGTCAATACATCCAGGCACATGTGCATGTGGCCAACGTAAACCTGCAGGCATGTGTGACTAGTACAGCTGTCAATCATTATTCGCCTGACATTTACCGTTAATTGCCTCTCATGCAGGTCATAGTGGCTATCCCTTGAAGCCGTAGCTCCTCACCGCTGTCTGAAACCCACAGAACAGGCACGAGGAGGACTACAATCGTTCCCATACCCGTACTCGTGTGGTCATCGAGCAGACCTTTGGCTTGTTGAAGGCACGATTTCGCTGCCTCAGCCGGTCAAGTGGGGCACTCCTCCACAGGCATGTGAAGATGGCCAAGATCATCATGGCATGTGTCATGCTGCACAATATGTGCATCTGCCGGAACGTGCCCCTGCCCTCTGACATTGAAATGATACCACCTGGTGATGATGAAGGGGACGAAGAAGATGTGGCTGGACATCATCGCGGTGCCGATGCAAAGGAGGAACGTGCTGTGCACAAGTCAGTGATTGCACAATATTAGTGGCACACATGGCAGCAGAGGGTGACATGATGGTTGGACAGAGGGCACTGGGCGTGGGGGTACATTTACACTATGCACTGTAATTGAATAAATGACACATGCGCAATGATGAATATCCACTCAGGTTTTGTTTTTCACACAACCGGTGTATTAAATGTAACAATGTAAACGTAAGAGCAAAATCCCTCCACCACCCTCACCCCCTCCTCCCACAACTCCCCCACACACCCTCACCCCCTCCCCCCACAACTCCCCCACACACACTCTCACCCCCTCTCCCTCCCCTCACAACTTCCCCACACACCCTCACCCCTCTCCCTCTCCCCCCACAAATCCCCCACACACGTCCCATTGAGTGTCCAAAGCCTACATGAGGCTGCCCTGACAATTAATTGGCACTCCCTGGTCCAGGGGGCGGCATGTCTTGCTGGCACAGGGTACAGGCCGACCTGCGGAGCAGGCTTCTTTGTGTAGAACTGGAGGAAGACAGTGTGGCCGCCTGCTGTGGTTGTGTAGCGGGATGCCCTGCCTTCATGGCATCCGCTATGCGGCCTAACACATGCCGGAGGGCCGAGACCTCCTTGCAGAGGTGGCTGGTGTTGTCAAAGAATGATTTGGCCATGGAGGCAGTGTTGTCCGTGATGGACCTGCCTAGAGCGGCTAAATCCTGATACCACTCCTCTCTGGCCAGTCTGTTGTCCTGGACAAACTCCCGCACAAGGGCAGTAAGCAGGTCAGACCGCTGCGGCCCTGCAAGTGCACCTGTGGAGGTAGTCGGCCCCTGGCTGTCCTGCCCAGCCTTCTCAGCCTCCCTAGTCGTGTATATTGGACTGAAGTGTCCCTCTGTCTGCTCCTGACCAGACTGCTCTGGGGTGGTGGCATGCTCTGTATTGAGCGATGATACTTTGGGCGATGCCAGTGGAGTTGGGGTATGGACCACTTCCGAAACATCATCCTCCATGGGGACCCAGATGTCGTCCTGTGTGTCCTCCACAGCCAGGGGGGCCGTGGCTGCCACCTCCCCAGCCAAACTCGACTCCTCAGAATGTGGTGCCTCGCATGAATCATCAGGCTGGCCAATGGGTGGAGGTGGTGGTGGTGCTTTGTCCTCCATGGGCCTTGGTGGCACCGGTGCAATGGGTACCTGGGGTGGCTTGCCTGTTGGTACACGGCACCCCCTGGGTTATCCCCTCGAGGTTGAAGGGTGGTTGCTGTCATCCCGGGACCTCTTTGAGGGTGTGGCCTGTGCAGGGGTTGCGTTCTACCCATCGCTGTCATGGTCAGTGCCTGTGGATGTTGAAGAGAGGGACGGCATGAGTCATGTTTTCATAGGCATCATACACACTTTAGGGCAATTGCTCACCCACACATTTGGGGGTAATAGGCATTTATGTTTGGATGAGCACGTTCTTTGATACATGGGTGGTTTATGCAGGCTTACGTCAGTGTCACTTATGTTGCCCAGGAGCAGCGCTATCTGACATGCATAGTATTTTGGCCAGGCACACTGTGTGACTCGTGGCATTTACATGTTTGTGTGGTATGTGTCATGTACGATATTGCCTTGCACCAGGCATCTGCATGTGTCTGGAATGCATCAGCCTACTTTGCTGGGAATGTGTGTGTGTGGGGGGGACCATGACTTGACTCTTTGAACTGACATATTGGTTGACTTTCATTAGATTTGGCATAGCAATGTTTACTTTGGACACTCACCTCCATCGCCCGATGTTGTGGCGCCACACTCCATCTTGCCAACCCCTTTGATGCCTTCCATCCCTGTCATGCTGACGCAGATGTCCTCCCATAGGGTGAGCTTGATCGGGGAACTGGGACCTCCTCCTGTTCCCATGGCCTGGCTGCGGTCCACAGAGAGGATGTTTCGTACCCTTAATCGTAGGTCATCCCAGCACTTGCGACAGTCTTTAATCATGCGTGGGGTGTTCCCCACAGCCCTGACCTTCCGTGCAACAAGTGCCCAGATCTCTTTCTTCTTAAGCACTGCCTCTCTCTTCATGTTGTTAGAGAACACTATGGCAGCATGCTCCTGCAGTGTGTCTACCAGCATCTGCAGCTCATCCTCATTGAACCTTTTTTTCCGGCTGCGGGCAGCTCCCTTCTTCAGGGCCTTAGGCATAGTGGTGTTGGAGGTGGATCTTTTGCAAAAATCAGCAGAGTCCCAGGAGTCCTGTGTGGTGAGGCTGACAATGGATTGTGTTTTTAAAGATGGCCGCCATGCTCCTTCCCGTTCCTGTGCGATGACGCTACTTCCGGTTCCGCTTATTAGCGGTGATCGTAAATAACAGTGACCGCTAATAACGGTCACCGCTATTTACGGTCACCGTTAATGCCGCACTGGACAATGTTGGTAGTGTTATGTGCGCTGTGCTTGATGCCGCTAAGGGCATTTTGGGTGCCTTTAACGGCATGGCGCAAAAGACCTTACCGGCATGGCGTAAAGCTCGTGCCCGCAAAGTCGTAATAGTCCTCTATTAGCGGACTGGTGACAGCCCAGACACGCTATTTACGCCATGCCGGTAAGGAACGGTGCTTACCTCCAAACTCGGAATGAGGGCCATACACCATAAAAGATTTGTGAAATGCTCCCTTGTTCCAATAATAACCTTTTTTAAACATAAAGTGGTGCAGATTTTGAGCTATAGCACTGGGATTAGGTGGAGCTGTCCATTAATATCTGGGAGAATATAGAAGGCTACATCTGGAAAAGAGTGTTGTGTCTCCCCCACTCTCTCCCAAACGTAATGATCCGATTTGAGTTGGGGCTCAAGTTGATGCGTTCAGCGTTTAGATGTCGGTCACTGGCCCTTTATGGGAAATTAATGTAGGGCCCCCTCCTCCTTTTGACATATTAAAATGTGATCCTATCAAAGAGATGGGTAGTTGTTTGAATTCTTGGAGAAGGGGTTGTGCTTCTTGGCTAGAAGAATTAGATATTTCGGAAGATACCCCTTTGAGTAATACTGGGCCTGTTAAACAGCAAATATTGCTTCAAGGTTGGATTGACATATTAACCGAGAGATCAAAATGTAAGCTTGCATTAAATCTGGGATTAGAAGGTAGAGGAGTAAATCAGTTACTGATGTATTTGGGAAAATTCTCTTGTCCCTGGTATCAAAACCTCTTTCTAAGACTTAGGCTGAACATTTTACCAACTAGGGAAGTCCTGGGATATAGAAGGATGTTGAGTGGTCCCAGTTGTGACTGTAGATTTTGTAGCCAGAAGCCTATGATTGAGTCACTCGAGTATCTAATAACAGATTGTTATGCCCTAAATGAGCTGCGATCGATGTATATGTACAATATTACTAAAGGTTGTCAAACGCTTTCTGCAAAGGAACAGTGGATTATGTGTTTAGTAGGGAATAATAAATCAACGATTATACAGAGGTGAGACAATTCATGGAAGAGGTGTTGGAGCTTGTAAAAAAATAAAGATGGTCTGGGAGAATTCTGGTCTTTATAGTGGTGTAATGTTATGAATTTCTGGAAACCCTTGAGCGGGATTCTATCTGCAGCTCTATCTGCATTGTCCCTAATGTACAACTGCGCCGTCGGAAAAGGGATTTGGACTGTATCTCTGACAACAATCTGGTTCAGAACCTACCGTATATACAATCCAACATGGACTGTTCAGATCATTATCTTAATTTGATGTCATGCTTGCATAAAAACTGCAATCACATTGCCCCTCTTAAAGCCCTCAAAGAAAATAGAAAGAAAAATAACCAATGATATAGTGAGAATCTTAAAAATGTAAAACAACAAAACAGGAAAAAGGAGAACATTTGGCTCAAAGTAAGAGACGAAATCTCACATCTGGCAGCCAAATCAGATTTGGCTATTTATAAAAAAAGAAAATCTGCGTGCAAAATCTCTTGTAATGCAAAAACAAATTGACCAACCTGAGAACAGACCGAAAGCACTGTTCTGTGTAATAGGACATTTTTCCACTCCAGAGAATATTAATTCTCAACTCCCAGTGTCAGTCACTGTGGTTAACAAATTGAATTGCTTGTTTCAAGAGAAAGTGAACACCATCAGAATTAACATGCTTGCCTGTCCATCCGTTATTGAGGCTGACATGAGTATTTTCCATCCACCATCTTTCTTTCTCTACTGTTGGGTATGATAAAATACTAAAATACTTGGAAAAGCTGAAACCAATGAATTTAAGCTACGACCCAATTCCAGCATATATGGCTGAACAGCATGCCTTGGCTTTTAGTGTACCTTTGGCATCTATGATAAATGCCTCATTATCACAGGGCTGTGTCCCTCTTTTCTCACACCACTGTTAAAAAATACAACATTCGACTCTAAAGTCATCTCCAATTATCATCCAATAGCCAGCCTATTATGGCCTGCCAATATCTTGGAAAAAGTGGTGATGAAACAATTTCAGGCCTTTATAGATGAAGATAAGATCTTGGACTGGTTTCAGTCAGGTTTCAGACTGGGCAACGGTACCGAGCCCGCCCTGGTGTCGGTCTGGGACGACTTGATTGCGAGATCCTAATCACAAGGTTGTCATCAGTGGCACATGTTTCAGAAGAGGCGATGACATGGTTTGTGTCCTTTCTGACTGACCGCACCCAACAGGTGAAGATGGGTGACTGCCTCTCTGAGACTGTGCCAGTTGAATGTGGGGTACCCCAGGGGTCCTCATTGTCACCTCTTTTGTTCAAAATATATATTCAAACATTGCTGAATATTCTTGAGGAATTTGGGTTGTAATACCACTCATATGCGGACGAAACCCAAATTTACGTGCGACTCACTCAACCTGCGGAAGCAGTGAACGTGGTGCTGTCTTGTGCCATTAAGATCAAGAGCTGGATGTTGAAAAATAAATGACAACTGAATCCCTCAAAAACAGAGGTTATTGTGTTAGGCGCAAAGAGGCTGGTACAGGAAATGGTTCACACTATTCTGTGCCCCTCTCTTTTTGGTGCCCCTACTAGCTATTCAGACACCGGTAAAAAAAACTCTGCTGTATCTGGCAATCTAGTATAGACTGCAATCCACAGGTCAGTCAGATGGTAATGGCTGTATATTTCCAATTGAGGCTTCTAAAACCAGTAATGTCCCTTATTGCAGAGAAGGATCGGCCAACTGTGGTTGGAATACTGACCAATGCGAGGCTGGACTACTACAATACCCTTCTTACAGGGTTTCAAAAATTCCAAATAAAGAGACTCCAGGTAGCCCACAACTCTGCCATCAGACTGATTTTTTCATTAAGTAGAAGAACCCACATTTCGCAGTATAGAAGACAAATACACTGGCTTCCAATCTCTCAGAGAATCTTGTTCAAGGTGCTCTGTCTGGTGTTTAAGTACATCCATGGATGGCACCAGCCTATTTGAGCACAAAGTTTCAGCTATATTGCCCTCAGAGACTTCTGTGCTCTTTAGACCAGCGCTTGATACTAATATTCACAAGCTACTTGTTTACATTATACAAATCCATATGCAGAGAGCGCAAAACATAATAGTCCACACTCTGTGTTCAATCTGATGTTATCTTTATGTTGAAATTATATAGTTCGTGAATTTTATCACCAATAGCCAACACGTGTTTCAACCGTTGTGGTCGTTCTCAAGGCCTTGTCACGTATTGCTTTCTTGGCATCTGATAGTATGGCAGAATAACAGAACAAAATTAGTGGTATCTTCTTCTACGTCTCTGGGGTAGTTCCCTGTGAAAAGGTCACGGGGAACTATCTCAGAGACTTAGAAGTCCAAGACTTTGAGTAGGATAAAAGAGCACATGAAGGTTGTAAGATCTCTGGTAGAGGCTCACATAGTGAAGGCACAAGAGCAAGAAAAGACCTCTTACGATACAAAGCTTTCCGTCAGATCCTTTTTGATAGGTGAAAAGGTACTCGTCTTGTTGCAAACTTCCAAAAATAAACTTGTGTCAAAGTGGCATGGACCATGCAAAGTAATAGAGCAAATGGTCCATTAGTTATAATATCTCACAACCTGACCGCTGCCTTAAAACACAAATCTATCACGTCAATTTGTTAAAAGAGTGGAAGAATATCTGACAGAGTCTCCAGCCATAATATTATCTTGTCTCTTGCCAGAGGACACAGAAAGTAAGGTCTTAATTTCATCTAAACTCAATAATAATCAGAAGCAAGATCTATATGAGCTTATCAGGCAGTATACTGATGTGTTTCGGGAAGAGCCTGGGAGGATGAAAGGTATTCATAACAATATCTGCACTCCTGTAGGTAAAGTTGTACACCTAAAACCGTATCAGTTACCTGAGTCTAGGGAGGAAACCATAATTCAGGAAGTCAAAACCATGCTAGAGGCTAACAACATTGAACCTTCTGGTAGTCCCTGGTCCTCCCCAATAGTGTTGGTGGCCAAACCTGATGGAAGTTGGAGATTCTGTATAGATATTTGCAAAGTGAATGCCATCTGTTTTTGACGCTTACCCAATGCCCTGTATCGATGATCTTATAGATCGGCCTGGTAATGCTGTATATTTGTCAACACTCGATCTCACAAAGGGATATTGGCAAATTCCTTTGCATGGAACTGATAAAGAAAAATCTTGCTGTGCCACTCCTATAGGGTTCTTTCAATTCAAAGTCCTACGTTTTGGGCTACATGGTGCTCCTGCAACATTTCAGAGACTCATGGATAAAATCTTGCAACCGTAATAGGAATATTGCAGAGCCCATATAGATGACCAATCTTCGTTCTTGCCTCTTCATACAATGTGGCCGCTTGCAACCTTCACTTCAACACAGACCGGTCTTGCATCGGTCTCCCCAACTCACCGGCTGTGTTGATCTCTCTGGCGCTGCTTTGATCCTGGAGCCAGGAACGGTACCACAGCGGCTGCTACTCCTTCCTCGACTCAGCAATGCAGGAGGCCCCCCGAGTATCTCCGACAAACAATGCAGGATTCTTCAGTCTGGTTTCCTGGCCTTACACTTTTTAATCTGAAGGATTCTGGAAAGTACTGGTTTCTTGCCGAAAGGTCGTGGGTTTTTCCTTCCTTGAGCACCCTTCTTGGTTTGCCGTCTTTCTTCCCTCGTTCAGCTGCCGTCTGGAAAATGTGTGAGCATATGGACTTTTGGGTATCGTGCATGCAATGGATGGGGATACAGAATAACTCTGACACCAAATAATCAAACCAACTCAGGAAGATGGCAAAGATACTGTTTTATTAACAATTATCTTAAACAGGGAGTTACAATGGACATCAACGGATATTCGTTTGAGCTCAATGCAAAAAATACATCAGACGTGACATCATACTACGTGGCAAATAAGAAAAACCCTTGAGGGAGTGTGATAGGTTCAAGGGGAACATCTAAGTATACTTTCTATAGGGACTGGGATTGTGATTAGCCGTCTACTGTCAGGTGGACAACTTATGTCTACCTCTTTAACACTATGAAGTACACAGTATATTGTTGGCTCTCAAACTATAAAGCCTCTGTTATACGGCCCTCTATAATTGGTTGGCATGCTCGTGCCATGTCTGGAACATTCGGTTCACTTAGCAGCACTTAAGCTCAGAACCAGGTGCCAGGTGTCATGGTTCCTATGGTACCTTTACCATTGCGCTCTCAGTTGCCTCCAAGTACTCGTTCGAGGCTACGAATGTCTGCTTCAGAACTCTGCACAGGTCTGCTTTTCGACTCCAGGATAGCAGCGTGGGGGTTGCCATGGTCACATTGTGTCTCAGGTAAACTCGGAGGAAAAGCTACATGCCCTGTGAACATACACGATCACGTGTCCACGAGACAGACAGTTCAGCATCTGCGTCGTATCCAGGGGACGACGTAGCCACAGATCTTTAAAAACCGGAAGCAGCTACTGTGGAGCTGCTTCTGATCTTCATTCGTGGACTTGCTGAAGCTTCACTTGTATTCTTTGTTACGCGTTTCCGGCTGTTTTTTTAACTCTTGGATTACTTGTTGCTGACCCTGCATTACTCGCCTGGACTTGCCTTCGGTTCCGTCTCATCTGCTTACCTCTGTCACCTGCATCTGTAATCGTACTTGGCCCGCCTACAGGTATCCTTCCTGCTGCTTGATTTTGGCTTTGTCACTGCCCGCACTTTTACCGACCTCGGCCCGTTTACTGGTTTCCTTCCTGCTGATTGATTCTGTCTTTGTCACTGTCCGTGCTGTTACCGACCTAGACTCTCCTGCTGATATCCCTCTTCCTGACTAATCTAGCTACTGACATTGCCACACTGTTGTTGACCTCAGCCTGCCTGCTTTCGATTTCTGGGGTCTTCTGGAAATCCACACACCACCCACCTGGATCGACCCTTATCACAACATCCTGCACCCCATTCCTTGGAGCCTTCCGGCACTGGGACTAGGAAGCTACACATATATAGAAGTGCCGCAACCCGACACTAGCGCAACCCTCGTTACGCTCGGGTTAGTCCCCATACTAACCTTCCCCTCCTTTGTTTTGTTCCTTTCCCTGGATCTTCTGCCAAACCAACATCCGCACTGCCCTTCTCTTCACCATCCTACTGTTGTCCTCATGGTAAGACCTGCTCCCAACTGCTTGTTCTGGGTAGGTGTGAGGAAGTATAGGAGATTTCTTGTCCAGTCTCATTTAGAAGTGTTCTTCTCTCTTGCTTTCAGGGGGCCGCTCTCTAGTCAGGGACTTTCCTCATCTCACCTCCAAGGCTTGCGGGCTGTTCCACTCAGGTTAGTGAGTAGTTGTAGTATTGTTGTTTCTTCCCTGCTGATATTGGAAAATGTTCTGATTCTGTTCTTTTATTATTCCAGCTTGGTGTCCTTCGGGCGTTTTTACGTACTCATCCTTTCAAGTGATTTACCTATCTGTCCCCTTACATTATTTGGGCAGTAGGGTGTATCATTGGGAAGGACTTATTTTGAGAGTGAAAGGCGGAGCAGGTCTGATATCAGGGGGAAGTTGTTGTTACTGTATTCTGGTGGGCCTTATGAGTGAGTATCCATTTTGATCTTACCATTCTGTTACCAGAATCGTGAAATCAGGAGCAGAGACTTCTTTATGGGAGGGAAAATGGGGCACTTGCCCCTGGCCCCCACTTTGGAGGGGACCCCAAGAAGGAGCCTTATTAAAAACAAAAGTCAGTTTCCCTAAGTCAAGAAAATTAAGCATCACTCATCAGGATTTTCTACGGTGTGCTGCTAAGGCTAAACCTATTTTCTGTCTGTTGTTGACTAGTACATTTTGTTCTGATCTTTTCATCCTGTAATGCTATGTTCACTGTGGTATACATAGTTTGTGTGGCACAACACCTGTAACTTTCTCACCTTTCTGTGTGGATTATATTGAGCATGTTCAATAGCCAACCTTGAAATACATAATGATACATTTTAGTGTCCCGATGGTTCAGAGGATAGCTCAGTGTGTTAAGCACTTGTTGCAGGGATATGCGTTCACATGCAAGATCACAATACCAAATTACAGCTAGGCCGACTGAGCGTTTCCAATGTATGAAATTGTTAAGCCTGCATGTATATGTACTTTATTCTATAGCACTCCAGGTGTTATCATCACCAATGTACCTGCACTAGATAGAGGTTGCTATATAAACTAACATAGGGCCTCATTCCACGGATGGCGGTGGACCAAGGTGCTATTAGCACCTTGGTCCATGCCGGTAAAATACCGGCAACGCCTTGGTGGAAAGGGGAATTACCGCCCTATTCCAAGGTTGGCGGGGCGGTAATTCCCCTTTCCCCTATTGCCCTTCCCCATTCCCATTTTTGCCCCATAGGGCTCTATGGGAATTGCGGTACCGTAATTAGCTCCCTGGTCCCTTTGCGGGTTGGTTTTTAACGCCTGCAAAAAGCAGGCGTTAAATTCACCAACCCGCAAAGGGACCTCGTAGTAAGGCGGTAAGGGTTTACCGGTACCGGTAAAATACCGGTACCGGTAAACCCTTACTGCCTACCGTGTAATGAGGCCCATAGCCTCGGTATGGTGATGGTCTAGAAATTGGTTTGTTTAGATGTGGAGTTGTAAAACCTAGGCAGGCACCTCCAATGATGACAATAAAGTGTTAGAGGTGCTTATGTATCCAAATTCCAGACTGTGGAACCAAAGTGTTCATGCTTGGATCCTGGCTTTGCCAGCAGACTGACAGTACTGTACTGCCTTCTATGAAAAGGTTTTCTTCTCACAGTCTTTTGCCATCGCTTGGCCAATTACCTGATCTTTCCTATCAAGTAGGCAGTTTGAGTGGAAGGAATTCTCGACAGAAGAGAGCAGACCAGATATTGCAGCCTTATTACCTGCATATTTTAAGGTCTGCTTATGTGACAACAAAATGTTTTTTTTTTTACCATTCAAAGTTTTTTCTGCACTGTTAGGAAAGATTTCCATTTCATGTGTAATTTTCCCTCCAGTTGTGTACCCCCCAACTTTTTGCTGATGTTAAACACCATACTCTGACTTTACCAGAGGAGCCCCTTCTGCTGCACCCCTCTGGGCTTTTTGCTCACTTTTTATGGGGAAACTGACATGCCCTTAAGACAGTCAGTACTGGGAGACTGTGTTTCCCTTAGTTCTTTCCAATGTTGCAACTTTTTCTGCAACCTATAACAAGTGTACAATGTACCTTCCAGTACAGTGCACTTGGGTCTATTAGTCATTTCCAAAGGTCCTAGATACTCTGAAAGGATTTTTTAGGAGAAGTGCAGATATGCCATGGACAGGGCTGGTGGCAGCTTATCCTTTCGTATATTTTTAACCCTTTCCTGCCAAGTAAACAGTGATTACCGCGTTTGGAACAAACAGGTGGCCTGGCTCCAAAATGGTTCTTTGTCCTGTCCTCTGGCCATCTTGCCCCTTCACCTTCCCCAGGTCGAGTCAACCCGGGTCAGTCCTTATTTGGGCATGCATTTTCCCGCGAAACACCAAGCTTTCGAAGGCTTCTGCATGCTTTGTGTGTATGCCTCCAGGATGTGGGCTAGGATGTTTGTTCCCAATAAAAATCCTGGGTGTCAGAGAGTCTGGAGTGTTGTCAATGCCTGGGACCACTGTGGTCCGTGATTGGTCCACGTATGGTATGCCTGTATGTGAGCAGATCTCCCATTGGGTCCTCTTCGTTCTGGCGCAAAGGAGATTCTGGATAAGAGAAGGCCCCAAACACCCATACCATGTCGATCTCTGGAGTTCTCACTGAACGAAGGATAGGATCCAAGTATCATGAAACTTAGAAGCTGAGTCGAGGAACCGCTGGTGACCCGCTGGAAGGTTTGGCACCCTGAGCCCGCTATTGTTGTCCCGTGGGACCCCTTTGCATCTGGTCCTCCTAGACGGTCTGCAAAGACACTTCAACCCATTGGAATAGAGGGACCAACTATTCTCGGCACCATCATCAAACCCTGCAAGTAAGCTCTCTCGGAAGTGTCCCTGGGCCAACCAGTGGGCTGACCAGCTTACACAGACTCTTTGCCCTGATAACACCGCCATTTCGAGGAGGCCCTCGAAACTTGGTATGTCGTTAGATCTGTGTTCAAGGCACTCTCACACCAAATTTCGTACACTTGGCTTTCCCAGGTTGGGAGTAAAGTGAGTGCGCCCGAACCAGAGTATGCGCGGTTACTGTGTCGCCCAGCCGTGGTGATGAACTTTGCAGGTGCGCTGCATTTGTGCTCTTCTTGCACCTGAAGCCTGCTGCAGTGAAACTGGCCTGATACATCCACCAGGAGCAGAGAAATTGCCACTGTCCCATTTGGGAACCATCCCTGTATCTTCGCTGCTGAAAGCCACAGAGCCACCAAATTGGCGCACTTGAACCTGCAACCGAAGTGGACTCGACTGCCGAAGTTTGGTCCGGAGTTCGCCAGGGGTCGGTGAGTAATTGTGACCCCTGAAGAGTCCCTGTTTTGTCCATTTGAACTACCGCGTGCGCCAGCAGTGCAAGTACATTTGAACAATAGGCTCAACTCTTCTTAGGGATTGGACTGCCTCTTAGTTAGGAGTGTGCTGGATGCAGAAGGGACTAAAGACTATTTGCACTGCCTGTTTCCTTCCCCTTTTAGGTTGTGGACCCATTTCATGCATTAACCCTTTAGACCCCATTGGTCTTGTATATATGTATTTAGATAGGATTGTATTGGCTTACTAGTGTGATTTGATTTGTGTGTTGAAACTCAAAGGCCTTGACATAAATTTATTTGTATTTTTAATATATATAGACCGGACTGGGAGTGATTTGTAAGTGTCCTTTACTCGGTGTGCTCCTTGAGGTCTTTCAGTCACCCTCACCCCTCCTGAGACCTAGTCTTGACTGCCGCCAAACTACCTTGATTGGTCCGGCTTGTCCGGAAGGTTACCCTGTTCCAAGAAACTAGCCTGGCATCCTGAACTTCCACCCACCAGGTCATAGTTCAGAAATCCATCTTAACATGCACATTTTTAAATACCATTGCAAAAGCCTGTGTTTGGGTTGTATTTAAAGCTTTACAATACAAAAGTGAAACCTATCTGAAATCTTTTAAGATCACATCCATTAGTATGCTGGTATTTATATAATTTCCTGATGATGGAGACAATGAAGCTAGAATCATTCCCATTTTGAATGATATGTTTCCATGACGTTTTGTTTTTTAAAATGTTTATATTGGGCTATGTGATTTTCATATTTTTCAAGTCAGTTCTGTGAAACGGCATTATTTTACTTCTAGGTAAAAACTAGAAAATACATTGGTAAAGAGCAGAAATTGTGGGTATGAATCCCAACTTCAGCTCTTAATAAATGGCCCTCATTACGATACTGGCGCTAAACCATGGCGCTATTAGCACCATGGTTGGTGCCGGTATCGTAACGAGTCCGCCAATGTTCAATGGGGAATTACCACCCCATTCCAAGGTTGGCAGGGCGGTAATTCCCCATTGAACATTGGCCCTTCCCCATTCCCATTTTTGCCACATAGGGCTCAATGGGACTGGGGAAGGCGCTAAGTACGGTACCGCAAATTGGGGTACCGTACTTAGCACCAAGGTCCCTTTGCGGGTCCCTCCTTTAACCGCTGGTCTAGACCAGCCGTTCAGGTCGGGTCCCGCAAAGGGACCTCGTTGTAAGGCGCTAATGGGTTAACGGCGCCGCAGCCTTTTACGGCTCCGTTAACCCATTAAAGCCAGGGTCGTAATGAGGCCCAATGTACGATCCTGGGTATCCCATTTCATCTTGTATTTCTTCACCTGTCAAAATTGCAAGTCCCTAAACCTTTCAAAATTGTCAGCCCTTCAGAGTGATTTTGTTCTCAGAGTATGATCTTTAAAAAAGACTCATTCATGGTTGCACGGGCTATATATAGTGTTGCTTCCTCTATAATGATAGTGAGCATTAATATATTACACACCACAGCCACCTGTTTCTTTGCTCTCAAATGGCAACACTGCTTGAAAACCATGTCCCAATTATAATCTCAGTCAGTGCGGATACAGACACCTTCCTGGTATCTTTCAATCGTCATCCACTCTCTATGCTTTGGTATGTGTAGTTTTATCTTTGCTTCCCATTGGTCATCTGTATCCATGCTTGAGCACTTTTGCTGTCTCTGGGGAAGCTAATCTCAGACTATTCTGGATGATGTGTACCTTTGTCATAAGATCTGTGTCCTGCAGTTATACTATGTCCGGTATACCTTCCACGTGGCTGCTATTGATGAAATGTTTGCTGTACATATGCTTGAACGCAAGTACCCTTGCGTAGACTGCTAATGTTGCCCTTGAAATGCTACTTGTTTATCACTCTGATTACAACATGAATGAAGAGTGTAAGGTATCTGAAAGGAATTTTACCATGCTTATTTTGATCTCTGTGAGGCAGCATATCAAGCTATGGGTGGTTATCGTGACACGGGGCCCAGCGCATTAGATATTCTATATCCCTTAATTCCTTAGATCTGTTGGAGGGGGGCCCCATAGGTGTCCGTGCCTGAGGCCCCAAAGTGCTTAAGATGGCCCTGACCCGGAGGTGGATTTGACTTTACCTCCCCATCCAATTAGCCCATCATCTCTCATCACCCATGCCTTCTGCCATGAAGATTGTCTTTGAACTTGGCCTTGTGAAGTATTCTGGTCTCTGAGAATATAAGGGAGTACAGGCTTCCACTATCGTTGTTATAGGACTCCACACTCAACTCTATTTCCATCCTTGGCTCACGTGACAGGAGACCATGATTTAGTCAATTTTGCAGCATTTGAATATCTTAAATGAATAAAACTTGGCACGTTTGGTGTTCGTTCTTTGACCTAAGCAAGGGAAGATTCAGCTTCTCACGTTCACTGCCTTCAAGAATAGATAACCGACCTTGGCTGCTTCAACTTTGATAGCAGGCCAGACAGCCTCGCCATTCGTTTCCACGATCTCAGCTTATTCTTGCTGCGACACAGTTCTCGGCTTTTCTCTCCATGGGTCCTGGCTTACTAAATTCATGACACCAAGGTCCAGTTTCTATACAATGGCAGCTTTGTCTGCAGTCTATTCACTACATATAGCCAGCTTTTAAGATTACTTAATCTACTTGCATTACAGCATATGTACAGTTATTGAAAGGCTTGCATTTTCTGCAGTGCTTCGCACAGGTGTAATCTTCTTTTGCATATGAAAGTTTACTTGATTCTTAACTTTGTCATCAGTTTCTGTAAGATCCATGCATTCTCTTCAGCCAGTATCCTTAGGACGTCATGCTCGTCTTTTGTAATGTCACCAGCTCCTCTTTTTGCTCCTTTTCCTATTCCTTCAGGGAGTTCCTCCCTCAGATATCGTCTCTTCAGGGATACATTTCAAAGAGTTTTCGCAGAGGATACCTTCTTTCGAATACTCGCTGTGGTATGGTCACAACTGTTAGTGTTATGCATGGCACAATCTCAGGCTTTCAACACATAGGCGGTAGGTGGCGGGATTTCCTGCCAAGGCATGCAGCTGCTCCTCTACTTTCCCCACTCTGGTCGAGTTCTCGACCACCTCCTCAATTGTCTCCACATCTTGATTTTTTCTCTTGTAAAAGTGTTCTTTGGAGTCCAGATCTTCATCACCCCCCTCAGAGTGCCGGATGATTTAACATGTTCATCCACACTCCAGGTCATGTAGTTGCCATGTCCATTCGGATTACAATAGACCTATCGTCGCACATACTTCTTATGATTCTTTGGATACAGAAACATTGTTCCTTCAGGTGCTACAATGCTGACCTCTATGTATTTTCTGACATCTTCATCAGTCAATTCCTTGGGTCCAAACCCATATTCGACATTGATCATGATCTTCATTCCTACTGTTTTCTTTGCTGTCCTCTTGCATTGATCGATCACTATCCTGAATACACAGAATGTTAATGTTAATGTTAATGTTAAAGGACATTTGTACCGCGCACTTTCACCACCGTAGTGGTCCCTTGGCGCTCTGGTGGCTCTGAAAGAGGAGGGGAGGTTGAGTTAGTGGGAGGAAGCAGGAAAAGTGCAAGAGAGCAGTGATGTGCTGTTGACAGCCGCAGCCCGGTGGGTCCGTTGGCTGGGCTTGGGGTGTTTTGTGGTCCGTAGTCGTCGTGTGCTGTTGTGCAAGTCTATGTGTAGTTTGTTTTGTTGTTGCATTGTTGTGAAGTTTGTGCGGATTGCTGCGTTTTAGGTTTGTGGTTGTGTTTGGTTAGAGTTTGAGAGGTGTAAGAGAGGTGTAATGCAGAGGGATGGAAATGTTAGTTGGTTGGTTAGTTGGCATTGCTGTACTTGCAATTGTGGGATTCCATCTAGGTGCGGCACCTGCTGACAGTAATCTTTCTATCTAGATTTGACACGAGCTAGGTTCATAATTCTAAGTGTGACACATGCTAACAGTCACACTTCTATTTAGATGCGACGCAAGTTAGGTTAAGAATTCTAAGTGTGGCACATGCTAACAGTCACATTTCTATCCAGATGCGACACAAGCTAGGTTAAGAATTCTAAGTGTGGTGCGTGCTGAGAATCATATATGCTAACAGTCACATTCTGAGATTCCATCTAAGAGTGGCATATGCTAACAATCACAATTCCATCTAGATGCGACGCAGGCCAGTGTTCACAATTCTATCTAAGTGTGGACATGCCAACTTTCACAATTCCATCCAAGCGTGGACATGCTAACACTCACAATTCCATCTAAGTGTGGACATGCTAACATTCACAATTCTATTTAAGTGTGGACATGCTAACAATCACAATTCCATCCAGATGCGACGCAGGCCAATGTTCACAATTCTATCTAAGTGTGGACATGCTAACAATCACAATTCCATCTAGATGCGACGCAGGCCAATGTTCACAATTCTATCTAAGTGTGGACATGCTAACAATCACCATTCTATCAAAGTGCGGACATGCTAACATTCACAATTCTAAGTGTGGACATGCTAACAATCACAATTCCATCTAGATGCAACGCAGGCCAATGTTCACAATTCTGTCTAAGTGTGGACATGCTAACATTCACAATTCTATCTAGATGCAACGCAGACCAATGTTCACAATTCTGTCTAAGTGTGGACATGCTAACAATCACAATTCTATCTAAGTGTAGACATGCTAACATTCACAATTTTATCTAAGTGTGGACATGCTAACATTCACAATTCTATCTAAGTGTGGACATGCTAACATTCACAACTCTATCCAAGTGTGGACATGCTAACAATCACAATTCCATCTAGATGCAACGCAGGCCAATCTTCACAATTCTATCCAAGCGTGGACATGCTAACATTCACAACTCTATCCAAGTGTGGACATGCTAACAATCACAATTCCATTTAGATGCGACTCAGGCCAATCTTCACAATTCTATCTAAGAGTGGACATGCTAACATTCACAATTCTATCCAAGTGTGGACATGCTAACATTCACAATTCTATCCAAGTGTGGACATGTTGACATTCACAATTCTATCCAAGCGTGGACATGCTAACATTCATAATTCCATCTAGATGCGACGCAGGCCAATGTTCACAATTCTATCTAACCGGGGACATGCTAACATTCACAATTCTATCCAAGT
This sequence comes from Ambystoma mexicanum, assembly GCF_040938575.1. Lineage (NCBI taxonomy): Eukaryota > Metazoa > Chordata > Amphibia > Caudata > Ambystomatidae > Ambystoma > Ambystoma mexicanum. The sequence continues at coordinate 45,485,670 of NC_090933.1, read as the reverse complement.
GTGGACATTCTAACATTCACAATTCTATCTAAGTGTGGACATGCCAACATTCACAACTCCATCCAAGTGTGGACATGCCAACATTCACAATTCTATCTAAGTGTGGACATGCTAGTATTATGGCACTCTATGTTATTGGTAGGTAAGATAGAGTGGCAGGGGCTTTCTGGAGTAGAGTGATTGCTCTTCTCCCCACCCATGCCACACTCACGGTTTTTGTTGGTGTCTGTTGGCTGCTGGCTTCCTTGGCATCACCTGCTGACACCTGCAGACACATCTTGGAGCCGCCAATGTAGGAGCCGCCCTTTGCCTCGGGGTCCTTCGCCGAGGGGGCTGCCGGGCAGAGGGCTGCCCTGGGGAGATGGCTTTAATGGTGTAGAAGGAGCCAGGAGGAAAGGAATAGGGGAAGAGGATGGGAACGGGGAGGTGGGGCAACGCGGGCGCCGGTACCAGGAGGCACACCGGGCCTCTGGTTCTTAAATAAAGGAGCCCTGGAGGGTCTCGTGCGGGGCCTCACTCACCTGGGGTGCTGGGTGCCGGGGTTTGCAGGGCGACTCACCTTAGGCCAGGGAATGGTGGAAATGAGGCAGAGTGCAAGGGGGATTGGCGCAGTGGGCCCACTGTTGTGGGTGACTGCGACACCAATCACGGCCAGGGAATGTCCTGAAGGCGGGATAAGGCAGGAGCCTGAGTCCGGCTGTGGCGCTCTGGGAGGCTGCGCGCCACGTGTTCTACGAACACCTTTGGGGCCCAAAATGGGGTGCTGGGTGCCGGTGTTTGCAGGGCGACTCACCTTAGGCCAGGGAATGGTGGAAATGAGGCAGAGTGCAAGGGGGATTGGCGCCGTAGGCCCACTGTTGTGGGTGACTGCGAGCACCAATCACGGCCAGGGAACGTCCTGGAGGCGGGATAAGGCAGGAGCTTGAGTCCGGCTGTGGCGCTCTGGGAGGCCGCGCTCCACGTGTTCTACGAACACCTTTGGGGCCCAAAATGGGTTGCTGGGTGCCAGGGCTTGCAGGGCGACTCACCTTAGGCCAGGGAATGGTGGAAATGAGGCAGAGTGCAAGGGGGGATTGGCGCCGTAGGCCCACTGTTGTGGGTGACTGCGAGCACCAATCACGGGCAGGGAACGTCCTGGAGGCAGGATAAGGCAGGAGCCTGAGTCCGGCTGTGGCGCTCTGGGAGGCTGCGCTCTACGTGTTCTGCGAACACCTTTGGGGCCCAAAATGGGGTGCTGGGTGCTGGGGCTTGCAGGGCGACTCACCTTAGGCCAGGGAATGGTGGAAATGAGGCAGAGTGCAAGGGGGATTGGTGCCGGAGGCCCACTGTTGTGGGTGACTGCGAGCACCAATCACAGACAGGGAACGTCCTGAAGGCGGGATAAGGCAGGAGCCTGAGTCCGGCTGTGGCGCTCTGGGAGGCTGCGCGCCACGTGTTCTACGAACACCTTTGGGGCCCAAAATGGGGTGCTGGGTGCCGGTGTTTGCAGGGCGACTCACCTTAGGCCAGGGAATGGTGGAAATGAGGCAGAGTGCAAGGGGGATTGGCGCCGTAGGCCCACTGTTGTGGGTGACTGCGAGCACCAGTCACGGCCAGGGAACATCCTGGAGGCGGGATAAGGCAGGAGCCTGAGTCCGGCTGTGGCGCTCTGGGAGGCCGCGCTTCATGTGTTCTACGAACACCTTTGGGGCCCAAAATGGGGTGCTGGGTGCCGGGGCTTGCAGGGCGACTCACCTTAGGCCAGGGAATGGTGGAAATGAGGCAGAGTGCAAGGGGGATTGGTGCCGGAGGCCCACTGTTGTGGGTGACTGCGAGCACCAATCACAGACAGGGAACGTCCTGGAGGCGGGATAAGGCAGGAGCCTGAGTCTGGCTGTGGCGCTCTGGGAGGCCGCGCTCCACATGTTCTACAAACACCTTTGGGGCCCAAAATGGGGTGCTGGGTGCCGTGACTTGCAGGGCGACTCACCTTAGGCCAGGGAATGGTGGAAATGAGGCAGAGTGCAAGGGGGATTGGCACTGTAGGCCCACTGTTGTGGGTGACTGCGAGCACCAATCATGGACAGGGAACGTCCTGGAGGCGGGATAAGGCAGGAGCCTGAGTCCGGCTGTGGCGCTCTGGGAGGCCGCCTCCACGTGTTGTACGAACACCTTTGGGGACCAAAATGGGGTTCTGGGTGCCGGGGCTTGCAGGGCGACTCACCTTAGGCCAGGGAATGGTGGAAATGAGGCAGAGTGCAAGGGGGGATTGACGCCGTAGGCCCACTGTTGTGGGTGACTACGGGCACCAATCACGGCCAGGAAACGTCCTAGAGGCGGGATAAGGCAGGAGCCTGAGTCCGGCTGTGGTGCTCTGGGAGGCCGCGCTCCACGTGTTCTACGAACACCTTTGGGGCCCAAAATGGGGTGCTGGGTGCCGGGGCTTACATGGCGACTCAGCTTAGGCCAGGGAATGGTGGAAATGAGGCAGAGTGCAAGGGAATCCAAACATCACCATCACCAATATTGCTCTGAGAAACTTGAAGATGTTTGCCATCCACTGTGGAATCCATGAGAATATGAAAGAAAACCAACTGTAATCCGTAATGTCCTCTGTCTTGTCTTCCATCTTGTTATGCAGGTTCGTTAGCAACATTATGGCCTCTGTCAAGGTCCCATTCTCGTCATCGTGAGAAGTTATGAATGTGCAACATGATGGCCCAACTTTGGCAAAAACTCCTCCTTCAGTTGCAGTGATCATATCAAGGACACATCTGTTCTGCAGGGTCATTAGTCGTATGGCCCTCAGCTCTTCCTTGATAACATTGAATCCCTTTATGGTGGTGTTGATCGTCTGCAGGAGTTCCAATCTGGTAATCTGTAGCCATTTAGCATTGGTCATCGTCTGGATCCCAGGCATAAAGATAGTTGTGAATATCGAGGAAGTCTTGGTGAATATCCTGTGCTCATATGGAATAGCACTGAAAGCTTATATCGATTTTGCTGAAAAGTCAATCTCTCTCTTTGTTTGGTTGAGAAACTTGAGTGTTTCCCTCCTCCTCAAATGGGCATCTGCCTTTGGAAATTCGCCAATTTTCAGGTCACTCTTTAGAATCACCAATGCTGGAGCATGGACAAGCACAAATGAGCACGTTCTTCCCCAATCCTTGGGCAACTTTACACAGGCTCTAGGTCCACAAGCCCAATATCGATCAATCAGAACGGCTGTCCCTGCTCCCATCCTGGAAACATCAACTGTAGTTGTGCAGCCTTTGTTATCTCCCACATGCTTCTTTCCATCTCTTCTGAAGCACAATGTTGCATTGGTCAATGGGACCACAACCATTGGACCGGATTCATCTTCTACCCATGTCATTAGATCGGCATGTTTAGCCCATGACTTCAAGCATCCATTGTTCACTCTCTGCAACTCGTGTACATATTCTGGCTTCAGTAGATGAGCTGCACAGGACATCAGTCCACCTTCCCACCCCTTCTTGGATTTCACTCGTCCATGGACGAAGAATTGAGTTTGTTCCCAACAGCCAGGCGATCCAGCTTTTTCTGTTATATCAGGGCAATCCATTCTCTTCATGTCTTCAATGATGACCTCTTCCTGTCCTGCTGTAGCATACACAAGCATCTTTCCCTCCCATATAGGTTCCTTTCCTATCTGTGTAGTCTTGATATAATCATCCTGGAATGAAAACAACCATTTCGATCTCCACCATAAAGTGGCCCAACTTCCTTGAAATTGTCCTCTGGTCATACATGCTGCAAGATGAATGAGACACTTGGCATTGTGTTCTGGGACTTCTCTGGAGATTGAAGTTTGCACTGTATTCATGGTTTAGGGGTTGTGAGCGCAGACATAGCAACTTCTTGTAATATGCACGGGCCCGTGCATTGCACACTAGTGGAATGTTGATGCATGTTCTGCAGTCAACATTCCACAGTGGCGGTTGACTTGAGGGAGCCGTGGCAGCAGGCTGCGGGGTCTCGTAATAAAGATACTTAACCACACTTACTTGTGTCAGAGTGATCGTGTCATTGGCAACAAGATTTCGGCGAGACCCTGTTCCACGTGTGCGCGGACCAGCTGTTCGGGCTCCTTGCCCATCTCCAGTGTTGTTGGCGAGAACGTGAGTCGACCAACGGTGGATTCGTCGGAGCTGTCTGCCCAACATTGAGGACAGCACCGGCCACAGGAGGGCAGTTGGTCTGCGAAAGTGGGCAAGGAGAGGAACTGTCCGGGTGCCCAGTCGGGGTACTTCAGCGGGCCAGTTCGCTGACGGCTCGCCGCGAGTAGCCGGAAGTGCCTGGAAGTTTGTGTTGCCAGCTGCCTTGTATCCGTGTTTTCATCGGAGGCAGCGATGGTGGCAGGCGGGCTCCACTTGTTGCAGGGAGTCTTTGGTTGCTCGGGTCCAGTCTGGGCCTAGGAGGGAGAGCAGCCATTGGCTTATACGGAGGCCTGCACACGGTACGCGCTTGCATGAGCAGAGCACCGGCCGCTGGCCCCGCCCCCGGCAGCGTGTCGACACTACGCTGCTCACCGCGGACTGCGGTCTCCTCAGGGAAGGAGGAGGGGCTGCGGTGGCGCTGCACGGCATGCTCTGCAATCAGCTGACTGCTGCCAACTGGCGGATGGGAGAAGGCAGGAGTGTAATACGCTCCAGCGACGCCTGCAAGTTTGAGGGGCCGCAGTTCATACTGGAGCTGAATCCGAAGGGGTGTTGGTGGTAAGGTTGGGGCACACAAATCCTGTGGTGCCCTGACGAGTGAAGGTTGGCAGCCCTGACAAGTGAAGGTTGGCATTTCTGTTGGGCTGAGCTGGGATCATTACAAGTCGGTTGTTACATCAGTGGCTGTGACTCACCCAGTGCCAGGACCTGGTTGTACTGCATACACGTGTGGGTGCACGTGCACAAGGCAGCAGGGGGAGACATCGGTCTGCTGTTACATCGGTTGGTGTTGTGACTCACCCAGTGCCAATTCTTTTTGGCGGTACTGCAGATACATGTGGGTGCACGTGCACAAGGTGACAGTTAGGTCATACTCTTCCTCAAGGGAGTGAAGAGCATTGAGTCGTGCACAGTGTTGGCAAGTTATTCTTGGGGGCATAAGGAACCAGGCAGCACATTCAGCCATGTTGCATACAGCGGCTAGGCCGCCACCTGCTTTTCTGCCTAACCCTGGAGAGCCCGTTGCTCCTTGGGAGCAGTTGGTAGATGCCTTTAAAGTATAATTGAGGGCTGCAGGCGGGGCAAAGTTCAATGATGATGAAAAGGAGGCTGCATTACTGAATTATATTGGTACTGAGGGGTTGAGAGTTTTTCGTCACCTGCCTGGAGAGAATGTAATGGTTCAAGGGGGAGGTAAGGGGGAAATGGTTGTAAGTGCCTACGAGACGGCTTTGAAGAAATTGCAAGTACGTTTTGGTAAAAGAGTTAATGTGGTTTTAGAGCGGTATAAGTTTTTCTCTAGGGCACAAGGTTCCACGGAAAGCATAGATTCATATGTTACAGCCCTACGTGCATGGCTACATGCGGGTTCCCGGGTAATGGAGAGGAACATATAAGGGATCAGATTATGATGAAGACGTCAAATCAAAAAATAAGAGAGAGATTGTGGATTGAGAGCGATCCTTCACTTGATAAGGTTTTGGAGATTGCCAGAGCAATTGAAGCCTCGAAGGCGAGTGTACAAATTGTTACTGAAAGGGATGGGAATAGGGAGATGGTGCATGCTGTGTGTCAAGGAGCAAGAAAGGTTTGGATAAAGTGGTGGTACAAGGGAACAGAGCATCTAAGGGCAAGGAGGTGTGCAAAAACTGTGGGTGGTCGAGTCACGCTGCGGATTCGAAATCCTGTCCTGCTAGCAATGTTGAATGCAGGAAATGTAAACGTACGGGCCATTTTGCACGCATGTGTAAGGGGCAGGTGGTCGCAAATATAGCTACAGAGGACTCTACCATGGGGCTAGAAGGGGCATCAAGTGGTGGTTCTAATCAGAGTGTCATATTACATGTTGAGGGATGTGGGCGGAAGGGTCCATGGGTGTCGGTATTGGTGGACCAGCATCCTGTGGATATGCTTGTGGATTCGGGGTCACCTTATACTCTGGTGTCTCCGGAGGTCTATCAAGAGGTTTTGGGTAAACAGATCTCTACTTTGTTGACTCCGGACATCAGACCATATGCTTATGGGCAGAGTTCCATCGACCTGCTGGGTTATAATTGGTCGAATTTCTCCTTCAAATGGAGGCAAACTTTGGGTAAATTGTATGTGGCTTCAAAGGGGACAAGTGTGTTGGGTTGGGATCAGCAGGCTGCGCTAAAAATATAAATTCATCCAGGTGAAAAAGAACCGGTTCTTAGTGTCATGGAGGGAACGGAAGGGGATGACATAATGGTTACTCCCACAGTGCTCATGAGTGAGTTTCCGGAGGTATTTTCAGACACTCTGGGTAAGCTTAGGGGTTTTACACATCGCATTGTGTTGAAGAAGGGTGCAGTTCCTAGAGTTCATAAAGTGAGGAGAGTGCCAGTGGCAGCAAGGGAGGCATTCAAAGCGGAATTGACTAAGTTGCAGTCAGCAGGAATAATTGAGCCTATTCAGTCCTCAGAGTGGTTGTTTCCAGTGGTTTTAGTTAAGAAGAGTGATGGCAGCATCAGAATGTGTGTAGATCTCCGGGAGCTAAATTCCAACATATGGGTGGATCGGCATCCCTTGCCAAATATTAATGAGTTGTTGTTGACGTTGGGTGAAGCTAAATATTTTTCAACTTTTGATCTGTCAACGGCGTATCATCAAATTGACCTGCATGTTGAATCTAGACCCCTTACTTCATTTGTGACTCCGTTTGGGGCATACAGATTTTGTCGCATGCCTTTTGGCCTGGCTTCGGCTGTGTTCCAGAGGCTGATGCAGCAGTTGTTTGGAGGGGTGTTGGGGGTCAGCTACTTTCAAGATGACATTTTGGTTTGGAGCAGCAGCAAGGAGCAACATGATGTAAGGGTAAGGAAGGTCATGGAGATTCTTAAGGAGAGAGGTCTGACTGTAAAATTAACAAAGTGTCAGGTGGGTGTGGAGGAGGTCACATACTTGGGACACACATTGAGTTCACAAGGTGTGAGCCCAAAAAGGGAGTTGGTACAAGTTTTGAGGGATACGCCAGCTCCGGTTAATAAGGATCAGCTAAGGGCTATTCTGGGTCTTGCGGAGTACTATGTTAAATTTGTTTCAAATTATGCTGAAAAAACGGTGGCTATGAGAGCTCTCATGAGGAAGTGTGTGAGATTTGCATGGTCTGCGGAGTGTGCAGCAGAATTTGAGTTGGTTAAAAAGGAGGTGGAGAATGCTCCATGCCTAAAGTCATTTGACCCGAAAAATAAAACTGCTTTGACTGTGGATGCAAGTGAGGTGGGTCTGGGGGCAGTGCTAGAGCAATGGACAAATGGTGAATGGGTCCCAGTGGCTTTTGCTTTGAGGACCTTGAGAGATGTGGAAACAAGGTACTCCGTAATTGAGAGAGAGACTTTGGCAGTCCTATGGGCTTCAAAACACTTCAGGACATTTTTGTGGGGCATACCCTATGTTGTCAGAACGGACCATAAACCGTTGGTGCAGGTATTTTCTACCAAGGGAGTCATGGCAGTATCCCAGAGGATTGCAAGGTGGTCAGTACAGTTACAGGATTATAATTTTTCCTTGCTGTATTTTCCGGGGAAGTTTAATGTGGTTGCGGACTGTTTGTCCCGGTTGCCAGTGGTAGAGGAGGACAGTGAAGCAGGAGAAGTAAAAGAGGATGATTTGCAGGAGTGTCAGGTTGCTTTGGTGGCTTCTGCTGTGGAGAAGTCGTTGTGGGATCGGGAGTGTGAGGCTGATCTTGAGTTAAAGTGGATTAAGGAAGGTCTGGTTAAGGGGTGGCACACCGTTAAGGACAGGCCGGAAGGGAAAGCGTATGTTCAGGTTCTGCATGAATTAGCCGATGGTCCCTGGGGTGTGTCTAGGGGTAGAAGGTTGGTACCGCCTGTAAGTCTGAGGGGAAGAATGTTGGAATTGGCACATGTTGGTCATTTGGGCCGATCTTTGACCAAAAGGAGACTGAGAGAGGAGTATTGGTGGCCGTCAATGGACAAGGATGTGGAGCAAGTGGTGAAAGATTGTCAGGCATGTTCTGTCAGCGATAAGAGCAAGGTACTGCATCCACAACCTGTGCATCCTGTAGAGGTTCCAGAGCAGGTATGGTCGAAATTGGCTTTGGTCATCATGGGTCCGTTTGACTGTTTAGAGCCTGAGTCCAGATATATGTTGGTATTGGTGGATTACACGTTCAGGTGGATTGAGGTGGTGGCGTGTGCCTGTGTTACAACCAATTCTGTTATTGATTTTTTGAGGAAAGTATTTGATCGTGAGGGATTACCTGCAAGTTTAGTTACTGATAATGGGGTGCAGTTCACTTCTAGAGCCATGAGAGAATTTTTGCAACAGCATGCCATTTCTCATTATAGGACAGCTCTGTATAATCCTTCTGCGAATGGATTAGTTGAGAGGGCCAATGGTACGATTAAGTCAGCCATTCAATTGGCTTTGGCCAATGGTTTGGATTGGCAGGAAGTTGTGACACAATACCTGGCTGCATATAGGAGAACCCCTGCCATGCTTACGGGAAGATCTCCATTTGAACTAATGAGGGGCAGGAAGGCAGGTACAATGTTGAGAGCCCTGGCTATGGGTGGGGGTGGACCATGTGATATGGATTTGCGAGCTATTCATCGCAGCATTTTGGAGCGCCAGCAGACCACGGTGTCCTCACAAAAGTCTAGGAAGGAGTTGAATGTTAAGCCTGGGGATGAAGTGCATATAAAGAATCCTAGGATAGTTCATAAAGGATACAGCACTTTTATGCCCTCAAGGAGAGTTGTTAAAGTCGGAAAAGGGAATGTGCACTTGGAGGATGGCTCTGTCTGGAGTAAGCGACGGGTAGTGGTGGATGGCTGCAAACGAGTGGACAGGGCAGGTGTGGAATCGGATGGGGAATCACAGGAAACAGTGCTGGATTATGATCCTATGGGTTCACAAGCCATCAGGTTTGAACAGGAAGAGGTTGTCCCAATTCCAGGTCCTGTTGGTCCCGAGGTGAATGTGGAATGTCAAAATGCTATGGATCGGCAACCTGATGCAGGACAACAAAGGGGTCGTGCGGGTAGGAGCTGTGGTCCTCCCATAAGATTTAGAGATTACATTTGTTAAGGGTAAAAGAACATTTAATTGCACCCATGTTATTGGTATTTATCTAGCTGTGAAAGTTGCATTTAAGACATGTCATGTAATATTTTTGTTAATTTTCCATTGTTCAATTTGGTGTTAATGTTTTCTATTATCCAAGGGAAGAGGATATGTTGTAATATGCACGGGCCCGTGCATTGGCACACTAGTGGAATGTTGATGCATGTTCTGCAGTCAACATTCCACAGTGGCGGTTGACTTGAGGGAGCCGTGGCAGCAGGCTGCGGGGTCTCGTAATAAAGATACTTAACCACACTTACTTGGGTCGGAGTGATCGCGTCACAACTCTCCATAGATGTTTTTCCCCACTTCCCTTATGTGCTGGTACCACATGTTATTACCCAAGTATGCTGCATTATCTAGAAATGTATTTATCCCCTCATTATCTTCCTCTACATCTCTCCTGTGTCTTTTAGAAGCCTTGTACCATTCATGAAGTATATCAAAGCAAGTTCCCATAGTAGGAAGAAAGATAGAGACCTCTACCTCAGTGGAAGTACTAACATGATAGAGACTGAAACAAAGAGAGTAATCATACAGACATATATTATGCACAAAAACATAGGCATCCATCTCTCGCGCCATCTTTGTACATGTTGCACTTGTTCATTCTCTAGAACCGTGCTGGCTTCTACACTTCTCATATTTAATACAATCATCAAATTTCTTTACACTTGCAACTGTAAAATTTGCACAGTTATTGCGATGAGAAGCCTTCTTAACCCTCGGCCATTTTTAGGATCCAGTAGAAAAGTGTGAATATCAACGTCCCATCTGACAAGAGCAGGATAAGCTTGAAGTATACACAGCAAAAGTCTGGATACTGATCTTGCTTCCAATTTCTGATCAAGAACTGGCGTTTAGGCATAACTTTGATACTTCAATGTGTTTCGAAAAGTTAATTTTCCGAATTCCTGAAATTCTCGACAAGTCCTAGCACTCCTGCTAAAATAGCTATGAGGAGTGTCCACTGAATTTCAGTTCAAGATAAATCTGTAGCATCCACAGGTAGTTGCTTTATCGATCGTGTCTGTACACGCTGACATTCTTCTTCTTGCTTTGCTTCTGGATCAGCAACGGCGAGAGGACGGGTCTCACCTTAATAGGCTTTTTTACGTCAACCATGGGTTCCGGAGAAGAAGAGATGATTGCCGGTTCTGCGACAGGATGGCCTTAATTGAAGAGCCTGGGCTACAACCTAACCCATGCCTCCTCACTTGAGGGAACTCTTTTTTTATGATACACCCCTCTGCTGGAGAAATAATGGACTGCCAGAGGAATAAATCACACAAAAGAGTGGGGAGAACAACTGCCATGTAACAAGGCTGCAAGAAAAGACAAGATGATTAGCATACAGTGTGAGCAAGAACAAAGCTCCTTTCTAGGAGAAGGAAAAGCACCTGCCTAGGCACTGTACTGTTCCAGAATGGATGTGAAGTGTGATCAGGACCTCCTCCCCTCAAGGACCTAGAAGACAGTGTTTAGAATTACCCCCTGAATAACATGCGGAAGAAAACAATACAAAATTGAATGACACTTCCTTACCGGGTGCAGGTTTAAGGAGCAGGTGTAAGGGAAGAATCGAAGAATTGAGTCAAACCAACGAGAGGGATAAAACAATAAATGGCTAGTTAGTAAGGGACTCTATGCCAGAACGACAAGAGGGCCACGCTAGAACCGGGATGGTGCACAAGGAGGTACTTACAGCGCGTCCTGGATGTGCATAGTATCCAAATACAAATGGAAGTCCTTCCAAGGGAACGTGGATGGCAGTAGCTGAGTGTCCAAGTAGGATGTGATACCGTCAAGGAGGAGCAGGTAGACACGGGGCGGTTGAATCAGTAGGCAGTGAGTATCAAGATAAGCACTGGTAGTGCAGGATGAGGTGGTCTGTGTAGCGGCCGGAGTCAACACCCAGGAATGAAGGGTGAGCCCTGGGAATGGAAGTAGAGGCAGTCTGTGTAGCGAGTCAGAGTCAGAAATAAGAAATAAAGTAAAAACTGGGGCCGGAGGCAGAGGCAGTCTTTATAGCAGGCCAGGGTGGGAAACCAGGTAATCAAGGAGAATACCGAGACCAAAGGCAAAGGAAGTCCGTGTAGCGGGCCATGTCAGGAACCAGGAATTCAAAATGAGAGCTGAAACAGGGGTGCAAGGCAGTCTGTTTAAAGGTGTGCAGGATCAGAACCAAGGAGAAAGAGTCAGCACTAGTACCAGAGGCAAGAGCAATCTGTTTCAGCAGGCCGGGTCAAAAGGAAGAATTGGACCGGAGCACTGGTAACAATGGAAGTAGCTGCAATCAGAAGCAGTAAGCTCCTGTTCTGTTAGGCATTTAAAGCGTCGCTGGAGGTGGGACCGATGGCAGCGGGCAGCTGACTCTGCTCACATGAGAGCGTGGACGCGTTGCCTTGACAACGGCTCTCCAAAATGTCAACGTCGCTGCTGCTTGCCTCCAGGGCAGCTTCCAATGATGGAGAAATGGAGTGACGACATGCCGGTTCTTAAGCATGATGGATCTTGTTTTGTGCAGCCGTGGAGGCCAAGGAAGGGGAGTTGTAACAGGTGCCAATAGTAGTTGGCTTGGGTTGGGCGTTGAAATGCCTTTCTCTGTGTTCTGAGACCAACCACCCTTGCACATGACTTGATCTGAAATGAGAGAGATGTTAGAGGTCATACATGCCAAATAGTTGTGCAATTCCTCACCTAAAGTTTTAGCTACACATTGGGCATCACTTCTACTCCTAGATGGAGGTGTAAGGGGCTTTCTCATATGCCGCCTTGTCACTAGTTCATGAGGGGTGAGGTGGTGGTCTGATCCTGGCTGATTCCGAAGGGCATGTAAAGCTAGGGGTAGGGAATATAGCCATCCCTTCTTTAAAGTCAATTAAATCTTGGCAATCCTTTCTTTAAGGAGGCCATTGAATCTGTCACATATCCTGTTTGCTTACGGGTGAAAAGCAGAAGAAATCTTCTGCTTTATATTCAAAAAAAGCCCTATTTGTTCAAATATCTCATTACCAAAATGTGGGCCATTGTCGGCGCTCAGCACTTCACACACACCCCATCTCGGGAAGAAGAAAACTTCTGCTTTATATTCAATAGAAGCCCTATTTGTTCAAATATCTCATTAACAAAATGTGGGCCATTGTCGGCGCTCAGCACTTCACACACACCCCATCTCGGGAAAACGCTGTGCACTAAAAACTTCACTGCGCAAGTGGCATCAGGGTGTATACATGGACCTCCCTCGATCCACCTAGAGAAGGCACACACCATCACTAATATATACCTATATCCATTACATACTTGCAGCATATCGACATAGTCGATATATAAATGCTGAAATGGACCATTCAGTCGAGGTATTACCCCTCTAATTGGTCTCAGTGTATGACCAGCTGTAAACTTTTGACACACGATGCAGTTTACCAAAAATAGTGCAACGTGCTCCAACAAATTCAGAATGAACCAGTCTTCCTCAAATGTAGCAGCAAGACTCTCCCTAGTTACATGCGCAGGGTAATGCAGTTGTTCAAGCGTGACCTTTAATAATGCTACAGGCATCACCGGCTTTCCAGTGGTGTCTTGTCACCATAATGCTTCTGTGGGCAATAAAGAACACCCCCTTTGTTTCCACAATTCCTGCTCTTCCTGTGGTGCACTCCCTTGAATCTCCATTAGTTGGGTTATCAATAATGTATTAAACCCTTCTTGCACTAACATGGTTGTAACTACTTTTTCTTTAATACTCTCAGCCTCAAAACTCAGAATATCTGGGGAATATGCAACTTTGTTCCCGCAAGAGATAAAATCTGTTCGCTTAGTATGCACTGCGCATTTAATGACCGCTATGGCCACTGGGAGTTGTAGTGCCTTAATAAGCCTGTCCAATAAGAATGCGTGCTGCACTGGAGTGCCGTCCGCACGGAGGTAGCCTCTCCTTTTCCAACCTGCTAATCCTGTGGGTATGGTTGACATCAGGTAGGCGGAGTCACTGTAGACTGTCGCTTCCTGCCCTTTGTGTTTCTTGAGCGCGACAAACAGTGCTACTAATTCTGCTGTTTGTGCTGAAAAGTGAGCCGGTAACCTTGCACTTGTTACAACTTCAAATTCTCCATTTAATCTGTGTCTCAGTACCGTGGCACCTGAATGCCTTTCCTCACTAGTCTGCTAAATTTTCGAAGAACCATCAATAAAGAGAATTTCCCCTCCCGCCAAAGCCTTCTCCTTCACTCGGGGTATATCATCATAAAATTCAACGTAATTAGCACAGTCATACACATGATCGCCTTCTTCTATTGGCTCAGCTATAAACGTGGCAGGATTCACTATTTTACATCTAACAATCTTAATCGTTGGATTAGAAATCATTAACTCATAAACTGAAGCTCTTTGGGATGTCAATGAGCCTTTGGGTTTCTCTAAAATGGCAAATAGAGCATGCTCCACGAAGAGAGTCATAGAGCAGCCCATAACAATAGTTGTAGAATTCTCAATCGCGAATGCGTCGGCAGCCAAAGATTGTTCGCAAGGAAAGTGTCCTCTCATAACTGGATCTAAAATCCCACTGTAATACGCTAAAGGCTTGCACCCCAATGTAGTTCTCTGTGTAAGCACTGCTGTCATGACGGTCCCATACAATTCCTCAGCATAACTGGGAATTCCTAAAACAGGGGCTGTACAAATTGTTTTTTTCAGCTCCTCAAACCCTTGCTCCATTTCTTCAATCCATTCTATTTTTACTTTATCCACTTGTGCTTTCTTTAAAGCTTGTAAAAGGTGTCTTGTGTATGCACTGTAATCAAACACCCAGGCTCTAACATAGTTGCATAACCCCAAAAACTGTTGCATCTGTTTCACTGTGGTTGGCTTTGGCGTTTTCATAATCGCTTCAGCTCTTTCAGGTGTCACCTCCTTTCCTTAATGGGAAATCAGCTGAACTATGTATAACACCTCTTCATGGCAGTATTGTAGTTTGTCCTTGTCTACCATATATCCTTTGTCTTCTACAATAGTCATCAACTGAATAGACTCTTGTCTGCACTCATCTTCCGTGGTGCTACAATTTAAAATATCATCAACGTACTGTATCACTGCACTCTTAAGATCAATGTTGCCTAAATCCATCTGTAGAACTCTGTTAAATATTGATGGGGACTCACAGTACCCCTGGAGCAAACAAGTATTTTTCAGTCGGGTTTGGCAAAATGTAAAGGAAGTCAAGTCTTGAGAGACTTTGTGCAACTGTGTTGAAAAAAACGCATCTTTCAAATCGATCACCATGAAATATCGAGCTTCCAACGGGATACTGCATATTATTGTTGCCAGATTAGGAACTAGAGGAAACTTTGCATCTACAATCTGGTTAATCGGTCTCATATCTTGTATAAATCTCCACGACCCTCCTTTAGATTTTTTTATAGGATACACTGCGGTATTACACGATGATTACCGAACGCACCAGTATCCCTTGTTTCATCAATGCTGAAATGGTCTGAAATATACCTTTATCAGCCTCTCAAGACATGGGGTACTGTTTTGATCGATGTAAAATCACTCCTGGTTTAAGCTTTATTTTAACTTCCCCTGTTCCCTTCAATAAACCTATGTCTATGTCATAAGGGCCTGTTGTCCAAAGAGGACATGTGGCACATTCTCTGATTCTTCCTGAAAAAATGCTGGACGTTGCCGCATTATCGCCATTCACTGTGGGACTTCCCTTTTCTCTGTTCTTATCCAGTATGTGATGCTCATAAAGAACACCACTACATCGTCTGTTTGGTCGTCTCTGAACTTGTCGGCATCAGTTATGTCAGTCAATCTATACCCTTCCTCGAAAGCTATTACTGACCTCCATGGTCTACTCTCATTGTCTACTCCTTCGAGCATTGCCATTTCCCTTCATACTATGTCTGCTTCTAATTCTATAGGGATAATCTTCCCACCTCTTTGTCCATAGGTATTCGTGGTCTAAACAAAAACTCATCAGTTATCATAACAATTCTTCCCGCCAAGCCAGGTAGCCATGTCAATAGAATGCTCTCTCCATGTGGAATAATCTCTGGATACTGGAACAACTCACAGATCCACTTGCCCTGTGAAAGGCAGTATAAATGTGCCCACATTGGATAGTGCATTTCTGGAGTGGAGCACACTATCCCTTGATCAGTGAATGATATGGTCATGTTAAGTTTTGTCATGAAATCTCTTCCCAAAATGTTAACTGGTGACTGTAGTGAATATAACAAAGGAACAGACATGTCACACTCTCCTATAGAGACTGGTAATTCATTGGTTAAAGGAACTCAACTTGTTGCTCCAGAGAACCCTTGAGCATTCATAGCAATTCCCGACATTGGATATTTTCCCTATCGTATAAATGAACGAGCAGCCCCAGAGTCTACTAAAACAGGAAAAGATTTGTCTACTATCGTCACATCGACCCTTGGTTTCTCTTGTGGGTCTGGTATCACAGATAGTACTGAACACATCAAGTCACCCTGTGAGCTGTCCTATTGTGGGTACAGGCTCATCCCAGTCAATTTCCTCCTACCACAGTGACACCTCCTATTCTGGGTGTCAGCACTTGTCCAGTGTCTGCATACTAGTGTGTCGGCATAGAGGCTTGTTGCGACTGCCCGTGTAGTGGATTCATTTGCACTCGCTCTTGTTGCGGTACCTGCTGTACTCGCAACGCTTGTGTGTGATAAAATGTGTGATCTTGGGCAAACCCTTCCCTAGTTTATGTGCTTTATGGTGGAGGATAAGCTGTCCCCCCTCTTGAAAATTGACAATTCTGTACATTCCTTTGGCTTCCAAATACACGTGCAATATGCCCTGTCATCCCACAAGTCCCACATACTGGGGCTGCCCGTCTGACAATTCCCCCTTGGTTATATCCTCCCTGGGTACTCTGATTCTCATTCTGTGTATTCTGAAACCCACCTTGATTATTTTGGAATCCACCTTCTCTTCCTCTATAGCCCATACCTCTGCCTCATGGCACAAACCCGTATCCACCTTGATCCATCGGGCACTGATTACTCGCCTGCGATGTACCTATTGCTTCCGGCATTCCCAATCCTTCTCCACTTGTCAATACCGCCTCTTCTATGGCAGGTTTAGACAATATTTCATGAACTAACTTGGCTTCCTCGATTTTCCTAGTCTCATCTTACTTCCTATTTTTCTCTTCTAATAAGCGACAATGGTGTACTGTCGTCAGCTGTATCTCAGCCCATGCTTTTGCTTCCATCGCTACTTGTTTTTTCATCTGCCTCTGTACTAGCTCAGTCAACCCCTGGCATTAATTGTGGTAAAATAATGCTACTGTCTCTTCCCATGGCACGCGAGTTTCAAGTTTCCATTTCTCCTGAATGTCCTTAAAGTAAGCAATATGGTCTTCATCTTCCTTCATCTTCCGTATCATAATTTCACCCATATCTGACGTATCGGGGTACTGTACCCTGAGAGCCTTCCACGCGTCTGCTCTACAATTATTAAACGGCCCTCCATCATGCACTTTGTTTTGTGCTGTCACACTTGAATATCCTCCATATGTCATCGGCTCTTTCCCAAGAATAGCTGCCAGAAGACCTTTTATGTCCCCTATGGTCAGCGCGTTTCCTCCTATAATTTTTTCTAATTCATATATCCATTTCCCAGTGCCCGGAGTCAAACTCAGGAGCTTACACCTTAAATTATCCTTGTCCATCTGAGGCCATGGAATATAATGAGATCTTTTTCCCCCATTTTCCAATAAGAGAAACTGGGTGAACCCCAACCCAAGGTTGTCTCCCATCATTAGTCTATCCATGGTAGGGCCAATCAGCCGTCTGTCTGTCTCCTTGTCAGTAACAACCTTAACCTGTTCACATATGGCAGCGATTCTCCCTTCTAATGATACGATCATCCTCGGGAATGCTCTGGATATGCTAAGGGATATGGCATTCTATACTTAGGTTGTTCCAGATCCGACCATCTTACTTCTTTATCCATTTGCAGGCTTCATTCAGGGGTGCACACACTCCCTCTTTCGACTCCAAGGGCCTCATTACGACCCAGGCGCTAATGGGTTAACGGCACCATAAAAGGCTGCGGCGCCGTTAACCTATTAGCACCTAATTACGAGGTCCCTTTGCGGGACCTGACCTTAACGGCTGGTGTAGACCAGCGGTTAAAGTAGGGACCCGCAAAGGGACCTTGGTGCTAATTACGGTGCCGCAATATGCGGCACAGTACTTAGCGCCTTCCCCATTCCCATTGAGCCCTATGGGGCAAAAATGGGAATGGGGAAGGGCCATGGAGGAAGGGGGAATTACCGCCCCACCAACCTTGTAATGGGGTGGTAATTCCCCCTTTCTCCATGGGGGAGTCGGTAACTTACCGGCATGGACCATGGTGCTAATAGCACCATGGTCTTCCGCCAGGGTCGTAATGAGGCCCCAAGACTGGATTCTCTTTCATCGTCTGACATGTCTTGTCCCCAACTACTATTACCTTCCTCACCGTTGTCTAAGTTCAGTCTGCTTAAGGAGAATGCTCTACGTCCATGACTGAACAGAATTTCTTCTTCGCTTTGTGATTGAAATACTAGGGATTGATCCCTCTTCCCTCAAATTCCATACTTGCTACCTTCCTTTAATTCCTGATAAGCCTTATCAATCTTTTCTCCAATGTTCACCGCTTCAAAGCTATCTTCTTCCAATACCACTCGAGATGTTGTTGGCATTACTTCCTTCATAAGAGGAATCTCTATTCTGTCCCATCGTATTTCTGGGCTTGGCCCTACTGGTTCCTTACGAACGAGACTGGTATCAAGTCCCTGCTATCTTCTTTTTCGTTCTATTTCTTCATCTAGTTATCTTCGCTTTCTCGCATCTCTTCTAATTCTTTCTTTGCCTTGCCTTCGTTCTTCTCGCATTACTCTTTCCCTTCTTTACTGTTCTTTCTATCGACTCTATAATCTTTTGTCCTTAGTCTTTGCGCTTCCTCCTCTTCTCTCTTCCTTTCTCTTCTATCCCTATCGCTTATTGCTCTCTGTCTATTGTCATACTTTCTTTGTTCTTCTCCCTGTTCTTCTTTTTTCTCCTCCTGATATATCTGTTCTCGTTGCTCCCTGTTCTTCCTTTTCTGCTTGTCTCCTTTCAATCTCTTCTCTCATTCTATGTCTTTTCTTTCTTGTTTGGTCTTATATTCTCTTTGCCTAACTTCCTTGATGCTTTTCCCATCTATTTTAAGTAATATCTGTCCACCCATCCATTCGTTCTGCATGAGCGCTATGTCATCAGCTTTATTCTTCTCTCCTTTCCATCTCTTAATATCCTTATCTATTTCTGCCAACAGATTCGACCGCTTGCTCCTTTCGTCTTTGTCTTGTATTATCTTATAGATCTCTTATAGGTCACCATCCCTCCCTGGAGGGAAACACTGTAATGCAGCCCAGCCACAGCTCTAGGATGGCCAAGGGTGCTGCCCATAACTTTGGGCATCAGCCCCGCACGTGGGTCGGCCACCCCTCAGCCCAGAGTTGGTCATCGGACGACCAGCAGGGTCCCCACCCTTCCCCGAAGAGAGAAACTGTAATGCGACATGGCCAGAGTTTCAGGACAGGTGAGGCTATGGCCCCCAGCCTTGAGCGCCTGTCTCCCATGTGGGGTGCGCATTCCAAGGTTCAGCGGTGGTCACAGGGAGCCCCGGCAGGGTCCCCATCCCTCCCCAAAGGGAAAAGCTGTAACTCTGCATGGCCAGAGCTCCAGGACAGCCAAGAGTACTGCCCCCAGCCTTGAGTGCCTGTCTACGATGTGGGTCACCTGTTCCCAGGCACAGCAGCATTCCCAGGGACCCCCGGCAGGATCCCCATCCCTCCCTGGAGGGAAAAGTTGTAATGCAGCCCAGCCAGAGCTCTAGGAGGACTGGGGGTGCTGCCCCTGGCCTTGGGTGTCTGCCTCGCACATTGGTCGACTGTCCCCCCGCTCAGCGGTGGTCCTGGGTTGTCCCGGCAGGGTTCCCATCCCTCCCTGGAGGGACAACTGTAATGGGGCATGGCCAGAGCGCCAGGACAGTTGGGGGTGCTGCACCTGGCCTTGGGGGATCTGCCTCTGATGTGGGTCGAGCGTTCCCAAACCCAGCAGCGTTCCCAAGGGAGCCCTGGCAGGGTCCCCATCCCTCTCCGGAGGAAAAAGCTATAACACAGCTCAGCCAAATATCTAGGACGGCCGAGGGTGTTGCCCCTGGCCTTGGACGCCTGTCTCCAATGTCGGTTGACCATCTGCAAGTACAGCAGTGGCCCCACAGAGCCCCGGCATGCTCCCCATCCATCCCCGGAGAAATAACCTGTAACTCAGCTCATCCAGAGCTCTAGGACGGGTGAGGGTGCTGTCCTGGTCCTTGGGCATCTGCCTCACACGTGGGTAGATTGCCCCCCATCCCACCGGCGGTCATGGGCTGACCCAGCAGGGTCCCTGTCCCACCCCAGAGGGAAAAGCTGTAACGTGGCATGGTGAGAGCTCCAGGACAGCCGAGGGTACTGCCGGCAGCCTTGGGTGCCTGTCTCCCATGTGGGTTGTGTGTCCCCAGGCCCAGCGGTGGTCCCAGGGAGCCCTGGCAGTATCACCATCCCTCCTGGGAGGGAAAAGCTGTAATGCAGCCCAGCCAGAGCTCTAGGACGGCCAATGGTGCTGCCTCTGGCCTTGGGTGTCTGACATGCACATGGGTCGACTGCCCCCCAGCTCAGCAGCAGTCGCAGCGAGCCCCAGTAGTGTCCACATCTCTCCCCGGAGGGAAAAGCTTTAACCCAGCCCAGCCAGAGGTCTAGGACGGCGGGGGTGCTGTCCACGGCCCTGGACAGCTGCCTTGCACATGGGTAGACCACCCCCCAGCCCAGCGGAGGTCATCGGACGGCCCGGCAGGGTCCCCGTCCCTCCCCAGAGGGAAAAGTTGTAACACGGCAGAGCCAGAGCTCCAGGATAGCTGAGGGTACTGCCCGCGACCTTGAATGCCTGTCTCCCCAGGCCCAGCAGCAGTCCAAGGTAGCCCTGGCAGGGTCGCCATCCCTCCCGGGAGGGAAAAGCTGAAAGGCAGCCCAGCCAGAGCTCTAGGACGACCGAGGGTGCTGCCCCCGGCCTTGGGTGTTTTCCTTGCACGGCGGCGGTCCCAGGGAGCCACAGCAGGGTCCCCATCCCTTCCCAGATGGAAAAGATCTAACGTGGCCCAGGCAGAGATCCAGGAGGGTACTGCGACAGGCAACGGGCGAAACAGCCCCCTAACTCGAAAATCTTTTCCCTGGTGGCTTAGTGCTCCTTACTGCTTCCCAGGGTTGGCAAAATGGGACCAGACCCTCAATTGTGCCCCCAAGGGAAACAGAAAATATCTGCTCCTCCATGGGGGATTCCTGAGGGGGTTGGCCTAGAGCCAGCCCCTGATGCCCCCAAGTGTGCCTCTGGCAACATTTCCCTATGTTGTTTTGCCTTCCTTGGGGGCAAATGGGTGGGTGGAGAATTGGCCTTGTGGGGAGGGGGCACCCATGGAACACGTGTCTGTGGATGGACAGCCTGAACGTCTCCTGAATTAGAGGCCTAATCCAGTATGCGTCATGCAGCAGAACAATAGGGAACCACTTTATGCACCTGCTGCTAGGGTATGGCTGTCCACCTGTTACTTGCGTTTGTCCGGCTGTAGTAAGCCCCTACCACGTTTTGTTTGACCTTATAAAATACAGCAGGTGATTAATCCAGTCTCCTACGGGCTGGCATTACCTATGATGGCTCTGCTGATGAGTATGGGGTCCAGACCATTTTGGAATCCAGCCGTTGTAGAGGTTGTCTCCAGTATCTGATTGACTGGAAAGGCTAAGGCCCTGAAGAAAGAACATGGAAAACCTGCTGGCAATATACATGCACCACAGCTCGTTGCTCCATTCCATCGGGAACACCCTGAATGCCTGTGGGGCCCGTGGGCTTTGGAGTGGGGATCTGTCAGGGGCTTGGTTCCCAGAGGCTCCCAACTTACCTGTTGAGTTCCTCGTCACACTCAGTGCACCCGTCGGGGCCCCAAAATGTGGGTCTACAGAATACATGCCAATCCTCCCGATTTAGGCTGCAGACTCCCGATATTTTCTATGAAAAATATTGTTATTTTTCACATTCTCCTGCTGAAAATAAATCTTTGCCCAATGCAGTCCTATAGCAAAAATGTAGTCCCCCGATTTTTTGGACGAATTCTCCCTCCCAGGTAGGTCAGAATGTTGGCATGTATGGTCTACAGCGGCGTTACCCGCTGCTCCCTTCTCAGCTGGATTGGATTCTGGACTCTGGACTCTGGATTACCCCTATTAGATTTCGACATTTTGGACTTGTGACTGTTGCCTGGATTTTGCCCCCTTTTGGATTTGGAGACTGTTTTTGGATCTGGAACTTTCCCTGACTCTTCCACCCTTTTCCTTAATTGCGCTCTTGCATGCCCGGTAGCTTCCATACAGGAAGGAGGGTACCGGGGGGAATGCAAATCGTTTCCCCCGGGGTGTTTTTGGGCACTGCACGCACTGGCCTGTGTGCAGAGCGCCTCTGGGGATATTTTTAGGGGGCAGGGACAGTTCGGGAGCAAGCGACAGTTCGGACGAACGTTTGTCCCGAGTTGCTGCTCCCGAGCCTTCCATGTGTTGGGCCTGGACCGCTAGAAAGTTGGAGGTAGGGACTTAGTATATATTTGTATGTTTCAGTGAGCGGGTAGGTAGAGAGTGCAGGCTTAATTAAAGTATGAATTCTATATAGCCGGGGTACTGTAAATAAAGTACCCCCAATTACCTGGCTGGATCCACATCTCGGGCCCGGCAGGAGCTGCGCACTCGCTCTTTACGTGTGTGGCCATCCGGGTTAGTAGTGGGGATTATCACCGGCATCGTGGTGCCCGGCAGGACCTGCGAACCATTTAGGTGCCGGGTGGCCGGTAGGGTTGTTTGGGGGGGATTTTTGGCGGTCGGCGGGCACATTTTCAGCCTGGCTGACGAGGGTCACGGCCTGCGGGGGAAGGACTGACTGAGGAGAAGGAGAGCAGGCAAGCCGGAAAGCTACATTAATGAGCTTCGCCGCACATTTTCCTTCCCGACCTGCGCTTTGTGTGTGGTTTTGTCGGTGATCCACCAGAGGGCAGGGCAGTGCCCTTAAAGGGCCCTGCACGTTTCTCTTTTGCTTTACTGGCTCATAGCATACCAGGACTTCTTCAACAATAACTAATTAGTGTGGGGGCGGGTGCAACGGATAATTTATAAAAAATAAATAAAAATAAATAAATAAATAAAAGAATAATTAGAAACTCTTAAGTGGGGATTTATACAGGTCTCAGTTAAACCGGGCAATTTGCATCTCATAATAGGACAGGACTTTTATACGGGTTTCAGTAAGGAGCCTGTTAATTCCTATGCCCAGATATTAGGGCAGGCCACAGCCCACGCAGGGAAACATTGGGCCAGGGGGGCTAGCTTGGTTGGTAGCGCATCAAAGGGCAGTAGCATTGAAGTTAATTATTTCAGGTGCAACAGGATGGCAGGGCGAGGATCTGGGAACAAGGGCTTGGTGGATGCCCAAGCATTGAGGGAGGCTCTGGATATTATCAGCAGGGCGTCCAAAGCCCAGCTCGAAGGGGCAGTGGGGGAAGTTACAGGGGAGAAGGGGGCCAGTAAGGGGAGGCCGCAGAGCAGCAGCAGATGGGGTACTCGCCACAGTGGTGACTTGTAGCCCTGCGGCAGGTAAGGTGGGTATGGGATAAGGGGGTCAGAAGGAGCAGAGGTGAGATACCCAGGAGAGCGGCCAGGAGGAGGGGGGAGGTAGGGGAAGAGTCAGGCAGGGGGTTGGGAGCAAAAGAGGCGGTGGAGGACTATGTCGGAAGGGGATCTGAGGTGGGTGCAAAGCAGGCAATGGGGAGAAGGCAGGGGTGTTGAGGACCGGGGGGCGGTGGGGCAGAGAGATAGGAGAGAGCAATACCTGCAAAAGAGTGCAGGTGGGAAGAGGAGGGAACGGTCACCGTCAAGTAGTGAGGAAAGGGTGAGGTGCGGAACGGCCTCCCCATCTGGTAGGATTTCAGGCGGAGGGCATAGTACGGCCCCCATGGTTCCAGAGGAGGAGACAGGAGAGGGCTTAAAAACGGCTCCTCTGCAGGACTTACAAGGACAGACTAAGGGCGCAGCATGGCCTCTAGCACGGAGGACCAAAGGGTGAATTAGAAGACACCTCGGCCAAGAAGGGAGGAGCAGGCAAGGTTTCTACGGCCCTGTCGAGAAGACATCAACGGAGCGGCGGGGCGGACGCCCCGGGCTCACCCGAGGAGGAGCTGCACGGCCTGAGCATGCGCTTGCAGCAGCCAGGGTCTTGCATCGGGGATGACGAAGGGGAGGAGGAGTATGTGGGACAGTGGGAGGACAAGGGGAACAGTGGTGCAAGGGGGAGGGAAAGGGTGAAAGGGGGTTTAAGGTGGGAAGGGGAAGGCCAAGAACAAGGGGGCAGGTGTGCAGAGGGATGGCAGGGAAATTGGCGAGGTGAGACTGCTGATATGTTTTGTCCCTGCAGCAGGAGCCCGATGACGAAGGAGATGAGGAGTGTTGGAGTGGAGGCCAGGCTGCGGCTGGGCCACGGCAGGGCAGAAAGAGGTGACCGGGAAGGGGTGTGGTCAGTGGCTTGACACAGGGGGGAACGAGGTAGGGGGCAGGAAAGGAAGTGGTTGGGGCCCAGGGGACAGGGAGAGGTAAGGGCCTACAGGCCACGGGGGCCGTGGAGGGGGCGAGGAGGGTTTTCTCGGTGGAGGTGCAGACAGACAAGGTAGATGAGCCCGTGGCACCCGAGGTAATACAGGCCCCCGAAGGGGAAGGCTGCGGAAGGTACCGGGAAGGATAAAAGGTTTCCCTATATGAGCATAATGAAGCCATCGGGCGTGCATTTGATGGGGGCAACAAAGGATAAGATATGGGCAGGGGGATGTGTGGATGTTTTTAAGCTCCTGCATAGAGAAGTGAGAATGAAGGAGGAGTCTAAGGAAGAGGAGAAGGAGTTGGCCTTGCATCCGAAGGTGCCGGTCACGATTGAGAATTGGACGTCAGCTTTTATTATTTACGCAAGCATTTACTTCGAGAAGTTCTCAGAGAGGTGCGTTGCACTGTTTAAATACATGGATGTGATAAGGAAGGCATTCACGAGTTTTGGGGGCTTTGCATGGGTAAGATATGATGAGGAGGTCAGGGCGAGGATGGCAGAGGACAGCCAGGCGGTGTGGAGTGCGATCGACATGGATCTCTGGCTGCAATGGATGGCGCCGACGAGGCCAGCTGCAACGTTACACACAGCGAGAAGTTTACCCGTGCCTTACCGGCCCTTTCTTGGTCCCACCCCCCCAGAGGGGGTGGTGGGAGGAGGCAGAGGTCAGCCCACAGCAGCATGTTGGGCCTAAAATAAAGAAGGCTGCACGAGGACGATGTGCAAATTTAAGCACGAGTGCAGCAGATGTGCGGGTCGGCCTCCGATTACGCAATGTTTACAAGCAGGGTACAGAGGGAAAGTTGTGGTTCTGGAGGTGTGTCTCAGTTTACCGTAATGGGTGGGGGGGCAAAGGTTTGGGGAAAGGTTTCTCGTGGGTTTTTAAGTAAGTTAGCAAGTTCCTGGGATGAGGTGGATACAGTTCATAGGTCAGAGTTATGTGGACAAAGAGTTGCCTAAGGGCTGGAAATTTTTTCAGGAGCATGGTTGCGCATTTTAGCTTTGTGGGTGCAACAATGTTTTTACTGGAAGTTTGTGCTAGGTAGGAGGGGGGGAGCATTAGTGGGACGATCCCAAGGGAGTGGGCGAGAACAGGAATGTGGGAGATGTCGAGGTCAGCAGACATTAAGGCAGGAATGGGGAGTGCTGGGGTGGTGGGATATAACGGAAGAGCCGGTGGGGGGGTTGACCTTTATAGGGAGGGAGTTGAAGGCTTTGGCAGGGCCCGACGCTTGCCGCACATCAAGGTGAGCAGGCTTGTGGAGGTGGCTTGAGAGGGTGATAGCGGCATGGAAAATAATACTGAGACGGACAGAGGTTAAGTGGGTATCGCAATTTAGAGTGTCCGGTAGTGGCACGGTTCGCATGTTGGTAGAAGACATGGCGCGCGCTATGGTGGGAACTCAGTACTCACATCAAAGAGGAAGTTTGCAGGTGCGGTCAAAGAAAATTACAAGTTTGGCTTGGATTATTTGAAGTATTTACTGGGGGCAAAAGGGGTTATATCAGAGTTGGGGGCTCGAGGAAGGAGCAGAAGAAGAGCAGCAATGAAGGGGTTAAGTGCGCTGAGAGGCTACGTGTAGTGGTGGGTTATGTTGGACTGCATGGACAGGGGTGCGCGTTTGCCCCTGGTGCAGAGGGGGGGGCAGCAATGAGAGCAGTGGCATGGACAGGGGTGCAGGTTAGCACCTGGTGCAGTAGGGAGGGAACCGCGATCAGATGGGACTGCATGGACGGGGTGCCCGAGAACCCCTGGTTCAGTGGGAGAAACAAGGTGCAGGAATTTTGGACAAGCAAGAGCAGGAGGGGAACAGGATAGCAGTGGAAGGGGGTCTAAGGTGGAAAAATTGGCATTTATCAGAAGTGGGTGGATAAAGATGTGCAGATCAAAGGCAGACCGGGAAGGAAAGGGCTGTGGGGTGCTCCCGGAGGAGTAGTAAGTTGTGCCCAGTGAGATTTGGATTTTTCTTGGGGGGAGACATATGGGGGAAAAGACAGGCTGTTCTTGCAGCGCAAGGACGGGGCAGCAGAGTGGGCAGCACAAGTCTTGGGAGTTAGGAGGAGGGCTTTGGTGGCCTTAGGGGAGAGAGCAAAGGTTTGACAACTCATTCTTTCAGGTGGTGGTGGGCGGCATTGGAAGGTAACAGGATGGGCCTAGCTGAGAAGGTGGGTAAAAGGGGGGGGCTGGAGTTTAGGAAAGTACAGGGGTTAAAGCAGAGTGTTTTGGGAATTGGGCCGGTTAGAAATGGGGGCAACAGCAAGGGGCGGGGTTGGGCAGTGGCAATGAGAATCTCATAACATATCTTTTGCAGATGGCAGCACAGCGGAGTGGTGAGTTGTCGCAGATATGGAATTGTGGCCATTCAATTGTAAATGGGCAGGGAAAGAGAGGAGAAAATGGATTGGTGGGGCACAAATGGGATGCAGTTACAATAGTGCCTTGGTGAGATAGTGGGCGATAGGGGGGCTTAGGTGGGACCAATTGCTAGCCATGCTAGCGGGAGGGAGGGAGCGGCATGGGGTTACCGGAGGGAACAATTGTACACACGGGGGAGAATGACTTAGTAAATGACACGGGAGTATCATTGTTAAGGAAAATGTAAGGGGACCTTAGCTAGTTTGGGAGATATGGCTCAAGGTAAAGGGTTTGGACAAAGTTATTTCCGAGGAGGGTTTGGAGGGGGCGGTGAATGAAGGGGCAATGGGAAGGACAAGGAAGAGGTTTAACAGGCAGATGGGGAAGTTGTGTAGTGCAGTGGGGGCGCAAATGCTGGAGCATAGGGAAATAACTTATGAAGATTTTTGGTATTAGAGAGAACGGAGCGCATCTATCAGTATAGGGAAACAGCTATTACTTAAGGGATGCGACGTTGGCGGTGCAGGACATAATACAAAATTGGAAGTAAAGGAAAGGCTGGGGGAAGCACAATGGGGTACTAGCGCGGTAAAGGAAGGGAGTGGTGCTTTTGCATGAACGGGCTACCCGGGGGTACAAAGAGGGAGAACAGGTATTGAAGAAGGAGGGGCGTGGCCGCCGGGAGAAAGCGGGAATAAAGGTTGAGAGGATTTTAAGGAGACGGAAGGGAGCAAGGGATAGGAAGGGTGGAATTTGAAATGCTCTAATTATTTAATTGTGGGGGAATGGGAATTGTTTATTTATGTAATTGTTTGGCAATTGTTAAAACGGTTATTTAGTCTGGAAGGCCAGGGAGCCAGGGTAGCGTTCCTTTGTGAGCTCTGGCCTGTCACATTAAAGCAACCTTTTCCACCTTAAAGCGAGTCTGGGTATTTTTGTGCAGTAGGGCCAAAGAGCTTTCCTCTTGGATTTTGTCTTTCTGCTAGTACTGGTCGGTCCCTCTAGCGGCTTCTACACAGATAATTAACTTATCAATAATTGTAAAACTAAACTACACAATAAATAAAAAATAAAAAAGATAATCAATTTATCTGCGTATATCTAATTACTGATGCGTCTATGTGAAATAGTTATTGATTCAGCTCTTCCTTTGCTCCCTGGCAGCGCTCCCGTTTGTCCTTTCCTTTTGTTTCATCGGCTAGTCAGAGAGTTAAATTACCTCCCCTGACCGGTCTATAGAAAAGAAGATCATTTAATTTACCTGGGACGAGACCTTGACACACGCCTTCAAATGTGTGGCATACTTTGGGCAGCATCTTGGAATTATGTGTGACTGTGTTCGCAGTTCTAAGGTGCTCCGAGGTTGCATCTGTTTGTGTGCAAACAGATGAGGCGTGACCTTCTGACGTCATGGTCAACGGGCAGCCTGGAATCTTCCTCCCCTCTGGTATCCATGTACGTTAGTTTTTGTTAACCACTCACAGTTATGGATTAATTCCTTTCTGTGATCTGTCCCGATCAGGGACAAGGTCTCGCGAGACTTGGAGGTCCTGTATTAATGTTTGAGATTCTAGTATCCTCAATGGGGAAAACATAATACCATGCCTAGTAGGGAGGGACATACCCAGGAATTCGGGCACCAATCATCCTGTAGGAGGTACATCGCGCAATGGCCAGACTACTGCAACCCCCTCATAGCAGTGGATGTGGAGTGCCTCTAACTCACCATAGAGCACTCGCTTCTACTTGGTCTTCAGCTTTTTATTTGGGCTATTTTATAATGGTTAACATTGGCTACACATTGTACTAACCGCAGGCTTGTTGGTCACTCTCATTGTTCCACAGCGCGTCAGAAATATGACAGTGAACTCATTTGAGATTTCAGAATTATGTGTACTGTGGTGCTGTCCCCCTTAAGGGAATGCATGCGGTGGCGTGACATTGCACGCCGCTGCGTGCTCTATTAATAAAGGGGGCGTTCCCGGCCG
The DNA here is from genome assembly GCF_040938575.1 of Ambystoma mexicanum. Classification (NCBI taxonomy): domain Eukaryota; kingdom Metazoa; phylum Chordata; class Amphibia; order Caudata; family Ambystomatidae; genus Ambystoma; species Ambystoma mexicanum. Next base: position 45,457,319 of record NC_090933.1, on the reverse strand, counting down.
CAGCATTCGCGACCGGGAAGCCCGAGCAGTGTACCTCGTCTCTGAGTAAGTTCTTGAGGCGGAGGGGGCCCGGGCTTACAGAGCACCACAGTGGGGGCCAGGGATTCACCGAACGAGGGAGAAAATCTCTCGTTCTACACGCAGGGGGAAGGGCAGCCCACGCGGCGGTGCCCATTTTGTCCTCTGATACTGGGAGCTTCTCAGAGCTCCGGTGGGGCCTGTGAGTGCCATCCAGGCACAATTTGTGGAGCATTGGATAGCTGACTGCTATCCACACATGGATATGCCAACATTTAGCATCTTTTTGTGATTTTTTGACACTTTTCACCGAGTGAAGTGTAAGCCCTGGGAGGGAGGCCTGCTATTCTGTGTCTCCTGACCTAGGCTTTTCACTGACTCAATTTTTGGACAGTCCTCATTCACTGGACACAAACAGCTGGCCACTGGACCAACACTACGGCTGGAGGCTGGTAAGTGCGTGTGCACAATAGTGGAAGACTGGTCGGGGTTTTTGAAGATCAAGGTGGCCTGGAGGCCCGTGATCCTGGTGGGGAAGGTGAAGATCAAGCTGGCTGGGTGAGTTGCGGCCCCTGTGTATGAAGAAGGGGTGCCTGTGTGCCCTAACGCATGAAAGACCAGGCCAATGAGGATGGGGCCCAGGCAGTTCCACAAGGACAAGCAAACCCACCACCCCAACCTCCAGCAATGTCCCAGATGAGGGCTCTGGCGGCGCTACCACCCATTCCCGAGTTTGATGTGCCTGGCCCCCCCATCCAGCCTGGGGCCCAGGTGGAGGAGATGGGTTGATCGCCTGGACATGTACTTTCGGGCCACTATGGAAACCAGCGATGACAGCAAGCTGGCCACGCTACTATATACCGCCGGCCCAGCGGTTCATGAGATCTTTGACTCTCTTCAGCCAACGGGCAAGACCTATGCGGCAGCTAAAGTAGCCCTGCAGAACTACTTCCTTCCTTTGGCCAATGCGGATTACGAGAGGTTTGTAATGCTCTCCACCAAGCAGAAGGAGGACGAGACCCTTGACACATTTCATGGTCGCCTCAGGGGGCTTTCTGTGGCCTGTGCATGGGACAACGCCGATGACATGATCAGGAATCAACTGATTCAAGGGTGCTCCTCGGGCAAGCTGGGGAGACAGGTGCTAAGGGAACCTGGCATCACCCTTCCCCGCATCCTGGAGCTGGGCCGCTGCCAGGAGGTTTCGGAGGTACGTGCGTCATGGATGGAGGCAGGGTCCCGCGCAGCAAAGTCAGAAGTATGTGCGGTGGGTCGGGGTGGCAGAGGTGCCCGAAGACCGCCTGGGAACTTCCGTGACAGGGGCAGAAAGCCAGGTGAGGCATGTCACAAGTGCAGGTACGACCTGCCCCACCCCGGGGAATGCCCAGCTGCAGGGAGGCCATGTGGACGGTGTGGGGTGATGGACCATTTTGCAAGGGTGTGCAGAGCGGCCCTTCCAGTGATGGTCCCGAGGGGCCCAGTCCGGTCTGGGTTTTTTCCAACAGTCTCGCCCTCCCAATGTTGCTCAAGTAGATCAAAGGGAGGAAACTGCCCAACCCGGTGATGAGGAGGAGGAGGAGGAAGAGGAGAACATCTTCTTTGTTTCAAGCATCGATGCCCTCCAGTCCAAGGGCCGAAGACAGCCGAGATGCATCGTTGCTGTAAATGACTCTCCAGTGTCGGTGCTGGTGGACAGGGGGGCCTTGGTCAATATTATGGCACGTTAGCATTATGATGCCATGCCCTGCCCCCCTAGACTGTCAACCCCGAAAGCATGCATTTTAACATTTGGGGGATCACATTCTATTCCCCTGGATGGTGCATTTGTGGCTCGGGTGGGGCATGGAAGTTCTGAAATCAAGGCCCGGTTCTTTGTCACCCCAGTCAGTACCAACACCCTACTGAGCTGTGCGGCGGCGGAAGCTTTGGGACTGGTGTGCTTCGCATACTCCGTGTATGTGGAAGACATACAAACGTTCCTGGACAAATACCCAGGGCTCTTCCAAGGAATTGGCCGAATGGTTGGGGACCCGGTACGACTTCACATTGATGAGTCGGTGGAGACAATTGCACCCAACACTGCAGGGTGCCGTTCCATCTGAGGGATCAGGTGGAAAAAGAACTGGAAAACCTGGTGAACCTGGACATTATAGAAGTGGTGGAAAGTCCGACACCCTGGGTGTCCCCATTTCTGATCGCCAGGAAACCGAAGCAACCGGATTCGGTGAGGATCTGTGTGGATATGAGGCTTCCCAATAAAGCCATCAAGAGAGAAAGCCATCTCACTCCCACGATTAATGACATTATCGCTGAGCTGCAGGGTGCTCAGTTTTTTTCTAAGTTTGACCTCAGGGCAGGTTACCATCAAGTCCCTCTGCATCCGGAGTCAAGGTACATCACGACCTTCACGACTCACCATGGTCTGTACCGGTACAAGCAACTCAGCTTTGGGGTCTCCTCCACGGCTGAGGTATTCCAAAACATTATCAGGGGGGCCCTGGCAGACCTAGAGGGTGTTCTCAACATCAGGGACGACATCCTGGTGTTTGCCAAGTCAGAGGTCGACCATCTACAGAGACTGGCAAAGACTTTCGAAAGGCTTCAGTCACTGGGCCTAACACTCCACCGCGAGAAATGTGAATTCCTGAGGACGAGCATAGAGTTCTTAGGCTTTATGTTTAAGGAGGGTGGAGTGTCTCCAGACCCCAGGAAGGTAAAGGACATCAAAGACGCAAAGCCACCTGAGAATGTGTCTGAAGTGAGAAGCTTCCTCTGGGGATGGTCACTTACTGTGGCCGGTTCATCAGGAACCTTGCATCCAGGTCGGAGCCGCTGCGGGCTCCCACCAAGAAGGAAACGGCGTGGCAATGGGGCCCGTTGGAAAAGGAAGCGTTCAAAGACATTAAGAGTGCCCTCACTGAGAAAGACACGATGGCCTTTTTCGACCCGGCCCTGCAGTCTGAGATCGTCGTGGACGCCAGCCCGTTTGGCCTTGGGGCGGTTCTGATGCAAGTGGGGCAGGACTCCTGCATCCGCCCCGTGGCCTATGCCAGCAAGGCCCTCTCGGACACTGAACAGTTATACTCGCAGATAGAGCGGGAAGCGCTGGCTGTCCTATGGGGGTGCAGACATTTCCGGCTTTACATCCTGGGAAGGCCCGTGATCGAGGTGACTGACCACAAGCCCCTCTTGCCGATCCTGGCTGGCTCCTCCTCAAAGCCACCGACGAGGATTGAAAGGTGGATGCTGGCCCTGTTGGAATATGGGGTCTCGTTGGTGTATCGGCTGGGGGCAAACAATGCGGCCGACTACCTCTCTCGCTATCCGGGGAGACGCCAGGGCGGAGAAGATGACGACTGCGCGGAAGAGGCAGTGACCATGTTCAGCTGGTGGTCGAAGCGGCCCCTCCAAATGCCCTGCCGTTAGAGGATCAGGAAGCCGCAGCGGCTAACGACGTGTGCTTCCGCATACTAAAGGCGGCTCTGCAGCAAGGATCATGGAAGAGAGTCCTGGAGTCGCTGGCTGGGCGCACACAGGAAGCAAAGGTGGTCCTCGAGCAGCTGTGGAGAGTGCGAGAAGAGCTGTCATTCTCAGACAAAGGACTGCTGCTCAGAGGTGACCGAATCGTGGTCCCGCGGGCACAAATACAGGAGGTGATAGGCCTCGCACACCAAGGCCATCAAGGGGCGGCGGAGACCAAAGCCCGACTTCGCCTCAAAGTCTGGTTCAACGAGCTGGAAAAGCGAGTGGATGACTATGTTGCATCATGCGTGTGGTGTTAGGCAGCATCACCTGCCCAGAGGGAGCCTGCCATAGAGGCCATGCCACGCAGCACGGAACCCTGGGAGGTGGTCCATGCCGACTTTGGGTCTACCTCGCAGGGGACCCACTTCCTGGTGGTCGTGGATGAGTACTCCAGGTACCCAGAGGTGGAGTTCATCCAGTCGGTGGCCTTCAAGCATGTGGTGGTGACAGTGGAGAAGGTGTTCGTGGGCCCATCGTTTTCCCACAATACTCTGTTCAGACAATGGGGCTCCATTTCAAGGACAGCGGTTTGTGGCCCTAATGGAAGGATATGGGGTGCACCACTGGAAGGTTACACCCTTGTGGTCACGCGCCAATGGAGAGGCAGAAAGGCTGATGCGCACGCTCAACAAGGTCTTTCGGATTGCGCATGGGCAAGGACAGAGTCTGGAGAGAGCGCTCTACCAATTCCTGAGGGTATGCAGAACAACCCTGCACACCTCAACGGGAGTAGCCCCTGCCGAAGCTCTCTTCAAGCGATGCCCGAGAGGATTGATGCCTGAAGTGGGGGAGAAGGAGCCGGCGGTCATCGACATGCAACAGGTGGAGCTGGAGCGGCAACTGAGAACTGCACAAGAGAATGAGAGGAGAGGTCTACAACAACAACAACTTGTGCCTGGGGACGAGGTCCTGATAAGGAACAGGCACCCCCGTGGGAAACTGTCACTAACCTATGAACCTGAGCCGCTTGACGTGATAGCAGTCAAGGGGTCCATGATGACTACATCTGACGGCCGAGCATCAGTCACCTGGAACGTTAGCTTCTTCAAGAAGCTGGGGGAGCCCAGGGCTGAGGCGCCAGCAGACCCGGACTGTGTGGACATACCCGACGAAGGCAGTGGTGCCGAGCCCCTCCATCGATCCCCGGTGAGGACGCAAGCCGACAATGCGACCCCCAACCTCGAGGGGAGCAGGAGGTACCCCCTGAGGACAGGGCGAGGGAAACCTGCTCGTTTCAGTGACTTTGTATTGGACTCGTGAAGGATCTCGACATGGAGGCACCTGCTGAGTGGGGTAAGAGGGCGGCTGTGAATAAAGGGGCTCATTGGGAAGTTTAGTTAGTGTGTTCATTGTGTTATTTGGATTTGTGCAGTGTGTTATGGTATTGTTTATTTGTCCTCATGAAAAAGGAGGAGTGTGGTGCTGTCCCGCATAAGGGAACGCATGCGGCGGCATGACGTTGCACGCCGCCGCGTGCACTATTAATAAAGGGGGCATTTTCGCAGCCACGGCATTCGCGACCTGGAAGCCCGAGCAGTGTACCTCGTCTGAGAGTAAGTTCTTGAGGCGGAGGGGGCCCGGGCCTTACGGAGTGCCACAGTGGGTGCCAGGGATTTCCCCACTGACACACAACATGTACACTAACCATGTCTTCAACTTGCCAACAACTAATTTTAAATGACATTTATTTGTAGACATCGGTTCTTTTATAATAATGTGGTCGCAATACGTCCGTCATACATTGGTGAATAAATTCGCTGTTTCCTCAGACTCACAGAAGTGTTAACGTTTTTCTGTGAACCGCACATTTCTTACCCTTCCCACATTTCAAGGGCTTGGAACCTTTGTGCATTGCACAGTAATCTCGCTATTGAAGGTTGGGGGTGTACATTTATTTTTCTTCTCTGTTTCCCAATTTTTTATCATGCGAGGTCTTTCATGTAGCAGTGTACATATAACCTACGCTCTTAAGAGCCCATATGACCTCTTTTTTTCTGCTAATATGTACAGACTTATTGTAATGCTTGATTTATTAACCTAGGTGTGTTCCTATTTTTATTTTTTTCTCCTGAACTATTTGCATTGTTTCATCAGAACTGTACAAATTGCTAGACCAATGTACACTGGGAACTCGTACAGGGACTGTGGAAAAATAACAGCACGTGGGAGATGGGAAATGATGGCTGATTGTCTTTCAGGCAGGGGCCTTCTGGATTGAACTGGAACATGTGAGCAACAAGGAGATGATATCTGCATCCACGACACACTTAGAAGTCCTCCAGCATGGACTGGATAGTGGAGGATGGCTTCCTTCCTGGGACTGACAATTTGTTATGCCGCCTCGTAACTCCCAGTTCCTCAACCAAGGCCTGGGAGCCTGGCAGCTATGCAACCGCTGGCAGTGCACCCCTTACCTGGGTTCTGGTGGTCTGGTCCCCGCCTGTGCTTCAGCGGTCCTCTCCTGTTCTTTGCTGGCCCTGCGGGTGTCCAAATACACAGCGCTCAAGACGGCTGGTTGCGGCCATGTTTGCCTGACCAATCTCACGACATCATGGCCAATGGCTAGGCAGTCACGTGTGTGTGTTCCGTACAGCTTTGCCTAGCAACCACGCCTACAAATCTAGGAAGTAGACGCAGCTCGGCACGTCTCAACACTCTTGCTGCTCGCTCTTTTGCCTTCCTCTGATCTCCGTGGATTTTTCCCTGTTCCATGGTTTCTGCCTTCTTGCTCTTGTTTCCCAGCTCTCTGCCTCTTGCTCCTTACCTCCCAGCTCTCTGCCTGCTTGCTCTTTACCTAGTTGCCTACTCTCCTTGCTGCCTCGTGGCATTTCCTGCCTTGTTTCTGCCTTGTTGGACCACCCAGTGTGCCTTTCCTGGAATCCCGTTTTTCAGTGCCTCACACTGTTTTTGCACCACGTAAATATCACCGGGTTCTCCATTCCGTGGTGCATGAAGTGTTGCCTGTCTCCTGCCTGCTGGTGTATTGTCCAGGTAGGCAGTCACTGGATAGTGCTTTTACACTACATTTCTTCAGTTCCGGCTTTAACCTTCGAGGGACACTGTGGCGGATACTACACCTTGGATTCGAAGATCAGGTACGCACCAGAACTCCCTCCCGCTTGACAAAATTGTTCTGGAAATATCTGTCTTTTTGGTTAGGTCACAAGGGCTTTACCTACAAAGGTGAAGATCTGGTGGGCGGGGCAGGTTGTTGTGGGATTGTTTTAGCAAGCATGTATCTCTCTTGATTGTCTTGGAGGACAGTAGAGCTGTCTCTGTCTTTGCTACTTTCTGAAAATGACTGTGCCAGCCTTTTCTGGTTTATACCACATATGCACAGTTTTATTGATATTGATATTGATATTTTATTTATATCGCGCTTGCACACACGTGTTTTAAAGCGCAACAAGGCAAGGGAGGGGGAGAACAAAACAACGTTCTTACTAGGCCTAGTGACATTGATAATGTGCAAGTGCATGGGAGAGTGGGAGGGGAAAAGTGCATGGTAGTGAGGCGAAGTGGAAAGTGCAGATCAAAGGAGAAAACAGATAAATAATAAATAATAAAGTCAACAAACAGTGGTAGTGCAGCCAGCAAGTGGCAAGTGCTGGGTTTAAGGCAGCAGACAGGGTATGTCTGATAAGTGCAGGAAGAAAAGAGGTGGCTGTATGGGAACAGATACAGACCGCAGTGCAAGGGGCGGCCCAGAGGCAGTGCGGGAGGGTGGCAGGATGAGAAGGTACCTCGGCCCGGAAGATAGAGGATAGGCCAGATGCACGGTGCTGAAAGATAACAGATCAGCAGGGGAGGGTTGGGGGGTGAAGGCAAAAGCAAAGAGGAATGTCGTGAGGTGCTTCCGGAACCGGAGATGGTTCTCCTCAAGTTTCAGAGTGGCAGGCAGGCTGTTCCAGAGGGAGGCCCCAGCCGAAGAAAGAGACCTACCCCCAGTTTGTTTCTTTGAGAAGCGACTGACCCCGAGGGTGTTCGAGATAGAGGAGCGAAGAGCTTGAAAGGGGAGGTATTTGCGGAGGGATAGCCCAGGTATTTTGGACCCAGGCCCCAGAAAGCCCTGTGAACAATGCAGAGGGTTTTGATTTAAATCCTTGCCATTCACTGGGAGCCGATGTAGAGATTGCAGAGCTGGAGAGATATGATCCCAGGGCTTGAGGCCAAGGATAAGTCTCGCAGTTGTGTTCTGGATTACTTGTAGAGGGCGGAGAGTAGAGGAAGGTAGATTTAGGAAGAGGCTGTTAGAATAGTCCAGCCTAGAGAGAACCAGAGCTTGGGAGACAGTGAGCTTCTGGGGGAAGGAGAGGAAAGGCAGAGTACCTCTGATGAGGTGCAGTAGGAAGTTAGACTTTATAGAGACATCAGAGATGTGGGCAGAGAAGGAAAGTGTGGAGTCAAAGATGACCCAAAGGTCCTTAGCCTCACAGGTGGGGGTAGGCGGAGGGCCAAGGAAGGCCGGCCAGAGAGTGAGGGCAAAGGAGGGTGAAGGTGTGCCGAAAAGGAAGATCTCTGTCTTGCTGGCATTTAGACAAAGATCATTGTCGGCACACCAATCTTGGATGGCAGTTAGGCAATCAGAGATGAGAGAAGGAGAAGAGGTGGCCGAGGGCAGCCTGAAAAGGACTTGAGTGTCGTCTGCATAGCACTGGAAATTGGAGCAAAAAATGGCAATGCAGTGGCCGAGAGTTGCCAGGTATTGGTTGAAAAGCCAAGGCGAGAGGTTAGACCACTGGGGAACACCACGGGTAGAGAGGGAGATAGATAAAAGGAAGGACCCAAGTTGGAACTGGGATGGTCGATCAGAGTGGAAAGAGGTCAGCCAGGCCAGAGCCTGATCAGTGATACTCAGGTTATCACGGAGACCAGATATGCATGGATATTACTCTTTTCAGGTTTCCGGAATGTAAGTATCTCTCAACCTGCAAGACTCGGGTCTATAGAGCATAATGGCTATCATTAGATTTCCTATGTACTATGTTGCTGTAGCAGGATTCTTTCCATATATCGCTGACAAATAATGTTTTTTAATGTTATTTCATATTTCAAGAACAGGGGTGGGTTTCTCTCATGAAGACATTAGCAAAACACCACCAGACAGTTAAATATTGTTTTAAAGGCAGGTTCTTTATTTGGGTTTCACACCGGTTGGAGATGAAAAAAATGAAAAATAAATTCTCTTAAAGGCAGTGTCTAAAAATAAAATTAGAATGACATAAGGGACGTATCTCCCAATTAGTTATCCTTTTTTTTCTCAAAAGTGTGCCTAATGGAACCTTGTGTCCCCTGAGTCTGTAAATCTCATCTGTGGTCAGGATGGCACGCTATTAAAAGAGTCTTCCAGAATTCCCTGCCTGGACAATTTTAAGTTTCCAAGTCATGCTCCCATTAGATTACCCAAAACCCTCACTACACATTCTCTCTGGCAAAAGGTTTCCCGGAGTCACTTCTTAAAATCTCCCCACCTACCAACTGCTTAAAGAAGAAGTTAAGTCAAACATTGTAACATTTTTGGGAAATGATGCTCAAAGTCATACATTTCAAGCACTAGGAGGCATCCATTTTGTGAAATGAATGAGCCTCCTGTGTGTGCTTATGTTAACTCTGCTCTTGCGGCACTAATCAAGCAAAAAAGCCCCCTACTGGGAGCGTTTGCTTATTACTGCCAGAGAGCAGAGAATGCTGTCAGGCTCCTGCCCTGTTCTGCTGGTGAGTGCTACCCCAAACATTTATTTTTTTTTCTTCTGCCTGCTTCTCCCGGGCTCCCCTGACACGGGGGAGCCCAGGAGATTTAAAGCATAAGTCCTGGCAATTATAAATGCTAAGCCGCATGCTGCGTGCTGCGAGCGGCGTGCAGTGTTGTATTTATAATTGCAGTACCTTTTAGTATTAAGTCTCGGAGACTTAAAGCTATTGTATTGTATGTAGAAATGTGTATGTTTTTATGTATGAATAAGTATTTTGTATGCTTTCTATTTTATGATAATGAAACAAGGAAACAATTTAATTTGGTGATAGTAACTATGATATGTATGTAATTATGTTTTATATTTGAAAGGTTGATTTTAAAAAAATCAAAAAAATAAATAAACCCTTAAAGCTAAAGTCCCGGCAATCATAAGTACCAAGCCGCACGCGGTGATATGTATGTGGTGTTGTATTTATAATTTATGTGCCTTTGTTTTAAGTCTCCTGGGCTCCCCCAGACCAGGGGAGCTCAGGAGACGTAAAGCGAAAGTCCCAGTAATCAAAAGTACCAAGCCGCATGCCTCGATCAGCGTGCCGCATTGTATTTATAATTGCTGTGCTATGCTCGAGTAGGATAAACCTACCCCAGCTGTCAGAAGATCAGCCAATAAGGCTACCCAGGCAACTAGACATCATTTCACAGGACCACAGAAGGGTCCAACATCATGACCCGCAATACCTGCAGTTAACAGCGTGGCTCCTGATTTCACAGAATTTGGCAAGCTAGCAATCCCACACGACTGTAAGGACGTCCTAGATGTGACTAGGGCACCTCCCACAAACCGATTGCATCGCTTTAAGTGGAAAAAGTTCTGTGAATGGTGTCAAGGGCGGTAAATGCTGGAACCACTCAATGTGAACCCGGAGCAACTTCTCCCTTAGATACTCTCATTGGCGAAACAAGGTCTCAGTCACCCATCCATCAAGGTACTCTTGGTGCCCATCTCCAGGTATAAAAAGAGAAGGAGTTGCATGCCCTTGTTCAGCAACAGGCTGGTGAAGCATTTCCTAAAACGGCCTTTTAGAGTCTTCCTGTCAGCAAAGGCAACTGTGCCAGACTGGAGCCTCAATACAGTCCCTACGGAACTGTTGAAAAAGCCATTCGAGCCAATGGCCATGGCCAACATGAAGCACCTGTCCTGCAAGGTGACATTCCTAGTGACAATCACGTCAGACAGAAGGGTGTCGGAACTGGAGGCATTAACGGTCAACAAGCCCTATTTGCGCTTTCGTAAAGATAAAGTGCTTCTTATGGAAATCCAAAATGAATTCCAAAGGTTCCCACAGAGTTTCACAAAAATTCTAACATAGCGCTACCTGTGTTTTTTCCAGAAGCCGCTACACCTGCGGAAGTGGCATTGCACTCTTTGGACATGACAAGAGCCATCAAGTACTACTTAGACAGAACCAAGTCATTCAGGGCGTCCACGCAACTCATAGCTTTCTGTCCTGCGAATAAGGGTAAAGCTATATCCAAACAGGGCTTGTCCAAATGGATCATGTAGGCTATTTCATTTTTTCACACTAAAGCTGGCAGGGCATTCAAAGCCATGTCCCGGGCACATTCCACAAGAGCCACGGAAGCATCGTTGGTCCAATGGTCAGGGGCATTGCTCATTGACATTTGCCAGGTGGCAACCGGGAGGGTGCCCCACAAGTTTACCAAGCACTGCTGCTTGGAGAAACAGCGTGCAGCGGATGTTCAAACAGGGAGAGACGTTCTGCAGTGACTGTTCCAATAAGGTAGGAGTACCTTTTACCTGCCTAACCCGCCTAAAACAATACTGCTGTGTAATCTATTCACAGCATGTGAATCTATGAAAGATCCAATGCTGGAGAAGGAGTAAGTTGCTTACCTATAACTCCTGTTCTCCAGCATTGATATCTTTCATAGATTTACATGCACCCTCCTTCGGTCCCGGCTCAGATAACAAAACAAGGTCCAGCATGACTGGTCAGAATCTGAAGAAGGGCTGGGGAGGAGGAGTTTGCTACTGTATGTACCGTTGGATGGGCCTAAACCACCCATAATGAGGGTGACAGCATACAACATGCACCTAACTTTTATTTTAAAAAGTAATATCCCAAAGGTAAGCGAGGAATCCCAGCTTAACGCTGGGGAATATTTACAGCATGTGAATCTATGAAAGATACCAATGCTGGAGAACAGTAGTTAGAGGTAAGCAACTTACTCCATCCTTGCCAGTCAGTCAAATAACTTTATTCGGCCATCAGATCATCAAAGTAATTGTAAGCGGTTATTTATAACGTGCTTCATACCCAAAGGTTTCTAAGCGCGGACCCGAGGACCAAACCTGTGTTGTTCCGCCTCAGGACGAGCATGTTGCCCCTGAGCTATCTTCCGGAGACAAGTCCATCCTAACACAAAACAATAGTTACTTTAATTTAACAATAGATCATGTTGCACAGTAGAAAAATAATCCCCTTTTTATTTACACATAATAATTCAAGATCCCTTATGTTTTGAGCCACAATGGTTGCCATTTAGTCTTGGATCCAATGGTGTTAAATTTGCACAAGATAAAGTTGAGTAATGAAAGAGGTTTCCAAATTGGCCGACAGTTTGCAGATAGGGATAACAGTTGATTACTATCCTACTGTTTGCTGTCCTGCCGGGGTTCCCAGCCCTACCTAAAACACCATGGGCCCCCTTATATCTCAGAATTCCAATTTGACATAGTCACAGAACTGTCGCCCTCATTGTGCATTCCGTGCCAGCTCAAAATAGCTTCCCAGGACATAAAGGTACAGCCCCTAACAGTACGAAGCCAATGCAGACATTTATTTGAGTGTGCTTCCCTTGTTTCTTGCTGTCTGGGAGACCATTTCTGTATCCCATGTAGGAATACCATGCGTGTCTTTTTGGCTTCTGCTATTTAATATTGACAAATTTCAAGGGGATCCTAAAAAAGTAAAAGAATTCCTGGATGCCTGTATGATGACGTTTTCATTTAAACAGACAGTCTTCCCCAATGACTGTTGCAAAATTGTGTTTCTTGTTAACCATTTGACAGGAAATATTTTATCTTTGGCTACTCAATTGGTTGTCCAAGATGATCCTATATTGAATGATCTTCAGAGATTTGTTACAACCTTTTCGAATCTTTTTGGCTGTCAGAATACCCCTATTCAGCTCAGGAAGAAATCCTTGATTGCCATCAAGGGCAATCGGATGAGTTAACATATACTATGAAGTTCAAACACTTGGCCCTAGAAACAGCTTAGCCAAATGAAGTGTGTTTTATGCTTCATCACCGTGGGCTGCAAGATGAGATTAAATATGAACTGGCATTATGTATTGCTTGCCAAAAAGTGCACAGACAGACATATATCTTTCTATATCACCAGTACACTGAAGGGCAAACTTTGGACACAGGTAGGCAATGATTCACACATACACACACAGTTAGATGAGTTAGCTCTTATACGGCTATTTATTCATAAAAGGCATACATAAATGAATGACCTGCAACAGGAATAAATCACAGAAAAGACAGTAATCTAAAGGGAATACATCACCGTTGGTGTAGTAAGCATCCTCATCTTGCCAGAAGTGGCTGGAAAGCCCCGGAAACAGCCAGGCAGAGAGCACATCAACCAACAGACCAGGAGCAAAAGGTCCCCCCTCCGACTGAGGCCTTTGCTTTCTTTCTGACCTTTCCAGAGTACCGCATTATAAGCACTCCGCAAAGGCTGTGGCATTTTCTCGAACCTTCTGGCCTGAGCATCAGTGGTTTACCGCTTGTCCCCGGCCGGAGTGATCCATGGTAACCTCAAGGAGCTGCGCTCTTCCCTTTCTCAAAACAGCCAAGAAAACAACTCTGTAACTCATCCTCAACTTTGACAGTGTCCATGGCAACCTTATCAGATACCTACCTCCACCTGCGGATCATCGTCTTCTCGCGCTCCGTGTCCGTGGATGAGCAATGCAAGCCAACATAAGGAATTAATAATGTTGAAAACATGTTTTTCCAGTCAAATACTGCTAACGTTGCTGAAAATCTGTGTGCAGTTCATGGAAAGTGCAGCTTTCACTAATGCATGTAGCAAATATCCATTATGGCTCCGAGCGCACCAGCATGCACTGCGCACCAGCGCCATATTTTAGCTCAAGTATTACAATCCACCCTTGGATATTTGACTTCCATAGCCCAGTGGCATTGGAGTTGGTTTCTGAAACCGATGAAGCATCATAACTAAGTTCGGAATGCAACCAAATCAAATAGGAAGTTTTTGAAACGGCATCGGCTAAAAATGAAGCAGAATCTAACCACAGAGGAAATATTAGCCCTCCAGACTCTAGAATCCGACCGCTCTATCGTAATAAAAGAAGCGGACAAGGGGGGGAACATAGTGATAATGAATAGAGAAGACTACTTAGAAATGGCCAATAAACACCTGAACACCCCAGACTGCTATGTAATCATAGCAACTAATCCAACCAAACAGATTGTACTTAACTTGGAAGAAAAGATCAAGAACTGGCACTGCAAGGGTCTCCTTACAGATGATAAGAGAAGCTACCTTTCCATTAAAGAACCTACGACACACATCATGTATTTCCTGCCCAAAGTACATAAATACTATGATCGAATTCCAGAGGGCAGACCAATCCTGAGTGGAATAGGCTGGGCAACTGAGAATATCTCGCAATACTTAGACAATATCTTAAGACCTAGAGCAATGCGTTTGAAAGCATACTTAAAAGAAACGACAGATGTCATTCTAAAGCTCAAAAATATGATTTGGGAAAGAGGTTACCAACTAGCAACGTTAGATGTGAGAGCCCTCTATACATCTATCCAACATACCTGGGCTCTAAGATCAATAGATTATACCTTTAAAGATGACTCGGCCTCTATGTACCAGCAAATACAAATGGTAAAAGAAATGTTGGAATTAACTTTCGAATATAATATCTTTAATTTTGACAATTGCTTTTATAGACAGTCTAAGGGCGTAGCAATGGGCACTAAATATGCCCCGGCCCTGGCCAACATCTTCATGGGACTTTTTGAGGACACAATCATATATCAAGATAAAGCCTATCAAAATCAGCTTGTTCATTGGATGCGTTATATCGACGATGTATTGATAGTATGGAAAGGTACAACTACAGAATTTGTTGAATTTAAGGACAGGATCAACCAGAATGAAATGGACATACATTTCACAGGCACATGCCATGAGGAGAGCTTTGATTTCTTGGATCTTACAATATAAATTGAACAGAATCAAATCAAAACCCGTACATATAGAAAACCTACGGAAGTAAACTCGATTTTACATGCAGAGAGCTGCCACCACAGACCCACCATTGTGAATATACCCACAGGAGAATTCCTAAGGGCCCAAAGAAACTGTCAGACAATGGATCACTTTGACAAAGAATGTACATTATTAACATCTAGATTCCTGGCAAGAGGGTACCCAGAGAAATGTGTGAAGAAAGCTCTAGATAAAAGTCTAGCAATAACTCATGAGGAAACTCTCATGCCAAAGAGCAAAAGTACAGAACTACCTACCATTGGCTTCATTACTAAATACAGTACAGATCACAGAATGCTTTACAAGATCCTAGCCAAACACTGGTATCTTCTTAAGTTGGACGAGAACATTGCCAAAAATGTAGATGAAAAACCAAGGATTGTCTTTAAGAAGGCACAGACTCTTAAAAATAAACTGAGTCCCTCGAACCTTCCAGACTTACATAGGGAGGAACCTTTGACCTGGTTACAAGCACAAACTAATGGATTCAGGAAGTGTGGATCATGTACAATGTGCAAATATGCACACAAGAAAACGGACTCGTTCCCCGGCACTAACAACAAAACGTTGAAGATCTTGCAAACCATCAACTGTAGGTCAAAATACATGGTCTATGGGATCATATGTGTATGTAACCGGGTCTATATCGGCAGCACTATCAGGGAACTAAGGTTTCGGATTAGAGAACAAGTGGCCAAAATTGGGAGCCAAGACCCAAGGTTATCATTAGCCACCCATTGGCAAGAGCGACACCAAATGGACAACAAGGCGAACATCAAGTTTATTGGTCTCCAGAAAGTCTCCTTGGGAAAAAGAGGTGGCAATAAGGAGAAAAAGTTGAGAAAGCGGAAGCAAGAACAATATGTAAACTTAATTCAACAGTTCTCAGCCTTAACACAGACAATGAAATGGTCTCCTTTCTTTAAAAGGAACCAGATATAGTCATCCTGATTACTTTAAATATCACCAAATATGTAATAACTTCTAGATTGGCTAAGATTGAGAATTTGGCACCATACTAATGTTTCACCCTGACACTACGTCATCATGCTTGCAATCTTTTTTGATAATTGGTTTTTTGATAAGTGTTTGATTTAGGATATAACCTCTGTACACACTTATGTCACCTAAAAATATGCTTGAGACTTTTGGCCTGATAGCACTAATGGCATCTAACTATATTTTGAGATAATGCTACCTAAATGCATATAATTCACTTTTTCTTGCAGTAGGCAGCCATCACCCAAGGAACTATCACAGACTGTATTTGAACAAGGAATTCAATTTGACTTACTACAATATACAGATCGTTTTTATAAACAAATAAATGATTGGTGGAATTTAAGATGATTTGAATCTAAACAATTTTCACTCTCTAACAAGCACCTAAATGACCTAGTTCTTTAAATGGACTAGGTCGAGTAATACATGAAGCACATAACTTCTTCCATTTAGTAATGGCCGCCGCTTTCGACACTATAACAACAATGGCCTCAAAATTAGAGAACGGACTACTCTTGGAGTACGTCGTCATGGCGTCTCACTCTTAGTTTAACAACGAAGGGGATTCCTTTGGACGCCCCCTTCGGACACTTGGCGCGTGATTATACTCGATTCATGAAGTTTCAGGTGAGAGACCGTCTCAGAAGTGAGGCGGTTTTTCTCTTTCTCCCTTTACGATGATTTCAATGTAATGAAAGACCGCGAGCACTGTGTGTGCTGCATCTTTAAATAGCACGCTGGCTCAAGTCTGGCGGAATACTAAGATTTAATCTATATAACTGAAATAATATTGTGATCACATGACTATTAAACATGGGATTCTTAAAAAGCCATTGGCAACATCTAATAATCCTTAAGGAAACCTAATTATGTATACTAACTGGGAACTAGGAAACTGGATTAAGATGCGCACTACCTTGGGTGAAACTTTGCCTATTACATTAGACTAACAATGCCGAGCGGCTTCTGCAGAATGCTTTAGTTGATTGTAATTTATGTAATTTCTTCAAAGGGATCCAACCCGTTAATGGAAGCGGATATTCTCTGCAAAAGCTAAAATAATAGGGGCAGTTCAAAGAATAAGAGGTAATACAACTATTACTCACCATACACTGTAAGAAGGTATTATGAGATAATGGACAAAGCAGTAACTAACTGAGCCTTTTATGCCCTTCTCTTGACCCTTCCTGTCCCTCCCAATCCCCCACCTATTCTTGTCTGTCATCTCATTTGCATTATTGTTTTGCTTTTTAATTTATCAGCCGTATGAATTGGATATGTGACTTGTTTCTTTGTTCTATGTTCATTCTTTTGCTAATGTACAATATGTGATATAACATAATGGCCCTCATTACGACCCTGGCGGAAAGCAACTGACCTGACCGCCATAGCGTAAATAGCGTTTCCGCCATTGCACGACGGAGTAAAGTGCGGCTAATTCTCACCCATCAGGCACAAGCACTACGCCATGGCGGAAGTGCAAAGTCCGCGATGGCGGAAATGTCCCCAAAACGCCCCTCCCCGCCGTCGTACGGCGACCTAGGTGCAATTCCGCCACCGATCATAGCGGTCACCGTAATGAGCGGCAATCGGAAAATACGGTGACCGTAAATATACGGAAACGGAAGCAAAAACATGGTCCCGGAACGGGAAACAGCACGCCGTACACCTATAAAATCAGAATTTCCACACAACCATTAAAAATACTACCCTGAGACACATCCCAACCCGTCATCCACCCTAGTGAAACCAAAAACAATGGGAAAAGTAGCGAAAAAAGCGTGCGACCGCAAGCGGCAGGTCCACTTCTCCTGTGAGGAACTCACGGTGCTCACAGAGACCCTCCAGGAGAATGCTGCCGTCGTCTTCTCGACGCAAATGACCAGGACGGCACTTGCAAACAAGAAAGCCATATGGGCCCTGGTGGCACAGCGGGTAAGTGCGGTGGGGACCGCACCCCGCAACCCACAGCAATGCCGAAAGCGATGGGACGACTTGCGGATACGCGTACGGAGCATACTATCCGCCAACCGTAACATTGCCACAGCTACCGGGGGAGGATCGGAATCACCCATCAAGTTGACCCCCTGGGAAGAAATCTGTGCCTCCACCATTGGAATGGAGACCATAGAGGGAGTCGGAGGGATGGAGAAAGGAGGGCAGACATCCGAAGAATCAGGTAGGTGTCCCAAATAAAACAATGCTAAAACCACAATGTCCAATCATGTGAAGTACCATGTGTCCACATAGTGCAACCGAAACACATGTCCAGGAGAACTTCCACATACATTGGCCTGATAGCGCACATTAAAAGTCACATTAAATAAATAAATAATTAAAATTCCTAAAAACACCCTCTACACGTGCAGCAGGCACCCCCTAACTGCAGGCTGCAAAACAACTGCATCCTCAATCCACACAAAAATGTAAACACCTCCAAGGCCCTGACCCAAATCACCCTCAGGTACCACCCCAATGCATGTGATACATTGCCATTCCAATTTCCACAGACCCATTAATAACGCTCACCCTCCTTTACTCCACCACAGGGTCCGATTCAAACGACGAGCTCCAGGACACCCCTACCAGCACACCTGCAAAGAGGGCCAAGACCAACGGCCAAAGACCCTCCACCTCAGCTGCAGGGATCAAGACACGGCAGCAGCACAAATCAAGTGGCAGCACACAGGAGGGGACTTCAACAGGCACCCCAGCACCCAGCATGGCCACAACAGCACCACCACAGGCCCCCCCAATGGATGCCACAGAAGGCACTGCTTCTGGTGGCAGCAGCACCATAGGTGACACTGCATTAATGGCAGCATGCTCCGACACAGAAAACGGTGATGTCGATGTAGGATCCATCCATGACCTGTCTCAATCCCCCTGTTTGTTTCATCCCGTACACCATGAGGATACCACGCAGGGGCACCCACAAGACGACGACTGGCCATCCCCCACAAGCCCTGTGTCAAGGCAACATGAGGTGATCAGCCCCTCTGTGACACCACCGCAAATGTCCATGGCCCAGCAGAGGCAACAGTCCCTTGACCAGGTGATCGTGCAACAGCAGCAACTGGCCACGCTCCTCAAGGACCATGCTGATGAATGTGGGGGTACTAAGGCAGCCATAGAAACATGTACAGAGACACTAAGGGCACAAATGGAGAGTAGCACCGAGAGCCTGAGAGTCCAAATGGAGAGAAGCACCGAGAGCCTGAGAGTACAAATGGAGAGAAGCACCGAGAGCCTGAGGGGGGAACTGCATGCGACGTCCAAAGACGTATGTGCTGAACTTGCCGCTGTGCGCCGTGTGCTCACTGAGCTCTCACAAACCCTTAGGGACATGCATGGACGTGAGCAGGCAGAGACATCATCCGGTGCAAGTTCCGTACAGGGCAGCCCCCAACATAGATCTGGGAGGAACCTGCGCTCCACAGGCAGGGGTGCCCCTGATACCTGGAGAGGGGGCTTGCAATAGCGTCTGCCCACTGACAATGAGCATCTTTGGACACTGGTGTTCGGGGGGGAGGTAGGAGGGTGGAGGGGGTGTGTTGGGCTTACTTGGGTGGCGGGTCGATGGGGTGTGTAACGTAATTTCACATATGCGATAAACATTTCACTATCATCCAATGAGATGTGTGGACATTGATCTTTGTGTACGAGGCCATTATAGGCGTACAGTCAATATTGTGCATGTTCCAGACACACACAGTGCCACAAGTCCCGTGTCCATGTATCAGCCACCAGGCGTGAGTGCTAGAAGCATGAATCTATGATAATCTGACGAATTTCACGTCCCTCCTGTGCCTCGCGGACTCCTTGAGGTGCTGCCACATCCCCACCCTCATCATGACCATATTCAGGTGCTTGCAGTTCTGCATCAGGGGGCATGGGCACATTTCTACGTACGCACATGTTGTGTAGCATGACACATGCCATGACCATCTTTGCAACCTTCTCATGGCGGTACAGGAGTGCCCCGCCAGACCTGCTGAGGCAGCGGAAACGACCCTTCAGTAGGCCGAATGCCTGTTCTATGACTACACGGGTACGTGAGTGGGCATGGTTGTAGTCCTCCTCATGCTGGTTCTGTGGGTTCCGGAGTGGTGTAAGGAGCCATCTCTTCAGTGGATACCCGGCATCACCTGTATGTGGACAATAAAGGATGTTTGAGGAATGCCATTGCTACGTAAGCACCCCCCCCTTCCTGCCAGGTCATTGCCGCATCACATACCCCACATAATCATGCATGAAATGAGACTCACCGAGTAGCCAGGATCTGTTCCCTGCGTGTCGCTCCATGTAGCGTGGTATTGTAGAGTTCCGTAAGACCATGGAATCATGGGTTGATCCAGGAAATCGGGCACAACAATGTGTAATGATCCTGTTGGAGTCACACACCATTTGTACATTAAGAGAATGATATTGTTTTCGGTTGCGGTACTGGGCCTCCATGGCATGTGGGACAACCAATTCCACATGGGTGCAGTCGATGGCACCAATGCAACCCAGTATGCCGCCAAGTGCATGGAATCCCACTTTTGTGTTTGTAATCTCCTGCTCCGAGCGTGGTAAAGAGATGTAGTCATCTGCGTGCTTCAGGAGGGCATCGAGCACTTGCAATAGTGTCCGTGACAACAGTGGCTGTGAAATGCCATGCAACTGTCCGACTGTGTGCTGGTAGGTGCCTGTGGCCAGGAAGTGGAGTACAGACACCACCTTCAGTAGGGGTGGGATGGCGGTTGGGCTATCTATCATGCTGACAAGGTCAGCGTGTGTCATGTCCACAATGGCGGTTATGGTGTCCCGGTCCAAACGGTAGAGGGTGTGGATCTGCTCATCAGTGAGGTTGAACGGATGTGCTCGGAGGCGTGGGATTGCGGGCTGCCTGCGTGGTGGTGGTGGCTGTGCTGGTGGGCCTTGCTGGCCCTGCCTTGCCCTCCTCCTCCTCCTGCGTCTCCTCTGTGCGGCCGGTTGTTGTAGTAGTTGGTGTTCGTCTTCTTCTTGAAGTTGGAGTACTTGCAGTGCTATCAGGTCCCCCAGGGCCAACATCGCTAGTCCTGCCGGTAGCATTTTGGAGTGGGTGTGGTTGTGGGAGGGGGTTGGGTGTGCAATTTATGTGTTTTCAAGCTGTATAGCCTCCACCTGTGGTGATTCATTCCACCTGTGCAAGCTGCAATCCCCTTTGGCCGAGCACGTCCCGCACACAACGCTGCAATTCGACGCATGGCATCTTGCTATTACAATCATGTATTTCATCCCGATGGAAGTGAGATATTGGTTCATATGTTCATTATGCTATGGTCCCATTGTTTCACATACTATTTTTGCAGTCGCGAACAAACTTGTGAAGGGTCAGTGGAATGTAGTACTCGATTAACGGTGGACCCTCATGCAGCACTGTACCGCGGTTCACCGACGGGCGGGGCGTCCCATTTGTGAGTGAAGCCAGTTGCCATTTTCACACACTGCCGCACTACATGGATGAATTTGTGATTTCAATGCGGTCACAGATGCATTTTCGACGTGATGTTGCAAATGAGGAATTCGAAGTACAGCGCTTTCGGTTTCCAGCTAGCGGCGAGGAGACGCCCACAGGTCTGACTGCAGATATAAAGTTCTATTGTTTTATGTCCTTGGGACAGGGGCCATGGCGAGAATGCAATGATTGATATGAATAGTATGGGATGCGCAATAGCGTAGTGGAGGATAAGGCAGGACGTTCCCAAATACATGTTACTTCACAACACTAGAATTCCGGCCTGGAGCACAGAGGATTTTGCAGACTGCATTACGCACAGACTCAATGGAAGTTTCACATGTTATGTGAGTAAATAATCAGGCGTTTTCATACAGGGATGAGGGAATGATGTATGGATGCATGGACAGATAATTTAATAGAGAGTCTGCCATGTACATGGCTTTTTGGAATCTATCCACTTCCCCTGCGCTATGTGATGCAGGGCTGCCATAGTGGGACCATCGTCTATCTGCCCTTGTTGAACCCTCCCTGTCTCGACGCGCCTTCGGACACTTGTGTCTATGCACGTTACTAATCCCATCTAATGGATTCTGTTTTAACAGACGCATGCACACAAACACTCGTTTGTAATAGTGTTTTCACCTCGATTTATATAGTTATGATTCGCAAGTGATTTTTGGGTGCGATTGATCCTTTTGAGTGGGCTAGCATGCATATGGCTGTGGATTTAGTGTGATCATTGAAGTGAGTAATTCAAATGGAGTTCTGATGCCCATACTATTCTTTTTCATTTCATTTGGGTGACAGGTATCTCCTCCCCTTTTGCCGCTGCCATCTGTATGCCACTCCTGCAGATGGCTTTTACTCCCGACACCTGCTGCTTCGTGTTAATCAGTGGAGCACCATTACGATCTTGTGGGACGATCGCCAATGGCCCACATGCCCTTACGCAGTACTAGTGGCTAGGAGCAACATTTCGACCTTTCAGCTGGACTAGTGCCTACCTAATGGGACGGCCCTGCGGTTCTAGGCGCTTCCATGTTGCCTTTTTGAACGTGAATGTAGCCCCTGTGTACCATGAAGGAACAGTGCGCCACACAAGAAGAAGCTGGTCATTTATTGCGGATGCAGCCCACAATAATGAAATATATTTTGGAGTTCATGACCTAATGGCTGTATGGGCCTGGTGATTTTGTTGTGCATTAAATTTTGATTGTGATATTGACCGTGTAGTGTTATTCTTTGCAAGTAATGTAGCATATTCCTATTTGTGGAGCGATGTATTGTGAGAAGATCTGCTTTGGGTTCCGGCTTCTGAGTATAGTTGCGTGGTACTGTACTGGGCGCGTTTGCCTACGAAGCCCAGTGAGGTCAGGGATTGGGCCTGCCATTATGACTATTTTAATGATGTCATGCTCATGGGAGGGGGATTAGCTTTTGTGTAACAGATGCCGGTCAGCCAGGTGGATTGGTGGAATGATGTGATTATCAGAAAATGGCTGGTCACAGGTGCCTGTGTTTGCGTGCGTTTCTTGGAGGGAGACTGAGGTCATCTCCATTGGAATAGCTTCTGTATTCGTGCCATCTGTGCCCTGCAGCTCCCATTGGCCCCTCTTGAGATGAGCCTGGCTGCTCAGTCACTCTGCCAACTTGTGTGGTACATGCTTATGGTGATGGTTGGTTTGTTTACTGGCAGGAGTACAGGGCTGGTGCAGTCTCACTCAGGATACTGCTTTGAATGTTGCCTTACACTGGTGTCAAGCGATGGGGGGGCCTGTTTTTGTTTGTCTCAGTTTTCAGTTCATGTTGCTGTACTTGAAGCTTCACATGCCTGTGCTGCATCAGTACGGCAATGGTGCCATGGCTAATATGGATGGCCACTCACATGGCACTTGGAGCCCCTACATTCATTTGTTCGTTGGCATGCATGGGTGACTTGTACATTTCACTGGTTGCATTGTGTGACTTCATTACACCTACGAGGAGTTGTGCAATGTGGCCAGGGAGTGGTGTACAGGCACTCTGTAGCGCCTTTTACGGTTGGTTCGCGATGCCGTACTTCTCACCATGGCGGAATGGTACTTTCCGCCATGCTTGATGGCGTTAGGTAAATGTCCGCTAGGGTCAGAATTCCCGTACCGTTGCGCCATGGTGGTAATTACGGTTTCGCTTGGCGCGCGTGCGCGTACTTGGTGCAGTTAGCGTTGGCGTTCACTACGGTGTCGCTAATGGCATCGTACTTTACGGTGACGGGTCATAATCGCACCGAGCGCTATTCGATGGCGGTATTCCATTTCCGCCATCGTTTTTCGATTTCCGCCAGGGTCGTAATGAGGGACAATGTCTTTTTGTTATTTTAGGCACTTAATTACTGTATATTCACTATAATCAGCCCTGATTTGAGAAAGGTCTATTAAGGGACCGAAATACGTGTCATCACAAAGGGCACCTCAAGGCATTAAATATTATTTTCTTAAAACTGGGCGCAGTCTCATTC
This sequence comes from Ambystoma mexicanum, assembly GCF_040938575.1. NCBI lineage: Eukaryota > Metazoa > Chordata > Amphibia > Caudata > Ambystomatidae > Ambystoma > Ambystoma mexicanum. Next base: position 45,433,749 of record NC_090933.1, on the reverse strand, counting down.
TCAGTCTTTTTTCCTTTTCTTGAACAAGTTGGGAATGCATTGAGTACAACAGCAACAAGCAATTGTAATAACTAGTATCACACAAATCCACGCAAAGGCATAATGCAGGGTACTCCCAATATCAGTAATCCACGAAAATAGCCAGATTCCCACTATGATCTTGAGACACTTGGGATATCAAGTCTTTCAAACCCTGAACATGGCTTTCAATGGATTGTGAACTATCGCTCAGATTAAAACAACACATACCTTCACATACCTGTGTTAAAACACAGGTTAAGTTTCAGCATCAAATAATCAATGGCAGCTCGGTTTTGCAAAGCTGCCTTTCTAATAATTTTGCTATAAAGAAGCAACTCATCCAACACCTGAGAGGTATGATTGAGTCTTTCACTACTAATCATGCTAATTTGATTAAAGCTGTGTAGCCCCCAGTAGCTAAACCACAAACTTCCACTAATGAACAGGCCAGCACTAATACCTCGGCCTCTGATAACAAATGCACATGCGAATCACAATTTGGGGATAGCCCTACAGATTCGAAAGTTGATCTTTTGCTTTGATATACTGCTGGGTGTAAAAGAAACATAATTAATCCTAATCGGGTTAAGGCACACGGACCTCCAGAAATGTTCGCTGGAATGTACGTGTATGTGATGTTGCCACATGAAAAAAGCCATCCCGTTGGAAGTTTCACATGATTCAGATGACTGGCAGCTACCACTGTGTAATTAGAGGTCATAGTGTTATTTACATAGGTACATGTGCTTGGAACTAGTGCACACAATTTCCTCTCAAACACAGTTTGATCTTTCTCTTTAGTTAGGTTGAACTGTTGGCATTTGCCAATTTCTTTTGATTCACAGGTCATATGATAGCAAACATCTCCTTGAGTAACATTGTAGCTTATAATTTGTGTCAGGTTTCTCCATTTGCGATTTGTTTCTTGGCAAAATTTGCAATAATCATAGGCGGAAAAGAACTGCCATACATCGGAATCCTGTACTGAAGAATCATTGTGTATGACCCCAAAAATTTGCCTCAGGATTGGAGCAGGTATTGGCACGGCTCCTAAACAGGTAGTCAACAAAGCTTTTGCATGATGCATGTCAATGAGGCAGAAATGTGAAATGTGAAATGTGAAAACTTGCTGTGCTAGATATGCCCACATGTTCGCCGTTTGGGCAATCATCGGTGAATGTCTTTGCCACCCTAAGGACATCTCTTGCATAGCTGACATTAATGCAGTCTGTGTTTGCAACTGATGCGTACTTCGCATCCACGAATCCTGTTCTTCAGTCTGGCTGGGTTTTTGGCATAGGCTTTTGGCTACTTTTGGACATCATTTCTCATCATCATCAGATTCCCATGGATCACTGGCACAGATGCGACATTTCGCAGTGGTTGCAGCATGCCGTTTGACTCTCCCAAAAGGAGTCCATTTAGTCCCACAATTACACCAGCCAGAAACAGGATCTGCAAAGCAAACCCAGAAAAGAGATATCAGTGTTGATAATCACTCTCTTAAGTGACATTTGTCTGCAGGCACATAACTCCATATTTCCTTGCCAGGTTCCATCACTAAGACTACTTGGTCCTTGCCTGATGCAATGACATCTGCGGGTACCGGTGGGCCACTTGGTCTTTTGACTTTTGCACCTGGCACCATGCTGTCTGGAGAGCCGAAACCACAATCCCCATGATTAGTTAACACTGTGGGGTGCTCCCCATTTTTGATCATGGACAATTTAACTGGTACAATAATCAATTGGGCTACTCAATCTCCCTTATGAATCAGTAACACTTGGTCTTCACTGTTTATTAGAATGACTTTGATTTCTCCTCGGTAATCTGCATCTTCAATCCTAATCCAGACCTAGGGGAAATCCATTCCCAGATGCTCTGGTGGTATCTGCAGAGGCGTTGCTAGGGGGGGGCTGAGGGTGCTATAGCCCCTGGTCTTTTGGTTGTAGCCCCGGATAGAAGCTGAGGGGCTAAAGCCAAAAGGCTAGCTAGCCCCCAGCCCCCACAGCCCCGACATTAGTGTAGCCCCGGATCTCTTCCAGATCTAGCAATACCCCTGGGTATCTGTACTGCAATCCCTGTTTCAATCACAATTATGCCTCTTGGTTCTAATCTGATCCCTTCATGTAAATGCAAGTCTACCCCTGCTGATTCTGGGGTTGCTCGGTAGGGAGCTAAAGAACCTGCTGTAATTTCCCAGTACATTAAACTCTAGCTGAATTGCGTTGAACCTGTAAAGCAGGAGTCATTAATCGCAGCAATGGGGTCTCATGGTTATTCACTGGTTTGTACCACATCAAACACTCAATCACGCCAGCCTGCTAAACTGCCATTGCCAGATTTGCGCAGCTGTTCTTTCAACAACCCATTCATTCTCTCAATCAAACCTGATGCCTCTGGGTGGTAAGGGACGTGATACACCAACTCAATGCTCTTTTCCTGACAATATTCCTGAATCAATTTGCCTTTAAAGTGTGACCCGTTGTCACTCTGAATTTTCAAGGGCATACCGTAATACAGCGTAACCTGATCTAACAACTTAATGGTGTTCAATTGGGTAGCATGTTTACACGGCAATACCATAGAATATCCAGAGTATGTTTCCACAATGGTGCATACATATTGACTGCCTTTGCTGATTGGCATAGGACCGATATAATTGATCTGCCATATTTGACCTGGTAACATTCCTCTTCGCAACGTACCCTGGACAATTTGAGGGATGGGTCTATGCTGTTGGTGTTGACACAAGTGACATTGCAAAATGATTGTTTTCACTACCTCTAAGGGGATACTGGTCCTTCAAAGTTTTGCCCACCGGAGAGTAGATTTTTCTCCAAGGTGCCCACATTTCTGGTGAGCCCACTTGGCCAGACCCTCCAATTCATCCTCCTGAGCCTCTGCGTCAACAGTTGAAATCTTGAGGTGTTCTTCTGCAACAAAATGAAACCATTTTCCATCCATTCTTTTGCAATGTTGGCAGCCACACCGCCAACCCATTCACCACAGACCATGAATCGGCGTACAAATGACATTGACGAGGAGTCTCTTGTTTCAACGCTTGGTAAACTGCATAGAGTTCTGCAAACTGACAGCTCTTTCCTTTCTCTGATCTCAAAATCTTTTTCATCTTGGGATTGTATGACACCGCTTTCCAGTATCGCTCGGTTCCCACATAACACGCTGAGCTATACGTAAACCAGGATTGTTCTGTCTGCTCTACCATTTCCATTTGATCATACTGGCTTCTTGAGGGTGTCCTATTCTGTGTATTTTAGAAGAGCTCAACACCCATTGCATAATCAGGATTTCGGGCCTCATTAATACACCATGCCCCACTGTCATTTGCTCAGTATCGACAAGAGCCCAATAACATGCCAGCAACTGCTTCTCAAACAGTGTGTATGTGTTACCAGCCTTGGCCAACCTATGACTCCAGAATCCCAATGGAACATGTTTTCTGTCCTGTTTCTGCCACACACACTAGCTAGCATAATTGTCTTGTACAGACACATTTAATTCCACTTCCTCTTCCTTCAATGGCCACAAATATTTTGCCAAATCAAATGCTCTTTGCTGCTCCCCCCCCCACTGAAATTCATATTACTTTCGTGTCGCTTTTTAGAGGGGGGCCAATATCTGACCTCGAAGTGGTATGTGCTATCTCTGGAACCCAAACAGCCCTATGAACTGCTGAGCTTGTTTTTTGTTCATCGGAGTGCTGAACTCAAGTATTTTCTGTCGGGACTTTGGCGCCATCTCTCGATGTCCATTATGCCACTGAAACACTAAGAATACCATTGTATCAACTGGCCCTTGAATTTTGTAAGGGTTAATCTCCCACCCTTCCTTCTTCAACCCTTCCATGATGACTTCTAACTGAGTTTACTCTTCGTTACCCTGAATCAAAATATCGTCAATGTAGCGAGAAATTTGTATGTCAGGTTTATATGGTATCCTGTCTAAGTGTTCTGCCACCAGCCGGTGACAGATGGTTGGGCTATATTTGTACACCATAGGTAATCTCGTGAAGGTGTACCGATGCCCTTTCCAAGAAAATGTGAACTGCTCTTGGCACTCCTCAGCAATTGGCACGGAGAAAAATGCATTGGCTAAGTCTACCACTGCTTACCAGGTTCCCTCAAACATTTGTACGTTCTGAATCAAAGTAATGGTGTCTGGGACTGCTGGCACTAAAGGAGGAGTGTGTTATTCAATTCTCGATAATCCACAGTCATCCTCCAGCTTCCATCCCCCTTTTTTAGAGGCCAAAGGGGATTGTTCCAAGCCGTAGTCACAGGACGGAAACTCCTGCATCTACATACCCTTTGATGATGTCTGAAATGTCCTTATGCCCCCGCAGGAATGCAGTATTGCTTCACTGATACACGCTTGGTTGCCAAAGGCACATGCACTGGGGGCATTTTCAATTTGCCTATAGTCACTGGTGTGCAAGTCAATGCACTCACTCCAAAGTGATAGGGTTTGCCTCCAAGTCCCAGAGTCAACCCTTCCAAAATGTCAAACCCAATTATGTACTCAGGTATCGGACAATCAATACTTGGTATTTCTGCCTTGTCAAATTGACTATTTTCATCTCCACTCCTGTTTGTACTGCTGGGGTTTCCGTCCCCCCTAGCCCTGTAATGGTAAAGTGTCTACCTTTAAATCATGTTGTATTTCCATTAATCAAAGAGGCCTCCGCCCCGGTGCCAATCAATGCACGCACCGCTTGCGTGTTTCCAGGCCCCCAAAGAATCCTGACATTAACATGAGGTTGCATATCAACTTTTATGTGAGCAGACGCTGCCGGAGCTCAGCCGTAATCCTAGTCAAATTTGAATGAGGGTATTCCGACTCTGACTCTAACATTGCACTCACCACCTTCCTCAAATCAGCATATGTTGGCTAGTACGGGGATGGGATCCCCATAGACCCTTCTTCCTTTTCCTCCTCAGGAGGAGCTGGAGGTGAGGTGTCCCACTGTGGTTTAGTTACCACCTGTCTCCTAACCTGTTTATAGCGCGCTTTCACTGCCAGCCCTCTCTTTTTGTATAGCTCGTACATTGCCCTTGTATCAATGCCATCAATTTCTTCTTGTGGCACACCATCTTTCAACAAGGCCAAAAACATATCCTTTCTGGACACTCAGGAGTCTCTACTATCTTGCCTCCTACCTTCAGTTCTTCTCTCGCTATGCCCCTCTCTCACTCGTGGCTTATATTCACTTTTGTCCCATTCCCCCAAGTTTGCCAGTTGCCAGATGGCATCCACCACTTTATCGGTGGGTTTTCCCATCATACCTACAAGCAATGTCATGATGACACTTTTGTATGCGGGTGGGGCAGTTCTTATCACCATATTTTTGGTTGAAACTGAAAGCGGCACTACCCCCATGTGTCCTGGCTCATCTACGTGAATCGCCATCTTCATGGCGTGCTCTCTGATCTTTTGAATCGCTTCTTTCAAAGTATACCACCTCTTTTCATCACTAAGCCAGTCTGTGATAATGGGATACTTGCGGTTACACCCTTAGGCTGCTAGGTGCAACAAAGACAACTGCGAAGCTTGACCATTTGCTTCAGGGGGCGGCCCTGCCCTTAATACCTCCTGTACTTTGGTGTCATTTGGCAAAGGAAAGAAGCACAGGGAATCCGTCGCATCTACCAATAACCCTGCTGCCCCTCCGTCAAACAGCCTCACCATCCATGCCAGCAAAGGTTCCGGTGACTTTTGCCTCCGACGAGTAATGATTTCCCCAACCTCCTGTTGAGTGTAAACTTCCAGCATGGTTAAATCTACAACTCCTCCCCCACAATTATGTGGATGTGGTCCAGCCCTGCGTCTCGTAACTGGCTTAGCTGTCACTGTCTTTTGATTAGGTTCTGACTTAGATTCTGCCTCCCCTTCCGAGGTTCTCTCAGAGCCGGTGGAGTTAAACATATCTCCATTCCACATTCTACACCTGCTGTGGCGATTATAGCTGCTACTTTCCTATGATTGACCCCCCTCATTTCTTTCTATATTTATATTGGGTGACTCTGACCGCTGCCCTCTCTGCCACGGTCTGATATCTATCAGCCTTGTCCTTAAAAACCTTCATTTGCAATTGCTGCATTTTCTGCAGCTAACTCTTTTTCCAGCCATAAAATATCCTCTTTCAACTCCACATTCCACTTGTGTATCTTTCTGCAATCATGTAAGAGGACCCACCCCCTTATGCCTAAAGCTGCAAATTCCATTCCCTTCTCGACTGAAACCTGCTGTAAACAAAACAGAACCTCTGCCGGACTGAAATCCCCTAAACTATAATCCCATGGCTCACTGAAGTCGGCACCACACTGTTGGGACAAACTCCGAGATATGCCAGAGGGCCACTAGGAGTTTGCGCACTCTCAGAAGGCCCAACACCTTCCACAGGACAAACAGAGGACTCAGTCAAACGGCAAGTTCAAACTGCGGTTTTTTACAACAAAAACGAACAGTGATCAGTACAGGGACAGAGGAAATCTGTGGACGTCTCAACAACTCCTGGTTCGCTGGTGAGTTTTGACCTAAAATTGTGTCAGAGTGACGTCACAACCTGGGCCCCTCTCCAGAAAACCTATCGGCCTACTGGATTGTCATCAGGAGCCTATTAACCTATATAATTGCCTATGTGTGTTATTGTACAGGCTCTCGCGTGTCAAGTGGCTGGACTGGTCCATCCCCAAGTCACTATCTATAACACTTTTGCAGTGTGAGAGTCTTACCATTCGTTCTTACCCGCTGCTATCCACCCCTAGGATACTAAACTTTGCAGGCCTGAGATACACAAAGTTCTCAGCTCTTGGTGTACCTTCTCAAGGTAATAAGAATGAATGTATGTCTGCATTTTAACTTGTGTGTGTGTACCACCTTAGTCTATGAGAGTGCTCTTTTTCTCAGTGCAACACTTGTCTCACATTGTAACATCTTTGTTGCAAGCTTCTGTATGGCGGTGTGAGATCAGCTCCCTTCCCAGCGCTGGTTGCTGTCCATTGTCTGAGTCGGCCGGGCCACATGTTCGGAGACCATGATTTGGAGCTGTGCTGCTCTGAATTATGAAGAATTATGTGCATTTATTGCAGCTGGTGTTACTGTTGATCAGGGAATGGAATGTCATCCGTATCTGGTCCCCTTGGCAGTGGGTCCTGTCTCACACGTTTGCTCTTGTCCAGCCGAAAATTCAACTCAGCTCAGCTCTTGCTGAGAGGCTTGTGGCCTGCTGTAATTTTCCTAAACCATTATGCGGTTCCTACAGTGTCCACGCGATTCTATATTGCCATATATTAGTCACACTTGGCTCTGTCAAGTCCCATAGGTGCTCCTGAAGGTTATTTGCATATAAGCACCTGCAAGCTTCACTCAGGGTCTCTTGCTTCTTGCAGTTTCTGCGTTGCTGAGTTTAGCTACTGGCAAAATAATAAAGCAATGACAGTATGTACATGTATCTTTCCTCTAACTATAGAACTGTACACTTGTGTTCTCCTTGTATTCGAGTGCATGTTTATGTCTCAAAGTTTAGATGGCACGTGTGCTTCATGTCTAACACAGCTAAGTCATTGTGTCTCTAACGACGTCAGTAACGTGGCTTCTTGGCGCTTTAGTCAATATTGTCAATTGAGGTGTCTTTGGTTGCAGCCTGGGGCTCCTCATCCACTCTGGGGTAGACTTGTACCTCACCTGGCCTGTAGGTCTGGCTGAGGCGGTACATCTCGACATACTTGTCTATCATTGAAGCACTAGGAATTGGGGTGAAATAGTATGGGGGGTTCACAGTGTCTCCTGGCCTTCTTCCGTGTCATATATCTTATAGGAGGGGGAAGAGGGGTCAAACTTCCCCATCCCTCTTCAGTCCCCCCTCTGGTCGACTTGTCAGCTCAGCTATTGCTGTGAGGCTTGTGGCCTGCTGTAATTTTCCTAAACCATTATGCAGTTCCTACAGTGTCCATGCTATCCTATATTGCCATATGTTAGTCACACTTGCCTCTGTCAGGTCCTATAGGTTCTCCTACAATTCCATAAGGTTATTTGCATATAAGCATCCACAAGCTTTACTCAGGGTCTCTTGCTTCTTGCGGTTTCTGCATTGCTGCGTTTAGCTAACGGCAAAATAATAAAGCAATGACAGTATGTATATGTGTCTGTCATCTATCTATTGAACTGTACGCTCGTGTTCTTCATGTATTCGAGTGCGTGTTTATGTCGCAAAGCGTGGATTGCACGTGTGCTTCATGTCTAACACAGCTCTAACGACGTCAGTAACTTGGCTTCTTGGCGCTTTAGTCAATACTGTCAATTGAGGTGTCTTTGATCGCAGCCTGGGGCTCCTCAGCCACTCTGGGGTCGACTTGTACCTCACCTGGCCTGTAGGGCTGGCTGAGGGGGTACCTCTCGACATACTTGTCTATCATTGGAGCACTAGGAATTGTTCCAAAATAGTATGGGCATTCACGGTGTCAAGTGACCTTCTTCGGTGTCATATATCTTATAGGAGGGGTCAAACTTCCCCATCCCTCTTCTGTCCCCCCTCTGGTCAACATGTCGACCACTTCCTTATATGACAGTCCTTTTGCTCTGGGCTGGCATATCTTCGTTATTCCTCTGAGGTGTCTGTAATAGTTTGTGTGGTCATCGAATGACCAGTGCATGTAACAGCACACTCCTATAAATGGAAGTGGGTTTGGTGCAACCCAGAAGAACTTTGGGTCATGTGGATTGTCCAGCTTCATGGTCCCTGCTGGAAATAGTTCACACTGCGCTATCTTTGATCTGAGCTTGTCTCGCTCTGCAACAATCTCATCTTTTGTCCATCATATGTTCACATCCATCAGGATCTGCATTCTGAAAGCCTCTTCCGATGTTTTCTTGCATCTTGCCTTGCAGATCTTGATCCCACACACTGATGCTGCTCAAGCACGAGGGCTCCTGCTATCACCTTCAGTCCATCTGAAAGCCATGATGGCATCCATGACCATATATACGCTACCCAGCTCTTATCCTTCCTTGTTTCTTGGACTTCATCTTCCATTTTCACATGCATCTGTGCCAACTGTGCTACTGCATCTGAGAGAGTTCTGATAGCCGGTATAAAAGTGCAACAGGAACGCCCTATCTTTGCACAAACTCCTCCTTCCATGGCCGTGAGCCAGGCCAGAACATATCTATTCTGGAGTGACACCAACCTTATTGCTCTGAGCTCTTTTATAGCATTGAACCCATTCACCGTAGAGTTAATTGTTACCATCAGCTCCCAACAAGTGACCTGTAACCACTTGGCATTTGTGTACGTCTGTATCCCTGGTATCATTGATGCAAAGAACATCTGTGTCCTGCTAAACAGTCTGTACTCTGCTTGGATCTTGTCCAGAGCAGTTTCTGATGCCTCTGAGAAGACATTCCTCCCTCTTTTCACTCTGCTCAATCCTTCCCGCTACTCAGCCTTCTCTATCTGGGCTGTTAGTGCCACCTTGACCGATCTCTTCCTTCTTTTGTTGTTGTTCATCTTCGGGAACTCATCAATCTTTACATCCTTTTTGGGTACAACCAACAAAGGCATGTTGATGTGCACCAATGAGCATACTCCTCCCCATTCAGGTGGCAGCTTCTCATACGCCTTCGATCCACACACCCAGTAGTGATCAATCAGCACTGCCGTTCCTGCTCTTATTGCTGCAAGTTGTTCAATTATTTTGCATCCTACATTCTCACCAACTTCAACATCGCCATTGTTATGATATCAGAGGGCTGGCATATTCAGAGGGATTATTGGCATTGGTCCAGCTTTGCTTTCTACCCATGTCAGCAATTTTGCGCTCGCATCCCATTCCTTCTGGCACTTGTCCTTTTCTTCCTTCACCTTGTTCACTGGCGACTGGGTTTGTGTCAGTGCCTTGCTTCCCACCACTCTATCCTGCCATCCATCGTTGGTGTACACTTGTCCATACACTAGTATCTGCTGTCTTTCCCAGCATCCGGGCTCCCCTCCTATCTCCTTCACTCTTGTCCAGGGACATGGCAATTCCTTCAGTGTGATAGTCTTTGTTTCTCCCTTCTCAGGTGCATCAATTATGTACTGTATGGCTTAATCTAGCTGCCAATAATTATTCATCATGTCCAATGTCTTTATGTAATTATCTTCATATGGTAATGTCCCTTTGGACATCCATCTTTGGACATGTTACTGTCTTCCTTGCTTTTGTACCATTGTGAGATGCATCAGGCACTGTGCTCTTGCTGCTAGCATTTCAGTTGCTATGAACGTTCTAGAGGCACTCATTGCATAGGGGATTAAAGAGCAGACATAACTGCTCTCCCTGGTGGTTTCCTGACCTACGTTTGCCATATGTTTGTACCACATGTTGTTAGACACTCAAGCAGTGTCAGTAAGATACATGTCTACTCCCTTCATGTCTGTGTCAACACTGCGCGTACCTCACCTTACCTTATCAGCAGTGTCTTCTCGTCCACCTGACATGGTCTTCCCACCTGCTTGGGTTGGGGGAATGTTAGTAGTGGGTAAAGCGGTAGCAGTAACAACAACATATAGTTGCCAAAATATGAATCCCATCAAGCCACTAGGAATGAATAGACATGACATAACAATAATGTTCTTTATTGCTCCCTGTCAGGAGCAGAGACGGGGTTGCATCTTTCCCGTCTCATTACTCACGACATGTGCTTTCAAAAGCACACGATTCATACACTCACTCACGCGCATCATCTCGTAGCAAACAAACTAGTGAAGTTCTACCTTGCCACACCATTTCCGTTAAAAGATATCCTTCCTTTACTTTGCGATGGCGGTTGCCATGGAAATTGGGGTGGAGACATTGATTCCTACAACGTCAGACGCACGCTATGGTCATGTGATCACAGCTTCTTAAACTCTTTCATGATTAGTGCTCATTGCTTCTGATGTTTGAAGTGCACTACGTTTGTACAATCGAGTTTCCTGCTTTCCTGTTCTTGGCCTTTGCAAGGATTTTTTGTACTTTGTTTCCCTATTTTTGTACCCACCCCGTTTGGAACCTGACTGCCTGCTGCCGACACGGAACTCATTGGACTGCTGATTCTTCCTTGGACCCTCCAAGCTACAAGTGCTACCCCGTAAAACCGCTGGTACCATCCTCCTTGCCTCACCCCGTTACGGACAAGAGACTGCCTGTGTACCATTTGTGGGGAAGAGGGAGGAGCATCCTCGTTCCGTCGGGCACTCTTTTGGACTTCCTCACCCCTAGGCGTTCGCGTGATGGCAGGAATATCCCTGTCCACCTTCAGTATCTTACGGTTTCACCTGTAGCATTTGTCCTGTCTTCATAACCACACAATCAGCTCATGGCAAGAAGTGTCTGTCCATTACTTTTGATTCTCTATCACTGCCAGGCCTATTCAAGTACTAAGGATTCTTTATATCATTCTTTATTATCACAGATAGCCCCGTTCTTCCTATGATGTTGATGTTTACAATCAGTGTCACCTTGAGCTATTAAGCACCAACAATAAGGTAGTAGTGTGTCTGTCCTCCCTATGTGTCCTGATAAGAGGAAAGGGTTGTTGCTAATTTCTCTTTTCCTTTCCGGTTTAGGGAGCCTCCTGCCACGCGTTTGGGTCCATTCTTCCAAACAATTGACCCCTGGTATTGGTTTTTCATATCCATACACAGGGTTACATTGTAGGGTAGAATTCTTCTTCTACACTACGTGGGCAACCTTGACCGGGCAATCCTGACACTCCCTTCATTTCCACTTACCCTGCTTGCTCCTTGCAGCCTGGTGATACAGTTGCCTGCCTGAAATGCATAGAAGAAGGCATTACTGTGTTAGTATTGTCAGTGCCCTTAATCCCCGCGAACCAAATAATCAATGATTGCAAAGGCAAACACCCCTTCCCAGATCTTTCTTACTGAGGGGTCTCTCAATACGGTTAGCACTGGGGGTACACTGTAGTCAAGTTGTGGGTATGTTTGGGCCAAGGACTCTACAAAGACAAGGTAATATATTGCAGGGGATCATGCTCTAAATCGTCGGGGTCTTCTCACGTAATGGACAAAATGATTAGAGAAGGTTTCTGGATGATGGGTGGATGGTAACATCAGTGAAACAAACAATACAATCCCCATGACATTCACATAGACCTGCGTGAGCAAGACGGAAAATAACAGACAGTGTATCATTAATCAATATGCACAAGTATTCCAGTGGCCACTTCTGCTGCGTGGGATCATGTGACCATAGGATGTCCCGGTCTCCCTGATCGGATAATGTCTGCATGCACTTGTAGTTCATCTAGGTCGTGAACATTGGCCCTGTCGGTCGCAGAGACTCTGTTGCCAGGTGAGGCCACTGCTTTGCAGGGTTTGACGTCTTGAAGATTATTCCAGACTGATATACCTACTAGCTTAACAGCTCTGTCTGGTACGGCCTCAACCACTTGAATTACATTGAACCTAGGTGCATTCCAGCGCCCTTACAAAATTTCGCAGGAGAACAATATCTCCCACTTTCACTGAATTTTTTAGTTCACAGTCTTGTGGTGCATCGTGGCAGTCAATCTCTTCGCCATCTTCTGGGCCTCTCTGGATCCGCTGTATCTGGCGATAGATAAAAGAGGCACTAGCAACGAAAGAAATAATGTAGACATACATCTCTTGTCCTAACACATGTGCACTATTCTCACAGTCTTTCAATGCTCTTGTGGGAGGAGCCAGGGGAAGATGCATACGCCATCCTGTCACCACCTAATGGGGCGTTAAATGGTGGGCAGGCCCTGGCTTATTACGCAATTCAAAGAAGGCTAGAGGTAAACAATGCGGCCAGTTTTTCTTGGTGCTCTACTGAGTTTTGGCTATAAACTCCTTTAGGAGTCCATTGAGGTGCTCAAACACTCCATTTGCTTGCGGGAGGTACGCACAGGCAAATTTATGGTTAATGGCTAGCTGGGTTGTTGGAATAGTTCATTGGTGAAGTGAGGGCTGTTGTCAGACCGCAGGACCTCACACGCGCTCCATCTCGGGTAAACTTCCCTGACCAGAAACGTGGCAGCTCTAAGGTTGTCAGCATGTGAACAGGGACCTGCCTCTATCCACCTAGAGAATGGGCAGACAACCACTATCATGTAGCGGTATCCTTGGCAAACTTGGATCATATCCACGCAGTACATGTGGAGGTACAGAAATGGGCCTACAGGTTTTGGTATGGCTCCTCTTACATCTCTCAAAGCATGCCCTGCTGTAAACTGCTGGCATGTCAAGCAGTTACTGACAAAATCAGCGACAAAACCACGTTTCTCCAATGCGTGTAGCAATGACCCCCTTCCCTGTGTGTGTTGGATAGTGCAATTCTGCTAATGCTGTCTTCAACAATGCTAGTGGCATGATCACTTTCCCTGTATTGTTCTGTCACCACAAGGCATCTGTTGGAGACATGGAGCATCCTCTCTTTATCCATAGCTCCTTCTCCTCTTGGGGCTCAGCTCCCTGCAACTCTATAATCTGTGTCTCTGGTAGCACATTGTAATCTTCCTTCATCACCATGTTCCTTTCTCCTCCCTGCCCTCCTTCTCTCTCTTTCAGTTTCCACAATTGCCCAAAATACACTACACATTTTGCCTCATAATCTGCTGCTTCATTTCCTTTTGAGATAGTGTCTTTGCCTTTTTCGTGTGCCTGGCACTTCACTAATGCTCCCTTTTGTGGATATGCAATCACCTCAATAAATCTGCCCAATAATCGCACATGCTGCACTGGGGTCCCATCTGCTCTCCTGAACTATCTCCTGTGCCATCGCACCAGTCCTGAGTGTACTGTTTACGTCACATAGGCAGAGTCAGAATAAATCATCACTTCCTTCTCTACGCTGCTTTCCAGTGCTAGTATGAGAGCCACTAGTTCTACTCCTTGTGCTGAATAATGGGATGGTCGTTGTGCACTTGCAACCACCTCACTTGTACCGTCCTCCTTCAGTCTTACCACTGCAGTCCCAGTATGCTTGATCCCATCAGTTTGATTAATCGTCGACGAACCGTTAATGTACAGCACATCTGCCCATTCAAGTGCGTCCTCCTCTACTTTGCATTTCTCGCCACTTCACCCCCCTTCCATGCACTTTTCCCCTCCCCCTCTCCCATGCACTTGCACATCCTCAATGTCACGGGGCCTAGTAAGATTGTTGTTTTGTTCCCCCTGTTTCCCTCCCTTGCCTTGTCGCGCTCTGAAACACTTGTGTACGAGCACGATAGAAATAAAATTTCAATTCACTGAACATCTCTATGTTCTTTGTGCAGTCATGTGCATAGTCTCCTGCCTTAAGGACATCTGCCAAAAATGTAGCTGGGTTTACAGTCTTGCATCTTACTATCTTCAGTCCTATATTCGACAGTATCACCTCATACCCTGATGATCTCTGTATGGTCAGTGTGCTCTTTGGCTTATGCAGTATCGCAAAGAGGGCGTGCTCCACGTACAAAGTGGTGGTGCTCCCCATTGTCACTGCTAATGACTTCTCCACGGCGAAGGCCGCAGCTGCCAAAGATTGCCCACTCTAATAAGCGATTAGCTTATGGCCCATGCTTGTCTTCTGTGTCAGTACCACCTTCATCACTACACTGTCAGCGTGCGAAAATAAGAAAAATTGCTTTTTGTATTCTGGGGTCCCTAACACTGGGGCAGTTCTTATGGCCTCCTTCAGTTCCTCAAAGGCCTCAGTCATCTCTGTGATCCACGTCAGTGTCTTTGTTCCCCTTTGTGCTTCTTTCAGAGTGCACAGTAGTGGCCTTGTGTGTGTGCTATAGTCAAGGACCCATGCTCTGCTTAATTACACAACCCCAAGAACTGTTGCATTTCGCTCATTGTCGTGGGCTGGGGTTTTTTGCATATTGTTTCTGCTCTCTTTGGGGCAGTCTGTCGGCCGTCCTTGGATATCATCTGTCCAATGTACAGCACCTCTTACTGACAATACTGTAGTTTGGCCTTATCCACTTTGTACCCTTTGTCAGCTAAAACGGTCAGTATGTGCACTGATTCCCTCCTTCTGTATCACTGCAAATTAAAATGTCATCTACATACTGTAAAACTCTGCTTTCTGTCTCTATGTTACTTAGTTCCATCTGTATCACTCTGTTAAAGATAGATGGTGACTCGCAATACCCTTGTGGCAAACAAGTTTGTTTCCACTTCTGGTTTCGGTAAATAAAGCTGGTCAAGCCTTGTAAGTCTGGGTGTAGTGGCACTGAAAAGAATGCATTGTTCAAATCAATAACCATGAAACTGGAAGCTACCACTGGAATGCCACACAAAATTGTCCCCGAATTTGCAGCTAGAGGATACTCCGCTTCTAAAATATGGTTAAGAGGTCTTAAATCCTGAATAAAATGCCATGACCCCCATTGGTTTTACGCACGGGTTACACTGCTGTGTTGCATGGAGATTCTGATGGTATCAGAATGCCTCTGTCAATCAGCGATGTGATCGTTTTGTAAATGCACTCATCTGCTTCCTTGGTTAGGGGATACGGCTTTACTCTCGGCAAAATCGCTCCTGGTTTCAACTTCATCTTCACTCCCCCTATGCTCTTTATGCAGCCCACGTCATAAGGACCTGTGGTCCAAAGAATGCTGGGCACTTTGGCCATGTCCTCCTCCCAGAATGAGGGCAGCGCCTCCAGCGCCATAGCCATTCTCTGTGGCACCTCTCTGTAATGTATCTGTAACTAATAGGTTACATTAATTTCGAACACAATCTCCAATTCCTGTTCTTTTCCTGAAATAGTTCTTCATCTGTCACTATGGTCAGCCTGCACCCCTCTGCAATTGCAATTATTGCTCTCCATGCCCTCCCAGTGTCATCCGCTACATGTACTGCAATCCAATCCTCCCTCGCCAACATTGCCTCTCTTTCTATGGCCACTATCGTTCCTCTGGCTCGTTCCATAGTGTTTCTGGATTGTGCATATATTGTGACTCAGCTTCTCATCTAGTACGAACCTATCCCGTGGCTCCCCTAGAAAACAGTGAAATGACAGCTCTCGGTAGTAGATAGAACATTAAGATGGGAGAAAACACAGAGTCCCATACCTTTTTGTCCTCCTTAAGTACATACTATGCAATTACCTGCAACAGCTCTCTTGGTTCTTACAGTTCATATATCTGTGGGAGACAAAGAATGGGAAACCTCAGTTTTAGTAGATTCTGGGGCCGAGTGTCTGTTCTTGGATTTGGAATGGGCCATTCGCAGAGGGATTCTGCAAGAAATTACATCTCAAGCGCCACTAGTGGAAGGAGTAGATGGTATGTCCTTTTGAATTGGTCCCATCACTGAAAATACTCCTGAAATGGTATTGAGAATTAACCATCATACCGAAAACACCACTTTTGACCTCATAAGAGTGCCACATTTTCCAGTGATATTGAGCATTCCGTGGTTACATCTACATAATCCATACATACATTGTACTGCTTCTACATTGTTTTTGAGGTCTGAACATTGCGCAGCTCATTGTCTACCTCATTGAGAAACAAAAACCATTGCTGCTACATGATAGTGCTTTTGCACCCAAACATTTGTTGGCCTGTGCCGTTCCACCACAGTATGCGATTTATCAGGACGTCTTTGAAGAAGAAAAGACTGCCTCTTTGCCCCCTCATCTGTCAGAGGATTGTGCTATCGATTTAATCCCGGAATCGGCAGTGCCGTTTAGCAGAATGTTTATTTTTTCTTTATCTGAGAAAAAAGTTTTGAGCGATTACCTCGATACCAATCTACAAAACGGTCTCATTTGTGAATCATCATCCCCAGGAGGGGCATCCTATTTTTTCATCCCTAAAAAGGATATGACCAAATTGAGACCAAGGGCTGAATAAGATTACCAAAAAAACAAATATCCATTAACCTTAATTCAAGTTCACTAAATGTGACTTGTGAGAAGTTTATCAATTTATTCATATCAAAAAGGGGCGGTAAGCCGCAGACGGCATTTTGCACGCCATTCTGACAATGAGTATTGCTTCATGCCCTTTGGGTAGAGCAATGCTCCTTCCATCTTTCATACATGGATCACCTCTTAACAGATCTCCTGATCCATTCAGTTGTGGTGTATATGGACGACATCCTCATATTCTCACAAACTCCTCATGACCATGTCAAGCATGTCTCAGTAGTATTATAACCACTTCAGAGCAATCAATTACGAGCAAAATTTGAAAAGTGTATATTTGGTGCCTCATCAGTTCCCTATTTAGGCTATATTCTTTCGGTAGAAGCACTTGGATCAGCAGAAGGTCCAGTCTATTCTTTCTTGGAAAGTTCCATCCTCTCTCAAAGACCTCCAAAGGTTTCTGGGATTAGCACATTTTTACAGAAAATTAATTACAAGTGTCTCTTTTGTGGTCCTGCCTCTCACTCGATTGCAAAAAAAAGCATACTAGATTTTGATGGGACTCTGCAGCTCATAATGGTTTTGAGAGCTTAAAAGCCACTTTTATTTCAGCACCGATTTTAATTTAGCCACACCCTCATCTGCCATATATTCTTGAAGCTGATGCCTCTGACAATTCCATTGCAGCTGTCTTAAAACATTTGTTTTAATTTTTTTTATTCATGAAGTGCATACAGGAGGCATTCAGCATCCTTTTGCAAACAGCACACCATTACATAATTACATATGTAATTACAATACACAAAACCGCATGAGCAATTCTAAAACTGTATTACTAAAAAGCAAACATATAATTCCACAAGAATCTAAAAGAAAAAGCACCTTTTTATTGATAGCCATTTCAGCGTATTTGACAAGTTAATGACAGCAGAAAATAGTAATTTAAAAATGTATACGTAGAATGTATCTTTAGCCAAACGTGAAAGGCAGACGCCGTAATATCATAGGACTCAGCACAATATAGAGTGCTCCACAACTGGTCAGAGCCATTGCTGAAAATGTTTGCGTAAAGGACATGGCGGGCCTCACAATTGGTCAGAACATGGCAGAATGTTTCATCTTGTATAGCACAGAGGCGACTAATGTAATCCTCCCAGTTTATTCCCCTCCAAGCTTCCGTAATTGCTTACACCAGAAGCAAGTCTAACCATAGGTACAAACTAAAGCATATTAGGGCAGGTAGGCGGAGCATAACAAGATATTTCCTTGAAGAGTCCCCGAATAAACCCTGATGTGTATAAGCAGCATATCTGCGCATTTCCGCCAACCTACTCATCGACGATACGTGGTCAAACATATACGCGATTTGCGACCCAGGTTGCTCAGAAATAAGGGAATGTCAAATATCCCTAAACAAGATAGATTAATGTCCTGACAATGACTTCCCACCATCAATTCCAAATCCCTACACCATATGCTTCTTGTAAAATGGTCACTATAGGCCTGTGTGGTGTATAGCAAATATTTGGTCAAACCCCAATTGAATTTGATATCAACCCGAAAATGTGCAGGTGGCTAGTTTCCATAAGGACATGAGTGACTGGAGACCTTACTTCTGCCTCAAGGCCTCCACCGGCACAGCACTAGGTAAGGCCATTAGTGAGCGAAGAATTTTGGCATCCAGCTCCGGAAGTCAGAGTACTGCCTTATAAGGAAAAACTTCAAAGGCGGATAAAATGCTGGGAATTATAGATACCTTATACGCTATTAGGAGGGCTTCAAGGGATTTGACACAATTTTTGTGGATAACTTTCCTAATAGCCACCACTTACTCCATGATCTGGTCACTATCCCTTTCCTTAGGAGAGCAAAGGAGGGGGTGGCCTGAATATGGATGCTGAGATACTTGTGGGTGTTGACTACTTGAAGGCGTTCAGGATCTAGTGACCATAAGAAAGACCCATCACCATAGGCCTTCCTGCCACAGGTCATCATTTTCGTCTTCCTAATATTAATTATCAGGCCATTGGTTTTTGAGTATGTCTGCAATGCATTTGGTGAGTGCTTGCAGTCCAATTGCAGTACTGTCCATAATTACTGTGCTGTGGGCATAAGTGAGGCATGGCGTTTTAAATTGCCATATTGTGGTGAGAAACCAGAAACAGATTTGAATGCCAAATCTAGGTCTGCCACATACAGATAAAAAAGCAGAGGGGCCAAAACACACCCCTGCTTGAGCCCTACATTCAGATAAATGATCCTCCTTGGAAATGTGTAATAACAAAAGAGACACTGTTATGGTAAGTAATGCACACGCTTTAATGTCCTTTGGTTGTTACCTCTCGGGGTTCACATGAAGGCAAAGGAAACAGGTAAGTTCACGAAGACACGACGTTCGGACACAGAAACATTGGACCCCACGCAGCCAGCTCCCTTCAGTAACTGCCAGCCGTCCACTCTGGAACCCTGATACGTGCACATTCCACACATTCCCCACAGGCTCTGACGTCATACGGCAGCCACACACTCACATCAAATCATAACACTTCTCCCTCCATTAGCATATCCCTCAAGCAAGCTGGAATTTTAGGATTAAACTTGTTATTGCACATTCTCATTGTTACGTGTTCACTCATATTAACACAATGGGCCTCATTACGACCCAGGCGGAAAGGGGAAAACGATGGCGGAAATGCAATACCGCCATCGAAAAGCGCTCGGTGCGACTATGACCCGTCACCGCAAAGTACGAAGCCATTAGCGACACCGTAGTGAACGCCAACGCTAACTGCACTAAGCACGCGCGCGCGCACCATGCCAAACCGCAAACACCACCATGGTGCAACGGTACGCCAATTCCGACCCTAGCGGACATGTACCTAACGCCATCAGGCATGGCGGAATGGACCATTCCGCCATGGCGAGAAATACGGCATCGTGAACCAACCGTAAATGGCCCACTGAGTGCCTGTACTCCACTCCCTGGCCACATTGCACAACTCCTGGCAGGCGCAATGTACTCACACCATGCAACCAGTGAAATCTACAATTCACCCATGCATGCCAACGTAGAAATGCATGCAGGTGTTCGAAGCGCCCCGTGAGTGGGCATCCATGTACGGCATTTCACCATAGCCGTACTGATGCAGCACAGGCATGTGAAGGTACAAGACATCAAAATGGAAATCAAGAACACATGACACAAAACAACAGTAGTCCCCCATCGCTTGCCACCAGCGCAAGGCAACATCCAAAACAGCATCCTGAGGGGGATTGCACCAGACCTGTACTCTTGCCAGTAAACAAACCAACCATCAGCAGAAGCATGTACCACACAAGTTGGCAGAGTGACTGAGCAGCCAGGCACATCCCAAGAGGGGCCGATGGGAGCTGCAGGGCACAGATGGCATGAATACAGAAGCTATTCCAATGGACATGACCCCAGTCCCCCTCCAACAAACGCACGCAAACACAGGCACCTGTGACCAGCCACATTCTGAACATCCCATCATACCATCAATCGACCTGGCTGACAGGCACCAGTCGGCCAAAAGCCAATCCCCCGCCCCTGAACAGCACATCATGTAAACAGTCACAATGGCAGCCCCTATCCGTGACCACACTGTGCTACGTAGGCAAAAGCGGCCAGTACTGTACCACACAACTCAACTCAGAAGGCGGAACACAATGCAGATCATCTCGCAATACATACCGCCACAAATCGAAAATCGCCACATCACCTGCAAAGAATAACGCAACACGCCAAATATCGGAATACAATTTAAATGCACATCCAAATGACAAAGGCCTCACAGCAATTTGTAAAATAACACCAAAACATCCATCATCACCGAGGGCTGCATCTGCAATAATTGACCAGCTTCCACTTGTGTGACGCCCTGTACCATCATGGCACACAGGGCCAACATCAACGTTCCAAAAGGCAACATGGAAGCGGCAAGAACCGCAGGTCCGTCCCATGAGGCAGGCACTAGTCCAGCTGAAAGGCCGAAATGTTGCACCTAGCCACCAGAACAGCGTAAGGGCATGTGGCCCATTGGCGATCGTCCCATAAGATCGTAATGCTGCTCCACTGATTCACCCGAAGCTGCAGGTGTCGAGAGTAAAAACCATCTGGAGGAGTGGCGTACAGATGGCATCTGCAATAGGGCAGGAGATACCTGTCACCAAAATGAAACACAAATTAACCGATTGCACTACATGACACATGATGCATCACTATCTTCATTCAACACACCAAATCCACACCCATATGCATGCTAGCCCACTCCAAAGGAATATACACACCCCTAAATCAGTATCGATACATAACGAAACCAATCGAGGTTAATACACCATTGGCAACGTCGGTTACTGTGCATGCGTCCGTCAAGATAGAACCCATGACATGGGATTAGTAACGTGCCTAGACACAAGTGTATGAAGGCGCGTCGAGACAGGGAGGATCCGACAAGGGCAGATAGACGTAAGTCCCACTATGGCAGCCTTGCATCACATAGCGCAGGGGAAGGGGATTGAATCAAAAAACACATGTACATGGCAGACCCTAAATGGAATCATCTGTCCATGCATCCATTCATCATTCCCTCATCCCGCAATGAAAACGCATGAACATTCACTCACATAATATGTGAAACTTCCATCGCGTCTGTGCGTAATGCAGTCTGCAAAAACCACTGTGCTCCTGGCCGGATCTGTAGTGTCGTGAAGCTAGATGGACTTGGGAACGTCCTGCCTTATCGTCCACTACGCTATTGCGCATCCCATTCAATTCATGTCATTCATTGCTTGCTCGTTATGGGCCCTGTCCCAAGGACATTCAACAATAGAACGTTACATTTCCAGGCAGACCTGTGGGCGTCTCCTCACCGCTACTTCGCAACCAAAAATCCTGGCCTTCGAATTCCTCACTTGCAACATTACGTCGAAAAGGCTTCTGTGAACGCTTGCATTCACAATTACATCAATGTAGTGCGGCTGTGTGTCATAATGCTAACTGGCTGCAATCACAAATGGGACGCCACGCCCGTCGGTGAAGTACGATACTGTGCTGCATGAGGGTCGGCCATCGATCGAGCCCTACATACCACTGACTCTTCACAGGTATGTAAGCGGCTGCAATCATAGCATGTGTAACAATGGGAGCATAGCATGAAAATCAGTCAAAGTACATCACACTGCCATCGGGATTTGATACATGATTCCAATCCCAAGATGCCATGCGGCCAAATGCAGCCTTACGTGCGGGACGTGCTCGGCCAGAAGGGATTGCATCTGCCACAGATTCATTCAATCAGCACAGGTGGAGGCCATACAGGCCGACAGCACATATATAGCAGACCCAAACCCCTCCCACAACCACTCCCACTCCAAAATGCTACCGGCAGGACTAGCGATGTTGGGCCTGGGGCACCAGATAGCACTGCAAGTGCTACAACTACAAGAAGACGACGAACAACAACAGGTACAACAACCGGGCGCACAGGGGAGACGGAGGAGAAGGAGGAGGAGGAGGGCAAGGCAGGGTCAGCAAGGCCCACAAGCACTGCCACTACCACCACGCAGGCGGCCCGCAATCCCACGCCTCCGAGCTGATCCGTTCAACCTCACTGCTGAGCAGATCCACACCCTCTACCGTTTGGACCGGGACACCATAATCGCCATTGTGGACATGACACATGCTGACCTCGTGAGCATGATAGATAGCCCAACCGCCATCCCACCCCTACTGAAGGTGGTGTCTGTACTCCACTTCCTGGCCACAGGCACCTACCAGCACACAGTGGGACAGTTGCATGGCATTTCACAGCCACTGTTCTCACGGACACTCTCCCAAGTGCACGATGCCCTCCTGAAGCACGCCGACGACCACATCACACTACCACGCACGTACCAGGAGATTACCAACGCAAAGGTGGGATTCCATGCACTTGGCGGCATCCCGGGTTGCATTGGTGCCATCGACTGCACCCATGTTGAATTGGTTGTCCCACATGCCATGGAGGTCCAGTACCGCAACCGGAAACAATTTCATTCAATCAATGTGCAAATGGTGTGTGACTCCAACAAGATCTTTACGCATTGTTGTGCCAGATTTCCAGGATCTACCCATGATTCTATGGTCCTGAGGAACACAAGAATACCACGCTACATGGAGCGACACGCAGGGCACAGATCCTGGCTACTCGGTGAGTCTCATTCCATGCATGACATCGTGGCCCATTTGATGCGTCAATGACCTTGCAGGAGGGGGGGGGGGCTACTTAGCACTATCATTCCACTGACACCCTTTATTCGTCCCATACAGGTGATGCCGGGTATCCACTGAAGAGATGGCTCCTTACACCAATCCGGAACCCACAGAACCAGCATGAGGAGGACTACAACCATGCCCACTCACGTAGCCGTGTGGTCATTGAACAGGCATTCGGCCTACTGAAGGCTCGTTTCCGCAGCCTCAGCAGGTCTGGCGGGGCACTCATGTACAGCCATGAGAGGGTTTCTAAGATGGTCATGGCATGTGTCATGCTGCACAACATGTGCATACGTAGGAATGTGCCCATGCCCCCTGACGCTGTACTGCATGCACCTGAAGATGATGATGATGAGGGTGGGGATGTGGAGGCACCCCAGGGAGTCCATGAGGCACAGGATGCACGTGCAATCCGACAGAGCATCATAGATGCATGCTTCTAGCAACCACGCATGGTGCCTATTACACGGAAAGGGGACCTGTGGCACTGTGTGTGTGTAGTACAGGCACATAGTGGACTGTACGCCTATGAAGGCCTCGTACGCAAATATCAATGTCCACACATGTCATTGGATGATAATGAAGTGCTGTATTGTTAATGTGATTTGATTCATACACCCTATGGACCCGCCACCCAGTGAAGCCCAACACACCCCCTCCACCCTACTTCCTCCCCCCCCAACACCAGTGTCCAGATATGCATGCTGCCCGTGGGTAGACGCTATTGCAAGCCCCCTCTACGGGTATCAGGGGCACCCCTGCCCGTGGAGCGCAGGTTCCTGCCAGATCTGCGTTGGGGGCTGCCCTGGACGGAACTTGCCACGGATGACGTCTCTGCCTGCTCGCGTCCATGCATGTCTCTGAGGGTTTGTGAGAGCTCCGAGAGCACACGGCGCACAGCAGCAAGTTCAGCACAAACGTCTTTGGACGTCGCATGCAGTTCCCCCCTCAGGCTCTCGGTGCTTCTCTCCATTTGTGCTCTCAGGCTCTCGGTGCTTCTCTCCATTTCTCCCCTGAGGCTCTCACTACTTTTCTCTATTTGTGCCCTGAGTGTCTCGGTGGATGTTTCCATGGCTGCCCTGGAACCCCCGCATTCATTTGCATGGTCCTTGAGTAGCGTGGACGCTTCCTGCTGTTGCTCGATCAGCAGGTCGAGGGACTGTTGCCTCTGCTGGGCCATGGACATTTGCGGTGGTGTGACAGGGGGGCTGCTCAACACATGTTGCCTTGGCACAGGACTTGTGGGGGTTGGCCAGTCGTCGTCTTCAGGGTGCCCCTGCGTGGTTTCGTCATGGTGTAGGGGATGGAACATGCAGGGGGATTGGGAAAGGTCATGGATGGTACCTACGTCGCCAGCACTGTTTTCCGTGTCGGAGCATGCTGGCATGACAGCTGTGTCACCTATGGTGCTGCTACCACCAGAGGCAGTGCCATCAGATACGTTCTTTGGGGGGACCTGTGGTGCTGGGGTTGTGGACTTGCTGGCTGCTGGGGTGCCTGTTGCAGTCCCCTCCAGTGTGCTGGCACTTGATTCCTGCTGCTGCCGTGTCTTGATCCTTGCACCTGAGGTGGAGGCTCTTGGGACGTTGGTCCTGGCCCTCTTTGCAGGCGTGCTGGTAGGGGTGTCCTGCAGCTCGTCGTTGGTATCGGACCCTGTGGTGGAGTAAAGAGGGGCGAGCGTTAGTTATGGGTCTGTCGGATTTGGAATGGCAACGTATCAAATGCATTGGGGTGGTACATGAGGCTGATATGGGACTGGGCCTTGGAGGTGGTCTCATTTTCGTGTGGATTGAGGATGCATTCATTTGGCTGCCTGCAGTTAGGGGGTGCATGCTGCACATGTAGGGGTTGTTTATGGCATCTTGATTAATTTGTTTATTCATTCTGACTTTTAGAGGGCGCTGTCAGGGCAAAGTATGTATTGCACTATGGGGTCACATGGTACTGCACATGTTCGTGGTTTGTGGATTTCGCATTGTTTCTCTTGGCAAACCTACCTGATTCTCCGGATGTCGGCACTCCTTTCTCCATCCCTCCGACTCCCTCTATGCTCTCCATTCCTATGGTGGAGGCGCAGATCTCCTCCCAGGGGGTCAACTTGATGGGCGACTCTGATCCCCCCCCGGTAGCTGTGGCGATGTTCCTGTTCGCAGAAAGTATGCTGCGTACGCGGATCCGCAGGTCGTCCCACCGCTTGCGACATTGCTGTGGCGTGCGGGGTGTTGTCCCCACCGCACTTACGCGCTGTGCCACAAGGGCCCATATGGCCTTCTTGTTGGCAAGGGCCGTCCTGGTCATTTGACTGGAGAAGACGACGGCGGCATTTTCCTGCAGGGTCTCGGTCAGCACGGTCAGTTCCTCTCGGGAGAAGTGGACCTGCCGCTTGCGATCACACGCTTTCTTGGCTACCTTTCCCATATTTATTTTTTTAACTGGGGTTGCTAACGGGTTGGGATGTGTGTCAGGGTCGGATTTTTAATGGTTGTGTTGGGATTCGGATTTTATAGTTGTGCGGCGTGCTGTTTCCCGTTCCGGCCACATGCTTTTACTTCCGTTTCCGTATATTTACGGTGCCCGTAATTTGCGGTGCCCGCTCATTACGGTGCCCGCTCATTACGGTGACCGCTAAGATGGGTGGCGGTATTGCACCTGGTGCAGCGTACGGCGGCGGTAAGGGCCGTTTTGGGGTCATTTCCGCCATCGCAGCCTTTCGGATTCCGCCATGGCGTAATGCTCGTGCCCGATGGGTCGTAATTAGCCGCACTTTGCTCCTTCGTGCAATGGCGGAAACGCTATTTACGCTGTTGCGGTCCGGTCAGTCAATTTCCGCAAGGGTCGTAATGAGGGCCAATGAGTACATAAATGGGGCATCAGATTCAGTACAGCGGCGTTAACAAATATAAGGTTGGTTCTTCTACGGTGAACCCCATTTGACCAGGTGAACTTTGGTTCTGAAAATGGAACAGTCAGGGGAGTCAGGTCGTAGATTGCCAGTAGCTCATGCCACCCCCTTGCTCGTTTTGATGCTGGCATACCCAAGTGAGTCCGGTATCAGGTAATAATATCGCCACATATATGGTCGCCGTAAATAATATCGCCGGGAAAATGTTGTGGTGATATTATTTGGGTGACCATATATATGGCGACAGGGGCAAAACAAAAAAAAATTGGCAATATTTTTGTGGCGACATTATTACATGGAACTGTGAGTCCTTGTTAAAGGTATACATTCTGAAAGACAATCCACATTAAAATCCCCTGCAAAAATGATCCCCCGTCCCTCGACTGTTCCAGCCATGCCTGCATTGTATCAGAGGTTATTTCAATGAGTTGTTTGTGTCTTTGCCCCCGGGAGATCATAAAGGATTGCCACCAGGGTGCCTCTGGGCTCCGTCGGAAAACTGGGTAAATTTGCTGCCATAAAGTTATCATCCTCCATTACACCACAAAAGGGGGACAAAGAGTACTCACACCTGGCACCAATGCAAAGGCCACCCTCTGGGGACGTCCAGATGGAGGAAGGGGAGAAGACAGAATAGGGTGGTATAGTCTTCTAGAGCCATATTTCCTGGAAACAGAAAAGGTGTGATGACAGTAATTCATTTAGACCCAAGAGGTTGGCAAGAAATGAACGATGGCCACGCGTGTTCCAAGACAACATAGAGAACTGCTCAGATTGAAGTTCACAAATTCAGTCCTGCTTGTCCAGAGGCCGTGACCAGATGCCCGGCGCTCTCTTTTGGTTGAGCTTAAGTCCCCATCGATTGTTGCCCATTACCTGAGCTAAGGGCCAACTAGTTCCCTCACCCGATTCACTCTGTAGAGGGCAGGTCTAGGTGTGGATGAAAGGGAAACACATTCAAACCCAGTTCACAAAAAAACAGCAATTTTTACAAATACGCTCAGATACCAGAGGAGAAACTAGTGAAAGTAGAACCCAATTAGTAGTGCTCTGGTAAGCTGGCAGCTCTAAGATCATCATATCATCAGGGGTAAGGCAGTGTAAATAAGGGATGAGGTGGAATAGATGCAAAAGCCAAACACGATTTAAGAATGGGCTAGTTACAGATACCTCAAGTTCCACCATTTTTACATATTTAGACCACAGTCGTCTTCTGCTGGCCCCCTGTGTTGATCCCCCGACCACAGTTGCCGTGCTCAAGGACTCAACACATGATTGCCAGGTGGAACAGTTCAAATTTGGCTCCTCAGACACCCAGCACTACACAATTGAATGTCTTGAACTTGAAGTACTGTTACCCCTTGAGCGAGTTGTAGTTGAAATAAATAACTGGGGAAACTGATAAAGATATAATTTGCGCAAGACTATTTTGGTTCCCTTTCTACAATTGCGCCACTGGCTTGTTCCTGCTCGTAATTGGTAATTGGTGTTCTTCTCCTTGTATGCCTGTACTGACATCGTTGTCTATGCACAACATTTCTGGCCATTCTGTGCATCCCATTCATTGACACATCCTGGTGATATGATATGAGATTTATAACGCACCTACACAAGTGTTCCAGGGGGCGATGAGGCAAGGGAGGGGGAACAAGGGGAAGACAGACAACGATCTTACTAGGCCAGGTGACATTGAGATTACGCAAGTGCAGGGGAGAGGGGAAAGGGAAAAGTGCAGAGGGCATGGGGGGTTCTACTACTACTGGATTCTGCTTTCACTATTGGTCTTTTTGCTTCTAGCTCTGCATGCAACATACCAAGTTTTCGAGCACTTCTCACTTGTTATTCGACTATGAACCTGACATTTTTTCTAGTTATGACGGTTTGCCCTAACTGCTGAATCATTCAAGACTACCTTTCATGAATAGCAGGGCCCTTGTGCACACCCTTAGATAGAAAGCAAGAAAACTTTTCCAAATGCTACCTGGCAGTATGACTGCATTCAAAATGTTTCGGACTTCTGGATCTGTGCCTAATTGGCACACAACTTGGCCTCCAGTTTTCCTGTGGCTCCAGTCCCTTTTAACTTGGAGAACATCTGCAAAGATGTGAGATTGATTTCCAGATGAAATGGTTCTAAGCCCTGCTCAGGCCATTATTCATAGATGGGTTTCCCAGGCCCACAGAGTTTTACTCTTCCAGATCAGGTTCAGAAGAAACCTGCTTCCTTAGGCTTGTCTTCTCCTGCTACGGGCCTTTTCTGCTACACTCATCATCGTTCCCTGCTCATGGACAATACCAAGTGTAGACATTCTCTATCGACCAGCGCTACTGTTGTTATTAACAATGGTACTTTCTCTTTCGATAAAGCATTCTCATGTATTAACTCTGGCCTAAGACACTTTCCTGGCCTCAAAAGGAGGTGTTTATGCTCTTGTGGATCTGAAGGCTGTGCACTAATCCCAATGTAGGATGCCAACTTCACTGATATTATCTCTCACATCAAAAAATCTGCGGTTGTATTACATAACGAAAATAACTATTCTGGGTGGTACCGTTGGCTGACCAGTTTGATTGGCTCGCTAGGAGCCTCCATAATTCAGAGTTGTGAGGATTTGTGCTACCCTGTTGGGAATGTATTGCATATATTTGTCAATCAAATATGCTTTTAATTGTTTGTAAAGAAGACTTTTTCCTACATGTTAATGTTAAAGAATATTTGTACTGCACACTATCACCACTGGAGTGGTCCACTGGCGCTCTGGCGGCTCTGAAAAAAAGGGAAGGGGGTGAGTTAGTGCTCTGATTACTTACTGGTAATCTTCATTACTCATAGTCCTACTCTTCCTCGTCACAGTACTTACTTCATGAGGCCCCTGCCTCCGACACAGGACCTTCTTCTATTTCTTTAAATACCTATAACTCCTCCCTCACATTCCACATCACTCAGTTTCATATTACCAAGCTGGAGCATGGGGCCTTCCCCGCAGGGAGGGTGAGGAGGGTCGTCAGTACTGTGATGGGGAAGAGTAGGACTAGGAGTAATGAAGATTACCAGTAAATAATCAGAGCATTACCTCCACGTCCACTCTTCCTCGTCCCAGTACTTACCTCATGAGGTATACCAAAGCAGCAACGGGGAAAAGGTCCCAATGAGACACAGAGCCAAAAACAGTGCAGCAAAACACACACCCACAGTAATTCTTAATTCATATCCCCACAGACAAAACTGGAACCCCGAAGGAACCAACCCCGAGTGGGAGAAACTCAACCCATAGCGGTTGATGAAAGTGCTTAGACCAGCCCAGGTGGCAGCCCTACAAGTCTCTTGCAGAGAAACCCTCCTTGCATCGGTCCAAGAAGCCGGCAAACCCCTGGTGGACTGCCATGAATGTGTGCAGGCACAGGGAGGCCAGAAGCCACACAGGCCATGGAGACCACAACATGGCACCACCGGCAAACGGAAACCACAGATGCCTTACACCTAGCCTGACCCGGGCCAAAGGTAATCAGAAGACTATCAGATTGGCGGAAAAAAGCAATCCTAGCCAAATTCTCCAACACTGCCCGCCGGACATCAATGTTATGCCAAGCCACCTCCTCAGGCGATTGCGGACCTTGAAAGAAGGCAGGAGAACCAGATCCTGAGAGGTGTGAAACCGAGAAACAACTTTAGGGAGAAACTTCGGATCACACCTCAGCACCACAGAGTCCGGCAGCACACTCAGGAAAGGAGGGTGACATAACAGAGCCCCAATCTCCTCAAGCCTATGGAAAGAAGTGATGGCAATAAGAAAGGCAGTCTTCTGTGTAAGATGTTTGATATGAATCTCGGAAATGGCTCAAAAGGAGGCCCTTGAAGGAACCGTAAAACAAGAGGGAGATCGCTAGGGGGAAGCCCTTTATAAGTACAAGGACGGGAAGAAGAAAAACCCTGTAGCAACTTCCCCACCAACACCTCCCCATCCAAGTGACCATCAGAGTCCCCCAAAAGGAATTTAATGGAGGCCCACTGAGAGCGAAGCGTGGAAACCGCTAGGCCTTTGTCAAATCCCTCCTTGAGGAATCGAAGGGTAGCGGGGAGGCCAGACCGCCCACACCTGTCTCAGAAATGGCCCAATGCCTGCCGTACCAGAGTGGAGGGTCTAAGAGCATTAATTGTGGACTCAACTACAGGACCTGAGAACCCCTGAGATATCAGCCTAGACCGTGCAATAGCCACACTGCCCATTGCATCCGGCGGACTTCCAACCGCAGATCCCCTGGAAGGGGACACAGCCACTTCGGAACCAGCCACGGTTCCTGGGACTGATGCTCCAACAGAGAGGGGAACCAACTCCAGCAGGGCCAGAATGGAGCTAACAACAACAGTCACCCTGAACACTCTGATGCGCTGAACCACCCGGGGAAGAAGGGGAATAGGCAGAACGGCATAAAGGAGACCCCAAGACCACTGTACAGAGAGGGCGTCCACTCCCCAAACCCCGTCGGCCTGAAACCAAGAGCAGATGAGGGGAACTTTTGCTGACGCCGGGGATGCAAACAGGTCTAGAACAGGGGTCCCGAATCTGACATAGATCTCCGCAAAGACCTGGAAAACCAGCGGCTGAGAAGATCTGCCCGAACATTGTCCACCCCAGTGATATGTGAGGCCACCAGAGACACCAGATGCGATTTCCCCCAGGTGCCTATCTGAGCTGCCAGAGCATTCAAAGAGTGGCCTGAACCCCTTTGTCGGTGGACATATACCAAGGCTGTATTGTCCGTTTGGACCAAAACCGTCCGACCTTCCAGTAACCCCTCGAAGTACACCAGAGCTCGGACAATGGCACACAACTCTCGCCAATTGGATGATCGACGGCTCTCCCCGGGATCCCACAACCGTTGAGCTGAGAGGACCCCCAATGTAGACCCCCAACCCATTCCACTGGCGTCGGTAGTAAGAGTGGCCACAGAAAGAAGGACCAGGGACACCCCAGCCTGTAGATTTGGAACCCCCAGCCACCAAAGCAGGGAGACCCGCAGCGCTGGGGACACTGAAATCAAAGCCTCAATAGCTGAGACGTCGGGAGCCAGTGGGAGAGAAGATAAGACTCCAGGGGACGTAACGGAAGACGGGCCCAAGGAACTATAAACACGCATGACACCATGTGCCCCGTAACTTCAGCAACAGGGGAGCCGAGACATACTGCCTTCTGAGAACCCTGCCCAGAACAGCCAGCATGCGACGGACCCTCTCTAGGGACAGGAACACCCTCGCCATCTCGGTGCAAAATAGTGCCCCAATGAAAACTAGATCCTGAGAAGGCTCCAGCTGAGACTTCTGCCAGTTCACCAGCAAACCCCAGTCCCACAATGTCTGGCAGACTAAAGGGAGATGAGGCAGGACAGCCTGCCGACAGGACACCTCGACCAACCAATCGTCCAGGTAGGGAAAAATCTGCACTCCTGCAGAGGCAAATGCACCACCAGGGGAGCCACCAGCATGGAGAACACTCCGGGAGACAATCACACCCCGGACGGGAGCACTCGGAACCGGAAATGCGTGATCTCATCCAATCCCCCCTGCACAACATCCAGAGAACGGTCCCAAAGTCTCCACGTTGAAGCGTTCCGTCTGGAGGAAGCAGTGCAGTGCCTCGAGACCCATAAACAGGTGACACTTCCTAAAAGGCATAGGGACCAGGAACACCCGCGAGTAGAAAACTAGACCTCGAACAGGGAGAGGAACGGGCATGACGGTAACCCACAACAACAATTCGGAGAGAACGGAACCCATGGCCAACTACTTGGTCTGTGAGCTGGGTACCAAGTCCTGACCATGCAAACCTGGACATGAGGAGACCGGAACGGCACTTGATAACTGTTACTCAGCGCTCCGTATGCTGATTGGAGCCTGGGTAAGATGACCTCGCGGAGGGAGGTAGGATTTAACAGGTTCGGGTTCAGCCTCCAGGATTCCAGCTCCCCTGAATTCTGTGATTCAGGGTTCCTCTAGGAGGGGCTCTTTTCTACGATGTACCTCTCTGCCGTTTGAGTAAAAACCAGCAGAGATGTCTATCGCCTAAAAGAGTGGGAGAACACGCACCGCCAATAACCAATGCTGCAAAGAAAACACAGTATGCTTAGAAGCAATCAGGCAATATGGAATTATTTAGACAATCAGATAATTCTCTAAGTACCTAGACAATGGTTGAGGTGGTGTTGGACCTTAATAGATGAACCTACAAGAAAACCCAAGACTATGAGTATGCACAAGTGATAACCACAAACTCACTATGACTGATACAACCCCCAGCTGACCTGATAAGTTGGATTCCTAGGGGAAAAATGGGTACCAGTTGAAAGGAAAACAACGGCAGGTACAAAACAACAAATGGGAAGGTTAGTAAGGAAGAATATACCCGGGCGGCACAAGGGTCGCACTAGTGATGGGTTGGTGCATACACTGGAAAGCGTCACTACTATACACTCAGTTGATGTAGAAAAGGTAAGAATAAATGATATAGTTCCAGGAATCCGCACATATGAGAAAGACTGATGAATTTCAGGTAATGAACAATACAGGAGAATTGGATGGGTTTTACCTTTATTGCACCAACACAGGCCGAGTTGGTGAGACAGTCTTGTAATGTGCAGCGTGGTACTGCGCGTAGGAAGATAGTTCAAATTGCGTAGAGCGGCAAGAAAAAGTAATCTCACCAGACAGGGCAAATGCACAGTGGGAATCCAGGGACAGTCTGAGTTTGGCAACAGGGTTCACTGATCAGAATGGAGGAAAAAGTAAATGCAATCCAAGGACAATCCGAAGTCGGCAACAGAGTTCAAAATCGGGTTGAAGGAACAGGCAAGGGCAATCCAAGTAGACAAAGGTGGGTCGAAGATCCAGGAAGTCAAGTATCAAGAGGAAATAGGGAATAAGCACCGGAACGGGATGAAACCGAAGGAACGTAAGACCACAATTAGCAGCAACAAGCCGCTGAGTCCCTTCGGCTTTTATGGTGCAGGGGGGCAGAGCCTCCTTACGCGTTCTCTGCGCACGGGACGTCTCAGCTGATGCAACGTTCTCTGTTGTACGGCCAGACGCCATGGCAACCGATACCGAAGCCACAACGAAGTTCTGGAACGCGCTTGCCCCCGTATGTGGCCCCAAGAAAAGGGAGGTACTGCAGGACGGGCCGATATGTAACAATAACCCCTCCGGAAGGAGCCCAGCACCCAGGAAGCCAAACCCCACCGGTCCTATTCTGGAAAAAAAAAGACAGATCTGCTCGCCACAGGCCCGACCTCCGAGAAGACAGAGACGAGGAGCCAGGGAAAACTGCCACTCACTGCACTTGCACCAAAGGAAAATCACAGGATTTTGAAGCTGGCCTGCGCCGCAATATAACAGCATGCTTGTAAGCCCACAAAAAGATCGGACCCATCAAAAGGAAGATACAGGACAGCCCGGTAGTCCAGCAGATGCACATGCCTCCGGGCAGATACACCAATCCCAGGGCCATGGCCCCCTCAGCCGACATAGAGGAGCCACCAGGCTGGCAAGACCATCAACAACATGACCTGATGGCATTAAAAATGCACCCTCTCACAAAGTGGGGCAATGCAATCCATCCCGGATAGCAAACAACAAAGGCAACCCCATACCTGGGGTATGCCTATACCGGAAACTCACAGAAGGGACAGCCCCCTCCACTGGCACAAGGGGCTCTGAAAACCCCTATAAGCACAGACATGTGCCACAATCTGCCATATTACTTCCACACGTCTGAGAGGAGGCGTGAAAGCAACACATCGGCATCGCAGTGCCTAGGCCCTAAAAGTAGAGACACTGGGAACCCCCTGCATGGCTGTTACTTCCATGATGCATTAGCAGTTTCCATAAATCCATGGAAACAAGGGAAAACAAAACAATCTCCTTCGTCCGTCCCCCGAGCAGTTCAGAGGAAGAGGACAGGACAAGGTGCCCGCGTGCAGCAGAAATATACCCACGGCTAGCACAGACAAAGTCACATTGAGATGTGGCTTGAGCTCTGCATCATGTAGCTGGTAGCCCCAAGCTCTACCTGGCGAGCTAATGGGTACCCCTCTAGAAGGCACCAACCAAGAGGGAAAAACCAAACAAAACAATCTCCCTGGCAACGCTGCACCTCCCACTGGAGGAGGATCCCATTCACCTCTGTAGCAACGTCGGGAGAATACCATCAAACAGGAGGCATGTTGTTGCACGGCCCCAACGACAGGAGAATCAGGGCACAAACATTCACAGAGCCCCAACTCCTTACCATATCCCGGGCCCCGCAAGACCCGGGCCGTGATGTCCTCGCGCCGGCCTACAACCTCGCAAAACAAACCCGGGCGAGGCCCAGCCTCCGAAAGGCACACCAAGGAGCCGGCATGCCGACCCACAATGGAACGCCAAGATGGCCATACCAGTAGGAGAGGGGGGAAAAGAGCAAGCACAGAGCCCCCACCCCCTCCTTACCTTCCCCAGGGCCTAGCAAGACCCTGGACACAATGCCCACACTGCAGTCCAGAGCCCAGCAAAGAACCAAGCACGGAAATCCCGCTCAACCAGGACCCCAAGCCCCGCAGGGGGCCAAGGAGCAGCGCTGCACCCGAGGGAGCCGAAGGCCCAGCCACACAACCCCCCAGGGGGCCAGCAATCGGTGCTCCCCAGTGCCCCGCACCAGGGGGAGAAAAAAGTCTAACCTGACGTAGGCAGGAAAAATTAAACTGAGTGACGTGGATGTGGGGGAGGAGTTATAGGGATTTAAAGAAATAGAAGAAGGTCCTGTGTCGGAGGCAGGGGCCTCATGAGGTAAGTACTGGAACAAGGAACAGTGGATGTGGAGGTAATGGGAATGAGCTGGAAAGTGCAAGAAAGCAGTGATGTGCTGTTGGCAGTCTCAGCCCGGTAGCTCCGTTCGCTGGACTTGGGGTGTTTTCCGGTCGGTAGCCACTGTGAACTGTTGTGCGAGTCTATGTGTGGTTTGTTTTGTTGTTGCAGTGTAGTGAAGTTTGTGTGGATTTTTGTGTTTATAGGCTTGTGGTTGTGTTTGGTTAGAGTTTGAGAGGTGTATGCAGAGGGGTGAAATTGTCAGTACATCAAAAATATCCCTGGACTCAAGATTCTCAAAGGAGGGCCGGGAACGGATTAGTGTGAGGAGGGCAGAGACTAAGTTAAAAGTTTCAAATAACTTCATTCTTTTAAACATTCCAGAATGTTGAAACTAAATAAACACAGATGAAGTTTGATGTGTACACTGGAGCATCCATTTGATAAACATTAACTTACGAAGCACCGCAAACCTAGGAAGAAGTTGTGGCACTATCCAATGAAAAGTAAAACTTGATAACAAGTACAAGAACCAATGAAATGGTGACTTGGTGCTTTTCTGAAATGTGTTCACTGAGGTAGCCTATCAACCAGACTGGTTAATCCCACCCTAGCCCCGCCCCTTAGCAGCTAGCTCATTTGCGACACTCTGGGCGTTTTGTGTTTGTCGTGGTGAAGAGTTGAGAATGTGCACAATTGACATTTTTGTCCTGGTACATAGTAGCAAAACTTCATCATTTTACCAGGAATATATTACAGCTGGTACAATGACATGGTGCATTATGAAAGTGGAGTCTGATTAGCAGATCTCCCTTTCAGTAACACAATTACTCACATTATTTTATTATGGAAATCAAAAAAGCTCATGCTATCCCCCGTCACCCAATAGCATATCTGTCACACCCA
This sequence comes from Ambystoma mexicanum, assembly GCF_040938575.1. Lineage (NCBI taxonomy): Eukaryota > Metazoa > Chordata > Amphibia > Caudata > Ambystomatidae > Ambystoma > Ambystoma mexicanum. Next base: position 45,397,915 of record NC_090933.1, on the reverse strand, counting down.
GGCTCCTAGCACAGGAGGACACCTGCAGTTCTGATACATGCTGCACAGCGATAAGTATGACCAAAGAGGCTACAGTCCTCACACTTTCTGTGATTTACCTCAGGGGACTTACAGAAATCATATGAGTCCTCACAGCGCGTGAATATCTTTCCCAAGAGAACCTCGGGTTCTCTTTCCTGGAGTTTGTGAGCATCAATGATGAGTCGCAGTCCCGTAGGTAGACTCATGTGAAGTGAGATTCCTATGTCTGCTGGACTTGCCCGCTTCAAGTGGTTTCTGTGATGTATGGTTTGCTGAAAAAACAGCCAGTCCCACATGCTTACATGTGTTTACTGTTGGGGATAGTGGGACTAGCTTGCTGCAAACTTTTGGCTGATTTGTTTCCTACTTTGGGATGCAGTGGCCTTGAAGGCCTAGGCTTAAACTCCATTTTGAAATGTTGCAGGATCAGCCCAACACACACACTGGTTATTAGATCAATTACAAAATGGTGGGAGGATCAGATGGTGCTATTGTTTTTTATGTGATGTCATGGTATGCACAGGTAATCACAACAGATGTTAGAAGGGTTAGGATTCAAGGTAGAGGCCACAACCTGCAGAAGGACGAAGGTCATCTTCAGTTGGGCACTAACTGTGAACCTGGTTGTCAACCTCCTCCTTAGTCATGCTCTTGTTTCAAGGGCCCCTCTGCGTCCTCCATGCTTCATTCTGTACGGGGTGGAACCTGTTGCTACTTTTAGGAGACTCCTCTCGCTGCCACTGGGAGATTCTGTGCTGCTCCTTCAAGCAGTCTTGAATCTGACGTCGTTATATTTCCAGCTAAGAAGACCCTCGCCAGCTCGTCTTGCTTCCGGCCTGTGCTATTTCCAAATGCCATATGATGCGAGTAAACGGGAATACGATGAGTGAAATGGGTGGTTCTAACTGGCCTCCAGGTGGCAATAGCTGGCAAATGACGTGCGTTCCTGGACATATCATTCCAATGCCTAATACATATGCAAACGCCAGAACTATTTGCTTTGTTTGTTATGTTTGTTATGTTAAAGGTACTTATATAGCGCACCGCCACCAACGGAATTGGTCCCCGGGTGCTCTGTCGGATCTGTAAACAGGAAGGAGGACGGGTAGGGTTAGTCAGGAGGAGGGGAGCAGGAGAGTGGGAGAGGTGGTGTGCTGTTGGTAGCTTCAGCTCGGTATACACCGAGTGCTGGGCTTTGGTGCAAGTATCAGATCGGGCTAGACCTCATGCGCTGTAGGTGCTGTTTATGTGTTGCTGATGCGGTGAGGTAAAGTGTGTGCAGATTGCTGGGAGAGAGATGGTTTATTTGAGTTTTGTGTGGCTTCGAGTATGCATAAATTTGGGGGTTGGGATTAGTGGAGTCTGTATCCTGATTCAGGTACTTCTGGCTCTGTTTGAGCTGTATCCCTGTGGGTGGGGTTGTTGCTGGCTCCTTATGGGCCGTCTCACTGTGATGGTGCTGCATGGATCCAGCTGTATCATAGTGAGTATTGTATGGAGTGATAGGTGTGTCTGAACCTTTTCTTCTTGTGTCGAACTGGGTTAGTACTATCTACTCTCTTGTTACCTAATGTGACACAGGTCAGTTGAAGCTTTGAATGGTTCAGGGTCAGAGTGCTGTTGATGAGGCGTCCTAGTGCATCTGTCTTGGTCAGCCTGTGTATTCAGTCATTCGTTTCCTTCTATCCTTCTATCATGACTATCTTTCAGTTAGTTCTTTGGTTTCCGTGGGGTGACTTCCTTAGGGATATTGTTTAGTTGTAGTTTGTGTCTGATGCCCGCTGTATCTTGATTAGCATTGTGTAATGTGGGTGCTTATTCTGTTTCTCACCCTCTGGATTGGAGCTAATGATGATTTAGTTGTGAGTGTGCCCCTGTGGTTGGTCTTTCTAGTTATGTCGTGTAGAGCCAAGTTTTGAGTAGTTTCCTGAATAGTAGGTGGTTTCTTGTGTTATGTATGTACTTTGGAAGGTCGTTCCAGGTTTTCGGCGCTTGGTGAGAGAAGGAAGATCCTCCGAGTTTTCTTTTGTTGTAGGGTTTCAGTTCCAGCCGGATGTCAATGCTTGATCTGAGCGTTCTTGTCGGTTGATGTAGATGCAGTTTGTCTCTCAGGAACTCAGCGCCTTGGTTGTGTAATGCTCTATGCGTGAATCACATTGTTTTGAATTTTATTTGTTGTTTTATTGGTAGCCAATGTAGTGTTTTCAGCGCTGGTGTGGTGTGTTCTCTTCGGGGTCGTTTTAGAAGCAGTCTGGCTGCTGCATTTTGTATGCGTTGTAGTTCTTTTTAAAGTCCTTCAGGCATACCTAAGTATAGGCTGTTGGCGTAGTCTACTCTGGACATGACGAGGGCGATGATGGTGGTTGTTTTGTTGGCAAATGATAGGAACGGTAGGATCCTCTTTGCCGCTCGCAGGAGGAAGAAGCATTTCTTGAGAAGAGCGTTTACTTGTGGCTCTAGCGTGAGATTATTGTCCATCAGGACCCCCAGGTTTTTTACAATCGGAGAGGGTGCCTGGGTTGTCCTGAGTTCCCTTGGCCAAGGGATGAAGTGGTTTTCTCCTCCATTTCTGTGACGATCATTATTTCTGTTTTGCCTGGGTTGATTTTGAGGCAGTTGGAGTTCATCCAGATGAATACATCGCAGAGGCAGTTTTCTAGCGTTGAGTTTATTTCCAGGGTGTCTTGTATTTTCAAGATTATTTGTGTATCGTCGGCATAGTTGTAGCAGGTGAGGCCGTGACTTTCGATGATTCGGATAAGTTGATATAGGTAGATATTGAATAGTAGCGGGGAGGAGGATGATCCTTGTGGTACTCCACAGGAGGAATCTCTCAGGCTGGATTTGAAGGGTTTCATCCATACGGTTTTCGTTCTGTTTATTAGGAAAGATTTGATCCATAGTAGGGCGGTGTCTATTATTCCGAGTTCTTCTAATCTCGTTATCAGAGTGTCGTGATTAACTGTGTCGAATGCTGCTGATAGGTCTAGGAGTATCAAGGCAGTGCTGTTGTCCGAGTCTGCGTTAATTTCTAGGTAGTCCCATATTGAGAGGAGAGCTGATTGCGTTCCTCTCATTGTTCTGAAGCCAACTTGTGCCTGGTCTAGTAGGCCGTGCTCTTCTATGAATTCTTGGGTCGTTTTATATATGTACGTTTCAAGCAGCTTGGCTGTGAATGGGATGTTGGAGATGGGTCTCTAGTTGGAAAGGTCCTCTACGGTTCCCGCTGTATCTTTGAGTAGTGGCCTGATTGGTATCAGGTAAAAATATCCCTATATATATGGTCGCCGTGTATAATGTTGCCGGGAAAAGGTTGTGGTGACATTATATAGGTGACCATATATATAGGGACAGGGGCAACGGGGGTTGCGGGGGTGTCCCCCCCTCCCCATGAAGAATAAAAAAGGGTTTGGGGGTTGCAGGGGTGTCCCCTGCATGTTCCATGTAATAATGAAGGCTTGTGGCACTTTCCCAGTTGCGATTGAAAGGTTGAAGGTTGAGGACATTCCTGTGATATTTCATGGGTGTTCCTTGTTTAAGAATCTATTTGTATATGTCTGGCGGGCAGGGGTCTTCAGAAGACTCCGAGTTAATGCTTTCATTCACCAGTTTGACGATTGTCTCCACTGATATTTCTGGAAAGCTTTGTAGTTTGTTCGGATGTTCCTCCTGAGTGTAGGGGGGGATCGTAGTCAGATCGGGTGGCCTGTTTTGTATGGTTTGTTGGGTGCTGGTGATTTTGTTTTTGAAGTGGTCCGACAAGGTCATTGAATAGTTTCATAGACCGAGTTGGTGTGTTGTTGCATCCCGGAGGATTTTTAACTGCATTTATGATTTTCAAGAGTTCTTTTTGGGTGTTTGGTGCTTCAAAGATCCGTTTGTCGTAGTGTTTCCTTTTCGCTTTTTGGATTTCCTTTTTGTATGCGCAGTATTTGCGGATGTGTTTTAGGAATTTCAGCTTATTCGCAGCGTTGTTTTGTTTTCTCCAATCAAGTTCTAGTCTTCGGTTTTTCCTTTTCATTGTGCCGAGTAGTGGGGTGAACCATTTTGCCATTGCCTGTTTATGAGAAGGAGTGAAAGGCTTTTCTCTGGCGATGTTTTCTATAGTTGTTATAATACAGGAGTGCAGCAGGGCTACTTTTTTGTCAAGATCATCTTCTTGCATAAATGTTGGATGTGGTTTGCTGAGCTCCAAGAGTTCAATAAGGTTGGAGTTTTTGATGGTTCTCCAGTTTCTTTTCACCGTGTTCAGTGTTTTGTCTGGTTGACTGTTTACTGGAGTGGTCATTTTTTTAATTGGGGGTGCCGTGGTAGGGAGTTTTTTGTTCGCGAAGATTGCATCAAGTGTATGCCCTGCTGAGTGGGTTGCTCCTTTGACTAGTTGTAGATTCATTGCTGCTAATTGGCTGGTTAGAGATTTTTGTATGGTCGTGGTTTCTTCTTCGAACCAGATGTTGAAATCTCTGAGGACGATCAGGTGATTGTGTTTGATGGCTAGGATGGTGATTGCTTCTGTGAAGGCGTCTACGAAGGTTGCATCATAGGTTGGTGGTCTGTATATCAGTATGAATTTCAGGTTTGTTTTGGGACTTACTGTTAGGCGTATGATTAGGGATTCGCATTTATCGATGTTTAGTGGGTCTTCCATTTTGATATCCAGGTGTTCCTTGTGAATGATTGCCAGTCCCCTGCCCCCTCTTTCGGTTTTTCTGTTTGCTTGGACGCATTTGAAGTAATCAGACAGGCAGTTGTTGAGTGTGTCCATTGGCTTTGTCAATGCTTGTTTTCGTGGCAGGCTGGCAGGGCAAGTGGCCGTGTTGATTTGCACAAGAGAACATCCCAGATTTACAGAATTCTGCGTGTGCGTCTCATTTCGCCATATCTAGCGTGCCCTATACACATAAGAAGGACGCTGTATGGCTGCGGCAAGATGGAATCCCCACTTGTGCAACTTTCCGTGGGCTTGTGACTACCAGTGCCACTGGTGCCATCTTTTAAGTTGATTAAATAGGTCATGACAGGATTAGGTAACCTGGATACAGTAGTTAATGATTGTTTGTGTATCAGTTACTCAGCCCAGGCTGGGTGGCTTACACTTACAGCCACTGCTATCACGGAAACAGTGCTTGCAATATCCTGACAGCTGCACACTGAAGAGTAGGAATAGGGGGTGGGGGGGGCTAAATGGCATGCCGTGTTCTATTATTACGCAGCAAATGTAAGCACGTGTGCTGCCTGCCGAGTTCCTGTGTTTATACCTTCTGTATTAAATGCATGAATTGGCTTAAGCGTCCCAGTCAGCAAATCGCGCATAAACATATATTATTGCTATGCAAATTGACAACTCATATTTTAATCTTACTAACATCTTGTCCACCCCACCTCCACACACCTTTCCCACGGTTTCCCTTAGTATCACTGCAACACGTCACTATATCCTCCACGAGGGGGAGCCATTGAGCAGCATGGATGAAGGCAAATGCTGTGGAATAATAAGACACCTCCGCAGGTTATTACAATTGCTGCAGATTCACACCCCGGGCTGCTGACTCAGCTCTTCTTCCTCAGAGGCCAATAACGTGCCATGCGTAAGCGGAGTATGGGCCTGATTGGAGAAAGGAGGCGGACGCTGCCCCCACTCTCCAGCTGGACAGAGCGTCTTATTTACCTGCTTAGATGTCGTTTTTGCTAAAGGTTGCTCATTGTGCACACTGACCGTGGGAGAGCTGTTCAGGAGCGTGCATTCCATAACCAATATTTAGTCATGAAAATATAAGGGAGAAGTCATGAACTCATCCAGTTTGCCCATCCCACAGAGATCGTATACAAAAAAATGCAGTTTATGAATGCTTTGGTTGCATTTGTTTTAATAAAAAACACCGGGGTTTCTTTACAGCCCCTCATTGAAGTTTAGAAAAGTACGATTCCAGCAGCAAGTGCCCCGCTATGTGAGGCAGGCATGCTGGCACTTGACTGTGTACTTTGGCGGGCAAAGCTTGAAGGGAGACCATGAAGAAGGGCTTTGGATCTAGAAAACGGCGCAGCTTCATTTACCCTACTTTTCACACGGGCTCCAGGCTCACTTATGCGTTGCTCACACTCACAGGGCCTGCTTTTAAAACATGTGCATCATTTATATGGCTCCGCCCACCTCATCAAAGGGACAAAGTGGCTGTGAACCCATGACATTGAGGACAACTGCGTTAGAGTTCTAAAGAAGCAGTTTCCTTTTATTTACATTTTTTTAAAATAGCGTTATTTTCACAAGTTAGCATTTTTTTTAACACGGCCCCATCACTTTTGTGTCTCACCCCAAAGCACTTACATTCTTTTATTTTTTAGATGTGGCAGCAAGACCTTTACACTTCCGGGGTGCCAAATCTTTCAACCTTGGAAGGTCACAGGAGGTCAAAACTCTCACTGGTAGAAGCAGGCCTCACTAAAGCCATTGTGCACAGATGAAAGGCTCGCTTTGCATGTGAAAGGATCATCATTTTAGAAAGTGCTTACCTTTTTTCTCAACCCGCCTGGCACGCGAGTTTCCTGGAACGTTTGGAGGCGCAAGGGTTTGATTTTTTTTTGCGGGTCAAACCTGTGAGTCGTAGGTCAGTTGACATCTCCGTAGCTACAGAATTGATAGAACTCGCCTCATGAGTTTTGCAAGCGAAATCTTTGGTGCTTAGATTATTATGTGCCGATACAAAAACCATATTGAACCTTCTCAACACTCGATTACATGTATGAATTTTAACGTACATTTTTTATATTATTATAACCAATTCCACAAATGGTTAGTATGATAGCTTTTCAGGAAGGTACAGACCTACTATGAAAATACTCTATTAAATAATGTGAGATAGCTAAGCGGGTTGAGTGCTTACTGCTGCAACCTATGTCTGATCTGCAGGTTGGAATCCAAGCAAGGCCAACTCAGCCTTTCACCCTTCTGAGGTCATAAATGAGTACCAACTTCGGTTAGGTGTTAATTAGCCGTGGCTAATTCTATAATGCATTTTGTATGTTAATTGATATGTAACAGTGATATATTTGTACATTTTGTAAGGCCAGCATAGGCATGTCGGTGGGGCGTGGCTCGGCCCACAAGGCCTGCCCTCGGTCAGTCTCCTTTTCCAAGTAAATGGGAACGATTGTCCTCCCCCAGTGCATCTTTTTAGCACGCTTTCTCCACTCTTTTTTTATGCAGTGGTTTTCCCCCTCTCTCTGGCGCCTCGGGCCTAGAGCGCATGTCAGTCCTCGTGGAATTTTCTAGGGGCACCTCTTGCAACAGTCCCTTTCCAGCATCAGACCCCACACACAATCCAGCTGGAGTGCCGAAAAGTCACCTTCAGCGCTGGTGGGAGATTTTTTGCAGGGCCTCTCTGGATCACTTGAGGTCCTCTGCATCGAAGAAGTGTCAGGGCAAGGTAAGTGCTTCCTCTCACGCAACCTCTTGTTCTTCTAGGTCACCTCGGTGCAGGGGATCATGTCAGAAGGTTGTCTCCACTAAGAGGGGCCAGGTATCAGGCCCTTCAGCATAGATGTTGGGCTGTCCCAGGTAGCTCTCCAATGCCCAACAGGTTATTTCAACCGGCACTCGCACTGAGGGGTATATGTTACGCAGAATCACATGCAGTACCCTTTGGGAACACTACATGCGATTAAGACGACAAGTGTCAGTACAATTTCACCTTTGGTACAAGCCTGTACTACACAGTTATGTAGTAGCAATGGTTGAGCAGCCAGACTTACCTCAAGAGTTTAGTGAGCAGTAGAAAAAGTTACACAAAGGACCAACAAATACAGTGATTCAAATATACACTTAAGGTTTCTTGGTGAAAGAATATACATTTATTTACACAGTCAGTTTGAAAACATTACACTAGCAAGAGCAGCTCAATACATATACTAATATACTACAAATACACAACCAATAAGTTACTGAACAAGTTGAGCTCCCCTGAAGTGGGAGCAAAATGGCACTTCAGATACTTTTAAAAGGGGTAAAAAGACAAGGTTATAAAAATCAATAGCACAAATACTTGACTAGGCAGGGCAAAGGGTTTCAGTAAACTACAACCAGCAATTCAGTTCATAGGACTGGGCCAAAGTCAATGGATCAGAGTCTTTGTACAGGATAGCATAGTTCTGGTAGTAAACGGTTAAATCTTTGCCACAGAGTTTTAGAAGAATTTGGCTAGGTGAAAAGTTTGACAAATGTTTAGGGAAGGACAAGCCTTCGAAGTTGAGGCAAGTTCCACGAACTTTCGCGATGGGCGAAAAGATTTCCGGACCATGTTTGCACAGTACCTTGTTAGTGAAGAAGAGCTGTAGCTGAGGCAGTTGTTCCTGGCAGTTCGAGCAGATCTCGCTGTTCCTGAGCTTCAATCGTGGGGACAAGAAGGAGGACGTCGGGAGGTTCCTGCACTGCCCAGGGATGAGGCCACAAGCTTAGCAAAATGTCAGTTTTAAGGTGTGAGAGCCTTAAAGACCACAAACTGGTATCCTTCCCACTGGCTATACGGTTTTCCACAGCACTCTGCAGAAAATTCGACCAGGAGGGGACGGTGTCCAGGCGGTTTACGAGCTGGTTGTTCCCACCAAACTCAAGGGAAGAAGTTGACCTTGAAGGGCTTCTCTGTCGATGGAGTTTCAGGCAATTCGGACCTGCAGCAGTGCTTCACTGGTCGTCCAGGAGTTGCAGCAGTCCTCTTCCTTCAGCTCGTCTTCGGTTCTTTCATTCCAGTGGTCGACTCTGCTTTCCAAGTCCCAGAGACCTGTTTTTAAACAGTTTTCCCCCATTCATTCCAGCCTGGCTGTCACTCACACAGAATGATGGCTGGCCTTGCCGGACAGCCAGCCGGCCAATCACGCAAGAGTGCATTCAGGTCTCCTAGGAGACTAAGCACAGGGAGTTTCGGGCACCTCCCTCACATCCTGTCCACCCCAGACACCCTGGCACCAGAGGAGGGCTTCAGCACTGAAGCCCGCCAAAGGCCAGCGAACAAAGGGACCAAACCTGGTTTGGCGTGCAGAGACAAACACAAGAAAGACTTTTCCTAAAAGAAATGGCGAAAAAAGTCGACCAGAGTCTGTATAGGTCTTGGGCGCCATATTGAAAAACATGGCTGACCCTATTTTTAGCTATTGTTGTTCGCGGTCGGGAAAAATCATGGTAGTTTGATCTAAACCACTGTCACCGGCCATTTAAAGTAGGAAAGGGTAACCTTTGACTGTTACATGAGGTTTTTGACTTAGGGGAAGCTAGGCAACCCCTCCAGCACTCTATAGGAAGATAGGGTGTGCTGGGTCAGTAAATTTAAAGAGGCTAGTAAAGTTAATTTAACTTTACATGCTCTGGCTCACAGTAGTCAGTCCCAGAGAAGGTATTTAAACCTTGGGAAGTCTGAAAGACATCCCTGTGCCACTGCACTGAAGGTGCTCTGTGACACACAGAAAAAGATGATGCCTATGGAGTTGTTTTAAAACTCCATAACCAAAGAACACAAAAGTAAAACACATTCAAAATGAAAAGTTCAAAGCCGCAAAATATAGCAAAAGAGCTGGAGGGCTCTAAGGTAGAGGGAATTTAGCACTGGGGTGAGAAATCTCCCTAACAGTATAAAGGCCCCCATACCAGGCGGAAACTAGAGTTCCAGAGCGCTAGTAACAGTCTAGACACAGAGGGGCGAAACAGCATCATTACCGGGCCTAAGCTTGACGGGACTTTCACGTTGCAGGACTAATAGAGATCAAATCTCACTCAGGGACGTCATTTCACCAAAAAGCCACGGTAAGGGGAAGTGACATCACACGACCCATGGCCTCTGATGACATCACAGGAAGTGACGACCCCACCCTGAAGTGACATCCCGGAAGCGATGGAACACAACCTTTCACTCCTTTACAAAAAACGAAGTGGCATCACATAGCATTGTCCCTAACTACACTATGAAAAATATGGTTACGATTTCACTGTGATATACATTTCATACAAAGATAGACACATTACAACAAAGCATTCCTTGTGACACAATGAAATCAAGGGCCTCTTTCTGTGCTATGGTCAAACATTTCTACACTGTACACAAGCTTTTAGGCACAAGAATTTTGTCAAGTGACCGATGACACCGAGATGGAATGTCTTGTGATGATCGTAACAGAGACAATGGCAGATACAAACATGCTATAGCTGCAACTTGTTCCGAAAAGCAAATTACACAGTCTGAAATGGATGCTTATTGTACTCTAAATGCTTTTATGATGTTGTTTTCTGCATTGTGAGTTTGAGGTGTTTAAGAACAGACTAAATCAGTGACTCGCCCCCTGAAGTGTGCCTGAAATAAACTTTCAATGAGTCTAGCAATTATTGTATAGAATTCCAGAAAGGCAAATTATTTGTTATTCCTATTCTTTCTTATTTAGGGTAAAGTGTTACACTTGTGGAACCCCCTGCTATTCTAGAATGCCTGAACAAGAAAGCCAGGCACTGCCCAGGAGCTTCATTTTTTTTCTTTTTAAACCTTTTTTAGCGATAGCAATAGAGAACACAGGGATAGAAAGGGAGACCTCAAGGGTTGCATGTGCAACCCCTTGTGACGTCTAAATGACGTCCCTGTGCTCACCTACCGAGCACTTGCTCAAGGCCCTCAGTGCCCCCACCGGGAGTCTTCCCAAAGGTTCTTCAGAACCTCTGCCCAAGGGCTGTGCACCGGGCAGGAGTTGCCTAAATCACAATGTCTAAGCAACCCCCTAAAAGGGCTGCCAGGCACGAGAAAGACACAGATCTCTACATCTCCTAATGTTGTTATTCAACCACAGAGATGGCTGCAGGCCGTAGTGGGTTTGTAATATCCATCTCCTCCTGTGAGATTGTAACCAATAATCTCAGAGTTTACCCGAGTGTTCAGTGGTAATCTATGCAAACTGTGTGGGGCAATCATATCCACCTTCATCTTCAGACCTCAATTACTCAGATCCTGGGTTGGCTCTGGTAAAGCAGCTTTGCTGCGTAGCTACTTCTCTTGTAACCTCATCAGCCACAATGCCTTCTCCCACACAGTCACAGGGCCAGTCTCTTGAGGACAGATATTTCACAAGGTTCATCGGGCACATGAGGTCCAGTCAAATGACTGAGTTATTTAAGTCCATCAGAAAGGAGGTTTTACCTCCTCCAGTTACACCGGTTATGGTTTCTTTTACTCCACTGCTTGAGCAATCTATTCCACAGACGCCTCAGACTCCTAAAGCACTGATGGGGTCAGAGCCACATAATGTTCCTACACCTTCTCCTAAGGTTCAGAGATTCAAGAACAAATTGAATCTTCCACTCCTGTCCCAGACACTGATAATGAAGCAGATGAGGAAGACTTCCCCTCGTCCGCTAGGTAATTCCATGACCAAGTTGCTGAAATATCTCAATTTCTGGGTAACCCTCCGCCCCCAGAAATTCTTTATGGCTATGGTATTTGTCATGCAGGTTTCATGCTGTCAGGCATACCTTTCCAGAAGAAGGTTTTGGCTCTAGCCATTAAGACATGGCAAAACCACATTTACGTCTTCTGTAGAAGGGCAACTGCAAAATCCAATGTGAAAACACAGCTCCAAAGAGAGGGAATGAACTTTGTCAGAACAAGCAAGCTTAATGCACACATCCGGAAGGGATTAGTCAGCGTCATGAAGCTGAAAACTAACAATTCCTTGCCAGACATAAAACACATACTGCTTTTATACACAGAATTACATGATTTACATAATTACACATTCTAGTTACAAAATCATCCCACAATCCCCACTGGCTAACCTATTCATAAAATCTAATTATCCCTTACATTCTCTAATCCCATTGGATACATGTTACTAAGCGCCATTTCCTTTTCACATGGTCTCTTACATCCTGAAACATATTCCGTTTATTAACTCAGAACAGTTAACTTGTGCCATTTATCAGAGAAACATTAACCCATACGCGATGTGCAAGGCTTTTGTCAGAATTCGTCAAAACAAGAAGAGGAAGAGAAAAAAAAATTAATTCTTTTGATCAAGCAATTAACATCTTATCCCAGACACGCTGGCGTCCCATATTATTCCTCCTACATTCCTTCATGTCAGCTTATTTGCGACTACTATCTCTGATCATACAGCCTCCAGCACACATCCTGCTCATCTTTCTGAAAGTCCAAATGAAACCCATAAAACAATGGCAAACTCTTCTATGTGTTTTATTAACTAACCCCAATTTGACCCACCATTTGGCCGGACTTCACAAAAACTCTGTGCTCCCAGGAAGATTAATCCCTGAATCCACAAACCCATCTAGTCGTAAACCCACAACCTACTGGCACTTAATTTCATCCTCGCCTCAAGTGACCATTGAATGTTATCAACATCTGCCCAAATTCAGTGCACTTCCTCCCCCCTTCTTTGACCCGGCCACACATCTCTCCAGCCTAAGAAAAGTACATCACCATAAACAAAAGACTCTGCATCCTACACAAACTCCAGCTATGATAGAACTGTGATCTGTGATATTTCCATATTACTCGCAACAACCCCCTACATTCATGATATACCAAAACATGTCTTCAATCTGAACACTTGTCAAGTCCCACGTATACATTGTTCAAGGCTACCACATGCCCTCACAGTGGTGTTCCCTTTAGTGGATTTCTATTCTCGCATGCGCAAAGCTCCTCGCTTCCCACCTTGTTGCACTACATATTGTAAATTGCACAATAATATTGTTAACACACAATTTCTGATTATGTTATTACATGATGTAAATCTAAAATGTATTCAGAACTAGACAAGTAACACTTTTTGCAATTCCTCTAGCTACACCGAACACATACTAAATTGCAACATTGTTTCTAACAGAGCCGTACCCTTTATCTAATACAACATGCGCAATGCAAACCTCTCTCCCGCGTTGGGACATTCAACGTTCATACCAGCACTTCCAACAAATAAAAAGATTGAGGCAAGTTGCCTCTGTATCATTTCTGCTTTCTCTACATCGTTGGCCTCTCTTCCGTGTTGGTGCCAGCTTCCTTATATGGGAAAGCTTAGTCATCCTCTGCTTTTACCATTTCCTCCACTCTGCTATTAAAGGAGGACAGAACCATAGAGGCATATGACAGTAAAAAATGTATGCCAATGCCACTTTGCATATGAGACAATCAAGCATGGATGCATTGTTGTAGGCGGACAACCAGCGCCAATGGTATTAAGTTCCTACCTCATCTTCTGCTAGAGGAACAAGCAGCATTTAAGTCAGAACATTCAGAGGCAACACAAGTGGCACAGGAACTCCTAGAGTCTACCCTTCATCATATATATAACGCTTGTCAATGGATTTGTATTGGGGCGAATGTGAGATGCACGGCCTGGATGAGATTGACTTGGTTTCCGCAGGATATGCAAGACTGTATTTTAAATCTGCCTTGACACCATCGACTTGTTCCATTCCTCTACAGATGAGGAACTAAACACTAAGAAGAGCATCTCTTTTACAGCAAAAACATTGGTTGTCCTCACTAAACCTCATGCTAAGTCTTTTTTATAGTAACATTCCAGGCAAGGTCCCAGTTCCAAGGCCTTTGGAAGCTTTAGAGCCTATCAGGACAGACATGCCCCCCATTACTATCATCCTCTACATCTGAGGCCACACCTCCTGTGGCAGCAGAATGCTCAGAATCTGACAGTGCAGACTTCTTGAAGCGTCCCATCTTTCTCAGAAGTGATCACCACCAATAATCTCTAGAGGGATGGTGTACTACAATGGAGGATCTTTTTGGCCACGGCTGTGATCGGGAAAGGGTCTAGAGCCTCACATCAATATTCTGGAGCTGAGGGCCATTTTCAATGCAGTCAAGTCTTTTCTCCTAGGCATTCAATACAAGGTCATGCTTCTTCGAATGAAAAGCACAACCTCGATGTTCTATGTAAATAAACAAGGAGGGACAAGATCCCCAGAACTTTGTATCATCCGCTGTCCAATTTTGGAGATAGTTTGTTTCCCACAACATCCTTCTAGTAGCATTCTACTTCCCAAGGGACCAAAACACTGAAACAAACAGGCTCAGTAGACTGAACGTAGAGAATCAAAAATGGTAACTCAATCCCCCCAATCTTCGAGAGGTCTTCAACCTGTAGGGATTTCCACAGATCAATCCTTTTGCAAAGCAAAACAACTCAAAATGCCTGTCATTTGCATCATAATGATAATAAGGATCATGCATGGGCCTCGACCAAGGATCACTGGGTGACATAAAAAAATAGGAGATTATTGAGCACTTGGAACCGTGGGTGGCTGCGCCTTCTGTCTCGAATCTCAAATGCACTGGCAGCCGGAAGGTAGAAACCGAAAGGCCCGTGCTCGTGGTGCCTGTTGTGAAAAAAAACACAGCTCACCACCAAACAACCCAGGATTCACTAGTCCTTTGAGATATTTATCTACAATCAAAATCCGAATAAGATATTAAGGCCACACATCCACCAGGTGAGCTCATCCCCAATCCATAACCAACTCGACTCCACACTTACAGTCCACCAATTCAAGGACTAATACTAATACTTTTTCATCAACTCTTCTCTCCTTATGTTTCCTACTTTCTATTTGATTACTTTGTAATATCCTATGCAACTGTATCTATGTTTGCCTATAATTGAATTATGCAATACCCATGAATCTGACGAAATGATATAATTCTAAAATCTGACACCATGTCATTTCACTTAATATGATCTAAACACACCTCACTCCACTCCACATGCACTGTGCACTACGCACTCCTCTAAATGTGATATTATGTCTGAAATTACGGACCCTTTTAAACTCGTAGCCTTGAAAAAGACCTGAATGGTCGAAACACGTGTCAGCACCACCTGCTTTTTCTAAAAATTCTTTCAAATAAAACCAAGAAGAAACAATGAATATTGTGGACCCTACTCACCTGAGTAAGGACCAAGGGGAAAAAATCCTATGTATATGAAATCCAGCACACGCGCCAAATGAGTAGAAACCAAAACCAAGTTTCCATCACTGCGTGACACGTTCGAGATAGAGTGGGGCAACAGGAGGTTTTATACATTTTCACTAAGTTCTCTCATTTGGAAGTTGGTTGTCTAGTCCAAGAGGTTTCACTGCTGCAGTCTAATAATGGTGACCACTTACAGGCCGGTGAGAATTTGGTGCTCAGAACTCCTCCACCCTGTAGTGGCAGCACTCCCATTTTACACTGCCCAGAATCTCCTGTTTCAGCAACACAGGGCAGTTCTCCATCCTTGCCCTCAATCACTACCCTTAGCATCTTGGTGCCTGAGGAATTGACTTTGGGCCATTTGGGGATTCTCAAAAATAACTTGATGGTAATCTAATCAGCCAGAAAAGCATCTACAAAATCTCAGTATCACAGTAAGTGGCTGTGTTTTGTCACTGCGTCATAGACAATAAGCTGAATCCTCTAACATAAAACGTTGATCTTGTTCTTTCATTTTTGTTCTATTTGGCAAAATCTGGCGCTCAATTTAATAGCTGTAGAACTTATATGGTGGTCATATGCGCTTATAGGAACACAAAGGATGTCAATCTTTCATCAGCAAATGTATTCCACAATGAACACAGAAAGCATCAAAGGATGAATTGATAAGAGCAGAAAGTACTTGTCAACAACAGACAGGCAATAGGGGTAGAGCATCAGCAGCATGCCATCAAATATTTGGACGTTTGCTATTTAAGTTTGGTGAACAATGGGAACTGACTTCATTAGATCAGGCAGCCATGTGGGGGCCTGGGGCAAGTGCCCTGTATGCCCTCCCATAAAGACCTCCCATCCCATGCAGCATGGAGGAAAGGGGACAGGACATTTGAGTAAGAACATTTTACTTACTGTAATGACTTCTGTACTCCTAGATTTGAGGAGTCAGACATGTGAGACGGACACTTAGATATAGGTTTGCCACAAGTCGCCATTTTATTAAATAAAAAGGTGTAAGATAAATGCTTATCTGTCCCCTAACCTAACAAGGGTTTCCCTACCTGACAAACTAAAGCTAAAGGAAATCGACCTGATGTCCAAAATATCTGTCACTCACGCTAATAGACACAATAGAATCACACAGGAATCATTTGGCGATTTAACCAAGAATCCTTGTGAACATGATGGGATCCCCTTCCCCTAGATCAATTCAGGATGTTCCCAATTAAAGTCCAGTTTCTGAAAAGTTCTTTCCACAAGCCAAGTTTTTCTCCACTTGAAATAAAATGGAATTGCCACTTCTTTTCTGTCACAACCTCATATCACATTCATAGTACTTCAAGTTATCTAACCATTAATTGCCCCTTTTCTGGTTTACTCTCCTACCAGGATAAACAAACTCCCACTTCTACTACTTGTATTCTGTTGTAAGGCTTGTTAACACAATTGGCATACAATGTCTTTCTCCAACATGCTACACAAAAGGATAATAGTTCTCACATTGATCTGTTTGCCACAAGCAATGCAGGTTACACTTCTCTCCCCACTGTTCCTTGTTAAAGGAGGGCTTTTCTCCTGCTGTATCTGACTTTCTTTTACACAAGCCTTTGGCTGTTGGTAATGTGGCTTACAACTCCCTCCCTCGCGGTATCTTAATATGGGATTATTGAATTCAACTTGCCTTGTTGTCACTCGCAGCTTTCTTTGGCAATGTAAATTACAATGTTCCCTTTTTTAGATATCCCTCTTCAGGAACGTTGTATCTCCTTTGGTTTATTATTGTCCCTCTTTGGCTTTGGCAAAGCAGGATATAATATTCCTTTATTGGATATTCTGCAGTTTGGCTCTGGCAATGTGGGTTAGCATAATCCCCAATCTGACATCTCATAATAGGAGAGTTGTGCCCAGTTTGCTTAAATTCAACTGTTCGTTATTCAAAAGTACTCACCGGTCTCCTTCGGAGCGCCCCAGGGTCACCTGCATTAGACTAACTCACCAGTCTTTCCTGGCGTCTCCTTCTGACACAGTGACTCCACTTCTTCGTTCGTTTGGGCTTTTGCAGAGTTTCATTGCTCCCGCCAGCTTGCCACTGCTCGCGCTGCCGGTCAAGAGAGCCAACACAACCCTGGACGCTCACAGCGGGTTGTAGGACGCAGGGAGCTTCTCTCTCCCTCAGGGTCACCAGCATCAATACCGCTTTCCACTGCGCATCCTCTGCATTCATCAATGATCCCGACCTCCACAAGGCTTTCAGCACGGTGTCCCGCTGTCAGTACAGCAGCGACTTTAGTCCCTGCTTCGGCCTGCTGCGTCTACTCCTTCCCCTGCTGTCACCTCTTGGCCCACACTTGACAGGCCTTTAAATGTTTAAAGGTCTCACTCAGGTGTGGGTCATTAGGACAAATAGACCACACATTACACTTTGGCAACTCTTGATCCCTCTTCCTAGTCCCAATACTAGGAGCATTATGGGACTCGAAGTCTGTTATGTTCCTAGTTATTTTCACTTCATTTAATCCATGTTGTTTAGGGGATTTATAATATCTGTGTGTTGTAATGTGCACGGGCGGCACCTGTAACGTGCACGGGCACCTGTGGAATTTTGATGCGTGTTTAGCAGTCAACATTCCACAGTGGCAGTTGAGAGGGACGCCGAGGAAGGAGGCTGCGCTGTGGGGTTCAGACAATAAAGATTATATGTACACACCTTACCTGTGTCCGGTGAGACTTTGACATTGGCGATGAGGATTTGTCTGAACCCCGGTCCCACGTGTGCGCTGGCCTGGTGTCCCTGTGCCGCGGCCTGTCTCCGGCATGATCAACGGTGGTACGCGGACGGACTACCTGCGGGAGCAGCTGCGGGCCCCGTGGGGGTGTTGGAAGTGCGGTGCCGCTTGCTGTTTGCCTGGTGCCCCGCTCACTTTCGAGGGGCAGCGGCGGTTGGAGTGGCTGCAGACCCCGCGGGTGCTGGAGATAGCAGCTGCGGTGGTTGGAACAGCTGCGGGCCCCGTGGGTGCTGGAGATTCGGCGCCGCTTGGACCCCATTTGTTTCTGAGGGCAGCGGCGGGTGCAGGCAGGCCCCGCCGGCGGGTCAGCAGTTCTTCCTTGGTGGTTGGCTGCCCAGGGTCCTGTTGGCATTGGGGGAGGAGCAGCCGCTATGCTGCACGGAGGTGGGCGTGTTTGCCTGGCGTCTTTCGTTGGCGCCTGGCCTCAGCCAGCCCCACCAGCCCTGTCCGCCCCACCCGCACGGCAGCGTAGGTGCATCCAGCGGCCAGTGCTTATCTCCCTAGGGGGAGGAGGAGGGGCTGCGGCGGCGCTGCGTAGCACAGCTGAATGCGGCCCTCGTGTCAGCTGATCGCTGGCTGCCTCGCCGAGCAGAAGCAGCAGGGAAGAAGCGGAGGATTGGGGTTGCACTGCCCTGAGTTCCACGAGCTTTCAAGTGGAGTAGATTGAGTTGCAACAGATACAAACCGCTCGGGCTGTGCCACCTGACGGACAGGGAGGCCGGGGCACATGGCTGTGGAAGAGGCCCGGTAGGTGGGGATCAGTGCATTCTGGCTGGGCTGTGACAGGTGGAGGGTTTACTGATGGATCAGCTTGGATTATTTCTATGAGGAGTGCGCTTTTTAGCCTATTTTGACTCACCCAATGCCAGTGACTGCTGGTTGTACTCTGTACTGAAATTAACGTGTGGGTGCACGTGCACAAGGTGACTGTATGGGGACACCTAATCATCTGAGAATTCCAGAGGCTTGCTTGGTGTTGGGCAAGTTCTTGTTGGGGCCAATTCCAGGGTATCCACTTTAGACATGTTGCATACGGCTGCCAGGCCTCCGCCTCCCTTTCTGCCAAACCCTGGGGAGCCTGCTGTCCCTTGGGAGCAGTGGGTGGATGCCTTCAAGGTGTACCTCAGGGCCACTGGTGGCGCAAAGTTCAACGATGATGAAAAAGAGGCTGCATTGCTCAATTGTATTGGTACTGAGGGGTTGAGGGTTTTTCGTCACCTGCCTGGAGAGAATGTAATGGTTCAAGGGGGAGGTGAGGGAGAAATGGTTATAAGTACTTACGAGACTGCTTTAAGGAAACTGCAAATGCCTTTTGGTAAGAGAGTTAATGTGGTTTTAGAGCGGTATAAGTTCTTCTCTAGGGCGCAAGGTTCCACGGAAAGCATAGATACCCATGTTGCGGCATTACGTGCACTCATGGCTACATGTGGGTTTCCAGGTAATGTGGATGAACATATAAGAGATCAAATTATGATGAAGACAACCAATCAGAAAATCAGAGAAAGGTTATGGATTGAGAGTGATCCAGCACTAGAAAAGGTCTTGGAGATTGCCAGGGCAATTGAGGCTTCTAAGGCGAGTGTACAAATTGTTACTGAGAGGGATATGTCTAGAGATGTGGTGCATGTGGTAATGCCAAGGAACAAGAAAGGTTGGATAAAGCTGTTGGGCAAGGGAGTAAGGGATCTAAGAGCAAGGATGGGTGCAAAAACTGTGGCTGGTCCAGTCATACTGCTGATTCTAAGTCCTGTCCTGCTTGCAATGTTGAATGCAGGAAATGTAAGCGTTTGGGCCATTTTGCACGTATGTGTAAGGGGCAGATGGTGGCTAATGTGGTTCCAGACGACTCCACCATGTTGCTAGAGGGTGCATCAGGAGGTGGATCTAGTCAGCCTGTCATACTGCATGTGGAGGGAGGTGGGTGGAAGGGTCCATGGGTGTCGGTATTGGTGGATCAGCACCCTGTGGATATGCTGGTGGATTCGGGGTCACCCCCTATAAAATAGTGGCTCCGGAAGTCTATCAGGAAGTTTTGGGAAAACAGGTTTCAACTTTGTTGGCTCCGCACATCGCACCATGTGCATACGGGCAAAGTCCCATTGATGTACTAGGGTACAATTGGTCCAATTTTTCTTTCAAGGGGAGGCAAACCTTGGGTAAACTGTATGTGGCCTCAAAGGGCACGAGTGTGTTGGGTTGGGAGGAGCAGGCTGAGCTAAAAATACAGATTTATCCTGGTGAGAAGGTGCCGGTTCTCAGTGTCGAGGAGGGGGCGGGGCAAAATAACATGAGGGTTACCCCCACAGTGCTCATGAGGGAGTTTCCTGAGGTATTCTCAGACACCCTGGGTAAACTCAGAGGTTTTACCCATCGCATTGTCTTGAAGAAGGGAGCAGCTCCCAAAGTGCATAAGGTCAGAGGGGTGCCACTAGCGGCGAGGGAAGCATTGAAAAGGGAATTGACTAAGTGGCAAGCTGCGGGGATAATTGAGCCTATCGAGTCCTCAGAGTGGTTGTTTCCTGTGGTTTTGGTTAAGAAGGCAGACGGGAGCATCAGAATGTGAGTAGATCTCCGAGAGCTGAACTCTAGCATATGGGTGGATCGGCATCCTTTGCCGAATATCAACGAGTTGTTGTTGACTTTGGGAGATGCCAGGTATTTATCCACCTTTGATCTGTCAATGGCGTATCATCAAATTGACCTGCACATTGAATCCAGACCCCTGACTTCATTTGTGACACCTTTTGGGGCATACAGATTCTGTCGCATGCCATTTGGCCTTGCTTCGGCTTCTGCTGTGTTCCAGCGGTTGATGCAGCAGATGTTTGGCGGGGTGCTAGGTGTCATTTATTTTCAAGATGATATCTTGGTTTGGGGCAGCAGCAGAGAGGAGCATGATGTCAGGGTTAGGAGGGTTATGCAGATTCTTAAAGAGAGAGGTCTAACGGTCAAGTTAACCAAGTGCCAGGTGGGTGTGGAGGAAGTTACTTATTTAGGACATACACTGAGTTCGCAAGGTGTGAGGCCCAAAGGGGAGTTGGTAAAGGTGTTGAGAGACACACCAGCTCCAGTCAATAAAGATCAGCTCAGGGCTTTTCTGGTCCTTGCAGAGTAATATGTTAAATTTGTTTCCAATTATGCTGAAAAAACGGTGGCCATGAGGGCCCTCATGAGGAAGTCGGCTAGATTTTTGTGGTCTGAGGAGTGTGGGGCGGAGTTTGAGTTAATCAAGAGGGATGTGGAGAATGCTCCTTGCCTGAAATCATTTGACCTGAAAAACAAAACTGTTCTGACGGTGGATGCGAGTGAGGTGGGTCTGGGTGCAGTGCTGGAACAATGGATGAATGGTGAATGGATGCCGGTGGCTTTTGCCTCGAGTTATGGGCTTCAAAACATTTTAGGACATTTCTGTGGGGCATACCGTATATTGTCAGGACAGACCATAAGCCATTGGTGCAGGTGTTTTCTACCAAAGGAGTCATGGCAGAATCCCCGAGGATTGCGAAGTGGTCAGTGCAGATACAGGATTACAATTTTTCTTTGCAATATTTTCCTGGGAAGTTGAATGTTGTGGCGGACTGCTTGTCCCGTTTGCCTATTATGGAGGTGGACAGTCAGAGGGGATTGGTGAAAGAGGAGGATCTGCAGCGGTGTCAGGTTGCTTTTGTGGCTTCGGCCGTGGAGAAGTCGTTGTGGGATGTGGAGTCTGAGGCCGATCTTGAGTTGAGATGGATTAGGGAAGGTCTAGTTAGAGGTTGGCACACTGTCAAGGATAGGCCTGAAGGGAAAGGTTACGCTCAAGTTCTTCATGAATTGGCGGAGGGTCCCTGGGGTGGGTCTAGGGGCAGTAGGTCGATTCCCCCTGTAAGTTTAAGAGGAAGAATGGTGGAATTGACGCATGTTGGTCATTTGGGTCGATCTTTGACCAAGAGGAGACTTAGGGAGGAATACTGGTGGCCGTCCATGGACAAGGAAGTTGAACAGGTGGTGAAAGATTGTCAGGCTTGTGCCGTCAGTGATAAAAGCAAAATACCGCACCCACAACCTGTACATCCCGTGGAGGTTCCTGAACAAGTATGGACCAAATTGGCTTTGGACATCATGGGTCCTTTTGAATGTTTACAGCCTGAGTCTAGATATTTGTTGGTGTTGGTGGACTATACGTCCAGGTGGATTGAATTGGCGGCTTGTTCTAGTGTCACTACTGATTCTGTTATTGCCTTCTTGAGGAAGGTATTTGATTGTGAGGGATTACCTGCCAGTATAGTTACTGACAATGGTGTGCAGTTTACATCCAGGGCTATGGGAGAATTTTTGGAGCAGCATGCCATTTCCCATTATCGGACGGTTTTGTATTATACGTCTGCTAATGGATTGGTTGAAAGGGCTAATGGTTTGATTAAGGCGGCTGTACAATTGGCTTTAGCCAACGGTTTGGATTGGCAGGAAGTTGTGACACAGTACTTGGCTGCATATAGGAGAACCCCTGCCGTTGTTACGGGGAGGTCTCCATTCGAGCTCACGAGGGGCAGGAAGGCTGGTACAATGTTGAGAACTTTGGCCATGGGCGGTGGTGGCCCAGGTGATATGGATCTGCAGGCTACGCATCGCAGTATTGTGGCGCGTCAGGAGGCCGCTGTGTCATCACAAAAGTTAAGGAAGGAATTGAGCATTAAGCCTGGGGATGATGTGTATATAAAAAATTCCAGGAGGGTTCATAAAGGCTACAGCACGTGTCTGTCCTCAAGTAGAGTGATTAAGGTTGGAAAGGGCCATGTACATTTGGAGGATGGTTCAGTCTGGAGTAAGAGACGGGTGGTGATAAATGGCTGCAAGGGTGATGATGCGTCTAATGCTGAGTTTGATCCGGAGTGTGAGGAAACAGGGCTGGACTATGATCCTGTGGGGTCACCAGTAGTCAGGTGCGAAGGGAAGAGGTTGTTCCAGCTCCAGGCCCTTCGGGCTCAGATGTGAGTGTGGAGGGTCAGTATGCTGCCAATCAGCAACCCAAATTGGGGAAAGAAGCGGGCCGCCTTGCCAGGCGGTGTGGGCCCCCCATAAGGTATAGAGATTACATTTGTTAGATGCGTCATGTTGCGGTGAAGTTGATATCATTCTGCATCTTTTAAACTAATTTTGTATGTAAGAAGTTCACATGTCTAAGCGTAAGGTTACGTTTCCATTGTTCATTTCTTGTTCTGCTTCGAATTTTGTTACAGGTTGTTGTTAATTTTTCATGTAAGGGAAGGGGATATGTTGTAATGTGCACGGGCGGCATCTGTAACGTCCACGGGCACCTGTGGAATGTTGATGTGTGTTTAGCAGTTAACATTCCACAGTGTCAGTTGAGAGGGACGCCGAGGAAGGGGGCTGCGCTGTGGGGTTCAGATTATAAAGATTATATGTACACACCTCCTTACCTGTGTCCGGTGAGACTTTGACACTGTGTTTAGGAGAAAATGTTTAGGACATACGGATTGTCTCTTAGATCTATAACTGAACCCCGAGAAGAATCATTACCATAAAAAGTAGTAATATTGACTTCCTGTGTCTCATACACATCCTCTCCATGTTTACAAAGAGAGTTCTAATACTTGATACCTTGGAAAGGTTTGGGAGGGAAGTTCTTACTATGACAACATGCCATTAAACATTCAGGCTCTATGGGAACCCCATATGGGAATACCCATACAATATGCAGTAAAGGGGGCTCTGGACTAAGAGCATAGAAGTCACAATGGTGAGAACATTTTTCTTTTGTGAAAGGGCACTTTGGAGTTATACACAGGGGTGTTCAGGTAATCATATTGGGCAACAATCTCAATGTTCAAGGATGTGCTCTTGTAGGGGAATGTAGAGAAGGGGGGCTTAAAAGCCACTATCATCCCAGAAAGTTGGCCAGACAGAACAATCATCTCTTGTCTTTGATACTCCACAGCATCAAGCTGGATTTCTAGGTGCTTTTGCTGCAGTCGAGCCAATGTCAAATCATTCAAGTCAATGCGATCCAACTGGCAGTTGTCGTCAAGTAGGTTCGTAGGTACAAGCTCCTGTTGGGTCAAGTCGGTATTCAAGGCAGCGAGATGATGGATTCCAATGGTCAGGGGGCAGCAGTCAAGCCAGCAGTGAGACGATGGCTCTGCTGGGTTGTGTCTGTATACACGATAGCGAGGCATTGGCTTCCATCAGTGAAGTCGGTGCTCAAGTCAGTTTTTCCTGTGATGTGAAGCCTGCAATCTGGTCAAGACGAGTCGCTATGCTTCAATGGGTTGAACTTGAGTCTGGATGGTTCGAAGTGCAGCAAGCTCTTCAATGATGCGTAGAGTGCCAAAAGTATCACCAGAGGTTGTGTGTCAGCTCAAAGTGCGTTGAACGCAGTCCTTCCAGCTCAAATATGTGTTAAGGCAATCAAACAGGATTCCAATCTGCTCCTGAACTTTTGGGTTGCTGGGAGGCCATATCCAGTATCTCCACTACACAGTGAGATCCTCTGCATTCATCAAAGATCCCAACCTCCACAAGGCTCTCCGCACAGTGTCCCGCTGTCAGTACAGCAGCGACTTTAGTCCCTGCTTCGGCCTGCTGCTTCTACTCCTTCCCTTCAGTTCCACATCTCCACTCCAGGAAGTTGACTGGTACCTACATGAAGTTATTCACCTCTTGTGAACAGGGTTTTGGTTCCAGTGCAGCCAGCAGAGATGCATTGGTCCACTGCAGTTCATTCCCACTGTTCCCTTGGCATGGTTAGGGAGCCCTAATAGAAACTAAGATGGCGGAACCCCTCTTTCAGCTCACTTCTCCCTTCTGGCTACTGTAACTCTGCTTCTTTCCCATGTCTGATGAGCTCAAATACCCTCCATTGGTCAGCACCCTGCTGTGAGTTTGGTCCTATCATGTTAATGCTGCCACTTGAGCGCCCACTCCCTGGTGATCTCTTGGTGAGAATGTCTGTGCTCTGAGAGGAAGGGGTTGCCCTTCGTGCATGAGCATCTAAAGGGAGCACCTTGGCTATTGTCCCACATGGCAACTGTGGAGACTGCCAGAACAAACACTTATACACATGAGCGCTGTCATAGCTGGTCCTTTCTCAAGGAACTGACACTAGTGTGATATCAAATTGTGATTCTAGCAGCTACTATGCCACAACTCAGCATGGCTTATAATTACACATGTATGTGCCACCAGCATGATTAGGTTACACAATAATTCAAATTTAGGTCAGAGGTGCAGACAGTTAAAAATAATCACCTCTGGCTACACACATTGTTTGACAGCGGTAGTCAGGAATGCACATGTGACATTTGAACTTGCCCTGTGCCACTGCTGTGCTGGTACCGAGGATGGTTCCATGTGTTAATATCCCCACAAAAATATCGCCATACAAACATATTGCCATATTTTTGCAGCAATATTAAGCCATGGAACCTGCGGGGGGCACCCCTGCAACTCCCATAATTTTGTTAATGGAGCGGGGGACACCTCCACAACCACCGGTCCAAATAACACCATAAATTATCCCCACTATTAATATCGCCTTTGGCCTTACCCCTCAACCATATATATGGTGATATTATTGGTGGGGATTATATTACCTGATACCCTGAGGATGTGAGGAGACTAGCACAGCAAAGGCACATGTCTGCATTTAAATTCTGGCATGAAGGTTTTATGACAGGGGGCCTGATTATCAAACATTCCTTTCAAAAACAGAAGGACATGCATAATTTGATGTAATAAAATCAAAAAACCTGGGCTATCCCGCCCTCGTCAAATGTCATTTTGTCACACAAAGAATAAAATATGGCTGTATGTCACAGATGGCAAAATAATTACTCGAAGACTCAGATGATTGAAGTGTGTATATTATAATTTCAACAGGCCCTATGTCCACCCCTCTCTTTCTCTCATTTAAAAGAAGCTCCTCCCTAAACCCTGCCCCTAGTCCCTTTTAGTAAATACTGAATGTTTCACCCTCAGTATTCTAACAAGCTAAATACATTGTCATGTCAACCTGAAGGTACAGGGCCTTATCTAACTAAACTTCCCCATGGACTTCCTAGCTCCCTCTACTCTATATCAAATTGTTAGTGGTCTAACGGGGTATGAGATTGTGACTTGCCTCTGCAAGGAGAGAGTAGAGACGTGTGAACTTGGAGAGGAAGTGCAGATAGAGGTTAGGAGAGAAGAAAGATTGAGCAAGGTAGGAAAAATACTGAATCTATCCTGCTGGATTCAGTATTTTTCCTATCTTGCTCACTCTTTCTTCTCCCTCTTCCTGACCTCTCTCTGCACTTCCACTCCAAGTTCACACACCTCTACTCTCTCCTTTCCTCTTGCTCTCTGATGTCTGTCATACCCTTTTGGCCATGTTTCCATCCTTTGATGTCACACCTCCCTCCTCCTTCCTACTACTTCTTCCTATGCACTACTACCTCCTCCTCTGCACTATTACTCCATCCTCTGTACGTTAAAAAAAGAGAAGCTTAGACGTTCCGCGTGCTTTGTCAATAGTACTTTATTGTCCTTGGTTCAGCTTGACCTACAATGTTCCACACACCATGACCACACTATACACTCCAGCCGTATCACTAGGTGGCCAACTAGGCAACAGACCTGAAGCACAAAGGAAAACGACAACAACTCCCCGCTGAACCAACACCGGACCACACTAGTGCCAGCATGTCCAACACACAGTATCACAGACCGCAATACTGCCCCAACCGTGAACACACTTTGCACAATTAACACACTTCCACAAATCCAACATAAACCAGAATCCTTTACCCCTAGCAAGCTGAGTAGATGAATAAACTCCCCGCAAACTCCCATTAAAAATAAAGTAACCCAAACACCATTGAGTGACCCAAAACACCATTGAGTGGCAACCTCAGCCACCGTCACTAAAATCCAAAACACCATTGAGTAACCTAAAACACCATTGAGTGACCCAAAACACCATTGAGTGGCAACCTCAGCCGCCACCAACAAAACCCAACACCATTGAGCGAACCCAAACACCATTGAGGGGCCCACAACCCCATTTAGTGACCCAAAACACCATTGAGGGGCAACCTCAACCGCTCTCACCAAAACCCAAAACACCATTGAGTGAGCCTAAACACCATTTAGAGACCCAAAACACCATTGAGTGAACCTACACACCCATGAGTGACCCCAAACCACCATTGAGTGACCCAAAACACCATTGAGCGGCAACCTCAGCCACCATCACCAAAACTTAACACCATTGAGTGAGCCTAAACACCATTTAGTGACCCAAAACACCATTAAGGTGCCCACAACACCATTTAGTGACACCAACACACCATTGAGTGACCCAAAACACCATTGAGTGGCAACCTCAGCCACCCACCAGACCGTTCCCTGCACTCCTTCACATGCAACCGCACCCACACAGGAATTCAAACACACCTCCAACCTGGCGCACCCCTGCACCAACAACTCCTATTAATGCAGCCCTACACTCATCCACACACCACCACCATGAGCGTGAAAGATGAAATGATAACTCAATCCACAATTGTAATACAAATGGTCATGAACCAGTTTTACATATGGGTACACCACCCCCGACCCACATGTCCACTTCAATCCACACGTGAGGCTCCTCCACCACATGCTCACGAATATTCCGAACTTAGGAATACTCTTCTTAGTTTTCCGCGGCCACCTGAGGAACACTGTCCTTAATGTCCTGTGCTTCCGTCAGAACCCTATTTACGTTCCTCAGACCAGTTTTTCACCCTGGAAACACAGCCGACTTCAGACCCGGAAAACCCAGACCAGAATGGATCCCTATAATATGAGGAACAGTTGCTTCCCTAACATGGAAACTCCAGCCAATGTCCAAGTCCGGCATTTAAACTCACTCCACCGAACCTGAAAATGAAAGCATAATAAGGAATACCATTAAAATGAACCAGGGGCCTAACATAAGCGGCTACAACATATACACCCAACCACAAGTGACAACGGCTGCCAACAGCTAACCCCCCCACCGGGACAAGTAATCCTAACCCACACCCTAACGGGCCACAAACAGACACAGACACGCACACCCACATTAATTCCCACTCACAGGCCCGAACAACACCTACCTCCCCAAAGTCACGTAAACATCACATCTTCCAGGATCCTCAAACCATCCCAAAGCGTGGTCGAGGCTGCGCCATAGACTCCAACCTTTCACAGCATTGCTCCGAGAATGACCACAGCTCACACGAGACGTGCCATGCTCCGTCACCTCCACTGACGCCGTTGCCCTCACCGGCACCAACACCAACTGTTCACCGCACTGAATCCGGGATAAGAAATGCACTTCCCCTCAAGCCCCCACTCCGGAGGCAAAAGGGGTACGCTGTTGCTCTCCCGTAA
The DNA here is from genome assembly GCF_040938575.1 of Ambystoma mexicanum. Taxonomy (NCBI): domain Eukaryota; kingdom Metazoa; phylum Chordata; class Amphibia; order Caudata; family Ambystomatidae; genus Ambystoma; species Ambystoma mexicanum. Next base: position 45,369,738 of record NC_090933.1, on the reverse strand, counting down.
AACACTCACGCCTTTGATCCAATCTGCATGATCAACGAATCATGAGATCCCCATGGCCTGCGCCCCGTCTCACTGGCGCTTCCTCTCTCAGCCACGATTAGGTACTCCAAGCACTGCACCTCTTGCTCCGATCTCTCCTGCTTCTTACTTTTTTTTTCTTCTTCCGGCTGCCGCTCTATTCACATGGCCTCCACTTCGCCTCTATTGGCCAATCGGCCTCCTTAGGCGAATGACCTCCTGTCCAGGCCATCGACGGCCACTATCAGGTTGCAGCGCCCTTTAATGGCAGTTTCACCGCTTCGTGATTGTTGCTGGACCGTGTCACAGTAACTTTTTCCCCTGGGGGCCGCACTTTCACTGGGCCACTACTCCACTAATCTGGCCACGTTCCGCCTTCGATGATCGTCGCACCTTTAGTTGGCCTCCTCTCACCCTCTGCCGGCTAGCTTCAACTACAGTCCTAGGGTGTGGGGAACAACATGGGGAGCGGTGTCCTGTACCAGCTGCACCCCCCACAGAAGCAATGGCACCTGTGCCTTCTTTTTCGATCCTCGTCGCCAGTGATAAAAAAGAAGCTTAGGCATTCCGCGTGCTTTGTCAATATTACTTTATTGTCCTTGGTTCAGCTCTCCCTCCGGGTTGGACAGATCGACACATGTAAGGACGACAGAAACACAGGGTTCCCAACACCCCTTGCAGCCACCTCCGATCACCAACTGCCAACAGTCACCCACGCCGCTGCATTCTCCTAGAACACGGTGACCTCACAGAGCCACGCGTGCCATTATAACATACCTCTACTCCCTCCTTTACTCTATTATTCCCTCTGTCACAATTCTATTCCTTAATCCACACTACTACCCCCTACTCCCTAGTTCTACTCCCTCCTCCACACTACTATTACTACTCCACACTTCTTCGTATTCCTGTACACTACAGCATTCACCTCTGCACTTCTACTCCCTCCTTTGAACTACTTCTCTGTTCCCTGCAATACTACAACCTCCACCAAACTATTACTCACTTCTTCACACTACTACTCCCTCATCCAAACTACTACCCCACACTCTACACTACTACTCCCTCCAGACACACTACTTCTTCTACTCCACACTACTACTCCCCCCTCCCCTCTTCAACTCAGACAACCTCCTTTCAGTCAGTTTCACACACTTCATATTGACTCCTCACAATAACTCACCTACCCACTCGTCAGACTCTCACACACACTCACACTGCAGTACCACTTGAACTCACTAAACAATACATCATCTTCTCCTGAAATCACTTGCATAATCCGCTGCTCCTTCCTTCCTCCTACTGGTCACTTGGTCCACCACCTCCACTTCCTATGACCTCATCCGAATAACCCACAATTTACTGCTTTCTGTCTTTCCTTTTATGTTCACTTTCCTCCTGTCATGGTTCACTCCCGCTTTCCAGTATATCCCTAGCTTTCCCTCCCGGGTGAAATAGAATTTGGCAGAACTGTTAACTAGTGGGATAAGCCACACAGGCCCACCACAGAATACTGATGGCTGCACAAGGCTTTCAGTGACCGTGATCGTGTTAGGGTGTTGGCTCCAGAGGTCTGTGATAAATCAGAGGTGTTCATCCCAAAAACCCTGACCTGGACCCCTTCTCATGTGGCCAGGGAAAGAAAGGCACTACCTGATCCAGACCCTGGGGGTGGTATTCTGTGGGAGGATCATATTGGAGGAGACCCAGGTCAGGAAGAATGGGAGAAACCTCTTAATAATTTCCCTAATGATCTTACAATTGTTATGGCTTACTGTGAAGAAAAAGAGTCTGATCTTAAAACAACTAGTACTGAGACGAGGAAGAGGAGCACAGTTACTAAACCGTAGTGAGCGGTCTAGTTGTTCTGATGACCCACACCCGAGCAGGACCATTACACACTTAAAGGCCTTTCAGGTACAGGTATGTGGAAAGCAGTGGAGCAGCAGACACAGAAGGAAAAAGCAGAAGTAGAAGCAGCTGCTGCATGTGGTGCAGAAAACATGGCAGAGATTGAGGTTTCTGTGAGATGCAGAGGATGCAGTGTGAAGCCCAGCTGTCCCGACATAGAGAGAAGCTCTCTGAGTCCTGCATTTCACTACGGTGGGAAGCTTTCAGCGAACGCGTGGGAAACCCCAACGCTCGAAGAAGCAGAAGCAGCAGGCCCCAAAGAGAAGCCAGGAAAGACCTGTGTGTTTACATGACATAGGTGACCCTGGGTGCTCCGAGAGAGACACCTGCATAAGAATATATGTTTTGAATACCGACATTTTGAATTGAAGCAAGTTGGACACTGCTCTCGTATAAAGGGAGAGGTCTAATGAAAGACCATTGTAACTAGTATTGCCAAAGCAGCAGCGGGGTGGGGGTCAATAATTAAGCAAGTCGGATATAATATGCCAAAAGGAAGAGGTTGCAAAAGAGAAAACTATAACCTGCATTGTCAAAAACCAAAAGGTGACAATAGTTAAAAGGAAATATAATGTACCCAAAGAAGGATATCTAACAAGAGGAAACTGTAAACAGCAATGCCAAAGCCAAAGTAAACTGGGATTGATAACACGACCATTTGAATGTAACAATCTTAGAAAAAGATACCCTGAGGGAGAAAGTTGTAAACTACATTGCCTACAACCAATAGGTTGAGTAAGAAGAGATACGAGACTGCAAGAGAAAGGCCCTCCTTGCAGAAAGGATCAAGGGGGAGAGAAGTGTAACCTGCATTGCCTATGGCAGAGAGATCAATATGAGAAGCATTATCCTTTTGTACGATATACGTTTTGAAGAAGTTGAGAATCAAGTATTTTGAAAGTCAAGAGACTGAATTAAGGAACAGTTGCTGGTACAACTTCCCCTCTAACGATTTCAGTTTAGAAAGTTTGGAACAAACCTCCTCACAGAGTACAAGTAGCAGTGATAGGAGTGTTTTTTTTTATCCTGGCAGGTGAGCATACCAGGAAAGGGACAAATAGGTGCTAGTCCTGGCAGGCGAGTGGACCAGGCAGAATATGATTTGAATTACTGTAAGGTGGTAGAGGGTTGTGGTAGAAAAGGAAGAAATAATTCCACTACTGTGTTTAGTGTTTAGATGAACTTGTATATAACCATCCTGACAAAAGTTTTGCTTATGAAGAAGAAATGTAATGTGATAAAAAAGTGGTCACCCTTTCGAGAAAAGGACATATATATATATATATATATATATATTGACTTTCGGATTGACATATGAAGAGAGAATAATTTTGGTTTGACAAGCAAAGACCTTTAATAATTGTCTCACGACAATTATGGAAATCACTTTGCCAAGTGAACATATTGGAACTGTTTATTCTACCTGAAGTAGAACTTAGGTAGTGAAAAGAACTTTCCTAAACTTGATTGTTGGTTTGAAACATCCTGAATTGATCTAGGGCAGTGGGATCCAACCCGGGTCACAAGGATTTCTGTTTATAACTTTTATATTATGTTTATTAGTGTGAGGGACAGTATTTTGGACACTAGGTCATTTTCCTTTAGCTTTAATATTTAAGGCGTGGGAAAGATAGGCGTTTTTCTCACCCTTTACTATTTAAATCAAATGGTGACTTTTGAGAAAACTCCATCTATGTGGCTGTCTTGCATTTCTGACTTTAAAGACTGGAGGGGGTATCTATACTTCTACCCTGTATATGGTAGGGTAAAGGCACAGAACACCCCAGCCAAGGTTCTCTATTATGGTAGAATGGATGAGCAACCAAGACTTAAGCTCTCAGGAGGTGAGGCAGGCAGGTTCTTAAGTACAGTGTTTCCACGAAGCTCGCACAAAGGAATGTCCACATGTTATGTTAGGCGATAACGCAGTTTCTGGTGGTGGGAAACCCACTGACAGACCTTACTCTGCACTCTGCGATTCTGGAAAAATGTGCTCAGTGATGATGTCAAGGATGTCCATTGAAATGTTCTTAGGCAGTTTGGAACTTTCGCAGCTCTGGGTGCCCAGCAGCACTATGGCACGGTACCCCCACTTCTGGGCAGTAGACAGCAACGGCTTCCAGTAGTCACGAAATGCACCTCCGGACCCTTGGCAACGCCAATGGACTTCTTCGAATGAAGATATCCAGGCACTCCTCTTCAGTACTCATAAAGACCCCTTCTATGGACGGCAAGGTATACAGGACTGGCTTCCAGGGTACTTCGATGAAGAGTAGCAGTTTGCATGATGGTCCCTTGTAGCTCGTGGAGAGGTCTCCTTTGCAGGCCCTCTCTGGATCAGGCCTTGGGAGACACAACAGCTTTCGGATTACATTGAAGAACTTGCAGCAACAAACTTCTCCCCCAGCTGGGCTTCAAGGAACAGCGTCTTCTTGCTTCATTCTCGACTTCAGCTTTTGAACAAATTGGTAAGTTATAAGTCCCCAGAGTTACACATCTGTTCCCCATTCACCCGAGCTGAATAAGGCTCAGTCAGCCAATCACACAGAAGGGCATTAATGCATGCTGGCAGCCAATGAGGCTCACAGGCATTGAGGCCATTCACACAACCCAGAAACCCATAAAAAAGAATGGATTACTGCAAGTACCCAGTCTTTCAGTACACTACACTGCATTCATGTCAGTTTCAGTCAGGGCTGTCTCATTAATTGTGTCACACACACACAGAAACCAGACACTCATAACACAGAATGTGAATTCACTTCAGATTCCATTCATACAGGCCCCACCCCTACGGTGTACCCACAACACACAGTCCACATAGTGGCTGCTCTGCCCATGCACTCTCTCATGAAATCTCTTCTTTCCAGTACAGACTGCCTGTATCATTGGATGTTAGAAGGTTGTCATTGCTTACTCGGGTTGAGGCCTTAGAAAATAGTTTCTTGATTGTGTGTAGAGCTGGAATCTTTCCTTCTCTCTGGTGCTGTTGATGTTGGCTCGTAATACATTAATTGGCTCTACAAGAAAGACAAAGAGTCTAGCAAGCACTTTGTACATGGGTTATAGTGTTAGACACCGGTGCACTGCATAACAGCATGCTGGCACAGAGAGTGAGGGGTGGAAAGGAATTGGGACTCTCTCAGCTGCCACTATCCTACTCAGGGGAAGGGCTGGCTCTGGATTAATCAGTAGTAGGTCTCTCACCCACCTATGAAAAGGGTTCCCATCACCATTTGACAAGGCCAGAGTACTAGTCTTGTCACACAGCACCACCCTTTCTACTAACTACCTGCCCTGTCCCTGTTCGCTAACTGACCTATCCCCTCACCTGGTATAGATATTTTGACCCATGAACCTCCTGGAGACATTGGTCAAAGAGTGGGACATCTGTGCAGAGTGGGACTTCTTCTGGCAACCAGCTCATGGCGGTTATCTGCATGGTGATTCCTTGCCATAGTACATAAAGGTTAAGGGTTGCTTGGGGGGTACAGATCTATGTCTCCATGTATGCCTATAATCTGTGTCAGACTAGCCTGATGAATTGCTTCCTGGGTGATCACATCAACCTGGTTGCTGGTATTCTTGCTCCCTGTGTCCAGGATATCCTTAGCTGTTTGGGCACATCCTCTTCTTCAGGGAACAGATCAGCAAGGTATTCTGCTTCTTCCACCCACTTTGTTGATTCTGTATCCTTTGGGAAGCTGATACGTGGATGGAGAAGTCAAATCTCCATGGGTTCCCCCTTGGGTTTTTCAAGACAAAATCGGGCCAGCTGTCCACAAGCAGGGCATCTTATGATCTCGGGACAGCTGCAAGGCTCCGCTCTTCACCCAACTGTGGGAGCAGGAGACATTGGATTATTCCGTAAACAGATCAGTCTGGATGTTGAGGCTGGGTATTTTAACTGTACGATTCTCCTATCTACAACGTGCAACAGTGCCACCGCCATTTATGATTGAATGTCCATGCAAAATGATTTACATTGGCAAGACCTCTATAGCCATCAAAAAGAGGATTATTGAACACTGCTCCCGCATTAGGATGGGTTACTTAATTTCGCCTCTTGTAGAACACTTTTTGGCAGAGGGGCATGGACCTGATGACCTTAAATGGTGGCCAGTCGAAAAAGCTCATGCCAAGATGCATATGCTTTAGATGCCAAATTAGTTGCAAGAGAGCAACATTGGATGTATTCAACAGGCAGCTATGTTGATTTGATTCGATTTTTTGAACTTGTACAACGCATATCACGTGGAATCATGCAGAGTCTGCAGATGATAAAAGTAGTTGAACAGGGAGCTAAGACACATCAGAGGCGTTATTCAAAAAGGTATGTTTTAAGCCTTTTCCTAACGGTACTGAGACAACCGATTTTTCCGTAGGTCATTGGCAACATATTCCGCGGGCCTGCAGAGGAGAAAAATCTATCTCCCCAAGAGACAGACCTAGATGATGGAACCACCAGAAGACGTTGTCCAGGAGATCGAAGAGACCGAATTGGGTGATAGACTGCAATCTTTGAAGAAAAATAGGTGGTAGCCAGGACATGAATGCATTTGAAAACCAGGCAGAGGGTCTTTAACAGGACACTCTGATGCACCGGGAGCCAGTGGAGGCTCCTACGAAACTGGGAAACAGACCATTTCCTGGGCAAAGAGAAAATGAGCCTAACAGCTGAATTCAGGGTCTCTCTGTATTTGTTTTTTTTTTGATGCCCATATACAGAGCATAAAAATAATCTAACTTTGAGTTAGTGCTCCAACTACCGCTTAACAGTCACTCTCTGCAATAAGAGGTAGCAGAGGCTTCAACAATTTCAGTTGAAAGTAGACCGATTTAACAGTTCGGTTGACCTGCAGTTTGCAGCTCAGATTTCACAGCCAAATGTAGCCAGGGATCTTTACCTTGAGTGCAGAATTTGTTGGCTTTTCAAAGAGCGCTGGACATGAAACAACTTGCATAATGTTAGCAAGTTTCTTCTTTGAGCCGAATAGAATATCTTCTGTTTTTGAAAGATTTAACCGAAGTTTGTTTCCAGCATCCAATTGTTTATTTTGCTGGTGCATAATAACACTTGGTCAATTGCTTCCACTGGTTATTTTAGCCGGACACAGATTTGTGTGTCATCGGCATAGGAATGATATTGCAGATCAAATTGAGAGAAAATGCTCAACAATGGACGCATATAAACATTAAATAATAGTGGGGACAAAAAACCCTGAGGCACACCACACCTGGCTGGTAAGTTAAAAAGGAGGTCAGACACCCAAGCCACCGTAAACAGTCTGGAAATAAGGATGTCAAAGTTTACTGTGTCGAAGACTGCTGAGAGCTCAAGCATGGCCAGCATGTTAATGTCACCCTTCTCAGCAGTCCTCAAAATATCATCACAGACAGAAATAAGTGCTTGTCCACCCCGAGGTGTGAAGCAAGGGAGGATCACCTGATTGGAGGGTCCTTTTGGATTGGAGAGTTCCTGAAGGCGAGACATGGGTTCCCCCTTTCCTGATATTGACATACCCACACCTCTCTCAGCCTTTATGGGCTATTGCCAATTTCATCAAGTACTGTGAAGACGAAGAAAAAACTAGGAGTACTGCAGAGTTCCCATTATAAACACCACCCTGCTACTTTGACGAAAAAGAGTGGTCTGGAGGCATGGAGTAGTAAAGATCAGGCATGTCACACTAATAGGCTTAAGCAGGGTTAGGCAATTGAGTATACCTCGTTTCACCTGCAGCCTGTTAGTAGTATAGAACAGTATTAAAGGTGGAAATCAGAAGCACATGTGAGAAGCAGTTGCAAAAGTTGCAGAGACAGTGGCTGTGCTGAGAAGCGAGAAGACAAAATGCTGAGACACCAACTGAGATCCTGAGAGTCTTGCCAAGCTCACTGTGCAGGACTGGAAACCCTTGCTAGGGAAGTCGGACACAGTGCTGTGTAACTTAACACTGTCTTTATTGAATACTGAACCAAATGAAAGGTGCTGCATAACTTAAGACTGCCTTTATTAATACTGAACCAAATAAAAGGTGATGCATAACTTAAGACTGTCTTTATTAAACACCAAACTACATGAAATGTGTCGCACAACTTAAAACTGCATTAATTGAATATCGAACCAAATAAAAAGGTGCGTCACAACTTAAAACTGCATTTTTTGAATAACAACCTAAATGAAAGATGCTATTCAAGTCGGCACAACTTAAAACTGCATTTATTGAAAATCAAATAAAATGAAAGATGTTATCCTGACAAAACCAATGCAACATTACATTTATTGAATATTAGGCGACAGGAAAGTGTTGGTTTGAGTCAAACCAAGTGAATGTTGCAATTATATAGAATTGAATGAAAAGAAAGTCGTTTCTTGATTAGACTAAGAAGTGCTGAAGATGGCATGAACATTCTGGGACAATCAAGTGTATCAAGTAACCCACTGCCAGAAAGACAGCTTAAGAATAATGTGCAAGACATATAAGGACATTGAAGCGTTGTCTTGAATATTACTGAACAACAGACTTTGGGGAAGTTATGGTTGCGTGACTTGTGATGGGTGGACTGTGTGGTCTGACAACTGCGCCTAGACCAGGAAGTTTCCTAAACACTGGCATTATAAATATCAAGCGTCAAATTACAGTCAAGACATGCCGGTGATGGTTGTGTGACCTGTAGTGGGTGGACCGCGTGGTCTGATAACTGCGCCCAGGCTAGAAACCACTAAATATTGGAACAGCAGCAAATAAGTGTGTGTCTTTGGTGAAGCTAACAAATGGAGAGGTCAAATAGACTTTGTATTCTTTTGTAAACTTGTGAACAGAGGAAACAAGTTAAACTGCTCAGCATAAGTCTTGGGAAAATGAGCCCTGAGAACTAAAGAACTGGAGAGTGTTTATCTTGGGCAAGAGAGTCCCAAGAACACAGTGTTGTGTGAACTTGGTTACATTTGAACTTGGAGAAGGGAAACCCAAGACCTTCTTTTGGATGCGAACTGTGATACCTGTGAATCTACAGAAGGTAACTTCAGAATGTGATCAAACCTCTTTGAAACAAAGTCACATTGGAACTATATTGAACTTGAGCACTTATATTTGGTTGAGAACTTTTTCCCACTAACCTTTGTTGCAGTTTCAAAGACAAGCATAGGTTCTGAAACAGACAGACCATCCTGATCATTAATAAAGTTTTCTTTAGAAACATATATCTTTTGTCTGTGTCATCTCTCTTGATTCCATGCATGTCTCACATATGGTGTCAGGACTAGGATGCAACCCAACCAATACATACTGGGGCACCCTAAAATATGAGAAATTGAGTGACAGAGCTTCAGATCCTATGGTAGGCACAAAAAGATCTGTGGGATTCGATTTCTGTGGCAGTAGACAGGAGACCATTCCTCCAGGGGAAAGAAAAATAATACCTACAGACCATCCTGATCATTTATAAAGTTTTGTTTAGAAATGTATATATATATCTGTTGTCTGTGTCATCTCTCTTGATACCATGCCTGTCTCACAGGTGGCACTGCAGATGCATTATGCAGCGTAGTAGCTAATCTGCCCATGCAATCTCTCTCTGCTGTCTTTCTTCTTTCTGGTACAGACCACTGGTAGCGCTGGTTGCTGAAACGGTTGTCGTTGCAGAATCAGGTGCAGGCCTTAGAGAATAGTTTTCGGATTGCTAGTGGTGCTCAAGGATTTCTCTCTCTGGTGCTGTTGGTCTTCGCTCATAATAGTTTTGTTGACTCTACAAGAAAGAGAACGACTCTGGCGTGCACTTTGTAAATGAGGTATGGTTTGAGACAAATGTGTATTGCATAACATGTCGGCACAAGGGAGGGTATAGGAACTGGGTCTCTCACAACTACAAGCGTCCTCCTGAAGGGAAGGACTGGCTCTGTATTGCTCCCCACTTGGCCTCCACCACCAGCTGAGAGATGTTCACATTCCCTCTTGACAAGGCCTGGGTACTGGTCTTGTCACGGTTATCACTATGTACCTGTGTGCCAAGATTGTGATTGCTTGGCCTTCAAGACAGACGCACACACAAATGTGCACAGACAAATATGTGCATACTCACACATCTGCACAAGAGTACATTTGCACACTCACACATCTGCACTCTTGCACTTGTACACTCACACTTCCAAATCTGCATAACGACATGTATACATTCAAACATGTTCATTTTGTGATTCACCCCCGCACACATTTCCACACTAGCATATTTGCACACACGCAAATGTGTACATGTGGTTCACATTCCCACATGTCCACACTCATACATGTTCACTCGCACATTTCCACACTCACAGATTTGCACATGTTAACCAACATTTGCATTCTAGTTTAACTATTGTGGCACTGAATGAATTGATGCTTGTGTTGGATTTGTGTAATGAATGAATTGTTCTCGAGTACAATTGTTGAAACGACTTTTGAATAATAATAACAATTATTATTATCATTATTATTATTATTATTATTATTATGTATTTTTGGTGCAAACCTAGCTTGGGAGCACTAGAGTGCTGCACAGGTCATATAGAAAAACATTGTTAGCAAGAACTTAATAAGTCATCAAGCAAACATTTGTAATAATTATCACAGTACAATATACGGATGGGGTGTGTGCACAAAAAAGCTGAAGTCTAGGTCATGCCAAGATGTTGTTAAAAAAGTGACAATTCTTAATTTTTTTCCAGATCTAAAGGAGACTTGGAGCAGTACATATTGCCACTGGGATGGAGTTCCAGAGGAATGAAGCACAGCATGAGAAGTAATGTTTCCTTGTTTTCTACTTGCAAACCAGTCTACTTTCCAGTCCAGTGATGGTCTTGCTGCACGATGACTGAATTCCAACTGATGTTTTTAGTTTGGCTGTCAGATAGGCCTTTGTACTGGTGGTGGTTATCTTGTGGGTGAGGCACGCAATTTTGAACGAGATCAAAGCAGAGATGGTGAGCCTTTGTAATTTGAGGAAGGCAGGGATGATATCACATTTTCTAGGGCTGGGGAGATGGTGCACTATGGTGTGGTAGGCTGCTTTGAAGAAGGGAGGCTGGTCCCCCCATTGATATGCAAGATCACGAGAGCCTGGACCATTATTCAGCGGTCCTAGGGCAGGAGGAAGGGCTATATCTTGTGTAGTAGAGAGATATAATAACAAGCAGTTTGAGCCTTGACATGTGTTTCTAGAAGGATAGTTTACTATCCACAGTGAAGCCTAAGGATTTTGCTGAGTGGCTGAGTTGAGGGATTAACCCATATTTGCTCATTTAATTTAGCCACCTTTGAGTTGGTTCCTGATTGAAAGGGTGGCCCAGTATTACACATTCAGACTTGCTAGGGTTAAGATTAAAGTAGGCCGTTGTCATCTGCGTTTGAATGGTAGTCAAGGCATTAACAAAGGTGAGCAATATGTTGTGGGCCCTTGACCTTTTGATACAACTGTGTATTTGCTGCGTACTGGTGTAGCGCATGATTCAGTATGCCTAGAAATGTGCCCAGTGGTTCAATGAATAGGTTAAAGATGACCCAGGATAGAAGAGAACCCTGAGGGACTCCACGGGTGATTGTGCAACCTTCAGACCTGAGGACGCCTGTCTGGACTGCCTGGTGTCTTCCAGAGAGTTAAGATGTGAACCATTTCAGAACTGTGCTAGAGAAGCACATCCTGTGTCCAAGGAGGTTGAGTACTGTGTGATAATTGACCATGTGGAGCACATCTGAGAGGTTCTGGAGGACTAGTAGGCACAAGTCCCTTTTATCGATAATGTGAAGTGTGTCGCCCACCACCCACCTGAATGGAAGCTGTTTTGGTGTTGCACTTGGGTCAGAATCCAGATTAGTAACCCCCAAAGCATAATGAGTGACTTTTCCAATAAACTGTGATCAGCCGGTAGTTTGCCAGGTCTTCTGGGCCGAGGGTGTTTTATTTCGGTGTGAGTACATAAGCCTTGTTTTAGGACATCTAGAAATGTACCGTAGCCGAAGGAGGTATTGTCTATTCTAAGAAGAGCAATTAGGGCAGAACCAGTAATTGTTTTGCAGGTGGAGGCCAGGGGGATGGTGAGAGTAGAGAGAAGTCAGTCCATGGTTGAATAGCCCATGAGGGGGAGTTATTGCTAAGAAGGTAAGTGGATTTGGAGCCCTCGATGTGCATCCTGATGGTATCGAACTTGTTGCTAGCCTCACACTTCTCCTGGGATTATGGTACCTCTGGAACTCATGTGGTTTTTGCCCCAATTGACTTGTTCGCCCAAGTTAATTTTTGCCTGGCAGTATTTTGCTCCTTAGCATCTTAGATCAACTGCTGCCCACTGCTCTTTGTATGAATTGCTTGCTCCAGTTAATGCATTTAACCTAGTTTAATTGTTGCCCTGAAGTACTTTGCACCTTAAGATCCCACAATAATATTTGCCCATGGTATGAACTGTTGGCCAAAACACTAACATGCTTTAAACCCAACTTCATTTTGACCATCTGTGCTACTTGCACACAGCAATTTAAAAAACCCTCCCTATAGACAGTGAACTGGATGGACCCCAGCCAGCCCATAAAACTGGGGGCCTGCAAACAGCCCTTTAAGATGAGCAGCAGCACCCTCGAGATGGATGGGGATGCAGATTCGTACTCTTGCATCAAATAATAATGACAACTCAATAGTTTGGCAAAGGTAGTCCGTTTAATAACAAGTGTAGAAAACGGGGCGTTCAATGAACATCAGCAACCGCTCAATCTTCCTTCTCGCTTAAACTCCAATTAATTTCAGAAAAACAACATAATTTATACCAAAAACTCATCATCATTGATGTGTAATCTTAAAAACCTAACGTGCAACTTGATTGGTTATAGGAAGGTAACTTTAACATAGGTACTATATCTGTATATGGTAACAGGGAGAGGGGATTGGATAACAATGTCAGGTGGGGCAACTAAGCCCTTCCTTCCAACTGGCCACTGTAAACGTCACAAAAAGTACGACATCCCATTGGCTCTACGCTCTATAGGACCCTAGATGACATGGTGCACTATGATTGGGTTGGCATTGAGCCCACACATACATTTCCACTTGCGCTAGCAGCATGCAGAATAATGAGCCAGTTGCAGGGAGTAAGTCGGCACTCCAGCTTCCCTCCAATTTATCTTAAAACCATTCATCACCTCAGTGGCCATGTGTCAGTTACTGCCTTGTAGTTTGGCTTTGAGTCTGCTTCTTGGTCTGAGAAAGTTAAGGAGGATACGATAAGGCTCCATGTGTAGGTGTGAAAGTCTCATCCCCTTCAGCCTGACTTACCACGTGACTAGGACACCGTGAAACAAGACTCTTCTTCATGCATTTTCGTGTATTTGATTTATTTCTGTCAGTCGTTTACCATCTGCGGCGTATCTCGACCTTGCTGAACAGGAGACTCTTGTTATTCTTCTCTTAAATTGTAGGCATTGCTAGTCTATCCCAGTCTGACATGACCTTGGCTTCTTTGCATGGTTACCTTCAGCAGGATTTCTCTCCGCCTTTAATTCTTGAATTGTTAGCTGAGGCCCTCTCCTCTTGAGACCTTTAGTAACCTCAATTCGATTCTGCTCATGTGTGTAGTGGATTTTCACTCATCTACAAAGTGCTTTTAAGGTACATATGTATAGTTGGAGCTTGCAGCAATCTATTTTACTACTAAGCATAAGCAAGCTTTCACAATTTCTTTGCTTCTTGCGGTTCCCTGTGCATGTACACGTTTAAACTGGCTTAATGTCTTCATTGTGCATATGGCATAAGTTTCTCCATCTTGAACTCAACTGCTTCACCTTAGGCTCAAGATGTCCCTTATCCATGGTATTTCGTCTCTCTATCAGCATTCTTAGGTCATTAAAACAATAAACTATGTGTGTCAGTTCGATTTCTCATGACGTCACCAGTCGCCTTCTCTTAGTATCTTCTTGGCTTCTTCGGGTATTCCATTCTGACAACCGTCCTTTTTTCATGTCTGTAGATATGGATTTCTCAGTGGCTACCTTGCTCTCCAGGTTTGTTTAGGTGTCGGTGTTAGACAGAATCCTGTGACAGAAGATTAGGACTACAGCTGAGAGCAATAAAACCCCATTTGGTATGTACCACAAAGATTTAGTTGGTAGCTGTGGCTGAGCAGTCAGACTTATCTCAAGTGGGAGATGAGCAGTATTCAGGGTTTACACAATAGGCCTACAGTACTATGGCACAAGGAAACACTGACCAAAGCGTTGCATTAAAATATATATATATTTATTTTATACACTTTTAGTAAAACACATTTGTCACGGTCATCAAGCAAGTTAAAATAAGTCAACGAAAAATATACACATTCCCTAGTTAAATTGTAGACCAAGTGAACCAGAGTGAAAACTGAGCAAAACACACAGTGAAAACCACACTCAAGGGATGCTCTATCAATTTCTCACAAGGGAGGGAAAGTACAAGTTATTTAGAAATATCTTCTTACACACCATAGCAACACTTCCCATAGTTTGTGAACCAGTTTAAGCAAGACAGTGCATCAGTATAGGAAATACTTAAATGAAAACTGAGCAAAATGGCTTTTCACAGGTTTTAAAAAAAAGGGGAGGAAAAGGGTAGTTATAAGAAGTAGGTGTACCAACACAGTTCTAGTTGAGAAGCAATCTAAAGAAGGCAGTTCTAACAAATGTAGCCAGAGTCAATAGGCCTGGGCCAGAGTCAGTGGTACAGGGCAAGGGCCCAGGAGCAAAATGTTCTTGTAGCTGCAGTCAGGCCTTTGGTTAACGATTTAGAAAAGGTGGATGCAGAAGGTGAAAAGACAATGTTAAGAGAGAGGGGTAGCCAACCCAACAGTTAAGTAAAGGATTTAAAACACCTTTAGAGCTACCGCAAAGAAAGGGCGGCCTGGCGGAACAATGTACCTTTAAAATGAATAAGTGGCTCCTGCGGTGGCGGTTGTTCCTGGTAGTTCCTGCAGATTGGGGGATCCAGCAGAGGAAGAGAGGCTCTCGTCATGGAGGAAGGTTCGAGTTACTGCACTACCCAGGGATAAAACCAGCCGCGGTGTACCCGACGAATAAAAGGTACGCTCCTTTAAATCGTGGTCCGGGTGGACGGGTGCCTGGCTATCCAGTCTCTAAGTAAAGGGTACTGGCGATTTGACCAGGGCAGGTCCAGGAAGGTGATTGGCAAACTGGCTGGCCCCACCAGCTCAAGGGTACAAGGCTTCTTTCAGATGAAGATCTTCTCTCGTCATGTGGAGAAAAGTGGTGAGACACTGCAGCAGGGCTTCACCGGTGGTTGAGTTGTTGCAGCGGTCTTTGGCTTCTCTCCTCTTCGGCTTCGTGGTTCCAGTGGTGACATCTTGCTCTTCCAGTCCTCAGGACCCTGCTTTTATGCAAAAAGAGCCCCAGTCATACAGCCTAGCTGCAGTGGAGTGGTCATCCTTGGCGGGAGACCCTCTGACCTATCAGGATAGAGTGCTACATGAGTTGCTGAAGCAACCCTGTCCAGGGGTCCTACTCCCCCTTCCACACAATGGACCCACCCCAGACTGGGTGGCGCTGAAAGGAGGGCTTCTTGGCAGAAGCCCGCCAAAAGCACGAACAAAGGATCCCCGACCTAGGTTAGGAGTATAGAGAAAGACACAAGAAAGAAGTTATATTAAAGTTCTGGCAAATAAAACCTACCGGAAGAAAAAGTTAATATTAAAATGCACCGGCGGTATGTTAGAGGCTGTCAGAAAAAGTGGTAGCCTCGAACAATGGGAAAATCCCATAGGAAAATATTTGCGGTCTAATATTTTTGATAGTAACCACTGCCACCAGCCAGAAACATTTGAGAGAGGGACTGTACGGTACCCTCTCAAAAATGAACATAAGGGAAAAACTATTAACCCTTCCCAGTACTTCCATAGTAAGATGGGTTGTACTGGTTTAGTTCACAAAAATGGACTAGTAAAGTCAATGGGGTCTTTATATGCCCTGGGAGACAGGAGTCAGTCCCAGGGTATGGAGTCTATGTTTGAGGGTCGCTATGACACCCCTGTGTCACTGCACAGAGTGTGCTGTGTAACACGTGCGAATAAAGATGGTTCCTATGGAGGTGAGAGAAACCCCATAGACATTAAACACAAAATAGCCTAGAACACACATAGCAAAAATGCCTAAGAGTGGGAAAAAGAGTCTCACTCTTAGCAGGAAAAAAAAGAAACAAACCCTTCAAATCCAGCAAAGCTGCTGGGGGACTCTATAGGTAAGGGAAATTAGCCATAGAATGAGAATTCTCCCTAACACTCGGTACTCAAATAGGTGCTGTTCTTCCGATAGGCACTGGGCAGAGCCCAACTGCGGCTCTCTGCTGGTTTATCTGTTCTTCATACGTCACATATTTTGGCATGAACATTCCTGGCACTTCGAAGGGGGTGGCTGCGGTGCGGCTGATACTTGGTACTTTCTCTTCACCCCCCCCTCTGGGGGATTCATCGACGACTCTTACTTCTTTCCTTGCATCCTCTTTTCTGTCATCCTCTGGATCTAGACATCTAGGTCTGCAGAAATGTTCCTTTGGGGTCCATATCTTTATCACTCCCTTTAAACATCCTGCTGTTCTTATGTGCTCGCCTTTGTCCCATGTCATTAGTTAACATTCTCCACTTGGATTACAAAAGATCAATTTTCCACATATTTTCTATGTTTCTTCGGATACCAAAACTTTGTTCCTTCTGGTGCATAAATGCTGGCCTTTCCAAAGTCTCTTATTTCTTCATCAGTCAGGTCTTTGGGCTTCAGTCCTGTCTCGACGTCAATCATGATTTTCATCCCTATGATCTTTTTTGCAGTTTTCTGGCACTGAGAGATTATTATCTTGATAACACAAACTCCAAGCAATATCATCACCAACAGGGCTCCTAAGATCTTGAATGCGTCTGCCATCCATTGTGGAATCCATGAAAACAGTGATCCAAACCAACTGTCATCTTCAACTTCGTCAGCTTCATCAATCATCTAATTCTGTAGTTTCGTCAGCATACCTATGGCTTCTGTTAAGGTTCCATTTTCGTCATTGTGAGATGTATAAATGTGCAACATGATTCCCCAATTTTTGCACAAACACCTCCATCCATAGCTGTGATCATGTCTAGGACATATCTGTTCTGAGAGTCATTAGTCGAATCGCTCTTAATTCTTCCTTGATTGCATTGAATCCCTTAATTGTTGTGTTGACGTCTGCAGTAATTCCCATCTGGTTATCTGCAACCATTTAGTATTTGCTCCAATCTGAACTCTTGGCATCAGGATT
Organism: Ambystoma mexicanum; assembly: GCF_040938575.1. Lineage (NCBI taxonomy): Eukaryota > Metazoa > Chordata > Amphibia > Caudata > Ambystomatidae > Ambystoma > Ambystoma mexicanum. Next base: position 45,352,515 of record NC_090933.1, on the reverse strand, counting down.
GTCGTGAACAGTGATGAGGTCAAGCTGAACAACCTGTGCTCTTATGGGATTGCATGAAAGGCTTCTTCTCATTTGGCAGTGAAGTAATTCTCTCTCTTCATTCGGTTCACCAATTCTACAGATCTCTTCTTCTTCATGTGAGTATCTGCTTTCAGGAAACTGTCAATATTCAGGTCACCTTTTTGAATCACCAATGCTGGAACATGGACATTCACCAAGGTGCATATACCTCCCCAATTCTTCGGCAACCTAATATATGCTTTGGATCCACATGCCCAATAATGATCCATAATCACTGCAGTACCATGTGCCATTCCTGTGGCATCAAAGAATCGTCCACAGTCTGATTTTCTCCTAATTTTCTTGTACCATTGTTTCTTAAGCACAATTTGGCATTCTCCAATGGCACTATCTGTAGGGATCCTCCTCTGTCTTCGACCCATGTTAGCAGTCTGGCCAGTCTCGGCCTTAATGGTTTGCATATCCTCTGTGTATTTTCAGTGGTTTCCTTATAGTGTCCAATGATCATCCATGCTCTGCAGATCACTACTCCTTTCTCCCATCCGTCTGGTGAAAGCACTGTTCCCCAGATTTGTATTTTGCCTCTGTTCCTCAATCTTTGCGTTTCTTCCGGAGATTTCCCTTGGCCGTTCAGTTTCTTGTTTGTTTACCTTCTGATCTCCGCTCCTTTAACTCCAGGCTTTTCATATCTTATCACAATGTTCTTTGTTTTGCATTTATTTCTTGTCTTTATGTCTTGTACATAATCATCTTCATCTGGATGTGTTGCTTCAGTTGTCCATTTGAGTGAAGCATCACTTCCCATGAACTGACCTCTGGTCTTGCACATTGCTTTGTGTGTCAGACAGTGTGCTGTCTGCACATCTACTTCAACAGCTACGAAGATCTTTGACTTCCCCATGCTGTAAGGTAGGAGTGCACACACAAAGCATTCTTCCTCTGAAGTTCGTCTTCCAACTTCCTTCATATGCTGTTGCCCAAATGTGCTGTGCTGTCCAAGTAATTGTTCAACTCATTATTGTGTTCTTGTGTGCTCCTTCTAATGCTTAAGGTCTTCCTGTAGTTTGCTATAACCACATCCTTAAACACATCTGTATAGCTTATTCTTTCTGGAGGATTCACAGGAATCTTCATCAATGGTCCAGGCATTTTCGTCTATATTTATTTATATAGCGCCTATACACAATGTGTTTCAAAGCGCTTCAAGGCAAGGGAGGGAACAAGCGAAAATATAATGACATTCTTACAGGCCATGAACAGTAAGGATGTGAAATTAACTATCGTACTCGGCATGACGACATTTCAGATAGTGCAAGAGCTAAGACATAGATAAGGAAGGGATGGGGAGAGCGGGAAGGAAATGGAAACAGACAGGCGACTACCGTACTAGGCCTGATGACATTTCTGGTAGAGCTGGAGAAAAATAAAAGGTGAGGGAGAGGGGTGCAGAAAGGGAGGGGAGGAACAAAACAAGCAACTATCATACTAGGCCAGACGACATTTCAGATAGTGCTGGAGGGTGGGTGTTGAGGAAAAAAACAGTATTGGGAGGGTGGAGGAACAGACGAGGTTGCTATCATATTAGGTTAAGGGACCATTCTTATGGAGTAAGTGCATAGAAGAAAGTAAGAGGAGGAGATAGGAAAAGGGAGAAGGGAAAGGAGGAGAGAACAGAGAGTAAGAGGTCAAAAAGAGTGGAGAGTGAATACAATTGCAAAAGTCAGTAGTAACACATAATGTTGCAAGCCAGGATACAAGATGAAGATGGGAACAGCATAATTCAGGGCCACCATGAGTACAAGATGGAAAGGAAGTTCAGCATGAGAGTTGAGAAAAGGTGACGCACCGTGAATGAACGAAGTCCATAAAAGTCAAATCCAGCTTTGGCCACAAGACGGTGATGGTGAAACCAGAATGTATCAGGACAGACTCTGGCAGAAGTAGGCTGGAGGGGGTTGAGGCGGAGCAGGGTAGAAGAATCAAGCAAAACAGGCAACACCTGTGTACGAGAAAGGGGGGGCACAAGGGAACATCACAGGGGGACCAGAGGGGGTGGGGATGGCCCGTGGGGACAGAGGGGGTAACAAATGTAGGTGCATGCTTACCTGCTGTCTGAGCAGGGGTCGGGCCCTGGGTCCTCCTGGTCCGAACAGGTCCAAACAGGAATTGCCCTTTTCTTTGTCTGCCCTTCACTGCAGACGCCCGGGCGAGAGACGCCCTTGATCTAAATTTTAAGAGCAGGAAGGAAGAGGCAGGGCTAAGAAGGTGGGTGGTGATTAGGCCAGGTGACCTAAATCCACTTGCACATGCTCCCCATCTGCAAAGGAAAGAGGCTGGAGGGCTCCTTAAGTAGGGAAAAAGAGCAGCAAGAAGGAAGGCACTAGGTGGGCGGGGCTTTCTAAGTGGTGAAAAAGAGCGGCAGGCAGGAAGGTACCAGGTGGGCGGGGCTTAGGCCAGCTGACCTAGATCCACTTGCCCCTGCTCCCCATCTGCAAAGGAAAGAGGCTGGAGGGCTCCTTAAGTATGGAAAAAGAGCGGCAGGCAGGAAGGCACCAGGTGGGTGGGGCTTAGGCTATGTAAGGTCTGGGTGGCTTTGTAGGTTGCATGCATAGATCTTTAGGTGGGTGCACAGGAACCTGAACGCTTTTTGCACCAATGAAGAATGCAGTTCTAATCGTCAATGACGGTAATATGATAATGAATACTATGTACATGTAAATAATACTTTTGTAAGTAAGTTTACAGCATTTGTTCCTTGGCTAATATGTATGTCTCTCCTCATGAGGGAGGACAACTTTGCTGCTCTGGTTTCCCATCTCAATCATTTAAGGAAGAAAAACGAACTTTAATAAATAACAACATTTGCCATTTTTATCTGGATTCTGTTGTCTCTTTGCAAGTTACACATGCTAAACTGTTTATACTTTTTGTCTGAATAATAGACTGTCTCTTGTCTCTGGAAACAGTTCCAAATGAGGCAAAAGGTTCAGCAAACATTTAATTTGCACGTTCAAAATAGACCAGGTCCCAGTCAATGTCTCTTATCTGTTTCACTCCGGATGACATGTCGTTCCTTGTCAGCATAAACAAAACAAAGTCCTTGGAAACACCTTCACGACCTGTCCCTCGAAGGAAAGTTTTACGATCTTCTCTGGTGATTCTGCTGTTGATTATAAAGTTCGACCTGCATTATGATAGCATGCAGGAGCATGCTCATCTGCTCAGAGTTCGCTAGGTCTATATTGAACCTGATGACATCAAAACTGGCATGTCTCCCCACAAGTTCTGGAAAATCTTCAATTAATCGAAAAAATATGTTGCTAGCTATGCTAGCTAGTCTGCTATCTTCTCGTGACAGGGACATTTGTCTTGTCCTCACTGTATTCTGGAAGCAAAAGAAATTGCTCTGCAATCACTGTGAGCAGCCTCCTTATTGTCTTTTTTGTTTTCAGGATATTGAAGAAACTCTGTTATGCTTGTGATTCTTCCCACCAACGATGGGTATGACCTCAATACTAACTCGAAATAAATCAGAATGTCTTTGGTGAGGTCACTATTGTGTGACACCATGAGTAAGTCCAAATAAGGCTTCTGTGTTGAAAGAGTCAGGATACCGTAGTCTTTTCCAATTTATGTGTCCTCAATCAAAATATGGCATATCCTTTCTTTTCAAAGCTTCAGTGTGCCTCAGTCCAAAGTCTAAAATCAACAAGCTATTTTTGTGGCTTATATGTGTAATTCTTCTTCTTCACCCTGCAACTGTGATGCACAGAGTGTCTGTGTTTTTATGTCCCTTTCTGCCCTTATTTTGCTCAAAGGAAGTGTCAAAAACTAAGCCACAACTTGCACAAAATGTTCCTTGTCTTTGCTTTGCTGATCATGCGTCCTTCTTCCTCGTCATGCATCTTGTCTACACATGCTGTGGTTCTTCCCCGTTCTCTGTAGTCTCTAAGCGGTGGGGTGCAGGCAGAGGGTCTTCTGCGAGTTATGGCTTGATGTCACCCAGAAAGATCCAAGCTCTCCTTCCCTGTAGCTTGTCTGCAGAGGGTGTGATGTCCTCTACCTGAAATGGGCTGTTGAACCTTGGCTCGTCCCACTTTTTTCCTGTGTGGTTTCTCACCAGGACTGTCCCCCCAGGGAATATGGGAGGAACGTGTAACTGCGGAACTGGGTTTGTTATAGTATCTCCTTCTGTGCTCTGTGCTGCCCTGCACCCTTCTTGTCATCGCTGGAGCTGTCCCGAAATGACAGTAAGACAAGATGTCATGCAATTCAAGTAGGTTTGCATTTCAAATCCTAACACTTCTCCTGTTGCTGGGCATCACATCTAACTCTGTTTTGAGGTGTCAATGGCGTTCGCATCCTTCTGCCTGTCACGATTTCTTGCGTGAGATGATGGTCCAAACCAGGCTGGTTTCTGAGTGCATACAGTGCCAGTGAAAGACAGTGTAGCCATCACTTCTTCAGAGTAAGCTTCAACTTGGCTATCCTTTCCTTTAACAAGCCGTTGAGATTCTTGCATATTCCATTCCCTTGAGGATGATACCGAGGAAAACTTGTGCTTTATACCAAGCAACAAGCTAATCTGCTCAAATACTGCATTAACAAAATGAGGACCATTGTCTGATCTCATGACTTCACACACTCCCCATCTGGGAAACACCTCCCTCACCAAGAATCTGGCCGCACTGCTTCTATCCATCTAGACAATGGACACACCACAACAATTAGCTACCTGCACCCGTTACATACTTGAATCATGTCGAGGTAGTCGATATTCAAGTGCTGAAAAGGCCCATTAGGCCTTCGGACAACTCCTTTAATTACACGTAGTGTGTGCCCAGCTGTGAACTGCTGGCAAATTATACAGTTCACCATAAAAAATGCAACGTGTTCTGCCAAATTCGGTATGAACCAGTCTTCAGCAATCGTTGCTGCTAGATTCTCCTTTCTCATGTGCACTGGATAGTGTAACTTTTCCAGTGCTATCTTCAATAAGGCTATAGGCATCACTGTTTTACCAGTGCTGTCCTGTCACCACAAGCTGTCAGAGGGGTTTAAAGAACACCCTTGTCACTTCCATAGGTTCTTTTCTTCCTGTTGTGCCTCCCCTTGGAGCTCCACTAACTGAGTTATCGCCAAATTGCTATAGGCTTCCAGCTCGCTTCATGCAACAATCATTCTCTCATGCACATCAGGTATTTCCACATTCATTATTATTTCATCTTTGGTTGCCACTCGTTTGACTTCAGTGCCTGCTGCTTGATTTCCACGTGAGATAAAATCTGTCCCTTTCATGTGGCGGCACATTTCAGGACCACTATGCCCACTGTGAGTTGTAGTGCCTTAATGTGCCTGTCCAATAAGGCTGCGTGCTGTACTGGCGTGCTGTCCGCTCGGAAGTAGCCTGTTCTTTTCCAGCACACTAAGCCTGAGTGCACTGTCGACGTCACATAGGCGGAGTCACTGTACACTGTTACTTCCTGATTTGCGTGATTCTTGAGCGAGTATCAACGGCAATAATTCTGCAGCTTGTGCTGAATAATGTGAGGGTAATTGTGCACTAATGATTACTCGAAATTTCCCATTTGGCGTGTGTTTCATCACAGCGGCGCCTGTACATCTTTGTCCATCATTTTGATTGATCCTTGAAGAACCATCAACAAAGACGATTTCTCCTCCTGCCAATGCATTTTCTTTTACTCTGGGAATCTCATCATAGAATTCTTCATAGTTCGCGCAATCATGTATTGGCTCTCCTTCAGTGACTGGCTCTGCTATAAACGTAGCCGGGTTCACTATTTTGCATTGAACTATTTTAATTGTTGGATTTGATATGATCACTTCATAAGCAGAAGCTCTCTGAGATGTCAATGTGCCTTTAGGTTTCTCTAAAATGGCAAATAGTGCGTTCTCGACGAATAACGTCATTGGCATCCCATCACAATGGTTGTAGCCTTCTCTATGGTGAACGCTGCGAAGCTAAACTTTGTTCGCACTGGAAGTGACCCCTCATCACTGGGTCAAAATTCCCACTGTAGTATGCAAGGGGCTTGCACCCTGCGTGGTTCTCTGTGTGAGTACTGCCGTCATAACACTGCCATTTGTGTGTGAAAACAGGTAGAATTCCTCTGCATAATCGGGAATCCCTAAAACTGGTGCCTTGCAAAGGGCTTTTTTAGTTCAACAAACCCTTCATCCATGATCTCGGTCCACACGATTTTTTTCTTTTGTTGCCTGTGCTTTCTTCAAGGCTTGTAAGAAGGGTCTGGTATAGGAACTGTAGTCAAAGACCCATGCCCTGACATAGTGGAATAATCCGAGAAAACTCTGGATTTGTTTTATCCTGTGTGGTTTGGCTGTCTCTGAAATGGCCTCTGCTCTTTCAGGGGTAACTCCTTTCCCCTCGTGTGAGATTAGCTGGCCTGTATACAGCACTTCTTGTTGACAATATTGTAACTTCTCCTTGTCAAGCCAGTAAAGTCAATGGCTGAATAGAATCATGTCTGTACTTTTCCTCTGTCGCACTGCAAATTAGAATGTTATCATCCCCGTATTCTAAGACAATACTCTCAAACGCGATATTGCTCAAGTCCATCTACAGGACTCTGTTGAAAATCGAAGGAGACTCACAGTAGTTGTGAGTTATTTTGCAATGGGATTGAGAAAAATGCATTTTTCAAGTCAATCACCGTGAAATACCTTGCTTCAACTGGTATATTACATAGGATTGTGGACGAGTTAGGGACTAGAGGGAACTCAGCCTTGACTATCTGGTTCAATGGTCGTAAATCTTGGATTAAACGCCAAGACTCTCCTTTTGATTTCTTGCAGGGTACAGTGACATATTACAGGGTGACTCTAATGTCACTAAAATGCCCTGCTCCATCATGACAGAAATTGTCTTAAAAATCCCTTTATCTGCTTCCATAGACATGGTATACTGTCGTGCTTTTGGTAAAATTGCTTCTGGTTTCAATATAATCTTTACTTCTCCGACTCCTTTCAATAAGCCTACGTCATAGGGGCCTGTAGTCCATACTGAGACAGGCACCTTTGCCATGTCGTCTTCAAAATATTAAGGACGTTTTTGTGCTAGTATCATTCTCTGAGGCACTTCTCTTTTGATCATTTTCACCAAATAAATGAGATGTACTTGCTTGTGCTTGGTCCCCTTTTTTTCCTTTTCGCTTCTCTCCTTGTACTTCGGGACCTGGGCTTTTGTCACTACTTTGCGTAGGTGACTCATATCCTGGGTTACTATATCCTGTGGCTGCTTTAAGTTCTCTCAACGGGTATAATCCTTCGTCTTTACTAGCTTTGCTTTTTGTTTTGGACAGGGCGGGTGGCGCAGAAGGCTCTTTACCCCCATCGGTGCATACATTCAGCATCCAATCTAACGGTGGCTTCTCTTCCTTTTCTTGTTGGTACATGTTCCAAAGCTCTAAACTAGCTAGGCGTTTGGCTAACTTTTTGCCTGTGTATGTGGCGTGCAAATATGTCGTCATGAGCTGTAGGGCCACCTTGGGGCCATGGCATAAACATTTCGTTTGCAGTTCCTTTAACCCATTCTGCACTGTAATGTTTAAGCTTAGGTGCATGCTTCGGCAGCTGTTTGCACATGTGATCCAATGGGGTAATGTCTTCCATGCTTAACCTGTTTAGTTTCTCCTCTATACAACACTTTATTATGCTTTACGTTTCACAATCTAGATCAACAGCGAGCACCAATCGTTGAACGCTCCAATCCCATTTTTTGAACAAAAATGTCAATGTTACTTTTGTTAACCACAAGCATCAATGCATGCCATGCAACCTCATATTATCATACTTGTGCAATTTTCATGCTAATTTTTTTAAAAGTTCTTACCTTGTAGGGTTACAAATAAAAAACATGAAACAGACAAGACAGACTCCGGCCGGCTATACACATCTCATGCCATCTGCTTTCTCAGATGCATTCTGCCCCTAATTTTATTCCGAAATGGAATTGAAGCCCATTTCTTTCAGATTGTCTTTAATCGATTCTGGTCTTCTACATCGTCCTATCAATTCAGGACCTTAAATGAAGGCTTCTTCTAGCGCTCTTTAAAACCTGGGAAACTGGGCGCATACTCTCTACCTCGGTCATTCCCGGTATCTCTCTCTATTGCTCGCCCACACTCGAGTCAATATTTTCCCCTAATACATACATTATACTCTTACTCTGATGTTATATTTTTCCCCCTCCCTCCGTTACCTTCCCTTACTTGTTTCAAGTCCTACAACATTTTGCCAAAGCATTCAGTCTTTTTCACTCACCGTTTGCAATTTTTTCCTCTCCGGGTGCTCGGGATTACCACCTTCATTACTACCTCTCCGTGCTGCTCGTACAATCGGCTTCTCGTAGAAGTGGGAAGGGATTCTTGGGGGAAAGCAAAGGTTCCTTCAGACCTAACCTGAAAGGTTCTCAATTACACTAACCACTATCTATAGGGAGCTTCTCGTTCTATCAGCCATATGGCAAAGGACTCGTGATATTGCAGAGGACCCGAAGTTACTTATGTCGACGGCCAATGGGTGTCTTATCTAATCTAACCATCTAATCTCTGCTGCCAAGTGAACTGGATGGACCCAGCCAGCCCATAAGACTGGGGGTCTCCAAACAGCCCTTTATATGAGCAGCAGCCCCCTCGATATAGATGGGGATGCAGATTTGTACTCTTGCATCAAATAATAATGACAACTCAATAATTTGGCAAAGGGAGTCTGTTTAATGACAAGTACAGAAAACGGGGAGTTCAATGAACATCAGCAACCGTTCGATCTTCCTTCTCTCTTAAACTCCAATTAATTTCAGAAAAACAACATCATTTATACCAAAAACTCATCATCATTGACATGTAATCTTAAAAACCTAACATGCAACTTGATTGGTTATAGAAAGGTAACTTTAACATAGGTACTAAATCTGTATATGGTAACGGGGAGAGGGGATTGGATAATAATGTCAGGTGGGGCAACTAAGCCCTTCCTTCCAACTGGCCACTGTAAAAGTCACAAAAAGTACGACGTCCCATTGACTCTACTCTCTATAGGACCCTAGATTACATGGTCCGCTATGATTGGGTTGGCATTGAGCCCACACATACTTTTCTACTTGCGCTAGCAGCATGCAGAATAATGAGCCAGTTGCAGGGAGTGAGTGTGCACCCCGGCTTCCCTCTAATTTATGTTACAACTATTCATCACCTCAGTGGCTATGTGTCAATTACTGCCTTGTAGTTTGGCTTGAGTCTGCTTCTTGGTCTGAAAAAGTTACGGAGGATGGATATGATATGGCTCCATGCGTAGGTGTGAAAGTCTCATCCCTTTCAGCCTGCCTTGCCATGTGACTAGGACACCGTGAAACCGGCCTCTTCTTCATGCAATTTCGTGTATTTGATTTACTTCTGTCAGTCGTTTACCATCTGCGGCTTATCTAGACCTTGCTGAACAGGAGACTTTTGTTATTCTTCTCTTAAATCGTAGGCAATTCTAGTCTATCCCAGTCTGACACGACCTTGCTTCTTTGCATGGTTACCTTCAGCAGGATGTCTCTCCATCTTTAATTCTTGAATTGTGAGCTGAGGCTCTCTTCTCTTGAGACCTTAAGTAACCTCGATTTGATTCTGTTCATGTGCGTAGTGGATTTTCACTCGTCTACAAAGTGCCTTTGAGGAAGATATGTATAGTTGGTGCTTGCCACAATTTATTTGACTACTAAGCATAAGTAAGGTTTCACGATTTCTTTGCTTCTTGTGGTTTCCTGCATATGTACACGTTTAAACTTGCTTAATGTCTTCAACATGCATATGGCATAGGTTTCTCTATCTTGAACACAACTGCTTCACCTTAGCCTCAAGATGTCCCTTATCCATGTTATTTTGTCTCTTTACCAGCATTCTTAGGTCATTATACTCTATATGTGTGTCAGTTTGATTTCTCATGACGTCACCAGTCGTCTTCTCTTAGTATCTTCTTGGCTTCTTCGGGTATTCCATTCTGACAACCAACCGTCCTTTTGTCGTGTCTGTAGATATGGATTTCTCAGTGGGTACCTTGCTGTCCAGGTTTGTTTAGGTGTCGGTCCTCCAATAGGAGCTGTTCTTCCGATAGGCACTGGGCAGAGCCCAACTGTGGCTCTCTGCTGGTTTATCTGTTATTCATACGTCACATATTTTGGCATCAACGTTCCTGGCACTTCGAAGGGGGTGGCTTGTGTGCGGCTGATACTTGGCACTTCCTCTTCAACATCAAACAACAGAACTCTACAAGTCTGCAATCAACTAACATACCACCACCCCAACCAACACATCTTAGCTGGAGACTCCAATGTGGACGGACATGCTATTTTGGATTGCAGCTTCCATCTGACCTATCCAGCATGGTTACATGGTAAATGGTGGGGATAATAGTAGGTGTGGTGTGAGGGCATCTTGGGCTGGGATTCTCAGGCAACATATCACCCTGATGATGGACGATGGTCTGAAATACATCGACGTTGGCCTCTGTACCTCTGACTAAGAAAAAGAAGATTAAAAAGAAGATTTGTTTTACATATCACTTTTCTGGACAATTGATGTTTAACACTCAAAATGTATACTACATAATGTCATGTATTAACTTCTGATTGTAGTGTATTCTACCCCCATTTGGCATCACCAAGTCTGGTATCTCATTATACCAGACACCTCTTTTTTCTAGGCATCTTGGAGTAAGACACAGACAACAGATTCAAAGTTAAAAACAAACACTTATTAATTTAAATGTCAGGATGGAAAAACGCCTATATTGCCCTATACTATGGTGCGATTTCCATACCAAACCAAAACTAAGGACAGTCAATAAGTTCAACTTAGTCTGCCTTTGTCTAAAACCTATACTTGGCCTCACATCTAATCTTATACAAACAACGTGTAGGGATGTTAGTAACCAACAAAATAGTGTTCAGTATAAACTTCTTAGCTTGGTTCAGCTTGCAGACTTCTTTCAGCCCCCTCCCCCAAGTATAAAGCAGTTCTTATACAAAGTCTCAGGATTCCCTTGAGTTCCAAAGTAATATAAGTTTGAGGGTTCCCTTCCCCAAGTTCCAAAACACAGTTCAAACACAAAATATCCTGAGGCTCCGTCCTCAAGACAAACAAACAATTCCAATCTCAGGGAGCCCTTCCCCAGGACACAATTTCAGAGATGTATTAATATGAAGATGTTTCCCAATTTCTTTTTTATTCTGGTACTTTCATGAGTTAACAAGCCTCTATATTCGCTTGTTCGTAAGGATTTTAATGGAGACTTTCGACAACGTGCCTTTCAATCCACGCAACCACTCCGTAACAAAGGATCCTTACACGCAGCATCAAACAGTCGCATACCCGGCTTCTGTTTGTCTAAAAACTCACTGGTTGCTGTAATGCGATTTCCTGCAGTGCAGATCTTCCAGCCTTCTCGTCTTGGTTTCAGGTCTGCACCTTCTGCCCTCAGGAGAACAAGCACCTTGAGCAATAGAAAAAGGGGCAGGCTTACTGCACGGTTCTCCTTTGACGCTTCCTTTGCTTCCATAGGGCCCCAGCTCCTGGGCCCCTCCTCCCTGAACCATAAGCGTTTTGCACATGGACAGTGCCACGTTGTTTTTCTTGGTCTCTCTGATGCTGCAAATTCACCACCACGGCTTCTGTCACCATTCCCTCCCTTACACTCATTTGGTGGGGCTTTTCATATACACCTGCAGCCTTTAACAGACTGCAGGTGTGAGTTCACAATTAGCTTTGCCTGACCATCATTAAAGGGACATACCTGACCTCTACTGCTCTTAGCAAGCCTCTTATTTTTCCCAGTACCTAAGTGGTGAAAGCAACTAGTCTTCATTGCTCTCGGTTGGTCCTTCCTCGTCTCAGTACTTTTTGTAGTCAGGTGTGAATATTTCAGGGCAGTGTTTTTGTATTACCCCAAAAAGACAGGGGATGAGTTGGTCCATTCATTCTCAGGGAAAGGGGGATACCATGTCTCTCTCAAGGGCATCACACTCCCAGTCCCCACAGACCCTCCACACAGGTGATCTTCCCTCGCTTGTCCACCCCCAGAGTTGGGATTCAAGAGCAATAGCCTTTCCTTGGCCACTTGTGCAAAAGATCCATGGGGAGTAGGAGTGAGATCACCCTTAGGTTTCTCACAGTGGGCAGGAGCCTTTGTGAGGCTGTAGCCTGGTCACCAGTGCTCTATGCTCTCGACTCATAACACCTAGTGCCACAGAGGTCCTTAATAACATGCCAACTCCCATATAAGGTTCAAAGATTTTTTATTTTGAATTCAGCAGGCAGCCTTATGGCTGTCCCGCTCTCTCTAACCTAGAAAGTGGCAAGTCCCACCCCAACCCAGACATCCTTTGATCCCTGACTGGCACTACAGAACGGTAGGCCCTACAGTATAAACAACTATCTATCTGCTGGTGATGGCCTAAAGGCCTTTTCTACCTAAGCTTCCTTAGGGAACAATCTACAGGTTTCTATCCATGGCTTTCCCCACTGAAATGTCTAAAGGGTTGTGCCTGTCAGACACTCAGGTTTTCTCCCTTGTTCTTCCTTCTGTGCCCTGATATTCCCCTTCCTAAATCTTTCTTCCACTTGCCTTCTTCTTTTCTACTCTCCTTCTTCCTACTCCACCCACCGTCTTCCATCTCTCGTTCCTTTACACTCTCCTCACTGTGTATAGGAGGTCCCGAGCGAGGCCTGCACTCCAGTTGCCCATTTTGAAGTACCAGGACCGTTCACACCGAGATATGTGACGTATGATGAGCAAATAAACCAGCAGAGCGCCTCAGTAGGGCTCTGCCCAGTGCCTATCAGAAGAATAATACCTATTGAAGTACCAATAACCGGACAACCATGGACAGTAAGGTATCTATTGAGAAAACCCTACCAGCAAATGAAACGAAATGAAGATTGCTTAAACACTGTCCCGGAAGAAACTCAAAAGGCCTTAATTGAAGATGAATGGTGACGACACGAGGGCCCGGACAGACTCACAGATGAAAGAAACGACAAACAAAAACATGGCACACAGAGCCGAAGCGCCATGAATAAGGATATTGTGAACTTAGAAGGAGAGACAATGTTGAAATATAAAGAAACTTAAGCCGTAAGCAGGCTAACGCCTGTACATATGCTTGTAACCACAAGAAAGCTCAGAAAACAGTGCGCTTGCTATGCTAAGTAGAAGAATAGAGCGGCAAGCGCCATTATACACAATCTACCTCAACAAAACACATTATACAAGTGCGAGTCCACTTTGCACAAAAGCAGAATTAACTCAGGTTACTAGAGGTCAAACAGGACAGGATTCGTATTGCAGCTAAAACGAGAAGAGATGACTGAATCGAAACTCAGAAAGAGCAACTCGAGCCAGGAAGAGCCAAGGTCAGACCAATAGAAGGAGCGAACAGTAGCTTTTCGGAATCAAAACTTAAGAACAGAACAGCCTATCTCAGGAAGGCCGAGATAAGGAGGCTCAGACAGGTGGCAAGACGAATAAGAATTAAATGTGCAAATAGAAGGGAAACTAGGCAGATTCACGGTGTGAGCAGCACGTGACCATCCGAGCAAGAAGAGGCACGGATTCACACCTATGCATGGCTGTCACCCAGACAGAGATATCATAAGTTATCCTGACAAGAAGATACAGTGTCGAGGCCGACCAGAGCCAACTAATTCACACATAGCCACTAAAGTAATGATTGACGGAAGGGAGGCCAGGTGAATCTTGGGGCATCCTGCACCTGGTTGACCATTCTGCGTGCTGCTGATTAAAGTGGAGATTTTATGCATGGGGGCCAACCCAATCACAATGAACCAAATCATCTAGGGTCCTCTAGTTAGTATACGCAATGGGACGTCGTACTTTTAGTGACTTCTACTGTAGTCATTTTGAAGGAAGGTCTTAGACGCCCACCTGACAGTGTTTATTAAATCCCCGCACTCCGTTACCATATTCAGATATAGCACCTATATTAAAGTTACCTTTTCCTAACCAATAGAATTGCATGTTAACTTTTCAGTGTTACACGTCAATGATGACGAGTTTTGGGTATGAATGTTACTGTTTGTATGAAGTTTTTGGGAGTTGAAGCGAGACGGGCTATTGCATCACTGTTGATTTCCATGTTTCCCCGTTTATTGTACTTGTCATTAAACGGACTCCCCTTTGCCAAACCATTGAGTTGTCTTTACTGATTAGTGTTGGAGTAAGAAAACCTGCACCCCCATCCATCTCAAGGTGCAGCTATCTCGTCTTAAAGTACTGCAGAGCAAACCCTGACTCTTTAGGCCGGCCGGGTGTCTCTCCAGTACACTTGGCTGCAGAGATTTGATGGTTTATCGATTATCGAGTATTTGAGTGAAGAAAATATTAAGTGCTTTGGCAAACAGTGTATGCCTTAGAACAAGTAAAGGGAAAAGGTAACGGAGGGAGGAGGAAAAACAAAATAGTCAGAAGTAGAGAAGGCTGAATATATATATATATATAAGGGGATAATGACCTGAGAATAATAAAATAAAGGTTATCGGGCTGTACACTCGAGAACATCTGAGAAGTGAGAGGATTCGCGTTATTCCTGCGTTTTAATATACCGGCAAGAAGAAACATATACCCAAAGTCCCACATAAGGGGGAATGAAAAGGCTACCACAACATTTAAAGACGTTGTGAAAGGGGTTCATTTACACTCCAAGAAGGGGTAATGATTAGAGGCAGAGATATTTGTGTCCAGCTGGTGTCTGTCTACCTTGTTAAGCATCTGTCTTACATGTTTTCTGTTGTAACGTTATATGTAGTGAACATTTTCTTGAGGAAATTGAGTTAAAATTTCATTCAATTTGATAGCTGAGACATAATCGCACGTGGATTGATGTTTTCGAACAAATTGGAAGTATAAAAAGATTTTTGTAAAGAATTTGGATTGGAGCTTGGATATTTGGTGCTCACTCATATTATTTGTAGTGTTGAATTTGCATGAAAGCATTGACAAGTGTTAAATGAGAGGAAAGGGAACAAAGTTAAGCATGGAAGACATTACTCCATTAGCACACTTATGCAAGCAATTGCCAAAACACGCACTCAAGCTAAAGAAATATAGCAAGGAGTGGGTTAAAGTTCCCGCCCACAAGATGTTTACGCCGTGGCCACAAAATGGGTCTTTATCTAAAGCTATCTTACAGCATATGACGACAAATTTGTATGCCACATATACAGGCAAGAAGTTAGAAAAACACCTTGTAGTTCTCGAGTTGTAGAAAATGTACAAACAGGTAAAGGAGGAAGAGCCGCCAGCGGATTGGATACTTAATGCATGCACAGAGGGGGGTGAGACGCCTACTGCGCCCAAAACAAAAATCGAAGAAAGTAAGGACGAGGGATTATACCCATTAAGAGAGCTCAAAGCAGCCACGGGGTACGGCAACCCCGCATACGAGTCACCTACTCATAGTAGTGACGAGAATCAAGGGAGAGATAAGGACAAGAATATTACCTGCTCAGTCCCAAGGGACAAGGGGAGACGCGATGATGAAAGTAAAGATCAGACACAGACAAGTGCATCTCTTGACAAGGATAGAGAAGGGAAGAGATGGAAAGGGAGCGAAGACAAAACTGATGAGATAGCATTCACAAAAGACAAATGGATGGGAGGACAAATCTTATTGAAACTTGATGGGATAGGCAGTGATGACGTGAGACAAAAAGAGACATTAGATGAGACACAGAGAAAGGAGAAAGAGAAGGAGTTAAGAGACGAAAGGATAAGAAGGAAAGACAGGCAAAGGCCAGAACAGCTATATCACGAAGAGCAAGAAAAACAGCTCAATCGCAACCCAAGAGCAGCCTATGATCAAGACAGACAGAAACAGCAAAGGTTAGACGAGCAAAGGGTACGTGAAAAAAGGATAAAGAGACTAAGAGATGAGGAAATGCGAGGGGCAGATGAAAAGAGAAAGGAAGAAGATAGGGTCAGAGAAGAAGCGAGGAAGCACAAAGAATTTGATGACGATATCGAATTTAAGCGAAGACAGGGAGCACGCAATCTCAAATATTTGGAGAGGGAAGTTAGAAAACCCGATCCAGTTGTAGACTGGGAAGCCACTGAAGAATTTTTTCCTGCGTACGATTCAGTACCTGGCCCGTCTAGGGCAAACATTGATGATGATTTCGACACCGAAGCATCAGGGAAACAATCGATAGAATATATGATTAAATGGGACTAGAACAAATACCCTAAGGAGAGGGGAAGGACGAGCGCCTGGAGAGCACTCAGCTTTATAACACTGAGGATATCTCCCGAAGTAGTGGGACTAGGGAACTGTCCCTGGATAGATTAGAAATCAGTAGAAACAATGAAGGCGCAAAAAGTTGCGTGAATTGGGGACAAACAATGTCCGACTCCAAAAGGGAGGAGCGCGAGGAAAACGAGAAAGGGAGGTGGAGTGAAAGACGACTCCCAAGGGAAAGAGGGCTACAATGGTCAGACACTAGCAAGTCCGCACCGAGGGCATTAGAGTCAGCCACACAGTCTGACCGACATGAAGGAGTACCTCATGTTCAGAGGGGGGTGTCTTCACCGCCCTATGTAGACAGACTAAGGACATTGCCAGGTAGACAGCGATGCGGGAATATTACCCCTGCAATAGAGAGGAGAACTATAAGAGAAGTGAAAGAGGGATACGCATTCCAATTTCTGCTACTAGAGAAGGGGGTAGTAAGACCACAATATATTCCATAGCCTCACATGAATCGAGAAAACTTGAAAAACAAGCTTCCAATGCTGACATCGGGAGCCGGAAAGTGGATACATGAGTTAGAAAAATTACAGGAGGAAACACGCTAGCTATAGGGGACATTAAAGGTCTCCTGATCGCCATACTTGGTGAGAGAGCAGACGATGTGTGGGCACGAGCAGGCTACCCTGCAATTAATACCACACATGATGGAGCGCCATTTAACAATTATAGAGCAGTAGTATGGAAAGCGCAATGAGTACTTTACCCAGATACGTCCGACATGGGAGCTATAATGACTCGAAAAATGAAGGATTCTGAGGATCCTTTAATTTATATACAGAATTCCAAGACGCGTGGGTGCTCGAAACGCATGAATCTTGGACGAAATCAATACCTGTGTTTTACCATATATTGTGCCAAGGGTTGCCAGAACCGGTGCAGAAACAACTCAAGAAATTGGTAGGAGTTGAGGCTAAACCTTGGTCAGAAATACAGTTGACCATTGCACATTATTGTAGACTGTTGCAAGAAAAGAATCGCAAAAAGGAAGCAACTCAAAAGGGTGAAGAAGCGAAATTGGTGCAGAAGAAACTATCAAAGGATGCTCTTGAAGGAGCCATGCTAACTAGCGCAGCTGAACAAAGCATGCAGCAGGTGGCTAGTCCATAGCAGAATAATAAGGGTAACGTAGAGTTTTACCCATGGGGAAGAGGATTTAGGGGAAGCGGATGGCAGAGCAATCAGGGAGGTTTCCAAAATAATCAAGGAGGCTTTCAAAATATGCAAAATGGAAACCCAGATATGGCAAATGGACAAATAATCCGACCACCGCCAGTTTGGATGGCTGTGTGGAATGACAGGGCATTTAGCGTGCACATGCAGAAGTCAAGGCGTGATGCAGAACGGCCAAGGAATGGGAGCAGGCACGGCGAATCCACCTGCAATTTTACAACAGGGCGTTGCACAGAATCACACAGTGCAACAACAAGCGCCAGGAGTGCAACAAGGAGTGCACCTCAGAGCATGGGCAGTTTTCCACAAAGACAAACCCAACAGGCACCGTTGCAAGTGTCACACACGATGAGCACAGGGCAGACCCAGAACCTTGGAAGGGCAAGTAACAATGGGAATGGGGAAAATCCACAAGTGCACAGTGGGCCATACTTGTATATGAACTAGGACAGCTCACTGGGAACCCTGATGTGCTCTATCCTTTCAGTGACACCAGACCCTCATAGGGAACCTAGGGTGGATGTCGTTATAGGGGTAAAGAATATTCCTTCCTAGTGGACACGGATGCGACACGCTCGTGTACGCGTGAAGGCTAGTTTTCATTGTCGGGCAAGGCCATTGATACTCAGAGTTTTACAGGAGCTCACAGTCGAGTTCCCTTTACAGACGCACTCCCAGTCTCCATAGGAGAGTGCAAAATGAATGTACCTTTATTATTTTCACGTCATACCCCAGTGAACATTTTGGGTCAGGACTTAATGACAAAGTTGAACATGACAATTTCGTTCATGAAGGGGGGAATAGTATGCTCCACGCCAGGAATGCACTATTCAAATGTATGCAAAATGGTTAGAGCATAGTCAGGACACATAGCCATGAGGGCCATATCATTAGAGCCAGAGGTTTTCGCATATGGCATGCATGTGCCTATGGCGGGATTGCCAGGCCTTGCAGACAGAACCATGAGAACCCCTGATGAGTTTTTATTCAGACCAAGAATACTGATGCATGAGGAGGAAGGACAAATATTTCCCTTGATGAAACACGCAGCTGTAGTATGAGGGAAAGTGGTCTTGGTTGATGGTTACGATGATGAAGGCAGACAATGGTGCGCAATAATTGCTATTGAAGGAGGATACTGAGTGACTGACATCACCGATGACTATTTGTTTGAAGAACAAGCAGACACGGGAGAGACAATGGTGGAAGTAAGTCTCACCTTTTGGGTAAAGATGATCAAAAGAGAAGTACCTCAGAGAATGATGTTGGCACTAAAACGTCCTGAATATTTTGATGACGACATAGCTAAAGTGCCTGTTTCAGTGTGGACTATAGGACCCTATGACTTGGGTCTCTTAAATGGGGGTTGGAGAAGTAAGGATCAAACTGAAACCAGGAGCAATTCTACCAAGAGCCCGACAATATCCCATGTCCAGAGAGGCAGGCGAAGGGATTTATAAGACACTTTCTGCCATGATGGACCAGGCATCTTAGTGATGTCAGAGTCACCATGTAATACGTTTGTGTATCCTGTCAAGAAATCAGAGGGGGGATATGGAGGCGAATTCAAGATCTTAGACCGTTAAATGATATTGTTGGGTCTGAGTTCCCTTTAGTCCCGAACCCGGCTACAATATTATGCAATATACCCGTCGAGGCAAATTATTTCATGGTGATAGACTTGAAAAATGCATTTTTCTCAATCCCGTTGCACCTTGACTTACAAAATCTGACGTCATTCACGGTCAGACAAATTCGTCTGAAAAGCACGAGGCTGCCACAGGGATACTGTGAGTCTCCGTCTATTTTCAACAGAGTCCTGCAGATGGATTTGGGCAATATTTTACTAGAAAGTGTCGTCTTACAATATGTGGATGACATCCTAATTTGCAGCACCACAGAAGAGCAGTGCAGGCACGATTCTCTTCAGCTACTGACTATACTGGCTGAGAAAGGTTATAAGGTTGGCAAGGAAAAGTTACAATATGGCCAACAGGAAGTGCTGTACATAGGCCAGCTGATCTCACATGAAGGCACGAAAGTGACCCTAGAAAGGACTGAAGCCATATTGAACACGGCTAAGCCACACACAATAAAGCAAATGCATAGCTTTCTAGGCCTGTGCAACTATGTTAGGGCATGGGTTTTCGATTACAGCTCTTATACTCTTTACTTCAGGCCCAAAAGAAGGCCTGGGAGACAAAAGTAAAGGTTGAATGGTCTGAAGCCATGGAGAAATGGTTTGCTGAACTCAAGAGAGCGATTTGTACAGTTCCAGTTCTCGGAATTCCCAATTATGCAGAGGAACTTTTCCTGTTTTCACACACAGATGGCAACGTCATGACAGCAGTGCTTGCTCAAAGAACCTCCTTGGGATACAAGCCCCTGGCATATTACAGTGGGAATCTGGACACAGTAATGAGATGTCATTTTCCCTGCGAACAAAGTTTAGCTGCTGCAGCGTTCACCATGGAGAAGGCGACAACCATTGTAATGGGATGCTCCATGACGTTGTACGTCGCGCACTCATTATTTGCCATTCTAGAGAAACCAAAGGGCACATTGACATCTCAGAGAACTTCTGCTTATGAAGTGATCATATCAAACCCATCAATTAAAATAGTCCAATGTAAGATAGTGAACCCAGCTATGGTTATAGCAGAGCCAGTCACGGAAGGAGAGCCGATACATGACTGCACGAATTATGAAGAAATCGATGATGAAATTCCGAGGGTAAAAGAAAATTACTTGGCAGGAGGAGAGATCGTCTTTGTTGACGGGTCTTCAAGAATCAAACAAAGTGATGGGCAAAGATATACAGGCATTGGTGTGATAAAGCACACAGTGAATGGAGAGTTCCAAGTGCTTCTTAGTGCACGAATACCATCTCATTATTCGGCACAGGCTGCAGAATTATTGGCGTTGATACTCGCCATTGAGAATCACGCAGACCAGGAAGTAACGTGTATATTGACTCTGCCTATGTGAGGTCAACGGTGCACGCAGGCTTAGCGCGCTGGAAAAGGAGGGGCTACCTCAGAGCGAACGGCACGCCAGCGCAGCACGCAGCCTTATTAGACAGGCTGATTAAGGCACTACAGCTTCCAGTGGGCATAGCGGTCATGAAATGCGTCACCCACACGAAAGGGACAGATTTTGTCTCACACGGAAATCACGCAGCAGACACGGAAGCCAAGAGTATTGCATCCAAAAGTGAGATGATTATGGAAGTGGAAGTCGTGTGCAGCCAGGAAAGAATGATGGTTGCACGAGCCACACCTGAAGGTTACAACGATCTTGGGCAAACGCAGCTAATGGAACTCCAAGGGGAGGCGCTGCAGGATGAGAAAAACCTGTGGAAACGTTGAGGGTGTTCTTTAAACCCCTCTGACAGCTTGTGGCGACAAGACAGCATTGGTAAACCAATAATGCCTGTAGCCCTATTAAAAATAGCACTGGAGCAGTTACATTACCCGGCGCATAGTGACAAAGGAGAATCTAGCAGCAACGCGCGCGGAAGACTGGTTCATACCAAATTTAGCTGAGCATGATTCATTTTTTAAGATGAACTGCATAATCTGCCAGCAATTCACTGCTGGGCACACATTAAAGGTAATGAGAGGAGTCATCCCAAAGCCAAATGGGCCTTTTCAGCACTTGCATGTCGATTACATCGACATGATTCAAGTATGTAACGGGTACAGATATTGTTGTGGTGTGTCTATCCTCTAGATGGAAGAAGGTCCATGTACACACCCAAACTCTATCTGTGCGGCCGCATTTTTAGTGAGGGAAGTGTTCCCCAGGTGGGGCGGTGTGTGAAGTCATGAGATCAGATAATGGGGCTCATTTTGTTAATGCAGTGTTCGAGCATATTAACTTGCTGCTTGGTATAAAGCACAAGTTCTCATTGGCGTATCCTCCACAAGGTAATGGGATCTGTGAGAAGCTCAACGGCTTGTTGAAAGAGAAAATAGCCAAATTGAAGCTTACTCGAAAGAGGGGATGGTTGCACTGCCTGCCACTGGCACTGTATGCTCTTCGGAACCTACCTGGCTCCGACCATCATTTTACGCCACACGAGATAGCCACAGGAAGAAGAATGACAACTCCCCTAACACCCCGAGATAGAGCTAGATGTGATGACCAGCCAACAGGAGAGATTTTAGGGTCTGAAATTAAAAACTATCTGAACTGCATGACATCTTGCCCTACTGTAATTTCAGACCTGCTGCAGCGACGACGAAAAGGGTGCAGCGCAGCACAGAACACAGAAGGAGACACTACACCAGACTCAGTTCAAGGTCTACGTGTTCCACTCGTCTTCCCTGGAGATGCCGTCTTGGTGAGAAATCATACAAGGAAAAAGTGGGACGAGCCAAGGTTCAACGGTCCTTTTACAGTGGAGGACTGCACTCCGTCCGGAGTCAAGCTACAAGGAAGAAGAGCTTGGATCTTCCTGGGTGATATCAAGCCATATATCAGAGGAATCCCCCTGCCTGCACCCCACCATGAAGAGACTACAGACAACGGGGAAGAATCTCAGCACGTGCAGATGAGATCCATGACGAGGAGGAAGGATGCAACACCAGCAAAGTAAAGTCAAATAACTTTTTGCAAGTTGTGGCTTAACTTGGACACTTCCTCTGAGCAAAAAAGGGGATAAGGACATAAAAGGACATAAAAACTGACACTCTGTGCATCCTAGTTGCAGGGTGAAGAAGAAAATTGCGCGTATAAGTCACAACATGTTTTGTTGATTTGAACTTTGAACTGAGGCACACTTAAGCCGTGATGAGAAAAAAGACTATGACAAATTTTGACCACGGATATTTACATTGGAAACGGTTATTGGTCAAAGGTTCGAATCAAAAGGTTTGCAATACAATAGGGTTGAATCAAAAGGACCGAAAACAAAAGGTTTGAAAAAAAAAATTTGGGTGGGGTTTTTGGGGGGGCCCCCGACCCCTGTTTTTGTGGTAAAAAACACTTTTTTTACCTATACGGAAACCCAGAAAAATATATATAATTAAAAAAAAATGTAACCTTTTGTTTTCGGTCCTATTGACTCGACCCTATTGCATTCGAACCTTTTGTATTCAAACCTTTAACCGGACACCATTGGAAACAGATACAGTATCCCGATTCGTCCAAAACCAAGACTTTGTTCGGAAGCACTTATGGTGTCCCACAGTAGAGACATCACAAAGTACGTGGTCACCTATTTCAACCTAATGCTAAGATTGTACCCGTCACTGGTAGGGAGGCTCACCAGTGTCATAGACTTTCTGCAAGATCCTGAAAACGAAAAAATAATAAGACAACTGCTTACTGTCATTACTGAACAACTCATCATACTCCCTGAGTACAGCGAGAAGGAAGCAAATGTTCCCAACACAGGCGGAAATAGATGAGTTCATCAACACACTGTTCTTTCGCATAATCGAAGACTGTCCAACTGTTATTGGAAGGACGACAGACACAATAACGTTTCTTCGAGACCCAGCGAACACTGAACATTTAAGCCATCTTTTAAATAAAGTAATCATTTTGGTCGCACTCCACGCAAACAGACAGTGCAGACATTGTTTGCATCGAGGAAAGAACATATAACCCTGAATCTCAACAAAGACAGAACAGATGTCCCTGTCACCAGAAGACAGCAGATTAGCATACAACGTCTTCTTTCACCTTATTGAAGACTTTTCAGAGCTAGTGGGAAGACCAGTCAATGTTGACGTACTTACATTTCTCGGAGATCCACTAAAATGTATTCAGCTAAACATGCGCCAGCATAGTATTATAGCCCAAATCAAAACTTCCAATCTCCATCGAATTCTTAGAAGAAGATCGTGAAACCTTCGCCGAAGGTCAGATCGAGGGAGCAGAGTCGAGAAGTCCATTTGTTATGTTTGTTGTTATTGTTTTCCTATTTCTTCATACTGACCAGTGTCCAATATGTCCTCCGGACTGAAGCAGATTCGAGAAGTGGACTGGGAGCTCACGTACTTTGAGCAGGGACAGTTAAAGTGACTCACCGAAGTATTATTTTAATTGGTTTTTCCCATAGTCTAGCAAGGGAACTGTACCCTGAAGTAAAAGGCAATTGTCGCTCGCAAGAGGGGGGACACTTGTGAATTATCTGACACTTTTGACACAGAACTCGAAGAACGATATTGGGTGGGGGAACAACAAAATTGACATTGGGTAAATGATCGAGATGGGGGCCCAGAGCAGCAACCTGGTCCTCCCACAAGCAGAGAGGGACCCTCGCTTCTCTGGAAGAAAATGCTGTCGCCTGACGTATAAGGGCATAATGTACTTATGTATTATAATTGTCATTATCTTTCTGTCATTAACAATCAGAACTGCATTCTTTATTGGTGCACGAAGCAGTCCAATTTCTGTGCACCCACCTGATGATATACGCATGAAACTCACAAAAGCACCCATACCTTATATAGTAATTCCACTCGCTAGAAAATCTGATGGTAGTGTAAATGAACTTGAAATCAACATTGATTAATAGTGATATACACACATATATGGTGACGAATGAGCAGAAAAGCCGGAGACAGGGTCGGCATGAAATGAATGAAGAAAAAACACTGAAAACTACACGCACACACACACTGAATGAACACGAAACAGGCCTAGTGTCAATGACCACAGAACCACAAATGAAAGCAGCAGAGAAGATGAGACTGCCTACCATAAAAACCTTCACAGGAGATAGTGGGAGAAAACAAGAAAAATTAAGAGAAAGACCAACAGAAGCAGTCATATCAGAAACCCTTAAGAAAACAGAAGCGGCCTCAGAAAAACTCTCTGCAAGGACACAAATGTTAGTAAACATATTATTCCCGTACATAGCCAGAGCGAGGAAACGACAAGAGGAACTGAAGAACAAAACGACAGAGACTGTATTGCCCAGCACACATATTCTAACACAAGGGACAAGTACCAGGTCTACAATACAGCCATATACCGGACCAGTGTCAGGCTGGTTGGCATGGGCATTTGCACGCAGCAGAGAAAAGGTGCATGAAGACCGGGAAAGAGCTGCTAGACTCCTGTACACTCAAATGGCGCAGATGGAGAAGCCTGCACCATGGGCCTGGATACCTGAGGATCCTCCCGCAAGAAAAAGCCATAGAGGCGTTCAGAGATGTAGTTATAGCAAACTACAGAAAACTTTAAGAATCAAGAGAAGCATGCATGAAGATAACAATGAGGTAAACGATTACCTGGATAGCACAGCACACTTAGGTACCAGCACATGAAAGAAGTTGGAAGACGAAATTCAGAAGGAGAATGCGCACTCCTGCCGTACAGGATGCGGAAGTCCAAGATCTTCGTGGCTGTAGAAATTGATGTCCAGACAGCACACTGTCTCTCACACATAGCAATGTGCAACACCAGAGGCCAGTTCATGGGAAGTGATGCCTCGTTGATATGGGCAACTGACCTGGCTTACCCAGATGAAGATGATTATGTCCAGGACATTAAAACAAGCAACATAGCTCATACTAGGAATCATGTAATCAGGTACGAGAAGCCTGGAGTTAAAGGAGCAGGAATAAGATGGGAAGTGAACCCAAAACTAAATGTCCAAGGGAAGACTTCAGCAGAGGCTCAAATTTGGAAAAACAGAGGCCAGATGCAGATTTGGGGAACAGTGCTTTCTCCAGACGGATGGGAGAAAGGAGTAGTGATCTGCAGGGCATGGATAGTCTTCGGAGCCTGCAAGGAAGCAATTGAAAACTCACATAGACTGTACAAACCACTATGGCCTAAACTTACAAAACTACTAACATGGGTCGAAGACAGAGAAGGACCTCTGCAGATAGTGCCACTAAAAAGTCCAAAATTGTGCTTCAGGAACAATAGCACAAGGAAAATGGGAGAGAATCAGAACTGCGGACAAATGTTTGAAGCCCCAGGAATGACCCATGGGACTGCAGTGATCATGGATCATTATTGGGCATGTGGACTCAAAGCATACATCAGACTGCCGAAAAACTGGGGAGGCATATGCAGTATAGTGAATGTCCACGTTGCAGCATTAGTGATCCCGAAAAGTGACCTGAATATTGATAGCTTCCCGAAAGCAGATGCTCATCTGAGGAAGAAGAGATCTGTGGAAATGATAACCTGAATGAAGAGGGAGAATTACTTCTCTGCCATATCAGAAGAAGCATTTCATGCAATCCCATATGAACACAGGCTGTTCAGCCTCGCCTCATCAGTCTTCACGACAATTCTGATGCCAAGATTTTAAGCTGGAGCCAACACTAAATGGTTGCAGATAACCAGATGGGAGTTACCTCAAACCATCAACACGACAATAAAAGGATTCAATGAGATCAAGGAGGAGTTAAGAGCCACCCAACTGATGACTCTCTAGAACAGATATGTACTTGACATGATCACAGCTATGGATGGAGGAGTTTGTGCAAAAATTGCAGAATCATGTTGCACATTTATACCTTCCCAGGACAAAGAAAATAGAACTTTACAGAAGCTATAGGTATGCTGACAAACCTACAGAACCAGCTGATCAATGAAACCGACAAAATTGATTATGACAGCTGGTTTGGATCACTGTTTTCATGGGTTCCACAGTGGATGGCGGATGCATTCAAATTCTTAGTAGCCTTGCTAGTTATGATATTTCTAGGATTTTGTGTTATCAAGATAATAATCTCGCGATGCCAGAAAACTGCGAAGAAAGCCATAGGGATGAAGATCATGATTGATGTCAAACCCGGATGGAAACCCAGAGATCTGACTGATGAAGAAATAAGAGACTTTGTGAAGGCCAGCGAGCATACGCCAGAAGGCACGAATTTTCCTTACCCCAAGAAATGCAGAAATTTTGAAGGAAAATTGATTTATTGCAGCCCAAATGGACAATGTCAGCTAATGACATAGAACAAAGATGAACATTTAAGGACAGCAGGAAGCCTGAGAGGAGTGATAAAAATATGGACTCCAAAGAGACACTTCTTCAAACCATCATGTACAAACCCAGAAGATGAAGAAGAAATTAATACAGAAGAACCAAGTAGGATAAATCCAAAAGAGGAAGCAGAAGTGGTTGATGAATCGACCAGAGGGGGGAGTGTAGAGGAGGTCCCGAGTGAGTCCTGCACTCCAGTCACCCATTTTGAAGTACCAGGAACGTTCACACAGAGATATGTGACGTATGATGAAAAAATAAACCAGCAGAGAGCCGCAGTAGGGCTCTGCCCAGTGCCTTTCAGAAGAATAATACCTATTGAAGTACCGATAACTAGACAACCATGGACAGTAAGGTATCCATTGAGAAAAGCCTACCAGCAAATGAAACGAAATGAAGATTTCTTAAACACGGTCTCAGAAGAAACTCAAAAGGCCTTAATTGAAGACGAAAGGTGACGACATGAGGGCCCGGACAGACTCACAGATGAAAGAAACGACAACCAAAAAGATGACACACAGAGACGAAATGCCATGAATAAGGATATTGTGAAATTAGAAGGAAATACGATATTGAAATATAAAGAAACTTAAGTCGTAAGTAGGTGAAGATATTCAACCAGCTAACGCCTGTACATATCCTTGTAACCGCAAGAAAGCTCAGAAAACAGTGAGGCTTGCTATGCTAAGTGGAAGAATAGAGCAGTAACTGCCATTATACACAATCTACCTCAACAAAGTACATTATACAAGTGCAAGTCCACTTTACACAAGCCAAATAAGAATTAAATGCGCAAATAGAAGGAAAACTAGGCAGATTCACGGTGTGAGCAGCACGTGACCATCCGAGCAAGAAGAGGCACGGATTCACACCTATGCATGGCTGTCACCCAGACAGAGATATCATAAGTTTTCCTGACAAGAAGATACAGTTTCGAGGCCGACCAGAGCCAACTAATTGACACATAGCCACTAAAGTAATGATTGATGGAAGGGAGGCCGGGTGAATCTTGGGGCATCCTGCACCTGGTTGACCATCCTGTGTGCTGCTAATTAAAGTGGAGATTTATGCATGGGGTTGATGCAAACCCAACCACAATGGACCAAATAATCTAGGGTCCTATAGTTAGTAGAACCAATGGGACGTCATACTTTTAGTGACGTCTACCGTAGTCATTTTGAAGGCAGGGTTTAGGCGCCCGCCTGATAGTGTTTATCCAATTCCCACACTCCATACCATGTACAGATATAGCACCTATATTAAAGTTACCTTTTCCTAACCAATAAAATTGCATGTTATCTTTTCAGTGTTACACGTCAATGATGATGAGTTTTGGGTATAAATGTTACTGTTTGTGTGAAGTTTTTGGGAGTGGAAGCGAGACGGGCTATCGTATCACTGTTGATTTCCATGTTTCCCCGTTTTTTGTACTTGTAATTAAACGGACTCCCCTTTGCCAACCGTTGAGTTGTCCTTATTGATTGGTGTTGGAGTAAGAAAACCTGCACCCCCATCCATCTCAAGGTGCAGCTATCTCGTCTAAAAGTACTGCAGAGCAAACACGACTCTATGGGCTGGCCGGGGGTCTCTCCAGTACAACTGTCCCGGCTATGGTCCTCTTTCATCTCTCCCGCTTTACTACTTCCCACTTCCCTTCGATCTTACTTTTCAACAGTATTTTTCACACTACTACTACTTCTCCCATCCCCTCTCCACACCACTGCTATTCCCCGCCCGCCCCTCTCTTACATTCAATCTCATTTGACTTCCACTCTCAGCTTCTCACTCACTCCCTACTCTCTCGCAGCACTCCACTCACACATGCACATTCACTTCCAATACTACTTCTTCTCACCAACCAACACCTCACCTTGTAATCAGCCTGTATAATCCTCCTCCACGCTCCTCTGCACTAGTCCTTCCTCTTCCACGTGTCTTGGCCCACCTCCAACTCCACTAACCTCCCCAAACCACCTACAACTTCCTTTCCCCAGAAGTCTCTTTATCCTGTTCGCCTTGTTCACATTGACTATCCCCCAACTGGTTCCCTGGGCCTATCATTCCCTGTTCTCCTCTCTCAGCAAGTGGTACAAACATCAAAAGATACAAAAGGGTCCTGTCCCCTTTCTCGTGGGCAGGACCGCTGGGATTCTGCAATGGTAGACCGGGGTGCTGAGTCATGTGTTTAGGTCCCACAGCATTTGCGGCCTTGCCGGCCTGTCAGTCTGCGCTTTCGACTGAGGAGCCATTCCGCAGCTCCCCCTGGGCTAGGTTCAATGTCCCTGGATTGCTTTGTGAGTGGTCCTCCACTGTCAACTGCTTCTCCAATTTCGCTCGACGGCTCATCTTCACTGTGCTGCTGGTTCATGGTTGCCCAGGTCGCAGAGCGATTCCAAACATTGCCGCTTTGGTTTAGAAGCCACTCAGGGTAACTTTGGTTCAGCTGGTGATGGCTCTTTCTGGGATTCTGGGAGATGTAGTTTTGCTGGAAAAATAGATAAAGACTGGCATGCGAAAAATGTATTGGATGATTGTCAGTGGCGTTATATGCAAGTAAACTGTCACTACAATAAGGGCCAGGGGTTGGAGCCCTCCCAACTGCCAATTTACCCCTCTGGGGTAGTACTGACTATACGACTTCCACTCTGGTAGGCCTCCCACCACAAGCTGAGAGGGGTCTCTATACCCTTTTGCTGACCTTTTCACCCTAGGAACAGACCCACACACACTACCCCGGTATTTTCAAACTGTACATATCAAAGCAGCAGCAACGCTAGCTTGCATTTTCCCTTTCTCCCTATTAACCTAACCACACCTCTCCCTTTCAGATCCGCCAGAGCTCCTGGTGGCCATGCAAACAGCAGCAGTGTGGGGTATAAATCCCAATAACATAACATAAAATAACACAACATATCATAACATCAATCAAGTATAACATCCATTACTGGCACACAGTCTCAACTCTACTGCATATGTCCCACCAGGCCTCCAACCTATATCATATTTCCATCCGGGTAGGAAGAGGTTGATGGATTCGGTGCCTATATTCTTTCAGAGCTACACGGACATGTCACAGATGCTGGGACAAACATTCAACACCACGATAGTAGAACATATCTGACTCTTACATATGAGATCTCACATAACCTACATAGGACACACTCTTAACACAAATGCTTCCACTAACATTCCCAGGCTCAGGGCTTCATCACTCCTTCGAAAAAGCTCTAGGGCAACACCAGTGACAGACGTGCGATACACACATTCCAGCTTACATTACATCATTTAAACCTGTCTTGCGAATCCGATGCCCAGCCACTCTGGATCTCATGTTTTTGGGATTGTACATGATGCTTGACATACCAATAACTGTGGCCTCGTGTGGATGTTTTACCCGTAAATAAAGTACTGTTTAGTAGATCCAAATACTTCTTAAACCTTTTGATAATTCTTGCTCCACTTTATGGCATCTGATGTTATCCGCAGCATATATTTTGGCAATATGAGTACAATGAACATAGGTAAAGGTACAGTTAAAAATGACAGGATTCTTTTGCTCCATTGTCAACAGGCGACAACAGCTTCGCCACACTCTGAACGATGCATTTGTCTCTGGCTCCCTGGTGCTATCCTGGTTGTCCTCAAACTCTTTCTACCTTTGGCTAGTCATAGGATTTGACACTCTGTGTCTTTCTGCGCCCTACATTTATACATAGGCAATGTTAGGGCCTAACATCTGCATCTTGCTCATTAGCCCTTGCTACGGAAAAACCAAAGCCAATGATAGATCCAGCCTAGATAACATAGCATGTTTTTTGAAAGCTCCTGAAAGTGGATAAGCTTTCATTGGTCAAGCCCTGGGCAATGTTTTTGCCACACCCCCATATGAACTTGTATCCTTTACCTGATAGGGCAAGAGGAGAGCCTAGTGGCATAAACAAGACTGATCCGGTCTATATCTGACCAATCAAAGGCTCGCTCTTCTGTTTGTTCTATAAGTGTATCAGCGTTCTTGTTATTTCCTTCCATTTACATTTTGGTAGAGGGTTCTGTTTTGGTTCAGCAACACGTTACTGTGCGGCAAGGCAAGTGTTGGTGCCATTGGGGAGGTAGGGCTCCTGGTGAGGTACTGGTCCATACCATTTCCCTACTTGGCTGTTACAGTGGGTGTGCATCATAATCTAAAAGGAACACTTGGAGGCAGGTGGTAATCCCCGGCTCCTCCCACTGTGAGATCTGGCCAATATGCAGGTTTTGTGCCACTAATATTTTCAGTCTATTCTTTAGTCTTTGCTCCATTCAAATTGGTAATTATCCATCATGTCGAGACTCGGAGGCTCAGATTATGCTCTGAACTTTCCTTTACTACTCGAGCAGCAAAGTGACAATAAACAATTATGAAAAACCAATAAACCAAAAACTACAATTCCCAGCAGCCTACAATGAATTTGTAGTCCGATTTTCATAAGCTCATAAAAAATCACGTGGTTCCTCAGTCCAATAATATCTCATCTCCTATAACCACTGCCTGAACCACAGTCCTTCCCCTTTCTTTGCTGCTTGAGCAGCCGAGATAAGTACATTTTGTTTTATTTTCTGTACACCTGATGTGTCAATGTGTTTATTGGGATAAGTCATTAGGCGCGCGTGCGCTGGAGGTTAGAGCGCTTATAAAGCTGCGCGTTGAGGGAATTGGCGGAGCATATCCGCTCCAAGACGCGACAGGATTTCGTATTCTGGTGTTTCGGGTTGCCTCGTTAGGAGGCACTGTGGAGCGGAAGTTCGCAACGGCGTGACGGGACTTTTGCGGTTCTGGCGCCATTGCGAACTTCATTATTGAGCGAGTGGGGAGTATTTCGACCAGTGGGAAAGAACTTTGGAAGTGAATTGAGCAGCGTGCAACACTTGAGGCTCGGGGGAAGAGAGCAAGAAGAAGCTCTATAAAACAGATGGCAGTTGCCACCTAGTGGCTGAAAGGCAGCGCTACAGGCTTGAAAGCCACTGCTGTCCTGCATGTAAGTGACGGGCCCAGTCCCAGGTGTAAACTAGTGAGCAGACCCCTCATTAATCTGCCTGACTGGGGAGATGATACCTGGAAAGGTATTAGTTATAAGTCTCTTATTAACAGGCACAGTCCCAAGAAAAACTTCTATTATTGCCAGAGACTCGCCTAGCTACAAATGAAAGCAAATTGACGGGGGCAGCCTAGGAAAACTGCATGTATATTACACGGCACAGATTGAGAAAGATGAGTGATTACTCTGAGGGCTCAGAAGGTCCTCATGTGAGCGGCTTACGCATGAGCGAAGCGCTTCGGAGGCTGAATAGTGCCGAGAGGCCCCATAGGGAAAGAGGCATAATACAGGACCTGGCGGCTTTGTCGCAGGGGAAAGCGCACAGGGAGAAAGGGGGAAGCAGGAAGAAGACCCGCAGGGATCGTAGATCCCAGACTCCCCTGGGTTCATCACACAGATCCAAAGCCGAAAAGAGAAAGGTGAGGTCTCGTGAGAGGCATGTCATAAGTTTTAGTGAGTCTGATGATGAATACTGTAGAAGCATTTCGAAATTGGACACAGACAGTACATCAGAGAGTCAGACTTCCCCAGATGATGACGAATGGGAGCCCAAGAGCAAGAAAGGCAGGAGGGAGGACATGGACCCACATAAGGACGAATTTGACCCGGGCGAGTTGGTGCATCCAAGGTCGAATGAGTGGGATCCCCCCCCCCCCACGTAAGGATTGCAGAATATATAAGGAAAAGACTGAGAACACCCTTGAGCAAGCAAGCGCGAAGCAAGCTAAGGGCTGAATGCCCAAGGGCAAGGGTACTGGACGGGGTGGCTGAGACCCCAGAGGTTGATGAGAGGATAATCACGTTCCTGGGGAGATATGGCAGGGACATGAAAAGAGGAATTGACAGGTCCTGAAGGGCCTGTCAAGACAACTGTTGGACATGTTGGGGCCTATTACTAGCATCTGGCAGCTCGCTGAGGAAGCCAAAACAAAGCAGGAGCCCATGGATCCTGAGATGGTGGATGGTTGGGCGCAGAGAACCCTATGCCTGTTGGGAAATGCCAACACGGCATTGGCCACTGAAAAGAGGAGGTTCATTTTAATGAAGTTGGACTCATGGCTGGGTGAGCTGGCTTCGTCTGAACAAGCTGCAGCAGCGAAGGGCAAGCTATTTGGAGACCTCTTCATTAAGGATATGGCGAAGTTCGCCAGCACATACGTGTCCATGGACATAGCTCAATCTTCCCTTAAGAACATTTTTGGGAGGACGTTTTTTGACAGGGCTGGAGGAGGAAAGGGCCGCTCGTCCAGCCGCAGTCGCTACAGAAGGTACTATAATGACAGAGCCAACTGGAAGCAAGAGGACCTGAGGTTGAAGCCTTTCTTCCCTTCCAGGGGAAGAGGCAGAGGCAGAGGTTGGAGAAGTAACAGTAGGCAACTGCACCAGAATAATTCAGGTGAGAGAAATAAATGCGGTGAAAAAGGTGGAATTAAACATCCCTCCAGTAGGAGGAAAAGTGAAATTGCATGTAGAAAAATGGGAGGAGATATCCTCAGATGCTTGGACGAGACAGACTGTGCGAGGTTTTCAACTAGAATTTTGGCAGGAAACGTCACAGGTAACCTCACCAAGGCAGATAAGGTTCAGCAAACAGGACGAGGATCTGTTAGACAGAGAGGTAGAGTTACTCAAGATAAAGAACGCAATAGGCCCAGGCTCAGACGGTCAGGGAGGTTTCATAAGTAACCTGTTCTTAGTGAAAGGAAAAAACAGGGTAAAACCAGTAATAAATCTCAAGGGTCTGAATTATTTTCTAATATACAGACACTTCAAAATGGAAGGGATTCACCTTTTAAGGGACGTTCTTCAGAAAGTAGATTGGTTAGCAAGGATAGATATCAGAGATGCTTATTTAACGATTCTGATTCATCGGGATCAGAGGAGGCTATTGCAATTTTTATGGAAAGGAGAGAAATGGGAGTTCAAATGTCTTCCATTTGGTCTGGTGTCCGGTCTATGGTGCTTCATCAAACTATTGAAACCAGTAGTAGGACACCTGAGAGAACAGGGCATCAGAATGATTATTTACCTGGACGACATCTGCCTGATGTGCCAGGACAGAGAGGTTCTGGTAGAGCAGATTCGGATAACAACAGTTTTGCTGCAGCAACTGGGTTTTCTGATAAACTGGGAAAAGTCGGAGCTAGAACCAGCACGGGAGATGGAATTACTAGGCTTCATCTTAGAGACAACTCAGGGTTCACTCAAACTACCGTTAAAGAAGGTGAATTCCATAAAGAAGGAAATAAAGTGTATGATGACAAGACAAGAAACCTCATTGAGAGAGATAGTAAGGTTGGTAGGTCGTCTTTCATCATCGATTCAGGCAATATTTCCAGGACCTCTGCACTACAGAGCATTACAGAGGTTGAAGATAGATCATCTCAGGAAGGGTCTATTTTACAAACAGAAAGTGGCCATATCTCAAGAGGCGAAATTGGAGCTGGAATGGTGGTATTGCCACATGGAGGCATGGAATGGCAGGGCTATATTTGGCTCATCCCCGGACCTGGTAATAGAGTCAGATGCCAGTCAGTGGGGATGGGGTGCCAGATGTGGAGATTAATCGACCCGGGGGAGATGGTCGAGTGAGGAGTTGGGTCTACACATCAATTGTCTAGAGCTTCTGGCGGGATCCTTCGCAGTTCGTTGTTGGACTCGAGAAGGAGTGAAATGTGCCATTCTTTTAAAGATGGGCAACGTTTCGGCAGTCAGATACATAAATCGGCTGGGTGGGATGAGATCCAGAATGCTGACAGAGATGGCCAAAGAGTTTTGGCAACTATGCCGCCAGAGGGGAGTCAGTGTGAGGGCAGAACATCTGGCAGGAGATCTCAATTTGGTGGCAGACTGGAATTCGAGATACGTGAGGGACTCCAGTGATTGGCAACTGGACAACTCAGTATTTCAGGAGATAATGCATCGGAGAGGTCTGTGTTGGACAGACTTGTTCGTGTCGAGATTGAACAGGAAGATCTCCAGTTTTACAGCTGGAGACCAGATCCGGAGGAGACAGCGATGGATGCATTTCACCAGGTTTGGGGACCAGCGAAAGAATACGCATTTCCTCCGTTCGCCATGATAGCGTGCACTGTGACGCAGGTTAGGAGACAGGAAGCAACAGTGATTCGCGTGGCACACGATTGGAGGGGTCAAGCATGGTTCCCGGACCTTCTGGAGTTGTAGTACGAGGCTCCAATTCTGCTACTGCACAGAGAGGACTTATTATTAAGTCCAACAGGAGACACTCACCCATTGGTACGATCAAGGAACTTGAACCTGGTAGCATGGACAATTTCAGGAAGACCTGTGCCAAGCCAGGACTTTCGGGAACGGTTCAAGAATGTATTAGAGTCATGGGCCCCAGCTACCGGGAAGGCCTACAGAGTGGCATGGAGAAGATGGAGTAATTGGTGTATGGAGAGAGAAGTTGATCCCATACAAATGGATGTAATACAAATAGTGAATTTTCTGGCAGCACAGGCGGCTCAGGCAAAGGCTTACAGGACTATCAACAACTACAGATCTGCAATATCGGCAGGTCATGAGTACATTAAAGGTAGATCAGCAGCAGGTGAGCATCCCCTAATATGCAGGCTATTGAAAGGGGTCAGGTTCATGAGACCACCCACTGTTATGCTCACCTGGTCTCCACAGGGGCGCTGAACGGAGCTGAACGGTCCAGTGTTGAGTGGTTCCTTGTGTCCCCCTCTGATTCCCCTTTTCGTCACAAAAGCAGGTTGCCTAAAAGGTTAAACCAAATGTTACCCAACCATAAAGACGAGGGCAACTCCCGCCTCCCGTGACCTTCTTGCACCCCTCTGCTATGTCTCACCTGTATGTTAAGAATGGTGGACTCTCCATCCTGCGACTGTGTGCAGGGGTGCGTGTGCGTAGTAGTTCAAGGATCTAGTTACTTCACTGATCCTGCAGAGTTCCAGACAACTGCGACTCAATGGGTAAGTCTTTATTCCAAGGTATGGATTACTTAAGAGTTCAAGTTGCCAAAAGTTCACTCCTGTGCCTCTTCCTTACAGGTTTCCCCTCGGTGCTTAATATGGAGCGGGGTCCCTTCTGGAAATGGTAGCTGGCGTCCAAGGTAGGTCTATGCAATAATCTTTCCACACGGTATTGGTTCTCTGCGCACCTAACCTGCTGTTCTTGTATTCTGCAGGTGCGGTATATCCAAGGTGGAGAGTG
Source organism: Ambystoma mexicanum (assembly GCF_040938575.1). Taxonomy (NCBI): domain Eukaryota; kingdom Metazoa; phylum Chordata; class Amphibia; order Caudata; family Ambystomatidae; genus Ambystoma; species Ambystoma mexicanum. Next base: position 45,316,742 of record NC_090933.1, on the reverse strand, counting down.
CGTGGCGATGTCTTGCAGGGCTGCGAGGAAGGGCTGCCTTCAGGTGAGTAGCGGCGCTGCGCAAGATTTCAAAGTCTGAATGAGGCCTTTCCCCCACTGTGCGGCTAACCTGATGTCTTATTTTGTTTTCTACAGATGCGGCAGCTCCGGAGCAGCGATTGGATGATGGAGCGGTGATCGAGTGATGGTGCTTCTATGTATCGCTGGAATGAGCATCCTTCTGGTAAGTATTAGCGTTGCGCTGCTAACCTGGTGTCTTTTCTTTTGCAGCTCTGCAGAAGCGGTGACTCAAGGCGACCGAGATGGAGCATCAGGTAAGAGTCTTGTTCTGTTCTCTTCTCTCTCTTTCTTCCTTGCAGGTAACTCGAGAGGACGGGACGGGCGTGACTGAAGACAGGCCTGGACTTTGCAGACACGGTGAGCGTTACGCTGCAGGAGTGCAGAATAACGCGAAGCGTGTTCTGTACTGAAGGTGTGGTTTATATAGCCTTCAAGAAGTATATCCCAGGTAAAGTAGTCCCTCCAACCACACCCTAGCACGTAGTCCCTTGGTAAAGTAGTCCCTTCAGCCTGCCTCAGACTGGTCTGCACGTGGTTCTCTCCCTTTGAAACCTGCCTTACTTGAGATGGAAGCATGAGCCTGGCGCCAATGGCGCCAGGACTGAGTCCAGGAATCCCTTAGGGAATCCTTTGGGACCTTGAAGGTCCCCATGGGTGCCAATACCCTGGGCTGGTTGGTCTGTTCCTGGTCTCTGGGGGCAGGCACCGTGACACCCACACCTAGATATTCTCATCTTTGGGACGTGAGTGTGGTTATGAGGATGTTTGAGGCTTGGCCAGACAATGAGAATCTTTCTAGGAAAGCGTTGTGGGCTAAGTTAACTACTTTGTTATGTTTGATTTCATGTAAGAGAGTGTCTGAGTAGAAGGCTTTAGAGATAAATAGGAAATCCTTCTCACCTTCAGGGGTAATATTTTATGTAGAGAAGAGGACAAAGACAAACATTAAATCGGTCGAGTATATGGCTTTCCTGGAGAAGCCTAAGTTATGTCCTGTTAGGTGCTTGAAGGTTTATGAAGCCAGGGCAAATATGGTGAGGCCTCATGGGGGAATATCAATTGTTGATAGCTATTAGAAAACCTTTTAAAGCAGTAGCATCGGCCACATTGTCTAGATGGATAAACTGGTGCATGGAACAGGCAGGTATAGATGTGGGTCAGTTTGGAGCTCATTCGACGAGAGGTATTTTGAGGGCGGCAGACTGGTCTAATGAGGAAACTTTTAAGAATTTCTATTTTAGACCGGTAGATCAAGTAGCGTCGTTGGTGGTAAGTAAGCTTTAAACAAGCATAATCCGAGCCTCTGGGTCTTGACATAGAATACTGATTTTCCATACATTTGTTACAGAAAGTCATGATTCTATTAAAGACTCTGAGGCGAAAGATTATTCCACCCAATTCAATCGCTACAATTAAGTGTGTAAATATGGTATTAAAGAGTAATGTAATGTTGTTAATGGTACTGTAGTGATGTTGTTATGCGATTGCCCACCCGTTCATGATGAGATAGGTAATGGTATAAACATGTTTCAATAGGGACAGAGCAGAAAACAACGGCGCCTTGAGAGGGGAACAAAGTGAAGTTTAAGAAGTCGTCTACCGGTTGGGGCGCAAGTTTGGATGTTCGATCAGCAGAAGAAAGAGGAAGGACTGTGGTTCAAGCAGTGGTTACAGGAGATGAGATGAGATATTATTGGACTGAGGAACCACGTGATTTTTTATGAGCTTATGAAAAATGGACTACGAATTCATTGCAGGCTGCTGGGAATTGTAGTTTTTGGTTTATTGGTTTTTCATAATTGTTTATTGTCACTTTGCTGCTCGAGTAGTAAAGGAAAGTTGAGAGCATAATCTTTAGCCTCCGAGTCTTTAATAGAATCATGGCTTTCTGTAACAAATGTATGGAAAATCTGTATTGTTGGATCATGGTGCAAAATACCTCGAAAAGCTAGGAAATGTAGACTAGCCACAGTGCCTTGGAACACACTCCACTCTTACTCACACATTGCCCCACTCTTCAACTAACATACACTCAGAATTATTATAAGTGTATGTGCAAGAGATCAGTAATACCACTAGATGACTCCTGAGCCTATATTGTTTCGGTTAAAGGGGTCGTTTTTTCTAATATTGTACATACAGCATGGAAGTGTGTTGTGCAAATGTTACCTATTGTAAAGTTCAACTCATTCAGTTAAGTCGAATTACATGCTCAATAAGCTCTATGCTATTGACAATTTAAATGTTTGATAAGGATAATGTATTGCATGAAATATTGTATTAATGTATTGTATTAACTGCATTAGAAAAAAACAGTTGACATTTTAGAGCTGAATTTAAGACATGCGAGTTATTTTAATGACATTCTTACTTTATTGATGGACAATGCAATATCATTTGAAATATTTGCAAATGCTGCCGAAATGTTGTCGTTGCAAGATCTGGAATTATGCCACCGCGAAAAAGCTTTGCCACGCTACTAATAATTAACAACCTTTGGGACTGGTTGAGTGAAACTTTAGCAGCCGGAACTTCCAGCGGCAGCCACTGCAAGTCCTGACACGCCACGCTAGGAAGTCAACCATTCCTGCACACTGTAAAACACATCAGTCAACACACAATCGCAACATTCCAGAAATAGCCAGTAAGCGGCCGGCGAAGAGAACTGAATGTTTCCTTCGTAAAAGCAAAACATTGCAGAAATTGCTGGTAAAAACACAACTCAACGGATTTCTCCTAGGCATTCGATAATTAGGTCACCCAGGCGCCCTTTTAGAAACCAATGCATGACCTTTTAAGAATTGTTTTCCATATTTAACTAAAAACACATCCATTGAGTTTCCAGTCAAGAAATGGCGTTCAGAAACTATCCCTGCATCATACACCGAAAGAAGCGACTACAAACCTCTCTGGGGCAGCCAGCATGGGTAATTGGGGCACACAGCCATTACCCATTGAGGAGAGCCTCCACGGCAATTATTTTCCTAGGTCCCGTGATGGAAGTTATATTTTTTTAAACACATCGAGACTAATATTATGCAGTTCTCTCAAATATCAACTCGAGCCATTGATAGGTTTGGAAACAAAATCTAAATGTGCCTGTGAATGAATGAACTCTGACTGGACCAACCATGCTACAGGGTGAGTTAATGACTCATTAAAAGTCTCTCACTTATAACAAAACAAGCATGGGCAATTACAACAGTTTTGACTTTTGTATAACCATGGTAAATGCATTTGCCAGGCACTGGCACAATGGTATTAACTGTCTATCAATGGTAGCAGCTGCAAAATTGGTGCGGGCATGTTGGCATATGATAGCAGTGCTTGGCAAATGCCTAATACTTATATACAAGCTGAAGGACAGGCATAGTGCTTATAAATCGAGTGGCTCAAGGCAAACCTGGTTAAGACATTATTATTACTCCAGTTGTGAATTTACAGCTCCAATTAAGTCATTAACTCTCAGAAGACTGCTTTGAAAAAACACTGGTAGTCACTTCATGCACACAGTTGATGGTAATGCTTAAAAAAGCTAGCTCAAGGAGATCCCAGGAGGATGTGTTTTGGGCAAGCAGGGGCAGGAAGTGGGTGGGAATGGACATAGGGATTAGCAGGATGTCAATGGGTCAATGGGTGGGTAAATAGCCAAACAACACCTATAAGCTTTGTGTCCCTCCTCATATGCCATTTCTCCCTAGCTGTGCCCAAATGCAATAGTTTCTGCGCATAGGTGGCACTAAAACTACAAAGGAAATGTAGCCCTCTTTATTTAAGCACAAAAGTCATGAACCCAGGGTTATCCCCCTCATCGCATTCTTCATGCAGTTTCTTTGACCTGAGATTTTGCTAATACCTTTCTTATACCGGCAATCCAAAGAAACCATATGGTTAGTTCTGCCCAGTGAACATGTTCATGTATGGAGCAGCCCTCATGAGCCTCCAACTTGACATATGTCTCTTTCACAACCTCACCTGCCCCTGCAGGAAGATGCCTCCAAATGGCCTACTTCTAGGCATTCACCATGCAGTCTCTCTGGTGTTTTATGGCTATGGCTTTACTGCGCTTGCAGTATCATCCAACAATAGTCATATTTACACAACGAAATTGCTGGTTACATTTTTTTAGCTGTAAATAAAGAACTGTTTGTAGTTAAAAACAAATGGCATTTTTACCTCCAGCTTTTTGCTGGAGGTAAAAATGACAATTTTCGGGCTGTTTTAGCACTATCACTGCCGGTACAATTACCGCTGGCTGTAATACCTCTCCCCAGCCCAATGGAGAATGACGATTTACCGCCCCCCCTGCAACTCGTGATCAGTGCAAATTGCGCCGGACCAAGTTGCGATAGCACTATTATCATTGGGCGGTATCTTGCAGGTATTTCAACTACGATACTGCCAAACTCGTGATGACGTCCATTCCCAGTTCTTATCCGGTCACTCTGCAAATATTACAGAGACAGGTGAGAAATCTCAACTTTTACATATATTCCAGGGATTAACAGACAGTAGTTTTGTCAATGCCCATACCGTTGCCAGGAGGGATTTCTTCCATTTATTAAATTTGATCTCCATCGGTGATAAAGTTTTGCTTTCATAAGAGATCAGTTTGTTAATCTGGTCATGATTCTAATACAATACCCTAGTGAAACAGCTATAGGAGAATCCTGTTTCCAGGAAGAAATGTTTATTTTTGGTGGGATAAGCCAAACACGGAGCTTGGTATTAACTTCTTTTCAGTTATTTCACAGGCTATGTTTGAGATTCCCCCTTGCCAACTTGACCCCTCCCTTCAAAAGATGGCTCAAGCGTCAAGTGATCTTCTATAAATGTATGATTAGAGTTAGTCAATCCTAAGAGGCTATGTAGTTCACATAGATTTGTGGTGATTGATACTGATATTTTATTTGTATCGCGCTCGTACACAAGTATTTCAGAGCGCGACAAGGCAAGGGAGGGGAACAAAGGAGAACAAAAACAACGATCTTACAAGGCTCAGTGACATTGAGAACATGCAAGTGCATGGGAAAGGGAGAGGGGTGAGAAGTGGAAAGTGTTGAGCAAGAATAAAAATAAGTAAATAAAACAGGAATAAATAAATAAATAACAAAAAGCAACAAACAGTGGTAGTACAGCCAGCAAGTGCTAGGAATAAGGCCACAGCCAGGGTGTGTCTGAATAAGTGCAGAAAAATAAGGGGGTGGACTATAGGGTTACAGATACAGACCCCAGTGCAAGGGGTTACCTGGAGGCAGTGCGGGTAGGTGGCAGAGTGAGCAAGTACCTGGGCCCTGAAGACAGAGGGAGACCAGGTGCATGATGCTGAGACAGAACTGATCAACAGGGGAGAGGAGGAGAGAAGGCAGAAGCAAAGAGGAAGGTCTTGAGGTGCCCCCGGAACTGGTGATGGTTCTCCTCAAGTTTCAGAGTGGCAGGGAGGCTGTTCCAGAGGGAGGCCCCAGCCGACGACAGAGAGCTACCCCAGTGAAGAGATTTCAGGGCTGGAGAGACATGATCCCAGGGCTTGAGGCCAAGGACAAGTCTTGCAGTCCTGTTCTGGAAAAGTTGCAAATGGCAGAGAGTAGAAGTAGGTACATTTAGAAAGAGGCTGTTGCAGTAGTTAAACCTTGAGAGAACCAGGGCTCGAGAGACAGTGAGCTTCTGTGGAAAGGAGAGGAATGACAGAATACCACTGAGGAGGTGCAGTAGGAAGTTTGCCTTTTTTGAGACATCAGAGATGTGGGCAGAGAAGGAAAGCGTGGAGTCAAAGATTACCCTGAGGTTCTTTGCCTCGCAGGTGGGGGTAGGAGGCGGGCCCAGGGAGACAGGCCAGAGAGTGACAGGAAAGGAGTGTGGAGGTGTGCCGATGGGGAGGATCTCAGTCTTGCTGGCATTCAGGCAGAGATCGTTGGCAGCACAGCAATCCTGAATGGCAGATAGGCATTCGGAGATGAGAGAAGGAGAGGAGGTGGCCGAGGGCAGCCTGAAAATTAATTGAGTGTTGTCAGCATAGCACTGGAAATTTGAGCAGAAAAAGGCAATTTGGTTGGGCGAGAGTTTCCAGTTATTGGTTAAAGAGCCATCGTGAGAGGTTAGACCCCTGGGGAACACCGCAAGTAGAGAGGGAGATAGAGAAGAGGAAGGACCCAAATTGGACCTGGAGGGTTGATCAGAGAGGAAAGAGGTCAGCCAGGGCAGATCCTGATCGGTGATGCCCAGGGTGTCATGATGGGGTTCTTCAACTTCAGTAGATCCACAACCTTTTTCATCTGTGGATTAGGACCCTCAACTGCGATTTCATGGCTTAGAAAGTTTACTTTAGTTCTGCACACCTGTGCTTTCTGAAGTGATAACTTTGCACCTGGATTTTTCAGCTTGCCAACACATGGTGGATCTCCTCCAGGTGTTCGCCAACAGTTTTACTTTTGATTAATAGGTCACCGCATAGGCCAAATTCCATCTTTCTACAAGGTTTGGCATGGCCCTATGTAGAAAGATATTTAACTCATTTCTGCTATTAATATACCCAAATGGAGTTCTTGTCCACACATACTACTGCCTCCTAAAGGTAAAGGCAAATTTATATTGGAGCTCACAGAGTACAGAGACAGTCCAATGTCCATTAGTCAAATCGAAGGCAGTATATACTTTCGAACCATGGATGTGTGCAAGGGCCTGTTCAATATAAGGAAGAGGCCACTGTGACATGTATACCCTCTTATTCAGTTCCCTTACGTCTTCACAGAGCCTCCATTGTCCATTGGGTTTTACTATTCCTAGTCCTGGATTATTAAAAGTTCTATGGATTGGTTGAATAATCAAACATGATTACAAGTTCTTTATAATCCGTGTGAGTGATTCCATGGATGCTAGAGGTAACCGTTGTTGTTTTACAAATACTGTTGCCATATCAGGGACAGTAGGTATGGTTGTGTAATGAAGAGAAGTATTTCGGCAATCATACAATTACTCGTGTATTTATAACCACTCCTCAACAGTTTGTTTGTCTCCTCTCCCTTAAGCCACCATTTCAACCGTGGTCCCAAACCAACTATTTCTCTCCCTCAATAATTCTAATCTTATCTATCCCCCTTTGACTGATCTTTCCCAAACCTTTAATGTTGCTCTTTGGAACTCTCGTTCCCTCAACAACAAAGCTCACTCTGTTCTAGACATTTTTTCTCGCTTTCATTTTCATGTTCTCTGTCTTAAAGAAACTTGCCTGTCTTCGTCCAATACTGCTATTCCTGAGACCCTCTCAAGTCATTCTTCTTCCCACCCCAGAGTCCCTCTGGTGGTGTTTGTATTTTGTCTACTGTGTCTGCTGCTTCTTACCCCCATCTGTTGGACTGTTCCCGTTTTTCATCTTTAGAATACCACTACTGCTCTTTCTCTTGCCCCTTTCTTATTTTCACTGTCATTTATTGTCCCCAGCCCCATTTCCACTTTTTGCAATGACCTTGATCTTATACTCTCTACTCTTCTGCCCTGAACTGTGCCTCTGTTTCTTTTAGGTGACTTCAATCTCCATCTTTCTTTGATTCATGCCATTGTCCTGCTTCTTTCTATTCTTCATTCCTATTCACTTCTACATATTCCTTCACCACCTTCCCACATATCAGGATCCTCCCTCAACCTTATTTTCTCCACTATCGGTATTTCTGCTTCAGTTACTCGTCTCCCTATTGCTTTGACCACTCTCTTCTTTCTTTCCCATTTTCTCTCCCTCTTTCCCCTCCTTCGTCTCAATCCTCCTCTACTTGTTGCAGAGATCTTCAATTTTTGATCTATCCTTTTTTTCTTCTGCTGCAATTTCAGCTCTTTCTTCCATTTCTATGTATTCTTCTCTCTCTGCTGACTCTGCCTCTTCTCTTTTGTCTGATACTCTGTCTGATTCACTTGATCTTCTCTATCCTTCGGTGGCCTTTACTCCATCTCATAGGCCCTTTCAGCCTTGGATGTCACAGTCTCTCAGGTCCATTCGCTGCTCCCTCCATCAGGCTGAGCGGCGCTGGCACAAATCTGGGACAGCAACGGACTTATCTCTTCTCTATTCTCTCCACTCCGCTTATGATTCTCTGCCTCTCTAAGCGACATTCTTTGCATTCTCTCTTTTCCTCACTCGCTTCTCATTCTCGTCATCTTTTTCAAAATTTGAACTGCATCCTTTCACCTCCTCCCCTGACCCTTCTTCATTTTCTTCTCTCTCTGCTTCTGAATTGAACTACTTCCTTTCTAAAATCTCTCTACTTCGCTCTTCAATTACTTGCTCCTTCCTCGACCCTGAGCTATTCTAGTCCCTCCTCCGCTGTGATGTCTACATTTCCCCGTCTATCGGATGGTGACATTTCTTCTACCCTAGCCAGAGCTAATCCTACTTCTTCCCCAGATAATTCTCTTCTTTATCCTCCGAACCGAACCTCCCGGTTTACTCGCCGCTTCTGTCCTATCACACTGCCCTCTTATCACTTCCCTTTCCTATTCCAATGTTCCTTCTCATTTCAAGCATGCTTCAATCCTCCCTATTTTGAAAAGACCTACCCTGGATCCATCAATGCCTTCCAATTTCCCCCGTATATCTCTTCTTCCTTTTCTCACTAAGTGTCACATTCCGGTCTAACTGGCGGTGGTTGCCGCGGATACGGCTGAGTCACCATTAGGATGTTCCACTACGTTCTCCCTCCGAACGGCTGCAACGCTCTAGTGTTTTTCCAACAGGGCCGCCTCTGGGATTACTTAGTTCCTGTTATCCCAGTGGTTGGCGCGTTGCAACCGTCTGGATCGGTTTTCCTGCTCTTTTCGGTTCCAACGCGAAGTATTCCTTCTGTACTTTCTGCTTCACACCGAAGCTCTTTTCTTGCTCTCTCTCCCTCACTCTCACTTTCCACCTTGTCCTGTTGCCTTTTCTATCGGTACACACTTTTTTTTCTGCCTTTTGGCTTTTCCCCCCAGATTGCCTGTGCCCGGGGCTGGAATCGTGGTGTGGTTTTGTCCGAAATCTACCATGGTTTCTACCTGTGTCAGGTCACCCACACCTAAGAAAGAAAAGGATTATCTGGCCCACCGGCAAGGCATCAGTGAGACTACCACCTCGGACTCTACAGGTGAGGAGAGTGGTGCTGGAAGTGGGGAGGAGGGAACTCCACATCTTGGGAAAGAAGGTCCTCCGGGGGAGTCACAGGACAGTTTGCAACAACCAACAAAGGAGATGGCAATGCCAGAGCAAGTCCAATAGCTATGGGCTGCAGTTCAAGTCCTCTCTGTGAAAAGGCGAAAACGCTCTTCTTAAGCAACTTGTGTCTTCTCGGGAACAACAGCCCCCTGAATTACCTCCGATGGCTTTGTCTTCAGGAAAGTTTGATGGATCACCCAAGAAGGTGAAGGAGTTTTTTGAGGCGGCTGCGGTCTACTTTACCTTCAGACCTCGGATGTTTTCTACAGACCAATCTAAGGTGGGATTCCTGATTTCTAATATGACAGACAATGCTCTTGCCTGGGCAACCCCTCTTGTCACTGGAGGAAATCCCATTCTGCAAGACTATGGAGGCTTTCAGGCACTCCTTAAACAGACTTTTGAAAGACCCGAACTGTCTTTCACGGCTTGTGAAGATCTCTTGGATGTCCATCAAGGGTCCTCTGATCTCCTTACCTATATAACCACATTCAAGACATTGGCAGCTGCAGCCGGTTGGCCAGAGCAGGCTCAAGATGCCATATTCCGCAGCAGACTCAAAGAGGACATAAAGGATGAGCTGGCCCGGGCTTCACGTCCCTCCTCCTTTTCTGATCTTCTGTCAGCGGTGCTGCAGATAGAGTATTGCCTTCAAGAGAGACGACATGAACTGAGACGTCTTAGGGGAAACCTTCCAATTGGAGACACACCCATTACACCAACTACTCTACCGTCTCTTTCCAGAGAGGAACCCATGCAGATCGGAACCACTTGAGCACCACTCTCAGCTGAGGAAAGAAGACACTGAAGAGAACAAGGCCTGTGTGCCTACTGTGGATCCGATAAGCATCTTATTAAGGATTGCTCTGTTTTTCCTACAAAACGATCGGGAAACAAACAACCCCGAGCCTGAAGGGGACAAAGGTCCAGGGGTTATCCGACATTCCAGTCTCTATGTGTCTTTATCTGTATCCATGAAAGGAACTCCAGAAGATTCTCAGCTCATGGTGGCAAACGTACGATTGGACATCAATAACCAGCAAGTAGAGACTCTAGCTCTTCTGGATTGCGGGGCAGCAGGCAATTTTGTGGACACTTTCTGGGCCAACAAGGTTGGCCTTAAACAATTGGCTCGCAAAGAAGGACAAACTGTGGAGAGTGTGGATGGAACTCCTCTCTCATCTGGACCCATTACGCATACCACTGAGGATCTTCAAGTTTGGATCTTCCAACATTGTGAGATACTAAGATTTGACATCATATGAGCAGCTCATTTTCCTGTAATTTTGGGGATTACATGGTTTAGATGTCATAATCCTCACAGTGATTGGGTGACTAGTCAGTTGTGCTTCATATCTTCTTATTGCAAGCAACATTGTCTTCCCCAGCCATCGTACGCCAAGGTACAGATGACTTCTTCCGATACTCAAGAAAACTTAGGAGTCCATGCTGTACCATGCTTTTGTACTCAGTTTTCGAGTGTCTTTACAGAGATCAAACCTGCAGGACTACCACCCCACCGGCCTGAAGACTGCTCAATTGATTTGGAACCCAATGCTTTGGTGCCTTTTAGCCAGATGTTTCCGCTTTCCTTGACAGAGAAGAAGAGGTTACATGACTATCTCGATACCAATCTCCACAATGGTCTCATCCGACATTCCAAATCTTCTGCTGGTGCCTCCTTATTTTTCATCGCAAAAAGAGATTCCAAGGACCTAAGACCCTGCATAGATTACAAGGGACTTAACAAGGTTACTATCAGAGACCGGTACCCCATGCTTTTAATCACGGATATCCTGGAGGCAGTTCAAGGGGCGAAGGTATTTACTAAGTTGGATCTCAGAAACGCGTACCATCTGCTTCGGATTGCCAAGGTAGACGAATTGAAGACAGCTTTTCGCACTCCTTTTGGGTTGTATGAATATAGGGTTATGCCCTTTGGCCTGGTCAACGCACCTGCAGTTTTCCAATGGTTCATGGACCGTATGTTCTCCGACCTATTGTTCTTGTCCGTCATAATTTACTTGGACGATATTTTGATATTCTCTGTCAACCAGGAGGATCATGAGCACCATGTACTGACTGTATTGAATCATCTTAAAGAGAATCAACTGCTGGCGAAACCGGAGAAATGTATATTTGGAGTGTCTGCTATACCTTATCTCGTTTTCATACTTTCTGACCAAGGTATTGCCATGGACCCTCACAAGATATCGGCTATTATGGAGTGGCCCTCTCCCTCTACCATCAAAGAGGTTCAACGTTTCCTTGGACTGGTCAACTTTTACAGAAGATGTATCCCTAAGTTTTCAGATATTGTTCTTCCCATTACTACATTACTTAGGAAAACCTCAGGTCCATTCACGTGGACTGCCACGGCCGAGGATAGCTTTAAACACCTCAAGTCTCTATTCTGTACCGCACCCATTTTGCTGCAGCCTGGTCAGTCTAAGCAGTTTATAGTAGAGACCGAAGCTTCCTCAGCGGGAATCGGTGCAGTTATGCTCCAGGACAAGAATGGTCTGGAACACCCAGTAGCCTATCTTTCTCGTACTCTTACACCCAGCCAACTTAACTATTCATTGCTTGAAAAGGAGTTGCTGTCCATGAAGCAGGCCTGTGAGGAGTGGCGTCATCTTCTTCTGGGAGCCAATTACCCTTTTCTGATCCGTACGGACCACAAAACTCTTAAGGTTCTTCAGTCTACGGAATGTCCCAACTCCCGCCAGGCTCGTTGGGCTAATTTTTTTGCTCAATATAATTTTCAGGTCAACTTTATCCCCGGTTCCCGGAACATTCTGGCCGATGCACTTTCATGTAAGGAATTAAACTCGAAGATTGATACTCACCCTCCAGAATTGATGTTCCAACAGAATCGCATTGTGGCACAAGTCAATACATTCTCACAGGAGGATAAGGAAGCTATGGCCTCAGACACTACGACTACTGTAGAACGTCAAACCCTCATCTACCAAGAGAAAGGAGGTCTCTGGTTTTACCAGAACAGATTGTACATTCCTCCAGGACCGCTCCGGAAGAAGATACTAGGGTGTTGTCATAATAACAGGACAGCGGGTCACCGAGGAAAATCTAATACCACAGAGCTCGTGGGAAGAATTTATTTTTGGCCCAATTTGAAACGAGATGTCCAGTCTTACGTTTTGTCCTGTCCAGTTTGTGCCATGGCAAAAAACCTCACTGGCAAACCATTGGGTCTTCTTACACAGTCTGAGATTCCACAACGTCCCTGGGGCCATATCTCTACCGATTTCATCGTATAGATTTCTGTTTAAGACTCCTGCACCATAATGGTTACCATAGATACTCTTACTAAGATGGCTCATTTTTCCCTGCTGTGTGGTTTACCCTCTGCAGCTCTAATGGCGAAGTCTTTACTAGGGATATCTTCTGTCTACATGGTCTTCCTGACAAGATCACCTCTGACCGAGGCAGTCAGTATGTTTCGAAGTTTTGGAAGGCACTCTGTAGTCGGTTGTGCATTGATCGGCCTTATCCTCGGGGTTCCATCCGCAAACTAACGGCCAGACAGAAAGACTTAACGCCACACTAGAGCAATATCTTAGGTGTTACAGCAATACATTTCAGGATAATTGGGTTCAGCTCCTTCCCACCGCTGAGTTTGCCTATAATAATTCCAAACACTCAGCTACTGGTCTTACCCCCTTCTACTGTACTTATGGGGTCCATCCCAGATCTATTCTACCTATTCTCTCAAATTCTAGCTGTTCTCCAACGGTGTAATCTGCCATCGCAGAAATAACAGAGGCTCACAAGACAGCCAAGATCAGCCTAGAAAGCAGCCTCAGAAACTACAAGATACAGTCAGACAGACATCGGCGTAAGGCTCCTGACTGGGCAGAAGGCTCCAAGGTGTGGCTCTCCACCAAATTCTTACCCAGGTGGGTTCACCCCTCTAAATTGTCCCCAGGTATTTAGGTCCATTCCCTGTATTGAAGAAGATCAATCCTGTAGCTTATAAACTTAAGCTGCCTGCCAATCTTAGTCGCATTCACCCGGTTTTTCATTCCTCTCTTCTGAAAGAATACCTACCGGACAAAGACCACAGGCCGATGTCCCACCTGAGAGACATACAGGGAACTACCCCAGAAGAATATGAAGTTTCCAAAATCCGAGATTCCCGATACTACAGGGGACGCCTTCAATACCTCATATCCTGGAAGGGTTACCCGATGTCAGAGGACTCCTAGGAACCGGCTTACTATGTTAAAGCCCCCAGACTGGTGGGCCGTTTCCACCAGACTCATCCGGGTAAGCCTGGGGGAACCAGTACTAAGAGGGGGCATACTGTCACATTCCGGTCTAACTGGCGGTGGTTGCCACAGATACGGCTGAGCCACCATTAGGATGTTCCACTACATTCTCTCTCCGAACGGCTGCAACGCTCTAGTGTTTTTCCAACATGGCCGCCACTGGGATTACTTAGTTCCTGTTATCCCAGTGGTCGGTGCGTTGCATCCGTCCGGATCGGTTTTCCTGCTCTTTTCGGTTCCGACGCTAAGTATTCCGTCTGTACTTTCTGCTTCACACAAAGCTCTTTTCTTGCTCTCTCTCCCTCGCTCTCGCTTTCCGCCTTGTCCGGTTGCCTTTTCTATTGGTACGCACTTTCCGCGTGTCAGGATTCTCACTCTCTCTCTCTCTCTCTCTCCCTATACTTGACTTTTCACTGGAGCTCCACTCGCTCCCCTTTTTACGCATTTACTCTTCTCTCTCCTCCTACCTCAGCCAGACGTTCGCTGCTTGCTCCTGCTATCTACACTCAAACTCTGGTGCTGACACTATCGCTATACTTGTTGCCTTCCGCCCCACTCCTGTTGCTTTGGAAGGTTACAGCAGTTGCTCTACGTTCTTGTACCTACTTTCCATTGGAGTATCGCGATCTTCCTTTACCAAGTGGAAGGAGGCCAGCTATGCCCACAACACCCAGGGTTTTTTTTCTGCCTTTTGGCTTTTTCCCCCAGATTGCCTGTGCCCAGGGCTGGAGTCGTGGTGTGGTTTTGTACTAAATCCACCACAGCTTCTAAACGTGTCAGGTCACCCACACCTAAGAAAGAAAAGGATTATCTGGCCCACCGGCAAGGCATCAGCGAGACTACCACCTCAGACTCTACAGGTGAGGAGAGTGGTGCTGGAAGTGGGGAGGAGGGAACCCCACATCTTGGGAAAGAAGGTCCACTGGGGGAGTCACAGGACACTAAGCTTCTAGAGCGCAATGTCTACTCCTAAGTTTTCTCCTTTAACTTGCACTATCTTCTAGCTCCTTTACAGTCTGGCTTTAGGCCTCATCACTCTACAGAAACTGCTCTTCTGTCAGTCACTAACACACTTCTTTATTCTCGTCACTCTAAACTCTCTTCTCTTCTCGTTCTTCTTCGTTTCTTGGCCACATTTGATACGGTCAATCAAACCATTCTTCTCTCTCCACTTGCTGAACCCCCCCTCTCTTCCCCCTCTCTCTCCTTTCCCCATCTTCTCTCTCTATTTCTCCCTCTGCCTGTAATCTTGGCGACATCCTCCATTCTCACTATCCTTTTCTGCTAATATCTCCTCTATCTCTTGCTCCTATCACTATCAACTAATCAATATTCAAAAAGCTCATTGGTTCCTTACTTTTCCCTCTACTAAACTCCTTATCTCCTCATTCGTTTTCTCTCGACTGTTCTATTGCTCTTCTCACCTCCTTGGCCTGACTGCATCTCATCTTGCTCCCTTTCCATCTATCTACCATTCCTCAATTCGGGAACTTTGTACACTATGACTCTATTAGTTGCACTCTCTCCAATGGCTTTCTTTTGAAAACGTGTACTTTTCAACATCCTCTGTATTGGTTTTAAGTGCATGTATGGTCTCCCTTCTCTAATCTCTTTCCACTCACCAGCCCGCCCACTTCGCTCCCACTCCCTTTTTCACTTAGCGGTTCCTCTTCCACCATCATGCTTCCATTCATTTGCTCTCCTCACCCTAAAGAATTGGAACTCTCTCCCTCTCTCTCTGTGTTCCATATCCTCCTTGCCCCGTTTAAAGTCCTGCCTAAAAATCCACTTTCTCTCTCATTGATCTGTTGCTTTTGCTTTATCTGCTCCTGTGTTTTGTACTGTTGCTTCTCTGTTCAGTGCTTAGACGTCAAGCGCTATACAAATTCAATAAAAATACAAATGCAAATACATATGAATCTCTACAGAGACAACTTTCTGAAAATCCATAAACATTTTTCTCAGCTTTTGTTTGTGTTCTTCTGTCTCACAGGTATCAACCATACTGATCTGTTTTCTACGATCTGGTTGAATACTAGAAATATATCTGGGATTGCTATTTCTGAAGTATCTTCTAACTGAGTGGAAGATCTGCACTTATGGCATCAACCTGGGCAGGTGATTCCTTAGCATTTAGATAGTTACTTGTAACTTAAAACAGTATCTCATCCACTAGCATCTCACTGTTAGTATCCTCTGCTCCATTAGGGGACATGGAGAACTCCATCAAATTCCTTCCTTGTCGAGTATGACTATTTCCTAGTCAGTTACCATCAGTATTGTCATAGAAACTTCTGGTATAGGGCCAATTATAGGATTGACTAAATCCATGGTAAAGTATTAAGAATTAACAGCCATTGCAGTTGTGGTATCTGAGGATACAATTAGGCTTGGGGAAGATTATTATCAACCAGAATTCGGATTATGTCATCTTTGAGATATACTAATGGAGTTGGATGTGCAGACAGGCCTTGGTGCTGAAGCATATTATTTAAAAGCTTCTTCATTAAACAGTGTCTGTCCTATTCACATTTTTTACTGTCAATGTATATGGTCGCACATTTCCTGGAATAGTCATTTGATTTGAACTTATAATAACATTTTTTTTTGTCCTTTTGACTCTTCAGCACCATAAGGCAGCAACTTGTGTTACTGAAGTGCCTTTTGAAATCAATGCAGTCCATTGGGTTTCACCCGGTTCAGGACCAGATTTTGTTATATATAAGATCCAAATAATTGGCATACCGATGTAGTATGTAATTGCAGATTGTTACGAATCCATGGAGACCGTCACCTCTCCCGAAAGGAGAGCAACGCCCTGTGGTTCGAGGGTGGTCAGCCCACTATGCTTAATACCACCAAGGGGACAGTGCAAGTGCTTTCCCTCTGGAGGAGGAACACCTCAGAAAGGAGTTCAATCCACCATCCTTCCCCTCGGATGACCATTTACGGGATATATAGGGACTAGGTGGTATGAAAACCCCCTACATCCTTTCTTCATGGCTAGCTCTGCTTCTGACTCTAGCTATGCCCAATCCTCATAAGGGACGGCGTAGTGATGAATGGATCAGCCCCGGGGAGGAGCAGTCAGAAAAAAACCAATCAGGAGACAGTCTCCACAGGTCACATGGAGTAGAACTGCGTCTTGGAGATCATAGGAAGTGTGGCAGCTGAGAGACTGAGAATGTCAATCTAAGCGTGCTGTGCAGTGCAGCGCACAGGAAAAGTGCAGCAAAATAAGGCAGACAGGTGCCCGGAGCAGCCCAGAGAGGCAGCGCAAATGAGGATAAAGCATCTCAGAGAACGGAATGCGAAGGCAGCCGAGAAGCAGCCTACACGACCAGGCACCTAGCGAGCAGGAGGAAAGACTCGCCAGAGGCTGACATGGAGCCCAGTTGAAGAGTCACTTAAACGGCTCTGCAGTGTCAGGAAACCCAACCTGACTCAATGCCCCTCCCGAGGAGCCTTGCTCTCAGCAATCAGGCATGCAGTGGCTCCCTTGGAGAGGGAGGTGGCGGGGTGAGCGAGGTAGGGAAGGAAGAGCCCCAGATTGGGACAAGCCAGAAGAAACCCATGAGTGGGGAGTGAGAACGAGTAAAAGCTCATAGTGGGGAGTGAGAACAAGAAAAGCTCTGGAGTGGAGAGAGCCAAAAGAATCCCAGCAACAGGGTGTGAGACAGAGTAAAGGCCTGGAGTGGGGATAGTCAGAAGAAGCCCAGAGTGGGAGTGAAGACAAGTAAAGCCCAGGAGTGGGGAAAGGCAGAGAAAGCCCCAGAGTGGGGAGTGAGAACAAGTAAATCCCTGGAGTGGGGAGAAGCAGATAAAGCCCCAGAGTGGGAAGTGAAAATGAGGACAATCCAGCCATGGGGAGATTCCTTAGCAATAACGCCAGGGTTGTGAGTGAAAGCGAGTAAAGCCCTGGAATGGGAAGAGAAAGAAGAAAGAACACCAGAATGGGGAGTGAGAAAGAGGACATACCCACGGTGGAGGGTGACTGAAATAACTCCCAAGTTGGGTGTGAGAAGGACCGAAACCCGAAAATAGGAATGGACTGAAAGAACTCACTAGAGGGGAATTAGAAGGACAGAAGTCCCAGAGTGGGGACAGGTGAAAAGAACTCCTGTGTGGTGAGTAAAAAGGAGGAAGATCCCAAAGTGGGGGAGAGGGGCTGAATAAAACTCAAATGGGGACCAGACCAAGAGAGGCCTGGGCTGTAGGACCCATACAGCATTCAAGTTGCCAGGGACTGTATATACCTGGACTGCAAACATAGACAAGAAACCTATGATAAAGAGGGATAGCCTTTACCACCATTAACTGAAATCTCCAGATCCTAGGCGGGAGAATGTCAGGATCAGAGGCAGGAGTTATGTGAAATCAACACCCAGAAGGGAGACTGGGCATGAGACAACCACATCTTGCACACAGCAGCATGAATCATTGTTGCCGATTTCTACCGGTTCACGTTTCAATAAACGAACAAGCTATCTCAGACTGTGTGGTTGCTGGAGGCTATCATGGAAACGATGGGGTCCCTTGCACATGAGCAGGACGACAAGTCCGTGAGATGGAAGATGTAGTCATGTGATTTATTGTTTATTAACCCCTCCTACTCAAACCTCGCTGCTTCTGAATTTCGCTAAGAATCTATGTGTTATTGCTGTTCAAGTTGCCAACCTGATTTTCTCTGTTACGACCTTGTCTCTTGCCTAATCCTTGACTGCTTTGGCGATACTCTGATCCTGCTTATCTTTTGAGAAACCATTCCCGATTTCCCTTACAACCCAGACCGTTCCCTGGATTGCCTTGCTCCCGTTTTTGTCACTTCATTGCCCGTTGCATAACGCTTCAACCATTTGGTAAGACTGCTGCTGTTTATTCCTTCTCCAATGCCATACAACCTCCAAGGATTGCGGGACATCAATCCATATAGGATGAACAAACATTCCCCTGAGCACACAGACTAGAGACTGCCTTTGTGTGCCTCAACTATAGGCGTCCACGTGCTGTCGTGTTAGGTGGCTGGAACTTTTAGGTGTCCTCGTACCTGCGGTATAGGCATTGGGAGTCCGCCTGGTTGCATTCAAGAATCTTCATTTAGAACTCTCAAGGATACAGCACAGTAAGACCCATTCTTCTTAGCCCTGTACTTTCAGTCTTGCTATTTTCTAGTACTGATCTGTCTATGTGTACTTTGCAGACTGCCTTCTGATACTGATTACCTCTGTGCCTTCTGAACTCCTGAACTCATTATTTCTCCTACTTAGCTTGGCACAGGTCAGTCTTGGTCTTGGGCAGTGTATTGTTGTCACTTCATTACCAAGTACTAAAGTGTATATTGCCTTCCTTTGCAGCCATTGGAGTCTCATTTAGATCCTGTCTTTCAATTATTTGACCTCTCTGCATCTTGGTTTCCACATCCAGAGAGCTACATTGGTGGGAAGAATTCTTCTTCTTCGCTACGGGTCAACAGCTTGAAGGAGAATTCTGACATATTCAGAAGCCTTCAAACATGGATGCAAATGAGACATTGGCTAGCATTCTCCAGGTGGTGGCAGAACTATGAGCTGACATGGTGACCGCTCATGCTGCCACCCAGCAGCGCATTGATGAGTTACAGGCTAATGTACAAAACCCTGGTATTCAGGCTCCACCACCTGCAGTTGCCTCGGGTTCCGGGACCACCCCACCTAGACAGGACACAAGTCCTGTGTATGTGACTTCTCAGTTCCCACTGGCCCCGCCTGACGGTTTCAGGGGGATCCCAGTGTCGGTTGCATTTCCAATGCAGGCCTGGTTCATTCCTGGATTCCACTGCTAAAGAAGCCTTTGTGTTGTCCCAATTGGGCGGCACTGCGACTGCCTGTGCCAACCCGCTTTTGGAGGAAGGCAGCAACCTTCTGTATAACTGTGATGCCTTGATTGACGCCATGAATAAGGAGTTTGATACCCGATATAAATCACAGGCTACGGACCTTGAGCTATTGAGTCTACAACAAGGAGACTCCACGCTCTTAGCATACGTAGCTAGGTTTAATCAATTTGTCGCAGAGACGGTCTGGCCTGATGATAAAAAGGCTTCTCTGTTCTATAAAGGGTTGTCTGATTCATTGAAAGACACCATTGCTATGGTACCGTTGGTTGCTGTTACGTTTCCAGAGCTACTAGATTTAATACTCCAAATAGATGCTCGAAAGGCTGAGAGGAAAGGAGAAAAAAGAACTATTCCTCCTGCTACCCTCCTTAAACCCTTAACAGCATTGGGTAGTCCAGAACCCATGCAGGTTGGGGCAGCCACTCGGGGTCCGCTATCCACAGACAAAAGGGAACACCGAAGGAGGAACAACCTGTGCTTTTATTGCTGTTCCTCTGATCATCTACTGAAATCATGTACCAAGAAACCTACGAAGAAGCAGGGAAACGCACATGCTCGGCAATAGGAGTCCAGTTGCCGGGCTGTTTTCCAACAGGTGACTTCCATGTTATGATGCCTTTTACTATTGCAGTTGTCTTTGGGGACCTAAAGGGGGGTCCTTGCATGGCTACCGCTGTGCTTGATTCGGGCGCTACAATCAGCTATATTGATAATCAATATGCTCAAGAGTTTGGGGTGCTTACTGTCACCAAGGAACGCCCTGAACTCGTGAACGTAGTTGATGGGAAAACATTGTTGTCTGGTTTAGTGACGGAACAGACGGTGGATATCGCGTAAGGCCATATCAAAACCATTTCCTTGGTCCTAATTACAGCACCACAGTTCAAGTTGATACTCGGTTTGCCTTGGCTCAAATTACACAATCCGGTGGTCGATTGGGTGGCATCGAAATTCCTGTCTAATCACTGTGAAAGGCATTGCTTGGTTTCTGGTCCAGTTCTGTCGAACCCTTGTTGCCCACTGTTGGAGATTGCTCCTACTCTCGGGGCAGTTCTCACTACATCCCTTCCTCCTGAGTACAAGGAGTTCCGGGATGTGTTTGATGAAGGAGGTGCAGGGGAGTTACCTGCACACAGGCCATATGATTGCCCTATAGATCCTGTACCCGGTGCCCGGGTTCCCTCAGGGAGGAGCTATTCAATGACGCAGAAGGAGGACTCCATTCTCAAGGACTACATTGAAAAGGCCTTGGAATCAGGGTTTATCTGGCCATCATGCTCCCCGGTGGCCTCTCCTTTGTTTTTTGCCCCAAAGAAGGAGGGGGGTCCTCCGTCCCTGTATAAACTACAGAGCCCTTAATGCGATAACGGTCTGGAAACCATACCCAATTTCCTTAATCTCTGTATTGCTAGACCAGTTGGGATCTTCAGTAATATTTACTAAACTCGATCTCCAGAGCGCCTACAATCTGGTCAGAATTCGCAAAGGCGATGAATGGTCGACCGCTTTCAAAACCAAGTACGGTCTTTATGAGTATTGTGTTATGCCCTTTGGTCCCTGCAATGCACTGGCAACATTCCAATACTTTATCAATTATGTTTTTCGGGACATGATGGACCAGTTTCTCGTCGTTTACTTGGACGACATTTTGATCTATTCCCCATCATATGATTCGCATGTGGTTCATGTCACTAAGGTTTGCAGAGACTGTGAGACAACCATTTGTTTGCCAAATTAGAAAAATGCACATTCCATGCCACTGAAGTGGAGTTTCTGGGCTACGAAATCACTAGCAGAGGGGTTCGGATGAGTGATATCAAGGTCAAGGCTGTCTAAGAATAGCTGGTTCCAAGTAACTTGAAGTCTCTGCAATCGTTCTTGGGATTCGCAAATTTCTATAGGCGATTCTTAAGAGACTTCTCCACTGTTGTAGCTCCCTTGATGGCTCTTACTAGCAGTAAATGGGTATTCCAGTGGAGTGAAGAAGCCCAACAGTCTTTTGCGGCGCTCAAAGCCGTGTTTACGACGGCGCCCGTTTTACAACATCCTGAACCCTCTTTGCCGTTCATCGTGGAAGATGGCGCTTCTGACATTGATATATGGGCCATCCTCTCTCAGGAATGTCCCGATGCCAGCGGTCTGCATCCTGTGGCTTACCACTCAAGGAAACTAACTCTGTATGAGACGGAATTACACAATTACAGAGAGAGAGAACTGCTGGCGGTACGAGACGCTTTCATGGTCTGGCGTCATCATCTGTTGGGTACTGAGTTAACTGTTCAAGTCTATACCGATCATCGTAACTTGCTAGCTCTCCAATCAGTCAAATGCACTACTGCATGTCATGCTAGGTGGCACAAGTTCTTTTCCATGTTTCACTTTGTTATCACCTACAGACCTGGCTCCTTGCATACCAAGGCTGATGCTCTTTCTCACTTGCATGGTGTTCCCACTTCCAGTAGGGCTAACGGTCCTCTCCTTCTCCCACATCTGGTTGTTTGTAGTTGCACACTGCAATCATCATTACTTACCTCCATCCAAGTCTGGGTGAAAACAAATCTCCAGGAAATCCGGGAAAACAATTTGGAAATTGTACATTCAATCCTGTTTGCACAAGGTCGTGTTTACCTACCAGACTACTCCAGTCGTTGCCAAGCCATGCAAAGGTGTCACGATTCTTTGATCGCGGCACACCCTGGTACTAGAAAGACCATGGACCTGCTACAACGTTGGTGTTGGTGGCCTACGATGAAGAAAGATGTTGCGGCGTATGTAGCTGTCAGGAATGGCACTCTGTCAAGAGTGGCACAGGGTACCCAAGTATGGTTTGGGTGGCTGTGCTGAGGTAAGGTAGCAGATAAGCACACACAGCAGGAAGTTCAACAAGAACGAAGAGTAGGAAACAGTAGCTGTGAGCCAAAAGGGGCAAAATATACAAAGGTACAAACAAACTGGATTCCCTCTTGGGGTGCATGCTGAAATGGGAAAGAGTGTTCCACGAACCTTAGGAAACTCCAGCCTTCTGCACAGATTGCTATAACAGAGGCCCACACTGTATGCTCATGGCTGGGAACAACAGCAGTGGGTGTCTGTAACACTGAAAACGCGACAAAGGAAGGGACAGAGGTTGCCTGCCGGAAACCAACAGGCAAGCTCTGTACAAAGGGATTACATAAGACACATGAGAAGACAAGAACAGAAATATACAGCAAAAAGGAAGTCAATGAGCAATCTAGCAGAAGGAAATGAAGGAAAGGCAGTTAGACTGAAATAGATAACCTAAGGTGGAGTACAGAGGACTCAAGGAAGAGAACAAGGAGCAGCAGTCAGGAAAACAGAAGGCTGCAAAGTAGGAAGCAGGTCTGCAGTCAAGAGGGGCACTAGGTGCAGGCAAACTGTATTGGACTGCCGAGGACTGTAGTAGGCTGAAAGGCAGGGAGTCCAGAAGAACAGGACAGAGAGAGAATAGTAGTAGGCGACAGACAGAGAGCCCAAAAGAATAGGGCCGCTAGGTAGGGAGCCCAGACGAGCAGGGCTGTAGGCAGCGAAGAGGTGCAGGCTGCAAGGTAGGGAGCCCAGGGAACAAGGGCTTGGAGACAGCAGAAGGTTGCAAGCTGCACGGTAGGGAGCCCAGAGGACAAGGGCTGTAGGCAGCCGGAGTGAGGCAGGCTGCAGGGCAGGGAGCCCAGAGGACAAGGACGGTAGGCAGCCGGAGTGAGGCAGGCTGCAGGGCAGGCAGCCCAGAGGACAAGGATTGTAGGCAGCCGGAGTGAGGCAGGCTGCAAGGCGGGCAGCAGAGGACTAGGACTGTAGGCAGCCGGAGTGAAGCAGGCTGCAGAGCAGGGAGCCCAGAGGACAAGGATTGTAGGCAGCCGGAGTAAGATAGGCTGCAGGGAAAGGAGCCCAGAGGAGCAGGGCAGCAAGGAGTAAGCCCAGAGGAGCAGGGCCGCTGACTGTAGAGGGCTGCAGAGGACTGTAATAGGCTGCAAGGCAGGAAGCCCAGAGGACAAGGGCTGTAGGCAGAAGGCAGCGGAGTGTGATCGGCTGCAAGGCAGGGAGCCCGGAAAGGGCACTGGAACAAAACAGGATAATGCAGCAACAGGAACAGTATACAAAGTAAAGGGTCAAGGCAAACAGGAGCGGGGAGACTCAAGATGCAAGACACTGTGCTCCTGCAGGCAGCTGCTTATATACAGCCCTGCCCTGTTCTGAGGCAGGCTAATTGACAGCACCTGTAGCAGCACACCTGAAGACAATCTGCCTCCTCCCTCTCTGGTCCTGAGCAGGGGGAAGCAGCACTGGCTGCTAGGCCTTCTGGGGATTGTGGTCCCAATAACGATGAATGAGAATAGCCAGGAATTGAGGACTGCAGCCAGGTGCATTATGGTAAATGTAGTTAATTGAATAAAATAAGAAAGAACCAAAGTTGAGCAAATGGAAATAAAAGACCAAGGCAGGAAAAGGAGTTGTTCAAGGAGTATTAGGAGGATAAATGAGTACCAAGTAGTCCATGATGGTTGCCAATGCGTGCGCCAGCGGCGCGGGCATGACAGTAGCCGCCTGTGTCATCTGTGCTCAATTAAGAGCATTCCCTCTAAACCCTTCGGGTTGTTACAACAACTTCCCATTCCGGATCATCCATGGACCATTATCTCTATGGATTTTGTAGTCGAGTTGCCTCCTGTGAATGGGTACAATACCATTTGGGTGGTCGTTGATTACATCAAAATATGGCCCTGTTTGTTCCTTGCCAAGGTCTCCATTCTGCTCCACTTCTGGCAGATTTGTTCTTGAAGAGCGTTGTTCGGTTCTTTGGTCTTCCATCATTTATCATTACTGATCGGGGTTCCCAGTTCAAGCCTCACTTTTGGAGGGCTTTCAGTGCGTCATTTGGCATAGATGAAAGATATTCAAGCTCCTACCATCCTCAAAAACGGACGGCCAAAGAGAGCATTTGAACGCTACTTTAGAACAATACCTAAGAGGTCTTATGTTACAACATCAAGACTATTGGCTGTGCATCTTAATGCTGGCCCAATTTGCATACAATAATTCCCTTCATAATTCAACATGCTCTTCTTCGTTCTTTGCACTGTATGGTCAGCATCCCCGTTCTGTTCCATTGGCCTCTACCATCCATTCCAACAATCCATCAGCCCGCTCTTGCATCGTCCGTTTGTCAGATCTGCACAGGGACATAAGGCGTCATCTAGTGGATGCTCAGGAACGTACCAATGCATTCACTGATGCACACTGTTCTCCCGCACCAGCTTATTCAGCAGGGGCGAAAGTGTAGTTATCAACGAAGAATCTACGCATCCCTGGACGCAAGTCTCTTTTGCCTCATTATATTGGTCCTTATGTGATTAAAGACCTGATTAATCCAGTAGCGATACGTCTTTAACTCCTGGTACACTGTAAAGTGCACCCGCTATTCCATGTGTCTCTCCTCATTCCTTTCCATTCTGCTACTAGGATTCAATCTCGCCCACTTCCTGTTCTTGTGCAAGGTGAAGATGAGTATGAGGTACATAAGATCCCTGATGCTAAGGTCACTAGGGGGTTCTGTTTGTATTACGTAGATTGGAAAGGCTACGGACCACAAGACAGGACCTGGGAACCTAGTGATCACATACATGCCCCCCGTTTGATCGCCAAGTTCTGGGCTTCTAGGAGGGGGTGTTTTCCTTTGAGGGAGGAAACTGTCAGGATCCGAGGCAGGAGTAATGTGAAATCAACACCCAAAAGGGAGACTGGGCATGCAACAACCACATCTTGCACACAGCGGCATAAATCATGGTTCCCGATTTCTGCCGGTTGACGATTCAATAAATGAACAAGCTATCTCAGACTCTGTGGTTGCTGGAGGCTACCATGGAAACAATGGCGTCCCTTGCACATGAGCAGGGCGACTCGTCCGTGAGACGGAAGACGTGGTCATGTGACCTAGTGTTTATTAACCCCTCCTACTCAAACCTCGCTGCTTCTGAATTTCGCTAAGAATCTGTGTTATTGCTGTTCAAGTTGCCAACCTGTTTTTCTCTGTTACGACCTTGCCTCTTGCCTAATCCTTGTCTGCTTTGGCGATACTCTGATCCTGCTTTGCTTTTGAGAAACCATTCCCAATTTCATTTACAACCCGGACCGTTCCCTCGATTGCCTTGCTCCTGTTTTTGTCACTTCATTGCCCGATACCTGCCAACCCGGACCACCAACTGGACTGCCCTGCTTACGTTTGGTTACTTTCTTACTCGCTTCCTTACGACCCGGATTGCAAATTGGATTTCCTTTCCAGCCGTATGCTTCGCGTTATATAAAGCTTGAACCATTCGGAAAGACTGCTGCCGTTTATTCCTTCTCCAACTCCTTACACGCCACACAACCTCCAAGGATTGCGGGACAACAATCCATACAAGATGAACAAACATTCCCCTGAGCACACAGACCAGAGACTGCCTTTGTGTTCCTCAACTATAGGCGTCCGCGTGCCATCGTGTTTGGTGGCTGGAACTTTAGGCATCCTTGTGCCGGCGGTATAGACATTGTGATTTAGCCTAGCTGCATTAAAAAATCTTCATTTAGAACTCTCAAGGATCCAGCACGGTAAAACCCATTCTTCTTAGCCCTGTTCTTTCAGTCTTGCTATTTTCTAGTACTGATCTGTCTATGTGTACTTTGCAGACTGCCATCTGATCCCGATTACCTCTGTGCCTTCTGAACTCCTGAACTCATTATTTCTCCTACGTAGCTTGGCACAGGTCAGTCTGGGGCTTGGGACAGTGTATTGTTGTCACTTCATTACCAAGTACTAAAGTGTGTATTGCCTTCCTTTGCAGCATTGGTGTCTCATTTGGATCCTGTCTTTGAATTAATTGACCTCTTTGCATGTTGGTTTCCACATCCAGATAGGTACATTGGTGGGAAGAATTCTTCTTCTTCACTACGGGGTCAAGAGCTTGAAGGAGAATTCTGACAGAGACGAAACCAAGGTCTAGGGAAAGCCCTTCCCCTGAAACATTTTGCCACTTGTTCCCTTAAAACAGAAAGACGAGGCAGTAAGAAAACCAACTGTCATTCCCACGGTACAACTGTGTGGGATATTGGAAGCCAGCCAAAGTGGGGGGAAACCCTTCCCTCCATCCAACCAATCTGTTTTTCTTGTGGAGCAAAAGGACATTTTGCCCGGGCATGTCCAAAGATCCAACAGTATAAGCCGATGGAAATAGGCTGGTATGACACATAGGAATGGGAAAGATGTGAGAAAGGGAACTAGAATCAGCGGAGGAAACAAATGGCCCCCTTGTAAAACTATCTCCTTTCAGACCAGAAAATGAGTCATAGCGAATCATGTATGGGATGCTGCCTTAATTGATTCAGCTAGCAAACAAACTGCTGTCCAGTTGGACCTTTTTTATTCTAACATCCAGTCATGAGTAGGCTGTACTGAGTACCTGTGTGCATGGCGATGCCGAGGACTATCCTAGGATCCGGATGATCTTTGAGATCCGGGAGATCCAACACATCTAAAAGTGGCAGTAGTTCCCAGACTCCCGGAAGAGGTGGTTATTGGTACTGACTTCACAAATTTCCAAAATCTGCTGCATTACAATCCCAAGGAGTGAAGCCGGGAGACGTACTGCCTGTTGTCTTCTTGGGATGAGTTTCCTGAAGAAGGGTTTACATCAAAGTGGATTTGACAAAAGGGACCCCTGACTAAAATTCCAGCAAAACCAGGAGAGGACCTAAATCGAATGGTGGGGGTACGTGACAAATCCAGGGAGATCGACACCTCTCCACAAGATGGAGCCACACGGTTTCGGACTAGGGAGGTAAGCCTGCCACGCTTAACACCTCCTAGGGGACAAGATAAGCGGGGACCCTCTGGAGTGACTCCCCTTAAGGGACAGGAACACCCCAGAAAGGGGTACAAGATACCATCTCTCCTCCTCAGATGACAACTTTATGGGATATATAGGGGTTAGGTGGTACGAAAAACTGATAAACCCTTTTATCATGGCTGACTCCGCTCGTGACCTTAGCTATGCTCAATCTCCACGAAAGACGGAAAAGGGATGAATGGAGCAGCACATGTAGGAGCAGTCAAAGAAGAACCAATAAGGAGACCGTATCCACAGGTCCTGTGGAGTTTAACTGCATCGAGGAGATCATAGGAAGTGTGGAAGGTGAGAAACTGAGAATGCCAGTCTCAGCATGCAGCGCTACACCGGGCACTGGAAGATCGCAGCAAGGCAATACAGCCGAGTAGTCCGAGCAGCCCGCAGAGGTCGTGAGAATGAGGATCAAGCACCTCGACAGACCAAACTGCAAGACAGCCGGGATGCAATTTTCACGAACCTGCACAGGGTAAGCGGGAAAAGGCCTTGTCAGAGGCAAATGCGAAGCCCAGTTGAAGAGTTGCGTAAGCGGCCCTGCAGCACCAGGAAACCTGCTACCAGGTACGCAGTGCTTCCCGCGGAGAGGGAGGAGGGTGTCTGAGTGAGGAAGAGAAAGAAGAGCCCTGGATTGGGGAATGCCAGAAGAATCTCTGGAGTGAGGCGTGAGTAGAACGCTGTAGTGTGGAGTGAGAACAAGTAAAGCTCAGGAGTGGGGAGTCAGCATGAGTAAAGCCCTGGAGTGGGGAGAGACCGAAGAAGCCCCAGATTAGGGAGTAAGAACAAATACAGCCCCAGAGTGGGAGAGCCAGAAGAAGCCTGAGAGTGGGGCGTGCGAATGTGCATAGCCCGAGTCGGAAGAGCCAGAAGAAGCCCTAGAGCAGAGAGTGAGAACTATTAAAGCCCTAGAGTGGGGAGAGCCACAAGAAGCCCTGGAGTGGAGACTGAGAACAAGTGAAATCCCTGAGTGGGGAGAGTTGGAAGAAACCCCAGAGTAGGGAGCGAGAACGAGGACAGCCCTGGAGTGGGGAAAATATGAAGAAGGAACCCCAGGGTGGGGGAATGAGAACTGGTAAAGACCTGGAGTCGAGGGTAAAAGAAGAAAGAACCCCAGAGTAGAGAGTGAGAAAGAGGAAATCCCCATGGTGGGGGGAGACTGAAGGAACTCCCATGTGGGGTGTGAGAAGGACAGAAACCCCAGAGTGGGGAGGAGCTGAAAGAACTCCCAAGTGGGGAATAAGAAGGCCACACGTTCCAGAACAGGTGGAAAGAAGTCCAGCGTGAGGAGTAAGAAGGTAAGAAAGAGGAAGACCCTAGAGTGGGCAAGAGAGACTGAAAAAAAACCCAAACGGGACCTGACCCAGAGAGGCCTGCGCTGGGGAACCTGAAGAACATTAAAGTCATAAAGAATTGTATAAACTTGGACTGCAAACATAGGCAAGAGGCTTATGATAAAGAGGTATAAGGGTTGGGATCGAAGCCAGCAGCCATCCCTTTTAAGGGAGTAGTTCCTGAATCTATATCTTTTGGTTTTGTTATTTTCTATTTTCTTTTGTAGAACATGGAAAGTAGTTCCTAAAATAGGATTCTGGACCACAGAATTATTTATGTATAGACATACTGATGAGCACCCTTTTTGACTTTCTGTTGTGTGACGAATCTAGCGAGGTCGTCACTACTTCTCCAGGGGAAATCCTCCCTTATGTGACCAGGGAAAGGCAGAAGCTACCTGACTCTGACCCTGGAGGTGGCTATCTGTGGGAGGACCCCATGGGTGAGGACAACCCTCGGGGAGGCGAAGTGAACCTGCAGTGTCAGAACAGACCTTTGCCTATGTTCCTCACTCTTCACAGTAGCCACAAATTAACACCCACATATGTGGCCCTCCACTATTACCATGCCACACCAATCTTCTACTCTCTGTTTCAAGGTGTCCTCCATATGCCCCTGCTTGTGCTCTCTACCCCATTCCCCCATCACCGGGCTTGCCTCCACGACCCTTCCCCTCCCCAACCCATGTACCGACTCTCTACCTCCCGCAAACCCATTGTTAGTGTGGAAGCTGCCAGGCATGGCATGACGTGGCAAAGGCTGGGGGTGTCCTATGTGGCACAGTTCTGCCATTGACCGTTGCGTCCAGTACCCTTTTGCCAGCTTCCTCCACACATACAAGTTTCAGTCTAGTACCCATGATGGCACCTTTTTCATTGGTGGTGGAAATGTAGACACCACTTAGAATTTCTTTGTTGTATACCCTGACGTGGGTCCCAGTACTAGATAGATAACATATGTTTGCTGTGAAATAAAAAGTCCTACACTGCGGCTCTGAGGCAGTGTCACCATAACATTTTGCTTTAGTTCTGATGGTTGAAGAGCCCTAATCTGAACACTCACCAGTTGTCAAACGGAAAATTATATTGTGCCTCCTATTGCAATGAATATATGTATATTGGCCTACGCCAAGCTGCTTATAAGCCACTTGCGAAGAAATCCGTGTTGCAAGGTCCTGACCTTAGAATCAATGTAAACCTCCATTTTAGGTCAATCCGCCATTTTAGGTTCTCGCTGCAAAGTCACCTTGTGAGCTAAAATGATGGACAGTGTCATTGCGAATGTAACATGGCCGTCTTGACCTCTGCGTACAACTAATATATACAACTAATATATAACTTGCCTGCATGCCACATGTTGGGTTCGTGAACTGAGACCTTGTCCTTCGTTGACCTGTATGTAAAGGATTACTTGTGCCAATGAATCCACGAGCATATGTTAAGAACAATGCATCCAAATACTGAACTGAGAACACTTGTTTAACTACTTTGTATTAATGTTTGAGAAGAGTTTATGAGAAATCCTAAAATACACTGTTACCGTGTGGACTTGTTGGCGAATGCATTAAAGGCAAACCTTAAGCATATAGATGTGTGAACTCGGCATGAACCCTAGATCAATAATGTATTAGAGGAATATTAACCCGCAGTAGGGTTGGACATCATGTTCTCAAATGGCATAAAAGTGCGACTAATTCTAATGTACAGCCCCACTCGCTAAGCACACCGAACCACGCTGGACTTCGCTGTGTTGTACTGAGGGCTGATAGCTATCTGTTACTTTGTCCTTTGAAACTTTTCAGTATAAAATAAAAGATCTTTATATGTTCCTTTGTAACCCGTGTTCGGTGTATTTCCTTTTGGGGTACTCAGCCTCGATATTTTAACTTTGTTTTCACAGTTGGCACCCCAATAGGGACCCTCAAGATTGATGCCGGATTGTCGGAGGTTGACACGCGCTATCAGACCGGGATAGGACGGTGAAGGGGGTCCCAACTGAACGAGACGCGACACCTCAGCAGCGCTGCATGACCCGATCCCTGGACGATTAGCGTGTGGTCCGAGACGGCATCTTGACGAGATTCCACTTATCGAGGCGGGCAGATTTGCCGAAATCACCAAACACGAGGTAAGATTAGTTAGGTAAGATTCTTTGTAATCCAATCGGACCTCTTTAGGATTGATCATGTGAGTCGTGACCCGATTCTTAAAATCCTGATAATTTGATTTTGGCGTATTGTATCTGCAGACACAATTATTGACCAGGTAACACCAATATTTTGATATGCCTGGGAAATTGTCTACCTGCTTCAGGGCGTTATTCCGCAGCAATAGACAATCTTTGGAATTTAGCCATCCAGCACCACAGGAGGGGTCACCGGCGTGTACTATGTACTGTAAGCATGGCATTGGAAGCATAGTGTTTAATGATATTTGGCACAGACAAACCAGACATGCATCCGAACTTCAGTGGCCAATCAATGGTAGTTTTGAAATCCCTCGTATTGATTATTTAGAGTCGATTCTATTAAAGAAAAAGGCTAGACCTGCAGCATTCAATGTTTTGCAGAATTGGAAAAAAGAAGCGTTCCAGCAACTTAAAAGTAGGGAAAAACATGCGCGCCGTCATAAGACGAATGCCGAAAAAGCTTTGTTGTATGACCAAGATAAACAGTCTCAGTCAGCTAGGAATATGCATAGGGCTTTCTCACTTGCCATTCAGAAAATCTATCCTTCTAAAGATTTCCATGTTTCTGATGAACTTATTGACAAATTGTTAAATGAGCGAAGGCCTGGTGCCACTGTGCCACCTCTGTATGTTCCTCTTCCTGCTGCTGTGCCTCTTCCTGCTGATATTCCTGCTATTCCTGCTCTGCCTGTTGTTCCTGCTCCTCCTAATGTTCCTCTTCCTCCAGTTGTTGTTCCTCCACCTCTTCCTATTGCACCAGTAACAGTACCTCCATTGAATTTGCCTGCTCCCCCTCTTCCAAGTGGTCTTGTAGCGCTTGTAGTCGATCAGGGCGCAGGGTCAAGGGTTGTTACTCGCAATACTGTACCTCCAGAAAATAAACATGAATTGATTGCATGGGCTAAGCATTGTATGGAGAGAGATGATCAAGCTAACGGTTTTTCCACATTTTCTAATATAGATAATTTTCCTGAGAAAAATGTTTTCATTGAATGTTTAGGGATTCATTTACGTGTAATGTGGATCAAATTAAATAATTCAGATCTCCCACAAGGGTTGAGAGATCTGAACACTTAAGCGTTCGTTTTCGTTGAGAGGTTATTTGAGTACAGACAGGAGTTGGAAAGGTTCCAGAATGAGGATGACGATGGGGAAAGTATGTATGTACAGAAACGGTTCCTTCCTTGTCGTAAAATGATATCCAAGGAAGCACAAATTTATACGAAAGATGCGATTAGATGGATTACAGACATGTCGATAACTCCAGTTGAGGTATATGACACATACAGTCAGTATATGCCAGAAATGCAGAGGAAAGTGATACAGGTAATGATAGAGTACCTACAGGATGATTGTGTGAAGAGAAAGATTAGTTGTCCCACATAGTTATTGAGTATATATAAGAGAGCTTTTTCGATTAACACTTCTTCGACTGCTTTAGCACTCGACTTGGCTCTGTTGCTTAGAAAGCGTTCGGAGTCGCCTACTTCTCAGTTGCCTATGAGAGAGGTTCCTGCGACATTTGTCCCGAAGGTTGAGATTGTGGCCGATGCTGCAGCGGGTATAGTTGCTGTGAACGTTCCTGCACATTATGTATCACAGTTTGTTCATGTGCCGTTCTCAAGACAGGAAGTGAGCACTATTAGACAATCTATTCCTGACATTAGGAAAAATCCGACAGGATTCTATAAAGAAATAGAGTCTGTCCTGCAGTCCTCGGGAATTCACCCTGGGAGATATTGATTTGTTATTTCCTGTACTCCTGTACAAGTTAGGACTATAGACGACATACCAGGGTTGGGAGATACATGGGCTAACATAACTAGACTCAATAGAGAAAGGCCAGCTGGTGAAAGACCGCCCCAGGTGATACTAACTTTGCCTGATAGAATCATTGCAAAATTGAAAACCATAAATCCCGAAAAGATAATTATTTGGGACAAGCTTACGGCCTGTGTCCAAGGGAAGTCTGAGGGTGCTACCGAGTTCTTTAATCGGTTCAAACAGGTATTCTCGGATTTCAGTGGACAAGACTTAGGCATAGAGTCTGGGAAAAGATTATTTGTGGACAAATTTGTGCATGGATTGCTGCCTGACATTCAGTCACAAATTATGTCTTCTGAGAGTGCTTGGCAGGCGAAGTCCCAATCAGAAGCACTGCACATGGCTCAGTACTACGAGAATCGTGTCAACAATGAAAAAGATAGAGTTGAGAAGCGAAAAGGTGATTTAAAGACTAAAGTATTATTACAGCAAATTGTTAGAGGCCCCAGGGGGGGTAGTTCACAGATTAGAGGTCAGTATGTTCCACAAGGGAATGTGCCCTTGGGTCCTGTAAACATTAACCATTGTGCCTATTGTCGACAAGAGGGTCATTTGCGTGCACAATGCCCCGTCCTTCGACAAAGGTCGAATAACACCTTCTGAAATATGGGTAGACGATCCAGAGGTCGCCCGGGTGTAGGGGGCCCTGGTAAAGGTCAGTTTGCACAGGATCCTCAGCAACCTTTTTCATAGGATAATCAGGTACCGAGTGTGGATACCAGAAACATATTTGATCATCCTTCTGCTGCATATCTGAAGAGCTTCCTTTTAATGATATTTTGTTTCGTTAGTATTGCCCGAAGCAGGGTTTGGAACCTACACATATTCCCGTTAATCAGAAAGGTCCCTACGTTGAAATGGTAGTGGGAAATAGGAAACATCAGTTTTTGATACATACTGAAGCACAGAAGTGTTCCATTGATCATTCTCGGGTTCCAAACATTCCACTATCAGGGCAAACCAATGTTTCTGTAGGGTTTTCTGGCACACCAGTTGTCTGTCCAGTTTCTTTGCCGGTACCTATTTCTTTGGGTCCCTTTACAGACCACTGTCCTTTTCTGTTGACTTTGAATTGTGGAGAAAATTTACTGGGGTTGAATCTGTTGAAGGAATTAAATGCAGTAATTCATTGTTCTTCTGATGGAGTGCGTTTGACGATTTCACCACAGCAACTTTCTGTCTCACAATTCTTGACTAGACCTCTCCCGCCAGAATTCAGTGATGTACCAGAGAGTTTATGGGCAATTGACGACAATGATGTTGGTGTTTTACAGATTGAGCCTGTTAAAATAGTCTTGAAACATGGAATTGAGCTGCCACGCATTCCACAGTATAAGATTTCAGTTGAGGGCAAGCAAGCTTTGAAATGCATTGTTTCCGATTTTGTGCATCGCGGGGTGATTGAGGAAATTTCAGGAAGTTTGTGCAATAGTCCGATTTTACCCGTGTACAAAAAAGGCGATAATGCAATTCCATTCCGTTTCATAATTGATTTACGTGCCATTAATAAAGTTGTTGCTCCGCAATTTCCAATTGTGCCTGATGTGACAATGATAATAACCATGATTCCAGCTACAGCTACTTACTTTAGTGTTGTAGATCCGAAGAACGCTTTCTTTAGTATTCCTATACACAAGGACAGTAGATACTTGTTCATGTTCACCTTAGGGGGACACTCGTTTACATTTACTCGTGCACCTCCAGGTTACACAGAGAGTCCTAGCATCTACAGTAGGGCTTTGAAAGAACAGCTTGATACCCTTGAATTGCCCTCTACTTGTACATTGCTTCAGTATGTTGATGATTTGCTTTTACCTGCTGACTCTGAGATCACCTGTAAGAAGGGCACTGTGTTGTTGCTTATTCATCTAGCTAAACATGGTCACACAGCTTTGTTTAAAAAGTTTCAATATTGTTGCCAGGAGGTCGCCTATTTAGGCTATCTCCTGTCAAAGGAGGGAAGAAGATTGACACCTGAAAGAATAAAACACATTTCTGGCATGTCTGTCCCAAATACACAGAAGGAAGTTAGAGCCTTGATAGCCATGGCTTCTTACTGTAGGTTGTGGATTCCAAACTTCTCACTAGTGATTAAACCGATGTTGGTTTTGACAAAGAAGGGCATTTCTTCGCCATTGACATGGAACACGGAGCACCAGCAATCATTTGATCTGCTCAAGACTGCATTGTGCTCTGCGCCAGTTTTGGGCACGCCAAATTATGAAAAGGCCTTTGTGTTGTTTGTGCATGAATGTGATGGATGTGCTTTGGCTGTATTAACGCAGGAACATGGAGGGAAGAATAGGCCGTGCGGTCACTTTTCTTCCGCCCTCGATCCTGTAGCATGCGCTTTGCCAAGATGTTTACGAGCTGTCGCTGCTGCTGCTGCGTCTGTAAAACAGAGTGAGGGAATGGTCCTAGGCCATGATCTAACCCTGATGGTGCCTCATTCTGTAGATGTTCTTCTGAACCGAATCCAAACGCAACACCTCACTTCCACACGGTTGACGAGATATGAATTGATCTTGTTTGCTCCTCACATCCAAATTAAGACGTGTTGTGTTCTTAATTCGGCTGAACTCTTACCTTTTCCGCAAAGTACTGCTTGCGGCGATGAAGAGTCACATGACTGTCTGTATACTACCGAACAAGAGACAAAGGGTAGAATTGATCTAAAAGACACTCCTTTGAACAATCCATAAGGAGAGCTATTTTGTGATGGCTCCTGCTTCAAACTTCCAGATGGTACATCCACAGCTGCTTATGCAATTACCACATTGAGCACGGTCGTGGAAACCAAGAGAATCACGCATAACTCTGTGCAGGCCGCAGAGATTATAGCATTGACCCGGTCTTGAGAACTTTCCGAAGGGCTTACAGTAAACATATATACTGATAGTCAGTATGCGTTTGGGGTGGTTCACAACTTTGGGAGACTTTGGTCAGAGAGAGGGTTCTTAACTTTGCATGGCACAAAGATCCAACATAGCTCCCTAATAGTACAACTGCTCTCAGCGCTTGCGTTCCCTACTCAGTTAGCTGTCGTGAAATGTGCAGCACATCGAAAGATTATAGATGATATAGGAAAAGGGAATGCTTTTGCTGATCAGATAGCTAGACAAACTGCCACCGATCTCTTTATGGAGATGTATGTTGCAAGGGAGACTGTAAATGCCTATATAATGGACGAGGGAGTCGGGTCTGTACGGGATATCCAAGCCGATGCCCCGTTAGAAGAATTCAAGAGGTGGGCTGAAGGCTTGGGGATA
Source organism: Ambystoma mexicanum (assembly GCF_040938575.1). Classification (NCBI taxonomy): domain Eukaryota; kingdom Metazoa; phylum Chordata; class Amphibia; order Caudata; family Ambystomatidae; genus Ambystoma; species Ambystoma mexicanum. The sequence continues at coordinate 45,280,836 of NC_090933.1, read as the reverse complement.
CTCGATGATGATGGGTGTTGGGTGGACATAGTTGAAGGGAAATGGCTACTCCCTGACGCTTAGGTGATGATGATGGTCGTTATGGCCCATGGCCCTACGCATAGATGTGCCCAGAAAGTGACGAGAATGTTAGAAAAAGTTTGGGTAAATGACAAAATTTCGATAATTGCCCAGCGCTATGTTCAGGACTGCATGATTTGCCTACAACACAATGTGGGAAAGGGGACATCAACTCCAAGGGGAAGTTTTGGGCCACCTTCTGTCCCCTTCGAAGTTATTCACTTCGATTTTATTGAAATGGAACGGTGCAACAATATGAAGTATGTATTAGTTGTCATCTCTGCTTTTAGTTAATGGGTCGAGGCTTTCCCTGTCAAAGATGCTACAGCCATGACTACTGCGAAAACCATGTTAAAGGAATATTTTCCTCGGTTCGGGCTACAAAGAGTCATATGGTCGGACAATGGTCCACATTTTGTCGCTGCTGTAATTCTGCAGATATGTGCGGCATTACAGATCGACAAACGATTCCATTCGGCCAGACACGCTCCGAGCGCCGGACTAGTAGAAAGACACAATGGTATCATCAAGAATAAGCTTGTTTAAAACGTGTGCCGGCACTAAATTAAAATGGCCGGACGCCTTACCGATCGTGTTATTAGCCATGCGTACAACCCCTCAAACTAAGACTGGGCTCTCTCCATTTGAGGTGGTAATGGGGAGACCTGCCAATATCTGGAATCTTCCTAAATGTAGATCCTTGAAAAATGTTGAAAATGTACTTCCTTCAGATTATTGCAGCCAGTTGACTAAAAACCTGTATTTGATTTATCACCAGGTGCGAGAGGCTTTACCTGTGCGATATGAGGGCCCGAGCCACCGCATACGGCCTGGGGACTGGGTGCTCATCAAGGCATTTGAGAGTTCTTCCTGCCTTGCACCTCGTTGGCGGGGCCCATTCCAGGTCCTGCTGGTCACACAGACGGCGGTGCGTGTTGCAGGCAGAAAGAACTGGATCCACGCGACGCATCTCAAGAGACTTCCTCACCCAGCGCCACACGATACAGAATAAACAGAACCCCTCGCTAACGCTGCAACCAACGATCCTGAAGCAGTAAATAGCGTTGAGAGTTCATCTGAGAATCTCTCTGAGCCCGTGAGGCTTGGGAAACACGTCATTCTGTCTCCACACTCTCCAAAGGTTTCGCTTCCGGAAACTGTCGTTTCAAATTCGGTATCTTCACTTGCTCTTGATACGTTGCTTCCAACGGGAAGTGACGACACATTGTTTCCGGATCAATCAGTACCGGGAAAAGTAAGGTACAATCTGCGTCCAAGAAAATAGATTTACGGCACGGTTTTGCTGTGCATCTGATAGACTTACGGCACGGTTTTGCTGTGCATTCGGAGAAGAAAAAGAATCATTGAGTGCTTGCTTTTTACCCAAATATTTGTTGGAGGAAAAAAAAGGGGGATTCCGTTGGCTAGGGTTGTGGAAGGACTAAGAAGTCACTGGGCCGGGAGGTCGCTAGCAACGAACATTGGGGGTTTCCTTTTGAAGACTACAATGCCTGCCACCGCTACCGCTCATATGGGACTTGTAAATGATTTTGTGACCAGCCAGGATAATGGACAAAGCACTTGGGCCCCAAAAACGTATTGCTGTGTTTTTATAATAATATTTGGTTTTATAATAGTCACTGTTTTAGGCCTATGGTACCTCGAGGAAACTCATCCTTTAAAGTCCTTGTTACCGACTGAAAATGTACCCACTGTTTACTCCCTTCAACATTTGCATACTCTGTCCCCTAGGGACTCCCAGCATAGACAAAGGTATCATAACAATACTCTATTACTTATCATGAATGCTACGCATGCCATTTTCAATAGGTCTAACTGTTGGGTCTGTTCACATTTACCGCAACATGGCGATTAGGGGCTAGGTTGGTATATTCATCCTTTACCTTTGACAACTGCTTGTTATGCTTCTCTTAGAGCACTGATCTTTGGCCGATGGAACGATAGCATCTCAGGGAACTTTGATGGTACTAATTTGAATGAATTTGAGAAACGTGTTCTGACTCCCCTGGGATGCTCGCTTTTCGCAAATAGGAGTAAGCTCAATGTTGCTTCTATTAGGCCTTTTGATAGACTGTCCCGTCCCTTTCAATCTCTGATTTCCTTCAAGATGGCTCCGATAGGCAATAAGGATGCCATGCCTCCTTCTTACACTGTTAACCATAACCCCGATTCAGTTTCTTTCTGCATACAGAGGAACGGTACTCAGTCAATGGGAGATTTTAAAGGTTGTGCCAATGTTGCAAATTTGACTGGGGAAAACAGACCTTTGTATGTAGGCAAACCTGTCTACTTTGTTTGCGGTAATGTAGCATTTCCATGGTTGCCCAGGGATTGGCAGGGAACCTGTTATTTAGGGATCCTGTTTCCTGGGGTGTTCATAGCTAGTACAGTAGAGGTTTCAAAGGCTCGTCCACGGCAGGACGAGAATGGTGACACTCCAGCACAGGTCTTGGGAGATGTAGCAAAATCATTTGTGCCATTTTGGGGGCAGATAGCGAATTCCGAAGATATCAGAAGACTAGCGAGAGTACTGGAGAGAACCATCAACCGGACCACGGACATACTCTATGATATGACATTAGAAAAGACAATAATAAGACTAGTAGCGCTCCAGAACCGGATGGCATTAGATGTCATTCTGGCTGAACGTGGTGGAGGGTGTAAATTAGTGGGGTCCACTTGCTGTGTTTTCGTGCCAGATTCCTCCCCAACTATCTTTAAACAATACAGAATCTCCATGTCCTTAGTTCAGAAGTTCATGTTCCCGAGGGAAACTAGGGTTTTAGTGCTTGGTTCTGGGACTTCTTGCGATCTTGGGGTTGGAAGGTACTTTCGGTTTTACTGATCATTTTGGGAATTCTGTTGTTCCTTTGTTGTTGTATCCAGTGTTTACCTATTATATGTTCGATGCTAGGGGGATATTGCGAACAAGCGATAGGTACAATAGGACATAAAGTGTATGCCCCAGATAAAACCTCCAAGGAATACATGAAATTTTAGCGAATGATCTGATGGCAATAGATATTTCTGACAGCGATTCAGGGTGCATAGATGATGAAGCATGGAGTTGTTTGCAAGGAGATTTGAAGTAGTTTAGCACTTGGCATGGGCCAAAAGGAGGGTTTGTCAAACGGAAATTATATCGTGCCTCCTATTGCAATGAATATATGTATATTGGCCTACGCCAAGCTGCTTATATGCCACTTGCGAAGAAATCTGTGTTGCAAGTTCCTGACCTTGGAATCGATCAAAACCGCCATTTTAGGTCAATACGCCATTTTAGGTTCTCACTGCAAAGTCACCCTGTGAGCTAAAATGGTGGACAGTGTCATTGCGAATGTAACATGGCGGTCTTGACCTCTGCGTACAACTAATATGTAACTTGCCTGCAGGCCACATGTTGGGGTCGTGAACTGAGACCTTGTCCTTCGTTGACCTGTAAGTAAAGGATTACTTGTGCCAATGAAACTAATCCGCGAGCATATGTTAAGAACAATGTATCCAAATACTGAACTGAGAACACTTGTTTAACTACCTTGTATTAATGTTTGAGAAGACTTTATGAGAAATCCTAAAATACACTGTTTCCGTGTGGACTTGTTGGCGAATGCATTAAAGGCAAACCTTAAGCATATAGATGTGTGAACTCGGCATGAACCCTAGATCAGTAATGTATTAGAGGAATATTAACCCGCAGTAGGATTGGACATCACGTTCGCAAATGGTATAAAAGTGTGACTAATTCTAATGTACAGCCCCACTCGCTGAGCACACCGAACCACGCTGGAGTTCGCTGTGTTGTATTGAGGGCCGATAGCTATCTGTTACTTTGTCCTTTGAAACTGTTCAGTATAAAATAAAAGATCTTTGTATGTTCCTTTGTAATCCGTGTTCGGTGTATTTCCTTTTGGGGTACTCAGCCTCGATATTTTAACTTTTTTTCACACAGTGACACAAATACCTTTGTGCCCCCAAGGGACCTATCACAAGGTCAGTACGCTAACCTTGTCAAGAGAAGATGTGAACCGCTGTCATCCTGGGGTCGGGCGGGCTACCACCGAGGTATCTGGAGCTCTGTCTACACCAGAAATGGACGGTGGCAGTTGGAGGGGCCCACATACTCTCTCCTCCCCATCTGCCAGTCTGTTTATATGCAGTACCAAATTTCATCACCCCATGCCTATGACTAAAAAGGTGGACAAGTTTCTCTTTTCTTTTACAGAGAAACAACACATCCAGGAAAGAACACCTAGGATACAGAGAACAAGCAGTGCTCCACTCAAAGACTTCTGAACACTCCGGCGGAGCGAGAGAGCTAACAAGAAGAGAGACAGAGACTCGGATTCCCCATCAGAAAGCCTACGCAAGCGGTATGCAAACAGCACCACATTAGGTGAAATAACAGAGGCAGAAACCACAGTAACTACATTCCAGTCACCGAAGCTGCACACCACACGCCAGCCTCAGCCCGCCCAATGAGGAGGCCAGGGCTGATCCCCTAGACCACCAGGGACATGTAATAAAAAACAACAACCAAAGAGTGGCCTAATATTAGGGGCTGCTAAGCCAGACCCGCAAACATGAACTGGGACACTGAACAAATGACATTGGTGGTCCACAGTGACCCTTCACTGAGAAAGGGGTGGGGTTTAAAGTAATGTATGTAAACATTGTTGTATGTATCCCCACGCTGGCAGAGAAGATATGGCTAGATTGGGCACGGACAGAAGGCCAGACGATAGGGAGGGGGTTATAAAAGACCACAGGAAAAAGGAAGTTGTGGATTTTTTGGGTGAGGTCAGAAGAGCAGGAGAAGGCAGATCAAGAGACCAGCAGGAGGAAGGATGGTGGAATGGACTGTGGGGGTGTTCTTTGGAGCAGGTGAGGCATTGGTTAGTGGATGCAAGTGCTGCTGTGTTGTGAGTGTGTGTTAAAGAGTGGCAAGTGTGGTTAGCAGAGGGAGTTTAGGGAGTGAAAGGGAAGTGCTTGTGTGAATGAAAGAAGGGTGTTAGAGTAGAGGATTGGTGGAGCAATATTAGTGTGGAGTAAGTGGAAGAGGGAGCAGTAGGGAAGTAAGGGCCGAGGTGAGGCCTAAAGGGAGAGAAAGACATCAAAGGGAAAGACAAAGACATTGGGCCTCATTACGACTCAGGCGGTAAGGGGTTTACGGCGGCGTAAACAGCGCCGACCCTTACCGCCTGATTCCGAGGTCCCTTAGCGCCATGGAGGTTTTAACACCTGCTTTTAGCAGGTGTTAAAATCCATGACGCTAAGGGACCTTGATGTTAATTACGCCACCGTAATTTACGGTGGCGTAATTAACGCCTTCCCCACTCCCATTATGCCCTATGGGGCAAAAATGGGGAAGGGTAAATGGGGATTGGGGACTTACTGCCCCGCCAACCTCGGAATGGGGCGGTAAGTCCGCCAACCACCATGGCGTAAACGTAGTTTACGCCATGGTGGTAAAGGTACGACCCAGGCGGTAACTTACCGCCTGGGTCGTAATGAGGCCCATAGAGAGTACAACTAGAGGAAAGAGGTGGAGTTGTAGGTAGGGGAGTGTAAGAGGACAAAGTCAGGAAGTGAGAGCACGAGGAGTAGGTGGGCGTGATAGAAAGGAGACTTCATTGAGAAGATTGTCTGAAAGGCACAATTAAATATCACATATTAGATCACTAACCACTGGATAGTGTAGGGCAGTCTAGGAAGTGCTTGAGGCAGTTTGGCAAATACAGCATTCTGTCTTTAAGCTTTTGTGATGAATTGTATTCTGCTCAGCAGGAGTACAAGGATGAGTAGTGGTAAAATGGCCTACTCAGTCCTCACATTTCTACAAACCAAAAGACAACGAAATAACAAAGGTTAAACAGAGATGGATAAGAGACATACCTCCATCGCCTTTTATGGTAACGTGGGCCAAGAGAAGGCTACACTCTTAAAGGAATGGTTCGGTCAAACATTTTTATTGCACCTACGGGTCGGCCATGTGTTTTTAAGCCTAAGTCGCTCGATTTTAGAAAAATTTCCTATGGACCTTACCCGAGTTTTCGTCCATTAAACGCACGCGAAAACAGGCACCAGGGAGCTGCCATTTTGTGATAATCCTATCATTTCCCCCATCGCCCTGGCTGACCTGCTTTTGCGGCACTAAATCATATCCCCCGCCCCTGAGCCTGTCATCAGCAGACGCGTACCGCCCATTTCACAACGCCAAAGTGCGTCTCGTGTCAACATTCGCTGCGCTTCAGCTAATGACGTGTCGCCATGGAAATGGCAGGACGCCTCTTTCCTCAATAAGTATAAACAGACCGTTTCACAACACACAGCAGCAGATTTTCGATTCCATTCCTCTCTCTGTGTTACTTTGAGTATTCTGTGACTCGTTTCTGTGCTCTGGTCAGCTACCTTCGTTGCTTGTAGCCTGTGTGGACAGATACCAGTACCACCACTATAAATTATTTTAGTTTGTGCAACACACAATGGATACAATAATGCCCTACATGTACGAGCCCGAGTATACCGAGGAGGAACTACTGGAAAGGGAAACACGTGAAAATGATGGGGCTTCGGACAGCAGTTGGCAGGACGAATCAACGGATGAAGACACTGGACCTAGTCGCATGGACTGTGTTTCCATCTGGTGCACATGCAATGGGTGCAAACTAATGCTGACCGAGGAGGAGAACTGCTGCTGCTGTGAAAACTCGGGATGCGTGGCCTACATTTCAGAAGGCGAGCCACAACCGCAATGCATCACCGAGCTGCCAGACTTCAGGGCAGCCTGCCTCACACGGTCCGTGTTGAGGATAATGATGGTGCTTATGCACGAACTTCGCGCAACTGTTCGTCCTCATAATCCGAGTAACGAGTAAGTATACTCTGCTTGTCATGCCACTCCTATTTCATGGTCTTCTACTATATCCAAAATTACGTATACATATCATTGTAACGCATGAAAGTCGTTCAAAAGTGTGCAGTGTCTAGATAGCATTTGTCCAAGCAGAATGCCATTAGTTACAAGAATTGTCATTGACAACAAATGTTTATTAAACTTATCTTGGTCATTTAAAAACAGTTTGTTTCATTCCTTTTCACAGGTGGTACAGGCTGGTGGCCTATCGTTCCTTTACATGGTGGCTTCACGGGAGGTTTGGGCACCGCGTTCGAAGAGTGATACCCGCCTGTGCAGTTCGTGCCATAAGAGAAACGTTCCCGAGTGACAGCGGTCAGTACAGGGGATTTTCTCTTGCTGTGCTGCAACCTGAACTGTACAATGTGTAAAGTTTTGTATTTTTGTGTCATCAAAATAAGCTACAAAATAAAACACCACATATATTTTAACAACGGTTGTTTCGATTTTTTAAATCAATCAAGTGTGTCTCCATTCATGGATGGACGTCAGACACCTGTGCGCGGAATGGGTGAAGTTCAGGTCGCTGTGAAGCGTGATGAACACTATCTAAACTAACATAACATATTATCAATAATGCATGCACTAAATAACACTTGTTCAAAGTCTTTCAATCGGTTATATCGCTATAAACGTCACACATATATCAATACTATCAATTAACATTGGATTATACAGGCCTTAGGTCAAGGGTCTTGACCACTATAATACACTGTTTGAAGTGTGGGTCTGTGCTCACAAGAATCTCCGATATGTGGCATTTGTTATTGATAGGCAATGATATACTGCAATAGGGGTCTAATGCTAGGTGGCCATCATGGCGTGGTCAGTGGTCTGGCACATGAAGAGAATACCTTGCAGGGACACAGGGTCAGAATGGCAGTAACTTTCCACTGGCGCGGGTGCGTGGGCAAGGACACGTTTGTGGAGATGAACGAGCCATGTGCTTGGTTCAGGCCGGTTCACATGCAGGACCGTGATCTCAGAGAGTTATGTGTTACATTTATTAGCTGTTGCAAATACCTCTGGAGTTTTCCAGTCAGAGTGGGAACGAAACTGTGGGCCATGTGCTCTGCGCGCTGTACTATCGCAGTGAGGCCTGGTCACCAAAATGGAGTGGAAAAGGGGTACAAAAATGGATGCCCCGTGTCCTGCTCAGTGTTCCCATCTACGCGAATGTCATGCAAAGTTAACATCACATAAGGGCAAAGGACGGGCGCAAACGGCCAAGGTGCCAAACAGCATGTAGACTTCAAAAGGTATCCCACGCCCAGGGGCCATCACTCACATGGCCTCCTCAGACCCCGTGTCTCCAGGCAGGCCTACCCTGAGGCAGGCCGCCCCCCCGCAATCCACATAAGTGTGTCTCCATTCAGCAGTCTTCCTGTGCCTTATCTGCACGCCCCAGGCCCATCCATCCCACCCCCTCTATCAAAGGCGGTCCGCACCCGGGGATGAGCGCTGGCATTGGGGGTTGTGACGGGCGCAAATGGCCAAGGTGCCAAACAGCATGTACACTTCAAAAGGTATCCCACGCCCAGGGGCCATCGCTCACATGGCCTCCTCAGACCCTGTGTCTCCAGGCAGGCCTCCCCTGAGGCCTGCCGCCCCCCTGCAATAAACATAATACCATGACATACACACGTCATTCATTCACAAACACACCCCTGTTTCTAATACTTTATAAACCACTTGATATGTCTCATGAGAACATCTTTGTGCTTTGCAAGTCAACTCCTGAACCTTCTACCTGAGAAGCACTGAGATCTATGCTAATCTGCTCGTCGCCATGCTATCTGTGACCGCTTCGAGCAAACTCGTCAGTGTGCTTCCTGTGGCCATCTACCTGTTCTCCTGCAACATACTGCTCGGCCTGCTGAATCCAACTGTTTGTTGGTCAAGGTAAGGCCATGTATCCTAGTCATATTTCGGTCATTTTTACATTTCAATCTATTTGCTATTACAGTACCCAATAGAGCTATGGTCATTGGTCTCATTGCTATTGACTTGAGTTTCAATTATTATGCTATCAATAGATCTATTTATTTTCATCTGTGTCAATTGTCATCGAATTGCATCCTTCGGGGGTCCAGTCTATAATTTAGTATTTTATTTTAGTATTTTATTTATTTCTATAGCGCACCAGGCCCAGGGGCATCCGGGCGCTTAACTTAGTTACAACAAGATGAAAGCATGACAAGGCAATGTGACAGAGTATTACAAGATTATTACAGGAAGATTTACAAAATTTACAACATATACATTCAAATGAATATCGATAAGGCAGTGATTTACAGGATAGTTAATAAGGGATGCCGAGTAGGTCAAAGTGCAAGTAGGGCAGTAAGCTGATGTTAGCAGTCTTGGGCGGATAGCCATGCTTTGGTAAGGTATTTGAATTTCAGGAAGGAAGGTTCTGCTCTAAGGTCATTGGGGAGTGAGTTCCAAAGTTTGGCTGCCAGGATGGGGAAGCTGGTTCCACCAGATCTTAGGAGATTAAAGCGCGGGATGACAAGGCAGTTGGCTTGGGCCGCTCTGCGAGGTCTGGTGGAATTGTGGAAAGAGAATCTGTTTGCCAGGTAGCGAGGGGCTTGGTTGTGGAGGCATTTGTGTGTGAGAGCCAAGGACTTCAAGGAGATGCGCTGTGGGATAGAGAGCCAGTGCAGGTTGCGCCTGGTGTCAGATATATGCTGGCGCCTAGGAATGTTAAGGGCCGCTCTGATCGCATTGTTTTGGACAATTTGTAGCTTATTTAAGTTGCGGAGATTAGTACCAAGATAGAGGGCATTACAGTAGTCAACCTTGGATAGAACAAGGGTCCTGGCCAAGGTTACGCAGTTGGCAGTGGTTAGGAACGGGCGACAGGCGGTGATGAGCTTGCAAGTAAGCGCTGCTGCAGATGAGACTGCGTTGGATTGTCTAGTCAAGGATAGGGTTGAGTCGATGTAAATCCCAAGGGTTTTCGTGTCCTTAGCAATCGGGATGGTATTCCCATCGATGGTGAAAGACTTGAAGGCAGGTAAGCATGGTTCCTTTTCGTGCAAGACAAAACAGAAATTTCTGTAATTATGCAAATACTAAGCCGCACATGATGAACTGGTATAGTTCCGGCTACCAAAACAAACCTTGCATTGAGCATGGTATGGTTCATTTACTTTTTAATGACATTTTAATTCATCAAGGTTTTATAATAATCTTGATATTTTCTTTTCAGAATTTTCAATAATGCCTGCCTGTTCGATTAGCGGTTGCCCTTCGAAGACCCATGCTAAATCTGAAGGCACTACAATGCATGTATTCCCGAAAACTGTTGATCGAATAAGAGAATGGGTCAGACATTGCGGATATCCACTGGATGAGCTGGAAAGTAGAGTCCAACAAGTCTTTGAGGACAAGAGGGGTGATCGATACCGCATCTGCAGCCGGCACTTTCCCTCGAACATGTACACCACATCTTGGGTAACAAAGAAGAACAAACGGCGATCGACACGTAAATTGCTCGCAAACGCTATTCCCACTCTATTCATCCACAATCCGCCACTGGAGAGTCAAGTATCCGTTTTTAGCTTTAGGCCTTGCGGTAGTGTGTAAGTAGCCGAATGGATTCATTGATATTTTAGGTGTTGTTTCCAATTTGTAATACTTTCGACATTGATATGAGTGTATAGCTTTTTGAATAATGACATTTATCAATATATTATTTTTAGATTTCATAACCCACAAACAAAATCTATATATGGGCACAGGGAACTGTGCTATATTGCGCATTACTCAAGTATTCTGTCTCCTTACATGGCAATTTTAAATATTGGCAGTTCATTATCAAACAATAATTTACCTTTACAACTTCTTGACTATCCCTTGAATCTGAAGCAAGAATATTCTACTTCCGTCACATGCTCGCAGTTATCAACCACTTCTAGCGCGTATCAGGTAATCATACTTGGCTATTCCGCTACGGACTTGTTTTATGCATGTCAAGTAATAGTTTGTATGTATTGTGTGATTATTTTACCAATTGTTTGGTTAGTGCTTTCCAATTGATATACACCTTAGTTGTCGTCCCCTGGTGTTTGTTTTCAGTTATAATTAGTGTTATCCATACTAATGCAAGTACTGTCTTTCAGGGAGATGCTGAAGCGTCCACCACATTGACAACAGCCCTAGATGTTCTTCAGCAGCCCGAGGTATGGATACTGACAGCTCAACTGACCGTGATCCTCAGGACTGGAACACTTGTCGTTTGATTGTTCTACACCATGTTTCATTTGTGGTTAGCCGTTGATATGTACCTGTGCGGTCGACCCCAAGCGTGTGTTGTGTTTTCAATATTGTAATCCTTACTAATGCAAATACTATGTTTCAGGCAGTTGTTGAATCATCAACCCACGCACTTGATGCGGAGCCTGACATTCAAGTAATTCCGGTGGAAGCGGGACCATGCGGATACGAATCGGCGCAACAGCTTTCGGAAGTGCGCACTTATATCTAGGACAACAGCCCTAGATATTGTTCAGCAGCATGAGGTATGGATACTGACAGCTCCATCGAGCGTGATCATATAACGTGATTCCATTTGCTATACTTTCTTCCCTATTAACGCAAGTACTGTGTTTCAGGGAGATGATGGAGCTTCCACTACAATCACAAGATCCCATTTAGATGATGCAGATGTAAAGAAATCGGAGAAATAAGTCGATTAAATCTAATCATTTTTAAATATTCCTTGATTCTTTTAGACAAAGCAACATTTGTGGTTATCTCTTTATATGTACCTGTGCCGTCGACCCCAAGTGTGTGTTATGTTTACGATATTGAAAACCATACTAACGCAAGTACTGTGTTTCAGGGAGTTGCTGATGCCTCCTCTTCAATACAATCATTTGTGGCAGTCCATGTAGAGCCAGAGGTATGGATACTGACATCTCCATCGAGCTAGGTCATCAGAGCTTGAATACTTGTCGTTTGATTGTTCCACACAATGTTTAAATCGTGTTTGGCTATTGAGATGTACATGTGTGTTTGTCCTCACGTGCGTTTACGCATACAATATTTTGATACACAGTAATGAAAATACTATGTTTCAGGGAGTCGATGGAGCCTCATTCCGTGCTGTCTATGCGGATACAGAAAATATAGTCGTTGCAGAGCAAGAGGCAGGGGAGACATGCGGATACGTATCGGAGCAACAGCGTGCAGATGTTGAAGGTCGAGTCAAAAAAGTTGTAAAGAAAAGAAACCACAATAAGGTTAGTTACAAACAGTTCATAACTTTAGAATTTTTTTGTGCTGGGGACTATTTTATGTTTTTTTTCCAGTCAATTCTACTATACATTATCTTGTGTTTAAACTGAACATCCCTTTTCCAATCTGTCCCCTAGTTACCCGTGGGTCTACGAACTATACATACACAGGGCCTCATTACGACTCAGGCGGTAAGGGTTTTACGGCGGCGTAAACAGCGCCGACCCTTACCGCCTGAGTACGAGGTCCCTAAGCGCCATGGCGGACTTAACACCTGCTTTTAGCAGGTGTTAAAATCCATGGCGCTAAGGGACCATGGAGTTAATTACGCCACCGTAATTTACGGTGGCGTAATTAACGCCTTCCCCACTCCCATTATGCCCTATGGGGCAAAAATGGGAATGGGGAAGGGTAAATGGGGATTGGGGACTTACCGCCCCGCCAAGGTCGGAATGGGGCGGTAAGTCCGCCAACCACCATGGCGTAAACTTAGTTTACGCCATGGTGGTAAAGTCACGGCCCAGGCGGTAACTTACCGCCTGGGTCGTAATGAGGCCCACAGACAGTAAAGCGAATGAGAGATGTTGCTTGCCAGACCATTTACACTATGGAGAAACTATTAATTCAGACGCGGCATGTTGAGACTCGGGATGCTCATGTCCAATGGCCAGAACATGAAAAGAATGTGTCCGGAGAATCCAGCAAAGTTTTATTGGACCATTGCTACAGTACGACTGCACCGCCGCAACAACATGATACTGAAAGTATTGAAGATAGCTCTGAAGTAGTCGCAGATCAATTCAAACAATCTACACCCGCCAAAAAATTGCCACCAAAAAAGCTGTCGACATTGTTGTGTTCTCCTATCAATGTTGAGGTAGCAGATGTTGAAATGACAGAGAATGAACCAGCAGCAGCATTCACCGACGCATCAGAACTTGATAGCCACGATATTTCTTTCAAATGTGGTGATATGTCCTCAACGTCACAGGCCGAAACAACTTTGACGCAGGATGACAGTCTAATGAAAGAGGGCAAATACATAGTATTCGACAGTTGTTTGATGGATATTATAAGTATGCTGAAATGTGGGCATTCCGTCAGAGGGAAAGTATGTGGGAAGCCATTGATTCATGTGAATCGTCAAAAACAAGGCAGTAACGTCACAATACATGCCGCCTGTAGATTACGTTCTCATGATCTGCACAACCGATGCTGGGGAAACTGCCAGCAGGCAATCTACTGTGTGCAGCTGCATCACTTTTTAGTGGCTCCAGTTTTAGAAAGTAGTTTTAGAGTCTTTCTTTCAGTTTGTGGGACTCCATTTCATTTAAATAACGCAGTACTACAAATACCAACATGATTATCTGTTTCCGGCCATTAGTGATGCTTGGAAAATTGAACAATTGTCTCTAGCAAGTACATTCGAAGGCAAACTATTTAGGCTAGCTGCCGATGGACAGTGCGACAGCCCTGGATTTTCTGCCAAGTACTGCACCTACCACTTTCAGGACATGGATAGTAAGAAAATTGTGAGTTTGGTGGTCGTGCAGGTAACACAATGTACATCCTCAGTGGCCATGTAGAAACTAGGATTTATAAAATCAGTGGAATATCTACAATCGAGGGGAATGCACACCGACCTCATAGCCACGGACAGACACGTTTCAATTGCCAAGACAATGAGAGAGCAGTTCCCACATATTAAACATCAATTTGACGTATGGCATCTTGCTAAATCAATCAAAAAGAAAATCTCGGCTGCAGGGAAAAAAAAAGGTTTGGAAAGTATTTCAGAGTGGTCCCAGTCTATCAGCAACCATCTTTGGTGGAGCTCCAAAACTTGTGAAGGGTCAGTGGAAATACTACTTGAAAAATGTCGGTCACTGATGCACCACTGTACCAACGTGCACCGCTGGTCGGAAAACCTACATTTCCACCAATGTGAACATGGCCCTTTATCCCCAGTGGAGGCACGGAAGAAGAAGTGGTTGAATCCATCTTCACCGACACACAAAGCCATTGAGAAGATTGTTTTCGATAAAACTCTATCAAGAGATTTGAGGGGACTGACAGAATTCTGTCACAGAGGAGGTTTGGAGGTGTTCCACAATATGTGCCTAAAGTACAGGTCAAAGCGCTTGCATTTCAGCATACAGGGCATGAGACATAGGACTCTACTTGCCGTCTTGGCCCATAACGAGAATCTCGCCCGTGAACAATCTAGGATTAAGGGTAATGTAAGGATGCCTCACTACACTAAGGCCTTTTCAAAAAGAAGTAAGCAATGGGTGATCAAACCAGTCTATGAGGAAATGGAGTTCGACTTTGTCAAAAGCCTTATTGTTGCTGTATTAGAGAAGCACAGATATGGAATTTTGAACGTTTCTGTGCAGAGCACTGATCCATTGCCACCCAACATTGCCACTATGCCATGTCAACCCAAAGGAGAGCTGGTTGTGAAGTACAAATCCCGGTTTAAATAATTGTAATACGATTGTCTTTTTGTAAATACATTTTTTTGTACAGTGTGCATACAAAGTACGCTAACCCTTACCCCTACCTTCACCATCCTGGGTGCCGAACTACCTGGGTGTCATCTTTGAATTCTCTCTCTATTCACCTCATATTGCTGATCTTGTCTATATGTGTATGTATATATTTTTGTTTGATGTAACTAATTTTCACAATCTCTTATAAATGCTGGGCACTGTTAACCGAGGGGAGGCTTGCTCATTGCAAATAATAAAACAAACAAACAATAAATCTCACTTTCACCTCAACTCCTCGGGTACTTTATACTTTCCCTGACCTTCCCCAAAAAATTCAAAGTCTCAGTAGTTATGGTTCTTTGGGGCTTCAAAGCTCGCAGACAACGAGGACAAAATTGGGGCCTTAGAACGCGCCAAGCGAGCCGTTGCGGATGGGAGAGAAGCCAGTTCGCATTTGCACATTGAGGCGCACTACATAGATGGATTCGAAACTTCAAGTTCTCACAGATGGCTTTACTACGGGATGTTGCAAAGAAAGAATGTATGCTCATTTCTAGTGAAGGTCAGCGGCTTTGATTTTCAGCTCGCGCCCTGAAGAGGCCCACAACTCGCACTGGCAGTATAAGGTTCTATTGTTTTTTTACCTTGAGAGACAGGGACCATGCAGAAAGAACTTCATTTGAAGGAGGGTGTTGCGGGGTGCAATAACGTTTGAGACGATAAGGCAGAAAATTCTTAAACTAGACAGAGTTTCATGTTAGTTCAGTATACGAAAAATCGTTGTCAAGAGCACAGTGGGATTTACAGACTGCATTACGCAGAGACACAATGGAAATTGCAAATATAATGTAAGTAATTCTTTAGACACTTTTATACCGGAATGAAGAATTAATGAATGGATGCATGAATAAATGAATGAATGAAGAGCTTTGAAAAGGTTTGTGGGATCGTCCTTGTAGCGGGCACATGGGAATGCAGGTCCACATTCCACACGCATGTAGACAAAAAGTTGTTTCTCATTGTGTACTAACCTCGATTTATTTCGTTAGTTTTCGCATTGATTTTAGAGCCGAACATACTCCATTGCACTATCCTTGAAAGCAAAATGTTTCAGCTCGGCCGTAATAAATAAAATGAATAATATTAATAAAGATCGGCTGGCGAGACTAATTAGAAATTTTATGTTTTCAAAATAGGTACATCCTTCCCTTTTGCCCCTGTCACCAGTTTCAGACACCGGCAGATGGATTTTTTAACCGCCAGCTGCAGCTTAATATAAACAACTGCGCCATTCTGATGATCTTCTGGGACGATTGCCAAGGGCCCATATGCCCTTACGCGGTACTAGCGGCTACAAGCAACATATCAACCTTTACGCTGGCCTAGTGCATACTTGATGGAACAGCCTTGTGGTTCAACGTGCGACACAAGTGCTTCTTTGAACGAAAACCAACACCCTGTGTACCACAAAGGAACAGCGCGTGACTCACGATAAAATTTTACGGATTTGCGGATAGAGATAAAAGAAAATAAATGACTTTCAGAGTTCATATGGCAATTGCAGAATATTCTATAAACATTTAATGTCAAATAAATGTACTTTACTAAATTTACCGTGTTGCTGTTTGATTTTAAAGTACAGTTTCATATTCCGAATTGTGGCGCGCTGTGTTGTGAGCTGATCTGTGTTGGTTTCCGGGTTCTGTGTGAAGTCGCGTAGAAGACGACTGGGCACGTTTGCCTACGCAGCACAGTAACGTCACGGAGAGAGGCGGGGAATATGAATGTTTTGATAATGTCAGGCTCAGTGGCGGGGGATATGATTTAGTGCCGCAAAAGCAGGTCAGCCAGGGCGATGGGGGAAATGATAAGATTATCACAAAATGGCAGCTCCCTGGTGCCTGTTTTCGCGTGCGTTTAATGGACGAAAACTCAGGTAAGGTCCATAGGAAATTTTTCTAAAATCGAGCGACTTAGGCTTAAAAACACATGGCCAACCCGTAGGGGCAATAAACATTTTTGACTGAACCATTCCTTTAAGAGGGGTGTGAAGGTGAACCAGTAGTGACCCAAACAACACAGTATCACTGTCCAAAATAAAGGAAATGTCCAATCTAGGTTGTATAAAAGAAAATGTACACTTTAATCAAACCCACCATCTCTTTATAGAAAGAATAGACAATACTGTTATGTTATGCTATTGGAATTTATTAAGCACTCAGTCACCCGAAGGTATCATAGCGCTGAAGGAGAGAGAAAAAGAAAGATCAACTGCAATAGAAGTTATTGGGACAAAAATGTTTTTAGCATTTTCCTAAAAGCCAGATGATTTGAAAATGGTTTCAAAGTAGGTGGAAGACTGTTCCATAGCCATGCTAAGGCAACTGAAAAGTTTGGCCTCCAATGCGGGAACAACGAAATAGGGGAACAACAAGTAGACCTGCAGTGGCAGAGCTTAATAGCTATGTT
Source organism: Ambystoma mexicanum (assembly GCF_040938575.1). Lineage (NCBI taxonomy): Eukaryota > Metazoa > Chordata > Amphibia > Caudata > Ambystomatidae > Ambystoma > Ambystoma mexicanum. The sequence goes on along the minus strand of NC_090933.1, from coordinate 45,263,637 downwards.
GGAAGATGGCGAGTAAACTTGTTGCGAAGATACTCAGCCCCATGATCATGCAAGACACAGTGTACCAAGCAGAGGGACTTGAAAATGATGTGTTGAGCAACTGGCAACCAATGTAGGGAGCACAGCACCGCTGAAATGTGTGCTCCATAAGGAGAGCCAGAAGCCACCTGAGCAGCTATGTTCTGAAGTTGCTGTAGCCGCTGGACTAGGGCCTTAGGCTGGGCCAGATGTAATGAGTTACAATAGTCTAAATGACTAAGCACCAAGGCTGCAACAACAGTGGGGCGTAGATGTACAGGAATTAGCGGGAGCATCTTCCTGAGTATTTTAAGGTGGAAATGGCCAGCAGACTGCTGCCACTTGTGCCTCCATAGAAAGTGAAGCAGAGACGATCACACCCAAGTTGTTCACCTTAACCGCCGGGAACTGGGAGAGGACCAAGAGAGGAAGGCCAAAAAGAGGACACCCAAAGTGAAGGATCAGGGGGAGAACCCACCACCAACACCTCCATCTTGTCTCCATTCAACTTCAGCCAGTTGTGGTTCATCCAAGCCCCCACAGCAATCAGGCACCGAAGAAGACACAACGACAACTCAGCCTGACCGAGATCTAACCGGATCAGAATATGACTGTCGTCGGCATTTAAGTAGCACCTCATGCCGAAGGAACGGATGAGACACACAAGAGGCCATATGTAAATATTGAAGAGAAGGGGAGATAAGGCTGAGCCCTGAGGAACACCACAGCAGAGAACAGAGGAACCCAAAAGAAAAGGAGGAAGTGAGAAGGTTTGGGTTCTATTGTTCAGGATCATGTGAACCAAGTAAGCACCTAATCTGAGATTCCAACTTGAGCCAGGCGGGCGAGCAGAATGGGGTGGTCTACGGTATCAAATGCCACGGACCTGTATCCACCAACTCGGCCATGTCCTCCTGAACCGAGACCAGGACTCTCTCCGTACCCCGTCCTGGTCTAAAACCTGATTGGGCGGGGTCGAAGAGCTCCATGGATTGCATAAATGAGGAAAGCAAGGGAGAGACCAGTGACTCATGGAGTTACATAAGAAACGGCAAAAGTGAGATTGGCCGATAATTAGAAGGCTGCAGAGGATCAAGCGAAGGCTTCTTAAGAAGGGGGATCGCAATAGCAGCCTTAAGCTCAGGTGGAATACTGCCTGTCTGGCAAGAAGCATTGACTGTCCCCGTAATCTCACATAAAAGCTCATAGGAAATATCTTTCAACACAGCAAGGGGGACGACATTCGAGGGGCACCCCAATTTAATATGCTGAATAGCAGTGAGTACGTCAGATCCAGGAAAAAGAGGAAAAGAGGACCAGCCACCCGGAACTGCCTAACTCACAGGAGATTGAATTTCAGTCGCAGGGGCGGGTGTAGTAATAGCCAGTTCAATGTCGGCACGTTTTGTCCGACTTTTGTTGCAAAAAATTGTGCCAGTGAATCACAGAGATCTTGTATAGGGCTAGCAGATGGCGTCAGTCTAGCTACGGAGGTACGAGATTTAACCACAGAGAAGAGAGCCTTAGGTTGGCATAGCGATGACTACATTTTCTGGGAATAGAAAGCCTTCTTTGCTACCGCTAGAGCTGCCAAATATGCTGCAGCACAGGATTTATAGTGAAGTCTAAGGCTAGGATCATAGGCAATCCGCCACTTACGTTCAGCCTGTCTCAGAGCAAGACGTAGTAACTTAAGATTCTCTGAGAACCAGGGTTCCGAATTCAGCCTCAGTGGCTGAATAAGCTGCAGGGGGGCCACCGTATCTGCTGTTTCAGACAGTGCTTGAGTGAGTCCAGATACAGTGGTTACTGAAGCCTCACTACATTTAATTTTGACCGATGAGACAAAGTCCAATAAGTCAACCGAGCGCCAACAGCATTGCCATCCCTTCAAAGGTGCAGCCTTTTGCTGCACTCGGACCACATTAAACAGGCAGGTCACCAAATAATGATCAGACCAAAGAACTGGGTCCGCTAGAGGAGTGGTCAGAAGGGCTGCCTTAGCCAGAACCAAATCTAAGGTGTTGCCCAACTTGTGGGTGGGTCCTGAGACCAATTGAGTAAGACCCAAATCAGCCATGCTGGCAAAGAAAAGGCTGAGTTCAGGAGTTTGTGGATTATTGAATTTCAAATTGAGATCTCCCAACACCACAAGATGAGAAAATTGGGTGTGTAAGTCGGCCACAATATGCAGTAGGGGCTCAAGGAACCCAGCATATGAGCCAGGAGGATGATAAATAACCAGGAAATGGCCTATAAAAGAGGGGGAGAAGACACAATGGAGCAGCAGAGCTTCCATTGCCAAGGAATGTGAAAACTCCAGCCTAGAGACCCTTAAGGTAGTTTTATAGATCACTGCTACCCCGCCTACTAGTTGGGAAGTGGGAAGGTCAAGATGGATAATACCAAAATCAGCCGGTATGGCTTGGACCAAGGCAGGTGCTGAGGAATCCTGCAATCATGTTTCAGTAAGGAATAATAAATCGGGTTGGCGAATAGAAAGCAGTTGATAAATGTACAAAAACCCACCCCAAAGGAAGAACATAGAAGATGCAACAGACTGGAGAACGTGGCGCTCTAAGCATAGTTCCAGGCGTGGTAGGTAATTCATTAGCCACAAAAAGGATATATTGGCTGAAAACAGGAGTGATTAGGACATAATGTCTGCTTGTGTCGGGGTAGAGCAGGCGCTGCGACTCAGGAAACTGGTGCAGCAGGCCACAGGTGCATACTATGCTTTTGGCATGGAGCTTGTGAAAGGGGAATTCGATCAGCAGATTACCCTTTCGGAGATGGAAATACCTGCATCATTTTATTATTGAATACAAATCAAAAAAGCCAGGACTTGGTACCCTTGCCAGATGACACCTCCTCACAGCTTTCACCGGTAGTACTAGTAAAGATGTAGACAGTACGGTGAGCCATGCGGTATGTACTAACCGGGGGGACACCCGGGCGAGGGAGGATTTTGCTTATTATATCATAGAGAGGGTCACAGTGCTTGGGCCCTGAAAAATACAATAAAAACCCTTGAACTGTCTGAGACTCAAGAGTATTTCTTGAGCCAACTGTGACAGACCAAAGGCTTGCTGTCATTTTTTGGTCAGCTCAGTTCGGCTTCACTGTAGACAGACCTAGTGTCACCAGACATATTAGTCTAATATTGTGCCATTCATTGCATTTTTCCTAACAGAGATTGCAGTTTTTAGAAACACCAGGTAAGCGCACTACCAAGATGGGGCATTACAGATTGATATTTTTCAATGTGACTACCATCCATTATTATTCCATACATTCGCTCACTGGGCCTCATTACGACCCAGGCGGTAAGTTACCGCCTGGGCCGTGACTTTACCACCATGGCGTAAACTACGTTTACGCCATGGTGGTTGGCGGACTTACCGCCCCATTCCGACCTTGGCGGGGCGGTAAGTCCCCAATCCCCATTTACCCTTCCCCATTCCCATTTTTGCCCCATAGGGCATAATGGGAGTGGGGAAGGCGTTAATTACGCCACCGTAAATTACGGTGGCGTAATTAACTCCATGGTCCCTTAGCGCCATGGATTTTAACACCTGCTAAAAGCAGGTGTAAAATCCGCCATGGCGCTAAGGGACCTCGTACTCAGGCGGTAAGGGTCGGCGCTGTTTACGCTGCCGTAAACCCCTTACCGCCTGGGTCGTAATGAGGCCCACTGTATGTTTTCCTTTTGCTCATTATTTTCCGGAGTCCCTCCGGACCAGTGCGAACTACATTATGGGAATGTAATGATATTATCTGTCTTCCACAATATGGACATCACTGGGTGTATATCATTGAACACGGGTGTTTGGGGTCATGATGTGTTTGAACTGTTCACTAGGTTTAAAATGTGGCGCATAGCCCTGATGATGGAAACAATTCCGAAATGCATTGGCTTGTTGTGCCGCATCACTGATCTGTATATGCACACTGCTTTCTGATTAAAATCTAGAATTATTTTTACTAAACAATGACTGCAAGTCGACTTCTAATAGGTCTTTGTGAAAAAGTGAACAAGTGAAAATATTTACCCAACATTTTTTTGTAGCTCTACTAGAAAAGCACATCATGAGCAAGCCACAAATTAGGAATATTTCCTAGTTCTCATTTTGCGACAATGAATACAACTCTGCCATTGCGGCTTTGGATCCTTATTAGCCATATCTGCACTGGTTACTTATACAACATCTGTGACTGTAAGGAGATGCTGACTGGAGGATGGAAAGCTCTGCTGTACCCTGCAACCTTGCCAGCCCATCCTGATGCTGGCAATGCTCTGATACCACCTGAAGAAACTGGACGTCCAGAGTGAGACCCGGGAGGTGCTCAATCGAATTGACTCAGCGGGACTAAACTTTTTGCAAACTTTGACCACTCTGTCCACAAGATACAAAGAGGCAAAAACTTCTACATTGGAACGTACCAGCATCTGGGGAGGCTTGAGCCCTTCAGGTTTTAGGGGCGTGGTTTGTTCATCTGGTGGCTTTCTGGGCTTGGTGCTGGGGTCCTGGATTCTTTTCTCGAGCAGATGTTATATTTTCTTTTGGTTTCCATCTGCAATTTTATGTTGATAACTCTCACATGGTTCCACCTTTCCCTCCCTTACCCCTAAAGAGCAAAATAAATGCACCTTATGTTTACACAAAGTCAAAGTCTGGATGGCCTCTCACTTTCTGTATCTTAATTCTATAAAAACAGGTCTCATTGTTTTCCTCCTGCCTCTCTTCTAGACCCTCTTCCGATGATAAAGGCCTATTTTTATCTTTCTCCTATTTGCACTTCCGCTACAGCTGAAAGCCTCCGCGTCATATGTGACCAATGGTGGAACTTCCAAGATCAGACGACTGCCAATGTTGCCCAGCTTTACAATATTAAGGAAAGCAGTTCCTTTTTTCCCCCTGTGAAATGGCAGCAACAAACATTGGCACCTTCATGTACAAGCCATTGCTTACCTCTTTATCTGAACGCTCTTGCTTATGGCCTCCAGCCATTTCGATATGTCCTCAACTTCTTATTCAGGCTTCTCGTTGGACAACCCAATTCCACATTTACTGATGGCTATCCACCACACATTTATTTTTTAATTGTCTTTAAGGCATTTCACGATTTTGCCTTGCCCGCTCCGTCTGATGTTGTATAGGCCTATCTGCCTTCTGGTGTGCATCGTTCTCCTTTATTCAGTCTCCTAACGTTGCCGCTGACACTTTGCACCACACTGTTGTTGTTCACCCTTCTTGAACCAACCTGTGGGATTTTCTCCCTTCTTTCATTTGTCTAGTCCCTACTAACCAGCTTTAAGTCAAGGCTTACTATTTACTTTTTCTTTAGTCCTCGCTCTCCCTTCTACCTTAACTATTACCCTTACCAAACACCTATAGTTTAGTTAAATGTCCCCAAATTCTGAACAAAATCGGTAAAAACATGCGGCCATTTCTCCATTCTATTTTTTCAATTCGATCATTTCTACGGAAACCAAGCAATTGGAGACTGGAGTCTGATGTAGACCCTAATGACCGGATGAAAAGACACAAACCTCCTGACCAGCAGCTGATGAATCTCTTAACTGGAGAGGATTCATTATTTCCCACTTAATGGTACGCGCGACCGAGCCAAGCGAGGGCAGAGGGGAGGGGATTAGAAGATCTAGACCAGGGTTTTTGTTATAAATAATGGGTTAAAATGTACAGCAGACACACAATTTGGTAAAATGTCATGTGGAATTTACAATCGGTTCCATAAGGTAACACATGAAAACATCCAATAGATTCCAGGTCATAAGCAGTACACACCATTTTCCAATGCTTTTCCACAATGCCTTTGCCCACAAAATATGCCGGCGGTGCCACTGTAAAGCAAACTACATGCTGCACACAATGCATTACAGTATTTTACCACAATAAAAAGACATTTTAATGGTATCTGTACAAAAAGATGCCAGTATTGACACCTTAGAAAGACAACTTCATGTTGGCTATGCCCAGAAATACCTGTACTCGGCACTGCAAAAACACTCATCTGGTTTGTGGTGCCCAGTGAGGCTACTATGTGCCCCTTTTGGCTGTGCCTGAAAAGGCCGGAATTTCCACTGTAAAGACGCTCTTGTTGGCTGTGCCTAGGAAGTGCAGTATTTGCCACGGTAAGGAGATTTGTGTTGACTGTGTTGACTGTGGCAAGAAAGAATTTGGCAAATGTAAAAAAGGGAAGTTGCAGAAACCTAGACAAGAATACAAAGCAAAGGTGCTGAGGGAGTGCGTTTTTGGAAGGAGTAATGTGGGCGATGACAGGTCCATAGGGCTACTGTGCAGGAACAGAACAGAGGAGTGTTGAGGGAGTGAAAGAGTGTAAGGGGAGTTCAGAAGGAGTGGCCGATGTAGGAGAAGGTGTGTGAGGGTGTGAGAGAGGGCAGGCAAAAGAGGTGCAGTAAAAGTTACAGAGGGCAGCAGTGCTGGACAGGAACAGTGCTAAGGCAGTGATAGGGCAAGGGAAGTAGGGTAGGGGGTCTCAAAGAAAAAGAAGGGAGATTCTAGGGATAGATAAAGTGCTGCGTAAGTAAGGAGCCAGTAACATGCTGCGTCATGGGCATGTGTCAGGATAGAATGGCAAAGGGCGTGATTTCTGTGGAGCAGGAGAATAGAAGGGCCACATACCGAGATAGTGAGAGGGCACAAGAGGAAATGCAGAGATTGATTGAACAGGTGGGGTTTTCTGAGGAGAGCTAAATGTGGGGGTTGTTTGGTGGAATAAGAGGTCGAAAAACAGGGCCGGAGGAATGCATTGCAGAGTTGAAGACAGTGCAGGAGTAATGCTCACACACACACACACACACACACCCTCTATCACACATTGATGCCCCCTTATTTAAACAAAGACTATCTCTCTCTCACTCTTTCTCTCTCACACACATACACACTTTTTAAAAACACTTACCTTTGCTCGGGCCTCGACTGTGATCCTCTCCTCTCTTCTATGAACTCCCCCAGGTTCCAGAAGCAGCACAAGCAGTTCATGAGGCTCGAGACTTCCTTCACCCATCTTCTCCCTGCCCCGAATGAGGCCCAAGGCCGGGGCATAATTATGTCCCCAACTCCTGGCCTGAGGTATGCAGGGGGGGAGGCCTACATTGTCTCCAATGGGGCATGTTTCACACGTGCTCATTGAGGACAATGGTGGTCATGATGCCACAGCAGCAATGTCTTTCACAGGGCTGTGTGTGAGTCAAGGTCGGGGGGTTAGAAATCCCCCAAATTTTCCAAAGCACAACACTTTTCGCAAGTCATTTTTGTCCAGTACCTTTGGGTGCTGTACAATGCAGGGCAGTGCCTGAGTACCCACCTATTGAGAAGAATTCAGTGATACTGACTAGCAACAGTCTTGAGGGGTTCCCACCAGGGGTACCTCTCCTTTTAGAGCAAAGGACTCAAAAGATTCCTTATGTGAACTTCCTCAGTCTGTATTTAATGAGGATGCTGACCAAAAGAGTGAGAGCTGCATAATAGAGGTTGAGTCTCTGGTGCTGTGAAAATCTCAAATGTCTGGGGTCAAAGAAAAAAACCTGACTGATTACTAACATGTTCCTGATTTGCCAGTGAATCCCTGTGAACAAGCCTTACCAATTGCGTGCCCACGCGGTCATGCAGTTTGACCTAGATTCTGATCCATGTTTGCGCACAGTGGAGACAGATCAAGAAGTTACTGCATCCATGTAGTGAAAGGCACCTAAAACTAGGATCCACATGAGTTTGTGTTCATTCTAACACACGGATATAGTAAGTCAGGAGTCATCTCTACCATACAAATACATGTGTCATGGAGATCAGAGATGGCAGCCACAATGACAAACATGGCACCCAATGCTGCCTCTTGATACAATGGATTGCGTCTGAATTCTCCTGATGTAGAAAAGGCAGACGCGATCCCGAGGATTCATTGCACTTTGCATGTATCAGTATACACAAGTCATTGACCAATCCTCCGGGTCGTCCTATTGTTTCAGGTTCAGGTTCCATCCTAGAACCTCTTCCCAAATTAGCCGACAAATATTTGAAACCCTTTGTTCTCACGATGTATTCCTATATCCAAGATACGACGGAAATCATCAATTGTGTTGAGAATATGAGTTTTGATCCTACAACACAGTTATTGGCTAGTCTCGATATCATAGCATTGTACACATGCATTCCACAAAAAGAGACCCTTGAGGTCCTTGAAGAGGTTTTATTAACTAAAAGAACTATAGGCACTACTCCTAACAGCTTCATTCTGTGGTGCGCAGAGATGGCTCTCACTGAGAATTATTTCTATTTTAACGGCAAGTTATACCATCAAATCCACGGGACTGCTATGGGTACCCCGGTAGCTCCCACAGCAGCAAACCTTTATGTTGAACACTTTGAGCTAGAACACATCTACCCTCTGACCAACCCATTTTTTTCAAAGATTGCTTTATGGAGGAGGTTCATAGATGACATTTTCATTGTCTGGGAAGGTTCAGAAGAAACCTTTATGGAATTTTTTCAATGGATCAATCAGAGGAATCAATTCCTGAAATTTACATACACTTGCAGTAGAAAAAAGATAGACTTCCTGGACATTTCTATTGAAGTTAACGAAACTAATACTGCCCTCAAAGTAAGCCCGTTTCATAAACCAACAGACTGTAATGCGTTACTTAAATTTGATAGCTGTCACCCTAAACACACACGTGAGAACTTACCGTTTGGGCAATTCCTACGCCTCAAGAGGAATAGCACCCTTAATTCCACATTTTTAAAAGAAGCTAACCTATTGGAATCAAAATTGGAAGCTAGAAGCTATCCTCCAAGGATAGTAAAAAAGGCCTTCAAAAGAGCCAAGAACAACAATAGGGAAGCGCTTCTGGAATATCAACAAAAGGAGACCATCACCAATAAAATTGTTTTTGTGAACACCTTTTGTCATAGGTCTAATCAGGTCACCAAGATTATACGAAAAAACTGGCATATTCTAACAGGAGGTGAACATCCTCTAGAGTTTCCGATGTGCGCTTACAAAAGAACGTCCAATTTAAAGGAGTTGCTCACTAGGAACGATATTACCAACAAACAAGGACACGTGAGAAGTGTCACCGAATCATGGGGTTTGCCTCCACTCATGGGACATTCCCCTTGTGGACACTGCGTTAATTGTAGATACACCAAACGCACCACTGAAGTAGATATTGGCCTGAAGTGTCCTTGGACACAAAATCAATTTACCAACTGCAATTCCACCGATGTGGTATATGCAATATGGTGTCCGTGTCATAAACTTTACATCGGTATGACAGAGAGGAAGGTCAAAAGCAGGATGAGCGAACATAGGAGTTGCATTAAGAGAAGAAATATCACTGCCCCGCTAGTTAACCATTTTTTGATGATGGAACATAGTCCCGATGATATATTATGGACCGTTTTGTGGCAGCTAGATAAATCCAAGACAACTGAAAATAAAACGGACAAACTGTTGTTTAAAGAAAAGTGGCTTATTTTTCTTACAAAATCAGCGTGCGTTGGTCTTAATGAACAATGTTAGTGGCACTTGCCGCCGTTCGTTGACGTGCGTTCCTTCTCTCAAACCGGTTGTTGTTCATTGTTGCTTTTTTTGATCAGCTGTGGAGCTACTTGATCGGCACATCACGTGTTTTCTGCGTGTTGTGTTTTTGGACGTATCACGTGACCAGGTGGACACACCCCTTCCTTCCTTTATAGTTCCGGGTCTCTCCCAGTTTACACTGAGTGATCTGGCAGGACGAAAGGAAGCGAGTGTCCGTGTACAACTTCTTTAGTGCCGTCTCCCTCCACGAATATTTCGAACATCGCCTCGATATGGAGACATATGAGGGCCATATTCTATACTTTTCTATTGCGGTCTACAATCTCCCCCGGTAAGCTTGGTAATATGTTTAATCTTTGGCTGGTTCTTCATCATTTTTTCTAAACTTACCATTCATCACAGATGCGTTCCCTGTTTGTTTACAGGTATTACAGCTTTCATGTGGTGTATTTACCCCTGGGTTCCCAGTCCTGATCCTTGGTGCGCAGCACTAGTGTTAAGAGCCTCTTGCACTCATCTCGACTTCCTTCGCTACTCAGTGGGTATGTTTCCAAGACTGTTGTCATATCGTTAGGACTCACTCAACATCGTAGATAATGTCTCCACCCCTCTCTTCCACCCCCAGGGTATCGTATATTCCCTTTCTTTCATCAGCAAGGGTGCGGAAAAGATGTGACATTATGTGGTGGTGGTTTCATTTAATTTTAGGACGTGATATCGTCCATATGATTAGGTATGCTGTTCCCCTGCCCTCTTTTTCAAAAAAAAGGAAGACCTTAGGTCTCTGGTTCCTTTTTCGTTTTTCATGCTCGGAATGTAGCATGAGTGAGGAGAAGTGGGGTTACACAGATATGGTATTTTTGACGCACATGTGTCGCAGTTAGAGGAGATGGTTATTGAGATTCTTATCTGAGTTGACTAGTCGAAGTAGTGAAAACAAGATGATGATACATACGGTTCTCTTGATCCTTTTTCATTCAGGATTTTTACGTGGTATATACATTTTTTCCGGTAATGATGTGCTCATTTGTGTTATGTTGTCCTTTTGTCTCGGTCCTTAGAAACGTGTTACTTTAACGTCCACAGTGAAGACGTTCTCCTCTCCTATTACCGTCACTTTACAGTATTTGCTTTGACGAAACTGGAGTCGGTGAGTCTTATTTAGGCCAGTTTTTTTTGCCTTGTAAGCTGATTTGAGGTTTATTTATTAATCCAAATTTATCTTTTCTCTTCTTTTACCTTTTTTCTCTCTTTCCCTAATCTGTGCTCCTATTTTCCTATCCTCTTTTCCCTACAGGTTGCTTTTCATCTTTAACCTTTAAAACGTCTGGGAGCATCCCTACATGGAGACACGATTCATCTTCTCAGACATTTATTCTCAGTTGTCTGTGAATGTACTTATCCGTTATTTGTACAGCGGGTTTTTTTGTTGCTTTTGATCCCCTGATGAATTTCAAGTTAAATTGGCTAAATATGTTTTTCTGAATGAAACATGTCGGGCATATGAACATCTTAAACATTAGGGTGTTTCACATTGTCCTATTTAACGGTTTTTTTTGTCACCCCAGTAGCGACTGTAAGGGGTAGACAATTAATAAAGAGTAATGTATTCATATACCTTTATCAAATCCTGAATAGGGGTTGTTAAAGGGCGCTACCCATCAAAAGTGTTAGTTTTTTTAGATTTGTATAGGTAGGAGTTTTTTCATTTTGGTGTATAGGTGACACCTTTATTTTGTTTTGTGAAAGTTTTTTTCAGTATCTTATTTAAACTGATTCAGAACTTTTATCGTATTTTATGAACTCTAGTGCACCCAGTTTTATATTTGTCTTTTAGAAATGTTGACTTTTGAGAAATTTGAATAAAATTGTATTGAATTTGACTTATAATTTCCTGTATGTGGTCCTTATTTGGTTTACGGACTATGTTTGAAAATAGGGATATAATTTAGAGAGATATTAGAAGAGAAAGACGTTTTTGTCCCCCTTTTGTCGAATATTGTCTACAAAGCTTTCTTAGGAGTTCGGGACATACGTCTATAAATAACTCCTTTTTGGTCTCTCTTAGTTAGTTGTCAGTATACTTCTCCCCATGTACTGGCACACAGAGATGTGCTATAACTCATCACACACTCATAAGAATGAGTAGCTGTTGTAGACAACATGGACAGCTTTTTCCCACATTGTATAGCCTCGGAATGAGGGTTGAAAGGCAAAGGAAATCATATACATTGCAAGTACAGTTGCAAGTGACCTATAGGTTTGAAAGCTGTGTAAAGCAGGTCAGCTTCTGGAAGATATTTACAGTAGGGTATTATTAAAGAGCACAGCCTCAAATATGGGAAGTAAAGTGCAAAAACAGAGACCAATAGGTAAAAATCATGGTCTTGCACCAGATAGACTATACAAGATCATTATCATCACATAGAGTTGAATGCTGATCTCCTGGTTTCCAGACAGGAGGCATGACCTCCAGGTAATAGTCATTGGCATGGCAATGGCTCCTGATGTCTGCCAGGATGTCAATTGATCCTCTGGGGGCCACACTCACTCATCTCCCACCATCCACTGGCCTGTGCATTTTCCCCCTCTTTTTCACCTGTCTTATTCATTACCTTTGCAGACATCAATATGCCCTCTGCTCCACCCGCTGGCCCGATGCCCACCAGTGAAATGAAAGACATACTCCGTTAAACCAGTAGCCAAATATCACCAGCTCGCTGGCCATTTTTCAAAGATGTTTCCATCTGTGGTCCACAGTTGTTCTCCTTTCCATTCCAATAGGGGCTTGATGGATCAAAATTAAGGGTGACATTTGTTTGCCTGATGTCAAGACTCTGTGGGCCCGCCCCCTCTGGAGATCGTGGTCGCAGCAACACCGCCTTACGGCGCCCATTTTTCCTTCCAACAATGCGTCAGCGTCTTTCCATACCGCATAGCGGTCTAGTCTCCTGGATTCCGCCTTCGTCACTGTAGATAGGCGCCGGACTCGAAATCAGCTGTGCCTCTCAACGCTCGCTCTCGGAGCTCAGCGCATCGTTGTTTCGTGTTCTGGCCTCCTCGGCTTACTCTTTGCTTCCTTTTCTCTTACCTATTCTTTGCTGCTAGTCCTCTACGTTCCAGGCTACCGGCACATTTCCCTTCACGTCTTCCTGGTTCTCGCTCCAGGTTCTTCAGGATTACTTCTCAGATTGATTCGCCTGAACTACTAAACGAGCAGTACCTCCGGTACCTGTCAGCCCAGTCCTGGCTGACCGGGCGGCGTCAGGAGACGCGCGCCCTTATCTCGGAGATACCCGCACCAAGGAGAAAGAACAGCTTCCTGGAACAAGGAAAACGAACTCCAAGACTACACAGGTGAGCCCGAGTGGAAAACCTAGCAGTTTGAGATGCTCACTGATTGACAGTAGTCACAGTATGGAGGCCACAATTCAGGATCTTCTCCGTGGAATGCAGGAATTTACCACTGAGGTTCAGAACCTCAGGGCAGAGAACGCCGCCCTGAAACAACTGGTTTTATCCAGAGAGTCAGCCCTACAATAAACTACAAGAAAGGTCACCTACAGGTGGCGTGGTTGACAAATATGATGCGAATCCCAAGACTTTGCGCTCTTTCCTTGATTCCTGTTTGGTCCACCTTACATTCAAACCCTATTATTTTTCCACCCCTAGGGCAAAGGTTGGGTTTGTAATAGCTCACCTCTCAGGATATGCCCTAGCTTGGGCCTCACCCCTGGTATCTGCCGAGGATCCACTCCTGAATGACTATAATGGATTCATCTCTGCGTTTAAAACAATGTTCGATCGCCCAGAGCAGGTATTTTCGGCTCAGGAAAGACTCCTGGAATTTCACCAAGGAAATCAGGACATGCTTAGCTATGTTACTCGATTCAACCAGTTAGCCAAGGAGGCTGATAGGAGCACTGAAGCCTGCTTCACCCTATTTCGCCGAGGCTTAAATGAGGAAGTAAAAGACAAACTGGCCAGGGTAGCCCGCCCGAGTTCCTTCCAGGCTCTATTGGACCTCGCTCTTCAGATAGATTTCCGAATTAATGGGAGAAAGGCAGAGAAGAAGAAAACACGCAGCCCTGGCCCAAAACTTTCTCTGTCGTATCCAAGCTCCCGGGAATCTATTCCGCCATCCCCATCAGAACCAGAACCAGAACCAATGCAATTGGGAGCCTTGCGTGGGCCTATCACTCCAGAAGAACGGATGCGCAGGATCAACAGTAATCTCTGTATGTACTGTGCACCGGACAAGCACTTGGTACGGAATTGTCCCATAGCCCCTCCAAGACGGTCGGGAAACGCCAGATCCCGATCCTAAATGGAACACAGTTTCGGGAGAAAGAAAACCGCTCCGCCTTTTCAGCCACAATAGAATCACCGATCAGATCCTCCCTGGTGGTCCTTCAAATCACCCTCACTATCCAGACTGACAAAGTCCTTCCGGCCTTGCCCTTGGTTGATTGTGGGGCTATGGGCATCTTCCTTGATGATGAATGGGCCAGACAACACTGTTTACCTAGGGAATCCAAGGATGTAGTACAAGCAGTTGAAGGGATTGATGGACAACCTTTATCCTCTGGACCAATCACAGAACGATTCACAGCGCTCCTACTACCCATAAACAACCATCAAGAGATCCAACAATTCGATATTATAATGGCTGCCCACTATCCAGTGGTTCTAGGTATGCCGTGGCTACAACAACACAATCCCTACATCAACTGGAAGGCCGGGTCCTTGTTCCTGGGATCAGAATACTGTTTAGCACATTGTCTGTCTCCCAAATCTTACCCGAAATTGATCCCTGTTAATGAACCGCACAATCATCAAAACATCACTGTATTCAACATAACCCAAGTACCTGAGGTCTAGCACCAATTCTCAGATGTATTTGCTACAGCCATAGTTCAAGGTTTACCACCTCATGGGCCAGAGGACTGTGCCCTCGACACTTTTCCGGATGCTGTTATTCCCTTTGGAAGAATTTTAGCCTGTCGGAGCCAGAAAAAAAAGCCCTGCGACAATATCTTGATACTAACCTGATAAACAGAACAATCCGTCCTTCCAAATCTCCAGCGGGTGCTTCCCTGTTCTTTGTTCCCAAAAAAGATTCTAAAGAACTCCGTCCTTGTTTGTATTACAGAGGTTTGAACCAATATACCATAAAGGATCGATATCCGTTACCACTTATCTCAGATATCCTTGAAGTCCTTCGTGGTGCAGCTATATATACAAAACTAGACTTGAGGGGAGCCTACTATTTGATCAGAATTAAAGAAGGCGATGAGTGGAAGACCGCGTTTAGAACTCCCTTCGGTCCTTTTGAATATCTTGTCATGCCCTTTGGCCTCTCCAATGCTCTGGATTAGTTATTTTCCGACATGTTGTTTCTATTTGTTATTGTCTACCTAGATGACATCTGGTATTTTCCAAAGACCAAACCTTACAGCAGGAACAGGTCAAACAGGTTCTGCAATGCCTACGAGAACATAACCTGTTCGCTAAACCCGAAAAGTGTATCTTTCACGTGTCCTCTGTGCGGTATCTGGGGTTTGTAATAAGTCCTGAAGGAATAGCAATGGACCCATCCAAAGTCACTGCCATCACCTCCTGGTCTGTTCCTTCCTCGGTGAAACAAATCCAATCCTTCCGGGGTCTAGCCAATTTCTATAGGAAGTTTATACCGACTTTCTCTTCTATTGTTCAACCTATTGTGTCACTGCTAAAAAAGAACAATCCTTTTCACTGGAGCAACAAACAGGATAAGGCCTTTCGGATTCTAAAACACAAGTTCACCCAGGGACCTAGCCTGATTCAACCAGATGTCACCAAACACCTCCTGGTGGAAACCGATGCTTCAGAATATGCAATAGGGGCTGTGCTGAAACAGGAACTTAAGGACGGACGGGAACATCCGATACCATACCTTTCCAGGACACTGAACCCTAGCGAAGCACACTACTCCGTCCTAGAAAAAGAACTCCTTGCCATCCGTCAGGCCTTTAAGGAATGGCGTCATCTACTATTGGGAGCCCAACATCCAGTACAAGGAAGGACAGATCATAGGAACCTCCAGGTGCTTTAGTCCATGGAATGCCGAAATAGTAGGCAATCACGATGGGCCTATTTCTTTGCTCAATATCAGTTCCAAATACAACACATACCGCGCAAGGGGAATATCCAAGCAGACCCGCTCTCCAGGGGACCTGACCATGTACCATGTGAAGCACCATCCTTTCCTAGACTGCTGCCGGACTCAGTAATCGTGGCTCAGGCTAATACGTTACTGGAGGACATAAGAAGCGCAACCTCCCATTCTACCCTGTGGAGACATTACATGGAAGATAACGATGGGCTGTGTGGTCCGAAGATGGACTCCTCTTCAAGGGCTCGGATCTAGCCATTCCCACTCATTCTTTGCAAAAACATATTGTACACCTCTGCCACGACACCTTATTCTCGGGACATCGACAGATCAAAGCGACCCTTTCAACAATCAAAAGGAACTTTTGGTGGCCGAACATGTATGAACATGTCAAGACCTACATCCAGACTTTTCCATATGTAATCAAAACAAGGCTGATACCAGGAAGCCGGCCGGACTCCTACTTCAACCTGATCTGCCATCTAGACCCTGGGAGTTCATAGCCACAGATTTTATTGTGGATCTCCCTCCTTCTAAAGGGAATACTACCATAATGGTAACAATTGATCTTTTCTCCCACATGGCTCACTTCACTCCTTTGCCAAAATTACCATCAGCCCATGAAATGGCACAGGTCTTCGTGAGCCATATTTTTAGACTCCACGGTCTACCCACTAAAATCATATCAGACCGGGGATCACAATACTCGTCCAGGTTCTGGAAATATCTTTGTCAATTGCTGGGAATCCAACGTGCCCTATCGTCCGGATACCACCCACAGACCAATGGAATCACCGAAAGAGTAAATCAAACCCTTGAACAGTACCTCCAATGCTTTTCCACCCAAGTCCAAGACGATTGGTGAATTCTAATCACAGTGGCGGAATTTCGCGTACAACAACTCTGAATATTCTACTATCGAGACCAGTCCATTCTTTTGTGGCAAAGGGTTCCATCCCTCTATCCTACCCTCGGTTACTCCACAACCTTGTCCGGCCCCTTCTGTGGATTCCTGGATAACTCATTTGACATCAGTACATAAAATCGTTAAGCATCATCTGGAAAAGGGCTGGGCAGATATAAAGAGGTATGCTAATGCCAAACGACGACCTTCCCCTTCCTATACAGTTGGGGATAAAGTATGGCTCTCCTCCTGTTATCTACCCAGACACCTACGACCCAATAAACTAGCACCTCGTTTTACAGCCCGTTTACAATAACGAAAGTGATCAATCCAGTCGCTCTACAGCTTCGCCTCCCTGCAACATGGAAGAGAATCCACCCAGTTTTTCACTCTTCCCTTGTGAAAGCATATCATCAGTCCACCAGGTCAGCTCCTCGCCCCCCTCCTGTTTGTGTCAACAACCAGATTGAGTATGAAGTATCTAGAATTTGTGACTCCAGGTATAGAAGAGGTTGGCTGCAATATCTGGTGGAGTGGAAAGGTTACCCGCCAAGTGACCGCACGTGGGAACCTGTTGGCAACATTAACGCCCCCCGTTTACTGCTCAGATTCCATCGGCTTCATCCGGGCAAACCTGGTGGGACAGGCCTTCGGAGGGGGCATGCTGTCATGACTCGGTGGGCCCACCCCCTCTGGAGATCATGGTCGCAGCAGCACCACTTTAGGGCGCCCATTTTTCCTTCCAACATGTCATCGGCGTCTTTCCCAACTGCATAGCAGTCTAGTTTCCTGGATTCCGCCTTTGTCACTGTAGATAGCTGCCGGACTCGAAATCAGCTGTGCGTCCCAACACTCGCTCTCGGAGCTCAGCACATCCTTGTTTCGTGTTCTGACCTCCTCGGCTTACACTTTCCTTCCTTTTCTCTTACCTATTCTTTTCTGCTAGTCCTCTTCATTCCAGGCTACCAGCACGTTTCCCTTTGCGTCTTCCTGGTTCTCGCTCCAGGTCCTTCCATGATTAATTCCCGGATTGATTCGCCTGAACTACTAAACGAGCAGTACCTCCGGCACCTGTCAGTCCAGTCCTGGCTGACCGGGTGGCGTCAGGAGACGCACGCCCTTATCCCAGAGATACCCACACTAAGAAGAAAGAACAGCTTCCTGGAACAAGGAAAAAGAACTCCAAGACTACACAGGTGAGCCCGGGTGGAAAACGTGAAACCTGACCCCATGGGCGTGTTTGTGATGAAATGACTTCTGCTCTGCAAGAGTACAAGGGTGGGTAGTGGCTAGACCGCTTACTCAGCCTTTACACTTCTACAAAAAAACAGTGATCCCAATTACAAAGGTCAAACATGCACTGCCAAACAATCTCCTTTGTCTTTTCTGGTAACGTGGACTAAACATGGTTAAGGGATGCGGAAGTAAAACAGTAGCAATGCAAAGAGCAATTGCACACAAGTTACAAAATAATAGAATGTCCAAACAAGTTTCTATAAAAATATTTATACTTTAATATTGTATTCACAATGAAAACATTTTCCAAAGTTTAGTTGGTATATGGATGGGGTATTACTTGAAAGATCAGAAAATATAATGTACCTGGAATTCGCAATCAATTAGCGACCAACCATAACAGCTGTAGAAGAAAGCTTAAGATTAGACATTCCTTCTCTTATTGCTCAAATGAAAAAGATACATATCAAGTACGGATGATTCTCATACATACCCTTGATTAAATTATACAAACGGAAAATAGTCCCCAGTTTATTATATGGTCTGCAACTAATTCTAAATACAGACTAGTCATTCTTAAATATAATTGAGGGAATCCTCCAGAGGAGAGTTTTGTACCTTCCTCAGGGGGTTCTGGTAACAATCATTTGGTACAAGTCTGGACCTGTATCCTTGATAATTCATGTAAAATGGCAAGTACTATTGATGTACACAAAATTATTGCGCCCGACCAAGAACACTTTACATGAAGATTATTAGCGCATTTTAACAAATAATAACTCAAATGACTTATCAAAATTTGGGCACAAAGGTCAAAGAAATGTGCAAGACTTTGGTGTGGATGTAACTTTTTTCTGGATAATTTGCTACAAACCAAAACTCTTCTATGGGAGTAGGATTTCATAAATACTCGTAACACAATAAAACAAAATACAAAATGTATCAATCAATTGCAAAAGTAGAAACAAATAGGAGTTTTATCAAAATCCTTGATAACATTTCCAGAAAAGTAGTTCAGAGACACATTCATGAGAATCTGATTTAATCTCTACCCAACCTTGTAAGTGATTGGTTAAAGAAAGGTGTGTAAGCAGGAAATCTGTATCTGTAGATTCTGGAAAAGTTGATAGAAACACAGAAACATTGGAAAAACGTTCATTAAATTGAAACGCTCTTCATGAGCGGAGATTACATTATTTTGCTAATTTTGTGCATGTTTAAAAACAATTATAACAGATTCTTTATGGGACAGGATAATTTCAGTTAATCAAATTTCGTTGTCTCTATCTGTTGTACGATGTGTCTATAAAATATTGCCAATGCAAAATATAAATAATTTTAACAGGGGATAGGCTTAAACAAAACGTTTAGCCAATAGGTGTCATTATGGGTGTTTCTATAGGTGTAAAAGGTTCTTTTGAAATGCCAACTCGTTACTGAAATTTGTAATGTATTTTTTAACTGAAATGTGTAATGTATTTAAAAGAAATGTTATACTTGAAGATTTGTGAAAGGTTTCATTGTAACAAAAATACAAATATATACAGTATATATACTTTAATTAAACTAATCAATCATACAACTATTACAATCACTATGAAACCAACCCCTTATTTATTTATTTATTTCATTTGTATAGCGTGAGCAAACCCTAGGGCATGAGGTGCTGGAAAAAAACGGTTAGATGCAGCTTGTAGGCCAAGGTGGAAATAATATTTGGAAACATACATTTTTGTTGCAGCATAATGTTAGGTTACATAAGGCCAGTGAGCCAGGGTGGTGGCAAGGCTTTTTGTTGCAAAAGTGCTTAGAACACAACCAGGTGAGCAGTTACATAAAATGGTTCTAGTTGGCAAAGTTAGTCAAACAGGAAGGTTTTGAAGGCTATGTGGAAGGTCCAGTACGATTCCTCTGCTCTTAGTTCATGTGGGAGTGCATTCCATTACTTAGCGACAATGACTGGAAAGCTAAAGCCGCCTGCTTTTGCACATTTGAACTTGGGATGTACCAGTCTGTGGATGTAGGGGGTTCTGGTTGGTCTGGTCGAGTGGGTTTTGGTGATTCTGTGTACCAGATAGGGAGGGGCAGATTTGGAGATACACCTGTGTGTAATTGTGAGGGTCTTAAAGGAGATCTTTTCTCTGACGGGGAGCCAGTGAGCTGCTCTGCGGGCAGCAGAGATGTGTTCTCGCTTGGGGATATTCAAGGCGGCTTGTAGATCATTATTTTGGATGGTCTGAAGTTTCTTTAGATTATGGACTGAGCTACCGGCGAATAGTACATTGCAGTAATCCAATGGTCAATTTGGGAGTGTTCAACAAAAATGTCAGGGTCGTCGCTGAGAACTATCGCCCCCACCTCCTCCTCACCTGTATCTTTAGTTGAAGCCTCGATTCTTTTCCCTCCTTTCTTCTTGTCTTTGAGTCTTTTCTCGTAGAGATAGGGCCTCCCTCGGTTCGAAGCCACTCTGCTGCCTTTCTGATGATGGCAAGCAAGAGGGGCTCCTTCCCGATGGTGTCCAAAAGAGGAAAAAGCCTGAAGGTGGAAAAAACCTCTTGGATTGTCCATACTGGGAAACGTGGTGGATGGCAAACTGTAGTATCACAAGTCCTTCTGAGGATGCAGAGTGTCAGAAAGCACTCCAAACTGCAGTACAAGCACCACCAGCCTGGGTGTAGTAGAGGGGTGTTAACAATGGGCTCCAGGCTGCAGCGGGAAATAGTCCAGGTAATAGGAATGAGTGAATCACAGGATCAGCACCGGTGAAAGGACAGGAACTACCCAAACCTGAAAAGGCTGGTAGACAGGGAAGCTCCGGAGAAACAGAAGAAACAAGCCAGAAGGGAATACGTGTAAAGCAGGGAAAACAAACGGGAAAAGAATCCGGGAAGGAAGGGCAGGCGAAAGAGCGGAGCCCGAGACGGGAGAGAAGTCGGAACGGAAGGAACCGGCACAGGCAGAAGAAAGCAGAACGGAATTCTGAACGAACAAAGGTACGTACCGAAGAAAATAAGGAAGGGTGGAACAGAGTAGGCAAAAAGATAAACAAGGGTATTCACAAAGAAGTTCGGAAAGCAAACACTAGCGTTAACCCTACAGGAAGCAAAAGCTGAGGGTTGCAATGCGGGGAAGGAAGAAAGAAAGGTACACAAAAAGACTAGACCTACGCTCCCAATAGAACGGGAGCGTAGTGGAACATCCTAACAGCGATATAGTCACCAAGCAGGCAGATGCGCCAAGAGAGCACGCGTGTGACAGTATGCCCCCTTCCTAAGGAGAGACCACCGGCTTGCCGGGATGGGATTGATGGAATTTCCGCACCAGGACTGGAGCATGAACATGGGATCCAGGTTCCCAGGAATCTTCGGAATGAGGGAAACCTTTCCAGTGTATGAGATATTCCAGCCGGCCCCTTCTGTATCTGGAGTCCAATAAAGATGCCACCTCGTACTTCTCAGGCTTTGTGGTCACAGGGACCCGATTCCTTGGGCAGGGATGGGCATAGGAATCCGCCAGATGTTCCTTGAGTAAGGATGAGTGAAAAACTGGGTGAATGCGTTTCATGCAGACTGGCAGTTTCAGCCGATAGGCAACGAGATTTATCCACTCCAGTACAGGGTATGGTCCCAAAAATTGAGGGGAAAGCTTGGAGCGCCACAACCATCTAGGCAGGTTCTTGGTGGAGAGCCAAACCTTAGTGCCCTTCTGCCACAAAAGAGAAGAGAGGCGATGAGGGTTGACCTGGGTACAGTAACGGTTGTGGGCGTCATCAAGACTTCTGTAGGCTGTTTTGTGTGCTTCTGTGATGTCAGTAAGAAGGGCATCCACCGAAGGGATGGAAGTAGCTTGGAGGTTGCTTGGTACAAAAGCATGTGGATGGATACCATAAGAGCAAAAAAAGGACTTAACGAGGTAGCACTGTGTTTGCTGTTATTATAAGAAAACTCTGCGGTGGGCAATAAAGCCACCCAGTTATCTTATTGATGGTTAACAAAACATCAGAGATATTGTTCCAAAGAGGCGTTAAGTCTTTTCATTTGGCCATTTGTCTGAGGATGGAAACCCGACGACAAGGCCCTCTGAATACCCAATTTAGTGTCTTCCAGAAGTGCAAAGTGTACTGACTTTCTCTGTCGGATATTATCTTCTTACGAAGACCATGAAGGCGAAAGACATCTCTGATGAAAATAGTGGCCATCTCGGCCGTGGTGGGTACCCCTGGCAAGGGGGAAAAGTGTGCCATCTTGGTGAAGGCATCTATGGTCACCATGATGCACATAAAACCTTCTGAGGGTGGTAGTTCCACAATTAAATCTGTAGTGATGGTTTCCCATGGTCTGGTGGGGAGCGCGTTGTGCTGTAACAAACCAATAGGTTTCTGGGTGTTGTACTTGGATCTACAACATATCGGGCAAGAACAAACATAACAGCTAACTTCAGCGAGCATGCCAGGCCACCAAAACTGCTGTTTGAGCAGATCCACTGTGTTGAAGACCCCACGGTGTCCTGCCACAAGACTATGATGGCACCATTCTGGAGCCCTCTGCCTGGTAGAGGAGTTAGGAAGGAACAGGCGTTGGTTGACAAAGAGCAGACCATCCTTCTTGCTGACAGCGTCCTGTGCTGTAAGAGAAGAAGGTAGTGGATCAAGGACCGTGGCCTCCCTAACTTTCTGTAGAAACAACGAGACCAGACTAATGATCATGTTGCGGGCGAACATGCGTTCAGGAAGATGTTACGGGGATGAACCAGGGACTGGAACTCGAGAGAGGGCATCCGCCAGTACGTTCTTAGTTCCTGGCAGGTAGGTTATCAAAAATTCATACTGGGCAAAAAAATGAGCCCACCTAGCCTGTCGGGAGTTAAAACACTCCATCTGCTGTATCACCCTCAAGTTCTTGCGGTCGGTTTTGATGATGAAGGGATGGGTGGCTCCTTGGAGTAAATGACGCCACTCTTCGCATGCCATCTTCATGGCTAGAAGTTCCTTTTCGAGAACCGAATTGTTCATCTGGCTGGGCGTAAGAGTCCTCGAAAGATAAGCCACCGGATGCTCGGTACCACAATGTTCCTGCAAAAGAACGGTGCCCAGAGCAGCTGCTGAGGTGTCTGTCTCCACCACGAATGGCAGACTCTGGTCTGGCTGACGTAGAATGGGAGCTGAGCAAAAGGAGCTGCCAAAGGCTTGATCTGCTTGCTCAGTCCAAAGAAAAAGGAACTGCAGACTTCTTGAGCAACTAAGTAATAGACAACACAGGGCCTCATTACGACCCAGGCGGAGGACCATGGTGCTATTAGCACCATGGTCCATGCCGGTGTCCGCCATGGCGGAATGGGGAATTACCACCCCATTCCGAGGTTGGCGGGGCCTCCCTCGGTTCGAAGCCACTCTGCTGCCATTCTGATGATGGCAAGCAAGAGGGGCTCCTTCCCGATGGTGTCCAAAAGAGGAAAAAGCCGAAAGGTGGAAAAAACCTCTCGTATTGTCCACGTGACACGGAAAACCTGGCGGATGGCAAACTAGTATCTGAGGATGAAGAGTTTCAGAAAGCACTCCAAACTGCAGCACGAGCACCACCAGCCCAGGTGTAGTAGAGGGGTGTTAACAATGGGCTCCAGGCTGCAGCAGGAAATAGTCCAGGTAATAGGAATGAGTGAATCACAGGATCGGCACCGGTGAAAGGACAGGAACTACCCCAACCAGAAAAGGCTGGAGAAACAGAAGAAACAAGCCAGAAGGGAATAAGTGTAAAGCGGGAAAAACAAACTGGAAAAGAATCCCGGAAGGAAGGGCAGGTGAAAGAGCAGAGCCCAAGATGGGAGAGAAGCCGGAACGGAAGGAACCGGCACAGGCAAAAGAAAGCAGAACGGAATTCGGAACGAAGAAACGTACGTACCGAAGAAAATAAGGAAGGGTGGAACGGAGTAGGCAAAAAGATAAACCAGGATATTCACAAAGAAGTTTGGAAAGAAAACACTAGCGTTAACCCCACGGGAAGCAAAAGCTGAGGGTTGCAAGGCAACGCTGGGAAGGAAGGGGTGGAGCTATAAGGCGGAAGAAAGGAAGGTAAACAAAAAGACTAGACCTACGCTCCCAATAGAACGGGAGCATAGTGGAACATCCTAACGGCGATATAGTCGCCAAGCAGGCCAGATGCGTCAAGAGAGCCCACGCATGAGAGTATGCCCCCTTCCTAAGGAGAGACCGCCCGACTTGCCTGGATGGGATCGATGGAATTTCCGGACCAGGACTGGAGCATGAACATGGGATCCAGGTTCCCAGGAATCTTCGGAATGAGGGAAACCTTTCCAGTGTATGAGATATTCCAGCCGGCCCCTTCTGTATCTGGAGTCCAATAAAGATGCCACCTCCTACTCCTCAGGCTGTGTGGTCACAGGGAACCGCGTCCTTGGGCAGGGCCGGGCATAGGAATACGCCAGATGTTCCTTGAGCAAGAATGAGTGAAAAACCGGGTGAATGCGTTTCATGCGGACTGGCAGTTTCAGCCGATAGGCAACAGGATTTATCCACTCCAGAACAGGGTATGGACCCAAAAATCGAGGGGAAAGCTTGGAGCACCACAACCAAGATACACTCCAAGTCTTTTAACAGATGCAGAGACCTAGATCAGTGATCAATCTATGTTAAAGGCAGCATACTTCGGGTCAAGTTTATTTAGAACCACTTTGAGTAATTCAGTTACCCCTGTAAAAGAAGACAGAAAATGCAGAGCAGGAATGTGTAAGCACTCCGGATTCCTTGTCTGTGAGATAATAGACAATAAATACAATGATGTGATTCAAAAGAATGTGTCTTTGGTGGGAAAAGGTGCAAAGGGGACTTAAGTAACAGTACCTTGCACCATCAGTTTTCTGGACCCATATTGACTTTAATGTTGGGCTTTAATGCTTAAAAACACATCAAATATTTTAAAGGCCACGTTTAAAGAAAGGGTATTGCTGTGCCATACTCACTCCTTCAAAGGACTGTGTGAGGAAGACATGATATTAACCGTAAGACAGGCACAAGTGACCACAGTTCAAGGGTGTTTATTGAACTTCAACAAGGGGGTGATAAATGCCTATCTCATCCTAAATCTACAGATGGGAGCAAACTACGGCCATCAAATAATAATATTACAGTCTTAGTAGCGTCTCATCAAATCAAAAGGGCCTATACTAAAAAAGAAAATATTGCCAATCCTTACATCTAAATACAAATAGTGTGGGGTATTGTTTATGGAAAAGAAAGAAGTGTTCACAAAAATGATATATCAAGATGTTCGGGCCGTTGACCTTCCTTCCGCACGCACAGGACAAGGCGGTACACTCCAGGGTAGCACAATCTCTGGCTTCTTCGACACAAGGATACAGTTCAATTACTAGCATCAGGGCCTTCTGTGCCCAAGTCTCTTTACGTATCAAAGGCCCTTCATTCAGAGGGCCGGATGTACCAAAACAAACAAAAAGTTATTTTGCATGTACTCAATTCAGGTGATTAACTCTTCAACCTGGATACTCCTCAGCCGGGCTCAGATCCCTTTTATACAATGGCCATTACTTTGGGTCCCCCTCTTCCGGGCTCAGATCCCCTTTTCAATGTTCAGAGAATATTTTTTCTCGGGTGACTCACAGTTCACCCCGGAGCCCCCTCAGCCATGCCCACCTGCTTCCTCTTACACAATTAGTCTCCCTCTGCCCGGTTCAGACCAATTTCACTTAGTGTTAATTATCAACGACTTTCGAATATGCACAGGGTTTAGGTTGTCCCTTTGCAAGACCAGTTCGATTTTACAATTCCTTTTTACATTTGCCACTCTCAGTTGGACACCTAACAAAGACATTTGAATGACCACCCACGTGGCACTGGACATTTCTGTTTACGGTATCTATCTTGGCTTCAAAAGTTCAGTCACTCGTCTGCTCTTTTAATTATATTTGCGTCGCTCGTCACATATGGTTCACACACTGTTCTCTCCAGATTTCTCCATACAATGTTGCCGCTGCAACCTTGGGTCTTACACAGACCGGTTTGTTATCAGTCTCCCCGCCTCACTGGCTTTGCTGACTTTACTGGCGCCTTGGCTATCGACGCAGGAGAGCCCCGGTTACCTCCAACACACAATGCAGGTTTCTTCAGCTTGAAGTCCAGGTCTTATGTTTCTTAGTCTCGAAGGCTCACGAAAGTAATAGTATTTCTCTAAAAAAGGTCAAGGGCACGTCCCTCCTTGTCGTCTTTCTCCTCGTATTAAACTGCCATCTTGGAACTGCTGCTTCCACATGTGCTTTGCCTTGCTCAAAGTGTGCTGTCGTGCTCCGCCTTTTATCATCCGTGTGGGGAAGTGTGATGGAAGTGTAAGGATCAGTAATTGCCTGACTCTGCCTGACCATTGTGTTGGGACATGTCAAGGATACAGCTCAGGTGTTAGTCTATTTTCTCTCACATTGAGCTGTCCGTGAGAAAGTGTTTGTGTCAGGAAAGGGGCGGGGGGGGGGGTTGAGATCCTAAGTATCCTGGTAGGATGGGGAAATGTGTTACAGGGAAGGGGATACAACATCTCATCAGCCGGTGTCCCACTTCCACTCCCCGTACACCCCTCATCCAGGTGATCCTCCCGCACTGGTCCACCCACCGGAACTGGATCCAAAGGCGATGGCCGTGTCCTGGCCACCTGGATGACAGATCCACAGGGACTAGCGGGTGAGACACCGTCAGGTTTCTCACAGCTGTAAGAATACATGCTCTTTTACAGGAATTGTTAAGTCTCTTTTTTATTATGCCTTGGTGCATAGTGTTGGACACATATTTTAGTTCTCCGCTAGCTGCAGGGCTGGGACTCCTTTTTAACACTGCTGTAGCTGACAGAACCACTGCTATTGTTACTTATGATGTTAGATAAATCAGAAAGGCTTCTTGTTGGTGATGCGTGAGAACATTTGTTTTACTTGTTCTAATCTTGTAAGATGATTAGTCTTTTTTCAACACACTTGATATTTCCATCTATATGCCACGGTCACACCTTAATAACTATGTGACCAAGTAATATGTTGTTTCAGATTTGACAAAAATTTAGACAGACAGCTCTTGAGTCATATGGGGTGACCAGTCTAAGAAGGTCCCTAAGTCTTGCCTCGACCTCCACATGGTTTTCCACCTTGCTAGCCCATGCATTCCTATCCTCAAATGTAATATTGCAAAACACTTCTGACAGGTAACCTGGACTGTCTACAAATGTCCTCGCTCTGACGGGAGGCCTAACGGCCTTGCCTCCCCTACTCCCTCTGGGAATTTCCAGAGGTCTCACAGTTAGTTGTAACTCCAATCGTTCTTGTTTTCGATGGCCAACTCCCAAAACACTCTCCACACTCACTCCCCTCCTCTCCTTTCTCATCCTGCTTGCTACCTCTCTCTCCACCTCTGTCTCTCCCACTGTTATGAAATTCCCCCGCTTCGGTGCATCGGCTGTCTGGCAACGCTGGAAGTTGCCATGGAGACATGGACTCACAGCCGCACACGCCTGTCTCCGTGGAAGTTATGTGACTTTACGGCCGTGTTTATGGCGGGATAGGCTCTGCCCCCAGGCACTGAAGAGATGTTCAAAAGAAGCTTGCGTGGACTCGAACGCCGCTTCTGATTAGCGTTACTGAGTCGGACTGAACTTACCTTGCTGACACCCTCCTCTTCCTATACTTCTGTATTCATCAATTCGACAGCAGCCTGGGAAAAAAACTATTCCATTCCTCCATATAAAGTAGGACTGTTTGTTTTTTCTTTCTTCTATCCCTTTATGCACAGACTGTTCTATACAGGAGACCTCAATCAGATTTGGGCATTTTTCTTATGAAAGTTGAGACTTTGAATTGCTGGTTGTGCCTTGCTTCCCTTGAGACCATCCTACCTGGAATACCTTGACTTCAACATCACCAGTGATAATGTGCACTTGAACGCTACCCTGACCCAGTGCACCATCCCGAATCTAGATGCGCCCCTCGTGCCATTCGGGGTAGTCTCTCTTACTAATTTCCTATTTTTTGTTTTATCCTGACGTTGTTTCTTCCTACATCCAAAAACCTTCCTATTAGGGTAAGCCTTCCTACTATTCTGTACATTCTGGGATCCTGCACGGTTATACTAAGGGTTGATTCATCTTCCTTTCCCTTTTCTAGTAGTTGCATCTCGACTACTCCTTGTGATACCCTTACAGACTTACCAGGCCTCCTTCAGGTACTATACTCCCCTGCTAACACTGTATATTATTGTGTCACCCAATCATCGCCGTATAACTGTGTTTCTTTCTCCACAGCTTGGTTTAGCGGTGTGGGTATTCCCGCTCTTTTGGGTGACCAATTCCTTTGCTTGTATTGAATTAACAACAAAGGGGTGTGTTGCATTAAAGAGCTCCTCGGGTTGAGGAGGTCTGGTTCTGGAGAGTTCATCACCCTGAACTTGCCAGCTTAGACTGAAGGTTTACCGGAGCGGCTCCCTCTACACTAGTTTCCCAAGGTTGAGCAACGCCCGACCTGTTCAACTAGTGGTGAGTAACAGAATCAGAAGCCTAAATGAAGGAACCCTCCGAAACCATGGCGGAGATCCTTCGTCACATTGCGGAATTAAGGATGGAAATTTCTTCCATGAAAAACGAATTACAACAGCGGATTAA
This sequence comes from Ambystoma mexicanum, assembly GCF_040938575.1. Classification (NCBI taxonomy): domain Eukaryota; kingdom Metazoa; phylum Chordata; class Amphibia; order Caudata; family Ambystomatidae; genus Ambystoma; species Ambystoma mexicanum. The sequence continues at coordinate 45,235,073 of NC_090933.1, read as the reverse complement.
CGAAATACAATCTGTGATTGCTACACCCCCCATGAGGGGGAAGCAGCGGGGGCCTCCGCTCCTAGTACGGGTTTTCCTACGTCTGCCCAGGAAACTCCATCTATCGTACTCTCCGCTCAATTCCCACTGGCTCCGCCGGAACGGTTTTTGGGGGATCCAAAGAACTACAGAACTTTTGTCAACCAATGCAAATTGCATTTATTGTGTCGCCTTACCTCTTTTCCGACTTCTACCAGTAAGGCAGCGTTTATCTTATCCCATTTAGGGGGCAAAGCCGCAGCCTGGGCAAATCCCCTTTTGGAATCAAACAGACATGTGCTGTACAATTGTGATGCTCTCTTGACCCCAATGAGCCGGGTCTTTGATACGGGGTACACATCACAGGCCTCCAACCTGGAGTTGCTCAAGCTACGGCAGGGATCCACTCCTTTGCTCTCTTATCTGGCACGATTCAATCAATTAGCGGCTGAAACCGACTGGCCGGAAGAGAAAAAATCAGCTGTCTTTTACCAAGGTCTTTCTGAGGAGCTAAAAGATACCCTTTCAACGGTTCCTGTAGTTCCTATGGGTTTCAGCGAGCTTTTGGATATGGTCCTCCAAATTGATGCTCGACGAGCAGAACGTAAAGGAGAAAAGAGACCCAACATACTGCTGTCTGTTCCTGACCTTCCGACAGCCGGAGTCACCACCCCAGAGCCAATGCAGATAGGGGCGGTTCGGGGGCCATTGACTCCGGCACAACGTGAATATCGCCGTAGCCACAATATGTGCATGTATTGTGGTTCCTCTGAGCATTTATTGCCTGAATGCCCAAAAAAAACCAAAAAGAAGGCGGGAAATGCCAAATACTGACAGTAAAAAGAGTCCTTACGTCCGGAAATATTGCTTTGGACTCCTCATGCCAATCACAAACAACATTATTTCACTTACCAGTTACATTTTGTGGGGAGTTGAAGACCTCATTCCCGGTTACTGTGGTGATTGATTCCGGGGCCACCGGGAATTACATAGATCATCATTTTGCTGTTAAAAATGGGATAGACTTGGTGGAGAAACCACACCTCAAGAATGTTAGTGCTGTTGATGGGTCGTCCTTAGTTTCAGGACTTGTGACTCAACAGACTATCCCAATTATCATGACCACATCCGAAGGACATACTGAGAACATCGTTTTCGATGTCATCCAGGCCCCCGCCTACAGAGTCATTTTAGGCATTCCTTGGCTCAGGCTGCACAATCCTTTGATCGACTGGGCTATGGGTCTGGTTCAATTCCCTTCTACATTCTGCTACAGTTCTTGCTTGTCTTCCTTAGGAATAGTGGACGAAAATCCTAGCCGACTCCTGTCAGGGCTGTCTTCCTGTATTGGGGCAGTCACAAGTGCATCAACTAATCCGGTACCTCCTGAATATACACGTTTTCACGATGTATTCGATAAGGGAATGGCTGATACCCTACTACCACACCGTATATATGATTGTCCGATAGACTTGATACCTGGAGCTAAAATTCCGTTGGGTCGTGTTTATTCGCTGTCCCTTAAGGAGGATCAGGTTCTGAAAGAATATCTGGATAAAGCTCTTTCCATCGGCTTTATTCGGCCTTCCAAATCCCCGGCTGCATCACCATTGTTTTTTGTTCCCAAAAAAGAAGGGGATCTGCGCCCCTGTATTGATTACAGAGCACTCAATGAAGTGACAGTCAAGAATCAATACCCATTGCCTTTGATATCAACTCTTATCGATCAATTGGGCAACTCTAGTATATTCACCAAACTAGACCTCAGAGGGGCTTACAATCTCGTTCGCATTAAACACGGAGAAGAGTGGAAAACGGCCTTCAAGACCCGTTTCGGCCTATTTGAGTATCTAGTGATGCCTTTTGGTCTCTGTAATGCGCCTGCCACCTTCCAGGCTTTCATGAATGATGTTTTTCACGACATTCAAGATCGATTCATCGTGGTATACCTCGATGACATTCTTATTTACTCAACTTCAAAGGCAGAACATTTCAATCATGTCGCTATTGTTCTCCAGCGGCTTCGAGAGAATCATCTATATGCAAAGGCCGAAAAATGTGTGTTTCATTCCAAAGAAGTGGAGTTCCTGGGATACAACATTATCAACCATGGCATACAAATGAGCAAATCCAAGGTCAGGGCCGTCTTAGAATGGCCTACCCCTACTACAATCAAAGATCTACAATCATTTCTGGGGTTCGCTAACTTTTGCTGCCGCTTTATTCATTCATTCTCAGCTATTGCGGCTCCCCTCACAGCCCTGACTAGCTCAAAGGTACGCTTCAATTGGGATGATACTGCTCAGTCAGCTTTTGATTTATTGAAGGCGGCTTTTACTACGACTCCACTGTTACAGCATCCCAACCCAGATATACCCTTTTTTGTGGAAGCTGCCGTCTCGGGGTACGCTGTGGGTGCTATCCTTTCGCAGACGTGCGCTCAAACTGGAGAGATACACCCGGATGCCTTTTTCTCCAGAAAACTCACAACCTATGAACGTAATTATCCCATTACGGAACGGGAACTACTTGGCATTAAAGAGGCCTTTATGGAATGGCAACACCATCTCCTTGTCGCCAGACATGTGGTCACAGTTTATTCAGACCATAGAAGCTTGCTGGCATTCAAGACGATGAAATGTCTCACTGCCCGACAGGCTCGGTGGCACCTTTTCTTTTCCCAGTTCCAATTCATCATAACCTATCGCCCTGCTACTTTGAATGTACCTGCAGACGCATTATCCAGACAGTCATCAGGGGACCAACTGACTCCGAGGGTTCCAGTTCCTTTGCTAACCGATCATGTGGTCTGTGGGTGTACAGTCCAGCCTACATTACGCTCCATCATCGAAGATTGGGTTATTGCTAATCCGTCTGATGTTTTTTCTCTCAATCTGGATGTACAGGGGGGTCTTCCCTTCATTCAGGGACGCGTTTATGTGCCTCCTGGTCCTGCATGGCTTCATACATTGCAATGGGGCCATGATTCAGTTGTTGCGGCGCATCCAGGTCATCAAAAGACTCTGGAATCTCTTCGCCGATGGTCCTGGTGGCCTTCAATGTCTAGAGATGTTATGGATTACTTGGCAACTTGTGGCGTCTGTGCTCAATGTAAGTCTTCTAGGACTAAACCCATGGGACTTTTACAACCACTACCAGTGCCATACAAACCGTGGCAAATGGTTTCCTTGGACTTTGTGGTTGAACTTCCTTCCATTAAAGGTAAAAACACTGTCTTAGTCATTATTGACTATTTCACGAAGTATGCAGTTTTTGTTCCATGTTCCGGTCTGCCTACTGCCCCTATACTAGCTGACCTGGTACGCATAAACGTATTTCAGCATTTTGGATTGCCTTCTATCATGGTGTCGGACAGGGGCCCTCAATTTACTTTGCGCTTTTGGAGAGCGCTTACATCTTCCTTACTGATTGATGATCGGTTTTCCTCTGCCTTCTATCCTCAGACCGACGGCCAGACGGAGCGTCTCAATGCCACTATGGAGCAGTATTTGAGGTGTCTGTGCCTCCAGTTCCAGTTCTCTTGGTTGACTGCTTTACCGTTAGCTCAATTTGCTTACAATTCTCTTCATCCCTCAACGGGCGTCTCCCCATTCTTTGCCCTATTCGGTTTTCATCCTCGTTCCCTGCCTTTGGATCCGTCTTTGCCTATGGATAACCCGGCAGCACTGGCTAGCGTCAGCGATATGGAACAATTGCATCGAGATGTTCGATTGCACCTCCTACGTTCACAAATCTCAGCCAAAAGATCGGCTGACGCTCATCGTAGCCCTGCTCCTACTTATCTCCCTGGTATGAAGGTGTGGCTTTCTACCCGTAACTTGAAACTTCCTGGTAAACGGTCACTTCTATTCAGATATGTGGGTCCTTATGACATCACAAAAGTTATTAATCCTGTCGCTGTGCGCTTATCGTTGCTGGCGGCCTGGAAAATTCATCCTGTTTTCCATGTTGCTTTAATTAAACTTTGTCTCAGGGGGACGCGCCTGCCCCGTCGTCCTGCCCCAGTGCTGGTTGATGGCGAGGAGGAGTTTGAGGTTTCCAGCATCCTGGACGTTAAGGTTTCTAGGGGTACTGTTTATTATCTGGTGGACTGGAAGGGCTATGGTCCGGAACCCCTATCGAACCTACATTCATCTGCCTTACTGCGAGATTTCCATACGGCCAGGGGGTTGCCGTGGCCTTTGCGGGTGGATACTGTTATGAAATTCCCCCGCTTCAGTACATCGGCTGTCTGGCAACACTGGAGGTTGCCATGGAGACATGGACTCACAGCCGCACGAGCCCGTCTCCGTGGAAGTCATGTGACTTCACGGCCGTGTTTACGGCGGGATAGGCTCCACCCCCAGGCACTGAAGAGATGTTCAAAAGAAGCTCCCGTGGACTGAAACACCACTTCTGATTAGCGTTACTGAGCCGGACTGAACTTACCTTGCTGATAGCTTATTCGACTTTGGAATTCCTTCAACGACTCTTCTTTGCCTGCTCCTCGGATTTTTCGCCTTGGTTTTCTCGGCAGCGCCTTCATTCTGCCTGCCGAACTCCCGTCTCCAGACTCCATTCATCCGATGGCAGCGGTCTCGTCCTGCCTGCCGTCCCCCCTCGTCTTCGGGCTCCATTCTTTCTCTGCTTCCGCTGACTTGGCAGTGAACTCCTTATCACTGCGTTCCCTTCCAGCCTTGCACAGCAGCGCAGTGAACTCAGCCACCCGGGACACCCTCCTCTTCCTATACTTCTGTATTCATCAATTCCACGGCTGCCTGGGAAAAAACTATTCCATTCCTCCATATAAACTAAGACTATTTGTTTTTTCTTTCTTCTATCCCTTTATGCACAGACTGTTCTATACAGGAGACCTCAATCAGATTTGGGCATTTTTCTTATGAAAGTTTAGACTTTGAATTGCTGGTTGTGCCTTGCTTCCCTTGAGACCATCCTACCTGGAATACCTTGACTTCAACATCACCAGTGATAATGTGCACTTGAACGCTACCCTGACCCAGTGCACCATCCCGGATCTAGTTGCGTCCCTCGTGCCGTTCGGGGTAGTCTCCCTTACTAATTTCCTATTTTTTGTTTTATCCTGATGTTGTTTCTTCCTACATCCAAAAACCTTCCTATTAGGGTAAGCCTTCCTACTATTCTGTACATTCTGGGATCCTGCACGGTTATACTAAGGGTTGATCCATCTTCCTTTCCCTTTTCTAGTAGATGCATCTCAACTACTCCTTGTGAGACCCTTACAGCCTTACCAAGCCTCCTTCAGGTACTATACTCCCCTGCTAACACTGTATATTATTGTGTCACCCAATCATCGCCGTATAACTGTGTTTCTTTTTCCACAGCTTGGTTTAGCGGTGTGGGTATCCCCGCTCTTTTGGGTGACCAATTCCTTTGCTTGTATTGAATTAACAACAAAGGGGTGTGTTGCATTAAAGAGCTCCTCGGGTTGAGGAGGTCTGGTTCTGGAGAGTTCACCACCCTGAACTTGCCAGCTTAGACTGAAGGTTTACCGGAGCTCCTCACTCTACACTAGTTTCCCAAGGTTGAGCAACGCCCAACCTGTTCAACTAGTGGTGAGTAACACCCACCCTCCTTACCATTGATCTTACTAGTCTTAACAACTGCTCTTCTCTCAAATGCAAACCTCCAACTTGTCTCTACGCTACACACTCCTCTTTCCTTTTCTATCCTCGCCCCCTACTCTCACCTCTCTCACTCTTTTCTCTCTTTCTCTCTCCTCCTCCCTCCATCCACCAACTTCCTATTAACTTGCAACATATGCATTTGTATCACTGCCATTACTTACCCTCTGTCTAATCTCTCTCATTTCTCACTCTCTCACTCTTTTACTCTCTCACTTTCTCACTCTTACACTGTCACTCTCACCCATAATTTGTACTCTCACTTCCCCTCTCCTCACCCTCTTATTTCTCCTCAGACACACTCTGACAAATTACAGTCACAATAGCATACACCACACAACAGACTACACAATTGCTACCAACCTCACCATGCCCAACACCCTAGCTGCACACTCTCCCAACACATCCACAGTCTCTCTCGAACTTGTCTCCACCTTCAAATCCCCACTCACTAGCCTTTTGGTCCGCACACTGCACTCCTGACCTCACCCAAACTCCTTTCAATCTCCTCTGTGCTGTCTGGGCTTTTAAAGCCCAACATACCTGCTTTCAACACCCTTCCCCCTTCCCATTGGTCTGCCTGATCACCTGTGTGCCTGGGCCAGGCTCTGGCTAAAATTCCTCTTCATCCATTGTTACTCCCCTTGGGAGACTTTGAAAATACCCTTAGCCCATCCCCTTTTCAGTGTTTTGGAGCATGTTTATTGCTGCCGGGTTTAAAAAAGTTTGTGTCTTCCAGCGTCTTGAATTTGTAAATAGTCCTTTGCTTGTCCGTGTGTGTTCTTTGGTTTGGATGTGGCGTATCTTCATCGGATCAGGTAGGCAAGGTTCTGCTGTGTTTTTCCACCAGTGCCCAGTACATTAAGAAGGTGAAGACATTAGTAGATACAACAGATCATTTTGTTAAGATCAATTCAGACCCCACAGAGAGTTTGATGCTATCATTACATGAACCATGCATAAAGGTATTGAGGAAGGTTTTCTAACTCAAAAAGAGGAAATGTTTCGGACACCAAGAGATTGTCAGTGTCCTGCTATATATGCCATACCTAAAATTCATAAGAACAATATTGACCCACCAGGGAGACCGTCTCACTTGAACCGAGCCAGCAGTATATTGATGCCTTTCTGCAACCTTTGGTTCTTCAGACCAAGGCATTTCTATATGATGGCAGCAATCAATACATTTGAGGGGTTACCATAAAATCCAGAGAACGAATTCTTAATTGCTATGGACATCTCAGCTTTATATACAAACATACCTCAATTGGACGGTTGGAGATAATTAGAAATAAATTGGATGCCAGGTCGACTCCACATGCAGTTCCGACAACTTTTATATTGGGCCTGCTTCAAATTACCCATTACAACCATTTTCTTGCTTTTAGGTCAGACCTTTAGCTCCAGAATAAAGGCACGGATTTTGGGGCGTTCTTCTCCCCCAGTCTGACCAACATGTGTATGTATGACTTTGAAGGCAACTTTATATATGCCAATAAGCCTTACGTCACTCAGATCACCTGCTGTAAGCGTTATATTGATGATATTGTTTTCAAATGGGGAGGTACTGAAGCAGCGCTTTTTGAGTTCTTGGCTCAACCAATACAATTCCAATTTGTCATTCACATGCCAGTACGATAAAGCTTCATTGCCTTTCCGTATTCTTCGAATCGGACATAGAAATGGCAGGCAATAGACAACTCTGTACAGAAAGGAGACTGATCGCAACACCATGTTGCAATATTCTAGCCTGCACCCTAAGGCACTGTGTGATAACTTGCCTTACAGTCAACATTTGCGTATCAGACGTGATTACACTTTTGTTGAAGACTTTGCAAATCAAGCAACAATCTTAGTCGAGAATCTCTCACAAAGAGGATATCCACAGAAAATACCGAAACATTCAGCCAAGAGGGCTCGCCTTACCCATAGTGATCCCCTTTTACAACCTAAAGAGGAGAAAAGTGCTGACAAAAAATTGATGTGTGTAACTAATTTTTCTAAATACAACCTCGTATTAAAAAATTAATTAAGAAATATTGGAACTCAGTTACCAATACAAGATGTGCAATTAATTATCCCCTTTTCGCTCTCAAAAGAGGGAAACACCTTAGGAACAGTTTGGTTCATTCCCGACTTTCAGGGGAGCATGTTATTATGGTTCAACATTCTCTAGAAGGACCAGGGGGCACAGGCAAGATGGAAGCCTGATCGTTGAGTGCTGATCCCTGCCCTGGCTAATGGAGGAGCCTTTGTGGAGCTAAGTGCCCGGGAGCCATGCCACAGGGACAGCAGAGGCCTTGCAGCACTGTTTGTGGGAAAAGTAGCTGACCTATGCCCTACATAGAGGAGAAATCGGCCCACGATGAGAGGACTGGTGCGGCTGGTTCGACAGCGATCAACAAGGCCTGCTGTGCTTGAGGACAGCAGAGAGCCGTGGGGGAGGAGCCGGGGGTCGGGACCAACGCCTCCAGCTGAAGAAGTAAGCAGGAGCTGGTGAAGCAAGGGACAGGAGGCGGGACTCAGGACGGTGCTCACCCCGGCTGCCGAATTGTGCAGAGAGGGTGCAGTGGCAGGACAAGGACAAAGCTGAAGTGACCTGTGGGGAGTCAATAAGGTGCAGGGGCTACATCACCTGTGGGACCGCCTCACCTGGCCCACCTGGAGAGAGCACGCCCAGCAAGAGGGGGCAATGGGAGAGGACCTTCTTGACTAGGGGAAAAGTATGCAGGAAGCCTAAAAGCTGGCCACATAAGTGCTGGCCCTGAACCATTGAGCTCCGCACACTGTGGTTGACCTGCAGGATAGGGCCCTAGGAGGTGGAGACCACCAGAGTCTTGCTGAGCACAGGGTCCTGATGCAGGATCACCGCAAGGTGCCAGCAAATGATCCCCGGCCTCTGAGGTGCCGCCTCTGAGAGACAGCAAGAACTGGGAGCAGGAAGACTCAAGGCAAAGGACAGACTTTGAGACTGCAGGGCCACCAGCCGTGGGCTGCAGACAAAGGTGAGGCGGTCCATCTGGGAGGCCTGGGGCTGCAGTGGAGTGGCACCTGGAGAGCTCAGGAGGCGGGGGGAGCTGGTGCCAAGAACACGGGCACAAACAGGGGTGTTGAGGCGACAGTTGAACCCCCTGGACTCAGGGGACAGTTTGCACCGCAGGGGCAACACCAAGAAGAAAAGCATCAGAGTGGAAAGCAGCCAGGAGTCGGCCCGTGAGTGGCGCAAGCGCGGGGATAACCCCGTTAGATATGCTGGAAATCACCACTTACACAATATCAGTATCCTGATGGAGGAGAGATGGTGAAAGCAAAAGGGGACAGGGGACCCCACCCGTGTACATCAGAGATCGGCACGATCAAAAGTGATATCCAAGCAATACTGGAAGAAATACGTGGTATGGGAACGGATATAGGTACGAAGGTGGCGGACCTCTCCACGTAGGTGATCACCTTGGAGGATCGGATGGAGGGGCTAGAGGTAAACCACACCTCATCCATGATTCTCCAGTCACAGGTGAAGGTCTGCATCGAAGAGTGGAAAGGCGAGAGGAGGAATTGCGCCTCAAGGCGGAAGACATGAAGATTAGGGAGCAGCGCAACATTGCAGAAAGTCACGGTGACCCGTGGGGAGTCAAACAGGTGCAGGGGCTACATCACCTGTGGGAGCGCCTCACCCGGCCCGCTTGGGGATAGCATGCCCAGCAAGAGGGGGCACTGAAAAGGACTTTCTTGACTGGGGGAAAAGCATACAGGAAGCTAAAGGCTGGCCACATAAGTGCTGGCCCTGAACCAGTGAGCTCCACACACTGTGGTTGACCTGCAGGATAGGGCCCTAGGAGGTGGAGACCACTGGAGACTTGCTGAGCATAGAATCTTAATGCAGGATCACCGCAAGGTGCCAGCAGATGGTCCCCGGCCTCTGAGGCACCACCTCTGAGAGACGGCAAGAACTGGGAGCAGGAAGACTCAAGGCAAAGGACAAACTTTGAAAGTGCAGGACCCCCAGTCGTGGGCTGCAGACAAAGGTGAGGCGGTCCATCGAGGAGGCCTGGGGCTGCAGTGGAGTGGCACCTGGAGAGCCCAGGAGGGGGGTGATGTTCTCTGGGTACTAGTGCCAACAGGGGCGTTGAAGTGACAGGGGAACCCCCTGGACTCAGGGGACAGTTTGCACCGCAGGGGTAACATCAAGAAGAAGTCCATCACAGTGGAAAGCAGCCAGGAGTCGGCCCATGAGTGGCGCAAGGGCAGAGATAACCCAGTTAGGTGAGCTGAAAAATATCACTTACACAATATCAGTATCCTGATGGAGGAAAGATGTTGAAATCAAAGGGGGACGGGGGACCGCACTCGTGCACAGCAGAGATCTGCACTATCAAAAGTAATATCGAAGCAATACTGGAAGAAATACGTGGTATGCGAACGGATATAGGTACGAAGGTGGTGGACCTCTCCGTGAGGGTGATCACCTTGGAGGATCAGATGGAGGGGCTTGAGGCAAACCACACCTCATCCATGATTCTCGAGTCACAGGTGGATGTCTGCATCCAAGAGGTGGAAAGGCGAGAGGAGGAATTGCACCTCACGGTTGAGGACATCAGATTAGGGAGCAGCGCAACATTGCAGAAAGCCCCAGTGACCCGTGGGGAGTCAATAAGGTGCAGAGGCTACATCACCCGTGGGAGCGCCTCACCCTGCCCGCCTGGGGAGAGCACACCCAGGAAGAGGGGGCACTTAGGGAGGACTTTCCTGACTGGGGGAAAAGCATGCAGGAAGCCTAAGGCTTGCCATATAAGGGCTGGCCCTGAACCATTGAGCTCCGCACACTGTGGTTGACCTGCAGGATAGGGCCCTAGGAGGTGGAGACCACTGGAGACCTGCTGAGCACAGGGTCATGATGCATGATCACCGCAAGGTGCCAGCAGATGGTCCCCGGCCTCTGAGGCGCTGCCTCTGAAAGACGGCAAGAACGGGGAGCAGGAAGACTCGAGGCAAAGGACAGACTTTGAGGGTGCCTGGCCCGCAGTCGTGGGCATCAGACAAAAGCGAGCCAGCCCATCTGGGAGGCCTGGGGCTGCAGTGGAGTGGCACCTGGAGAGCCCAGGAGGCTGGGTGTGCTCTGGGCGCTGGTGCCAAGAACACAGCCAGGAACAGGGCTGTTGAAGCGACAGGGGAATCCCCTGGACTCAGGGGACAGTTTGCACCGCAGGGGCAACACCAAGAAGAAGTGCATCAGAGTGGAAAGCAGCCAAGAGCCAGCCCGCGAGTGGCGGAAGGACATAGATAACCCAGTTAGATGAGTTGGAAAATGCTGCTTACACAATATCAGTATCCTGATGGAGGAGAGATGGTGAAAGCAAAGGGGGACGGGGGACCCCACCCGTGTACAGCAGAGATTGACACTATCAAAAGTGATATCCACGCAATACTGGAAGAAATATGTGGTATGCGAACGGATATAGGTACGAAGGTGGCAGACCTCTCTACGAAGGTGATCACCTTAGAAGATCGGATGGAGGGTCTAGAGGTAAACCACACCTCATCCATGAATCTCGAGTAACAGGTGGAGGTCCCCATCCAAGAGGTAAAAAAAGGCAAGAGGAAGAATTGCACCTCAAGGTGGAGGACATCGAGATTAGGGAGTGGCACAATAACCTCTACTTTTTCGGCCTATGAGAGAAAGAGGGGGAGTCCCCGGCAGGGCTGGAGCGAAAAATCCAGCTGATTATGGGGATGGTCCTGGGCTTAAAAGAGGGTGAGACAGTTCCCTTAGATAGAGTGCATTGAGCAGGTGGCGGAGGCAGAGGGCCCTGATCGGTCTTGGCCAGGCTGCATTACTACCATAACAAGATGGAAATCCTGGAAAAGGCCCGGCGCATGGAGGACATTGAATAAGAGGACTCCAAAGTGCCCATAATTCAGGACCTCTCAGCCCATACACTCCTGAGGCGCAAGAAATGTCGCCCCTTAACCAGATGGCGGTGCTGTACAGGTGGGGATCCCCCTTTGTGCTTATCTTTTAATTCGGAGGGATTAAGGCTTCAATTGGTGTCGGACTAGGACATTAAGCGGGCCACGGAAGAATTTATGAGGCCCATCCAGGACATCGTAGGGGGGATGTCGAGGAAGGGCCTCGCCCGACCCGAGAAGGAGCAGGCCCGAAGAAGGATTTAGGGCGACGCAGAATCCAGGGGGCCAGTAAATTCCAAAAACTCAACACCCCTTCTCCTAGTAAGGAAGTCACCTGAGAGGCCTGGGACCTCCTAGAGTTTGAAAGTTGTTGGGCGTAGGGGAAGGATATATGTCCTGGGAGATGAGTAGCCCACGGGAGTTTCTCCTTTATCTCAATTTTAGATGTTGGGGGGGGCTCGTGGAGGAGTTATGTTTATGTTGGAGATGTTGGGGGGGTTCATGGAGGGACCCAGCTTAGTCCACACTGCACAAGGGTCAGGGGGGAGTAGTGATACTCAGAGAAAGGGGCGAGGTATCTCATGATAGAGGCTGGGGAAAGTCAAGAAGACCAGGGCAGGGGCCACATCCCTGGTGGTTTGGTCGGCGGAACCACAACTCAGGAAATGTGGGGCCAATTTCCTCATAGGGGGTGGGGAGAAGGGGTTCTGACGGGAGGGGAGGCGAGGGTGCAGGGGAGAGCATGAAGGGGTAGGGGGAAGATCTTGTGCTTCAGTTTACACAGAGGAGGAAGGTAGGCGACTCATGGGGTGGTCTGGAGGATAGGTGGTGCAAGGCGAAAAAGGGCTATAGCCGAGCTTCGGGCCTCATTAAATATAAAGGCACTGGATTCCAAAAACAAGCCATCACTAACTAGTAAAATGATCCACAAGCAGAGTCTGGCGATCCTTTCCTGCAGGAAATCTATTACAAACAGAGGGCAGAATCTGCAATAAAGGGGAAAGACATTGGAAAGATGTACTGGGCCTCTAACGGGGACCACAAGAAGGAGGGGGTGGGTATTGTGGTGGCAATGGCACTCCAGATGTCGGAGGTCCAGATCATGAGGTGGTTTAGGGGTTGGTTCCTGTGGATAAAGGGTCTCTACGAGGGAGTGGGCATCATGCTGGCCACTTTGTATGTGACCAATGCAGAACAGGTGAAATTCCTAGGCAAGATATTTGAGGTGATGGAGGGTTGGGCAGAAGGGGCCACGATCTTGGGGGGGCGATTTTCATTTGGTGGGTGATCCAGCGGAAGACTGGTGGTTGGTGAAGGGGGATAGGCAGAGGGAAGAGACTAAGGAAAATATTCACTTCAGGAACCTCCTGCAAGACTATAATTGGGCAGACGTTTGGCGGGAGCGCTTCTCTGGGCCAGGGGGATACACATTTTTCTCTCCCCCACGCCAATGATACACTAGGATAGACCTGGAGCTGGTTCCACGGGAGCGGATAGGGGAGGTAGGACGACCTAAAGTGGAGGTACGCACCTGGTTGGATCACGAGTTAGTGGTTGCAGAGTGGAGGGAATCGAAACAGTCTCAGCGGCAATCACACTGGAGGTGTAACAACACACTGGTAAGAGATTGAGTATTCTGCGACTTCCTAAGGAAGGAGATAGGGGCATACTTCGAAACCAATGACAACAGGGAAGTGGACATGGCCACTGTGTGGGAGGCAGCTAAAGCTACATTTAGGGGGCTGCTCATTTCGGAAGGGGCACGAAAGAAAAGGGAGAGGCGGCTGGTCGAAGCTGAACTCTGGGAGGAACTGAGAGGTTTAAGGGCACAGCTGGGTTCGAGGGATGCAGATAGGGGAAGGCTTCTGGGAGAAATGAGGGGTAAGAGGCAAGAGCTCCACTCGGTCTCTATAGGCAAGTGGTGAAACAAATGAGGTTCATAAGCCAAAAATATTACAAACGTGGCGACGCGGCTGGAGCGTTCCTGGTGAATAGGGTAAGTGGAAGCAAAATGGAGAGAAGAGTAGACAAGGTGCGAAGCGCCAATGGGGCCATGGTGGACAGGGGGGAGGACATGCCAGGCCAATTTGCTGCTTACTATAAAGAATTCTACACGGTACAACGTCCTTTCATCTAATTTTTTAGGCGGGTGGGAAAGGGCAGATAAGGGTTTGGGTGAGTACTATATAGGTATGAATAGGTGAGGAAAAGTGGGTTTGGGACCAACCCCATCAAAACAAAACAAAAACTCGATGAGCATTTTCATTAGAATGTACACGTTTAATTGCCAGATGTTGAAATATACCGCTAAGAAATGACATAGAACCCTCCACACCACCCGACAGAGGTAAGGGGAGAAGAGATCCAAGGCTACCTCAAGGGCACACAGCTCCCCAAACTCATAACTGAGGAAGGTGAAGTACTCGAGGGGGAGGTAACAAGGCAAGAGGTTTTATGGGCGATTCATAAGCCAAAGGCTGGGAAGGCCCCTGTGGAGGACAAATTCACTGCAGACTTCCACAAACAATATCAATCCCTGTTGGTGGCACCCTTGGCCAAATTGTTCTACTCCATAACGGGGGAGGGCACCATTACACCAACGTTCCTTTGGCCCTAAAAGCACTGATCCCAAAGCCAGGGAAGGACCTAACCAGCTGTGCCTATTATAGGACTATCTCCCTACTAAACATAAATGCCAAGATCTTTGCAAGGGTGCTTTTATCCCACCTGGAGTCCTGCCTTCCCAGGTTGATTGATGCAGATCAAGCAGGCTTCATAGTGCACAGGCAGGGGGCTGACAACCTGCGAAAGATGCTCACAGGGATCCTCAATAGGGATGGGTATGAGGTGGAAAGTGTGGAGCAGAGCTCTATATTCAAAACCGCCAGCCAGGCTACTGGTGAATGGGAGTATGTTGCAGGTATTTCCGTTGCAAGGAGGCACAAGGCAGGGGTGTCCGTTCTCCAGGTTGCTTTATGCATTGGTAATAAAGCCGCGGCCCACAGGGGTGCAGAACGACGAGGGAATAAGGGGGATTATGATTGGGGGGGTCAACGTATAAGCTCAGTATCTTTTCAGATGATGCCCTACTCTACATCACCAAGCCGACAGTCAATTGCGTGCCTCCTGGAGAGCTTAGAGAGATACAGGGAACTGTCCGGCTTCAAAGTTAACTTGGAGAAGTCATTGGCCTATCTTGCGGGGGGACTGTCAGGGGCAGAGAGAGAGTATATCGGGGGATTGCTGTTCCAGGTACAAGAGCCTTACTTCCTTTACCTGGGGATAAAGGTGTCTAGACAATATGGAGATCTTTTTGTAGGGAACTACTTGCCATTATAGTCTACCCTGGGGGTGGGGGAGTGGAGAGGTGGGCCAAATTGGAGCTTTCATGGATGGCAGGCCTAAACTGCATCAAAATGGTGGTGTTGTCCATGTTCCTGTTTTTATTTCAGATGCTCCTGTTGGTGGTCCCGCGGTCCTTCCTTGACAAGGTTAAAGTGGTCTTGTTGAAATTTCTCTGGGCGAGAGCCAGGCACAGGATTGCCCACACCATGATCCTGCTGAAGGAGGAGGGGGGAGTGGGTTTCCCGGATCTTCCAGCCAATTGTAGTGCGGCGCAGCTTCGTGTCCTGGTAGATCATTTGGACCCGTCCTCTGAGAGGCCGGGGGTACCGTTAGATAATGCAGTCCTGTGTTACACCTCGCTGCTTGCTCCCTACACATCGGGATCCTCCTACACATCAGAGCAGGCAGACCCAATTAAAGAAGACCGCGCACAAGATCATTGCCCTACGTCATGGTGTGCGGCGCTTTACAGCTCCATTTTACGCTCATTGGAGACTGCCGTGGAGAAGGGGCTAATGCAGACTACAATTCCCATGAGGCTCCGTTTATCACGTGAGCCACACCACCAATGGCGCATTAGAGACTTGCTTCCAGGTTACGTCCATCTCCGTCTCTTCATTGATTAAAAACAGCTGTAACCCTCTGAACGCTGCGTCTGTTTGAAGTTGCAATGCGGCGCTCCAAAGTTTCGTCTTCGTGCCTACCTTCTTGTGCTTCATCTCCTGTGTATCGAAACCTCGCCTGGCTATCTTGATATCTCTGTCTTTGTGTACCGAATCCTGTTGCCTGTTTAACGGACTGTTGTTGTCTCCTGTTTTGTACCTAATTGCTAGCCTGTGTACCAGAACCTTTTTGCCTGTTTGAGGAACTGCCTTAGCCTTCCGCTTTGTACCAGTAATTGCCAGCCCATGTACTGAACGTCTTGCCTGCTTTACGGATTCCTTCTGCCCTCCAGTGAACCTTCTACTGTCAGCCCATGTTCCGGACTCTGCCCTCATTTCAGACTCATCTGCGGAGCGGACCTTCCTTGCGAACTGTTCTACCTCGCTCCATCGCAGTGAGTCGGATTAATTCTTTTGGGTGTTTTCGGTGGGCTCCAACTGGTCTGCTCTGTATACGGTCCCTGTTGACTAGTGATCTGGTGACTTTCATTCAACTGTGCCTTCAGTGAGTGTCTACTGCCCGTACCTGTTGTTCCTACTGTTTTTGGGGAATCCTGCCTTGATCATTCACCGTCCGGTGAGTAACAGAAACAGAAGCCATGGAAGGAGAGGACCCCTTGGCCGCCATAGTTTGCTTGGTGGCCAAGCTTTGAGCGGATATGGCGGCAGCGCTTGATGCCCTGCATCATAGGATTGACGGTCTGCATAGCTCTTCGACTCCTCAGAACCTGGGTATAGACACACCTGGTGCTACTGCATCAGCTTCTGGGGTTTCTGTGGCCTCCGGTTCAGGTTTTTCTGTGGCTCTGGGTCTTATGGCTACGCAGTTCCCGTTGTCTCCCCTGCCCCCGGAAAGGTTCGTTGGTGATCCTAAGCAATACAGGACATTTATCAACCAGTGCAAGCTGCACTTCCTTTGTCACCCCACAGCCTTTCCCAATTCTACCACTAAAGCAGCATTTGTCCTTTCACATCTTGGCGGAACAGTCCTTTCCTTGAATCGAATAGTTACGTACTATACAACTGTGATGCTCTTATCACAGCCATGAACAGAGTATTTGATACGCGCTATAAGTCGCAAGCCACAGACCTGGAGTTCTTTAATTTACATCAAGAGACGTCTTCCCTATTCACGTATCTTACCAGTTTAAACCAACTTGACACAGAGACAGACTGGCCAGAAGAGAAGAAGTCAGCTGTCTTTTACAGGGGGCTTTCTGAGGAACTGAAAAACATTCTAGCAACCGTAGCTGTTGTTCCTACTTTTTTTGGGGAATTGCTATATCTAGTGTTACAGATAGACGCTAGAAGAGCTGAGAGAAAAGGGGAGCACAAACCAGCTACCCCAGTCCCTTCCCGCCTGGATTCTGTCGGTCCATCTTCTTCTGCCCCAGAGCCCATGCAAGTGGGGGCTATACGTGGACCTTTCACTCCTGCTCAACGTGATTATCGCAGAATGCATAATCTTTGCATGTATTGCGGCTTGGCTGAGCATCAATTAAAAGACTGTCCAAAGAAGCCTGTTAAGAAGGTGGGAAATGCCAAAACCCGGCAGTAGTCAGAGTCCCTACGCCGGGGGTTCGTTCTTTAGACTCTCACGGAATAGCCTCCGCTCCTGTCAGTTTGCCGGTGGCATTTACTACGGCAACTGACGCCACTTTTTCTTCTCTGGCTATCATTGATTCCGGAGCAACTGAGAATTATATGGACTATGATTATGCCATCTCCCACAACGCTCCTGTGCTAAACAAGTCTCAGCCAGAGACCGTTCACGCCGGATTAGTTACACAAAATACCTCTATCGTCCGTATGCAAATGGAGGAGGGGCATGTGGAGAAGATATCTTTTGACCTGATCAAGGCTCCTGAGTTCCAGGACATATTAGGTGTACCCTGGCTACAACACCATAACCTTGCTATCGATTGGGCTAAGAGGATCATTCAATTTCCTTCTTCAGTCTGTAATGAAAAACGCTTTCAGAATACAAGTGTGTGTCTGGATTCCTCTTGCCAGGCCTTGGTGGCCTCCATGGCACTCATCAGGGCTATAACAACTGCCAATTAGACCAGCATTCCTTCAGAGTACATGGCTTTCTGGGATGTCTACGACACAGGGGGTGCTGACCATTTACCTCTACATCATCCCTATGACTGCCCCATCAACCTGGTACCTGGGGCCAAGATCCCAGCTGGCAGGGTATACTCACTCACTTTACAGAGGATAGAGTACTGAAAGAGTACATTCACAAGGCCTTGGCCACTGGGTTCATAAGGCCATCCAGGTCTCCTGCAGCTTCCCCTCTTTTTTTTGTTCCGAAGAAGGAAGGTGACCTCCGCCCTTGCATCGACTACAGGGCCCTGAACGCTATCACTGTTAAGAATCAGTATCCCCTACCGTTGATGTCCGTCCTTTTGGATCAACTTGGTTCCTCTGTAGTATTCACCAAATTGGATCTCCGGGGTGCATACAATCTCATTCAAATATGAAAAGGGGACGAGTGGAAGACTGCCTTCAAAACCCGGTATGGGTTATACAAATACCTTGTTATGCCCTTCGGGTTGTGCAATACTCCGTCCACATTCCAAGCATTCATGAATGACATCTTCCATGACTGCCTGGACCAATTTGTTGTGGTCTATTTGGACGATATTGTGATATATTCATCATCCAGAGAGGCACACGCTGAACACGTGTGTTTTGTTCTACAGAGACTCAGGGAAAACCATTTGTTCGTCAATGCTGAGAAATGTGCATTCAACACTACAGAGGTGGAATTCCTTGGTTACGAACTTACCAACCACGGCATCAGAATGAGTCATTCCAAGGTCAAGGCAGTGTTAGAGTGGCCTGTTCCTTCTACGGTCAAGGCGCTTCAGTCATTTTTGGGTTTCTCGAATTTCTACAGACAGTTCATCCGCTCATTCTCGTCCATCTCGTCCCCTCTGATGGCTTTGACCAGCTCCAAGCAACCGTATCATTGGAATCCAGAGGCACAACAAGCCTTTGATGCCCTAAAGGCAGCGTTTTCATCCGCTCCGGTGTTACAACACCCTAATCCTCTATTACCATACATGGTAGAGGCTGATGCCCCTGGCTCAGCTATAGGGGCAGTACTGTCTAAACGTTGTCCTGATTCAGGGGATATTAATCCGATAGCTTTCTATTCTAGAAAACGAACCCAATACGAGAAGAACTACCCCTTCACAGAAAGAGAACTACTAGCCATTAAGGACACAGTTTCTGAATGGAGGCACCATTTGCTGGGTGCCTGACATACTGTGACGGTCTTTTCAGATCATCGTAGTCTCCTGGCATTCAAATCTATGGAATGCCTCACTGCTCGGCAAGCCCGCTGGCATCTCTTCTTTTCTCAATTCGATTTTACCATCACATATCGTCCGGCCCGTTTCAACACATGTGCAGACGCATTGTCTCGTCTGTCTCCGGGCCTCGGAGTGTTACACCCGAACGTCCTTTGGTGTTGCCTTGTAGGGTGTTTGTGGATGTACCCCACAACCATTGCTGCACTCCCTAGTCACTGATTGGGTTTCCTCACACGCGGCGGAAAGTGATGCTCTCAACCTGGAGGTTGCGCAGGGTCTGCCATATATTCCAGGTCGGTTATACTTGCCTCCAGGGTAGGCGTGTCTTCATGCTCTTACCTGGTCCCATGGCTCTTTGATGGCGGCACATCCGGGTCAGCAGAATACTCTAGACCCTTTACGCCGCTGGGCCTGTTGTCTCCTGTTTTATATGTTCCCAGTGCAACACCTCCCACTAAAAGCCCATGGGGCTATTGCAACTGCTCCCGGTGCCACATAAGCCATGGTACATGGTCTCCATAGATTTTATCGTGGACTTGCCTCCTGTGGAGGTTTTTGACACCGTCTGGGTGGCCATAGACTACTTCACTAAAATGGCAATCTTCATTCCATGCGCTGGCCTCCCTTCGGCACCAGTCCTTGCGGCCCTGTTCCTCAAGAATGTGTTCAGGTTTTTTGGTCTCCCTTCTGTTGTGGTTTCGGACCGCGTCACACTTTTGGAAGGCGTTGACTGCATCCCTCCACATCAAGGACCGGTTTAGCTCTGCTTACCATCTGCAAATGGATGAACAGACCGAAAGGGTCAACGCTACTATTGAACAATATCCTCATTGTCTCTGCCTTCAGTTTCAGACTACCTGGTTGATGATGCTTCCTCCAGCCAAATATGCTTACAAAAATTCAGTGCATTCAGCCTCTGGTGTATCCCCTTTCTTTGCTTTGTATGGGCAGCATCCACAATCCTTGCCGTTGGATCGCGCTCTTCCCATCGATAACCCGGCGGCACAGGCTTATGTTCGGGATATCAGGGCTGTTCATGGATCGGTTTGTTTGCATTTACTTCTGGCCCAGAATAGGGCCAATCGATATGCTGACCAGCATAGAGCTCCCGCTCATGCCTACAAGGTGGGCATGGAGGGGTGGCTTTCTACTCGCAACCTGAAGTTCCCTGGAAAGCACATGCTTCTCCCGAAATTCGGTTGTCTGTATCCTTCCGCGGCTGTGATTAACCCTGCGGTGGTGCATCTCTCTTTGCCATCCACCTGGAAGATATATCCTGTATTCCATGTGTGTCTATTGAAGCCATGTCCTCTCTCTACTAGGCTGCCTCCTCGTCCTCCTCCTATAGAGTGGGCGTGATCTGAAGTATGAGGTGACCGATATCCTGGACTTCCAGCTACGGAGGGGACGTCTTTTCTATCTAGTTGATTGGAAAGGTTACGGTCCTGAGGACAGGTCTTGGGAGCCTTTGCGCAACAACAATTCACCTGCGCATGTGCGTCATTTCCAAGCCTGCAGGGGGTTGGCGCCGCCTTTGGGGGTGGATGCTGTTACACCTCACCACTTGCTCCCTACAAATCGGGATCCTCCTACACATCAGAGCAGGCAGACCCAATTAAAGAAGAACGCGCACAAGATCATTGCTCTCCGTCATGGTGTGCGGCGCTTTACAGCTCCATTCTATGCTCAGTGGAGTCTGCCATGGAGAAGGGGCTAATGCAGACTACAATTCCCATGAGGCTCCATTTATCACGTGAGCCACACCACCAATGGCTCATTAGAGACTTGCTTCCGGGTTACGTCCGGCTCCATCTCTTCATTGATTAAAAGCAGCTGTAACCCTCTGAACGCTGCTTCTGTTTGAAGTTGCAGTCCGGTGCTCCGAAGTTCCGTCTTCGTGCTTACCTTATTGTGCTTCATCTCCTGTGTATCGAACCCTCGCCTGGCTATCTGGACTTCTCTGCCTTCATGTACCGAATCCTGTTGCCTGTTTAACGGACTGTTGTCTCCTGTTTTCTACCTATTCACCAGCCTGTGTACCAGAACCTTTTTGCCTGTTTGAGTAACTGCCTTAGCCTTCCGCTTTGTACAAGTAATTGCCAGCTCGTGTACCGAGCATCTTGCCTGCTTTACATATCCCTTCAGCCCTCCGGTGAAACTTCTACCGTCAGCCCGTGTTCCGGACTCTACCCTCATTTCGGACTCTCCTGCCTTGCAAACCACTCTCCCCTGCTCATCACGGTGAGTCAGATGCGTTCTTTCTGGTGTTTTCGGTGGGCTCCTCCTAGTCTGCTCTGTATACGGTCCCTGTTGACTAGTGATCCAGTGACTTTCATTCCACGGTGCCTTCGGGGACTGTCTACTGCCATCTCTTCTGAACCCTACTGCCTGGGACAACACATAATCCTTATTTCTGCATTAAACCTATGCACTGTACTGGGACTGCCTATACTCCACACATCCTCAAGTGCCAGAGGGACACTTTGCAGATTGTGCACCAACCCATATCTAGTGCGCTCCTCGTGCTGTCCGGGGCTAGTACCCTCACTAACCTTCCTGTTTGTTATTTTATACTATCATTGTTCTTTACCTTGAAGCTTAACCCAGTCAACTAGTGGTAAGAGTAACTCCTCTCCTCATAATCCTCTCTTGGTTATTTGATAGGCCCTCATAACAGTTCTCTGTATTTGTTGGAAGAAGCATACGTGTGTCCTTCTTGACAAGCCAAACAGAGTATTTCAGTTATACTCTCTTAGTGCTTTGGAAATTGTAACCACTCCTTCTCCACCTGTTGCTTATTGCCTGTTCTTTCTTTTCAGCTGGTTCAGTGGCAGTGCGTTCTCCCCGCTCTTTTAGGTGATCGGGCTCTTTCCCTGGTTTTAGTTACAGCTGTTCTGTCTTGCTGGTCGTGCAGATATATGGAACCTCCGTCCCCAAGTACCACAAGAGCAGAAGTAAAACCACTGCTCATACAATCTTTGAGGCCACAGGTGTAGAGTGTCGTCAGCCAGGAACTGGGAACGCCGGAAAAAACCCAAGAGCCCTGCAAGGCAAGTATTGGATCAGGTTATACACACTAACTAGGGTTAAATGCACTGCGTAACTTAGTATAACCAAAAGGCTTACCTAACACAGATGAAATGTGGGGCAGTCTGAGTGAAAAGGGGAAGTACAGCTTCTTATGGGGCGGCGACAGATGTAATACACTCTGGGACACCAGAAACGAAGTATCAATAGTAGGCAGATCCTTAAAGCAGTCCGATAACAAAACAAGGTCCAGAAATCACACAGTGGCGTCAGAACTGAGGGGATCCAATCACAATCCGAGGAGAGATGCAAAAGGTCGATTACCGGTGAATCAAAGTTGTGGAGGTACACGAGGGAAAAAGCAAAGAATTCCGTGAACACGTTCCGAGGTCAAAGAGTCTTGAAGATCCAAATGCACAATAACGCCGAACAGCAGTCCAAGAGAAACAGCTGTGAAGCGTTTCTTCCGTGTTCTTGCGCTCCCTTTAAGGAAGCGCCAAGTCACATGACGCGGAGCAGGGAACTGTGCGTAGAACGTCACGTGACTTGTGATATGGCCAGAGTCTGCTTCCTGGTCACGTGATGCGGGGAACATCGCGCACCCAGGCCATGCCGGTAACCATGGAAAAGACGCCACGGCAATTGCCAATGCCGAAAAGGGCGCAACGAACCAGGTCTGCCAGCCAAAATAACGCCTCCTCTGGCGAGCCGCCGTCGCCGCCACCACAGGGTATGAGTACAGGAATGGGCGAGGTTGGGAGGGTGTCGGGAGGGTGATGTTTGTGTATGTGTATGGGAATGGGTGAGGTTGGGAGGATGTCGGGAAGGTGATGTGTGAGTGTTCATGACAGAGCCCCCCCCCTCAAAGGCCCACGACCCCGTGGGCTCGATGGATGATCACGATGAAGAGCGATCTTCAGGACCATAACCCAACCAGTCCACAAGGTACTGTAGCTTTCCCCTATGAATGCAAGAGCCTAATATGGTGCTGATTTCATAAACATCGGGGGAAGAAACAGAAACGGAGGCAGGGGGAACTGTAATGCGAGTAGAACTTGGACAGGGCTTGATCAAGGAGGCATGAAATACCGGATGGATTCGCCAGGATGAAGGGATCGCAAGACGTAGGGCCACAGGGTTCAATACTTTGGTCACTCTTTAGGGGCCCACAAAACGGGAAAGTAATTTACGGCAACCAGGAATGTGCAGATGGCGTGAGGATAACCACACCCGATTCCCCACTTGATACTCGGGTGCCTTCATCCATTTCCTATCGGCAGCAACCTTCATTGTAGCTTGTGCTTCACGTAGATGGACAAGGGTCTGGGCATGAACTGCAAGAAGATCGTGGGCACAAGCAGTGGCAGCAGGGGTGTTGGAGGAGGTGAAATCAGGAAAAGGAAGGGTGCAGGGATGTTGACCATATGGGAGTAAAAGGGCGAGGAACCAGTGGAAGTATGCAGGGTGTTGTATGCAAACTCCGCGAGATGCAGTAAATCGAGCCAAGTACCTTGGAATTGAAGGGACAGGCAACGTAAGTACTGCTCCAAGGTCTGGTTCACCCTCTCCGTCTGCCCGTCGGTCTCTGAATGATATGCGGAGGAGAACCGGGCATCAATCCCCAGCAGCTTGGTGAGTGCCAGCCAGAAACGGGAGGTAAATTGGGAACCGCGGTCCGATACTAAAACTTGTGGCAAACCAAAGAGGCAGAATACGGATTTAAAGAAGAGGCTGGCCAAAGTAGGAGCGGAGGGAATACCCATACATGGTATGAAACGGGCCATTTTAGTATCCGAATTGACTACCACCCAAATGGTGTTGAAACCCTTTGTACATGGTAAATCAGTGATCAGCTCCAAAGAAACCGTGTGCCAGGGTCTAGGGGGTATGGGTAATGGATGGAGTAACCCCAACGGACGTCCCCTACGTGATTTGCACTGGGCACATACTGAGCAGAAGTTTACGTACATCTCCACATC
The DNA here is from genome assembly GCF_040938575.1 of Ambystoma mexicanum. Classification (NCBI taxonomy): domain Eukaryota; kingdom Metazoa; phylum Chordata; class Amphibia; order Caudata; family Ambystomatidae; genus Ambystoma; species Ambystoma mexicanum. The sequence goes on along the minus strand of NC_090933.1, from coordinate 45,211,149 downwards.
GCGTTTCATCAACGGCCACCAACACCACTGCTTGAGCAGTTCTAAGGTGCGATGTTGTCCTGGGTGACCGTGGATGGGCGCGTCGTGGGACCGCTTTAGGGCTTGGTTTCGTATCTCACTTGAGGGTAACAGGAGTCTACCTTGTACAAAGGGCAACCCGTCTTGGAACACCGGATCCCATTCTGTCAAGGAGTGCGGGTGTTGAGAAATCCAATGACGTATGGCCGACAACATGGTCTGTGATGGTGTACAGATACAGACAACGTGACCCTTCCCTAGCACTGTGTCAGGAAATGAAGGGAGGGATTCCCCCCCCTGGGAAGCGCGATAAGGCATCAGCTTTCCCATGAACCACCCCGGGCCTGTGCTTGACCACAAAGTCATATGCTGCAAAGAATAGATGCCATCGAACTTGATGACTGTTCATGCACTTGAGGGTAGCGAGGTCCTGCAGGTTCTTGTGATCCGAATAGCCTGTGGTCTGGTGCTTGGCCCCCAGTAGGTGGTGTCGCCAAGTTTCTAAGGCATCTTTGATGGCTAGTGGTTCCTTTTCCATAACCGTATAATGGATTTCAGCTGGTGTGAGTTTACGCGAGTGGTAAGCCACAAGATGAAGGAGACCGGTTGACGGACAGGGTTGGGTGAGCACGGCCCCCAATGCAAAGGAGGAGGCATCCGCCTCAAGTACAAACGGAAGTTCAGGATCAGGGTGTTGGAGGACAGGAGCTGTGGTAAACATCTTTTTCAGGGTATCAAAGGATGTCTGTTGCTCTGTGGACCAACAAAATCGAACCAGAGGAATGGTCAATGTAATGAGTGGGGCTATGATGGATGAAAAACCAACGATAAATGGTCTATAGAAGTTTGCAAAGCCCACAAACGATTGGACTTGTTTCAGGTTCTTAGGGGTAGGCCATTCAGTGATGGCGCGGATTTTTGATTGATTCATGGACAAACCCCCTGGTGATATGTGAAAGCCGAGGAAATCAACTTCTGTGGTATGAAACAAACATTTTTCCGGTTTAGCAAACAATGCGTTCTCTTGGAGACGGGACAATACTTCTCTGACATGGGCAATATGCTCCTCTAGAGACGGGGAATATATCAAAATGTCATCCAGGTACACCACTACAAAGACATCCAAAATGTCACGGAAGATGTCATTTATGAAACATTGAAACGTAGCTGGGGCATTACAGAGGCCAAATGGCATTACTGTATACTCAAACAATCCCTGTCTGGAACAGAAAGCCGTTTTCCACTCATCCCCACTATGCATGCGGATCAAGTTGTATGCCCCCCTGAGGTCCAGTTTGATGTATATAGAGGCATGCGTACGTTTGTCCAGTAATGTGGAAATGAGTGGAATCGGGTACCGGTTCTTGATGGTGATGGCATTCAATTGTCTATACACGGGCGTAAAACCCCTTCCTTTTTAGGGACAAAAAAGATGGGACTCGCTGCGGGTGCTAGGTGGGGTTGATTGTTGATAACAGGACATTTAAATGCTTGTAATGTAAGATTTGAAATACCAATACATTTCAATTTTTAAAAGAAATACTGTAGAAGCTTCTTAGAGCTCACAAAGGGCTCCTGTAATGGGACAGCACCCATGTGGTAATTGTAGCGCATGTGAATATGCCATTAAAAGTATAGCATTCATTAGTGGGGATTGTCAGTAGACTTAAATGATTTTACGAACTGTAACTCTTCCAATGCCATTTACATCATCAGATGTCCTTGTTCATTAATTTAAATTGAGATGACAACTCGAAAGGTAGCAATTAGGATTAATGAGCACTGCTGCAGAATATGTGCCAGAACATTAGCAGCACTGTTTGTTCAACACTTCATAGACAACAATCATAGTGACTGTGACATTACATGGATGGTCATAGACAAACTGAAACCTGACATGACCAACTTCCCTATGACCAACAGGCTGTTCAGGCTAGAAAAACTTGGATATATGGGCTGAGAACTTCTGGGTTGACCTGTAAAGATTGGGTACCTAGCAAGGTAACTGTCATACCTGGTAGAAGAATGAATGGCTTTGAGCATACCCTTTACACAGCGTCTGTGGTATGGTTTCTCTACATAGCACCATAGCTTTGTGGTCTGCTAATCGTCCATTCATTCAGTTTTCGTTTCCTGGTAACAGTTTTCGCAATTGTGCTTCACAATTTAATCTTGGGACATTCAACATGGCAGATGGTGTTTGGCTATACCATTTTGCAGAGAACAACGTGTCTTTGTTGCTCTTCAATGTTATCTGGGAATATCCAACATGGCCTGTAGATTCTTGCCGCACGACGAAGATTTATGGTCTAGAAGGAGGACTCAAGCATATGCGCACATACAATACTACCTTTCAACACAGTTTAACTTTATGAGCATGCTGGTGATATGTTGGACACCAACAGGTTTGCCTTGCAGCATTTCCGTGCGGAGGTCCGCAGGGCGGCGTGATGCCAGTCGGCACTCTAACTAGAACCTGGGGTAGGCTTTTCAGCATGCATGTTCTTGCACTTTAGGGTAGGCAGCCACTTCCTTTGAAATCTTAGTCGTTAGCTTGCCGCTTGGTCAACAGTTAATGCGTGTGATTAGAATGCTACTGTTGTATTGTTTCAGGTAGTCCCGGAACATTGTGCACGGTCTGATGCCTGCCAAAAGGTATCTCTGGATTCTCTTTATGACTTATGAAAGACTGGTGCTTTCCTTTTGGGGACAGATTTGGTGATTTTACTTTGTACCTCATTGCATGTTTGCCAGTATATCCGCAACCCCACTGGGAAAAAACTGCTGATATCACCGGCCTTGTAATACCAGTGCCGGTAATACAGCAAATTCCCCAATGGAGCCCTATGGGACTCCATGGAATGGGGATTTAACAGCGTTTCCACCACTTGGAATTTCCAGTAATCTGCCGGTATTACAGTTTGCCGATATCCCACCAGTAATACTGGCAGGATACCGGCAAACTGTAACACCATTTCTGCCACTTGGTCTGCCAGAATTACCGGCAGATTCCAAGTGGTGGAAACGCCGGTAAATACCCATTCCATGAAGTCCCATGGAGTCTATAAGACTCCATGTGGGAATTTGTCGGTATTACTGGCACTGGTATTACCAGGCCAGTAATACCAGCAGGTTTTTGCCAGTAGGGTGGTGGATTTACCTCCAGATCAGAGCTACCATCAAACATGTAGTGTGCCAGTGAGGTAAGGTGCTGGCATGCAGTGATACCGGCATATTATTACTGCACCGGCACACTCATAATGAAGCCCAATTTGTCTTTTCATTTTTTTTTCCTTTATTTTTGCCTCTGTCAGTTGGTGTGGTCCAGAGGTTGACACTATGGAGATTTCACTACACGTTTAAAATGGCTCCTTTGTCAATGATGAACTTTTATATTGAGGTACGTGTTACTTATTGGCACAACGTTTTATACATGAATAATGGAGGTTGTGTGGATTAATAGATAGAAGACAATTTAAAACAAAACAAAGCATTTTTGATTTTTTGAAATAATTATTTATTAGCATTTTCAATTATAACAATATTACCCACACCACTTCCCCTGTTATCCCCCTATCCCCAGGCAGAGTTGTGATATCATTCTTTCGACTACAAAAATTAAGCCCCTTTTGTTCTTATTTACATAATGTTCAATATTCTCAGATTATGAGGACACCATTGCTGTACAAGGTCTCCTTTTCAAAAGTCCAAGATCAATGCCCATTCCTGTTGAAATTTTATATTTTGTCCCTGCAAAATGTATGTCATCCATTCCATTGCCATTAACCCCCACAATTTAAACAGCCAATTCCTCACCATTGGTGGTCTCTTCTGTTTCCATGCACTCGCTATCACCAACCATGCCTCTATCAACATTAACATAAAAGCGTTACTGTGCATTTTGGTAGACAGGTGTATCTCCGGGTCAAACAATCCACACATCCATTCCCTGGATGTCAGATTCACATTTGGGGATATCATCGTCTTTATATGATTTGTAACATCCTCCCAATAATTCCTCAAATTTGGGCACTCCCACCATATGTGTTTCCAGTCCCTCTTCTTACCACAACCCCTCCAACATTGTTCCGTTGTTGTCAGGAACATTATATGCAGCTTTTCCGGGGTATAGTGCCATTGGACCGTGATCTTATACCACATTTCTCTGACCTGAATCGACCTTGTCAATTTGGGAATGTTTGTCCATAAATATTCCCAATGCTCTCTGGGTAAGTCCACACCTAAAGTCTTCTCCCATTTATGCATATTCCCCAGGTCTATTCCCTTTCCCCTTCCATCAGAATCCCATATAGCTTGGACACCAAATGTCTATTTCCCATGTGTGTGGTTATACATTTTTCACAACCTGTGAGTTCTGTCCCTGATGCTATTTTGCCCCCTGACCCCACTATCCAATGTTTTAGCTGATGGTACTCCAACCTATCTTTCTCTGAGAGACCTATCGACTGTTTATATTCCTCAAATGAACAAATATTTCCTCCTGCCATCATGTCTCACATCTTTACACATCCCGCTTTCTGCCATTGTCTTATCGCTCTTTCTACCATCCCAAAGTCAAATTGCGTATTCCTGAATAAGGCCGTGAACAGGGATGGACGCGTGGACAAACATCCCTTTCCTAACAGCTGATCCCATATATCGCATACGACTGCCAATACCTGGCTAGCCTGCGTATTTGGGTGTCTATCTCGTCTGTATAGCCAGAGAACCCCTTCCAATGGACAGCCCACCACCACCCTATCCATCCTTACCAAGGGTTTTGTGGTATTCCCCATAAACCATTTCCTTATTACCCGTAGCTGTGCTGCCTCATAGTATTTCACAAAGTTCGGTAAGACCACCACCCCCTCCTTCTCTATGTGCCATTAGCGTTCATAATGCAATTCTAGGGGTTCTGTTACACCATAGGAATCTCAAGACCACTTTATTCAGTGCTTCAGAAAAGCAGTGCAGAACCATTAGTGGAAGAGCCTGAAATTTGTAAAGCTGTCTCGGAGAACCACCATCTTAATAGATGCTACTCTTCCTAACCATGAAATACGCAGTGGGGTCCATTTTCCTAAATTCTCTTTTACCTTCTGTAATAGTTGCGGGTAATTATAATCATACATCTGTGAGACCCCCTTAGTAATATTAACCCCCAGGATGTATGTGTCTGCCATAGCGAATGGAGAATAGGAGGGCAAAGCCTCCTTCTGTATAGTAGTAAGACCCAATTCTAAAAGCTCTGACTTCCCCATATTGACCTTCAGGCTTGCAACCCTCTCTATATCCATCAATTCCTCCAATAATGCTGGTATTAGCTGTTCAGGATTAATCAATGTAATCAGAATCTCGCCTGCAAAAGCGACAATCTTGTGGTCCTTACCGCCCAAGGGAATGCCCCGTATCGTCAACCTCTTTCTAATTTTATGCAAAAACAGTTCTAAATATATTGCATAGAGGAGCGGCTACAATGGGCATCCTTGTCGAGAGCCCCGTCCTATTTCTATATTACGGAACACTTGTTTATTAATCACCAACCGTATCTTAGGAGCCTGATAATTCGCTTGTACAATCTGTATGAATTTAGTCCCCATTCCCATCTGTTCCATAGCGGTAAACAAAAAGAGGCACTCCACACGATCAAATGCCTTTTCAGCATCCAATGTTACTAGCACTGTAGGAATTTGTTTAGCGTTGACTTTCTATAATAGATGAATCACCCTCCTGATATTATCTGAGGATTGTCGACCTATGATAAATCCTGATTGATCTGCATTTATTAAACCCGAGAGGAGCGGTGCAAGTCTCGCTGCTAAACACCTGTGGATAGTTTTGCATCAATTTTCATTAATGCAATCAGTCTACATGACCCACATTTCATCAGATCTTTGCCAGGTTTCCCAAACATCACCACTTTCCCCTCTGCGATAGTTGATGTTACCCCCCCCCCCAATTGTCACTATCATATTAAACAATTCTGCCAATCCTGGAGACAATTGTTTTGCATATTTTCTTTATAAAAAACTGCCTTGAACCCATCGGGTCCTGGCGATTTATTCAATGGCAATGTTCTTATTGCTGTCTCTAACTCCTGCTCCTTAATGTCCCCTTCTAATTGTTCCCACTCCCCAGCCGTTATCTTTGGAAAAGATATGTCTAAAAAGTAGCGTTGTATCTGCCGCAGATCAGGATGATTTGACGCGTACAATGTTTCATAAAATTAGGCATTTGTTTCTGTTATAGCCACCGATTCGGTTGTTAGTAATCCATCGGGTTGCAGTATCCGCTGGACTATATTAGCTGCCTCTGATCCCTTCAACTGCAGAGTTAGCAGTTTATCTGTCTTATTGGCCCGTTCATACTACCTCTGTTTAGTCATCAACATAGGTCTCTCAGCCCTTCAAGTCCATAATAGTTCTAGCTGGCTATGTAATTCCTTCAGCCTTTTACCTAGGACCCTCGTCCTATGTTTGGCCATAGCCTGTTGAGTATCTTGCAGTTAATCTTCTAGGACACCCTCCATTTTTGCCCTCTGTTTGTCCCATTGGGCATATAATGCTATAGCTTCCCCCGCATTACTGCCTTAAAGGCGTCCCAGGTCCCTTCAGGCAAGACCATTTGATTACTATTAGCAGAAAAATACCCTTCTATCTTATCCCTTATATCACAACTGCTTCGTTCAATAGTTCAGCTGGAAACGTCCCTGTCCACAGCCCAGTTCGTGGCCCCACATCCCTAAAAGTCAATATGAAAGGGGCATGATCCGACAATGAGATGGATCTTAAGTTTATCTCCCTAACTTCCCCCATTAAACTAGGTCTGACCCACACATAATCGATTATAGACAGGGATTGGTATACATGCGAGAAGCACGTGTACCCTCTTTCATCTCCTCTCTTAATTCGCCATACATCTCGCAATGCTAATGTTTCCATATTTTCCCGTAGCACCCGTGTAGGGAGCACTGTCCCTTTCCACACACACCCACTTCTATCTACCGTAGGGTCCCATGCCAAATTGTAATCCCTGTGAATATTATTTCACCCGTTGCGAAGTCCTCCATCTTAGCTACCAAGTCCCTTAAGAACCTCACCTGTCCTGCATAAGGTGCATATACCATTGCCAGGGTGATTTGTTTTTATTCCAACTGTACTAGTAAAAAAAGATATCTCCCCTCCTTATCCAACAGGGACCGCACAACCGTAACTCTGAGTGTATCTCTAAATCCTATCATAACCCCTGAGGTCTTCCCCATTGCCTTAGAGTGATAGAATCATGAGAATGCCCCAAACTTAACCCCAACTTCCTGCGGCATGATATCATCCACCTTTTCCTTTTTCAACAATGCTTCAACCATTTTCTGCTTAACAAGGGAATTTAACCCCCTAACATTATAAGATATTACTCTGAAAGCAAAACATTAATTAAAGAACCCCTGTCATGTTTAATGTGTTCCTTAATTTTAATAGTAGTGGCCATCTCCTCACTTCCTCTGCCCCTAAACTGTCCCCCCCAACTTCCTCAACCATAACCCCCAAACTGTCCCTCTCAGGGCCAGAACAAAGATCCTATGATGCCCTTGAGGACCATTCCCAAGGCTAGGGCCTAGTAAATTAACTGAGGTCACTCCCGTTGGGGAGCATCCTAACACTTCCCTCAGATTCCAAGACATTATCCACCAGCATGCCCCTCCTGGCATCCTGACTATCACACCCCTTATGTCTCTACATATCCCTTTTTATGCCTACCCCTCCTTTCTCTCCTAAGATACCCCTTCCCCGCCTCCTTCCTCACTGCCGCCTTGCACTTGCCCCAGCGGGCCTTTCAATCAGCCGCCCTTCCTCCTTTTTTCCCTTGCACCATGGACCATTCCCATTGTCTCATTCCACGTTGGGAGGAGAGCCTCGATTGTCTCTCTCCATGTCTTTCTTCTTCCTCCAAGTTCAACAGCGCCAGCCCTTCCGCACATGATGTTATGTGATGTTGTACTCCTTCCAAGGTGAAAAACGAAAAACAGCCCAAACGGAAACATCATTTATATGAAATCTGTTTTGAGATCAAAGCGCGTGCAACCTGTCCCATGCCTCTTCGCTTCTGCAAAGTTGCCAGGGCCAAATCTTGATACAGCTAAAGTTGTGTCCCATTCACTGTAATGTTCCCCTCTGTTCTTGCTGCACACAAAATGTTCTCTTTCAATCCGTATAAGTTTAGAGCAACAAGAACATCTCTAGGCCTTGACCCTGGTTCTCTCCTCCTAGGACCCACTCTTTGGATACGGTCAATTCCTATGTCTTCCGTTGGTACATCCATTAGTACATTTCCAAATCATTGTTGAACTATGCCCTTTAAATCTGTGCCTAGTATTGACTCACTTAAGCCTTTTACCCTAATGTTTGACCTCCTTCAGCGGTTCTCTAAGTCCTCCGCTTGTCTCTCTCTAAATGATTTCAGACTCTTGCCTATTGATCTAATAGTTCACTATTCAGGCGCACTTCATCCGATACCTCTGCAAGGCCTTGCTCGGTTACATCCACTCTTTCACTTCCCCCTTAACCTCCGTCAATGAATTTCTTAGGTCCTCTCTTAATGAGGTAAACTGTTGTTGAAAGTTGTTTGTAATTCTTCCTTCCATTTCACTAAGGCATTCTTTTAAATCTTCCTTGCTGAAAGCAATTTCCCCACTCTCAAGGGTATCCCCTTTCTGTTCTTCTACTTCTTTCTTCTTAGCCCCTGTTTTTGCCTCCCCACTCTGTTTTCAACACCACTCTATTTGGCCTTCCTGCTTCCTGCTTCTTTTGGCCGATATGCCCTTTTCTTTGGGTTTTGGAATCTGGTAAGTGTCACCTCACTTACATACAATGTGATTTCCTCCACCACTCTTAGCCTTAGGGCGTCTTCCTGTGCAGGGTGTGGGACGATTCTTCACTTTTCAGTATTTTACAGCTTTGCCACTTTAAGTTATGAACTCAATTACATGTTTAATTAGTGCTCTTATTCTCTCTGGGCACCTAGGATTCTTCACCTAGTCCTACCTATCAGCCCCACCACTCAATTCGTAATGTATCAGCAGTTTCCAATGCTCCTATCAGGTAACCAAACTGCCAAATGGTCCTTCCCCCCCATCCTCCTCCAACCACCATTAATTGCGTGGCGTCAGTCTGGGGGATGCATCTGCAATATACTGTATGTATAGTCTCTTCTGTTGTACCTTCTGAACATTTGCGAGCGCTAGACTTACCAGGATTCTTCTATCAGCGGTCTGTCCAGTGCTGCAGAGTTTTAAGTATGCCTGTGAAGCCACGTCCAGTGCCAGAAATGCCTTCTTGCTCTTCCTCCCGCCTCCTCTCAGCTCCGGCGTGCGCCTTCCTTCACCAGGTCTGCATATGGGCCACGCCCCGGTCTCCTCACCCGCCGAAGTTTTTCGTGCCCAGTTGAGGGGGGACTGGCAAAGCCCACTGCGACTTACCTGCTTCTTCCTTCTTATGAAGGTTTCACCAGAGTTTGCCTTCCTACACCAGATCTATATGTGGGCCACGCCCCATTCTCCTCGCCAACTGAAACATTCCCAACATACATAGGGGAGAGGGCGTGCAAATCCCACAGCAGTTTTCTTGCTTCCTCCCTCTTCTCAAAGGCTCTTGCACCCTTGAGAAGAGCGACAGCCCAGCCCCCCTCTGAAGCTTATAGGCAGGCTTGCTTCTTCGGCCAGGAGCAGAGCCAAGAACCACACGTCCTTGCCCACTGGCAGCCATCTTGGAATCCAGTTTGTTTTATTTGAATCCTGTAGATTTGTCTCCTTATTCCCCATGTGATGGAAAAGCATTCACCCTGAGGACGGCTACTTGTGGTGAAATGCTTGATGTATAGATATAATTAGGTTCTCTTGCCCCAGTGGATGAGTTCTCATTTCCTGCTCTGCCAGCATGATGCCAAGAGGACACATGTGCAATGAACTTAACAAGTGTCCAGGTTGCATGAACGGCTGGCAACCAGTTAGGTGGATTAGTTTACAGCAATGTTTGCTGTAAAGGCATCATGAAGTAGACACAGACAACAGGTTCAAGTTTGGTTATCCAAAGTTTTATTAACTTAAAAGACTGGATGGTGTAAGGCCTAACTTGCCCTATACTAAGATGGGCTTGCCCTCCCTAAAGAAATCTAAGGATAGTCTGCGTCAGGAAGTCCAAATCAAATGTCTTTCTGTCTGATGAGTACAAAGGCAGCGAATATGGCAAGGGAAATGTGCACAAAATCACACAGTGAATAGCCTTGAATCAAACAACGTGCACACAGAAATCAAGACTCATGTATGCTAAAACCCAGGAGTGCAAATAGAGTGTGATAACAATACAAATATATGAAAAGGGATGTGGGGTAAGCACTTAGAAACTCCTTGTAACTGCAAGGAAAGTCAGCAAGCGCCTTAACCCCCAATTGCTGTTACAGGTACTGACAGCGCTAAACCCACATAGAGGGCAAGCAACGACAGGATCTGTGAACTAACAATCTTGATGGTATTAAATAAGGGAACTTAAAAACAGTACTCACGAGGAGGAGAAATACCTCTTGAATGTCAGCAAGCCCACGAACCCCGTTGATCAAACAGGGACCCAGGAAGGCTATAACAGCAACGGGAGGATAACTAAATACATAAGACTCAAGACAAGGGGCAAGTAGGAATAGTGATTACAGAATAGTGAGGAAAACATAGGCATTCACACAGGAGCTAGCTACAACAGCACACCACACCTAAGAATCAATGGGAAATAAATGCAGAAGTGCAAGGGAAAACATGGAATGGATTCCAAGAGAAAATAAGAAACAGGAGCAGGGAAAAAGCGTAATTACCAGGGCAAACTTCCCCCACCCATCCAAGGAAAAAGACAGGAAGCTAATCTAAAGAGGAAGGCAAAGGCATCAAGGTTTACAGTAGCAAAGGAAAAAGTCAAAGAAATATAGAACACAGACAAACTGGGCTGCATCAAAATGGGAAAGCACTGAGAAATGCTGCCTGCAAACAGAGGAAGACAGAAAGGGAATCTAGGAAGCAGAAATCACTTAAGCACAAGAAATTCGAAATCCAGGGTAAAGGAACAAGAAAATAGAAACTTGGAACTCGGCAAAAAGCTGAGCACCAAGAACAAGGGACCAGTCTCAAACAGGGACACTGCATCAATGACCAGCGCTGGACTGAAGCAAACTGAGTCTTTTAAAGCTGCTTAACGAGCACACGCCTCAGGTGTGCTGATTGCTGCACCTGCAGCCACAGGTGTTGCCTATCCTCCACCCAACCTTGTCCTGCAAGGGTGGACGTGAAGCAGTGGGCCAAGCATTCTGGGAAGCATAGTCATTTGATTAAAGAAGCATGCTGGCTGCCAAAAACCTGGAATGGATCCGGAAGGAAAGTAGCTTGGAAAATAGGGATTTAGCGCTCCCAATTCATCACAGCACTGCAGCATAAGGTTCGGAGGAAAAGTCCAGTAGGGAATAAACCCCAATTCATGCCCCCAAGTGGTGGGAACAAAAGCGAAGGGAGCGAGTCATGACACTTTCTGTTTCCAAAACCTATGCTTGCTCTCACAACTAACTGTATACTATGTGCAGGGATGTCAGCATACAAATAAATAGTGTTCAAAATTAAGTTCAGAGCTTATTCCAGGTCTTGGCTTGTTTATAATAAGCTTCCCCTTCCCCAAAATCAAAATCACAAGCTATCTGGGTTCCCTTACCCAAGAGCTCAAATCTTCCGGCTATTCAAAAATAACACAAATCCTTGGGACACTTCCCAGCTCTTTTGGTATCAGTACTTTTCACTAGTTCAAATAGACAGTTCTGTTTCTTGGCTTCAGAATCCCATAAGAGGTTGTTGCAAATCACAAGTTTTTTTATGTGTGGGCTTTTTCTCACAGGGTGTTCTTAGTATAGGCACAGTTGTTGGACCACACGGTCCACCCATTACAGGTCACAAAATAGATACCCCTTTTTGGCTGGTTAACATCAACAATAGGCCACTGCTTCCACTTGACAGTGATGATTGGTTAATTCATCAGTGTCACACTCTTCTGACACTGTACCATGGCTGTGCTGGCCACCAAGCACTGTGTTACTCTTTGCTGTATTCTTCTGGCTCTTACTAATGCATGTTTTCTCTTAACATAAAGTTTGTTGAACTCTTTTGGCTTTGGCCAATGTTTGTTTTCTCATATCATACTCTTCTTGGTATTCTCTTGACTTTGTCAATGCTTGTGTCTTAGAAAATACATTTTGTGGTATCTGGTATATTTACTACATTTCCTTCACTCCACTCACGAGTGCTCAACACTTGCTTTTACTTTTTTCGGCATTCAAAAGTATTTGTAATGACTTCCAGCTCATTCAGTATTCAAAAGTACTTGTTCCGGCATTCAAAGTACTTAAAAAGACTTTCAGTGCGTTTGATATTCAAAGGTACTTGTTTCGGCATCCAAAGCACTTAAAATGACTTTCAGTTTGTTCGATATTCAAAAGAACAATTTTGAACACATATTCACCTGCCTGCCTTGTGTTTTGCAACACTCAACAGTCAGAGTTTATGGCGTTGCAAGGTCTCTGCTGCCTCGGGTTCTTGCCTTCCCGAGCGGGACCCCACTTCCTCTCCCAGCGGCTCTTTGTGGCGTTGCTCCAAAGGATGCTAAACCTGAAGTTCAGGATTCTTGTGACTGTTATGCTCGGTCACGCCAGTATCCCTTTCACGGTCAGCTACTGGATTCCTTGGCTTTGCTTCCTACTGCATAAAATCTGCAACTGTCACTGGATCTTGAGCGCTCTGCTTGACACATCACTGATCAGCAATTGCTTCCCCAGATACTACCTCGGCCTCCAGAGCTGCCTCCATTTCGAAATGGAGGTCGGTTTTTAAAGTTCCCGCCACCATGACGATTCCCGGAAAGACTAGACCGCTCACCATTAGAACAATAGTTCTGCCCTACTCGTGCTGTCCTCCTCCTCGTCCCAGTACACTGCTGAGGCTGATATGTGTCTGTATTAACAAAAGGAGGTTGATAAGTGTTTGTTTCAATAAAATGAGGATGTGTCTTCCTAGTTGGTCTCTTCCTCGTCCCAGTGTTATGCTGGTGTTTTTGGGGGTAGGTTTGGAGGGAAGAAAAGAGAAAGGGCTGAAAGTAGCCTACAAAGGCTTGAGGGATAGAAGGTTCATTGTGAAAAGGAAGTGGGGGATACCATGTCTCACCTAAAGATGTCCTCACAGCAATCTCCAAGATCCTGCCTCGGAAATCCACCAGGGTCAGGATCCAAAAGCGATGGCCTTTCCCTGGCCACCTGAGAGGAGGATACAGAAGAAAAGATTTAAGGACACCTTCAGGTTCCTGTCCATTGCACACAGTATGTTTTCTCAGATGGTTGTTAGTTTGTATGTATGTTTTGTGCAAGTATGTCATGGGGAAAGGTGATACATATGATACAGTTGCGATGTTGATTTTGTGTATATGCTTTTTTTGTAACATTAGTGTATCTTTTACTTTGTCTCCATTTGTAATAAATGCTTTATGGTTATGTCAATCTAATGAATTCGAAACATAATTGGCTGTTTTGTCTTTTTTAATTGCATTTCTATATGTGCTAGTAAAAAAACAGGTTGAATCAAATTTAGGATCTTTTTGTGTGTGTGTGTTTTCCCACAAGGACAGGCTCTGTGCCGCTGACTTGGATTCAGGGTTTTTCTGCCACATTGCACTGTCTTCATGGAGACGCAGTGGCAATTCTGCAATAGAAAAACAAGAGGCAAGGACAATTGTGGGTAGGTATTTTGGTCAGGACAGCGGTAACAACTCATTCATGCATCAGAAACCATTCTGGGTCGTTCCCAACTACCTTATGACACCTCTGTTATTGCCCTGGTGGGCTACCTACCCAAGGTTAAGAGGGGTCCCTGCACCCATCTGACAGGGTCACATACCTGACCTTGCCACATCAGAATAATATTTTCGGTCTAAACATACAGACTATACCACAGAAAGTGATTCTGTTGCATATAATTGTTTTAATGATGGTCACCTTCTTTTTGTGATTCATTTCTATCCTGCAAACAGAACTTGAGAGCTATTCGTCTAGGGTCACGGGATGTAGAGCAGCATGGACTGTGAACTTGAGGATGTAAACAGTAATAGGGCTTAGATTGCGGGACAAAAAGATTGAATGGCAATGCCTGTCAGCCCCCAGCCCACCAAGTCCTTACCCTCGCTGCACACAAGTGTGCGCAGGGGCTGACAGGTGCGGCCGGTCCTGAAGAGGGAAGTGGTGGTTGTGCAGACAAGGTGTGTGTGTGTGTGTGTGTGTGTCTGTCTGGAGGGGTTAGGGAGGGGGACGGGAGGCGGGAGAGGCTAGAGGAGCAAAGGTTGTGTCAGTTTGACACCCCTTGATTGAAAAAGGTGGGTCCAGCGGTGGGTGGAGAAGTTTGGGGTGATGAACCCCGCACCCCGAAATTGTCATAACCTCCCTCCCCTTTGAAGCGCCCACAAAATCAGCTTATAAAAGCAACCTTTTTTGGGTGTGGCATTCAACAGTCGGGATTATGATATAGAACCATGAAATCATGGAAAGATACCAGCATGTGTAGAGACTGAAGATAGCACGATTAGCCTTCTTTTTGCAGGAGTTCTCTAGAAGGATCTGGTCGGGTCATTTCTGTAAGGGATAACTCTGTCGTCGGCAGTCTTGTCTACCTATTTTTTTAACTGGATCCTGGAGGGAGACCTCCTCCCCTAACTGTAATACTTGAGTTCCATATCTAGAGTTTTCGGTAATGATTTTGGTTACATTTCAAAAGGTCTTCTTGAGAAACGGCTTTGGTAATCAGATCGACCAAATACGTTTTTTTTTAGCAATGTCGGTTTTTTCTGGTTCCCTCACTACCCCCCCTCTTATTTTCTTGTCCTACGTGTTGGCCCTTACCTAATCTTTTAGGGTTTTTTTGTTTTCCACTCTTCACCTCCTTCCACGCTTTGCTGGATATGTATTTTAGGTTAACCTTACTGGGGTCAACTTTATTGCAAGAGCCACTGCTCACATGCTACTGCTTTGACAACTTTATGAAGTGATGTCATGAGCAAATGTTGTTTAAAGCTTCCGCTCCATCAGAAATTATTACATAAAGAACATAGACACTCACTCTTTGAGTTCTGCGGATGTTTGTGTAGCTTGATTTATTGTTTGCTAGCAGTAGGCTTTCCAACACGTACTGACTGTTAAGTTATTTATGATATGGAGTATTCTGAAGTGGCGGATTCATCAAGACACCGGGAAATATAGAAGAATCTTCAGGTTACCAATGCATGTATCTCTCATGACCCATTCGGCAGGTCAGTGCTGTGAATAAGTTATACCTGGGTGTTGTGAGCCTGTCTGATTTTACAGAGCAAAGTGCAGTTCACATTGCTGGTGCATCCAGGAACACGCATTGGAAAAGCCAATAGACCTGTTTTTACAAACAACTTTTTATCTCCTGTTGGGGCTTTAAAAAAAATCATAATCACTTCATTTGGTGTTGCCAACCTTTTTTTTATAATGACAGCTTTGATGAATTGGGGGCATTTTAAAGGTGTATGGGCGGGCAGAGGCGTTGCTAGGGAGTGGGGGCTGAGGGGGCTACAGCCCCTGGTCTTTTGGTTGTAGTCCCAGATAGACGCTGCGGGGCTACAACCAAAAGACTAGCTAGCCCCGAGCCCCGACAGTCCCGACATTAACGTAGCCCCGGACCTATTCCAGATTTAGCAGCACCCCTGTGGGTGGGGCTCCCAATCCATACTTGCTGCATTTGTTAACCACATGAACAAATGTAGCCACGTTACTTAATAAGAGTAATGAAGATCACAACAAAAATAACAAACACGATCTAATGCAGCATGAAAGTAGAAAATGTATCAATGTACTACACAGCATGGAAACTAAACAATCTCTTAAGGGAAACATACTATACATCTCGGTTCTAGTAACTGTCGGTAGTCACTACTGCAAAATGGCCTCCACTGTTAACAGAGCTTTCACCCTGATGCACACATGTAGCTGCTCATTGACAACAAGGCACCTCTAATAGGCATCTGCAAGAGCTCTGGGAGAGAGCGTAATATCTCTGCAAGCAGACCTAAAAGGGTTACCTAATGAACTTAGCATTTCTGAAGACGGAGGTTGTGGGTCAACACAGATTCAAGTTTGTTTTGTGAGGGAACACGTGACCTCACCAATGACACCATATCGCATAAATCCTACACTAGAGAGAACAGTGCAGAACGTGTTCTTCCTTTCCCAGTTGTTCACATGGGCTGACACAAGCAATTATGGTGCCTGAAATAGATGTTTTAGTAGCTTCCACTAACCTGCTGAAATGGGGCCAGATGTAATGTTTCTTGTGCCAATATGGTGCCCCTCAGAGCATCCCCCTAGTGGTGCCCCTCAAAACCACCTAATATACTAAAAAGATCTTCCCGTCTAATTTACTTCAGTACTTTGTCAAACGTATTACACATTTGAGCCTTTGCCCGCTTAACTAACTGCAATGCCAATCTGCATTTCTACATAATTGGTTCCCTACTTGAAGAGGAAAGATTTCAGCATCATCTAAAAATAAAATGTTCTGAAAGTTTCTTAAGTGTTACTTCCTTTCCTGTTGGGAGTGTGTTCCTCAAACGCTGCCCCCCCCACCCCCCATCAAGCACAATTTAGAAGCAAAAGGTTGCGTACGAAACAACCTCTCTAAACTTCTCTAAGTGGAAAGAAAACAGATTTGTACAGAATTAAAAGCAACACATTTTAGACCTGGGTTCACTTCTGCTTTTCAAGGAACTTTATAGGTTATAAATTATAAGCACTGTAAATTACCCAATCCGAGCATGAAGAAACACAGCACCACGGCTCTGTCTGCCCTGTAAAATCCCGGGCCCGGCACTAGTTCTAAATTGCAGACACTAAACTGTGAGCAGAATGGTTTACATTCGGTAAATGAGTGCAGAAGCTTTCCCATGACTCCTGTGGTAAGCAGCTGAGGGCAATTGTTCGGGGTGTGTTGGCAAGGTCATCTGGTTGTGTGGTTGTGCTGTGGGCAGATAATATACGTGTTGGTTGGGGGGCTGGAAGCAGAAAACCTCGTTCTAGGTTTCCTGATGACACACTTGGATGGAAATGACTTGGTTATGTTATCTTATGTTATGTTAAAGGTTTTTATGCCGCACACTGTTGCCACCTGCGTGGTTCCTTGGTGCTCTAGCGGATCTGTAAAGCAAGAGCCGGTGTGGGAGGTAAGTTAGTACGACTGAGCGTTAGAAAAGTGCAAGAGAGCTATGGTATGCTGTTGGCTGCTTCAGTTCAGTTGACACCGTTCGTTGAGCGTAGGTGCGTTTTTCGGTTGGTAGCCCCCATGTGCTGATATGCGAGGCTATGTGTGGTTTGTTTTGTTGTTGTGTAGTGAAGTGTATGTGGTTTGTTGTGCTGTAGAGGTATGGGTGTGTTTAGTTCAGAGTTTGAGAGGTGTATGCCGAAGAATGATTTCTTTTAGTAGGGTTGGGTAAGTGGCGGTAGCCTATCGTTCCCCGCTCTGTTTTGATTGACTGTGGTCCGTATCCCTTCCCCTGTCGTACATTCTGGTGTCCTATGCTTACCACTCCTATGTTATGTGCAGAAGAGTGGGTCCTCAATGGGCTATTCAGTGGAAATACCTTTTCTACCCCCAGTGTTCAGACTTAGTGCTGACCATATCCCTTCCCTTTTGGTATGTTTTGGTGTGCAACAATTACCCCCCCCCCCCAGGGGTTACTCCATGGGGGGATGTGCCCCCTATACCCTGTGGTCAACAGTTTCCAAAATCGGGACATCTCTCTCTCTCCCTTTTTTTTGCTCTCCATCTAAGGCCCTCTATCAGTGATCCAATTAAGTCAGACCCATCTCTCTCCCCAGTTCGCTGTTTGACCCTCTATAGGTAAGGGTACACCTCGGTCTCCTTCCCATTCGGACGACTCTCCTCTTCCCTGCAGTCCACTCCGGTCCAGCCTTCTTCTCCAGTCCATCTCAATTGTGTGTTCATTTTATGGTGTGTGGGTATTGTTCATTCTTTTTCGTCCCATTCATAGTTGAAGAGCCAGGTTTTTATACGTTTTTTTAATTTTAGATGGTCCTTAAAGGAATGGTTCGGTCAGTAAATATTATTGGCCAAAAAGATGGCCAATAATAAAACAAATATCTAAAATATATATTTTTTTAAGTCCCTATGGAAAGTTTCAAACAAGTGAAGCTCAAACTTTAAAATTGCAATCACTAGGGGGCATCCATTTTGTGATTGCAGGCAGCCTCCTCGGCTCTGCATTTGTGGCACTAAACAAGCAGCAAAAGCCCCCTACTGGGAGCTTTTGCTTACTGCCGCCTGAGCAGAGCTGAGGAGGCTGCCTTCACTTTCATTTTACGCATTCTGTGCTCCCCAATCCCAGTGAAGCACAGAAAACGTAAAATGAAGGCAAAAAGCCGAGGCGCACCAATTAAAAATATAATGTTGTTGTATTTGTGATTGCTGTGGTTGGAAAACCACGGCAATCACAAATACAACAATGTTGTTATTCTAACAGCGGCAGCTTTCGAATGCAGGCTCCTGGACTCCCCTAGCCCTGAGGGAGTCCAGGAGACTCACAGCGAAAGCTGCCGCATTCAGAATAACAACGTTTTTGGATTTGTAAATACTGCAGCATTTACAAATCCAAAAATGTTGTATTTCTCACTGCGGCAGCTTTTGCTTGGAGTCTCCTGCACTCCCTCAGGGTTGGGGGAGTCCAGGAGACTCCACGCGAAAGCTGCCGCAGTGAGAAGCACTGTGGCATTTCTAAACACCTGTGTTGTGTTTCTGCCTGCAGCGGCTTTCACTTTGGAGCTCTCGGGCTCCCCCCGGGGAGCCCGAGAGCCCCAGAGTGAAAGCTGCCGCTAAGCAGAAACACTGCAGCATTTCTAAACACCCGCGTTGTGTTTCTGCCTGCCGCGGCTTTCACTTTGGAGTTCTCGGGCTCCCCACGGGGAGCACCGGAGACCCAAAGTGATAGCCACGACAGGCACAAACACACCGCGGTTGTGTTTCCATGCCGCAGTGTTTCTGCCTACAGCAGCTTTCACTTTGAAGTTGTGTTTCAAAAACGCTTCGGTAAAAATAAGCACTAGCTGGGTTTTTTTTTCTAAGTTTTCCAAGCCGGAGGAGCCTGAGAAACTTAGAAAGAAAAACCGAAGTGTTTTTGAAACAAAACAACGTTGTATTTATGTTTGCGGTAGCTTCAGCTTGGAGCTCCAAGCTGAAGCTCCCGCAAACATAAATACAACGTTTTAAATGCTGCAGTTTTATTTCTAAGTTTTCTGGGCTCCTCCAGCCCGGAAAACTTAGAAAACAAAACGCAGCTAGTGCTTATTTTGTTTTTAAAAAAATAGCACTTACCGAGATGCAGCTGCAGCTTTCCTGCCTGTAGTCTCTGGTCCCCGTCCTCCGCATCCGGCACCAATGAAGCAAAAGCCACCGAGTCATAGCTTTTGTTTACTACAGTTGGCTGGCTTTTGCTTCATTAGTGCCGCAAACGCAGGCACAGGCGGCATCCATTTCACCCCCTGTGCAATTTTAAAGTTTAAGCTTCATTTGTTCGAAACTTTACATAGACACTTAAAAATATATATATATTTTACAAATGTGTTTTATTATTGGCCATCTTTTTGGCCAATAATATTTCTGAACAAACTATTCCTTTAATAGTTTGTATTTCTCTGGGGAGGGAGTTCCAAAGTTTTACGATTAAGCAGAAGAATGCTGATCCATCAACTTTTGTCCTCGTATACCGGTTAGGTTCTAGGCGGATGTTGTCGCTGAATCTGAGTGTTCTAGTCAGCTGGTAGATGGGGATTTTCTTTTGTATGAATTCCACTCATAGGACGTGGATTGCTCTGTGTGTTATGCACATCTTTTTCAGTAAATAGTCCGGCATTCCGAGGTATAAGCTGCTGGCGTAGTCTATGCTGGACATGATGCGATAGATGATGGTCAGTGTTTTGTGTGTGAAGGAGATGAATGGTAGAATCTTTTTGATCATGTGTAGATGGAAGAAGCATTTCTTGATGATCATGTTTGCTTGCGGTTCTAGGGTTAGTTCGTTGTCCATTAGGATGCCAATGTTTTTGACAACTTTGGATGGTATGGGTTCTGTTCCCAGCTCTCTGGGCCATGGGATGTACTGGTTGCTTCCTTGCTTGTTGGATGTAATCATGATTTCCCTCTTGTCCATGGTTGATTTTAAGGTTGTTAGTGTTCATACATTGGTAGAGTTTAACTGTCTAATCCTAAGGAACAATACAGTGCTTTGGAAAGGCTAACCGGATTCGGCTGGGTCCCCAGTATGTGGGCACAACAAGGAAGATTTGACCCATTTGTTGTTGTTTTGCCCCAGGTATGAGGGGATCCAAAAAGCAACATTATTACCAGTGTTGAGAGAGGTTAATATTCGTCACCATAGAGTTGCCGCTATGTTTCTTCTGAGCGCTGACTCTGTTCTGGCTGCTTGGGCTTTACTCTCTTTTCTGAAGAGAGCAATGTACTTAAGAACTGAGATTTTTAGGATACAAGGTGAATAATGTAGTGAGTTTTAACCCGGAATGTAATGGGATTGGGAGCCACATGTTGCTGACAGTGTTTTTTCGTGTGTTTATCAAAGAATGATTTAATCAGATTTTACCTGTGTTATCTGTTATACCCATTTGTATTGCCTTATTATCATGCATTTGTTAGGTATTATGTGGGGTTTTGGTGCTATATGTAAGCACAAGGGTAGGGTTTTAACAAATAAGTGTGCATGTTGATATGTAATGTTTTATGTATTTTATGGATTTTGAATCTGAAATAAAAATGTTCACTGACTGAGAGTTCTTTCTAACATTGTGTTCTCTTGTTCATTGCTGATTTTGTAGATGATTTGGGTATCATCTGAGTAGTTGTAGCAAGTGAAGCCCTGTCTTCTGATGAGCTTGATTAGTGGCATCATGTAGATGTTGAAGCGGAGAGGAGAGGGGATAACGAGGATCATTGTGGTACTCCACAGGTGGTGTCCTGTAGTATGGATTTGAATGGTTTTATCCATATTGTTTTTGTGCTTTCAGACAAGAAAGATTTAATCCAAAGCAGCCCAGTGTCAGTGATCCCTATTTCTTCAAGTCTCTTGATAAGGATGTTATGGCTGACAGTGTCCAATGCTGCACAGAGATCAAGTAGTATCAGTGGTGAGTTTGTGTTGGAGTCTGCTTTGGTTTTTAGGTCGTCCCATATAGAGACAAGTGCTGTCTCGGTCCCTCGCATGGGTCTGAAGCCAACTTGTGCCTGGTCCAATAGTTGGTGATTTTCTATGTGTTGCAGTGTTTGTTCGTAGACATAGCTCTTTAATAGTTTTGCTGGATAGTGTGAAGGTATCATGAAGTAAGACAAAGACAACTGATTCAAATTTTATAACAACATTTAAAAAAAGAATCAAATGTCAGGATGGTAGAAGGCCTAACTTGCTCTATGCTCGGGTGGTTTTCCCTATCTGAACGAACTAAGGAAAGTCTGAGTCAAAGGGTTCAACTTAAAAGTCTGTCTGTGTCCAAAAGCTATCTTTTCCCTCACAACTAAAGCTAAACAATGTGTAGGGATATTAATAATCAAAGAACTGCTGATCAAAACAAAGTTATGTGCTTCTTCCAGCTCTTACCCTCCTCTTCAGTTCCTCTTCCCCAAGTTCAAGAAAGTTTCACAAAAGTCTTGAGGTTTCCTTTCCCAAGTTCAAACAATTTAGTTCCACACAACCCTCTGGGTTCCCTTCCAGGGATGTCATTTGGGTGTGACAATTGGTCGCAGCTGCAACCCCTGCTGATGCAGTTGCAACCCCTGGGGACTCCCTTGTGGCCCCAATTATTAAAAACAAGAAATGGTGGCCTGGAAGCACGGACCAAAGCTGCAAGAAAAAGATAAGAAGGATTTTAAAAAAAATCTAATGTGTATTTTACATGTGTGTATGTATGTGAATGGTGGGTGAATGAGAAATAATGTGATGTGATGTGTATTTCTGAATGTTCTGGGTGGGTGGGTGTGTGCCTGCGTAGAGAATGCAATGAGTGGATGTTAGAGAAGTGACTGGTGGGTGAATGAGTATGAATGTGTTGGTGTATTTTTGAATGATCTGGGTGGTTTGTGTGTGCCTGTGTAGAGAATGCAATGGGTGGAGGTAAGAAAAGGTGTATGAGTTAATGACCAGTGGGTGAATGAGTGTGAATGTGATGGTGTGTGTTTTTTTTAATGTTCTGGGTGGGTGGCTTGGTGGGTGTCTGTATAGAGAATGCAATGAGTGGATGTAATAGAGGGTGTGACTGACTGGTGGGGGAATGAGTATGAATGTGATGGTGTGTTTTTGAATGGTGTGGGTGAGTGGGTGGGTGGGTGTGTGCCTGTGTAGAGAATGCAAAAAGTGGATGCATGAGAATGTGTGAGTGACGTGGGTGAATGAGTATACATGTGATGGTGTGTTTTTGAATGTTCTAGATGGGTGCGTGGGTGTGTTCCTTTGTAAAGAATGCAATGAGTGGATGTAAGAGAAGTTGTGAGTGACTGGTGGGTGAATGAGTATGAACATGGTGGTGTGTTTTTGAATGTTCTGGGTGGGTGGGTGTGTGCCCGTTTACAGAATACAATGAGTGGATGTAAGAGAAGGTGTGAGTGAGTGACTGGTGGGTGAATGAGTATGAATGTGGTAGTATGTGTTTGAATAATAAATGTGGTTGTATGTGTTTGAATGTTCTGGGTGTGTGTGTGAATAAATGGGAGAGGGGATGTATGGGTGAGTGTCCGTTGGGTGATAGGGGATGTATGTGTTCAAGTCTGTGTAAGGTCCTGGGAGACTGGGGGTCACTAGAGCATTTTTGCCACATCTTTCATTGAATTTGCATGTTTTACTGGTATTTTCAGGCAAAGCTAAGTTTATGCATGTCATTATCTGGCTAGACTGGCATTTTGGTGCAGTCAGTCTAGCCATTGCTTACTGTGGCATGACATTTATTACTCAGCATCTTTAAAAAAGCAAGCATGATAAGTAGTAGACTGATGTTTTGGTGTAGCGGTATGTGGGCCTCATCATGAGTTGGCCCTTAGCCCTTAAATGTGGAGGTACCACTATTACCACCGCATTTAAGGGTTGGCCCAATTGTGAGTCAGGCGGTAAGTGGGAGTTATACCTGGAGGTAAAAATGGCCCATTGGTGCCCATTTTTGGCAGTTTTCCGCACTATTACTGCCAGAAGAATTACTGCTCGTGGTGACAGCACCTCCCATCCTCATTGTGTCCAATGGACCCAATGGGGAATGGAAACGAACTGCTTTACCAGTACTCATGATCCGGCGCTAATAGCGCTGGACCGAGTAGCAGTAACACTATTTACGCTGGCGGTATACCAGCAGTATTGCCACCAGGATACCGCCAGACTCCTGATGAGACTCTGTATATTTTACTGTAGCATGACCTATTATTAACTGCACATTTATGATGAATCAAGCATGATAAGTGTTCTTATGGGTCTACAAAAAAGACAGGTGGCGCCCCTCTCTCGAAAGAACATGGCATGATAACCTGTTCTGTGTTTTTTCCCACTTTGAGAGTCTGCAGCCATTGCTTTTTGGTCACTGTACTTTACAAAAAGGAGGAATATCCATTTGCATATCAGTCTTTGTCCTGCCCACAAGGGCAGTCCAGCACCAAAATGCCAGGCAAACCTCCTTTGAGCAAGAGAATCAACAGCAACCCCAGACGTGATTCAGCCTTGTTGGGCCTCATCAGTGAGGTGGAGCTGTGCCCCTCTGAGCACAGTGAGCAAGGGGCCCATGTCTGATTTCCCCCAGGTAAATTAGAGTGACCAACCCCAAGTTCCTTTCAAAAATACAAAAAAGGTAGCAGGCGCCCCTCTCTAGAAATAACATGGCATGGTAACCTGTTCTGTTTTTTTCCCACTTTGAAAGTCCTCAGCCATCGCATTTTGCTCACTGTACTTTTCACAAAGGAGAAATACCCACTTGCATATCAGCCTTTGTCCCGCCCACAAGGACGGTCCAGCATTGAATTGTCTGGCAAACCTCCTTTGAACAAGAGTACCAACAGCAACCCTAGGCACGTGTTTTTGCCTAGTTGAGCCTCATTAGTGAGGTGGAGCTGTGCCTCTTTGAGCACAGTGAGCAAGGGGTCCACGTCTGGGTTCCCCCAAGTTTTACAGTTCAACTTAACTCCAGGTCAACCTGACCCTCCTTCTTGTTTGAGTCACCAGCTCACTTACAGTATTCCTTCTTGGTTTGTTTCACAATGTCTTTGGCCTTCACAATGCAGGGCTCACTGGTCTAGGTGCTGTTGTCAGACCACAGGGTCCATGCTTCACAGATGGTGCAACCAGGACCCTTCAGCTCTTTGGCCCACACAGGTGCCTCTGTATTTGCCCCTGTGTGCAGATTCACACTCTCTTGTCTTTTCCTTGGAGGCCTCTTGGCTTCATGGGTAGACTCACACTCCCTTGGTTTCTCCTGATTAGCCTCTTGGCTTTGCCACACTGTGTCACATACCCTCTGCCAGTCTTTGGCCTTGCCGCACTGTATTTTTGAATAAGGTTCACTGCGTGGTGGTGTTATTGCTCCCCCCACCTTCCTCTGCGTGACCCCTTTAATGTGCAAGCAACACTTCCCCAACACTTATTCAAACAATTACCAACACTCTCTTGGGTTTGATAATGCGCAGTGTAAAAACCCAGAAGGTGTTTCACCCACTAGTCCCCGGGGATCTGTGAACTAGGTGGACAGGACACGGCCATGGCTTTTGGATCCAGTGCCTGGAGGTGGACCAGTGCGGGAGGCTCACTGTTATGGTTCGGCGTTCCTGCTCCCGAATTCAGGCTTCAAAGCCTTGTGTTACCTCCTTGTTTCTCCATAGGAATTGCTGTGCAGCTGCTCCATTCTTTAGGCATTGGCAATTGCCTTGGAGACGAGCCACGGTGTCCCACCCTGCAAGCAGGGGCGTTGCTAGGGCGGGGCTAAGGGGGCTCTAGCCCCTGATCTTTTGGTTGTAGCCCCAGATAGAATCTCAAGAGCTAGCTAGCCCCCAGTCCCAACAGTTCCGACATCAGCTTAGCCCCAGGTCTTTTCCAGACTTAGCAACTCCCCTGCCTGCAAGCAAAGCTGTTGCCATGACTCCCACATGGAGAGCACGTCATGTGATCACAGCAGCTGCATGCTTTCGCAGGTTCTGCCCTCAGCGAAAGTGTAAAAGCCGCATCAGCCCAGTGAGTGCTGCTTCTGTTTGAAGCTAATCACCTTCGACGTTGATTATGTGTATCCGTTTGATCCTGCCTTCTCTATACAGACCTCCTTTTGGCTGACGATTTGGTACCATTAAACCCGCTGTTGCTGACCTCCGCCTGCTTAATAGACTCCGTAACCTTCTCCCAGGTACCCGTTCGATTATTGTGTTGCCGTCCCTGCCTTCCATACGGACCACCTTTGTCTTCCCATCAGGGGACGAACAAATACTACTTGCGTAGCGTTTGGACATCTTTCACCGGAGCCTAGCTCCAACTCCAGTCACACAACGCCACACTCATCCTACTTGCATTCTTACCTGAATTCAGGAGTAATACTACCCCCTCTCTTGTCTCCGTCTTGTCTTCTGGTGATTCCTGCTGAAGGGGCTCACTTACACTGTCATCCTGTCACATACTGGTTTGGATTTACCTGCACACGAGCATAACCCACTACAAGGAAGTCATAAGAAGTGTTCTACTACTTTTGAACTCTGATCCTGGACCTAGTGCACTAAGAGATGCTCTGCTGCAACCGTGCACCATCCCGGCTCTAGTGCGTCCCTCGTGCCGCCCAGATTTATTACCCTACTAACTCCCTGTTTGTTGTTTTCTCCTTTATCGTTGTGGTTAACTGACTGCAGTCTTCCTGATAACCACCGCCAACCTTCTGTCCTCTCTTTATTTGAACTGGTAATACTTTGTTACTCCTATCCCACATAGTATAAAAGCTTCTAGCTTACTAGATTGACCTGGTATTATTATCTTGTTGTTCTTAGGAAACCTGTGTTCAGACAGTCATTCATCCAGGCTTAATCCAAGATGGGAATCAGGTGGTTATTAAGGTTGATAATATAGTTAGGAATCCAAACCCATAACGCCTATTGATCTATTTCTTTTTTCTTTCAGCCTGGTACTGTGCCGGTGTGAGCTCATGCTCTTTTATTTGATTTACCCCTCTGTCTGTTTTGTTTTCATACCAGAGGGGCGTATCCTAGAAAAGAGTTCCCTCAAGTGAGGATGCCTGGGTTTAGGAAAACCCAGGCTCGACTATCCAGACTGAGAACCAAGAGAATCGGCTCATCTCTTCATCTGTAATCAAGTTGGTGAGTAACACTCACCTGGGTGAGGGGTCTTCGAGGAGTGGGAGTGGGACACCGGATGGTGAGACAGGGTTTCCCATTCCCCATAACACCTTTACCCCATCCTACCAGGTAGGATATTTAGGAACTCTACCTCCTACCCACTTTTACAACACAAACACTTTCACACGGGCAGCCCGCTATGGGAGAAAACAGACTAACACCCCGAGCAGTATACCTGACGTGTGCCAATACAATGGTCAGGCGATGTCAGGCAATTAATGACCATCAAACACACCTGACTTCCTTTAAGCCTCCCTACACGGATAAAAGGCAGAGCACGAGAGCACACTCTGAGCGAGGCAAATCACACAAAGAAACAGCAGTTTTGAAATGGCAGCTGAACTAGAGAAGAGAGAGATGGCAAAACAGATGGGGATCGCAAGGAGGGAAATTCCCTTGACCTTTTTGACAAGGAACTGTTACTTTCCAGAAACCTCGAGACTAGAAAGCGTAACATCAAGAAACCAGGCTAAATAATCCTGCATTGTGTGTCAGAGATACCCCGGGCCCCCCCACGTCAATAATCAAGTCGGGGAGAAGCAGCAGCCACCATGGTACCGTCCTTGGTTCCAAGAACAAAGCAGCGTCAATGAAATCAACACAGCCAGTGAGTTGGGGAGACCGATACAAGACCAGTCTGTGTTGAAGTCAAGGATGCAAGCAGCAACGTTGTATGGCAAGCACTGGAACGAGCATTGTTAAAACGTGTGTGATAAGAGACGCAAGTAAAGTTGAACTGCTGATGAATGATTGAACTTTAAAAGCAAGATACATACCTTTTGACAGAGTGGTCCAACACTGAGTGGGTGCTCAATTGAAGGTCTCTGCAAGGTGTGCAGCTGAGAAGTTGCAAAAGCGAAAGTGAGAAAAAGGTTATATCAAGAAGAGAACAAGTAATTGTGAATCAAAGTGGTCCTGCGATGGGTCGAGCAAAGTCCCATGCACAGTTGAAAGTCTTCGATTTTGATGAAGTAAAGAACGTTTGGAAACTTAAATAAGTTTGGTCCAAACCCAGCAAACAGAGACCAATTGAAGGTTTTGTGTTAAAGTCAGTCTGAGCCCGGCGGGAGGGGACTCGGGGTGAACAGAAAATCACCTGAGAAGTTGTACATGTGAAATCCTAAGAAGAACAAAACTTTAATGTCTGTTGTGTTGCATCAGTCCCTTTGAAATAAGAGACTTTGAATGGCAAAGAGACTTTGGCACAGAAGACCCTGGTGTTGAGGTTTTGAACTGCATCGTTGTGCTACAGAAGCCAGAGAGTGTGCTAAAATCGAGTGTGCCGCCTTGTCTGGTGCTAAAAACATGGGGAAGGGAAGCCAACTGCTTGAATATCTTGACACTTTTCTTTTGCATAACATTGTTTCTCACCCTATTTGTATTTAGAAGTAAGGATTGGCAATGGGTTTATTAGTATAGGCCCTTTTATTTTGACAGACTCGACTAGGACTGCGTTAGTATTATTTGATGGTCGTAGCTTGCTCCCATTTTTACATTTAGTATTAGACAGACATTTTTCAAACCCAATTGAAGTTCAATAAACACCACGAACTGTGATCACTTGTGTCTCTCTTACTGTTTTATACCATGCCTTCCTTACAGTAGATGATGTTGGTGCCCTTATTTCAGGTTGTTTAACTTTCAACATTATGGGATACAATGATTCAGCCATTTGATATTAGTAAAGCATACTCGTGAGGAGCTCTCTTCTTGCTGAAGGTCTTAATGGTTTTAACAATGACTTTCTATTTTTTAGCTGCTCGCGCATAGAGTCTTTACACATGGCTTGATTCAACAATGCTTTCGAGCCCACTTGATATCGTGTCACGTGATATTCGCATTTGTGTGCAGAACTGCCCGACTCACCGGTATTGCAGCGTGGCTCTGCTATCTAGGTGCACCTCTCTGGTGTGAATTCCAATCAGGGTTCACCTCCCTGCTGCTCCGATTACTACGGAGACTTCTGCTGCCCCTCAGACACTCCGGTGTTCGGTGAACCCCCACCGGTAATGAGAATCTTCTTCCACCTCTTTTTCCAACCCAGTTTGTAGTCTTTGTTCAGCTTCTATTTGATGATTGCAGAGTCAAGATAATACTTCCTCTAGCAATGCCTTTTTATCGGGGGGGGATAAGGTGTTGCTTGAATCCTCCTCAGATTCAGAAAAGAAAATACAAATTCAAGTTCTTCAGTGGTGTCAGACATCACTTCAATTTCCCCTAAGCTATTGGAAGTTGGGTCTATTTTACTAACTTAACAGGGGAGGAGGGAAGACATATGGAAGAGTTCCCTTGCTCTACACCTCGGGTTCCGAAGGCTCCGGGTTGAATAAAGTCCCAGACTTCTCTGACTGATAGACACATTTTATCCCTGTACTTTACATAATATGTAGTTAAGGGAAGGGTGTCAAGGAGAACCTGCGACTCGTACAATAAGTCTAGACACTTGACCGGTATGTGTATTTGTAAAGCAATTTCTTTCTTCACTATTAACACTCAATCTTGCTCCTGAATTTCTACAAAACTCTCCTTTCCCCCTGTTTGCTGAATTACAGCCACATAGGGGTCCCTCAGTTTGTATCTCAATTGATTGTATCCCACTACAGACACCATTTGTGAAGGTCTCATGAAGTAAGACACAGACAACAGATTCAAAGTTTATAACAAAAATAGTTCATTCAATCAAATGTCAGTATGGTGGAAGGCCTAACTTGCCTTATGCTAAGGTGGGTTTTCCCAACCTGAACAAAACTAAGGACAGCCTGAGTCAAAAGAGTTCAACTTAAAAGTCTGTCTGTGTCCAAAACCTATCCTTGCCCTCACAAATGAACCTAAACAATGTGTAGCGATGTCAATAATCAAAGAAATGGTGATCAAAACAAATTTCTGAGTTTCTTCCAGCTCTTAGCTTCCTCTTCAGCTCCCCTTCCCCAAGTTCAAGAAAGTTGCATAGATGTCTTGAGGTGACCTTTGCCAAGTTCAAACAATATAGTTCCACGCAACCCTCGGGGCTCCCTTCCCCAAGTTCAAAGGAGCTCAGGTCAAATTAAAAGGTTCTTCAGGCCCTGTCCTCAAGCCAGTATTGGCAGTTCATCAAGTCTCAGAGTTCCCTTTCCCAAGACTTCAACGTAGCAATCAATATTTGTTCCAGTCTTTTGTTCAACTTAACTCTAGGCCAACCTGACTCTCGTTCTGGTTCGCGTCTCCAGCTCACTTACAGCATTCCTTCTTGGTTTGTTTCACGATGTCATTGGCCTTCACAATGCAGGTCTCACTGGTCTAGGCGCAGTTGTCAGATGTGAGAAACATGAGGGCATCCTCATATATAGTCCATTTGGTACTCCTTCTCATGTGGCCAGGGAAATGTCATCGCTGTTGGATCCCGACACTGGGGTTGGATAAGCGGGGGAGGATCACTTGATTGGAGGGTCCTAGGGCAGTGGGAATGAGATGTCCTCAGGTGAGACACGATACTCCACATTTTCAGTTCAGAGAGAACCCTATATCCCGTAGGTAGTTGTGGAGTGTTGGTATCCCTGTTCCCCTGACTTGGAGTTTACCCAAAGATCATATCACTCTAAAAGTAACCGGGAAGGATAAAGAATAGAAGGGGTAAGAATAAAATAGGAGAGACATGGTATCCCCCTTTTCCTGTTAAGACCAAAGCAGACCCCTCTCCAACCTTTATAGGGTATTGTAAACCTGTTTCCCCCAATTTTCCTTATATGACACTTAACAGTACTGGGACAAAGAAGAGGAAACTGAGACAAATGAACACTTCACCCTTTTTACATTTTGGTCCTGAGACGAGGAAGATGCATACTAGGAGCTGTGAGGGACAGACATGTCCCTTTAACTATGGTTAGGCAAGTCTCATTAAAGATTCACACGTGCAGCCTATCAAGGTGCTGCAGGTGTATAAAGGGAGATCATTGAAGCAGAACAGAGAACAACAGAAAGGCCTGTGTGGGAGAGACCAATAGGGGACCTTTCTTTCCGATGAGGCACCCCTGATGGGACTGGACGATGAGCCAGGACGCCCGCAAACTGCCCAGAAGAATTTCCCAGCCCATGTCAAAGGGGTCGGTTAAGTGCTGCCTGTCTAGGAGCCTCTGCGATAACAGATCAGCAGCAGGAGCTGTGAACAAGCACAGTGTAGAAAGGATGCCGTCCGTGTCCAGCAAACAGCATTCTGGGTGCCATCGTACAGAGATAGAACGCAGCAAGGAAGCGGAATGAGAGTGGGTGAGTTCCCCGGCCTCCGCAGAGAAGGAGAGGAAAAGGGGGCCGCCGCAGGAAGACGCCACAACCAATAAGTGTTGTGAGGATGCTAGCACACCTGGACGCTCCTACAACTACATATTCAATATTCCGAATTAATGGAACTTTAAAAACTCAGCGAAACAGTGCTTATTGAATACCGAATGAATGGAACTTTAACAATTAAACAAAATCAATGCTTATTGAACACCGAAGTGAATGGAACTTTAACATTAAGCAAAACCAATGCTATTTTGAACAGAACTTTAAACTTCTGTGAAATTAAAACATATTGAATACCGAACTGAACAGAACATTGCAATTAAGCAGTATGAATGCTGGTTGAATACCAAAGGGAATTCAACTTTGAAATTAAGCACTTTAAACTCCAAATGAAATACAAACCTTTATGGGCCAAATAAATAAGGTCAATAATTCAAATGCCATGGGGAAGACGAATTACCAAAAATGCACAAGTGTAACAGCGAACCATAAGAAAGTGGGTATGAGTAAAACACCCCTGAACTGAACTTTTGTGAATGAATGGAAAGTGAAAAGGACAAAGACTGGCAAGGATGTGTGACAAGTGCTGGCAAAACCAAGAGGCTGACATGGAAAAGATAGAAGATTTCAAATCTTCACATCAAAGCCAAAAGGCTGAGAGTTAGGGGTCCTGGTTGTGCGACCTGTGATGGGTGGACCATGTGGTCTGACCACTGCACCTAGACCAGTGAGCCCTATATGTTGAAAAGTCAAAGACCTTATGATGATATAACTAAAGTCTTGGGTAAGGGAAACTTGAGACTTGAGAAGCTGTATTGCGTGGTCTTGCGAACAGAGCCTCAAGAGCTCTTGCTGTATGTGAACTGTGCTCCTTGGAACTTGGGGAAGGGAACCCTGAGGATTAGTTCTGAACTATACCACCTTGAACTGAAGAAAAGTAATCTTGAGACATTTTCTTGGAACTTTCTAGTATTTGGGGAAGGGAAGCTAAAAGGAAGCTGAGAGCTGAGAAAAGCTCAGAACTTTGCTTATTTTGCCTTTGACATCCCTACACATTGGTTAGCTTCAGTTGTGAGGGCATGTATAGGTTTTGAACACAGACAGACCTTTAAGTTGAACTCTTTGACTCAGACTTTCCTTAGTTTCCTTCAGATTGGGATATACCAATTTAGCAAAGGACACCCACCACAGGTCATGCAACCAGGACCCTTAGGCTCTTCAGCCCACACAGGTTCCTCTGTATTTGCCCTGTGTACAGATTCACACTCTCTTGTCTTTTCTTCATGTGCCTCCTGGCTTTATGGGTAGACTCACACCCCCTTGGTTTCTCCAGGTTAGCCTCTTAGCTTTGCCACAGTGTGTCACATATCCTCTGCCAGTCTTTGGCCTTGCCTGCATTGTATTCTTGCATAAAGTGCACTGTGTGGTAGTGTTATTCCTTCCTCTACCTTTATTTATTTTGTTCATTTATTTTATTTTTAATTTATAACGTGCTTAATACCAGCAAGTGGTTTCTAAGCACAGGATCAGGATTTGAACCTGTGTTGCGCCGCGTTGTTTTGCTTCCAAGACAAGTGCATTGTGCCTGAGCTATCCTTCCTCTCCTTTCTCTGCGGGACCCGTTTAGTATGCAAGCAACACTTCTTTAACAGTTCTTCAAACAGTTCCCAACATCCGATTGGCTTTGGCAAAGCGCAGGTGATGTGGTTCCCTTATTTCGGGTCGTTTAACTGTCAACATTCGGGATACAATGATTCAGTCATTCGATATTAGTAAAGCGTACTCGAGAGGAGCTCTCTTCTTGCCAAAGGTCTTAATAGTTTTAACAATGGCTTGCTACTTTGTCGCGGTGTTCAGTTAAAGTACCAAATTCAAAAGGATCGAATGCCAAAGGTGAGATTCAATTTGACCTAAAACAAAAGGGTTGATTTTTTTTTATATATATTTATTTTTTTGGGGTACCCCCCCAAAAAAAAATGTAAAAAATAAAAATAAAAAATCGACCCTTTGGTTTTTAGTCCTTTTGATTCGACCCTTTGGTAATTCGATCCTTTGCATTCAAAACTTTGACCTAGAACCCTTTATCGCTGTTCAGGCATTGCATCTTCACACACGGATTGATTCAACAATGCTTTTGATCCTCTTGAAACTGTGTCACATGCTATTTGCGTGCAGAGCGGCTAAGCGTTTCCCATCCACAGAAACTCACCGGCAATGCAGCTTGGCCCTGCTTCCAAGCCACACTTTTCTGCTGTGAATTCCAATCAGTATTCAGCTCCCTGCTGCTCCGGTTATTACGGAGATTTCTCCTGCCTTTCAGAAACTCCAGTGTTCACTTAACCGCTGGAGGTAACAAGCATCTTCTTCCACCTCTTTGGGAACGGTCCAGCATGGCACCAGTTCCTGCTGTGCAACAGCTGCAGAGTGGGGCTCATGCTCCGACACCAGCCACATGGGTGTCAGTCCCAGCGCACTCTGCCTCCAACCATCCACCACAGCCCTGCTACTGCCACACCTCTCCAGCTGCGTAGCTCCACTTGTTGCAAGTTTTTCCTCTTCCTTTCCCTGTTACACAGCACACCTTTTTATACATGAGATACTTATTAAGTGACCCCAGGTGTGAGCCCTTGAATGTAGTTGCCTGACTTTGACAAGAGTAATTAGTTGGACATGCCTGAAATTCACAGTACCCTACAGGCCTCTTCCACATCCCAGTACTAGAGTGGTGAAAGGAGTTACTAGTGTTCACTACTCCTAGTCGCCTTTTACTTGTCCCAGTACTATCATGGGAATCATGTGGGAAATGTGGGGAAATGTTTGACAATAGTCCACAAAGGCCTGGGAAAGGTCAGTTTCATTGGAATAGGAAAAGGGGGAATTCCACGTCTCATCTGTCACCCTCTCACACCTTCCTTTCTTCAACCCCTTTCTGGTGCTTCTAAGTTGGTGATATTTGTTGTCTTTTCCTTGTCCAGTGGGATAGGGATAACAATAACCCATAAGGGTTCTTCAGAGGGTTCTTCTTGGAATGGGAATGCGGGGTACAGTGTCTCGCATGTGGACATCTCATCTCCAATCCCTAAGGACCCTCCACCCAGGTGATCCTTCCTCGCTTTTCCACCCCCAGGGGTAGGATCCAAAAGCGATGGCCTTTCCCTGGCCACCTGAGAGGAGGACCCAAGGGAAGCAAATGTGAGGATGCCCTCAGGTTTTTTTCAATAGGGAATGTTTGAGATTGGTCTTTAGCTTGAGAGGTCTTCCAATTCACCTGTTGTGTCCGTGAGGAGTACTTTGATGTAGGCAGATTTGAATGCTAGCAGTACCCCCCTTAGTTAAGAGTGATAGGTTGAAGAGGTTCAGGTAGCATTCCAATGGTGTTCCCTGTTTAAGGATTGATTTGTAGATGTCTGATGACCAGGGGTCCATTGGGGAGCCTGCATTGTTGCTTTTTCACCAGGTTGAGGAGTTTTACTATTGCCATTTGGGTGAAACTGTTCAGCCTGTTCTATGGTCACGGAATAGGTAGGGGATGGTGCACGGTCTGGTTGATTGGTCTACTTTGTATGATCCAGTGTATGTTGGTGATTTTCTAGGCAGAGTCTCCTGCAGTTGGTGCAGTCCTGTGAGCCCTGGAAAGCAGTCTCTTCACCCTTTTCATCTGGAGGAGGTGGAGCCCGCTCTACCAAAACTCCCTGCACTAGCAGAGCGTGGCAGAGCCAAAACAGAGTCTCCTGCAGTCGGTGCAGTCCCGTAAGCCCTGGAAAACAGTCTCTTCACCCTTTCCATCTGGAGGAAGCAGTACCCGCTCACCAACACTCGCTACACTAGTGGAGCGTGGCAGAGTCTAGACAGAGTCTCCTGCAGTCGGTGCAGTTCGCACAGGAGGCACGTGGCTCATAGCTCTCCCAGTTGCATCATCTTTTTGCTCAGTACAGCACACACAGTCAACGCAGATATGGTGTCAGGAGACATACAATCCTGTAAATTCACAGGCAACCCTGTAAGTTCACTACCAGAATCTGTTTGTTTGCTGTTTTTACCCGGCATCTGGACACTAACAGCTGTAATCCCGAGGGGCAAGGGGGAGAGACAGACTAAGGCTTCTCCTTAAGCCGTCGGGCATGCCATGCCCGCGGACTTAGACTTTCTCTACTTTCTACTTTCACATCTGGTTTTACTTCTGGGCTATTTCTGATAGTCGCGCTGTTGCTCTGAGCCATGCAATTCCACTGTATTTTGCTGATGCAGTGGTAAGCAGTCCCATTGAGAAGACTGATAATTGCTAATAAGCCTGAAAAGACTGATCACTGAGAATAAATCCGTAAATTCCCTTGCCCACAGCTGGCTGCCCGGGGCTGCAAGTGTTCTCTCCCCTTTGCTTGCTAGTTGGTAGGACAGTGAAGACTATTTATTGACTGCAGCCTGGTACACTGAGGGAACTCTTCTCTCACATGTTGGATCAGAGGACAATGAGATTGCTGGAATATTGATTCCTTGGGCTGATCTTGCCTTTTGACTGCTGCTTAAACCTTTAAAATATTTAATGACTGTTTTGGGCAACCTTGGGCAACCGTAGACAGTGCCCAGTCTGGGGCCCCGTGATTGATTAACATTTTGATTAATTTTATTGGCACTACATATTACTCATTTATCATCAATGTTTTTATCCATTGTATTTTTTAACAGAGTCTCTTGCCTTAATTGTTTTAACAGGTATTTATGATGTATTATAGGATCTATTTGTAACACGTGTCTATCGGGGTATTTTGCACTTGCACTTTTCATAGTCCCTTGGCTCTGTTTACATTACTGCTGATACTGTTGAGCAAATAGTTCAGTCTCTGCAATATTATGTCTAAATGCAAATCCAGAGACCTGCCCCTGGTTGTGAATAAAGCAAAAAAAGTAAACCCAGTCAGGTGGCTGCTGGGATAGACCCACCCCTGGTCATGAATAATACTAAAAAAAAGTAAACTTAGTAAGGCCCTATCCGCGACAGGCTTGATTTCTCACCAGCCAACTTTGAATTAATATTTGAAGCAGATGGCTGGGAAATTAGAGGAGCCTATCCAGAACATTGAAAGGGCAATTGAAATTGCCATCTCCCACAAGTGATCTCAATGGCATATTATTCCATTGCCCTCGCCAAGTAACAGGCCACCCAGTGTATCCCAATGCCTTAACTCTAGTGAATGAATGGTGATGGGACCGACAGAGCTTTCTATGGGTGATATGGGCCAGGAACCTGTGTCTGTTGGACAGAACCTGGTGGTGCAGGGAGGGTATAGGGCAGCCTCCATTTTTACCAAGTTCTATGGATAATTAATTGGATTCGGCTTCCAGTGATTTTAAAATATTGGATGAGGTTTTGGACAAAAAATTGTCCCTTGTCCTTTCTGGTATTGCTTCACTTAAAGACTCTCTGAGTCTATCTCTTTGTATTATTGATGATCTAATTTGGGGGTTAAAGAGAGATGTCCAGGAGCTTAAGGGGATTGTAGAACTAAGAAACACATCTACTCTGGCTGGTGTTGGCACGACTGCAATGAATGACATCCCTATCTGACCCCAGAAAGAGTGCCATGGAACCAAACAGTTCGAGCACCCAGTAGTGCTTGTCTATATTCATCAGCAGAGGGAAGGTATAGAAGGGGCTGCTGTGACACTTGATAATGGATCAGTGCTAACACCTACCCCTAGACTACAACCACTCTGGAAACCCACTGCTCTGGGTCTAAAGCAAACAGTTATTGATCTCCCGCCTGAAGCAGCACCCCTAGGAGGAGTTATAATGGAATTGCCCTGTTTAGAAAAAGATATGGAAGAAACAACTTCCTTGATAAATAAAACCTCCCAGTGGATTAATACTCGCATACCAGGGATGAAGATTAATCACAGGGGTATTTTGATGGCAAGAAGGGTGTCTTGGGTTGGAAATACT
The DNA here is from genome assembly GCF_040938575.1 of Ambystoma mexicanum. Classification (NCBI taxonomy): domain Eukaryota; kingdom Metazoa; phylum Chordata; class Amphibia; order Caudata; family Ambystomatidae; genus Ambystoma; species Ambystoma mexicanum. The sequence goes on along the minus strand of NC_090933.1, from coordinate 45,174,424 downwards.
TCCAAACGGATAGAGGGGGATTGTGTGGTAGTTTCAATGATAACCCCGGCTGTGCTGGATTACCCTGTTTCCGCACTTAATCCAGCTTGGCGGACCAAGGTGACCAGTCCTTATACAAGTTCATTCCTCCCCCTGGCTACCTTTTACCTGCCAAACACTACCCCATTAATGCAACAGCCGTGGGAGGTCCGTAAGAGGAGAGGGGGTAAGGTGTATGCTGGGTAGCGAGCAGGGAGGTGGGAAATTGTTACAGCAAATCACTTCAACGCCTTGGCTGGCTGGCATTGAGGAATTGGTTTGACTTGTTGCCTCGGATCCAGAGGGGTTTGGGGAGGATCCAAGTGTGAAGGGCTGCCCTACCACGGAGCGCATGGTGACCCCCCCCCCCCCGACCGCCCGAGGGATGTTACGACATTCCTTTGTTGGAAAATTGCTGGTGCAGTGGTAACGTTGATGTGGTGGGAAGTGGTGTCATATCTGATGTCTTATGACATTTTATTGCAGGAAACATGGGCTTTGGACCCTGTATGTTTGGATGGCTATGTTTCAGTATGAACCCCAGCGAGGAAAGGCATAAGAGGTCGCTGCCATGGGGGAATAGCGATTCTGATTAAGTCCTCCCTAAATTGACACATTGTGGAGAGGGAACTGAAAAATCCCACTTAGCAATGTGTGGCAGCTCTACCTGAGCAAGGCAGGGAATTGCTCCTGGTTGGTTTTTATAATAGCCGCATCTTTCTGACAAGGGTTGTTCAGGGCCATTGAAAGAGCTCTTTGAGTCAGAATGCTTGTCCTTGGCGAATGAACATACAAATGAGGTCTTGGGAGAGGACTTCAATGTTAAATTGGGTAATGGGATCCCGACTGATCTGGTGGACCTGGGCGAAGATTTTGTATACAGGATCCCTAGTTCCCAATTTTCTGATGAGAGAATGTGCTCTAGAGGTTTGCAGCTGAACACATGGCTTGTGGATTAAGGATTTTGTTAACTGAATGGACGTGCAGGTTTGGATGTACCGGGTATGATTACATTTGCTAACACCCAAGGTACATCCATAATTGATTATTTGTTTATGCGTGTCCAACAATGGCCTCTAATTGTGGACTTTGGAGTCATAGATGCAATTCATAGGGGTTATTACAAGTATGCCGGTCCGGTAACAACGGTGCCGGTAAGCTACCTGCACCGTTGTTAACAGACCGGCATACTCCGAGTACTGCAGCCAGGTGCCTTCCCTCCCGCCATGTCTGACCTGGCGGGGGAACGGCACCCGGCCGCAGACTTTGACGGAATCACCGGCAACGTTATTAACAGTACCGGTGCTTCCGTCCTCCCCATTCCCATTCGAGTCCAAGAATGGGACTGGGGAGTACATTTTTTCTGCGTCCGGCAATGGGGAATTACCGGGACCACTGGGGCTGTAATGCCCCGGTAAGTCCACATTGGCGGGCGCCAGAATAAATGACTCCAGCTACAGCCATGCCGTTTTTACCGGCATGGCTACCGCCAGAGTCATAATGAGGCCCATAGTGACCATCTCCCTTTGAGGATGGTCCTGAGCCTGGGACATCCTGGGACTGCAACATTTAAGTATCCGCATTTGGATCTCTGTGATATTAATCCCCTATGTAAACGCAGGATAAAATGGGCCAATTGTGACCCAGTGTCTACCCAATTGAAGACGGCCCTACCAAACTTGGATCACATTGCATATATCCTCTCCCATGATGCAGAACCCAAGGTAACTATACTCGCATCACAAAGACGTTTGAGTTCCCTGACAGATTTATTCCAACACGATTTCAAAACTGTTAAAAACAACATGCACAGCTGGTTTGATGATACATACAGGATAGCACAGAATAATCTGAAGGGGATCCTGCGGGATAAAGCTAGCACTAGGGGGGAGGTTAAACGTGCAAGGGCAGAGTATAAAAGTGCTTTGGACTGTAGAAAAAACAGTTTGGAAAATCTTGTGTGGGAAGAACTTCTTTTGGCAGTTTCGACTAGAGATTCTAAAAATAATTGGGAATTTGTTGCAGGTGGCTCTGATTTTAAGAAGAGTAAGAGTCATAGAGAGAACCATGTGGGTGCCAGGGCTTGGTCAGACCACTTCACTTCTCTGTTCAAAGGACAGGTAGCCAGATTTTAGGACGGGGAGCGGTGCTCCACATTCCGTGTGACTGTGAAGGAAGTGCAACCTGCAGTCAGTAGGCAATTGCATAATCTGGCCCAGATGCAATACCTGCTGACTTATTCGAGGAGGAATTGGAACTGTGGGCTCTGTTAATGACTAATAGTTTTAACTCCTATCTGGAATTGGGAGAATGCCATCAGTCCTGGAAAAACACAATTATCTATCCCATTTTCAAAAAGGAAGATCCAGGAAATCCCTTATCATATAGGCCTATTTCCTTACAGGACACTTCCTTCAAGATTTTTGGTTGTGTGGTTCTCGAGCATCTGGAACAATGGATCTCTGACAATGACATTCCTGGCCTGGAGACGCATGACCAAGTGCTTAATCTGTACTTGTCTGGGGCATCCTCCATCTTTGTAAGGAGCAAACCAGTTTATTTGGCATTTATGGACCTGAGCATAGCCTTTGATAGAGTTTATAGAGCAACACTATGGCAGGTGCTCAGGTCCATGGGGTGTCCGGTTGAACTGGTAAAAGTACTGCAGATTATCCACGAGGATACTAGGGCACGTGTGAGATTTGGGGAACGGGGCCAATGCACGTGTTAATTTGAGGTGGCCTTGGAGTACGCAAAGGCTTTGTTGTCGACTGTTTACTGTTTTCTCTCTATATTAATGTCTTATATTGTCAGATTTGCAATAAACCTCCCTTCCTTCCTCCTCACCTTTATCGTCTAGGTCGTCTTCTTGTGGTGTTGTCTTTCTTCGTCTGTGTATTTCCTTGGTTTTCTTCTTATCGTGTAAATAAGGTCGGTCTCTGCTGGAAGCCACGCCATCGGGAGGTTAACCCCCAACCGCGGGGCTCCCCGGGAGACCGTCCTCCAACAGGGAAAAAGCCTCCTGGCTGAAAAAACCCTGTATTGGATCCTTACGGATGTTTCACAAGAATGGCTTCGTTCAAGGTACGTAGTCCACACGAGGAGGATGAGAGTGTGAGAGAGAGAGACGGAGTATCTTGGAGATGCAATGGAGAAGGAAAAGAAAACAGGTAAGGAATACGGAACAGCAGAGCAGAGGGAGACAAGGTAATGGAGAGCGGAGAAGCCGGAGCTGCAGAATGTGCCTGATGCGAGGAGGACACAACACGGAAAGCAACGGAACGGGAAACGAAGGTAAGAACAAAAAGAAAACAGAAGTAAGTACGCTCGAAGAGGCGAGAGGGCAGAACAGTAGGCAACGATCGAAGGGACGATCGCGGGAGAGAAAGACAGAAAAGATAACAATGGAGCGTTAGCTCTGAGAGTGAAAGTTACTAGCGTTGGCAGGACGGTGAAAAGACCGAAGGTGCAACGCATCCGAACGCCAGCAATTCCTCCAGTATAAACAACGGGCAGCCATCTTGAAAAACACTAGACCGCTCACAGGAGAACGTAGTGTAACGTGAAGGCACTTTCAATGGAGTCTCCAGGAATGCCATAACTTCCATCGGGGAAGCATGACATATATGAGGGACTAGTTGACACAACAGACAATTTTCTCAAGTTGGGTGCATTGATCCTTCCTGTATGGCAAATGCAGACGATACAGTTTTGATTGCCCACACCCCAATTGCTTTGCAACATTTGATAGACACCTACACTCCTTTTATGTCTGATATAATGTTATCAGTAAAGTCGAAAAAAAATGGCTGTGTTGGCATGTTCTTATATGGGAGGAAGAAGGCTAAAAATGCAAACAATGTTGAGCAATGGTGAAACCATCCCACGGTTGGAAAAATGTGACTACTTGGGCATTACCGTCAGTGAAAATTGGCGGGGAGGTCCACATATAGAGAACCAGTGCTCTAAAATGAAACAGGCATTGGGGGGTTTGACTCGCTTTAAGAACATGTGCCATGGTCAGCCAATCAAACTGAATTCTGGAAGTTTATAGAGCACAGACTAAGGCTGCAACAAACTATAGTGCCGATTTGTGGGGTGATGAAAAAATGTCACCTATTAAAGTAATAGAAAATACTTCTTGTTTTACTTCTGGGTCTTCCCAGCTCGGCACTGAATTATGCGGTACACACTGAATTGGGAACCCCACACATAGGCGATGACTGGTACACAGCCCCACTTTCGCACAGGTTGGCACTTTGGTCAAACCCAGGAGCAAACCTAACCCAGATGATCATGAAAGCCTTGATGCAGAGTTCATCTTTGGTGCAAAATACCCTGGTTGAATTTTATTTCACAGTGCCTGTCACAATTGAAAGCCCCAAGTCTGCAGTGTCCCCTTGTCCTTTTAACTTCTGCTGTATCGAACAAATAGAAGCAGATGTTTCTTTCTATAGTTGTGGCTAACAGGGAAACAACTGGGCTTACGATTGAATCAAATAGGAAATGTCTGCTCATTTCAGGCCCAGATAGCATTAAACCTTATCATTTGCATAGCAACAAAATAATAGACCGCTGGGCATTGACTGGGGCCCGATTCAACTTACTATGGCCCAGAGCGACAACTAAGAATGAGTTGAGTGTTGAGCAGTCCACAGTTGCCAGCACTCAACACGGTAGCAATGGAGGGTACTCGATCGGGTGCTGTCGTGTAGTATTACCGGGATCAAGATAGGTCCCAATCGCCTCACAAGAGGGCAATCTTTCAATGATACACCCCTCTAGCCAGATGAAGAAGAGATAGAGGATTAAATCACTTGAAAGAGCAGAAGAGCCAAGATGTCGCCAGTGTACCAAGCTGTAAAACAGGAGAGGAACAAGAGTCAATACTGCATCCAGGCAAAGCTACAATAAACCCACTACAAGATTAGAGAACCAACCTCCTAATGGACACTGAACTTGACAATTTAAGTTGTATCTCATTTATTTGTATTTATTTTATTTGTAATGCGCACCTTGCAGAAGGGCATCTAGGCTCATGTTTTGAAAGGCAGTTACAAGTTACAGCAAAAAACAGGTTACACATATTTGCATATAATTAAAAACATTGCATCAGGAGAAAAGAACGGTCCTGAAGTATACAGTGTAAAACAGGCTACAGACAATGCCCATGTGAAAGGAGAATCAGCTGCAAGGATTATGGCGAGGCAGTCAAGGCATCCAGTTCATATAGCCACAGTTTATTTTTATTTTTAAAGGAGTGGGTGTAGGGAATTGTTCTGAGACTATTGGGTAGGGAGTTCCAGAGCTTAGCCGCAAGGACTGGGAAGCTCGATCCTCCGGCTGTCTGTAGCTTGAAACTAGGAATAGACAATGTGTGAACCTGTGCAGATTTCAGGGATCTGGTTGCTGTATGTTGTGAAAAATGCATGGACAAGTAAGCAGGGGCAGCGTTGTTCTGGGCCTTGTGGGTTAGAACGAGTGCCTTGAAAGATATGGGATGTGTAATGGGTAGCCAATGCAAGTTGCGTCTAGTGTCGGAGATGTGAGAACGCCTGGGTATGTTGAGAGCCGCCCTGATAGCATTGTTCTGAGTGACCTGGAGTTTATCAAGGTTTCTTTGACTAGACCCTAAGTAGAGGGCGTTACAATAGTCAATTTTGGACATGATAAGGGTTCTGGCGAGGATCAAACAGTTTCCCGTTGTCAAGAAGGGACGGCACGCTGTGATAAATTTGCAAGTATGTGTTGACGCTGAAACTACCGCATTGGTAGTCTATTAATATGTGTCTCTGGCCTTGGGTCTTCCACTAGGAAATGCAAGGAATTGGTTACCAAGCATGCAACGATTACTTCAATAACTGTAAAATAAGGTCAACCTAATTCTTACAGAGTAAATAACTTTAACCATCCAAGGAAGAGGCAGCACTAGTAGGCATCCAAGTTACAAGAACAAATGAGGGAGAGGAAGGGTTAGTAAGGGACGAAACCAGAGCGGCACGAGGGACGCACTAGAGACAGGTTGATACACAGTTGAGAGTTTACAGCAGTGCGTCCAAAGTACCGTGCATGAAAGTAGCCGTGTGCAATGTTTCCCAAGAAGTGGTTTTGTGAATTAAGGATTCCCAGGACAGGCAAAGTTCAATTAGTGCGGAACATGAACAAAGACAAAATCAGCAAACACGTTCAGTCCGGGGGACAAGCTGAAGTCAGGGTTTGTACAGGTGGTAACCAAGGCTCATATGGCACGCAAGTTCAGTCCGAGGGACAGGCTGAAGTCAGAGTTTGTGCGGGCAGTAACCAAAGAAAATCCGGCAAGCAAGTTCAGTTCGAGGGACAGGCAGAAGGGTCGGTAACAGCTAGGAACTCAAGATCAAAGAATCAAAGGATTCTGTAACCACGGGCAAAAGACTGAGGAACAACAGAGCTTCAGTAGGTACTTACAACAATCAGAAGCTCCGACCCGGATGCCGGCAATTCCTTTATGTGGTTCTGGGGAGGCGGCGCCTGCACTGTGAAACGGAGCACCGAGTCATGTGACCACCTTGAGCCACTGAACATGCGACTATGGAACGCAACACAGCCGTTCCTCGTAAGTGTGTAGCAATGCGTAACCATGGCAACCTCCAGCACCGATAGCAGGGAGAAGACAGGGAATGGGAAACACGAGACACACGCTTCTGAGGGAGAAGTGTATTTTGGGAATGGGCAGAGGCAGATGGAGCCAGATCCATGACAGTAACATCCCCCAACAGCACCCTCTCACCCCTGGAAGCATGGAACCACTGCAACAATAAAAGGGCATGGATATTCCCAAGAGGTTCCCAGGTTCTATCCTCTGGGCCATATCCCTTCCAGTCCCCCAAGGATAAAGGAACCCCATCACGTAACTGCACATCCAAGATCGCACAAACCTCATAATCATTGGAACCAGGGACAACAATCGGGGCTCAACGACAGGTAAGCGAGTGCCAGGCAAACAAGTCTTGAGAATGGAGACATGGAAAAAAGGATGCACCCACCAATGGGAAGGTAGGTCCAGATGCACCGCAACGGGGTTGATCAGGCTTGAGACAGAAATGGGACTGATGTAGCGGGGAGGGAGAGATTTCTTGCCAGGAATCTTCAGGTGTTTTGTGGATAAACAGACACACATGCCCACCTGATAGTCATGGGCAGCAGAGCGGTGGACATCAGCAAACTGCTTAGTCCGCTCCTGTGCCTGCACGAGGTGGGCACAGATATCCTTATGCATCATGACAAGATCACGAACACAGGAGTGAGCAGCCGGGTTGTCCAGAGGGACTGATGGATCCAAAAGCAGGGATCTGGGATGTTGGCCGTACGATGCGTAAAAGGGAGGGGCACTGGTTGAAGAAAGAAGCGAGTTGTTGTATGCGAATTCAGCGGAGCCTAATACGGAGAACCAAGTATCCTGATATTGCAGACATAGGGCTTCATTCCAAGATAGGAGGTAGCCATGGCGCTATTTGCGCCATGGCTGCCTCCAATACCGGGTTCGACACTGGTCTTGTTCAATGGGGACTTACCAGTGCATTCTGGCCCTGGAGGGACCGGGAAAGTCCCCATTGAACAAACCATTCCCCATTCCTATTTGAGCCCCCATCGGGCTCAATGGGAATGGGGAGGGCGCTAATAACGGGCTCGCGACTAGCAAGCCCGTTATTAGCGCCCTGGTCCCTTAGCGGGACCCGTAAGGGATGTGTGGTCAGACCACACATTCTTTGCGGTTCCCGCTAAGGGACCTTGGAATTGGGTGGTAAGGGATTACCGGCACTGGTCTTCTTACCGGTGCCGGTAATCCCTTACCACCTAACTCATAATGACCATAATAGACAGCAAAGATATTGTTCTAAGGTACTGTTTGTCCTTTCGGTCTGCCTGTCAGTTTGAGGATGGTAAACACTGGAATACCTGTCCTCGATAAATAAAGAGGTGCTCAATGCCCTCCAGAAATGGGAAGTTAACTGGGAACCCCTAGCTGTGACTACGATCGATGGCAAGCCAAAGAAGCGAAACACATGCTTTAGAAAGAGACCAGCCAAAGTAGGAGCAGAGTGGAGAGCAGCACAAGGGACAAACCCAGATGGTATTGAATCCTTGGACAGAGGGCAGCTCGATGATAAAATCCAATGAAATCATATGCCAGGGTTTATGTGTGTGGCACTGGCAAGGGTTACAAAAGCCCCACCAGCTGACCGGAGCTGTGTTTACACTGGGCACAGACTGCTCAAGAAGAATCATAATCTACCACATCCCTGCACATACACAGCCACCAACACCACCTGCGTGAGAGTTCCATGGATTTCTTTCTACCTGGGTGAGCTGCGATGAATGAGACATGGCACCATTGTAGTCCCCGAGAATGCTATTCTTCCATGGGTACATAGAGTTTACCCTGGATGTATGGTAAACCGTTGACAATGTAGATCCCGTCCACTTCACGAGTTACCCTTCTTGGAGGAGTTTCCTGATTATCCGTTGAGCAGTACAACTGCAGATAACGTGATAAGGAAGAACAAGAAGATGACCTGGTGGCTTTGCAGCCCGACCGGAGTCCAGACGGGAGAGAGCGTCTGCATTGGCATGTAGACGAGCCCGACAGTAAGTGATGGTAAAATCGAACTGCGAGAAAAATGAGAGCCAACGTGCTTGTCTAGCAGTCGCACACTTCATGGTCTTGAAGGCCAAGAGGTTACGATGATCAGAAAATACTGTAACAGGGTGTTGAGCACCCAATAAGTGATGTCGCCACTCAGTGAAGGCATCTTTGACAGTGAGGAGTTCCCACTCAGTAACCGTATAGTTCTGTTCGTAAGGCGAGAGTTTGCGACAATAAAAGACGACCAGATGAATCTCGCCGGTGTCTGCACACTTTTGAGAGAGGATGGCCCCAACCGAAACGCATGAAGCATCAGCCTAAACAAAGAATGGTATCCCAGGATCGGGATGTTGCAGGACCAGGGCTCTAGTAAAGGTCGATTTGAGGACATCAAACCCCTCTTGCACAGCAGCGTTCCAACAAAAAGGCACCTTGGAACTGGTCAGAGCTGTCAATGGTGCAACAACAAGAGAAAAGGAACGGATGAACCAGCGGTAAAAGTTGACAAAGCCAAGGAACAACTGAAGAGATTTTGCAAAGGAGGGCACCGGCCAATTCAAACCCGCCTTTACCTTGGAATGGTTCATTCTAACCCCTCAATCTGTTCAGTCATATCCCAAAAACTCAACCTCACTGGTATTGAAAACACACTTTTCGGCCTTTACAAAAAGATGGTGTTCTCTCAACCGCTGAAGAACAGAACAAACACGAGTGATGTGTTTTTTATAGGATGGTGAAGATATCAGGATGTCGTCAAGATAAATTATCACATACTGGTCAATTACGTCACAGAAAATATCATTCATAAAGTATTGCAATGTGGTGGGTGCATTGCAGAGACCAAAAGGCATTATGGGGTACTCATATAAGCCACATAGTGTCTAAAACGCCATTTTCCATTCGTCTCCACCTCTGACACGGACTAGATTTTAGGCCCCAACTAAGTCTAGTTTGGTAAAAAATAACCAAAGATCCTAATTGGACTAAGTGCACGGAAATAAGAGGTAACATGTATTTATTCTTGATCGTGATTGCATTAAGGCCCCTGTAATCAATACACAGTCTTAAGTACCCTTCTTTCTTTGGCACAAAGAACAAGGGAGAGGCTGCAGGAGACCTTGAAGGACAGATGAATCCGAACCTCAGGGCTTTATCGATGTATTCTTTGAGAAGCAAGTGTTCATTGTGAGTGAGACAGTATACCCGACTGGAAGACACCTTAGAACTGGGAACCAGTTCGATAGGACAGTCATACGGCTGGTGAGGAGGAAGCTGTTCCACCATACCCTTATAAAAGACTTCAGAATAGACACGATATTCGGTAGGGATAGTAGAAGTAGGGCTAGAAGATATAGAGCCGATCAATGGAGCTGTGTCAAGGAACGATAGGCACAGTGTGTTTCGTATGACTTCATGTGACTGGAAACAATGGTCATTACAGAATGATGAGGGAATCTGCACCTGTTGTGATACACAGTCTATAGAAGGGTTGAGTAGTTGTAACCATGGTAACCCTAGAATAACTTTGAACTGGGGAGTGGCTGTTAGATCAAAAGCGAGTAGCTCAGAGTGTCCTCCCTCGGTTTCCACCAGTAACGGTATGGTTTGTTCTGTTACCATACCCAAGTCTAAAGCGGTGCCATCTACTGCCTTGACTGCTTCAGGCTGGAAACAACAGGTATTCCTGAATCATGGACATACTGTAGATCCATGTAGTTGCCAGTGGCTCCCAAATCAATGATAGCTTGGGTCCGTATAGGATCCTCAGGGGACACCGAGAGAGAGACCAGAAGACAGAATGGTGAAAAGGGCAGCTGGAACATAGGAGTTTGGCAAGTGCATACCTGGCAGAGGGACCCCATCTATTTCCAGGCCCTGAAGTTTCCTGATTTTCATAGGGGTTTCTTTGGGCAGTTGTGTAAGAGGTGTTTTCCGATGACCCACAGTACATGCATAGATTGTTCTTACGCCGATGTTCTCTTTCGGAGGTGAACAAAGGACCCCGAATGGCCCCGACTTGCATAGGTTCGGATTCAGTATGAGCGGGGGCAGACATATCTGGGCGTAAGGCCGTTGGAAGGGTAGCTTTCTTTTTGCCCTTCCTCTCGGCTCTTCTCGCATCTATCTGAAGAACGAGATCCAGTAATTCCGTGAACCCAATGGGAACTACTGGAACAGTAGCCAAGGTGTCCTTCAGGTCGTCAGAGAGTCTCCTGTAAAACACTGCTGCTTTCTTATCTTCAGACCAACCTCTCTCAGTGCTAGCTGATTCAACTTGGTGAGATATGATAATAATGGTAAACCCCTTGTTGTAAGTTCAAGAATTCCAGGTCTGTGGCTTTTGTTTTATGCCTAGTATCAAATACTCTTTTCATCGAGGTGATCAGGGCATCACAATCATATGGGACATAACTGTCTTACTCTAACAAAGGGTTGGCCCAAGCAGTTGCAGTACCATCAAGGTATGAGAGAACAAAGGCTGCTTTGGTGGTAGAATCAGGAAGGGACGCTGGGCGGCACAAACAATTGAGTTTACATTGATTAATGAATGTGTGGTAGGCCTTGGGATCGCCATTGAACCTTTCTGGGGGTGCTAGCGGGAACTGGGTAGACATCAGGACCAGAACTGGATCCTGCCTGGATCCTGCCTCGGCAAAGGGTATCCCAAGCCGGAAGTGGATGCCCCTGCCTGACCATCACCTTGGGATGGGGAACATGCCAGGTCTTGTAGGGTGTCTATCCACTGATGCATGGCATCATGGGCAGAGGTCATGTTGTTCCTTAGATCTGTAACTAAATGCATGAGAGCAGCCAAGGTATCAGATGCTTCGATGTGGCTTCTGATTCTGTCAGTACTCACCATGGGAGCAATGGAAGGTACTCGATTGGGTGCTGTTGTATAGTATAACCGGGACCAAGTAGGACCCAGTCTCCTCACAAGAGGGCGATCTTTCCAATGATATGCCCCTCTAGCCAGGTAAACGAGATATATCGAGGAGTAAATCACTTAAAAGAGCCGGAGAGCCAAGACGTTACCAGCGCACCGAGCTGTAAAAGAGGAGAGAAACAAGAGTCAATACTGCATCAAGGTACAAATACAAAAAAACCACTACAAGATTAGAGAACCAACCTCCTAATGGACACTGAATTCGATAATTTAAGTTGCATCTCATTTGTCTCCGGCCTTGGGTCTTCCATTAGAAAATGCAAGGAATTGGTTACCAAGCATGCAACAACAACTTGCGATTATGGAACGCAACGCAGCCGGGCCTCGTGAGTGTGTAGCAATGCGTGACCATGGGAACCTCCATGGCAACCTCCAGCGCCGATAGAGGAGAGAAGACAGGGAATGGGAAACGTGAGACACACGCTTCTGAGATAGAAGTGTATTTTGGGAATGGGCAGAGGTAGATGGAGCCGGATCCATGACAACAGTCTGCCTGGGGTATAGTGCTCCAAAAGAAGACTTGTTGCACTTTGTTTTATTTTGTCCTTTTTACCATGACATTAGAAAGAAGACTATCATCCCGCTGCTCAAAACTACAAGTTTTAGTAAAGCCTAACGTGCTTTGATCTTTTTGTTGCGTGCAGAACCAATACCAGTTGCATGGGGTTGCTTGGAATTTTAGTGAAAATCCTGTTATCAAAGGAAAAAGATGCTTGCGGGCAAGTTTTAACCTGTATTTTTAACTTGATTTCTTTTCCGCTCTCATAATCTGTTTATACAGTGATTTTATATATTTTGTTGATTATTATTAATGTATTGTTGTTTGTACTTTTGGTTTATGGATGTTCATCTAGATAAACTCTGATGATGATGATTTTATTCTTAAAATGATCTGCAAGATCATCGCATTATTCTTATGTAGTCGCTGGTGTATTTTTACATCCATGGGGATTTCTCATCTCATTTATGATTTTGAATAGTTCTTTCTGAGTGTTGTGGCTTTTGTGAACCAGTCGTCATAGTTTTTCTTTTTAGCTCTAAGAATTTCCTTTTGTACGCTTGGATTTGTTTTTGATAAATTATTCTTTTGGCTTGGTCATTGTTTTTCCTCCATTCTTGTTCTAGTTTCTGGTTTGTTTTTTTGATTGTGTTGAGGTGGGGAGTGAAACATATTCCCACTGCTTTCTATCTTACTTTCGTGTTGGGATGAGGGGTTTTTCCTGGGAAATTCTGTCAATTGTTTAAATCAGTTGCGTCCAAGGTTGCAATCGATGGTTTCGAGGATTCTAGCTCTTCTAAGTTGCTGTTTTTGATGCTATTGCAGTTTTTTTCCAGATAGGGGGTATTTTTGGGGCTGTTTGGATGCTTTTGATTGTAGTTGAATCACAAACGGTACTATGAGGTGTCGCTCCATAATATTTGTATTGGTGGCGTAATTGAGATCAGTTTTTTTATAGGCGAAGATTGCGTCAATAGTGTGTCCTGCCGGCTGTGTCACTCCCTTACCATCTGTCGCAGTGTCATTGGGGGTCATTACTACCCTGGAGGTAGCCATGCGCTATTTGTGGCATGGCTAATGCCATTCCGGGTACCGGGTCTGGGTTCCTGGAATGGGGAAATACTGGGCCATTCCGATCTTGGAGGGCCCAGTATTTCCCCATTCCAGGAACCCAGACCCTGTACATCCCCATTCCCATTCGAGTCCCCATAGGGCTCAATGGGAATGGGGAGGATGCAAACAAGGGACCCATTAATAAGGGCCCCATTGTTTGCATCCTGGTTTGCGTGCGGGACCCGTAAGGACGCCTGGTTTTACCAGGCGTCCTTACGGGTCCTGCGAGCAAACCTTGTAATGCGGCGGTAGGGGGTTAATGGGGCCGGCAGATCTACCGCCCAAGTTAACCCCCTACCGCCAGGATCATAATGACGCCCATTGTTTCAAGCTGATTACTTAGTGATTTCTGCAAGTTTGCATTTTCTTCTTCGGACCATATGTTGAAGTCCCAGAGGATGATCAGGTGAGCATGTTTGATGGCCAAGTTAGTGACAGCTTCTAGGAAGGTGTCCATGAAGGTTGCATCATAGGTCAGTGGTCTATAGATGAATGTGAGGTTTGTTTGTGGGTCTGTTGTCAGGTGAAGGACGAGGGATTCGCAGTTCGGGATGGTCAGCGGGTCAGCTGTTTTTATTTTTAGCTGTTGTTTGTAGACTACTGCAAGTCCTCCTCCTCTTTTTCCTTTTCTGTTTACCTGTATACATTTGAAGTTGTCGGGTAGACAGCTGTGTAGTGTGACTTTGTAGTTGTCATCTAGCCAGGTTTCTGTGATGAATAGGATATCAATTCCACAGTTGTTGATTAGATAGTAGATCTCTATAGCGTGTTTGGACATCAATCTTGCATTGATTAGGTTGCAGCGTATTTCTTTCTTAATAGTATCCTGCTTTGTTCTTGCATTCATTTTTGTGTGGTCTTGTTGGTGAGTTTCCTCAGTATTCTCAGTATGTGGGATATGTTCTGTTCAGCCAGATTCGTCATTGAGTAGATCAGCTAGGTTTCGTATTGGATCCACATGGTGCAGAACACTATTGTATGAAGGGTCATCGAAATAGAACATACCTAATGCGCGGGAGGAGTGTGTACCGATTCAGGTACTGCATCTAGCTTATTTTTTCTTAGACAGTTTGGAGGAAAAGGAAAAACCCTTCAGTCACTGATTAGACATGAAAAAGGAAATGGTTAGTTGTTTGGAAGCATTTGGGATAGATGTGTTATGACACAGGGAGATACAATATAGAGCTGTTGGTATGCCAGTGGAATATTCTTGTCCTTAATTGACAATGGGCCTCATTACGAACCAGGCGGTAGGGGGTTACCGGTGCCGGTAGAGCTGCCGGCGTCGTTAACCCCCTACCGCCTCATTACGAGGTCTGCTTGCGGGTCCCGTGAGCAGACCAGGATGCTAACAATGAGACCGTCATTAACGGGCCCGTTGTTAGCATCCTCCCCATTGCCATTGAGCCCTATGGGGGCTCAATTGGGAATGGAGATGTACCGGGTCCGGGTTCCTTGAATGGGGAAATACCGAGCCCTCCAAGGTCGGAATGGCCCTGTATTTCCCCATTCAAGGAACTCGGACCCGGTACCCGGTATGGAGGTAGCCATGCCGCTAAAAGCGGCATGGCTACCTCCATACTCGGAATGAGGCCCAATGACTTCTATTTGATGGAATTGCAGGCTTTTGTAAAGGTCTTCATGTCCATAGAGAGCAATAGTTATATTTAGAGTGGGCCGAAGAACTCCATTGAGAACCTTTCCCCTGAGTGCCTGGATGTTAAGGTTTTTCTTAATTTATGGCCTGGCCAGTACTGTATCCAATGGTTGGGCTACTCTTGGAGCAAACATTATGGAGGTGGAACGAGGAGTCTTTGCATTTAGGCAAAGATTTGTCAAATAATTGGACTTGACACTTGCATGCACACAGTGAATCCTCACACACCACACATATGCACAATGCCATGAGCAGGCACACGCCATGGATGTTAAATGGCTGATGTCATGTGCAACATATTCACCATCTTAATTACTTTTGGTGAATTGCCACTGCACGTGTGTGGCATTGTGGCCACTGATGCATTAAATTCTCACAAAAGTAACATTTGTGGGCACTGTATTTTGCTAGTACATTTAATTTCTTGCGGCTGCCAGCCTCAGCATTATCCTGTCAGTGTGGGTGTTTGGAAATTAATTTGATTTGGGGAAAGTTAGTCGATTCATAGTTAATATAGCTCGGGTATGAACAGGTTAACCTGCAGAGAAAAAAGAGACGTAAGCGATGTGGACCAGGCAGGCAGCGTTAATAGGTGGGAGATACGGGGCCCGAAGCGAGTAATGTTGTTTGAGGGACCAGCCAAGGCATTAACAAAAGATATATATTTGAAAAGGTCAATGGGAAGGTGTTGCAATATAAATGAATTAGGATTACAACGATCAAACATGACTGTGAGGAAGGCAGCAGACAAGAAGCTCAAGGTGGTTGGCTCAGTCGAACCCAATGTGGCGTCAGGCCATTGGATAGTAGCAGGGTAGCAGTGTTTCTCTTTGTGACCATACAGCGGTCAGTCTCAAGGTCAACATACCAATCTGATCCACCCCCATTTCTTAGATTTTGTTAGGGTTTGTATGGCAAAAGAGGGGGTGTGTTAGTGTTAAGGGACTCACAGTCTGAGCCTGATTATGACAGATGTTGGGCCATCTGGTGTGATGGGTTAAAAATGTATGGATTGTTGATGTTTGTGGAAGCAGATAATTGGGCAACAGATCAGCAAAGTGTTTTGCAAGAGGTTTCACCTAAAGTTTCAGATGTTGGCGTCTTTCTGACTGTTACCTTATGTTAGGGACATGCCTACCACTGTCTGGCAGGCCAGTCTAGGAAACACAAGCTTAAAACATGGGGTCCTGGAGGTATAAACGTGGTAAGAGGCAGTAAGAGGAGCACCTGGAGACCATGCACATGGCAGCGGAGCACTGTATAAATCTCAATAACATAACATCACATGACAACTTGGGTAATGACGAATAGGGACCCAGAGGTAAGGTGCGCTGGCCGGTGAGCGATCTTTTGAAGGGATATCGAAGGCATCAGAGATTTTGATACAGTCAATGGGAACGGATTTCTCATTATGATGGTCCATGTGTTTTGTGTATTTTATGATGCAGGAAGGTATGTGCACTTTTATGACTTGCTTGTCGAAATAAAGATTACAAAGGGAAGGGGCTTCAAGAGATTGGGACTACAAGGGAGATGGTTTGGGGCTAGCAATACCTGGTGCATTAGTATATGTGTAGGGCAGTATTCTGTAAAGGGGGCAAGCCATTGAACGTGTTGACAAGCATGGATCTCACAAATTAAAGAGGCCTTTTTCAGCCTAGAATAAGTGTCTGTCATTGATTGTAAGGGGTTATTATGTGTGTTGCTGCTATGTGTGAGAGCTGGGCACAGATGAGAAGAGCGGAGTCAGTGCAGCAGTGAAGGCCATAGTGAATTGCCATTTAAGTTTTCCCCTACTCCCATGGCCTAGAGATAAGAGCATTTTCTGCTTGCATGGGCAGTGTGGACCCCCTGTGGACCCACTCCATGTGATTACCTGAGTGGGTGCTTTCTAGTGATATTTATTTATTTATTTTTACATTTATAAAGCGCGCTAAGCCCGGAGGCATCGAGGAGCTGTTACAAGCAGCAAGAACAAAGTATGTAATTGTCATACAATCCAGGTAGGCCGAAGTCTATGATATTTACAAGGTGGGTCATGCCCCGATGTTGGACTGCACCTATGGCCAGGGGCAGTTAGTTGAATAGAAGTGTTTTCAGCGATTTGCGAAATGTCCAGTAGGAATGTTTGGCTCTCATGGCAAGAGGGAGAAGGTTCCATTGTTTAGCAGCCATGGAAGGGAAGCTGGAGCCTCCCACTTTTGCCCGTTTGACTTTGGGCTGGGCGAGACGATGTGTGTAGGCTGCCCTCGTTGGTCTAGAGGAGATCAATTTTGAAGATTTGTGGGACAGATAAGGGCAGGCATCATTGGTAAGACATCTGTGCGTGATGGACAGAGTTTTGAGAGAATACGCTCACGAATAGGAAGCCAATGGCCTTTTTTTCTTTCTGCTGAAATATGCTCCATTTTGGGGATGTTTAGTGCAGCTCTTAGCACGTTATTTTATAAAGCCTGCATTTTTCTGATGTTGCTGTTCGAGGTGCCTGTGAAAAGGGCATTGGGCCTCATTCCGACCCTGGCGTTAACCAAGGCGCTATTAGCGCCTTGGTTGACGCCGTCATTTTTCTGACTCTGCCATGGTGAATGGCGGAATTACCGCCCCATTCCAAGGTTGGCGGGGGCGGTAATTCCCCATTCACCATGGGCCCTTCCCCATTCCCATTTTTGCCCCATAGGGCTCAATGGGAATGGGGAAGGCGCTAATTACGGCACCGTAAATTACGGTGCCGTAATTAGCTCCTAGGTCCCTTTGCGGGTTGGTTTTTTAACGCCTGCAAAAAGCAGGCGTTAAGTACCAACCCGCAAAGGGAACTCGGAATAGGGCGGTAAGGGTTTAACGGCACCGGTCTCGTTACCGGTGACCGTTAACCCTTACCGCCCTACTCGGAATGACCCCCATTATAGTAGTCAAGTTTTAATCCAGTTGTGTCCCTGGCGATGGTGAAGCAGCTGTCCGGGGAGAGAAAAGTTCTTGCTGCATTGATTAGTTTCGTTGAGTAGGCCGTTGTGGAGACAATGGCGTTTACTTGCAGTGTAAGGGAAAGTGTGTCATCCAGGTATACTCCTAGTGTTTTCACAGAGGGGGAGACTGGTATCACAATGCCATCAATAATGAAGGAGGAGTTGTCACTCGCAGTCGCGGCCATCGCCGTGACTGGCGATTTCTTCGGCGTTGGAGTTTGAGGAGACGCAGAGGAAGGTTACTTTAGTCCCTTTTCTGTGTTTGCAGCCGCCGCTCCAAACGCGGAACGCAATGCTGCCGGGAGTATTTAAATCCCCGCCTCCCGGCAGATCGTTGCGTTGCAACCCCCTCTGTTGTTTACCTTTCGACTCTGGGTCCTTCGCTCTTCCTCTGCACCTCGCTTTGGAATTACTGAGGAGTGTTTCCCCGTGGTTACTTTCTCCGGTGTTCCAGGCCCCGGAACACTGCACTTTTGTTTTCCGTTTCTCTCCGCCGCCTTCCCTGGGCGGCGCTTGCAGTGCCTTTTTCTCCGGCGGTCGGGCTCTCTCTCTCTCTCTCTCTCCCTCTCTCTTTCTCTCTCTCTCTCTCTGTCTCTGTCTCTGTCTCTCTCTCTCTCTCTCTCTCTCTCTCTCTCTCTCTCTCTCTCTCTCACTTTTTTTTCTTTCTCTTGCTCTTTGAGTCCAGACAGCGTGGGGTTTTCTCCCGTGCTTCCCCGCAGTGCTTTCTTGGAAGATTTACTACCTCCACCTCTGCCGTCAGCTGCTGCCTTCTCCGCCTGCTCTTCGGGCCTAGTGCTACCATTGGACTTGGACGTTTTGAGGGCCACTACCCTCAGTGTTGGAGATCCTTTGCTTCCTTCTTCATTCTGTGAACAACTGGCCTTCTGAGACAAGTCTTGACACCTCTTATCAGGGTTTTTTTTCCCCTTGCGGGTTTTTTCCCTGTATTTTCTGGCTTGATTCCGGAAAGGAGGTCACTGTGCCGCTGTTCTCACCCAGCGGCCACAGTGGCTTCTCTCCGTGACAAGTCCACGCACCAGAAGAAGGAGAGAGACTACCTGGCACGTTGAGGCCTGCAAGATACCATCGACTCGGAAAGCTCAGGTGAGGAGAGCGTGTGCCCAGGGGGGACTCAGCCAAGGGTACCGTTCAAGTCACAGATTGCAACGCCAAAGAGTATTACGATGTCAGCTGAGGAAGGCTTTCCAGCCCATGTCCCAGGAGCTACAAGGTGTCAAAACTGAGAACGCTTTGCTTAAACAAATGGTTGCGGCTAGGGAACCGACCCCCTCGGAATTGCCACCCATGGCGCTGTCCTCTGGGAAATTTGACGGCTCCCCCAAGAAGGTGAAGGAGTTTCTTGAAGCATGCTTGGTTCATTTCACATTCAGACCCCGTACCTTTGCTACAGATCAGGCTCGGGTGGGTTTCCTAATATCCAACATGACTGGAAACGCTCTGACCTGGGCCACCCCGTTGGTGACTAGTGGAAACGCCATTCTGCAGGACTATTCGGGGTTTCAAAATCTTCTCAAGCAGACCTTCGAACGACCAGAGCTCTCCTTTACAGCCTGCGAAGACCTGTTGGATGTCAGACAAGGCTCGCTAGACGTTTTGTCATACATCTCCTCTTTCAAAACATTAGCAGCCGGAGCAGGATGGCCCGAGACAGCGCAGTATGCCATTTTCAGAAGAGGACTGAAGGAGGAAATTAAAGACGAGCTGGCCAGATCCCCTCGTTCTCCTACTTTCTCAGATCTGCTTTCTGCTGCCCTTCCTTTTGAGTATCGCCTTCAAGAGAGACGAGTTGAACGTCGTAAGCAAAGGACTCCTGGCTATACCTCCGACCCCTCTGTACCCGTTCTCCCTGGGTGCTCTACTAACATTATTACCGAAGAACCTATGCAGATTGGTGCCACCAGGGCGCCCTTGTCCGCAGTTGAAAGACGTCGCAGAAGAGAGAAAGGGCTGTGTGCCTACTGCGGATCAGAGCAACATCTTCTCAGAGACTGTACAGAACTGCCAAGCAAGAGGTCGGGAAACGATTACCCTCGGCGTCAGTAGGGACAAGCGACCGAGGGTCTTCGAGCAATCTTCATTGTCCCTATGTCTCTCTGTCAGTGACCTCTTCCGAATCTAAGGAGGACTCCAGGCTGATGGTCATTCCATTACAACTCAACCTTGGAAACCATTAGGTGGAAACACTGGCTCTATTGGACTGTGGCGCGGCAGGGAACTTCGTCGACACCCTGTGGGCAGACAGGGTGGGTGTCCGTCGGATCCCCCGGGCAGAAGGTCAGAAGGTGGAAGGGGTGGACGGTTCACCTTTGTCCTCAGGTCCCATCACCCATACCACTGAGGATCTCTCCTTGACGATCAACCAACATAAGGAAGTTTTGTGTTTTGATATTATCAGGGCTGCCCATTTCCCCATCATCTTGGGCATTACATGGCTCCGTCGACATAATCCTCTGATTAACTGGACTGAGAATCAGATACGTTTCAGTTCCCCGTATTGCGCAACCAACTGTTTTTCACTGGAAGGTCGAGCTGATCTTCAACCAGTCAAAGTGTTTCCCAAAAACCATGTGGGTGTCCATGCTTTAGCCAATTTCTGCTCTGGGTTTTCAGAGGTTTTTCAGGAGTGCCTCCATGCCAGACTTCCACCCCATCGGCCAGAGGACTGCACCTTCGATCTGGAGCCCAATGCCTTGGTTCCATTCGGACGGATGTTCACTCTCACCCAAACCGAGAGACAAGTTCTTCGGAGATACTTGGATACCAACATGGAGAATGGTCTCATCCAACCTCAAAGTCTCCAGCAGGAGCCCCTTTGTTTTTCATCAAGAAAAGAGATTCCGCCGACCTTAGACCCTGCATTGACTACAGGGGCCTAAATGCAGTGACAGTCCGTGACCAGTATCCTATGCCCCTCATCACGGACATTATTGAGGCGGTGCAAGGTGCTTGAGTCTTTACCAAACTGGATCTTCGCAACGCATACCATCTGTTGCGGATTGCCAAGGATGACGAATGGAAAACCGCATTTCGTACTCCTCTGGGCTTATTTGAGTATAAGGTTATGCCGTTCGGTTTGGTGAACGCCCCAGCGGTATTCCAGAGGTTCATGGACCGAATGTTCTCTGACATGCTTTCCATCTCTGTCATCATCTATTTAGATGATATCTTGTTTTTTTCCCCTAACATGAGAGAACACATTGAACAAGTACGACGAGTTTTGGAGCGTCTTAAGTAGAACAATCTACTGGTCAAGGAGGAGAAGTGCAGATTCGCTGTACCTTCGGTACATTATCTGGGATATGTTCTGTCAGAAGGAGGGATCGCCATGGATCCTGACAAGGTGCACGTTATTCTTGACTGGCCGGCCCCGACCTCCGTCCGGGAGGTCCAGAGGTTCTTGGGTCTTTCGAATTACTACAGGAGATTCATTCCAAACTTTTCGGAGGTGGTGTTTCCCATCACCCGTCTACTCAAGAAGACGGCCTATCCTTTTTCCTGGTCCACTGAGGCGGAAGGAAGTTTTTGTCACCTGAAAACCCTCTTCTGCTCTGCGCCGATTCTGCAGCATCCCAACCAAACTCTTCCATTTATTCTGGAGACGGACGCCTCCGCTATAGCTGTCGGAGCTGTGTTGCTTCAGTCCATCAACATGGTGGAGCATCCTGTCGCCTATCTCTCTAAGACTCTTTCTCCCAGCCAACTCAACTATTTGGTTCTGGAGAAGGAATTGTTGGCAATGAAGTTAGCTTGTGAGGAAAGGAGGCACCTTCTCATGGGTGCCTGTCATCGGTTCCTCATTCGCACCGACCATAAGAACCTAAAGGCCTTACAGGACATGGAATGTTCTAACTCCAGGCAGGCTAGATGGGCCTACCTATTTTCACAGTACGACTTCCAGATCACCTACATCCCTGGGTCTCTCAATCGTCTAGCTGACGCTTTGTCTCGCAAGGATTCTCACTTGGAAACGGTAGCAGTCAAGTCTGAGCCATTGTTCCACAGAAATCGGATCCTAGCTACGGTGGGTTCTTTCCTTCAGGAAGTCAAGGCTGCTGTCGCACAAGAGGCTCCTCATATCTCTTTTTCCGCTGATTCCCCTTTCCAAATCAAGGACGGATGGGTCTTCTACAAGAAGAGGTGGTATATCCCTGAAGGGTCGCTGCGCCGGAAAGTCCTAAAATGGTGTCACGACTCACGTCTAGGCGGACACAGAAGTGGAAATGGTACGTTGGAACTTATCTCGAGGTCGTTTCTTTGGCCCAACATCAGGAGAGACGTGTTCAACTACGTAAAGACCTGCCCGACTTGTGCCAGAGTCAAATATGCCTCGGGTAAGCCCCTAGGACTTCTCACCCAAGTGGAGATGCCGACTCGCCCGTGGGGACTCATCACCACAGACTTCATAGTGGAGCTTCCTGATTCTGAGTCATGCACATGCATCATGGTTACGGTGGACGCTTTATCCAAGTTAGCCCATTTCTCTCCTCTTCCGGGACTCCCTTCTGCCACCAAGATGGCAGAAACATTTGCCCGAGATATTTTCAAGCTTCATGGGCTCCCCGACAAGATAATATCCGATCGAGGAAGCCAGTACATTTCCAAATTCTGGACGGCTTTATGTACTCGATTGGGAGTGGAAAGGGCCCTTTCCTCTGGTTTTCACCCACAGCCAAACGGCCAAACAGAATGACTCAACGCAACCCTGGAGCAGTACTTGCGATGCTTTATTTCCCAACATCAAGATAATTGGGTTTCTCTTCTCCCTACTCCGGAATTTGTTTACAACAATTCCAGGCACACTGCCACAGGCCTTTCCCCTTTTTTTTGTACCTACCGTGTTCACCCGCGTTATTTAATGCCCGAGGTGCCCGGTTTCTCCAACTCTCCAACTGCTGAAGAGGTGCTAAGAAATATCAAGGAGGCCAGGGACAATGCATTGCTAAGTTTGGTGAATAGTAGACAGCGGAATAAGATTGAAGCCGACAAACATCGCAGGGAAGCACCTTCATGGAA
The DNA here is from genome assembly GCF_040938575.1 of Ambystoma mexicanum. Taxonomy (NCBI): domain Eukaryota; kingdom Metazoa; phylum Chordata; class Amphibia; order Caudata; family Ambystomatidae; genus Ambystoma; species Ambystoma mexicanum. The sequence goes on along the minus strand of NC_090933.1, from coordinate 45,151,570 downwards.
ACCTGGGGACAAGGTGTGGTTGTCCACCAGATTCCTTCCCAGATGGACAAGACCTTCTAAACTGTCTCCACGTTTCTTGGGACCTTTCCCCAAGGTCAATCCTGTTGCCTATTGTCTACAACTCTCTCCATCTCTCAGACGCATACACCCTGTTTTTCACGCCTCTCTTCTTAAACCCCACTATTCAGATCCATATCGCCGGCCTCTCAACCGGAATCTTCCTGTCACTGCAACCGACCAGGAAGAATACGAAGTTTCTGCCATTCGTGATTCTAGACTCCTTCGTGGTCGGTTGGAATACCTCCTGTCATGGAAGGGTTACCGGTATCGGAGGATTCCTGGGAGCCAGCTTCCCAAGTACATGCCCCTCAGCTGTTGGCCAGGTTCCATCGCTTGCACCCGAGTAAGCCTGGGTGGTTGCACTCTAGGGGGGGGGCATACTGTCACTCGCAGTCGCGGCCATCGCCGTGGCTGGCGATTTCTTCCGCGTTGGAGTTTGAGGAGACGCAGAGGAAGGTTACTTTAGTCCCTTTTCTGTGTTCGCAGCCGCCGCTCCAAACGCGGAACGCAATGCTGCCGGGAGTATTTAAATCCCCGCCTCCCGGCAGGTCGTTGCGTTGCAACCCCCTCTGTTGTTTACCTTTCGACTCTGGGTCCTTCTCTCTTCCTCTGCACCTCGCTTTGGAATTACTGAGGAGTGTTTCCCTGTGGTTACTTTCTCCGGTGTTCCAGGCCCCGGAACACTGCACTTTTGTTTTCCGTTTCTCTCCGCCGCCTTCCCTGGGCGGCGCTTACAGTGCCTTTTTCTCCGGCGGTCGGACTCTCTCTCTCTCTCCCTCTCTCTCTCTCTCTCTCTCTCTCTCTCTTTCTCTCTCTCTCTTTCTCTCTCTCTCTCTCTCTCTCTGTCTCTCTCTCTTTCTCTCTTTCTCTCTCTCTCTCTCTCACTTTTTTTTCTTTCCCTTGCTATTTGAGTCCAGACAGCGTGGGGTTTTCTCCCGTGCTTCCCCGCAGTGCTTTCTTGGAAGATTTACTACCTCCACCTCAGCCGTCAGCTGCTGCCTTCTCCGCCTGCTCTTCGGGCCTAGTGCTACCATTGGACTTGGACGTTTTGAGGGCCACTACCCTCAGTGTTGGAGATCCTTTGCTTCCTTCTTCATTCTGTGAACAACTGGCCTTCTGAGACAAGTCTTGACACCTCTTATCAGGGTTTTTTTTCCCCTTGTGGGTTTTTTCCCTGTATTTTCTGGCTTGATTCCGGAAAGGAGGTCACTGTGCCGCTGTTCTCACCCAGCGGCCACAGTGGCTTCTCTCCGTGACAAGCCCACGCACCAGAAGAAGGAGAGAGACTACCTGGCACGTCGAGGCCTGCAAGATACCATCGACTCGGAAAGCTCAGGTGAGGAGAGCGTGTGCCCAGGGGGGACTCAGCCAAGGGTACCGTTCAAGTCACAGGAGTATTGAGGGTCGAGCTTCTTGATCATCGACGGGGTGCCCACTAGCAGGATCTGTCTTATTGTCACTTAAGCAAAGGCGATGGGTGGCCATCCAATCCTGGATGGTGGTATAAACAGAGTGGAAGGTGGCAGAGTCTTCTAGATAATTGCAGGAAATGGGGAGAAGAATCTCTTTGTCATCTGCGTAATTCGTGTAGGAAATGACGATTGAGTCTAGGAGAGCGAATAGTGGTGTCGTAAAAAGGTTGTAAAGGGTTGAAGATACACAAGAGCCTTGAGGTACCCCACAAGTGATAGGAGCAGGGGGAGTGCTGGCTTTTTCTGCGAATACCCGAATGACTCTATCACTCAAGAAGGAATAGATCCAGGTTATGGCCTCTGGCGAGAAGTTTGCAGCTAAGGAAATGTGATGAGCAAGGATTTTGTTGTCCACCAAGTCGAAGGCAGCCGACAGTTCTAGGAGTAGCAATAGTGCAGCATTGCCATTATCCCTGATCTCATCGATCTGGATCATTAGATCCAGCAATGTCGATTTTGTCCCATGGCCTGGGCGAAACCCCGACTGCCGCATCCGCAGTATGTGGTTTGCTTCCAGGTAGCTCTGGATTTGCAGATACGCTGCTCTGTCCAGAATGTTTAGTAAAAAGGGGGTGGTTGTGATTGGGCGATAGTTGGTGGGAATCCTAGGGTCGAGCAAAGGTTTTTTAATGAGAGGGTGGACCCATGCTTCTTTGAGGCTAGATGGGACAATGCCTGTGGTGAAGGAGGCGTTAATAAATGAAGAAATAATAGGTGTCAGGAGCTCTGCACACTCTTTGATGGGGTTTGCAGGATAAATGTCACCTTTACATCGGGAAGGTTTGAGGCCTTTGAGGATGGTTATAACATTGTCTTCTGCGACATTGGTGAATTGAAACAAAGGCCGGTTTTGGGGGTGGGCGGAGGATGCGGTCCTGACCGTTATGGAGGTAGGCTGGGGTTTAAGTAAGGTTTGTTTAGTATCAATTTTCCTGTGTAGGGTTTCAATTCTTCAGAGCATGGCATTTTGAATATTGGGGGCACCAGAACTCGTCTTTCAGGATGGAAATTGGTGCGTTGGTGGGGGTTTCCAATTCCATTAGGGTATTGAACATCTAACGAGTGTCCGATTTTGCACTGGTGATGCAGGTATTGTAGGTAGAGGTTTTGGCAGCGAGGATAGCTTTTTTCTAATCTTGATAGCAAGAAAAACAGTTATTTCTTGGCCTCTGAAGGTGACTTCTTCCAGTCAGCTTCGGCTTGCTGTTTTTTTACATCTAAGGGCTTGAAGTTTGGGGGTAAACCAGGGGTTTCTATGTGCTGAGGGTTTGAGCTTGCGTGGTTGAAGCGGGGCAATAGTGTCCATGACGGTTGGTCAAGGTCTTGCTGTACAGGTCAGCAAGAATAGTAGGGTGAGTGGCAAAGGGAGGTTCTGGTAAGAGGGAGGTGAGCAAAGGGGTGATATGCTCTTTGGTGATGTTTTTAGGACTTCGAGCGTGGGTAGGGGGTGATGGGGTGGGGATCAGTTTATCATGGGCTGTAGGCGAGATAGTGAAGTGCACAAAGTTAAGGCCAGACCATGGGCAAGGGTTGTTCGTGAGGATGCTGACATTGCAGTTTAGGTCTACGATCCAGTCTAGGGTGCGTCCTTTGTTGTGAGTGGGGGAGGTAACAGTTTGTTGAAGCCTAGAGCATTCAGCGAGTTAGTGAGTGACGATGCTACTTGGTCTAGTGGGTCATTGTAACCTAGGTTGAAATCCCCCAAGAGGATCATTTTCGACGTGGATTTAAGATTAGACCCTAGTGAATGAATGACATTTTCTTCAAAGGAGGGTGCTGTGCCTGGAGGGCGGTAGATGGTGCAGATCGTGATGCTGTCGGAGTTCGAGGTGGTTAGTTTAACCGTCAGCATGTCACAGTTGCCAGGCAGGGTGGAGTTGCAGACTCTGATAGGTAGGGAGTCTTAGCTATGAGAGCTACTCCTCCACCCCTAGCATTAGGCCTTTCACAACAGGTAATTGTGAAGCCTGGTGGAGTGGCTAGGGAGAGGGCCAGGCCTGATGCCGCATGCAGCCAAGTTTCAGTAACGGCTAGGATGTTGAGATTGTGCGTGGTTATCAAGTCATGGATGTCAGGTATTGATCTACCATTGATGAGACCACAGCATAAGGTTGGGTATGGACCCAACCTAAAATGGTGGCTAGTTGTAGTCACTTTAGATCCTACCTTGCTGGAGGGTGTTTGGGTGCTATTGGGGGGGTTTGTCATGGCATTCTGTGGGGTATGGAGTTTGGTGATGTTCTGGGCGTTCAGTATACTGGCAGTGTTGATTATGCCAGGCAATGCTGAAGGGTCTTGGCGAGGTGACTAGGTGGTTGCCTATGCAGGAATGTCTCATCATGGTGGGTTGGGGGAGTGCTGGTAAGTTAGAATTAGAGCTGGGTAGAGGGATGATACGGTAACGTAGGCAGGAGTTTCTGCTTATAGAATCTTCGGGGAGGGAGTGGGTACAATGCATGGTTGGAACTAGTCGTCCTGCATTATTGTCAAGCTCTAGGGCCAAAACATTCCAAGAATTAGTTTTCTGTCCTACATCAAGGATATAAGGGGACACATTGTAGAGGGCCTTGATAGGTGTTCTGGCTGGCGGCATGTTGGTTATGAGGTCTTAGGAAGAAAAAAAAAGTCAGGAAAAAACTTATTAGTGCTTTTTTGTGTTTTTCAGGTAGCTTGCCTCTTAGGATGAGCTGCATGGCTTGAACACTATGAGAGATACCCTGTCATATTTTACATTATTATTATATAAGTCATGAGTCAGTGTTTGCATACAGAAGGTACCCTAATGTTATTGCTTTTCATCAGTGAGTTCTCCATTGCCAGATTTTCTTTAAAACAAAAATGCATTATTTTTACCTTTGAAGTTTACATTTGTCATGGAAAGACCCTCCAGATTTTGTCCTTGTTTTTAACTGCACACTCCAACCTGCCTTTCCAGAACACTGAAACGAAAGTAATGAATTACATGGCAAATACCTGTCTAAGCACTTTATCTCCCCCAACAGTTGCAGTGCCCATATCGTTGTTTGATGTTTAATGCAGCCGAGGTCCAAATGCCAGCACCTGCAAATGGAGAAACAGGCCTCCAAGTAATACATTGTTTGCCAATAATGAAACAACTTGTAGTGCCACTGATTTTCTTTTAGAATGATAAAATGTCATTGCTTTTCCTTACTCCCCAAAAATCGAATTTTAAAACGATTAAATGGAAAGGTTTTCATGCAGGGACATCAATTTATACAAATGCCAGGGGGGGGGCAACAGTGACATCACACATCTGATGACATCATAGGAAGTGTTGTCACATGACGTTTGACCTCTATTACATCACAATAAGTGATATCATATTCCCTTTGACCCTGGTGACATCATAGGAAGTGATGTAGTGGATGATAAAAATGAATACGCTTATGTCCACTAAAACAACTAGTTAATAAATTAACCAAAAGACTATTTTAGTTGCCAACCATATTTTGTGTTATGTTAATGTGAGTTGTACCGTTCAGTGCTGCTATTTTCATGGTCGCCAGGTGCTCAGGTTGCTCTAGAAAGAAAGAGGGAAGGGGTGGTATGCTAGTAGAGAGAGAGGGAGAGTGCAGGAGTGCATTGCTGGGAGTTTAAGTTCGGGAAAACCAGTCACTTTGTGGGGGTTTGCTTCTAGGTGGTTTGGGCTCGTTGGTATTTGAGTCTGTATGGGGTTTGTGTATCTGTGGCGTGGCAGTTGTTTGAGTGTGTTGCGTGTATGAGTTATTTGAGGGGCTGTAGATTTTTGCTGCTTGTTAGTGTGGATGTTTTATTTGTGTATGGGTGTCATAGATGGTAGGTGAATGGCGGTTCAGCAGAAGTGAGGAGATTTAATTTTAAGGGCGCCAATATTGCTTTGATTGTTTGACATTTCAGACCAAGATCCTTCATGGGGGATTAGTGATGTTAGGTCAATCCTTTGCTGGAAAATCTGGGCTGGACCCTGTACTTCGAGGTGTATCTTTTGCATTAAGGTTTTGCATTTCTCTTTCACCACACTGGTGCGCATGTTCCATAAATGAGTAATTTGACTGTGGGGGGACATTGTGTTTACACTGTAACGTAAGCGGCTCCCCACTGCCAAATTTGTATCATTTGCACTGCAGGGTGCACATGTAAAGGACAAAAGGCGGAGTATAAGCATGTATGCTGCCTTTTGTCCTTCACATTTGCACTAATCAGTGCAAATTGAGTAAACGCTGCCAGGCATTTGGGAATGCCATGCAGTGTTTACTTTTGTATGTGAGTGCCACTTGCCATGCTCAAATGGCAAGCGATGCTCACAAATTAAAAGAAACCCTCCCTGAGATGCTCACACAACAGGGATGGTTTCATTTCATTTGGAAACACTGCTTACCATGCATAAAGCAGGCAGATCCCATAGGGATCCATTGTACATGTTCTCTGCCATGCAAGCATGGCAAGGAGCCTGTACAATTGAAATTAAACCCTCCCCAACGGCTAGCTAGTCTTTTGGCTGTAGCTCCTGAGATTCTATCCGGGGCTACAACCAAAAGATCAGGGGCTATAGCCCCCTTAGCCCCCCCCTAGCAACTCCCCTGCCAACATGCTTGCATGTCGGAAAGAGTTTTATTTCATTTGGGAACACAGACGTACCCCATCGAGATCCATTGTAAATGCTGGCAGGGAGCGTGTACAATGGATCCCTATAGGGTCCTCCTACTTGCAAAAAACAGGCAGACCGCGTAGGGATCCATTTTACGTGCTCCCTGCCATGCAAGCATGTAGAAATGAAACATTCCCCGACATGCAAGCATGTTGGGGAGGATTTTATTTCAATTGTACACGCTCCCGGCGTCTACAATGGATCCGTATGTGGTCTGCCTGCTTCAGGCTGACACATAAAGCAGGCGCACCCCATGGGGATCTCGAGAATTGGTGCCGGCATGAAAATCCATGCAGGCGTAGATGCTGGAGCATTTGTATGACAGAGAGGAAGGAGGTGGCGTACACACAAGTTGTGTTCCGCCCCTCCGCTCCACCATACAAATGCTTGAATATGAGCCGTGGCGTGGATGCAAACATTAAAACCATGCTCAAGGTTTTTACACCTTCCATTCACATTATGACTCAATTGAAAATGAACTCCACTGTGTCTTTCTAGGGCAGCTGGTGAAAGAGCAATGTTTTTAGTGCTTTCATGAAAGTAATTTGTATCCTTAACTGTGTGTATTTCCTTGTGGAGCGAGTTCCAGAATCTTGTTGATATGAATGAATAGGCTGATCCACGGATTTCATTTTCAGGTTTGCTTGGGTTCCAGACGTGTCATTGATGGATCTCAGGATTCTTCTTGGTCTATATATGGACATTTTCTTACTGCAGGAATTCTGCTCCTTGGCCGCAAATCGCTCTGTGGGTGGTGCAGAGTGTTTTGAAGTGAATGCTTTTCTTGATAATTTAGGGAGCTTAGTGCAGGTGCAAGCTGTGCTCACTTGCCGAACCTGAGGAGGAGTCTTCCTGCTGTGTTCTGTATCCATTGCAGTTTTTTAGTGAGGCAGTCTGGCATTCCAAGGTAAATGATGCTGATGTAATCTATTCTTGACATGGAGAGAGACAATAACGAGTGTTCTCTGAGGGAAGGTGAGAAGGGGCAATGTCTGCTTGATGGTACATAGATGGAAAAAGCATTTCTTCACTACTTTGTTAACCTTGGGTTCTAGTGTAAGGTCATTGCCCATTCGCATTTACATGATTTTGTACTACTTTGGATATTTTGGGTCGGTTTGACATTTCAATGGGCCTGGGAATATGCTGTTGGATGTGGAGATTATTTGGTGTGATCATTATTTCTGTTTTGTCCGTGTTGAGTTTGACTGTTGCTGCTCATCCATCTGTTGATTTCTGAGATGAAGTTTGTAAGTGTTCGGTCTATGTCTTTGCTGGTGTTGATTTTGTAGATTATCTCAGTAGCATGTCAGTCCATGTCCATTGATGGGTTTCATGAGTGGGGTCATGTAGAAGTTAACTGGTAGTGTCCGGTAGATCTATTGGTGTATTTGTGAATTCTAATCTGTTGTTGAGGTCCAAGCTCTTCAGGGTCTTTCACTTTCTTTTTAGAGTTGGCGTCTGATTTGTGTGATTGGCATATACTCGTATTATAGCTTGGAACACAAGGGTATCATAAGGTGGTCGCTGAATGTGTATTGGGGGTGCAATTGTAGTTTGTTTTTTTTGCTGTGCATCCAACGTGTGGCCGGCTTAGTGGGTTTCCCCCTTCATCAACTGTTGTAAATGCATTGCAGATAGTTGTGAGGTTAGATATTTTGTAAGTGTTTCCCCCTGAAACCAGATATTGGAATATTCTAATATGATCAGGTGGTCGTGTTCTATAGTGATGGTGGTAATGACGCCTATAAATGTCTCTTTAAAGGATGAGTTCTATGTGGGTAGTTTGCATATGAGTAATGTGAGGGTGTCAGGAACTGGAGATTGTGGAAGCACTGGAGGCTATGATCAGCGCGCGCTCCAGTCCTCACCCAAGATGGCCGCCGTACCTTTAAGAGGCTGGCTCCTCCCACAAGCCGGTGCGTTGTATCTGTTTGTCAACGCTCGTTTCGTGTGTTGGAGTTTCCTCTTGGATCCTTCTGTGCCTTCAGCGAATCTACTTACCGCCTTGATTCCTGCTCTAGTCACCCTCCTCCTACCTGCCGTGCCTCTTTTGTTTGCTTGCTCTATTTTCTCTCCTGCCTTATAATTCTTCATCTTTCCACTCCTGGTGTCTCGGCGCCGCCTGTTCAGTGCTTTTGCCTTTAGTTAGTCCTATTTGCTCCTGTTCCTTTCGCCACTCAGCTTATCCTTTTTTAATTTATTTTGAACTGCGGGTGCCGGTATCCTTACTTCTATCAGCGCTGCCTAGCCCTTCACAGGTTTGGGTCCCTGTTGCTCTGACCTCACCCTGGGAAACTTTGCCTTTACTCAATCAGACTAGAGCCGTATACTTTTCTATTTTTCTTTTCGGTCAGCCTTGCCTAAACTGTTTAGGATATTCTTTTTGTCATAATTTCTTCTTATCACGTGGTGTTGCCTATTTCACCTTATATCCTTTACTCTTATCTGCATTCTATTAGGAGAACTTCGGGAGTTCTATGCAGTTTATACTCCCAGCAGTCTGAACAATTGAGGAATCTGACTTCTATTCTACAAGTATTCCTCTTTGGTGTGGAGAAGCTACGCCTTCCTTTTCGATTGAGAGGAACCGACTACCCCCCATCTGAACCCATCCGGAAACAGGGTTTTTTCTGCATTTGTGCTTTTTCCCTGGAAATTAGGACTGGCCCTCTGGGGATCCCCGAGGTCAGAGTTACATCTCTGCCAAGGTGGCCTCCGGAGGGGCCAGACCCTACCTACACGATAAGAAGGTCCGAACTCCAAAGGACAAGACTCCCTCAAGGAGAAAGGATCAGAAGAAGCCCGAGGCCAACCCTAAAGAATCCTTCCCAGAAGATCCAGGTGAGGAGTTGGGGGAGGAAGCCTCGGTTCATGACAGCATACAACGCCCAATAACCATCATGGCCTCACTAGAGCAGTATCAGAAATTGGTGGCTGCTTTACAGAACCTTACTTTAGAGGTGCAGGCTTTACGGACAGAGAATGTAGCCCTCAGGCAGCAGGTAGTGTTACATCGGGATGATCGTGGAGACCTGCCTACGATGCCCCTTTCCTTTGGTAAATATGATGGTCACCCGGGGGGTCTGAAAGAATTTCTGGATGCCTGCAGAGTGTATTTCGCCTTCCAACCTCACGCCTATGAGACTGCCAGATCTAAGGTGGGGTTCATCATAGCCAATCTAATTGGAAACGCCCTTGCATGGCCACACCCTTGGTTACCAGAGATGATCCCGTTTTGAGCGACTATGATCGTTTTACAGAGGTTTTTGGTGAAAGATTTGATAGTCCAGAAGTATTCTATTCTTCTCTGGAAGCAATACTTGATGTCCAACAGGGAAACACGGACATACAGACCTATCTCTCCCGTTTCCAGAGGCTGGCAGCCAAGGCAGATTGGCCTGATTCTGCTCATCAAACAATCTTCAGACGGGGTCTTCGTGAAGAAATCAAGGACGAGCTAGCCAGAGTGGCTCGTCCGGCATCCTTTCAGGAATTGGTGACTTTGTCACTTCAGATCGAGTTCCGTCTTCAAGAGAGAAGATCTGAAAGAAGAAGAACCAGAGGATTCCCACAACAGTCCAGTCAACCATCCCCTGCTCCTCCACCTCGAACTACCCCTAGGACTGATGAACCTATGCAGATTGGGGCGGCTCGCGGTCCCTTGACGCAAGAAGAAAGAAGGAGAGAGGCAGGATTATGTATGTACTGCGGCTCCTCAAAGCATTTATTGAGAGACTGTCCTGAAGTCCCACCTAGACGACAGGGAAACTTCCACCCCCGATCCACAGCAAGGGAGGTTTCGGGGGAAGTAACAAGCACCCTTGCTACTACACAAGAGCAGTAAGCACCCCGGAGGATAACAGCCTAATGGTGTTTCGGGTCAACCTGTGGTTGACCGAGGATTCCCCCACTGAGGTGTTCGCTATGCTAGACTGCGGAGCTGCTGTAAATTTCATTGACTCTAAATGGGCAGCTGAGCATCTAATCTCCACCATACCCAAGGCCACCCCGATTCCAGTAGAAGGGGTCGATGGTAGGCCCCTGTCATCCGGACCTATAACGCTGGAGACCATTCCATTAAGGATGAGACTCGGCCAACATGAAGAGTTTTTGGTGTTTGACCAGATCCGTGCTGCTCATTTTCCGTTAGTTATAGGAATTCCTTGGCTAAGGAGACACAACCCTCACATTGATTGTACTACCAACAGGGTCTCTTTCAATTTGACCTTCTGTGAGTCCCACTGTATCAACCGGTCTGCTTCTCCTAACACCCTAGAACACAGCCAGTGTGGGGTTCAGGAACCTGTCACTGTGGCCTCAGTTCCCGTACATTATCAAGACTTCTCAGAGGTGTTTATGGACACCATACCCAGACAACTACCACCACATAGACCTGAGGATTGCTGCATTGACTTAATTCCGGAGGCTGTGGTACCCTTTGGTAGAATGTACTCCTTGTCGTTACCAGAGAGGAAGGCTTTAAGAGAGTACCTCGACGCTAATTTACAGAACGGATTAATCCAAGAGTCCAAATCCGCCTGTGGGGCATCTTTATTCTTCATTCCCAAGGAGGACTCGACAGAGCTCCGCCCTTGTATAGATTACAGGGGTCTAAACAAGATTACCATCCGGGATAGATATCCCATGCCCCTAATTCGGGATATCTTGGAGGCAGTGCAGGGGGCGGTGTACTTTACTAAGGTTGATCTAAGAGGCGCTTATCACCTCTTAAGAATCAGGCAAGGTGACGAGTGGAAGACGACGTTCTGCACCCCCTTCGGACTCTTTGAATACTGTGTGATGCCCTTCGGTCTCGTAAACGCACCAGCCATCTTCCAGAGGTACATGGACAAGATATTCGCCGACATGTTGTTTTTGTCGGTAGTAATGTACCTGGACGACATCCTAATCTTTTCCAAGTCTTTATCAGAGCACCGATCATTGGTCAGATTAGTTCTACAACGTCTGCAGTTCCATCATTTACTGGTAAAGCCAGAGAAGTGTTCATTTGAATCCACAACAGTGTCCTACTTGGGTTTCATACTATCCAAGGATGGTATTGAGATAGATGCTAATAAGGTAAAGGCCATTAGAGATTGGAAGGAACCTACCAATGTCAAGGAACTACAAGGGTTTCTAGGACTGGCTAACTTTTACAGGAGGTTTATTCCCAACTTCTCCAAGAAGGTACTCCCTTTGACCTCCTTATTGAAGAAGGGTGTGAGGTTCATATTCGGTGTCGAACCTCAAAGAGCGTTCAGTTTCTTACAGGAATGTTTTTCTACAGCACCCATCCTGGTCCAACCGGATCAGGCCAAGCCTTTCATTCTTGAAACAGATGCTTCTGGAGGGGCGGTAGGGGCAGTCTTACTCCAAAGGACGGAAGACAGCTATGAGCATCCGGTTGCTTACTACTCCAAGACACTTACTAGTAGTGAGTGCAACTACTCTGTAATCGAAAAGGAGCTGTTGGCCATAAAGTTGGCCTGCCAAGAATGGAGACATCTCCTACAAGGAGCCACACATCAATTCACCATTAGAACTGACCACCGTAACCTTCGGGTTTTGCAACAGTTAGAATGTTCTAACGCCAGACACGCCAGATGGGCTTATTTTTTCTTACAATACGACTTTATGATTACTTACATACCTTTCACAGAAAACAGGAAGGCCGACGCTTTGTCCAGAAGCCTAGGAGAGTCATCTAGTTCCTATAAGGAACATGAACTGGTTTTTCCGCATCTCACCATCCTAGCTTCTACAGTTTCATTCCTTCAAGACCTAATCCCACAGTATCAGAGGTGTTCCGAAATTCCGTTATCTGTTAACCAGGATAAGGACGGATTGTTCTATCATGAAGGAGCTCTCTACATTCCTACGAAGGAGTTGCAAAAGCTAATACTTTCTTGGTGTCATGACACCCCTCTATCCGGTCATTCCGGTATTAGGAAGACCTTTGATCTTATCCAGAGAGGATTCTGGTGGCCTACCTTAAGAAGAGATGTAGGCCAGTATGTGTCTGCTTGTTCGGTATCTGCTTCCAACAAGAACCGAACAGGAAGGCCGCTTGGGTTGTTACAACAACACTCCCTACCAGACCGTCCTTGGGAACATATATCTACAGATTTTATCGTGGATCTCCCTCCATCATATGGCATGACTACAATCATGGTGACCATTGACTCCTTTAGCAAGCTAGCTCATTTCTCTGCCTTCAAGCAAGTCCCTTCAGCCTCTAAGATGGCCGCAACTTTTCTCCAGGATATTGTTCGTCTTCATGGTGTACCTAAGACCATTGTGTCCGACAGGGGACCCCAATTCACCTCAAAGTTTTGGTCCTCCCTTTGCCAAGCACTCGGAATTCACAAGGCTCTTTCCTCAGGATATCATCCACAGAGCAACGGCCAAACAGAAAGACTTAATGCCAATTTAGAACAATATCTTAGGTGTTTTTGCAGTCCCCAACAAAAAGAGTGGTATTGCTTCCTCCCACAAGCGGAATTCGCTTATAACAATTCCCTTCATACCTCGATCCAGATGAGCCCTTTCTATTGTACTTACGGATACCATCCTCAACACCTACCCTGGCTCAGTCCTCCTTCTACCAAGATTCCGGCTCTAGATTCAATTCTACTAGACCTACAGAAGGTGCACAAGCTCGCTAAGGAAGCTCACCAAGCAAGTCAACTAGCGCAGAAGAAGTGGGCTAACAAGGGTTGTCGCGCCCATCCAAGCTGGATGGTCGGACAATTGGTCTGGTTATCCACCAGGTATCTACCTAGATGGGTTCATAGGGGGAAGTTCTCCTCTCGTTTTCTTGGGCCTTTCCCCATTTTGCAACAAATCAATCTGGTTGCATATAAGCTCCAGCTACCAGACTATCTTAGGAAGGTGCATCCGGTTTTTCATGTATCCCTTCTCAAAGAATAGTGAAGAATATAGGGCGCCTGGCGGAGTCCTGATTTGCCCAGGTGGGTATATGTACAAAAAAAGAAATAATCAGGATGAAGAAGATCCTACAAATAAGCCAGTTGTGCCGTGCATGTATATTTATTTTACATTGACACAGTCCTTTTTTAGTTCATTCAACAATTTATTTTACAGATCTTTCGATAAGCACGAAAGTTTTTTGGCATCAAACGGACAAAAGTTATTGTGAACGGTGGTAACACGGGTTAAGTGTCAACCTCTGATGTACTGAGGTTGAAGCTCCACACTGAAATACATTCCCTGTATAGATGTGATAGAGAAAGAACTATCAAGCAGGGAAAGTATACCTGAGGCTTGAAGATGGCCCCAGGGTTAGTTCACATAAGGTGTACACAACAAATATTTACATAACATACACAAGGGGGAAGATACAGTTGCGTCACGGGGATCGACACAGGTGTGGACACAGTTGTGTTTCGGCAAAAAACGTGGCTTGATTGAAGCCGGTCAATATGCTGGCCTTCATCAGGAAAGGCACCATTGGTGGTGCTGTCCGTTGATTCTGTGGGTTTAAGAGAGGCAGTGAGGATCTTCAAATAAAGGGGTGATTTAATTAATTTAGGATAGTATTAGATACAGTGTTACATTTCATGGTGCAACTAAGAAGCGGCTTACCTGCTGCTCCAGTGGCAGTGGCAAGCTGAGAACTATCCTCACGTAGTTAAAGGATAGTGTGTGCGTGATTGCACTTAGGAATCTGCCTGAGAATGCTTCAGGTCGACATCTCTCGGGTTCCTACTGACTGTGAAAGACCACAGCGGGTCCCGGACCTGAGAGAAAGAGAATACAGGATCAGAACGCATGATCCTGGATCAGGATTCAAGGAGTGGATTCGATGATAGTAAAAGAATCCTACTTGGGGTGGATTGCCCTCGAAGAGCATGGTGGTGGGCGAGTGCGTGGCTATGAGGTGTAGACGTCTGGCCGGTAGTTCAGGTGGTCTGAAAGACTGAAGTCGATGCAGTGAAACCGATTTGGGAAAAACAGCACGGGGGGCGTGGAAGACTTAGAGTGCCTGAAGATGCGTGCATGAAGTGGCGCTGAGATGTAGTGGGGAACACTATATTCCATGCAGTGAGATCGAGTTGGGATCTGGCGAGTGAGGGAGTGAGGAAAGGCGGGTAATTAAGTGCCTGTATGTGGCGGTGTGGACACCTGAATTGTCTACTTGTAGTTATAAGTGGATGCAAAATGGCAAGCCAAGTCAAAAGAGGCGCGCGCTCTGGTAAATAGTTAAAAAGCTAAGGTGCTGTTCCCTGGCTAGCTTACCGTAGTATGTTCGGCGTACCTCTGTATACGGGGTCCTCAGCTCGAAATGAAACTGTGAGGAGAATGCTGGCTGCTGTGTAAATATACATTGTGCAGGCTAGGCGGCAGCCAATCAAAAAAGCGCATTGGAAGTACCCAATCGGTACAGGAGGGAGTTAGAACCAATCGCGTGTTGTCAAGAAGGTGAAGCATACTGGAACTACTCAAATAGTGGAGCATCATGGGTGGTGTGGTCCCCGAAGCTGTGCTTACAGGCTAAAGCAATGCTGAATGGGATGTACTGAATGCAAATTGTAGAAAGAAAAAGGGTGTGTTGGAAAAGGCAAAACGGTTGGCTCTGAGTCTGGTAGCATTTCGTAATAGCTCCATGGTGACACCTATTGGTAGGTAGAACCTAGTCTTTCCCCTATTACCCACCGACATGGATAAAGTGAATATCGTGTCCTACACGGACGAATACTTTCAAAAACTGATGGGTACGATGTCCACTCTAGGATCAGAAGGTGGACCGATCGCACAAGGCGCAAATAAAGACGAACTGGACACCATTCTCCAAAAAAGGAAGAAACTGATACGCACAGAGATGCACGGAACCTTCATGCTGGAATACCTTAAGGCCGGGATTATTCCCGAAGGATTACAAGTGAAAAATATTCCCCGGGTGTTCACTGACAACCCTAAGTTCAAAACTAACTTTAGCGGCGTCGGCAACAAATGCAGCCGGGACTGGATCATTCTCATTATAGACACGGCACAGGAAGAATGTAAAAAACAGGGAGAAGATCTAAGGATTCTGGAGAAAAAATTCGCCGAAGACAAAACTATCAATGACGCTAAGAAGAAACTGGAGAAAATGGAGGAAGAAGTAGTGAAATTCCACCAACTAACGGTGGAACGCAAGGTGCAGAAATTCAGGAAAGACCTCACTAACTATGCTGAGGAAAAAACATATCCCTACCTCAAAGAGACGTTCTACAGTGACTTACAACAGCAACAATAAACTCATTACGATAGACGCAACCGCATGGTGCAATTTTCAGGGAGCTCAGGTTCCTCAAGCGGTAGCACATCTAGTCCACCTGGAGGGAGCAAGAGCACCGGACCACCACCTCAACATCCTTTTTTTCAGAGAGGGGGCCAACGGGGCCGACCGAGGAGACGACCACAACAAATGGGCCAATACATGAGAACGCGCCAGTGGTACTCGAACCAGCCGTAGCCACCATCCCTATCTTCAATCTCTCTTGCAGAATCCTAGTTAAAGCAGAACAAACTCTACTGGAGAGAGGTCTATCTTTTGTCCCAGCCACTAAGGCGGACCCTTTTAACACAGAAGTTGAACTCAGGAAATTCTTCCGCACTCTAAGACTAAAATATTTTTTTGAGGTGTACCTACCTGAGAAACAAAACTCTGAAACCATCACCACCGGAGGACTAGAGAGACCAGTAGATAACGTGACAGGCTTCAAACCCCAATCAACCTTCACTCCACCTCCGCACACCATCCCGAGTGAATTCGATACGTTCGAAAAAATCGTGATGAAGACCATCACCAGCGGCCTCACGACAAAAAACTTTTATCAAGACAACCTCAACAGAGACGAGAGAAAGTCTCTAATGGACCTTAACCAAGACACCACCATCACCATAAAACCAGCCGACAAGGGTGGAGGTATTGTGATTATGAACACCGAAGATTACAACACAGAGTGCCTACGTCTACTCAGTGACACGACCACATATAAGAAATTGAACACGGACCCGACATTTCGCCTAAAAGAGGAAATCGGCAACCTAACGAAACACGCCGAAGACGAAGGATGGATCTGTCAGGATGAACGGGCGTTCTTAAACAAGACACACCCCAGAATCCCAGCCTTCTATATACTACCCAAAATCCATAAGCATGCAACAAAACCACCAGGAAGACCTATTGTCTCTGCTTGTGACTCTCTTCTGGAACCCCTTTCGTTGTACACAGATTTCTTCATGAAACCTTTTGTTGGAAAAATGGCTTCCTACATAAAAGACAGCACGGAGACTATTAAGATCCTGGACGCAATACACCTTACCGCTGACTCCATCCTCGTCACCATGGACGTAGAGGCACTATACACCTCCATCCCACAAATGGAAGGACTACAAGCACTGGCAACCTGCCTTGAAAGAAGAACCGACACCACCACCATACCGACCAACTTCCTTATAGAATGTATCCGAATAGCTATGGGAGAAAACTTTTTTCTATTCGGCCAACAAATGTACCAACAGATCAAAGGCGTGAGTATGGGGGCCACCTTTGCACCAGACATCGCGAACCTCTACATGGCCCAATATGAGGAAGATAACATTTATAACAACAACCCTCACAGATCATACATCAAAATTTGGCGCCGCTACATTGACGTTGTGCTCATGATCTGGGAAGGCAATCTAGAATCACTTCTGGCTTTTCATCAATGGCTGAACACACAGAATACCCACATAAAGTTCACCATTGAGTGGGATTACCAAGCAATCAACTTTCTCGATCTACATATTTATCGATCTGGAGATATGTTGAAAACAGAACTTTTCAGAAAGCCCACCGACAGAAACACCTTGCTACATTTCACGAGTTACCACCCAGAAGGGTTAAAATACAACCTTCCGTACGGCCAATTTCTTCGCATCCATCGAAATTGTACCGACAGAGAGAAATTCTTCCATCATGCAAAACAACTTCAAATACGCCTAGGACAGAGAGGCTACCCGAAAAAATCCATCAGGGCTGCCAGGAAGAGAGCAGAAAACACCGACCGCTCTATTTGCTTGACAGCAAAAGAAAAAAATCCCACCAACAGGATTGTCTGTGTAACTACCTTCAACCCGGTCAGCAATCTCATAAAGAGCACCATCAACAGAAACTGGCATTTAATTAAGAACGAGGGCAGCCTAGCGAAGAAACCACTGTTCGCTTTCAAGAAAAACAGGAACCTGAGGGATACCCTTGTACACACATTTTTGTAACCCACGAGAACGACTGCAACCTTATGGAGTATCCCTCCAGTTACTGGGCACTTTAGTTGTGGACACTGTATCGCCTGCAAATACACCACCAACAGCAAGACCTTCACACACAAGGACTTCACATGGAAGATGAACAACCACACCAACTGCGAGAGCAGATGTGTTATCTACGCCATCAAATGTCCCTCCGATTTGGTCTACATTGGTAAAACTATAAGGCCCGTAAAACAAAGGATTAATGAACACAGGTCTTGCATAAAGAACTCAGTCCAAGACAAACCACTCGTTGAACACTACACCAAAAAGGGCCATACTCATGAACAATTTTCATGGACCGTGCTACAACAGCTTCAACCACAACGTCGTGGGGGTGATATCAATTTGACTCTGACAAGACTGGAACAGAAATGGGTTCACAAATTGGACACCGTACGTCACGGTTTAAATATAACCGTTGAATGGAAACATTTCTAAAAACAAAAAAAACCCTCACTCTCCTTTATCAGTTTGGGACACCAGGGGCAACCTATATAGATATCTCAGCTTGCATATTTGAACAACTGTATTACTGTCACCAATTGTTTTAATTTCTGGCTATTATAACCTATGTAACACCAAGTGCACACATGAATTCACATGGACTGTGGTTTGTTCACCTATTGTTTTGACATCTGGCAATCAGTACTTATGCATCTCCCGTCAACAATAAGTGTACACATGTATTAATTACCACTACGGGGGACATGTGATATGACATATATATATGTCCAATGCTAATTAACCTCTTATTTTTTTAACCCGTACTATGAAAGGAAGCGTATGCACTCAGCAGCATGTATAATGAACCTTTCTACCTGTACACAATAAGCCTCTCTATAGGGCTATTATGAAATGCTATCAGACTCAGAGCCAACCGTTTTGGCCGTTTCCACACACCCTTTTCCACATTTTGCATCCAGTGCATCCCATTCAGCATTGCTTTAGCCTACAAGCACCGCCTCTGGGACCACACCTCCCATGATGCTCCACCATTTGAGTAGTTCAATCATGCTCCATCCTCAGGACGCGATTGGTTCACACTCCTTCCTGTACCCATTGGACACTTACAATTCGTTTTGATTGGCTGCCTCCTAGCCTGCAAAATATATATTCACAACGCACCTCCCACTGGTAACAATTAAATAAACAATAGGTGTCTCCATGGAGCTATTACGAAATGCTACCAGACTCAGAGCTAACCGTTTTGCCTTTTCCAACACACCCTTTTTCTACAATTTGCATTCAGTACATCCCATTCAGCATTGCTTTAGCCTGTAAGCACAGCTTCGAGGACCACACCACCCATGATGCTCCACTATTTGAGTAGTTCCAGTATGCTTCACCTTCTTGACAACACGCGATTGGTTCTAACTCCCTCCTGTACCGATTGGGTACTTCCAATGCGCTTTTTTGATTGGCTGCCGCCTAGCCTGCACAATGTATATTTACACAGCAGCCAGCATTCTCCTCACAGTTTCATTTCGAGCTGAGGACCCCGTATACAGAGGTACGCCGGACATACTACGGTAAGCTAGCCAGGGAACAGCACCTTAGCTTTTTAACTATTTACCAGAGCGCGCCCCTCTTTTGACTTGGCTTGCCATTTTGCATCCACTTATAACTACAAGTAGACAATTCAGGTGCCCACACCGCCACATACAGGCACTTAATTACCCGCCTTTCCTCACTCGCCAGATCCCAACTCGATCTCACTGCATGGAATATAGTGTTCCCCACTACATCTCAGCGCCACTTCATGCACGCATCTTCAGGCACTCTAAGTCTTCCACACCCCCGTGCTGTTTTTCCCAAAACGGTTTCACTGCATCGACTTCAGTCTTTCAGACCACCTGAACTACCGGCCAGACGTCTACACCTCATAGCCACGCACTCGCCCACCACCATGCTCTTCGAGGGCAATCCACCCCAAGTAGGATTCTTTTACTATCATCGAATCCACTCCTCTGAATCCTGATCCAGGATCATGCGTTCTGATCCTGTATTCTCTTTCTCTCAGGTCCGGGACCCGCTGTGGTCTTTCACAGTCAGTAGGAACCCGAGAGATGTCGACCTGAAGCATTCTCAGGCAGATTCCTAAGTGCAATCACGCACACACTATCCTTTAACTACGTGAGGATAGTTCTCAGCTTGCCACTGCCACTGGAGCAGCAGGTAAGCCGCTTCTTAGTTGCACCATGAAATGTAACACTGTATCTAATACTATCCTAAATTAATTAAATCACCCCTTTATTTGAAGATCCTCACTGCCTCTCTTAAACCCACAGAATCAACGGACAGCACCACCAATGGTGCCTTTCCTGATGAAGGCCAGCATATTGACCGGCTTCAATCAAGCCACGTTTTTGGCCGAAACACAACTGTGTCCACACCTGTGTCGATCCCCGTGACGCAACTGTATCTTCCCTCTTGTGTATGTTATGTAAATTTTTGTTGTGTACACCTTATGTGAACTAACCCTGGGGCCATCTTCAAGCCTCAGGTATACTTTCCCTGCTTGATAGTTCTTTCTCTATCACATCTATACAGGGAATGTATTTCAGTGTGGAGCTTCAACCTCAGTACATCAGAGGTTGACACTTAACCCGTGTTACCACCGTTCACAATAACTTTTGTCCGTTTGATGCCAAAAAACTTTCGTGCTTATCGAAAGATCTGTAAAATAAATTGTTGAATGAACTAAAAAAGGACTGTGTCAATGTAAAATAAATATACATGCACGGCACAACTGGCTTATTTGTAGGATCTTCTTCATCCTGATTATTTCTTTTTTTGTCCCTTCTCAAAGAATACAAGGATGATCCCTTCAAGAGACCTGTGAACCGCTCACGTGCCCGAGTGATCTCGACACCTGAAGAATATGAAGTATCTCATTTGGTGGATTCCCGTTACCGCAAAGGGCGGTTATACTACTTGGTTCATTGGAAGAATTATCCAGTAGAAGAGAGGACATGGGAACCTGTGAGCCATATACATGCCCCACGTCTGGTGCAGAGGTTCGATCGACTTCATCCGGGCAAACCTGGGGGTGCCCCGAGGAAGAAGGGGTATACTGTCAGGAACTGGAGTTTGTAGGAAGCACTGGAGGCTATGATCAGCACGCGCTCCAGTCCTCACCCAAGATGGCCGCCGTACCTTTAAGAGGCTGGCTCCTCCCACAAGCCAGTGCGTTGTATCTGTTTGTCAACGCTCGTTTCGTGTGTTGGAGTTTCCTCTTGGATCCTTCTGTGCCTTCAGCGAATCTACTTACCGCCTTGATTCCTGCTCTAGTCACCCTCCTCCTACCTGCCGTGCCTCTTTTGTTTGCTTGCTCGATTTTCTCTCCCGCCTTATAATTCTTCATCTTTTCACTCCTGGTGTCTCAGCGCCGCCTGTTCAGTGCTTTTGCCTTTAGTTAGTCCTATTTGCTCCTGTTCCTTTCGCCACTCAGCTTATCCTTTTTTAATTTATTTTGAACTGTGGGTGCCGGTATCTTTACTTCTATCAGCGCTGCCTAGCCCTTCACAGGTTTGGGTCCCTGTTGCTCTGACCTCACCCTGGGAAACTTTGCCTTTACTCAATCAGACTAGATCTGTATACTTTTCTATTTTTCTTTTCGGTCAGCCTTGCCTAAACTGTTTAGGATATTCTTTTTGTCATAATTTCTTCTTATCACGTGGTGTTGCTTATTTCACCTTATATCCTTTACTCTTATCTGCATTCTATTAGGAGAACTTCGGGAGTTCTATGCAGTTTATACTCCCAGCAGTCTGAACAATTGAGGAATCTGACTTCTATTCTACAAGTATTCCTCTTTGGTGTGGAGAAGCTACGCCTTCCTTTTCGATTGAGAGGAACCGACTACCCCCCATCTGAACCCATCCGGAAACAGTGTTTTTTCTGTATTTGTGCTTTTTCCCTGGAAATTAGGACTGGCCCTCTGGGGATCCCCGAGGTCAGAGTTACATCTCTGCCAAGGTGGCCACCGGAGGGGCCAGACCCTACCTACACAATAAGAAGGTCCGAACTCCAAAGGACAAGACTCCCTCAAGGAGAAAGGATCAGAAGAAGCCCGAGGCCAACCCTAAAGAATCCTTCCCAGAAGATCCAGGTGAGGAGTTGAGGGAGGAAGCCTCGGTTCATGACAGAGGGGTCAGAAATGTGAGGCAGACAGCCTTTGGGTGATTTTTCAAAATACGCCATTTTATTAAATCAGAAAAGTTATCAAAATGCCTCACTAGCTATCAGCAAACATGCACTAACCTGTGGAATCCAGAGTGAAGTGCAGCGATCGGGGAATATGAAGGAAATCCCTGTACCATCTGACCCCTGAATGAAACAGGAGGTCGTATGGCCCAAGGGAAACCCTCACTTCAACTGAGAGAGAACCCTGGAATGCTGAGATGTAAGTTCCATTGTAAGGCTAGTATGTGGCTGGCATTCCTCCAAATGCAGTAATATAGGTTTCCCGATCCTGATCAGGAGTAGTCTGGAAGTAGGAAGGTTTTAACCGAATAATGCTGGAACAGAGGAAGTACCGTAAAATACCGACACGCAGTAGACTTCAGGCTTTGCCAGGAGGAAGAGCAATGAGTTTTAAAGGTCTGAAACGTAGCAAGCACGAAGCAGAGGATGGAATGAGAGAGAGTTGCGGTAGCAGGAGAACAAAGTAAGCATGGGAGAAGAGTGAGGGAGCAGGGCGAAAGAGGCTGTACTAGCGTGGTACAGAGAAGTAGCAACACGCTGTCCTACCTTTCCGGTACCCTTTTATTCTTGTCTGCATGTCCCATGACAGGCGCCGCTGAGCAAAGTGGGTGTCGGATGTACTGCTGTACTATCCCTCTGAAACTGATGATATGGGATGATTCGGGTGCTATCTTGGGGTGAGTCCAACGCGATAACAGAGTTCCTTCCACCTATTTCACAGGGTCCAGGAGGGATGATGAATCCTGACACTATCCCTACTCTAACAAGGATTTCCCTGCCTATCAAAACTAAAGGAAACCACTCTAACATAGGATATATGGCCCTCACTCTTAAACAACAAATTTATAAAGAAATATATGGCAATTCATAGTAACATCAACAAAGATATTCACAGTCTCTCTAGGTAACCTGGGTGAACTCCTCTTCCCCAGGTTTCAAGATTATTCAGTTCAATATTCAACAAAAAAGGAACAGGAAAATCCATATTTGTAATGCAGTCTCAGTTCACTTCTTGACGCCTTCAATGTTATAGTAAAGGTCTGTTAACCAAAGTTCAAACAACAGAAAAGCTTCTCTTCTTCGTGAAATAAAGACTTTCCAATTGCTCAAATAGCATAAAGGTTATTCCCAGCCCTGATGCTTTTCCCACATTTTCCAATTATTCAAGAAGAAATGCCACAGTTGTTAGATTAAAGTAAATATAACTACTGCAAATGCTAATGAAGCACAGTTGTTGGGTAACAGTATGCCTCTCTTTACAAGAATAGAAGTCACAGTAGGTATCTTTGTCAGGATAGCCTCTCAACACTTCCACTTCAACAACTTGTAATTTAAGACAATTTCTAAAAGAAATCACCTTGAGGGTCTTCTCCTTTGTTTCATGGTATTCCACCTTGAATTGTGCTACTGAGGTTTCAAATCCACTGACAACCAAATATACCACCACAGCATCAGCACTTGGTGACTCTAAACAGTTTTCAGTTATGACAAGATTCACTTTTGGGTACTTCAACACCTTCAAGTAGGCAAGGCACTCTTCCTCTGAATATCCTTTTTCAACTTCCAATTCAATATTGATTTTAAACTTGTGGAACGTGTGTTTTTGTAATTGGATTTAATGTGCTCATCTCTCCTGTCTGTAGCCCGCTCCTGGGACTTTCCTCCTTCCTGCTCACCTCTGCCCGCCCCTTCTTCCCTCTGACCTTGATTGTGATTGGGTCTATGACCGCTCTTAGGTACTCCAGGCAGCCCCACTGTCCATTGCAGCCCCCTGCACCGAAGGGCCCCAAGGCTAAGAGCAGCTCCTACAGAAGCAGCTCCAGATGGTGTCTGCCGTTGTCAGACAGGGAAGCAAGAAGCTTGCAGCCATCAACCAGCTGCAACTAGCAAGGTAGGTGCGGTCAGGAGGGCAGTAATCACTGCACCCCACTAAACTGACCCACCCGTTCAATTACCCTTATTTCTCTTATCACACCACACATAAGCATCTCAGTGAACTGTATTGTTAAGCCATCTCTCACATTTCTTGATTTCTGTTGTGTTAAAACTAGGCCTTTTCCCCCCTCCTTTTAGGAAAGTCGAATCTGGATGTTTTTGCTTTGTTGTTGTGTTAGAACTAGGCCTTTTTTCCCTCTTACTCAGGAAAGTAGAATCTGTTTTTTTTTCAGTGCACTGTGCCCCGCTTTTTTCCATCCACACTGCTCCTGCGTTCCCTGTGGTGTGTTGCCTACTTGTTGCCTCCTTTGTGCCTACTTCTGTGTGACCCCTCCCCCTTTGGTGCTTCCTGTGGTGCTCGGCTCTGGTCTGTGCTTCCTTTCCTCCCGCGTTCCCTGTGGTGTGTTGCCTACTTGTTGCCTCCTATGTGCCTACTTCTGTGTGACCCCTCCCCCTTTGGTGCTTCCTGTGGTGCTCGGCTCTGGCCTGTGCTTCTTTTCCTCCCGCGTTCCCTGTGGTGTGTTGCCTACTTGTTGCCTCCTATGTGCCTACTTCTGTGTCACCCCTCCCCCTTTGGTGCTTCCTGTGGTGCTTGGCTCTGACCTGTGCTTCTTTTCCTCCCACACGCTTCCCTCTTGCCTCCTCCCACCCTCTATGGCACTCTCAATAACTCCTATCTTCTCAAACTGCTACTCTATCTCATATCCTATCCCTCTCACAAAGTCTAGAAGGAAAAAGTTCAAAAGGGATAACCTGGTCTCCAACCCAGGCCTCCCTATCGCTGATACCCACATCAGTGCTTTCTCCAGGCAAACTGACATACTCTTTGTTTTTCCCTCTCCAGACCTTTGAACCCTCTCATATGGTCTCTGTTATCTCTCCTTTCTCCTCCTCTCCTATGAATGGTAGCACCCGGGGGGAGGTAGTCATGGCCCCCTTCCACTACCCCTCGACCGTTATCAATTTCTATCTAAATGGTACCGTCATGGTCCAAGGCTCTCAGTACAATCCCTTCCTTCTTGATAGGCGTCTCCCGCTTTTCTTCAATTTCATCCCTTCTCCTGCCACTCCTTCTAACACCTCGCTGTCCGCTCTGCCACCTCCTTCCTCCTCTGCCGCCTCTCTGGCACCCACCTCCTCCTCTGTTCAGGCCCCTATTCCACCTCCCTCTACTGGTTCTGCCCACTCTCGGGCCCTTCGGGACCTATGCTGGTTGGACCTCACTCCTGCACCCCACCCCAGAAGACTTTCAAATGTGGCAACCTGCTCTGCATAGTTACTCTCAACTCTTGCTCTGCTGTCAAATATTTCTCGGACATCTGCCACCTCCTCAAAGACATTGACCTGAATGCCATTCTTCAATTGACCTAAATGTCCTCACTCTCAATGAGACATGGTTCATGGGCAGTTCTGTCATGAGTTTTTCCAATCTCCTCCATGAAGACTACAAGATACTCTCTGAGCCCAGAACTAACCGGCCTGGAGGTGATGTGGCCCTGATCTTTCCGGAGTGGGTCCCTGCTTCTGTCACTCCTACGCAGGCCTGCTCTGCAGGGTCTCTATTTCTCCTGGCCTCTCTCTGACTGTGGCCACCATCTACAAGGCCACCTGGCCAGGTCACCCACTTCCTCTCAGAATAGGCTGACCTTGCTTCTTCTCTCCTTGGTTTCACCTCTCAACTTCTCCTTGGAAACCTCAACATCCACCTGGATGCTTCTAATCCCTCCTCTGCAACCTATGTGACTTTCTCTGCCTTTACATTCTACCCTCTGGTCTGACACATTCTGCCGGACACACCTTGCATGCTCTCATCTCCTTAGACATCCCCCTCTTTAACCCTCTCACCACTCCTCTCTCTCAAACTGACCACTTTCTGCTCTCCTCTCACCAGAAACATCTTGCCCCTCAAGCAAAGACTACCCCAGCATTGCCACCTTCCTTTTTGGTCATTCGGCCCAAGAAGCGTGTGTCAGTGGATGTCTTTGCCTCTACTTTTTCTGCTACCCCTGATCCTGCGGCTCACATGCACTCTGACACAGCCCTCTCTGACCTGCATTTTTCTATCTCCAACACTCTGGAAGTCCTTGCCCCTGTCATAAGAATCTGTCTGAAGCCTACCTCCAAGTGCAACTCTTGGTACGATTCCGACCTCGCCGCCCTGAAACGCAAGTGCAGGATGGCTGAGAGGAAGTGGAGGGCTACAGGAGCATCCTCTGACAAACTAGCCTACCGCCAGCTCCAAAGGCAATACAGACTCTCTGTCCTCTCATAGAAGAGGGTCCATATCCAAGCCCGCCTCTCTGCTGTCTCTAACAACATGGCCGAACTGTTTAAAATCTGCAAGGAACTGCCCAATCCTACTGCATGCCCCACCTCTCCTGTTGCCTCCCAGACACTATGTACGGCTCTGGCCTCTCATTTCACCACTAAAATTCAGGACATCCTGTCCTCGCTTTCCTCTTCATCTCCCTCTACCTCTCTCAGGCCCCCTTTCGCTGCCTTTCCCTCTCCTCTTCCTTTTTCCTCCTTATCTCTGACAGCACCTGATGATGTCTCTAGAAATGTCCGATCTATGAAAGTGTCATCCAAACAGGTGCTCCCATGCTCCTCCAGAAACATCAAGGACCACATTGCCACCCTCGCCCCAGCCTTGGCCAATTTCTGCAATCACTCTTTCACTACTTAATCTTTCTGCTCTCTCCTCAAGCACTCCCTTGTGCACCCCCTCCTAAAAAAGCCTTCTACCGATGTTTCATGGCTGGAAAACTATCGCCCAATTTCTATCACTTCATGCCTGGGAAAACTCATGGAAAATCTGGCCATCTCCCAGCTTACCCTCCACACTGAATCTATTGGCTGCCTCCATGACCACCAGTCTGGCTTCAGAGCTGCCAGAGGCATGGAAACTGCTCTCCAGAACACCTGTGAATATATGCTCTCTAACTTCAACTCCAGCTCTCTCTCTGTCCTCATCCTCCTTGACCTTTCCTCTGCTTGCGACACGGCCAATCATGCTGTCCAGATCAACCGACTCTGGGTGAACCTGGGCATCACAGATCAGGCCCTGGCGTGGCTGACTTCCTTCATCCTGGACCCTCAATCGTAGGTCCAAATTCGGTCCTTTCTCTTGCCACCTCTCTCTCCAAATTTGGTATCCCCCAGGGCTCCATCCTCTCACCCTGGATCTTCAATGTCTATCTGGCTCCTTTGGCCCACCTTCTCTTCTAACTTTCAGTGTAATGCAGATGACACTCAGCTCTCTTTCAAGCTTCCCTCAGCCTCCTCTACTCCCTCGCCCATTCCTGACAGTCTATCCATGATTCAGGATTGGTGCACCTCCAACAATCTTTGCCTTAATGCCAGTAAGACAGAGTTCCTTCTTATTGGGACCCCTACTCCCACTTTCCCTCTCTCACTCTGGCCACTGTACAGTCGCCTTCCTGTGAGGCAAAAAACCACTGACCTTGCAAAAAAGGCCCACTTCCAGCTGCACCTCCTCAGAGGTATTCTGCCTTTTCTCACTTTCCCTCAGAAGCTCACTGTCTCCAGAGCCCTGGTCCTCTCTACTGCAACAACCTCTTTCTCAATCTGCCTACCTCTACTCTTCGCCGCCTGCAACTAATCCAGAACAGGGCTGTGAGACGTATCCATGGCCTCACGCCCCGGTACCATATCTCTCCAGCCCTGACATCTCTCCACTGGCTCCCGGTGGCTGCAAGGATCAAGTTCAAGACCCTCTGCATCATCCACAAGGCTTTCTGGGGCCAAGGGCCACACTACATCCAACTCTCTCTTACTAAATACCTTCCACCTGGAGCCCTTCGCTCAGCTACCTCCAACTCTCTGAGGGTCAGACACTTCTCCATGTAGAGAGTGGGGGGTAGTGCTACAATATTTAAATGGAAGACTGTCAAAGTTGCCAGATAGCACATTGGAGGACTATCCAGGTGGCAGACTATCAAAATGGCAAGATATCTAAATTGAAGACAATCAGAGTAGCAGGTTATCCATGTGATAAAATATCAAAGTGGCAAACTATCACAGTTGTAAGTAACAGATTGGTAAACTATCAGAGTGGTAACGAATCACTATGGTGAAATATTACAATGGCAAAACATACCACCAAGGCCATCTATCAAAGTGGCAGACTCTCACAAAGGCAAGATGTCTAAGTGGCAGACTATCAGGCTATGGAGGTGAGCTCGCTCTGCAACATATACCCTACGGCTCAGGGCAAATGGCACCTCACTGGGATAGACACCCCCTTTGCAGACAAGGACTCCTGTTCCCATGAGGAACTCCCTGAGACCCTCCACTTGATGGCTTATATGGACTTGTATAATACACCAGAGTGTTATCAGTTTCATGAAGGTAAAGTGAACCAATATCATCAGCAACAAGAAACTGAGGATATCCCTTTAAATGAGACCCTCTAATGGACTGTGCCGAGGAGGCTGATAAGGGATGATATGCCAGAAAACCAGCAAGAGAGGGCAGAGAGCCGAGCGAGAGCCACATTCCGAGAGAACCAGAGTAAGCCCTCTGTACATAAGAGAACGGTACAAGGCAGGGCTGTCATAGAACGCAGAGCCTGCGTAAACCAGCGCAGTGCAGGCGCGTGGCGAGAAATGCTGGGAGACTGGTTTGTAAGAGCAAAGGAAATCCAAGTCTGGTTGAAGAGAAAACTCAGAGGCGGCGTGACCGCGAAGCAGTTGTGGTGGGAAGCCGTCCATATAACAATGCCGACACCACCAGCGGGAGGAAATCATTCCAGATCCGAGTCACAACACCAGTGACATTTAGAAGACGAGAGCGAGGCACAGATGAAAGTGATGCCCCGGAACATTAGCCGCAGAGCTACAAAGCAGGCGAAAGAGAATCCGATGTCTAGCAGGTACCGGTAACGTTGCCCTTGAATACTGGAAAGGGGAATCAATGTAAAGCAAATGAAGCTTGTCCCAGTATTGGTGTTGTAAGGAAGGCATGGTATCACAAGTATGACAGACACAAATTAAATAGTTCAAGGGTGTTTATTGAACTATTATTGGGTTGGAAAAACGCCTATCTGAACCTAAGTTCTAACGATGAGAGCAAGCTACGACCATCAAAACAAAAGAAAACACTGTCCTAGTCATGTATTGTCAAATAGAAAGGGCCTATACTAAAAAAACATGATAAAAAACCTTACTCTAAAGAACCAAAGCTTGTGGGGTGTTGCAATATAAGAATAAACCAGTGTAAAATAAACAAAAATGTCCATGTGCCATGGGAGTTCAGGATTGCTGAACTATAGTTTCCCCTTCCCCACGTTTCAGCACAGGACAAGGCGGAACAATATGGTGCTCTGAGCGCGCTGACCTCTCTGGCAGGAGGAGGCAGTCTTTAGGATACATCTGTGTCTTTCAGCATAGCGTCTCTGTATACTTTATCAAGTCTCTTTCTTTCACAGTGCCTGGATCAACACAACGAAAATAATAAAACTCAGAGTTCACTTCTTTCAGTCTCCCTCAACCGGGCTCAGACCATTTCTTCCCTTTCTGTTTCACAATGGAATGTCCCTCAGCCGGGCTTAGATTCCCTTCCTTTTTGATCATGCTAGGTCCCCCTCAATCGGTTTTAGTCCTGACACTTCAACAACTTCCTTCTTTCCATATAACAGAACTGAATAATTTTGACTGGTCAAGGGATTTGACTGTTAGCCTTGCCTGACCACTTTGTTCCTTTTCATCCGATCTCAAAAGTTCAATCATATCACAAAGTACAATCCAATCTCAAAGGTTCAGTTCCCTAGATACTTCCGGCAGAGATCTTTCGACTGGGCAGCCACGTGGTGCCGGACCACTCTGCTACTTAGTATCGAACGGTTCACTTCTTAAAAGTTCAAAGAAAACATTTATCAGCTTTCTCCTTTTACTTGCGTCTTTCTTCAAACGCCCTATGTGATATTGTGTTGCCGCCCGGAACCTTTGCTAATACGCAGCACAGTTCACACAGTTGCCTTCAAATCACCGGCTGTATGCAAGGTTTGGCTCACGGCTTTGATCGTGAAGTTGAGGGCGATAACACGGCAGCTGCACTTCTCCTGTGGCTCGTCCAGTCAGGGAGGAGGGCACCTGGTATCTCGGAGGCACCATACAGGATCTGAAGGCCTTTCTTCTTCGCCACACATGCAATGTCTCTGAGTCTTCAACAGCCCATCGATCGTTTGTCAAACAGGTCAAGTGTACTTCTCTCCTTGGTTCCTCCCTGTGACTTTTAGCGATGACCTCCAATGGGTTTCTCCTTCTCGGGTTGTGCTTCAATCCTCACCTCACTCGCTACCCTGCTGCTCATAGTGTGCTGCCATGCTCCGCCTTTTATCTGTCCCGGGAGGGGTAACAGGAATCAGGTGTGAGTTGTTAAGGTAAATTGCCTGACTCTGATGTTGAGACATGCTGCACGGAAGGGCTGGGTGTAAGTCTGTCTTCTCCCAGAGCGCTCAGTCCATGTAGTCGTGTTTGTGTAGGAAAGGGGGGTAAAGTCAAATAACATGTGGAATGAGAAGGGGTGAAGGGATAGTCGGCACAGGGATACCACAGCTCTCCATCTGGTGTCCCACTCCCACTTCCTAGGGCCCATCATCCAGGTGAATCTCCCGCACTGGTCCACACCCAGTAACTGGATGCAAAAGTGATGGCCGTGTGCTGGCCACCTGGATGACAGATCCCAAGGGATTAGTCTGTGAGACACCCTTTGGTTCTCACAGTGTGAAGTGAATTGGAAATGAAGTATGAAACAAGAACTGTGTAATGAAATAGATAGAAACACAAATGCTACCAAGTGGGAGGGAATAAAAGGTGGAAACTTCTCACGCTGAGAAAATGGAAAAGACAACCCATATCCCAATGGTAAAAAGGAGAATATAAGAGGAAAATACACTTGGCGAATACAGTCTTCTGACAGTAAGAAGATTAACCTCATAAATGAAACACCACTCTTGGAAAGGGTCAATTATAATTGGGAATTGAGTATTCAGAGTGTACGAGAGGAGAACAATATACAAGGGTCCCCTGAACCCTACAAGAGAGAGAGAGAACAAACTTGAGTCAAACTAAGATAGAGAGAAAGAGGAAAAGGAAATTACCAGTCCCCTGGTCTACTGAGTGGAACAGACGAATCAAAACGGAATCCATGTGGCTAACACAATAACCCCCCTGGAAGGGAGTTGTTCTCCTGGTCTTAGCTATATTAGTGGCAAGATCAGATAGGTTAGATTTGGACAGTGAATGGACTTGGTTTGGACATTTACACTGACTTGCAAGCACCTTAGTTAGTAAAATAGGTAGGGAACTCTGCATAGTCAAAGGGAAAGATAGGTCTTATTTCACCGTTAAAATGTCGCTATCACGTCTGCGTTGTTCTTCTGATCTGCCAGATATGGTGTCAGAAGTCAAATGTATTCCAACTGATAAAAGTTGGGGACCTGTGTTATTTACTCAGATAACACATCTCCGAAACCTGGCTTTATGAGGCTTGTGGCCCTGCTCTATCTCTAGCCATGCCCACAGGGTACACTATCTTTCGGAGTGATAGAGACTCCACCAGAGGAGGTGGCTTCGCCCTGATAGCAAGAGAATCCCTTCCCTGCAGACAGTGCTTTTCATGGGGGAAGAATTTGTTTACCCCAAACTTAGAAGAGGAATTGGTTTATTGCCATTTTAATATATCTCTGCCTCCCACTAATGGTAAAAAGATAAAATCAAGAGAAGTACTTCAATCTAGTATTGAACCTAAAGAACCTATTTTTTTATACCTGTTACACAATTGATGGTCGTGCAGAGTATGGGCTATCCCTCTGTCCCCAAATATCAAACTGACATCCACAGTAATACCTGTCAGAATGAATGTTAGGGCCAAAGATGGTAGTCCGTGGAGTCAGGACGCAGGAACAACCGGAAGAACCCCTGGAGCGCTGTAAGGGAAGGTATATGGTTATGTAATGTTACAGAATGCAGTATCTGAGTATAAACACCCGAACCACTGAAATACCTGTGAGTGTTGGAGCGTGGACCCAGGGAGGTTCTAAGGACAACAGGTCCGGGTGAAGCTTGATAAAGTCCTGGCAGGCAACCACCTAAGGCAGGACCGAGGTCCAAAACAAATAAGGGCTAGACACAAGGCAGTCCGTAGAGCAGCGTGGAGGTCGGCAACAGATGATCAAAGTTCCAAGGCAAGTAAGGGCAAGACACGAGGCAGTCCGTTATGGGAAAACAGTTCGGCAGCCAAATATATCCAAAGTTCCAAAGTTGACAGGGTTTAGACGAAGAATAATCCGTAGTACAAAAGCCGTGGTCCAAAGTGAAAAAAAGTCCCGAACGAAGCGCGAGCGACACGTGATCCCAAAAGAACAGCTGTGAAGCAAGGCTGTCAGTAACTGGACTCCTTTTATCCGACGTAGGGAAACACGTGACAACGGTCACGTGACGCAAGTTACCAAAGCGTTGCAGTATTGCTAGGCAACTAGTCACGTGATCCGTGCCGTGTTGTGTCGGACAGTCCTCCGTGAACAGTGTGATTGTTTGTGATGCAGGAGCCTCCATTTAACTTGCCACAAACGTGAAGGGCGATAAACTCCAGTTTTGTCAAGCGTGCCATGTGGTGCCCTACAGTGTGGAACCTGTTGAGGCAGTAAGGTACCTCTGTTGGGATGTGTGGATTTGAGTGCTGCTTGAGAGGAGGACATAGAGGGGCGTGTCTTTTGTGCGGGGGGCGGTGTGACAGAATCCCTCCTCAACGGCCCACGACCACGTGGGCTTGCCGGGTTATCCCTATGAAACTGCGACACCAAAAGCGGTGCCTGGACATCACGGGAATGAACCCAAGAGCGGTCCTCGGGGCCATAACCCAGCCAGTCCACTAGGTACTGGAGGCGACCCCTATGGAAACGTGATCCAAGGATGGCACTGACCTCAAACACGTCCTGGGAGGACACAGAGACAGGGGCGGGAGGAACAAGGACACGAGTGGAAGCAAGGTAAGGCTTGAGGAGGAATACATGGAAGACCGGATGGATCCGCCAAGCATTTGGAACAGACAATCGCATGGCCACGGGATTCAGGATTTTAATGATCCGATAGGGACCCACAAAGCGAGGCAACAATTTGCGACAACCAGGGATTCGCAGGTGCCTGGTCGATAACCACAAGCGATCGCCCACCTGATACACCGGTGCCTCAGCCCGCCTACGGTCCGCCCTAACCTTCATCACGGACTGCGTTTCACGGAGATGGACCAGGGTTTGTGCATGAACACCAGCTAGATCACGTACGCAGGCGTTGGCGGCAGGAGTGGCAGATGAGAAATCAGGGAGAGGAAGGGCGCGTGGATGTTGCCCATACATAGAATAAAAGGGGGAAAACCCAGTGGCTGAATGACGAGAGTTGTTGTATGCAAACTCAGCAAGGTAGAGCAGTTTGGGCCAGGAGTCCTGGAACTGAAGGGACAGACAACGCAGGTATTGCTCTAGGGCTTGGTTAACCCTCTCGGTTTGCCCGTCACTTTCGGGGTGGTACGCCGAAGAGAAGCGAGCATCAATACCCAAGAGTTTGGTAAGAGCACGCCAAAAGCAGGACGTAAACTGGGATCCCCGGTCCGATACAATGACTTGTGGTAAACCAAACAGACAAAAAACCGTCTTAAAAAACAGGCGAGCCAGTGCTGGGGCCGATGGTATGCCCGTGCAGGGAATGAAACGGGCCATTTTTGTATATGAATCGACAATAACCCATATGGTATTGTAACCTTGCCTACGGGGTAAATCAGTGATAAGATCCATAGAGATGGTGTGCCATGGCCTGGGAGGTATGGGTAACGGCAGAAGTAACCCTAATGGTCGTCCTCTGCGTGTTTTGCATTGTGCACATATAGAACATGTGTTTACGTAGTTTTCTACGTCTCTTCTCATGGATGGCCACCAGCACCAGCGATGTAATAATTCAAGGGTGCGTTGTTGCCCGGAATGGCCGTTTATGGCAGCATCATGCGACCAGGCAAGCGCCTGATTGCGTACCTCGCAGGTAGGAAGAAACAGCTTGTCCTGGACAAACGGCAGCCCGTCCCGGAGTATAATGTCCCATTCAGTGAGTGCATGAGGATGTTGAGCAACCCATTGTCTGATAGCAGTGAGCATGGTTGGCGAGGGTGTACACATACAAACAACGTGGCTTTTCCCTAATAATGTGTCTGGAAATGAAACTAATGAATCCCCACCGGGAGATCGGGACAAAGCGTCAGCCTTGCCGTGGATGGAGCCTGGTCGGTGTTTCACAACAAAGTCAAAGGCAGCAAAGAACAAGTGCCAACGTACTTGCCGACTGTTGCTGCATTTCAAGGAAGCCAGATCTTGTAGATTCTTGTGGTCAGTATAGACCACTGTTTGATGCTTGGCCCCCAAAAGATGGTGTCGCCAGGTCTGGAGGGTGTCCTTGATGGCCAGCAGCTCTTTCTCGGTTACCGTGTAATGAGTTTCGGCTGCCGAGAATTTTCGAGAATGATAGGCCACTGGATGCAAACTACCCGTGGTTGGACACGGCTGGGACAATACAGCGCCTAGAGCAAATGATGAGGCATCTGCCTCCAGAACATAGGGTAGGTCGGAGTCGGGGTGTTGCAGGACAGGGGCAGAAGCAAACCTGGACTTAAGAGCCTCGAATGCCTTTTGATGTGTAGGGTTCCATACGTAAGGAACCTGAGGACTGGTCAAAGCGGTCAGAGGAGAAACAATGGAAGAAAAGCCTGCGATGAACCGTCGGTAAAAATTAGCGAAACCAAGAAAAGACTGGAGTTGTTTGATGTTAACCGGTGTCGGCCATTCCATAACAGCACGAACCTTAGACTGATTCATGGACAAACCCCCGGGGGAGATGAAAAAACCTAGGAACTCCACTTCTTTTGAATGGAAAGTACATTTCTCAGGCTTGGCGAAAAGAGCGTTCGCCTTGTGGCGAGAAAGAACCTCTCTGACATGACAGACGTGTTCCTCCAACGAGGATGAAAAAACCAAGATATCGTCCAGATATACCACCACGAACGTATCCAAAATGTCAGAGAATACGTCGTTGATAAATCGTTGGAAAGTAGCGGGAGCGTTACAAAGCCCAAAGGGCATTACGGTATACTCATAAAGTCCCTGCTTGGAGCAGAAGGCCGTCTTCCACTCGTCCCCAGGCCTCATACGGATCAGGTTGTATGCCCCCCTTAGGTCCAGTTTGGTAAAAACCGTAGCCCTTGTCAGCCTGTCCAGTAGGGTGGAGATGAGCGGTAGAGGGTACCTGTTTTTAATAGTAATGGCATTCAACCTCCTATAGTCTACACATGGCCGCAAGTCGCCTTCCTTTTTTGGCACGAAGAATATTGGGCTGGCAGCCGGGGAACATGATGGACGGATGTGCCCTAATTGTAAAGCCTGACAGATGTATACTTTGAGGGCCTGTTGCTCTGGGTGTGACAACGAGTAGATCTTACCCCTGGGTATAGGAGCGTCTGGAACCAGATCAATCGGACAATCGTATGGTCTGTGTGGGGGTAGACCTTCCGCAGTGGCTTTATCAAAAACCATGTGGAAATCATGATATTCGGCGGGAATGTTAGCCAGGATGGCCCCCACGGTATGCGAATGCCTAGTGTCTGGTGTAATGTCATCAATGTGAGTAGTTGCCAGGGCACCAAGGATTGTGGCAGGAGAGGAGAGCGACTCGCTTTCCACAAGACAGAATTGCTGACACACTTCAGATTCGAACATGACTTGTCCCGTTCCCCAATTAATCAACGGGTTGTGTTGCCGTAACCAAGGTATACCCACTATAATGCCGAATTGGGGTGTAGTGATAAGGTCAAATGACATGACTTCCCTATGGGTACTCTGGATCAATACTTCCAAGGGAGCGGTCTGGAACTGGATGGGACCGGAAGACAAAGACGTGCCATCAACCGCATGTACGGGTTCTGGATGTTCTTTTCTGACCAGGGGTAGGTTGAGACGATGGGCCAAGTCTATATCGATATAACATCCGGTAGCCCCAGAATCAATTACAATATGAACCACATGTGTGACCTCCCTAGTGGGTTTCATAAGGGCATGGACTACTACCGGTCTGACGGGGCCAAAGGCGGGTTCAGAGGGATTTGTGGATAGGCTCGCCGGTGCCCCCTGAATCATGGGCGAGCCCTCTGAAAACCCGGGGTTTTGTTCTTAGGACGTCGGGGGCATTCCCTTACATAGTGTCCGTTCAACCCGCAATAGAAACAGGCATTATCCGTTCTCCGGCGTTCTCGTTCGGTTGATGTGATCGGGCTTCGGATACCACCTATCTGCATGGGTTCGGAGGTGGTAGAGGAGGCTGGACCAGACTGGCTAGTGAACGTTGTTTCTGTCCTTCTCTCGGATCTCCTTGCGTCGATCTGTAAAGCAAGATCCACTAGATCCGAAAACACCGAGGGAAGAGCAGGAACCACTGAAAGCGCATCCTTCATGGTGTTGCACAAGCCACGGTAGAACACAATTGCCTTTTTCTCTTCAGGCCAAGAAGTCTCAGCGGCAAGTTGGTTATACCGAGCGATGTATTCTATCAGTGATAGTTTACCCTGTGTTAGGTCTAGGAGTTCCAGATCCCTTGATTGAGCCTTATGGCGTGTATCGAAGACTTTGGCCATTTCCGCTGTGAGTAGATCAAAATCATACAAGGCGGGATGATTGTTTTCCAACATTGGATTTGCCCATGTAGCCGCCACCCCAGATAAATGTGAGAGAAGAAATGCGGCCTTTGTGACTGAATCGGGAAAAGCCAAGGGTCTGCACAAAAAATGAAGCTTACATTGGTAAATGAAAGTACGGTATTTCCGAGGATCCCCCTGGAAACGTTCTGGAGCGGCAAGAGGAACAGGGTTTGGGAGTAACACAGGAGTCGGTGTAGGGGCTGGAACAGGGGCTGGCTGATTCGGGGGGACAGTATCCCCGAATTCGGCATCTGGGGGCAATGGGTAACGTGTGCTTTGTAGGGCATCAAGCCGGTTATGTATGGCGGTCGTTGCGGCGGCCATGTCAGTCCTGAGGGACGCCACTGCCTGTATCAAAGCGGTCACTGGGTCCCCGGTGGAGGGATTCATGCTCTGGACGACCAAAAATAGGCTTCACAGTCTGTTACACAGTTGATGGTCGTGCAGAGTATGGGCTATCCCTCTGTCCCCAAATATCAAACTGACATCCACAGTAATACCTGTCAGAATGAATGTTAGGGCCAAAGATGGTAGTCCGTGGAGTCAGGACGCAGGAACAACCGGAAGAACCCCTGGAGCGCTGTAAGGGAAGGTATATGGTTATGTAATGTTACAGAATGCAGTATCTGAGTATAAACACCCGAACCACTGAAATACCTGTGAGTGTTGGAGCGTGGACCCAGGGAGGTTCTAAGGACAACAGGTCCGGGTGAAGCTTGATAAAGTCCTGGCAGGCAACCACCTAAGGCAGGACCGAGGTCCAAAACAAATAAGGGCTAGACACAAGGCAGTCCATAGAGCAGCGTGGAGGTCGGCAACAGATGATCAAAGTTCCAAGGCAAGTAAGGGCAAGACACGAGGCAGTCCGTTATGGGAAAACAGTTCGGCAGCCAAATATATCCAAAGTTCCAAAGTTGACAGGGTTTAGACGAAGAATAATCCGTAGTACAAAAGCCGTGGTCCAAAGTGAAAAAAAGTCCCGAACGAAGCGCGAGCGACACGTGATCCCAAAAGAACAGCTGTGAAGCAAGGCTGTCAGTAACTGGACTCCTTTTATCCGACGTAGGGAAACACGTGACAACGGTCACGTGACGCAAGTTACCAAAGCGTTGCAGTATTGCTAGGCAACTAGTCACGTGATCCGTGCCGTGTTGTGTCGGACAGTCCTCCGTGAACAGTGTGATTGTTTGTGATGCAGGAGCCTCCATTTAACTTGCCACAAACGTGAAGGGCGATAAACTCCAGTTTTGTCAAGCGTGCCATGTGGTGCCCTACAGTGTGGAACCTGTTGAGGCAGTAAGGTACCTCTGTTGGGATGTGTGGATTTGAGTGCTGCTTAAGAGGAGGACATAGAGGGGCGTGTCTTTTGTGCGGGGGGCGGTGTGACAATACCCCTCAAAATCCATATCCTCCATAATGCCAAATGTATGCCAACAGGAGCGGCGAACCTGTGACCTTTTTCTGCCCCATATGTCTCTAAAAAGGGTAAACATATTTGCTCCTATTATAATAACATCAAGGGAGAGAAATCTTTACTTAATCCTTTTAAAGATGTACAGAAATTGAAACTTTCTACAATGGACTGCATGTCCCAGAATCCCTCAGGTACTATGAAGAAGAAGAGGGCTAAACAGACATGCAGGTCAGGCAGGCAAGCCTAATAGCTTTTGGTATTGTGGAGGTGAGTAAAAGGGGGTGCGACTTCCTTGAATGTGTTTAGTAGTTAGTAAGGGTTTTTTAAGAGTTTTTTAAGTATGTGTTGCCTGGCTGTGTAGCTTGGCGATGACTGATACCCACCAGTCGGTCGATCTATAATGATATGAAAATGGGGTTGCACCTAGCCCAAACGCACCTGGTTTTTAGTTGAAAGTGCAGCCTATGTTAGGCTTAGTTATTAACAGTTGTGTATTAGTTTTTGTAAGACATGTATTCGTTTTTTAAACAGCTTAAGTATAGTTGTGCCAACATTACTACCTCTCAGAGTCACATGCTATTGTTTTGCTCCTTCTTGGGCATTTTCATGGCACATAGATATTTTACTTGTATACAGTTGTTCATTTAACATGTAAGTTGTTCATTAGTCAGATACAGTCTATATGAGTTATTGGCAATATGTATACATGTGCTTCAACAGTGCATTACAGTTGGGTTCAATGTAAAATTCATTCAAATTCTAGCCATTGAGTGATTTTTCTCACAATTCTGTTAATAAATGTTGTTTATAGTCAATGATTGACTTTTCTAGATCAATTAATCCGTCTTTGTCAGGCATACATAATTTCCAGTTACACACAGAGCTCTGCCATTGCCTTAATAGAAACCCCTTGAAAGAATTGCTACAGACTGAATAGGTTACACTCAGATTGGAATTCCAATTGGAAATTATGTATAACTGATATAGACTGTATCTGACTAAGGAACAACTTGCATGTTAAATCAACAACTGTATACGAGTAAAATGTCTAGTGGACCGAGACGTTGCGTAGCTCCTGTTAACACAGAGAACATTGCTGGTAGCTTAATTGAAGTCGAACTGACTGTCACGTCCCAAGGTAGCAGGAGATAATAGACTTGAACATTTTGGTGACAGTATGTAGTTATAGCTTCTAGAAGGGTTGGATTAGCTTTGAATGCAGTTTTCTTTAACTATACTGTCAGCCTGCAACAATTGTCCCTATTTAAGATGGAGAGTTCCCTACAGAGCAGTGATTGGTTCAGTGACTATTGTGAGGTATTTTGGAACCTCTGGAGAGGTTCTAAACTGCCTTTCATTCAATATCTGCTCAAGAGAGATCATAGCTTTCAAGAGCTCCAGATGAAGCATTGAGAAACCAGAGAAATAACACATTCTGGAAGACAATCACCAGAAAGTGGCAGAGAACTAGATACAGATAAGTGACTGAAGCTAAATGAGAGATTTGTATTCAATGAAAATGTCCTTAAAGCAATAACACGGACTGGAAGCTGCATGTACAGTTATGTAAAGAATTGGTGTTGAAGAAGAAACTGAAAAACGTTTATCAACATTTGTGTAAAGTTATTTTTCAAGTTGAAAGTTATTTGAACTGTAAATAATAATAAGTAGTAGTATTGGATGAATCAGCGCACGTTCCATCATCTGCAGTGAACGCGTATTCATAGATAAGGCCTTGCATGTGAGGAAACTAAAACATTTCAATGTTATTTTCTTGCGAGCTCATCGGCATTGAATCGAGTCGCATTTGAGGAAAGGACATTGCGACGTGAGCCGGTGTGACAGAAAGCAAAGGAAAGCTGTGTCGAGAGTTCCTTTTGGGCTGCCGAGTTGCACAGAAGGAAAAAGCAAACAGAGGCCGGCGAAGTGTAAACACGGTTACAGATTTCGGAGGAAACTGAAGTCAACATTATCCAGGCACGGAGTGTAAGCAGTGAGTTTTCATGCGTGTTTTTCCTGTAAACTGTCAAGTGATGCGCAGCAGTGCTACGCAATGAAATCCTTATGAGAGACTTTTGGATTTCGTTTTCTGTCAGAGGAAACTCAAGAAAACTGAATGTTATGAACCAGAGAATATGGTAGTAAAAAATGTTAAGCAAGTTAGAAAACACTAAAGGAAGGAGAGAAACATTTAAAGTGTGAACAAGAGTGTATATATATTTCCAAGTGAGCAACCAAAAAGCAAAAAGGACTAAAGTAAGCAGCAGATAGTAGAAGCTGCAGCAGAGGACAGTGCTGCAGCTATACAAAAACACTTTTCATTTCCATTGAGTTGCCTCCAGGCTTTAGGCAGAGGCAGTCAGGTAATCTGTGGGTTAAGAGAGGGAACATTTCTTTAATAAAAGTGCTAAGGTATTTTTAGTTGAATGTTTAACCTGAGATGTATTTATTGCATGTTTTCCTGAATTCTGAGACATCCTGGAGTTGGAGGGTATCGGAGGAATCCTGACCATTTGTTATTTTATCCACTTCCCCTTTCCCCTGGTCTGGTCTGCTCAGTAATTGTTAAAATTGACTGCTTGGTGAACTGGTTTGGGGGTCTGGAGGACTATTTGTCTGCTCCTGCAGGATTTCAGTGCTGGGACCTGAGAGAATGAAAGGCCCACGTTAAATACCTGCCTGAGCAGAGATGGAGTCAGAATCAGACTTTTCCTTAGGTTCCCTGGCAAAGTTGCTTATGGAGATGAAGGAGGACATGCAGAAGTCAAGGAGGGAGGCTTCAGAGTTAAGTGCTAGGATGATGGAGTTAAGCTTTTTGGTGAGCAAGTGAAGTGCAGAAGAAGAAAAACCAAGTGTTTCTGGATGGACTAACGGAAGGGATCCCCCGGGGTTTATTCAGAGGTAGAAGGTGAGGTGGTAGGAAGAGCTAGAGGTGTGGAAAAGCGAGGAGGGGGTTTACCAGCAATTTCTGTGGTAACAACCCCATTGGCTCCACCAGAGCGTTTTTCAGGAGATCAACAAAAGTTTAAGTCCTTCTTAATGCAATGAGAATTGCATTATATGTGTAGACCAGAGTCATTTCCCAATGAAAAAGCAAAAGCAGCCTTTTTATTTTCTTATTTGTCTGGAGAGGCAGCAGCTTGGTCAGTTCCTTGGGTTTGAGGTGGAGCGAGGGAGTTAGAGAGTTGGGAATTATAATTATTCAAATCAGAGTTCAGCAAGATGTTTGACAGGCGAATTTTGACTGAGAGTGTTGACAGCAAGGTATTAGAATTGAAGCAGGGAAATCAGGATTTGTCTGTTTATATCACCCAATTTAGAGCATTAGTTCTGGAAAGTGCATCGCCTGAAGAGAAAAGATCTTTTTGTCTTTTCTATATGGGTTTGCGAGAGAGTTAAAAGATGCATTGATGGCAGTTGTGGAAAGACAAGCTTCTTGTCAAGAGTTGATAACTCTTGTGCTGAAGTTGGATGCTAGACTAAGTGAAAAACGTCAGGCGCTCATGAGATTTATTCCAGAGGGAAGGTCCTGGACACGAAGTGAGCAACCTAAGGTGGATCTAGGCCAAAAAGAAAGTAAAAGGTCCGGGAAGATAAAGACAGTTCAGGCCTCCTTTAACTAAGGAAAAGAAGGAGAAAAGGTGAAAGGAAAATCTCTGTCTCTATTGTGGGGATGGCGGCCATTTTGTAATTGTCCCACAACCCCTCGAAGATTTTTAATATCTACCGTTGAGGTCAAATGGTGTCAAACACGATTCAGAAATCAGTGCCGCATATCACCCTTGTTCTGTAAGGGTGATTTGAGATGTGGGGGTCCTTGTGTGTTGGATTCCGGGGATACTGGAAATTTTATGGATAGAACCTTGGCAATTCGTTTACGTGTATCAATTGTAGATAAGGAGGTTCCAGAACAGGTCAGGGCAGTAGAAGGGACACAACTTAGTTCTGGTTCAATTACGCAAACCACAGATCTCCTTGGGTTGAGAATTTCTGAAGGGCATTGGGAGAAGCTAACTTTTTAATTAATTGATGCACATCAATTGCAAATCAATTTGGGCATGCCTTGGTTGAACTTACATAACCCTCTGATTGATTGGGCCAAGAGAACAGTAGAATTTAGATAAGAATTTTGTTCTTGGCAGTGTATTAAGGAATGCGAGGAATGTGACAAAGGTGAGTAGCCGAGTCTGGGAGAGTTTTTGGTTGGTGGGATTTCTGAGAAACATGTTGTTGGAGCTGTGGTAGGAATTTTGCCTGAATGCTATCAATAGTTTGAGGATGTATTTAGTGAATGGGAGGCAAGTGAGTTACCCCCACACCATCCTTATGACTGTTAGATTGATCTGGAAGAAGGGGCACCAATTCCTTGTGGGAGAATGTATGCCTTAACTGAAAAAGAGAACGAACATTTGAAGCAATACTTGCAGGAAAATCTAGATAAAGGATTCATTTGTCATTCAGAGTCACCAGCAGCGTCGCCATTATTTTTCATGCCCAAGAAGGATAAAACCTTAAGGACTTGCATTTATTACAGAGCCCTCAATAAGATCACAATCAACAATTGTTATTCACTTCCTTTGATTTCAGTGATGCTGGATAGTATTCAAGGTGCCAAGTTTTTTACCAAGCTGGATCTTCAAGGAGCGTATCATTTGGTAAGTATAAGAGAAGGTGATGAGTGGAAAACGGCGTTCAAAACACATTTTGGATTGTTTGAATACCAAGTCATGCCATTTGGGCTTTGCAATGCTCCGGCGGCATTCCAATTCTTTTTACGGGGTATTGTATGAATACCTTGATGTCTTTGTGATCATCTTCATCGATGATATTATTATTTTTTCACAGGAAGAGGACCAACAACATTAAGATCGTGTCTGTAAGGTTTTGTTGAGGTTGCGTGAGAATCACCTATTTGCCAAGTTGGCGAAAAGTCAGTTTCACACGTCAAGAGTGGAATTCTGGGGTTTTGTGATTTCTCCGGCTGGCCTTGAGATGGATTCAAGCAGATTCAGGGTGGTATTAGATAGGCCTATGCCAACTTGTGTTAAAGGCGTCCAAAGTTTCATCGGATTTTCTAACTTCTACCGCCGATTTACAAAAGACTTTTATCTAGTGGTGATGCACATCACACGATTGTTGAAGAAAGGAATGAAGTTTGTCTGGGAGAAAGAAGCTGAGGAGGCGTTCTGCTTTTTAAAGGATAGATTCACCACAGGGCCAGTTTTGTTGCACCCTAATGTTGAACAACCGTTCTTTGTCGAGGCAAATGCTTCAGACGTGGCCCTTGGAGTAGTACTTTCACAGAGACATCTAGTAACTGTCCAACTTCATCCAGTAGCTTTCTATTCCAAGATGTTTTGAAGCACCAAAAAGAACTATACCTTTTCAGTGGCTTGGGTGAAAAGTCAGGAGCAGCAACAGAGCTAAGGGAAAAAAAGTAAGTTCACAAGATCAATATCATAAACATTAGATATTGGAATTTAACCGCAACCCCCTCTTGTACAACCCAACTCTTATCTGCAATGAACATGAGTAAAGCTGTGAACCTACTTGATGGTGAAGGTACTGATGTTAGATAGAAGAAGCTGGTGCGAGAGGGAATAATCCAAGTGGTAAAGTCCCAATAACCTAACCCGAATGGAACGAGGGCGCAACTAATATTGTCCACACAAATCCAAAGAAA
The DNA here is from genome assembly GCF_040938575.1 of Ambystoma mexicanum. NCBI lineage: Eukaryota > Metazoa > Chordata > Amphibia > Caudata > Ambystomatidae > Ambystoma > Ambystoma mexicanum. The sequence continues at coordinate 45,108,092 of NC_090933.1, read as the reverse complement.
ACAGCAGTGCATCCATATAAATTCCCAATGAGCAGCAGAGCATCCATAAAAGTTCACCAATGAGTGTTGAGTTTGAAGTTACACAAAAGTATACCAGCAGAATGTCCAGTTGTCACTTAAATAAAGAAAATTCCAAAATGTACAGTTAACTAAAGCAGCAGATTGTCCATAGAGTGTGAGGGTGCACACGAGAGGTGTGGCTGCAGGTCTCAGGCAAGTTCCGAAGTGAGGAAGAAAGTAGCACGTTCGTGGACCATACACGAATACAGACTCCCGCGATGAAACGCCAGTTCAAGCAATGAGGTCAGGTAGCAACAGACCTGAAGCGTGTCTGTCGAATGAGCGTTCCCCTAAGGACAATCACAGGAAGCAAGGTTGTAGGCAGGCAAAGATTCGGAAACCAGGTAAGCAAGTTGGGGGGAAAGGACCAAGTGTCAGTAATCCAAAAGCAGTCCAAGGTCAGTATAACGGAGCTGAGGTACAGAAACAAAGCGCAATTTAACAGTAGGAAACTCACAGTTAAGGAGCACTCGAGAAGCGTTCTCTTGCCATACTTATGGCTTACCTATGGAGGATGATGGGAGGCACGTCGCATATGGATCACGTGACTCTCCTTGAACTGGGGACTCTGGGAGTTTTAGTTTCCCGGATACTGCCGCAATGAAAGGCGGCAAGGTAATTTCCAAGTATTCGTGGCAAAGTGCTTAGAGAACGCAGCCGGGTGCCAGGTTGTGATACATGCTAACAAGATGTCACCCTGGAAGTATCAAAGAAGACTTGTTAACACCAGTTCCATTGCTGCAAGCTAGTAATTTTGTGGTAGCCGAGGTATGAAAGACTGAAGGTTTTGGTGAACAGATATGGAAAGGGACCTCTGAGGAGCAAATTAGTGAATGGATGAGAGAGGACCCTGCGCGACAGATCAAAGGAAGTTTGCCTTTTGTGGATGATAGAATATTTTTACCCACTGAGGAACTAAGGGAGGAGGCTCTCAGACAAAATCATGATTCTCTGTTTGCTGGACATCCAGGTTTTAGAAAAACTTTGGAACTATTGCGTAGGGAGTTTTGGTGGGAAGCAATGCGTACGGATACTTTGAATTATGTGAGAATGTGTACAATTTGTGCGCAAGTAAAATCAGAAAATGAATGGCCAGCAAGGTTATTGATTCCTCTACCCATACCACCACGTCCCTGGCATACTATCTCTCTAGATTACATAGTCGATTTACATCCTGATCAGGGCTGCACTATGATTTTAGTTGTGGAGGATGTTCTTTCTAAGGCAAGTCATTTTGTCCCCATCAAGGGTGCAGTCACAGCCATAGGTTTAGCAGAGGCCTTTTTGCAAAATGTAGTGAGGTTACATGGACTTCCTTCGCAGGTGATTTCAGATCGGGGATCTGAATTTGGGTCAATAATATTGCAGTCTTTCTGTAAAGAGCTGAACATTGTAGTTAGCTTGACAACGTGTTTCCATCCTGAGGCCAATGGCCAGACTGAGAGGGTGAATCAGGAGCTTGAGAAATATCTGTGCTGTTACTTAAAATCAGATAAGAGTTGGGTGGAGTTGATTTGGTTAGCAGAGTTTTGCTACAATAACACATCCAAAGATTCCACAACCAGGTCCCCATTTTATTCAAATCAGAGTTTTCATCCAGGATTCCTTAGGTAAGTGAATTTGGAGGATGTGGAAGTTCCTGATGTAGAATGTAGGCTGGAAGTCATGGTAGAGAATGTCAAAAGAGCAAATGAAGCCTTGCAAAGAAGCAAGTCAAATTACAAAAGGGTTGCAGATTGCAAACGTAGAGCAGCACCAAAATATGAAGAGGGTGATTTGATTTGGCTTTCCAGTAAGAATATAGCTCTCAAGGATAAGAACAAGGTTAGTCCTCGAGTCTTAGGCCCATTCGAGATAGAGAGGAGTTTTTCACCAGTAACTGTCAAATTTAAATTACTGTCTCATCTAAAGGTGTACCGAACTTTTCACGTAAATCTCATAAAGTCTTCTATCAAGGGTACTAGGTTAATTCAAGTGCCAAGCCCAGTTAGTGTAGAAGGCTTGGGAGAAGAGTATGAGGTACAGGTTGTTCTGGATTCTAGAGTGGTACCAGGAAAACTGCAGTACTTGGTGGACTGGAAAGACTATGGTCCTGAAGAAAGATATTGGTGGCAAAGAAAGATGTACATTCTCCAATATTGGTTAGAAGATTTCATCTACGAAGATCAGAGAAACCAGGCCCTGGTGCCAGGGTGTTATGGGGGGGGCTACTGTCAGGTCCCAAGGTAGCAGGAGATAATAGACTTGGAACACTTTGGTGACACTAGGTAGTTATAGCTGCTAGAGGAGTTGTATTGCTTTGAATGCATTTTTCCTTAACTATACTGTCAGCCTGCAACAATTGTCCCTATTCAAGATGGAGAGTTCTCTGCACAGCAGTGATTTGTTCAGTGACTATTGTGAGGTAGTGTGGAACCTCTGGAGAGGTTCTAAACTGCCTTTCATTCAAGATCTGCTCAAGAGAGGTCACAGCTTTTACGAGCTCCAGATGAAGCATTGAGAAACCAGAGAAATCACACATCCTAGAAGGCAATTACCATTAAGTGCCAGTGTAAAGTGTAAACATGGTTACAGATTTCGGAGGAAACTGAAGTCAATATTATCCAGGTGCCAAGTGCAAGCAGTGAATTTTCATACGCGATTTTCCTGTAAACTGTCAAGTGATGCGCAGCAGTGCTACGCAATTAACTCTTTATGAGAGACTTTTGGATTTAGTTTTCTGTCAGAGGAAACTCGAGAAAAACAAATATTATTAACCAGAGAATATAGTAATAAAAATTAGAAGCAAGTTAGAAATAACTAAAGGAAGAACTCGTATCTAGGAGAGCAGAAACAGTTAAAGTGTGAACAAGAGTGTATATATAGTTTCCAACTGATCAACCAAAAAGCAAAAAGGACAAAAGTAAGCAGCAGAGAGTATAAGCAGCAGCAGAGGACAGAGTTGCAGCTATACAAGAACACTTTTCATTTCCATTGAGTTGCCTCCAGGCTTTAGGCAGAGTCGGTCAGGTGATCAGTGAGTTAAGAGAGGGAACATTTCTTTAATAAGAGTGCTAAGGTATTTTTAGTTGAATGTTTAACCTGAGATGTGTTTATTGCAGGTTTTCCTGAATTCTGAGACATCCTGGAGTTGGAGGGTATCGGAGGAATCCGTCCATTTGTTCTTTTATCCACTTCCTCTTTACCCTGGTCTGGTCTAATCGGTATTTGTTAAAATTGGCTGCTGGGTGAACTGGTCTAGGGGTCTGGAGGAATATTTGTCTGCCCCTGCAGGATTTCGGCCCTGGGAACTGAGACTGACTTTTCTGAAGTATTGCAAGCACCGTTTAAAGACGCTGCGCGTGAGACAATGTTTCCCTATACCTTGGAGCCTGAGTGCTGACCGAAAGGTGGGAACGCATCTCTCTTTGAAGTGGCAGTTGAAGTGTGAAACAAAATTGCGTGTGCCTAATTATTTTTTCAGTAGAAGGTCTGCATCTTACGAAGGCTGAAGCAGAAATTGTAGCAGTAGTTGAAGCTGAAGCCAGAACAAGTATTACCTAAGCCCACAGAGTGAACTCTATAAAAGTAAATCCCGCTCACATAAGAACTATACACCGGTGTTCTGAAGTTGTAGAAATCATTGTTACCCAAGAGCCCTTTACAATTAAACGTGAAAAGATCATCCTGAGCTGGAAGAGTGGCACAACATCTTTGGGGTAACCATTGAAGGAAAGGTCTATATGAAGCTGGGGAAGGGAGTTGGGTACTTGTTAACAGAAGTTGTTTTTAAATCTGCATGGTGAAGACTATTTGAAAGAAGAAAAAGTGGTCTAAAAGCTAGAAGCAGATTTTTTGGTAGCTGCAAGACAGGCGAAGAGGCCGCCCTCTCCTGCCAATACAAGAGAGAAGAGTGCCTTGCCAGCCTATAAAGGAAGAAGGGGTCTTGTGGAAGTTGGCAAATATGAAAGTTGCAGTTGTAGCAGCAAACATATCTAAATCAGCAGTTGTAGTAGTTGCAGTAGAACTTTGGTTGTCAATATTCAGAAGCAGAAGAATCCCTGACAAACTGTATTAAAGATGCTGGAGAAGTTGAAACTAGAGAAGTTGACGCAAGCACAAGTGGTACTTTTGTCTTCAACTTTACCTATTCTTTCCTGGAAGGAAGTCATCCAGGGAAACTCTATTGGTTTTATTATTCTCTTTGTGGAACTGTAAAAGGAGGCTCTTTTCATCAAGCAAGGAAGAACGTTTTGCCAGTGGATTTTATTTGTGTGAACTTTTGTTTCTTTTGAACTTTTTCAAGACTTTGCTATGGTGGGAATAGCCCTACCTAAAGAAACTAAAGAAAAGTCTAAGGGCCTCATTTGGAGTTTGGAGGTATTTTTGAGGTACATCCTCAGACATACAACAAAACGGATTTACAGATACCACCACTTGGACCTGTGGAGTGGTGGTAGATGGTGTAAATCCCCCTTTTCTGGTGTCCATAGCAGAATTACCACTTGTAGAACTACAAGTGTTAATTCTGCCGATTTTTGGGCGGAAATGTGGAGGATTCACCTTCAGCATCATGAAGGAGGTACATCCTTGACTTTTCCTTCAAAAATTGGTGGAATTACCTCTTGCAATTCTAGTGGTGGTAATTCTGCCAAAACTAATTTGGTGGTGTGGGAAAAATTGATTTACCTCCACTTTTTCCCTGTGCCACTAATCTCGTAACAAGGACCTAAATTTGTAAGTCCAACTCAAAAATCTGTCTGTGTCAAAACCTATGCTTGCCCTCACGTCTCATATAGAAATGTAGTGTGGAGATGTTCTGACTTAAATAGTGTTCAAGATAAAGTCTGGAGCAGTCTCTAGCCCCTTTCACAAGTTCAGGATACAGTTGCAACCACACAAAGTTCAAAAAGGTGCTTAGAGTTCCCTTCCCCAAACTTAAGTGCTGTTTTACCAAAATAACAATGTTCCATAGGAGCTCAGGGGTTCCCTTCCCCAGGCCTCGAGCATTAATTTCCAAAACATCACTGTTCAGCTTTATCGTATTTTAAAGTTGCTTTCACTCAAATACTGTTTCTCAAAACACCAATGTTGAGCTTTATCGGTTTTTAAAGTTGCTTTCACACTTCTCTTTGTTGGGGTGTCCTGGTATATGCGCAGTTAACAGGCCGCATGGCCCACCCATTACAGGTCACACAACCAGTATATTGTACTTGTTTGACTTTCAGTTACAGCTTTATTTTGCCTGATCAGCATTTTGCTCAAACTTCACTGGCTCCCCTTGGGTTGTCTGTTCATTGCTTCCACTCTCTTTTTCATAGTATTCTTGTTTTGTGGTACTTTCACGATGTCATTTGTTAGTCATAGACTTTTGAACACATATCCCTTAACCGTGACCACTCTGACACAATGTTTCTGCAAAATCCAATTCAAGTGTTGCACTCATCTTAATTTGTTCTTTCACTTCCCTCTGAGGCTTTCGAGAACATGCCGATCACATGCGACTACTCTGCTACAATATAATTCCTTCACTTTCATACATGCACCGGGTTTCCTTGCATTCTCTTGAAACTAACCGGCTGCAACTTACTTTTCTTCGATTTCTTCTGTAAGATGCTTTCTGGGAGTTGAGGTCAGAGTCTCACCCCTTGCCCCTCAGATATCCCTGGATGGTTTCTACCATTCAGTGTAACAAGCAGTTCTTGGCCACAGCAAAGGGACTGGTGCCTTCCACGGTACCCTTCTCCCACCTCCTCCGGCTCCTTGGAGACACAGCTACCTCACCACTCAATGACAGCTTCTTTCACTCTGCCATCCTTCAGCATCTCAGGATCCCGTTCTCCTCTGGCTTCCCGCAGGCACGGGGTCTCTCCTGCTAACCTTTCCTCGCACAGGTTTCTCACTCTCGCTCTCCCTTCTGCTCTCCTTGCTGTTTGTAGGCTCCACCTTTTATACAGCATGAGTCCCTAACAGGCTGCAGGTGTGAAGTCCCAGGCTCAATTGCCTGACCACAATTAGTCCAATTCACAAGACATGATATGATAAGTAATTTATAACGCACCTGTACAGTGTTTCTAGGCACGAGGTCATGTTTCATGCATGATCTTCTGCTCTATATCTTTCAGTCTCCCTCTTCTTTGTCTCACTATTATGGTGGTGTCTTCTATAGGAATTCTTTATTGCTCTTCGGGTTAGTTACTTCTTCTCAGTACTTGGTCTGACTTCAGGCGAAGAAGTAGGATCTGGACAGCAATATCTTACAAATTCTGACAGGGGTTAAGGTAAATCAATGTCAGGAAATGGGGGATACCATGTCCACCTTCAGTACCCTCTTTCCAATCCCCAAGGACCCTCCACCCAGGCGATCCTCCCTCGCTAGTCCATCCCCAGGCTCGGGATCCAAATGCGATGGCCCTTCCAATGCCACCTGAACAGAATATTCCTGGGGAGTAGTTATGGGAGTACCTTTAGGTTTCTCACATAACCTTACCCTATGCTAACTAGACCAAGGTGCTTCACAGGGGAACCTCGAGAGATAATCCATGTTACCTTGTTCTCTCCCTTTTTTGATGTTCCACTGAGAAGCAGTATGGCTGAAGGTCTAAAAACGACTGCATAAACCTGGGGTTTGACTCCTTTCTCTGGCTAATCCTGACTAACAGAGAGTGATCAGTGAATAGTCTGAATTTTCTGCCCAGTAAATAGTATTTCAGATGTAAGATTGACCATTTTATTGCCAAAGCCTCTAACTCAATGACGGAGTAATTTTTATCTCTTGGGAAAAGTTTCCTACTGATGTATAATATCAGATGTTCTAATACTTCATGATTTTGGGCTAAGGCAGCAGCCAATCCTGTTAGGGAGGCATTGGTCTGTAAGATGAATTCTTTAGATAAATCGGTAACTTTTCGAATGGACTCTGACATAAGGCTTGTTTTAGAGTGTTGAACGAAAGTTATACTCCTACTTCCCGTCCCCTTTCCTCCATACTTATGGGACATCTCTCCGTCCTGTGGGACGGGACCGGAGCACTTTTGTAAAAAGCATCCACATTTTTTTCAAAAATGTGTGCCTCCTCTCTTTCCTGCGCGGGGCCCGGCACACGGACGTAACCCCACCCACCTTGGCTCCGCCCCGCGCATCGCCCATCAGTCCTTTTCTCCGCACGATCGGGGCCGGACGCACTTGCATCCTTGGAAGATTTTCTTCCCTTTTTTCCCTCTCGTTCGTTTACTAGTCTGTCTATGTCTTTTAAACTAGATTTTGCAGACTGTTCATCGTGTCACCATCGCTTTGCGAGGGCGGATCCCCATCCTCTTTGTTTAGAGTGTTTGGGTCCGGAACACCAATGGGACTCCTGTTTTTACTGTGACTCCCTTTCGGTCCGGGCATGTAACGCTCACCTGGTTCCCTCGGAGGCGCGGGTCTTGACTGGGCGGTGAAACCGTCTTCAATGTCAGGCGTAGGATTCGTTTGGCTCCCGGATTTGGCCCCTTTCTCACCGAAAGTTTGACCTGAAGGGTGGGGTGTCTGCAAGTGGAAAATCAAGGTATTAGTGGCTTGAAGATTGGGAGAAGTTCCAAGCCCCTCTCTCCCTCTCTCCCCGTGGTACTCGGTCGATTGTTGTGCTCACCTTAAATAGGTGAATGCTAGGCTCTCCATCCTGCGTCTCATGCAGGGGCGCTGGGTCCAGTTACTTCACTGGATATGAGTTCAGCCTCTTAATTGCAGAGGGTAAGTTGAGAGCAATGCCGCCGTGTGCTGCACGAGCGTGACTTGTAAGTATTAAAGTTCCCTTTAGATTGCTCTCTTCAAATGTCTTATCTCCTTAATGTCTATGTCTTTCCCTTTCAGATGCTGTCGGTGCCGAAGAAGATGCTCCCCCCAGGTTCGTGGCAGAGAGCGTAACAAGAAGATGGTGCATACAAAGGCACGTAAGTAGAAAGGCTGCTCTAGGGCTGTAGAATGCACCTTAATGTCTCTTTTGTCTTTACAGGTGCCGGAATGCAGCGCGAGCAGAGTTGGAGCGAGCGTAACACAGGTAAGCAGTTTTGTAACTAAGCGTTACTAACCAATGTTCTTTGTCTTTGCAGGCCCGATGCCGGACGAGATATGCAGAAAAAACGCCTTGAATGCTGCCGATGGATCGGGTAAGTTGAACCGCTAACTTTGCCTTTGCCTAACCTGTGCCTTTTGTTTTGCAGGATCTGCTGAAGACTGAGGATTGGTTCCCAGCAGGTAATTTTCGTATTCACAGGATCCGGAACTGAAGATTCGCTGGAGCTGACACAGTGAGCGTCCTGCTGCAGATGCAGAATAACGCGAAGCACCTTGCACCAATCGGGTGTGGTTTAAATAGTCCATAGGAGTGCTTAGGTGTCTTCTTCCACAGCCTCGCCCAGGCAAAATAGTTCCTGCTTCCAGAAGGGGTCCAGCATCAATGATCCAGGGAGTGGTGCCTGCCCCACCCAGAAGGAAAAGTAGTCCCTGCCAGAAGAGAGTGAAACATCATCTTGCTGGTAAGTAAGCAGCATGGTCTGCTGCAGGTAGGTCCACCCAAGCACTTTCACACTTGTTATGAGCCCGGCGCTTCCTGTGCCGGGACGGATCCATGCTATGAGCCTGGCACCACCGGTGCCAGGACAAGGTCCAAAAGGTCCCTATTGGGACTTGCTGGTGCCGATAGTATATGTTATGAGCCTGCTTCCAAGGATGTTGGGTAGGTCCTGACTCTTTGGAAGCAGTGGTCATGACAGGGCACTTCGACGTTGGCTGGAGCGGTGGGAGGAGGTGTTTCGACGGACTCCTCCTTCGCATTTTCAGACGTTCATCGACGAGAAGAAAAAACGCCCGGTAAGTTCTTTAATTTTCAGAGCACCCTGGCCGGGGGAATACCTGCCCGGGTTCCTCTCGAGCGGGAGGGGCGTTGATTGCTCTGTTACCGGGGTTCGCCCTGAGGTGCCTGTCGGGCCTAATAATTCTGCCGGAGTTTTCTCTGAGGGTCTCCGTAAGGGGCGTGTGAACACTGGAGTACGCTCCTAGGCCCTTCCTGTGGGGGCTGTTTGTAGACCGAGTTCTACTGAGTCGTGGGGTACCGGAGCTTTCTCTGAGGCCACTCTTTCGGCTTCCCTCAAAAACAAAACCGGGGTACGCCCCGAGATCTTGGCTGGGCTTGAGGTTACCGAACGGATGTTCGAGGCCCGTGCCGATAAGGCTTCTACCGGGCCTAGGTCCGAGGTCCCTCGTACAGAGGCTAAGGATACCAACAGTTCTGAGGGGCCGGGCAAGGCCCTGTCGGTGACAGCGCACCGTCCCCGCTCTTGTGGTGACACCAGATCTGTTGAGGGGGCAAAGAAGAAAGTTTCTTCTTTTACCGGCAGTGCCGAGGCTCTTCCTTCGAAGGCTCAGTTGGCGGTTGGTATGTTGCAGAAACATTCCAGGCCTCATAGTACCGGCTCTGCCGAGGTTCCTTACGTTAAGGCTAAAATTAAGACCCCTGATCCATCGACGGGGACCCCTGCCTCACTGCCTCACGTGCCACAGTTCCCCTCAGATGAGGACAAAATGGCGGCCGTTCCCGCCACGACCACAGTGGCCATTTTAGGTACTACCCCTACAACTACGCCATCGGCCCCTGATGTAGGGTTCGGTCCTTCGGGTGAAACAAAGGTCCCTTGTGCGCATCCTTACCGGCCGGTTTATGATTGGAACGCCCGGATGCCTCTTCCGCACAATGTTTCGTTGCCCGCGGGGGCGGTTCCCTTGATTTATGTGGATACGTCGGCGGAATGGGCGGTGTGCCACACTTCCCCGTTACGTCCCTGGATTTGTCCACCTCATGAGAGGCCTCCTCAGGTTCTGAAACAATCTCCCGAGGACGCCTTTTTCGGTAAATTTCAAGCGCTTATGCACACCGACCCCATGAGGGAATATTTCAAAGGGCTTTTCAAGGAGATATGTCCACACGCGCCTCTGGCTCCACCCGTTCCGACGGTGGTTCCGCCGGCGCCTCCATTGCCCGTGGTGCCTCCCCCTGCGCTTCCGCCTGTGCCACCATTGTCCCCAGTGGACAAGGCAGTGCCTGACACGGCTCAGCAGGATCCTGACCTGTCAGATGACCCTCAAGGCGATCAGGACAACGAGGGCCTGCCCCGCTCTACCAGAGCTTTCCATGACCGGGTACTGGACATGATGAGCTTCTTAGATGTTCCGGTGCCCGAGGCACCTGCTCCGCAGGAGGGCGTGCTTTCTGGGGTGTTCACCTTGTCTCCTTTGGAGCGTACCGGCCTGTTCTTGCAGAAGGACGTTCTGGCCGAGGTCCGAAGAGTTTGGGAAAAGCCACACTCTGGACTTTTTGTCAATAAAAAGATTGACGCGAGGTACAGGCTACATTCCTCGGGAAGAAGTGGCCTTGTCGTCTTGTCCGCCTCCCTCCTCCACAGTGGTGGCTGCGGCCACGTTGCAATCCAGACCTGCAGCATCCTCCTCCGCGACGGCGACTCAGGTCTTGGGAAAGGAAGACAAGCTCCTGGACTCCCTAGGGAGGAAAATCTTTGCCAATTCGGCCTTGCAGCTCAGGCAGGCCAATGCAGAATTGATTTTGGCGGGAGCTAACATGCGGATGTGGAGAGGTCTGTCGGAGTTTGAGGAGCACATTCCGGTCGAGAAGCTGGAGGATTTCAGAGGAGGCCTTTCCGATGCCAGGGTCTTGGCCCAGGATCTCCTGGAGGCTGCGGCTCATCACGTAGACACCTCGGCTCGGGGTCTGATGCTTGGGGTTGATACCTCGCTGCAAGCATGGCTACATGCCACTAAGTTCTCAAAGGAGGTGCAAGACAAGGTTCTGGACCTTCCATTTGATAGTAAGGAGCTTTTTCACTCTTCTACTGATGTAGAGCTCATCAAAACCAAAGACAGCACTCAGACGGCCAAATCATTGTCTGTTCTGGTTAAAGCTCCCTTCAAGGCTCAAATGCTGTTGTCGCAAGGTCGACCTTCCTCTGGTTTTAGGGGCTTCCTCAACCACAAAAATCGCAGAGTGGATACTCCTGCAGGGAATAACCGCCGTAGACAACAGTGTACGCAGTATTTCTCCCGCTCCTCAGCCTCCTCATCAGGTTCAGGTGCCACCGACACCGATAAACCTGCCAAATGAGGGTTTTCCGCGCTCGCACGAGACCCCGGTGGGAGGACGCATTGCGTCTCATTGGGAGTCGTGGCAAGCCATCACAGAAGACAGATGGGTCTTGTCAGGCGCTCGAGCGGGCTTCTGCTTACCTTTAACCCCTACCCCACCCCGCAACCCCCCTTTTCAGCTGTCGGCTCACCCTCCCTCAAGGCCGAGGTTCAGAAATTTCTGCTCCTCAGAGCTGTGGAACCCGTTCCCCTTGGGGAGCGAGGGGAGGGCTTCTACTCCCAGCTGTTTACGGTGCCCAAACCTAACCAGGCTGGCCTGCGCACCATCCTAGACCTTTCCCAGTTCAATCTTTCCCTACCCCAAGAGAAATTCAAGATGATCACGCCCGGCCAGATTCGCTCCTCGTTGCAGGCGGGCGATTGGCTCAGCGTGGTGGATCTTCAGGATGCGTACATGCGTATCCTGATTTGGAACCCACACAGGAGATCCTCCGTTTCTCTTTGGGAGAGGAGCACTTCCAGTTTTGGGTGCTTCCTTTTGGCCTCAGTTCGGCGCCGCGTGTCTTCACGAAGATGATGTCGATGATTGCGGCCTATCTTCGTCTCCAGGGTATCCATGTGTATCCCTATTTGGACGACCGGCTCCTACGCAGCCCTTGTCCGTTGGCAGCAGCGGGCAACCTCCAGTCTCTCCTTCAGCTCCTGTTCCATCTTGGGCTGTCAGTGAACTGGCGGAAATCCTCCATGACGGTCTCACAAGACCTGACTTTCCTGGGTTTTCGTTGGAACACGATAAACTGCCGAGTGTATCTGACCGGGGACAGAATGGCAGATCTGTTGGCCACGTGTCAGATGTTTACGCAGTAGGAGAGCATGTCGGCCTAGTGGTTCCAGAGGCTTCTGGGCGTCATGGCCTTGTGTGTACTGGCTCTTCCTCTTGCTCGTCTCAAAATTAGATGGACCCAGATGGCTCTTCGGAGTTCCTGGCGTCAGGCTGTGGACCCGGATTCCAAATGGATAATGATTCCGGATTCCATGAGAGTGGACCTGGACTGGTGGTCATCTCTCAGCAACCTGTCAGTGGGCGTGGGGCTCCAGGACCCAGCCTCCATGGTGGCGATCACGACAGACTCCTCCCTTTTCGTGTGGGGTGCGATGTTAGATCTTCTTCAGGTCTCGGACCTCTGGTCACCTCAGGACAAGCTCCTGCACATAAATCAATTGGAGCTTCTGGCGATTTTTCTGGCGTTCAAGGCGTTCAGACCTCTCATTGTCAACAAGGTGGTCCGCATAGGAATGGACAATGCGGTGTCAATGTACTACATAAACAAGCAAGGGGGAATGAAGTCTCCCCCTCTCGTGGATCTGTCCATCCAGATTTGGGAGTGGGCCGTGCTTCATGGGGTCTGGCTGCTTGCAGTGCACATCCCGGGCTAGCTGAATGTCACCGCGGATGCCCTCAGCTGACAGACACTGCTCAGCTATGAGTGGGAGTTGAAGTTGGAGATCCTCTCATGGATTTTCTCACGTTGGGGCACACCGGAGGTGGACCTCTTTACCACGGCGGTAAACAAGAAGCTTCCTCATTACGCCTCCAGAGGGGGGCTGGGAGCCTCCTCTCTGGGGGAGGCTCCCAGCCCCCCCAGAGGCGAGGCTCTGGGGGGGACGAACCCAGCTTTCCTACCAAAGGTAGTGACCGAATTCCATCTGAATCAGTCGATTTCCCATCCGGTCTTTTTTCCGAACCCTGCCTCGGAGGTGGAAAGGGTTCTACACTGCCTCGATGTCCGAAGAGCTCTTAAATTCTACCTGGACAGGACTGCCAAGCTTCGGAGCTCTTCCCAACTGTTTTTGACCTTTGGTAAACCCCAGGGAAGGCCGGCATCTAAGGCATCAATTTCCAGATGGATTGCTGCCTGTATCACGGAATCTTTCACTGTCCAAAAGCTGAAACCTCCTAAAGGTATCCATGCACATCAGGTGCGAGGCAAGGCAGCCGCGGTTGCTTTTCAGACGTATGTTCCCTGGGAGTCCATCGCTAGAGCGGCTACTTGGGCTTTCCGTCTGCTTTCTGTAAGCATTACTGCCTCGATATGAGCTCTAGAGCTGACGCTCAGTTCGGCCAGGCTGTGCTGAAGAACCTGTTTCAGTAAGGGGTATTTCCATCCAACCATAGTTCCTGTAAGGAGTGCTTGGGAATCTCCCATAAGTATGGAGGAAAGGGGACGGGACGTAGGAGTATTACCAGGTTACTCACCGTAGTGACCACCTTACTCCTAGTCCATAGTCCCCTTTCCTCCATATGCCCGCCCGCCATCCCCTCTAATAAGGTTCCTCTGTTATTGCTAATGGGTCTCGACCCTGCGATAGAAAAGGACTGAAGGGTGATGCGCGGGGTGGAGCCAAGGTCGGCGGGGTTACGGCCGTGTGCCAGGCCCCCCGCAGGAAAGAGAGGAGGGACACATTTTTTTTAAAAAAATGTGGATGCTTTTTACAAAAGTGGGGCCTCTTCCCTTTCCTCCCATGTTTCCCTTAGCATTTCTAGGACATTCTCCCATATTGCAATTGAAAAGGGGAAAACCGGTGCAGACCAGAGGAGTGTTACTGATGGCAAATCATGCCCATGGAATCATTTGGTCTCAGGTTTTCCCATCTTGGTCCACTAGTTTCTGTAGGATAGTTTTTAGTGTTTTATTGAACATCTCTATGAGACCATCTGTTTAGGGATGATATACAGAGGTCTGCAGTGCGGTGATGTGAAGTAACTCCTTAACTTCTCCTATAAGCTTGCTCATAAAATTAGAGCCTTAATCAGTGAATATTTCTTTGGGGTATCCCACCTGGGAAAAGAACTGCAGCACGTTTTCAAAGATTTGCGGAGTGGTGCTGGTTCAAAGAGGGAAAGCTTCAGAGAATCGGGTGGCATAGTCCACAATTACTAACACACACTTATTCCCCGATTTTGAAGCCTCACGGGGTCTTATTATGTCCATCCCTAACCTTGAAGAAGGGACTTCAACAATGGGTGATGGAGTCAAGGGCGCTGGTGGTAGTATGTGTATACTGGTACTTTGGCAGATATCACATGCCCGGACAAAGTTCTTAATGTCTGCATGGATTCCTGGCCAATAGAATTTAGTATTTATATGCGCCTGAGATTTAACATGACCCAAATGTCCCTCTGTTAGATGTAAGTGGGCTATTTGAAGAACTACTCGCTTGAGCCTTCTTGATGAGCCTTCTTGAAACCACCAACTGGGTTCTTGTTACACCTTCCTCTGTAGTATTTCCCCTGTGTAGAAGGCTGTACTTTTAGGTAATAAATGGCCTACTTTTCTCTCGAATTTCAGGTTCGGGTAAGACTCTCAGAAAGGCTTCAGTCAGCAAAGGATTATTCCTTTGGGCAAAGGCTAATTCAGGAATGATGTCAGGTTCCTCCTCACTAGATTTCATGTTTTTCATCTGCTTCTCCGAAACCCGAAGCACCTCTCTCAGTCTCCCCTTTTCCCGCCTCTTCCATCAACCTAGGAAATACTGCCTTCTCAAGTATGCCTTGAGCAATTTTATCTCCAGGCTGGACTTGGAATGTATCCTTCCCATGGTTCTGCAATAACAGTTTTATATCTCCTCTGAAAACTGGGTCAATAACCCCAGCCAGGACATCTAGCCCAAACTTCCAGGCAAGTCCTAACTTGTGTACCAGTCGAATGTAAGTCCCAGAAGGTGGAATTACGACCAGATCAGTAGGTATCAACGTCCTTTCCCCTGAAGGAATAGTGTCCTGTCTGCTATTACATATGTCAAATCCAATGGGGCCTTTTGTGGCTACCTAGGGTCTGATACTCCTCCATATGGTCCAGTGCTCTGTCACTTAGATTTTCATATTTCAGGTTCTCCCAACCTATTTCGGTTGAGCTGCATCCCACTCTTGACACTGTATGTGAGACGGGCGGGAGATGGGCATGGTATCAAGAGATGACACAGACACAGACAACTGATGTAACAGTTTTGAAAACCTTTATTAAAATATCAGGATGGTTGCAACGCCTAACTTGCCTAACTTAGCTTATAGCTATGGTGGGAATATCCTTAACTAAAGAAACTAAGGAAAAGTCCATGTCTGTAAGTCCCACTCAATAATCTGTCTGTTTCAAAACCTATGCTTGCCCTCACGTCCATTATAGAAATGTAGTGTGGAGATGTTCTAACTCAAATAGTGTTCAAGATAAGGTCTGGAGCAGTCTCTAGACTCTTTCACAAGTTCAGGATACAGTTCCACCACAAAGTTCAAAAAGGTGCTTAGGGTTCCATTCCCCAAGCTTAAGCACTGGTTCACCAAAACAGCAATGTTCCAAAGGAGCTCAGGGGTCCCCTTACCCAGGCTTCAAGCATGGATTTGCCAAAACAACAATCTTCCAAAGGAGCTCATGGGTTCCCTTCCCCAAGCTTCAAGCATTAATTTCCAAAACACCACTGTTCAGCTTTATCATATTTCAAAGTTGCTTTCACACTTCTCCTTGTTGGGGCATCCTGGTCTAGGTACAGTTAACAGGCCGCATGGCCCACCCAATACAGGTCACGCAACCAGTATAATGTACTTACTTGACTTTCAGTTATAGCTTTGTTTTGCCTGATCAGCATTTTGCTCAAACTTCACTGGCTACCCTTGGGTTGCTCGTTCATCGCTTCCACTCTCTTTTTCAGAGTATTCTTGTTTCGTGATACTTTCACAATGTTATTCGTTAGTCACAGACTTTTGAACACTTATTGCTTATACAATGTTTCTGCAAAATCCAATTCGAGTGTTGCACTCATCTTAATTCATTCTTTCACTTCATTCGGAGGCTTTCGAGAATGTGCCGACCGCATGCAACAACTCCGCTACAATGTAATTCCTTCACTTTCGTATGTGCACCGGGTTTCCTTGAATTCTCTTGAAACTCACCAGCTGTGACGTACTTTTCTTCGATTTCCTAGGTAAGATGCTTTCCGGCATTTGAGGTCAGGGTCTTGCCGCCTGCCCCTCAGACATTCCTCGCCACATTCCTCGCCACACATTCACAGCTTCTCTCACTCTGCTGCCCTTCAGCATCTCGGCATCCCGATCTCCTCTGGCTTTCCGCGGCCTGGGGTGGTGCTCCTGATGCTCTCTTCTCGCACCGGCTCTCGCTCTCCCTCTCACTTTCCTTGGTGTTTGTGGGCTCCACCTTTTACATACCTGTGAGTCTCTAACAGACTGCAGGGTTGAGGTCCCAGGCTCAATTTCCTGACCACAATTAGTCCAATTAACAGGACATGCCTTACCTTCAGCTCTATAGCCTTTATGCTCCCTCTTCTTCATCTCAGTACTATAGTGGTGTCCCCTAGAGGTAATGACTTCAGGGAAAAAAGTAGGATCAGGACAGCAATATCCTACAAATGATGAGGGAGGGTAGGGTACATTACTGTCCGGAAATGTCAGCTACCATGTCTCGCATTAAGGTACCCTCTCTCCAATTCCCAAGAACCCTCAACCCAGGTGATCCTCCCTCACTAGTCCACCCCCAGGGTCGGGATCCAAAAGCGATGGCCCTTCCCTGACTACCTGGAGGGTCGGGATCCAAAACTGATGGCCCTTCCCTGACCACCTGAACAGAAGATTCCTCGGGTTTAGTGGTGAAATTACCTTCAGGTTTCTCACGCAACATTCACAGTGTTGCAACTTTTCATAGACCAAAATTATACATTTGGTTACAAGTCACACATATTTGGCTGAGCAAACTATCTGCCCTGCTTTGATTTCAGTATTAAGGTGCCTTTCAGAAAAAGGATTATGCTGAGATTACAACAGCAACATTTTTTGTTTTTTTTGTTCAGTGGGTCACCTAGAAATGTTTCTGTGAAGTGTGAACTACACGAAAAGCCTTGCTCCTACTTAGTTTAATACACTATTTGTATTGTTATTTATTTATAAAGCGTTTACGCCTAAGTCTATGTTTTTGTTCCATATAATATTTATCATGTATATAGTGCAAATGACATTGTAATGTGTCCCTTATCTTGATCATTGCTCATGGCACCATCACTATTGAGCCATTGTACCCTCCTAATAGAAAAATTAAATAAACTAACTACTACAGTGTTTGGTTGTGGTTGGGGGCTGTGACAAATCAACTTCCGGGGCACCAGTGGAATATTGGTTTCTAAACCATCAATCAGCCCCATACCTATAGTACACCGGAAAGGCTCTGAACAGATTGGAAACACAAGCAAATTATAAACCTCCTTGTCCATTTTTGTTAATGTGGACGGAATGTCAGGGTTATCTCCAAAAGGTTGTGTATCGTTGGTTAGTTGCCACACAGCGAACATACAATTATTACGCAATGATCAAAGAGACTGTCCAGTCACGGTTACATAAAAAATTATCTACGTTATTATTATCACAACAGACAGTTCTAGCACACTACGAAATTGATCCCACTCTGTAAAGGATGCAGAGGACACAAAGTTTCAAAGAAGGAAAAGGGATGCACTCTGGATACTGGCAGGAGGGTAGTCGGTAGAGTAAATTATCATAATATTTCCAGGATACTTGGTTTCAACACAAAGGGAGCAATGGGTTGTAAATTGTCATTAGCGGCCTTCAGAGAAGGACCAGGGCGACAGAACCAGAATGTACCTTGTGCTGTAGGAGTTCTTGGTGCTCGACAGGGTCGAGTCAGTTTCAGGGCAGTTTGCAGCTTCTGCGAAAGATTTAAAGATGGGAGACAGCTGTGGGCATCAGGCAGCAACCAGTTCAGCGAGCAAGGCAGGACGGATGGCTGAAGGCTGGCCTACGCCACGGCCTGGGGGCAGGAATCATTGTCTCCGTGCTGGTTGGTGGTTCTGAAGCACTGTTCTAGGCGACTCGGGCGGCTTTAGTGACTGCGGCGTAACAACAGTCAGTTGTGCAGTCGTTGCAGCTCGTAGGTGCTCAAATGGCTCGAAAATGTCCTTTTAGGCAGATGCCGGCAGAAGCTCAGCTCAGGAGAGTGTTTCAGGCGCTCCCGTCTCCTTGGTTTGGTTCAGACACTCTTTGGTACTTCCCACCTAGGAAGCTTGCTGCAGAGCCTAGCAGGGCACGCTGGGTGCTGGCTGGGTACCGGTTATGGAGCTGCTGGAGGTTCCTCTGGATTCAATATCTCCCTCTATACCCTGGGAGATGTTTAGGGGAGGGATTCCCTATTGGAGGTCCTGGCCTTCCTTCACTGGCGGAAGATGTAAGGCAGACTGTACATTTATTCAGGGTCCAACAATGAGTTCTTCCGTCTGCTTCTGGTGAAGCCTTCGTGTGATCTGCCAAAATAGTGGCTCAGCCCTCTTTTAAATTCAAATGGACCACAGGGATTGGTGTAGGCTAGGCCTACCTTAATGATCCAATCCTGGGTCCTCACCAACAATCTCTTGTATATCTGAGGTCATAACCAGAGTGTTTTGCAAAAGAAAAGGTTAAGGGGTGAAAACATGTAGTCCTACCCATCTTCCTGTATGTTGTGGATCAAAGGGTCCCTCTGGTTAATGGAGCTCTCTTTGGTTCCTGATTAAAGCGGCAGCTCCCCCTTGAAGAAGCAGCAACTCTCCCTTGAAGAAGTGGCAAGACCAGCTCCTTCAATCCACATACTTGTACCTTCTGAATGGGGTCTCCCTGTGGGGATTACTACTGTAAACATGCAGTCCCAGATATGAGATTCCCCTGTCAATCGATACTGAGGGCAGGAGCTGGTATCAGGTTGACACAGTGTATATGAAGGGGTGTTGGAGCTTCCAGTCTCCTTTGTTAGACTCTGCAGCCGGGCCCCGTGTGGGCTTGTTTGAATTAAACTCTGATTAGTATGTGAATGCTGCCACCTGCTACGGGTCTCAACAAAAGGACAGGGCAGATCCACTGAGCCTTTGTTAGTTAATTAGGCCTGCCATGGCAGAGGGAAGGTTTGGCCCTCCCATTCTGGGATGACCAGAGGAGGAGACCGATCCACTTCAAGACCTCCTGGCTGCCATATCCCAACTAAATATGACAGGGGGGCTGTGCCTGTAGGCTGTGTCTACCCAGATAACACAGGTCTATGGGGGTCATTAGGAGGTTGGAGGTAAGGGAAAAACAATGCCGGTAAAGGATTACCGGCATCCCTTACCGCTCTGGGCTATTCCGACCTGCCAACCTGCTATTAGCGGCACCGTAAATAACGGTGCCTCTAATAGCGGCATGGGCGCGGGCACACGACCCTTCATGGCGGCAATACCGGCATGCCGTAAACAGGAGGACATCACAAGTCAAGCGGACCTGCAAATACCGGCACGAAGAAGGCGCTAAAAGTGGATACCGACATGCCGGCAATACCGGCATCGCGAACCACCCGTAAACTGCCATGTGCCGTGTTCTCAACTGCCACAGGTGCACACAATCAGCACAGGTGGAGGCAATGTAGACTGGGCCAGCACAAAAGGAGCACACCACACCCCTTCACACACCCCTTCCCACACCAAAATTATTCCAATACTAGTAGCAATACTGGGGCTGGAGGACATGCTTGCATTGCTACACCAGCAACAACAACAACAACAACAACAACAGGCAGCACAGAGGAGACGCAGGAGTAGAAGGAGGGTGAGACAGGCACAGCATGCCCCACCAGTGCAGGCAGTTGTACCACGCAGGCAGCCCCCAAACCCTCGCATCAGAGCCAGTCCATTCAACCTAACCCCTGAGCAGATCCACACCCTGGACCGTCTGGACCGGGACACCATCACCACCATTGTGGACATGATACATAACGACATTGCCAGCCTCATAGACATCCGTACCGCCACCCCCCCTCTACTGAAGGTGGTGTCTGTGCTCCACTTCCTGGCCACAGGCACCTACCAGCACACGGTGGGGCAGATGCATGGCATATCACAACCATTATTCTCACGCACGCTGATCCAAGTGCTCGATGCCCTCCTGAAGCACACAAGCGACCACATATCCCTACCACGGACTGCCCAGGAGATCTCCAACACCAAAATTGGCTTCCATGCACTGGCAGGCATCCCGCATTGCATTGGTGCCCTCGACTGCACCCATGTGGAATTGGTGGTCCCACATGCCATGGAGGTAGTGTACCGCAACCATAAGCTATACCACTCCATCAACATGCAAATGGTATGTGACTCAAACAAGATCATCACACATTGTTGTGCCCGATTTACCGGATCAACCCATGATTCAATGGTCCTGCGGAACTCCACGATACCACGCTACATGGAGCGACATGCCGGACAACGTTCCTGGCTACTTGGTGAGTTGCATGGCAAGCACATGGCAGTGTGATGGGGGGAGATGGATACTCCACCTGGGTGAGATTCGGGGGGGGGAGAGATGCATACTTCACCTGGGGGAGATTGGGGGGGAAGGGGATGCATATTTCACCTGCGTGAGATTGGGCAGGGGGAGAGATGCATACTTCACCTGGCTGAGATTGGGGGTGGGGAGAGATGCATACTTCAACTGGGTGAGATTGGGCGGGGAGAGAGATGCATACTTCACCTGGGTGAGATTGGGGGGGGAGATGCGTACTTCACCTGGGTGGTATTAGTTGAGAGACTGAACAATGCCCATACTGTAATACCCTGTGCCCCAAAACAGCCCAGACTGAAACCAATGTGCAAGACGTAAGCTGCACAACAATGACAACATGCCGGTACTGCAACCATACCATATGCATCGACATGTACACTGCACATCATCAGACCGTACCTTCTGCAACACAATGGGCCTCATCACGAGTTGGGCGGTAACCCTTAAAATCGGCGGTAACGCTATCAGTGCCGATTTTAAGGGTCTGTCGGATCACAAATCCAAATACCGCCGGCGCCATTACAGCCGGCGCAAGTACAGCCGGCTGTACAAGCCTCGGCTGTAAAAGCACCAGTAACCATTCGCGCTAAAACATTTGTAATCACGAGTCCGGCGTAGGCGCAATTAGCGCCAGAAAAGCGGCGGATAATCCGCCGAAAATACCCCCAGCAAAAAGCTGGAGGTTAAAGAACACAGGCCACAGCAATGAGGGCCCAGGTGAAACCAATGCAATTCAGAGGCCTACAAAGGACCCACCCATGCACAACACACCCTCCACAACACATTACACCAGTAGGAGCAGGGAGGAGAGAGCAATAAGGGCCCAGGTGAAACCAATGCAATTCAGAGGCCTACAAAGGTCCCACCCATGCACAATACACCCTCCTCAACACCATTACACCAGTAGGAGCAGGGAGGAGACAGCAATAAGGGCCCAGGTGAAACCAATGCAATTCAGAGGCCTACAGAGGACCCACCCATGCACAACACACCGTCCCCGACACCATTACACCAGTAGGAGCAGGGAGGAGACAGCAATAAGGGCCCAGGTGAAACCAATGCAATTCAGAGGCCTACAAAGGACCCACCCATGCACAACGCACCCTCCCCAACACCATGCTGCCATTTGGAGCCGGGAGCCTTGATGTGGACTTCTACCTGCTGCTCCTGGAGCTACAGAGGCCAGTCAACCAGGCCAGGGCTCTGGGAGCGCAGGGGGTGGTGGGGATGAGGAGAAGGAGGAGGGGAGCAGCACCAGCAAGGCGGCCAGCCATCCCCAGGGTCAGGCCAACACTCTGGGCCCTGACTGATGGCCAGTTGGTGACTGAATATCGACTGAAAGCTTGTGTCTGTGCTACAATTCCTTGGGACTGGCAGCTACCAACACACCGTTGCCATGATGCATGGAATGGCCCAGTCCACATTCAGTGCCATGCTGGGACAGGTGCTGGATGCACTGTTGAATCATGTGAATGAGCACATCGCAGTGCCAGCCACACAGGCCCAGGTGAACCAGCTGAAGGGTCAATTCCATGCCATTGCCCAAGTCCCGAATGTAATAGCAGCCCTGGACTGCACACATGTAGCACTAGTACCACCCCAGGCACATGAGGCAGCCTACAGAAACCGGAAACAGTACCAATCCCTTAATGTGCAGATGACATGTGGGCCTGACCTCACCTTCAGCCACTGCTGTGCCCACTACCCAGGATCCACCCACGACTCCATGGTCCTGCGCAACAGAACCCTGCCAGCGTACATGGAAAGGCACCGAGGGCAAAACCAGGGTCGGACTGGGACATGAAATAGGCCCGGACACCCAAAAAAAAGTGGCCCCCCCTTGCCTCAAAAAAGTGGCCCATCCCTCGCCTCAAAAAAAGTGGCCCACCCCACGCCTCAAAAAAAGTGGCCCTCAAACCATCATCCGTGAATCGCGTCAATTCACGACTTTACAGAAAATGCTACATTACAACACACCTCATAACATTACTTTGCATACAGTTCTCTGGCCGGGTCCACAGCTCCGAGGCGCAGGAGTGGCATTAACACGACCTTTCACCCCTTGACAAAACATGAAGTGGCATCAAATAGCATTGTTCCTAAGTACACTACGAAAAATATGGTTATGATTTCACTAATGGGATATACATTTCCTACAAGAATGGATCACCATATGCATCATTAATGTCTGTGTGTATAGATCCATATTGTCAAATTACTGTGAATGCAAGCAGATGCCCAAGACCGAATGATATGTTACTGTATAGCACTTACTTTTTAAGCTCTTTTTTTTATAGTTTCCCTGCACTTGCGTGATCTCAATGCCACCTGGCCTAGTAGGATCGTTGTCTCTGTCTCTCTATGATGTGACAGTGGCGAGCATAACAATGCTTGACTATTTTCAAAAGCAATGGGACAACTCTGGATAATAAATACACGCTCCTCTTGTCATCATACGTTTTCTTATTCAACCACAGAAAGTCCTGTGTTTAAAATGGGAAACACTGCACAAAAGAATACTGAGGCAATGTGACCTACCTTTGACTCCTCCTGGCTCATGCGGCAGCTGCTCTGTGCATCCGGTCACTCCACGCTGTCTTCCATCACGCTGCTCGGAGGAATCATGTTTGTTCCGTTAGTCAACATTCTTGCAGATGCTCAGAAAAAAGCAGCAAAAGATCCCACTTGTCTCGACTGCGTCCTTGTATCTCTATTTATCAGCACAGCATGCACTAGCATTCTAAGCTTAGCTTAGCTATACAGAGAGGGCTACTATGCCAGTGGCACCCCGCTATTTCACTGTCTCCCAATACTCCACCACAGTGATGTATGTGCACCGGTCAGCAGGTGCGTGGCTGGTGGCTGTGGGGTGAAGGGCTGTCAGTGCCGCCTGTGCGCCTCTCTCTCTCGCCCTTTCCTGGGTGGACACACAAGGCTGCACAGTGCGCTGGCTGGGTGGCTGTCATCCCATGTGATGGAAAGGAGAGGGAGCGGCAGCAGAAAGCCAGACCCGCTTCCACACGAGACCGAGAGGACGAGCCGTGCTATAAATGCCTGGGATGGCTCGCATGAGCGTGCAGTGCTGCCATCGGCCGGCAGTCAATTGAAGTGCGCACTTGCAATGATTGGGAAGCCAACGACGCATACACCTTTCAATTAAGTTTCCATCAAGTTTCCGTAACGGCAGCAGGGCTCCCTGCATGCGCCATTTATTCTATGTGGATGGCATTGGCAGTTAATGAGTTTGGGAGTTACAAAAAAACCTAATTCTGCTACCAGTTTATGTTCCTGTGTACTACACTGAAAAGAATGGTTTCAACCTGACAGCGACATGTAAACAGACCTACCTGTGCTTCAAAATGTCCAACATAAACTGAAAGGCAGCAGGTCTCTGCGCCCTGATCATTCCTTGCAAGGCACTGCCGTGTCTGTAACACAGAAGCTACCCAGTGCCCACTGAGCACCAATGGATACCATCTTTGGTAAGATTAAAAGAGACTCGCAGTGGCCATGAACTCAGCATGGCAGCCGCCGTTCGTGTGTAAAGGGACCGTGCCCTCTGGACAGCATTAGCATGGCATCTTGTGAGGGGGCAAGAGTGATTGCAGCCAGAGTCTGTAATACAAAACACTGCGAGGGAGCAGGCCGGGCTGAGGCAGCCCCGGCTCCGCCCAGCCCTGCCGCTTCCTCCCAGTGTTTTGTAGCACTGACTGCTGCTGGCTCCATGGTGTCGCGGCCTGCCGCATTTATCAAAGGAAGGTAACACTTAGGTGTTACCTTTCTCTGCCTCTGCGGCGGGCTGGCGGCGGCGGGGCTGCAATTGCAAAGGATCTGTAAAATACTTACTTACAGATCCTTTGCAACTTGCGTCCGTCTGGCGGCGGCGAGGGGAAGGCCCTGGGGGCCAGTTCCTGAAGTGTGAAGGCACAGACTTGAAGCCCATGACTGAGCCGGGGACCGGCCCAGCATGGGCTTCAGGAACCGGCCCCCAGGTCTCCTTCATGATTTTGTATCGGCCACGGGCCGATTGGCCGACGGCTCAGTCCAGCCCTGGGCAAAACACATGGCTGCTGGGTGAGTAGAAATGTATACCATAATGCATGTTAATCCACAACTGATGGGGCTGGTCACACACAATGAAATCCATGAATCTCAATAGGCAGCACCATTACTGCAGCATTCCCATTCAAGCACCTTGCACGAGAAACCTTGGACATGTCCAACACAGCAGAACACACCCATTCAGGATGTAAAATCATGTGGCAGCACAGTGACATGTGGAAGGCTTACCACCATAAAGCCTCCTATGTGAGTAGCACTATGGCTCCCAACACTGACACAGTACAGACATCCCACCCTGCCCACCCGGCAGTCATGCAAATGTAACACATAAGTTGCCACATCCACAAATGCACCACACATAAGCAGACTGGGTAATGGCAATGTACATCCCACAAACCCTGTCACCAGAATGGCCAAGGAAATGCATGGAGAACAGTACAGAATAGTGACAACCAGCAAATGCAACTGCAGCCAAAAGGAATGGCAATGACACATGAGGCAGCCACTTCTCTCATACAGAAGTAGATGGAAGGGCCCCCTTACCCAGTGACAAGTGAATGAGTACAGTTACATTCTGAAACAGAGGCGTACCAAGTTGAGAGTACCTCATTGATTCAATTCTGCTCGTAGTACATCACACTCCACAATGTTGTTGACCTAATGACAAGTATGGCAAAATGACACTGATGACTGAGCTCTGTACACCCACTGAACTTACCTTGTCCCCATACCGGCTTTCTCTCCCCTGCAGGTGATTCTGGCTATCCCCTGTACACGTGGCTCATGACCCCTGTGCGTCATCCACACACGGCAGCGGAGTGGGCATACAACCTTGCCCATGCTCGTACACGGATCTGTGTGGAGAGGGCATGTGGACTGCTGAAGGCACGCTTATGGTGCCTCGACCGCACGGAAGGGGCATTGATGTATGCACCAGATAAAGTTGGCAAAATTGTACTGACATGTGCCATGCTGCACAACATCTGCTGTCACAGAAATGTGCCACTGCCCCCTGATGCTCATGTGCAGCCACCTGAGGATGGGAGTGAGGATGATGACGTGCCTGAAGGTGTTGCATGTGCCCAAAGGGTTGGGCTGAGGGAGGGGAGGTTGGCCAGACAGGGATTGATTGATGTATTTTTCTAACACGGGTGATGGGTAAATTGAACAAATGTCACTTCAACATTAAATAGCACTTTTTCACAATCACTACTGTCCATGCTTTATGATTTTTGAAACGTGATGTATTCTCAGTGCAACAAACCCCGCTCCCCTCAGTGAACACCCAACACACAATCCCCCCTCCCCCAGTGAATACCCAGCACACAATCTCCCCTCCCCCCAGTGAACACCCAGCACACAATCCCCAGTCACCCCAGTGAACACCCAGCACACAATCATCCCTCCCCCCAGTGAACACCCAGCACACAATCCCCCATCCCCCAGTGAACTCCCCACAACAGTGCAGGTAGGTGCATGTTTCTTATCAGGGCACTCACAACGATGCCATGTACGACTAGGATGGTCATGGGTGCTTTCCTTGTCCGGGCCCCTCTGGTGTGTGTGACCTCAGGTGGCGCAAAGACCGGTGCCTAGAAGATGGCTCAAGGGATCCCTCCGTGGGTGTGGTTGAGGTTGAAGGGACTGACCCGGTTGCCTGCATGTGCTGTCGGATGAGGTTGTTTCCCTCCCTTGTTTGCTCAGCAAGTGCTGACACTGCCTCGCACAACTCCTTCACCCTTTGTCCAAACCCTGTCAGGGCAGCGGTACATTGCTCTACAACTCTGCGTGTGCGCGCATTGTAACGCGCTATGTACTTGCATCCATGGCGTATGGATGCACTGATAGCCTTGATGTGCCGGCTGTGCACCTTGGCCATTGATTCTACTTTGGCCTGTCTAGCCTCAATCACGTCCAGTCGGCCCATCACTGCTGCCCCTGTGATGAAGGGTACCCCTGATGTGGCAGGTGCCGGCCTGCCACTTGTGCGCTGTTGGGGGGGGCTGCATGGGGACATGGTGCCGGCTTGGATTGGGCTGCCAGGCTCTGAGTGCCGGTCTTCAGAGCTGACATATGATGGCGTGTCCTTGTCTGGCTGTGGTGTGCGGACACGACGCACATGTGGGCTTTGTGCTTGCTGTGTGCCTGGTCTTGGGGTTCCCTGTGGTGTGACCATCCCTTCTGCGTCACTGCTTCTGGGTGAATGCAGTCCTCCTGCATGATGCGCAGGTGGAGGTGTCACTCCCACGTCGGGCTCCGATCCACAGTTCAGTCCCTCTGCATCGGGGCTGTGCCTGGTGGCTTGGGGCGAGCTGGCCCTGGACTCCCTGCGGGCATGTGGGCGCTGCTGCGGTCTGGTAGGGCTGAGTTATGGTGAAGTGGGGATGGCCTGCGTCGGCTCCCTTACGTGCGGCCTCTTTGTGGGGTGGTGGTGCTGGTGGAGGCTCGTTGTCGTGGGCAGCGTGATGGTGTGGCCTCCTCCCCATCATCTTCATCCTGTTGGGTTTGCCGTGTGCCTATGGTGGGTACATAGGGTGTGGTTTGAGTTCAAGGCTACCTACATCAGTGTAATGCAGTTCATGCTAACAAGTGGGATTGAAGACAGTATCAATCATGCATTCAACTTGCATTTTGTTCCGTCGCCATGTGGTGCTTGGTGTGAGTGAGTATGGAGGTACACTGCATGGGAATGTTTGTGTGACAAGATTGCATGCGTGGTTGGGGTGCACTGCGCTCAGGGTCTTGTGGATGTATTCCTGCACACTCAAACTCTACGTAGCTGTCCCATGGCTATGGATGTCTATCACCTGCCCCTAACATTGATGCACTGTACGTGCAGGGTCGTCTAGGCAGCACTACGGTTCAATGGATGTAGGGCTCACTTATGGGTGTCTGAAGTTCCTCACACACATTTCTTCACATTCATTCACTCAGGGTCTGCATGTGTGGTACTTTCAGTTGCATGCATTCGGGTTGGGACACACCTGCAGTTGGATCGATGCCAGTGCCTGCCTCTGCTCCACCAATTCCCTCGATGGTGCCAATGTCAATCAGGGCACTCATCTTCTCCTCCTAAGGTGTGAGTTCGGGTGGGGGTGGTGGTGGCCCTCCTCCAGTGCCCCTGCTTGCACTCCTGTGCTGTGAGAGGATGCCGCCGACTCGCACACGCAGGTCATTGAGGCGCTTGCGGCAATCCTCCCCATCCCGGGGCACGCGCCCCCCAGCAGTGACCCTTTGGCTGATGTTGCGCCAAATCTGTGCTCTACGCTGGCCACTGGTTTTGCGCTGCTGCAGCTCCTCATGATGTGTCTCGGTCTCCTCCGCCAGTACAGCCAGCTCGCTGAATTTGGGCTTTCTCACCCTGTCCAGGGCAGTCTTGCCCCTAGTGCGCTCCTGTGACATGTTTTGGTGTTAGATGGGGTGGATGGCTTCCAGGGGCTGTGATATCTGACGGATTGTGATTTCCAAGATGGCCGCTGCTTTGTTTCCCGTTCCGGCGGTGACGCGTTTCCTGCGCGCTAATAGCGCACGCTCATGGAGCGCGCTATCAGCGTGATATGGAGGTAGCGCACGGTGCGCCGGATTTAAGGGTTCTACCCGTTGTTCGCTATTTGCGCTAATGCCATGTCCCGGTGCGCGTCCACGAAAACTCGTGATTTAGCGGATTATCTGCCGGGGGGCTTGGCGTTAGCGCTATTTGCGTTCGACAGGAAAACCGCTGCATTACCGCCGAACTTGTGATGAGGCCCAATGCAGCAACATGCTGTCAGTATGCCCAATGCAAATGACCGCTGAACAGCATCACACCGGACATACGTCCATGAGTGCGTACAAAGGAATCACACAAAGCCAATATACAGAATGTCACTGGCACATCACCATAGAAGTGCAGCATGCCAGCATGAGGACATCAAGCATGGAATGGCAGATCATTAAGAGTCTGGTTCCAACAGTGACAGGATCAAAGCATACGATTAACTACACATCACCTAGATCATGGCAACAACTGCCATAGGCAACCACAATGCATGAACACTAGCAAGGAATAGGACACCCTGCATCAACTAGACAATGCTACGCACACCTGCCGACCATGTGACTTCACACATTGCGGTTACTTTGAATATCTCCATTCATGCAGGGATATGTGGATGTGAGCAACAAATCACTGCAGGCTTGTGTGTGATATGTACAGGTTCCATTTGATGAAATCACGTACACAACCAATGTTGCACCCATGCAGGTGATGTTGGCTATCCCTTGAAGAGGTGGGTCCTTACCCCTTTCCGGAACCCACAGAACAGGCACAGAGAGGACTACAATTGTGCACATACCCGTACCCGTGTGGTGATGGAGCAGACTTTTGGCCTTTTGAAGGCACGATTTCGCTGCCTCAGCAGGACGGGTGGGGCACTCCTGTACGGGCATGAGAAGGTGGCCAAGATCATCATGGCATATGTCATGCTGCACAACATGTGCATCAGACGGAACGTGCCTCTGACCCCTGACGTTGAACTGCAACCGCCTGGTGAGGCTGAGGAGGAGGAAGAAGATGGGGTTGCACGTCAGGTGGGTGTCGATGCACAGGAGGGACGTGCTGTGTGACAGAATCTGATAGACCAATATTTCTAATACACATGGATGCGGAGGGTGCAATGGATGTGGGACTCAGGACACTGGGTGTTGGGGGGACATGGACACTGTGCACTGTTCACCAATAAAGCACACATACACAATAACCAATGTCCAGTCATGTGATTGTTCTTGACACAACGGATGTATTAACCATAAAGTGAATAGAAAGTGCATAAACCCTCCACCCGAAAACCCCCTCTCCCACTTCCCCCTCCCCCTATAACTCCCCCAAACACCCTCTCCCTCCTCCACCTTCCCCCACAACTCCCCCAAACACACTCTCCCCCCTCCACCTCCCCCCACAACTCCCCCAAACACCATCTCCCCCTCCAACTCCCCCCACAACTCCCCCACACATGGTATTCACTTCAGTGCAGCATTAGTGCGCAAGAGTCACCAATAACAGGCTGCCCCTACTTCCCATGTCCTCTACCACCATTGGGTGGCTGCATGTCTGGCCGACGCAAGGTCCACGTGGACCTGTGCAGGGGGCTGATCTGCCTGGAGCTGGCAGAGGAGGAGGTGCCTGGTTGCTCCAGTCCCTGTGCGGGACACTGGCTCTACATGGCAGCCGCAATGCGGCTGAGGACCTGCCTCACAGCTGCCAACTCATCATAGATGCGTGTGGTACTCACTTCTATTGCGAGTTTAATGGCCGTAGCGTATTCATGGCACTCCTCCCTCGCCAGGGCACCTTCATTCACGTGTTGGCCAACCAGCGCAGTGAGCTCCTCCTGGCGCTGTTGGATGAGGTTGATTCCCTGGTCTCTGTCCCTGACACCAGTGGATGTTGACGCAGCGTGCGGCATGGGTCCGCCATCAGGTGAGCTCTCCCTGGGGCTCCATCTCCCTGGCAATGACTCACCACCAGACAGCTCATGGCTGCTGGCATTGGATGTGGGGTGTGGGGTGAGGTGGGTTAACAGCTGCGGGCTGGGTGTGCCCTGTCCTACAGGTGTTTGGCATTGTCCCTCTTCATCCGACAGGGGTGCCGTGGCAGCTGTTTCTCCAACCGAACTGTTGGCAGCAGACAGTGAGCCGTCTGCCACTGGTTCCTGTTTGGTGGTAGCGGCTGGTGTGGGTGCTATCATGGTGTCAGTGCCCCTTTCACGCCTTGGTGATGTAGCATCCTGAGTTGCTTTGGGCTTCTGCAGCAGTCCTGGTTTGCCAGAGCCCCTTGATGTGGTGGGCCTGTTGCCTCCTTCCATGCCCCTGGCCTTCTTCATTGGTGTTGTGGCCTGCGCCGCAAAGTCCTGGTCCTCACTGTCAGATTGTGAGCCTGTGGCGGACCAAGAGAGGAACAGCATCGGTGATGGTTCTACGTGCATCATACATATATTGGTATTGTTGCAGTTCTCGACATTTGAGGCTATTTGGACTTTGAGTTGTGACATACAGGTTGCTTGCCATATAGGTGGGTCATGCAGGCATACGTCTGGGTGACACAGGTATGAGGTGCTGCATGCATGGTGATGTGATGGTGCTGTGGACAGCCTATAGGCAGGGTTGTGTAAATGTGTGTGTGATGCCCCATGCATTGGCTCAATTCACTGTCACATTTGGGGGAAATCGCCATGCATTGCATTACAGTGGTTTGTGTGGACACTCACCTCCATCAGCCGATGATGGCGCTCCATGCTCCATTTCCCCCACTCCCTCAATTGTCTCTATGCCAATTGTGTTGGCACATGTCTCCTACCAGTGTGTCATCTTGATCGGGGAGCCTCCTCCGCCACCTGTCACCATGCCCTGGCTCCGATTGGCTGCAAGAATGCTCCTGACACGGAGGCGCAGGTCATCCCTGCGCTTGCGCACCTCCTTTGCAGTGCGGGGGTGGTACCCACTGCTCTGCTTTGCGTACCACCACCTCCTAGAACTTTTTCTTTCTTATCCGGGCGGCATGCCGCATGTCTTGCACAAACACGACCTCCGCATTTTCAGCAAGTGTGTCGGCGAGCATATTTAGCTCCTCCACTGAGAAACGGACCTTGCGCTGGTGCGCAGCTCCTTTCTTCAGGGCCTTGGGCATTCTGATTAAGTGTTAGTTGAAGTTGGGGCTGCTGTTGTGCTGATGCAGGTCCTGGGTGCTGAGGATATCAATGGATTGTGTTTTTAAAGATGACTGCCGTGCTCTTTCCCGTTCCTGTGCGATGACGCTACTTCCGGTTCCGCTTATTTACGGTCACCGCTATTAGCGCTGACCACTAATACCGGATCCATCGATGGCGGTAGTGCTATCAGCGCATTCCGTGATGCCGCTAAGAGCCATTTTTGGGTCTTTAGTGGCATGGCGGTAATGTCCTTACCGGCATGGCGCAAAGCTCATGCCTGCAAACTCGTAATGGCCCGCTATTAGCGGGCTCTTTACTACACGGACACGATAATTGCTCCATGCCGGTAAGGACAGTTACTTACCTCCAACCTCGTAATGACCCCCTATGTGTATGTCGTGCAGTGTGCACAGGAAAATGGTATACAGTGTTTATATCGAATCCCTTATATAGAATGCCCATATATCGAATATTTTACAACAAAAACTTTTATAGTGAATGCATTTAGGGGTGGAGTAAAGGGTTAAATATTTTTTGGAAACGGTCGGGGTGGGTTTTCAACGTTGGGAAATGGGGGTTTGGGGCCAGACCCCCCAAAACAAATTTAAAAAACCAAGTGCATTCACTATAAAATGTTTCCTTATAAAATATTCGATATATGTTAATTCAACATAAGTTTTCGGAAATAAAAACATGTAACCAGGAAAATGTGTGCAGAACAGCCCCACACATTTTCTACCATCAGTTAATTTCATCTAAAATTTCAAAAAAAGGCCAGGTGAGTGCACACTCACCGTGCGGATGGTCAAATTCCTCCCGGACATTCCTGGCCCTTGACAGTGTAAGCCTGATTTAATCTTAGCACCCCCAAAAGCCCAGGGGCAAGGCCAATCGGGTCTCCAACTTCTACATAAATTGGGAGTCAGTGATGATGCAGCAACTCATTTTTGACATAGGGGTGATTACCTAATCCTGAGGGGTGCTAGCTTCCAAACATTGCTTTAGTTTTCTACCATCTCTCACGCCATTCAAGAAATGGTGGGCCTTCTGCTTTCTTCTCTGCATGCTGGGGGAATGGGGAAAGCTCCACTAGTGTTTAAGTCCACAGCCAACTCTCACGGACGTCATTTGTGGGTCGCCATGTGTCGCACCTGTGGTCCCCCTTCCTACGTCTTTGGTGTCCCTTGTGACCCCATAAAATATCTTTTTTTTAAATGGAATCTCCTGGGGTGTGGCCAGCTGTTAGCACCCGAAATCGCCCCTGGTCCCTGTGCGACAGATGGCGTGCAGCACGACAACCAAGAAGCCGTTTATGACAACCAAACATCGGGTCACCCGTCTTTCACCAACCACAGGAACACCTTGAATCTGAACACCAAAACATGGTGCCACGGGAATCACGCTTCATAGGGGAGAAGTTTCTTGTTCCCTGACTTCAAAACATACGGACGAAGTCAAAGTTTTACGTTGCAACTTCCTTGTTGCCTGTGACACTTCTCAGCCTTTTATATGGCATTCTTCTCTTTTCTTGTGCTATTCGTTGCTCTGCCTTCCTCTTTGAAATCTTTTCTTCTGGTTCGCCTGACTATCTTTGCTCAGCATTATGCTCGTCCTTGTGCCATTCGCTGCCTCTGGATAAAGCATCTCATTCCGGCTCTGTTGGTTCTGGTAATTTGTGGGCATTCTCTCTCCTTTTGCCTGCTTGGTCTGACCATTCCTGTTCACACAGCCTCCAACACTAAAAAGACTCCTTTGCATACCAAGGTTTTTTCATTCCAATGGGAGTTTTTCCTTGGCCTTTTCCTTCCCTTTGCCAGCCCCGTCTGTTTATAACCGGACAGCCCTGGCATCGGGTGAGCAGAGACCTTTTCTGCACCACAGATGTACCACGGACAAAGGCTCTGGTAAGCAGAAAGCCAAAAGCTTGCAACGCCCATCTTCTGCCCCAGACCCCGGGCCGCATGAAATGCGGGACGATAGAGGGTCTGGGAGTTTAGGCGCAGGGTGGGGGAAAACGGCGCGAAAGCATAGGGAGGGGCGTCCGAACGGCGCCACACGAAACAAAAGCCCAGGAAAGGGCAGGAAGCAGCACCTGGGAAGGTGCAAAATATAACAGCAAGGGGCCAGGGGGGTAACCCGGCCACCCCCAAGAAGGAACAAAAGGCTGGGGGTGTATAAGTATGCCAGGAAAAGGAGAGGCGGCACAAACCAGGTAAGAGCTCACCTCTCTCGGGTAGGCTCTTAGTGCCTGGATAAAGGGAAGGAAAAACGTTTGCTCTTGCGGGCTCACGCATTTCCACCTCCTCTTAATCAACCTAAACGCAGTAGCTACGAGTTCGCCCAGTTGTGCCGGAGCTGGAGTGACCCAGAAGTACCAGCTGCAAGCGAACAGAGCACCTTTGCCGTGGACAAACGAGACGGGCGAGGAAGATCGGGAGTAGAAAACCAGAAAAAACAGAGGACGCACGGTGCGGAGGAGCCGGAAAGCAGGGCTAACAAAATTCAGACGAGAAGGATGGCAGAAGGAAGAGCAAAAATTCTCAGAATGGGCGAGAAAGGCAGAGAAGGAATATGGGGCACAACGGGTGCTGGAGATAATGCAGAAGGAAGAAAGGGCGAAGGCAATGTCACCTTTGCTGTTCATAGAGCCCAGCAGCAGCGAAGGAGAAGACGAGGTACCGCAAGGACAGAAGAGGGGGAGAGTGGAGTCGAAGAGATCGGAGTAACAGACAGAGGCACCGACCAAGAGAAAGAAAAAAAGATAAAAACAAAGGTACTGTGAATAATAATGTGGGGAATAAAATCGTAAAAATGTTAAAACATTGCGTCACGGTTTCGGGTAAGTCGCCCAGAACCAATGGCAAGAAGAGCAGACGGGAGAAAGGATCCAGGGAGGAGCGGCAGGGGAGTTCCTCAACTGAAGCAAGCAGTGATGACAAAGAAAGGGACCATTTAAAGGCTTGGGTAAAATGGAGAGGAGTGGTGAGCAGGGAGAAACAGAGAGGGGCGGAGGGGCAGGGGCAGAACCCAGGGAAACCCCGGTCCTGGCACCGCAAGGTGCACCAGTAGTCCCAGCGCCACAAGGTGCACCGGTAGGGCCAAACGCAGGGGGAGCACCGCAAGGACCCAACCCACAACCGGGGGTGCCAACGGGGGCACCAGGGGCAACAGTGTCAGGGGACCCACCACCGGGGTCAGCACCGACGGTGGCAGCGCCAGAAAATGGGGGGCCACTCATGACAAAATATGGCAGGCCAACCATGGGTAAAGATGCACAAGGCAGGTCAATGAAAGCAATGGGTTGGTACATAAATGACACAGTAAAGGAGAAAATATGGAGGAAGGAATTGATCGATATTTTCACATTGTTAGATTGTCAAATGAGGGGGATGAATGTGGCCCTAGAGGACATTAAGGAGGACGAGAAAAGCTTACTAAAAAAGGGGCCAGTGGTAAGGAATTTTGACAACTGGATGGCGGCCTTCACCATAATGTCTACAATTATATTACAAGAATTCCCGGAAGACGGGGTAGCATTAGTGGCGTATTAGCAGAGGGTGCTGAAGGTACACGCAGCGTTTGGGGGTGACGCATGGCTGGAGTATGATCACGAGTTCAGAAAGGAGATGGACTGTTTTCCGGATATGGGTTGGGATGAAGAAAATTTTAATCTCTACATATTTAATGTGCTGAAGGAGAAATGGGATTCCAAGGAGCGAAGCGCAGGGGGGCAGCAGAGAAGGCAATATTGGCAGAATTATTACAAAGTGGATTATAGATACAATAACAGAAGGTACGAATCCAGCTATGACAGAAATAGAGACCAGAGTTTTCGGAGAAGAAATTATGGGTCACAGAGAGGGTGGCAGAGCAGCCTGCCCCCGACAACGCAGGGGGGGCAGCGGGAGCACGGGAAGAACATGAGCAGAACCAGGACAATGTCGGAATTTTGAAAAAGGGGTACCCTGTAGCTGGGGATGGAAGTGCAAGTTCAGCCACAAGTGCGAGAGTTGTAAGGGTGACCACAGCAGCTCCAAGTGCACAAGGGCCGCAGCTCCAAGCGGCAGAAGCGATGAGATGTGGAAATAAGAACTGGGGCGGGAAGGGGGCCACGGCAGTAATAATTGAGAGGATGGAAGGGTTGCTCCAGAAATAACCAGACCAGGAAACGGCAGATCAGATCAGACAAGGCTTTAGAGAAGGTTTTAACATCCCGTTTACCGGGCAGGGAGCGCAAGACATTCCTAGGAACCTAAAGTCGGCAACCGAGAACAGAGATATAGTGACCAGTAAGATCTGGAAAGAGGTAGAACTGGGGAGGGTAAGGGCCCCTTTACGGCCTTACCATTCGAAGAATTTATATGCTCTCCACTGGGGCTGGTGCCGAAAAAAGACGAAGGGGAATACAGGCTGATACACCACCTATCCTACCCCCCGGGGGCCTCGATGAACGACGGCAACACCCAGAGTGATGCAACAGTATCATATTCAGACTTCGAGGAGGCAGTAGAACTGGTCAGGAAAGCAGGTAAAGGGGCATGGATGGCGAAAGCAGACATTAAATCTGCATTCCGCCTGTTGCCAGTCAATAGCAGATCTCAAAGATGGCTATGTATGCATTGGGAGGGGGAATACTTCATCGACAAATGTCTCCCGATGGGGTGCGCCATCTCATGCGCATATTTTGAGAGGGTAAGTTCATTTTTGCAATGGGCGGTAACAGAAGAGATGAGGGAGTCCATGATGGTACATTACCTGGACGATTTTTTATTCGTTGGGCCCAAAGGTTCAGAGCTATGCAGGGCAACCTTGGATAAATTTGTGGAAATAACAAGCGAGTGGGGTTTTCCACTGGCGGAGGAGAAAACGATGGTCCCAACGCAGATTAGCCAATTCCAAGGAATAGAAATTGACTCAAGCAAAGGAAGGTGCCGGATCCTGGATGACAAGGTGACAGATCTGCTGAAGACAATAAAGGAACTGCAAGGAAGAAACAAAGTGACAGTGAGAGAATTGCAAGCGCTGGCAGGAAAGCTGAACTTCGCAGGAAGAGTCATACCACAGGGGAGGGTGTTCTAGAGAAGTATTGAGCTGAAAACGAGAGGTGCTACAAAGGGGCACCACAGAGTCAGGCTAGGGGGAGGAATCAAGAGAGATCTGGAAGTGTGGGCAGAATTTCTGAAATACTTCAATGGGTCGGTGATATGGCGCTCACCGGTAAACGAGGAAGGTAAAAGGGTGTTGTTCACCGATGCAGCAGGTGGCCTTGGTTTTGGCACGATACTGGGGAAACAATGGTGTGCAGGCAAGTGGCCAAAAACATGGCAGGTGGCGGAATGGACGAAAAACATAACGCTGCTGGAGCTCTTCCCGATATGGGTCGCGTTATGCGCATGGGGGGGAAGAGCTAGGAAACAAGGAGGTGGCAGTATGGTCAGACAACATGGCGGTGGTGCATGTGTTAAATAAAGGAAGTGCGTCATGCATAATAGTGCTGGAATTAATTAGGGCAATCACGCTGGAAAGCCTAAAAATTAATACATGCATAAAGGCGAGGCATATCGCTGGGGAAGCAAATGTGGTGGCTGATGCAATCTCTCGCTTTCAGTGGGAAAAATTCAGGGAGCTGAGACCGGACGCCGACAAGGAAAGAACGCCCACGCCGCGGAAGGCATGGGTCCCGTTGGAGGCACTGGAAAGGAAAGCACGGTTGGCCACAAGGTCGACTCAAAAGAAGTGGGAGAAGAACGGAGAAAGGAAACGGTCATTGACAAACTGACCAGGAACGCCCTAACGTACAAAACGGGTAAGCAGTACGAAAAGCATGTAAAAGATGTGCTGGTGGAAACAGGTGTAAAAGAGGTGGAAAAAATGTCTATGGAAAAAGTTTGTGAATTTCTCAAAGGGGCATTTGCCAAAGGGAAAAAGAAAAGCTGGGCAGCAGCGCACCTAGCGGCGGTGGCATATACCACAAAAGTGGCGGGCATACCGGACCCAACCGACAGCGCTAAAATAAAATATGCTATGAGAGGATGGACGAAATTAGAGGGGAAGAAACCATAACAGAAGGCCGGTAAATTTTGGGAAGTTGATAATTCTGTTAAAAGTACTACGAGGCACATGCAGCAGCACGTACGAAACCGCGCTTTCAGGGCAGCATTTGCGCTAGCATACTATGGGGCTTTCAGGGTAGGGGAACTGGTGGCCAGTAATACAGTGGCAGGAGACGGCCTGGCAAGGAAAGATATTAGTATGGGAAACAAGGGGATGTCTATAATGCCAAAGAAATCTAAAACAGACCAAACGGGAAAGGGGAGAGCAATAGACCTCAATTGCATCAGAGAGAAGGACCACTGTCCCAGATGCATCACCCAAGAATTCCTAGATCTTCGACCAGAGGTCAACGGGCAGCTATTAATACATAGGGACGGCAGCGCACTCAGCAGGTACCAGTTTCAGGCGGTATTGAAACAGGCGTTGGCAAAAGCAGGATGGGATCCAGCCGAATTTGGAACACACTCTTTCAGGATAGGAGCAGCAACCTCTGCATGGACGGGGGGCCTGGGAGCGAAGGGTGTGAGAAGAATTGGGGGATGGAAGTCGCAATGTTTTAAAAAATGCATAAGGGAGGAACTGATATAACACTTATCTTCCCCGTTTCCATAGAGGCTGGACCCTACAAATCGGCATGGATAGTGGGGCACTCTTTCGTGACACAGGCAGGCAGGTGGCTGGAAGAAGAGAAGCAAGGACTGCATTTCAGAAATACATCCTGGTGGGGCCTCCCAGGGATGCACTGGGAGGACATTCACGACAGGCTGTCGGACCTGATAGGTTTCAGGGACCCCCCCCCCCCCGAGTACCTAGTTATACATCTCAGAGGGAACGACCTGGTGAGCACAAATAGGGGTAAATTACAAAGGAACATTTGCGAGTCGCTGCATAGCATAGCCCACAGCTGGTGGAAAACCGAGATTTTTATGTCAGAAATAATACCAAGAAGGGTCTGATATGGGGCACAGAAGAGGCACGCAATTGAAATAGCCAGAAAAAAACTAAATAAATCAGTAGAAAAGTACTGCAAGAGCACAGGGCTGCACTTCATAATACATGGCCTGCACCGGAACAATCCGGACATGTTTCACCAGGATGGGGTACACCTATCAAGGAAAGGGATGGGGGGGTTTTCCTACAACATTTTAGGGCACTCCAATAATGGGGTTGTAGGTAGAGTGCTTTTGGGGGGGACCTGAGCAGGCGTGAGGAACACCCGCTCACGTGTGGCGGCATGTGCCCAGGAACGAAGGCCCAGGGATAACAAGGACTCAGGAGGAGCCTTGGGCAACTTCGGGACTGGACACAAGGTGCCCAAAAGCATATGGCAATGTATTGATTTTTGTTGTGTTGTATTTTCTGTAAGAAAATAAAATGCCTACGGCCTACAACGTTTCCATAAACATAATTTGTCTGTGATTTATTATTTAGGTAGGGATCTGGTAAGAGGAGCAAAGCAAGCCCACACTACTCAGCCTATGACACAAGTATGTCCCAGCTTCAAGAATTAGTGGCAGTCATCCAAAGTCTTTCGTTAGAAGTACACTGAAAGATGAAAATGTAGCAATAAAAAAGCACTTCAGATCTTGTTCCCCCAGTCACTGGTATAATCACCCTGTCTGTGGACACATTTTATGGGGATCCTAAACACTTAAAATCATTTTTGGATGCTTGCACGGTGCAGTTTATGTTCCATCAGACTGCATTTCAAATAGACAGGGTTAAAGTGGGCTTTGTGGTAACCCACCTGTCAGGAAGAACTCTAGCTTGGACTACTGAACTTGTGGAAAACAAAGATCCCATCTTAAATTCCCTGGCTGCGTTCATACAAGTATTTAAAAGGATGTTTGACAGACCTGATTTAGTGTACACTGTAAAAGAAGATCTACTCGATTTCCATCAAGGAAAAATGGACATCCTGGCCTATACCACCATTTTCAGGCAGTTGACCCACTTTTCTGTTATTTACTTACGTAATGGCCCCTATGGGCCCATCACATCTATGGAAACAAGGCAAGTCACCACACACGATAGTTACGCCAGACACGAGGTTGTATTCCCAAAGCTAGGGTTTATTGCAAAGCAAATAGTCTCAGTTGGCCAACTCGGTCTCACGCCCCGCAACGTGTATCTCTAGACCTCGAGGGACGCAAGAGAGTGAATTACGTACATCATTTACATATATACAAAATGTATATCATACAATCAGCTGTGACTTGTTTAACACCCCCCTTTATTGGGTTTCTTTGAACTCAGTGTGATGATGGACACTTTCAACAATTATGACACCTTCAAATATCTATTCTAGTAACAATATGCAATTTTGCAAGTCCGGAGGCATCTTTTAGTTGTTGAACAGAACACAGTGCTTCTGTTCTTGGAAGCGAGCTACAAACGGGGGAAGAGTCACATTCCAGACCTTGCTATCTATGAGGTGCTATTCGTGTCCTGGGAGCCGACACGCTCTACAGGGCTTGGTAAAGGGGGGCAGTAAGAAGAGCATAATTCAAGCCTTTGGCTGCTTTATTCTAACATATTCTACCATATAACGAGACTGGCTGGCAGCTGTGAAATGATTAAATGCCCTGCGGCTCTGTTTCAAGGCTACATTCGGGAGGGAGCCAGGCATTCCTTCCCGGCGCTGCCTACGTTGTGTTTCAACTAACTCTTATTAGCCTCGCGGCCCTGCGGCCTTGTCCTTTCATGTTCAGACAACAATATTAACAGTCGAGCAGTGTAAGCAGAAAATGTGCTGCGAAGCAATAAGAACAGAAAGCAATGAGCAATTGTTAGAAAACAAAATGGCGATCCTTGTTACATCAAAATGGCCGTTCATTGGTAAACTCGAAAACCTGTATTTCTATCGTATCGTGCATGAGACGGTTGGCCCACGGCCACCAAAATACGTTTGCCGTCAATCATGAGAGGTATCCATTTTTCTAGACTGACAAACCCTCCTTTGGCCGTATGCCAAACGTCTCATTCATTTATTGTATCCTCCTCAGATGACTATAAGTCTAAAGCACTTATGTCTGAATTTTGCATACTATTATAAGAATCATCATCTTCATTAATATCTTTAGCCATTAATTCTTTCACTGTTTTCATTTCATTTGTGTCTCTGTCATGGCGGCCATAAGTTGGTTTTCTTCTTGTTATCATATGCATACAT
The DNA here is from genome assembly GCF_040938575.1 of Ambystoma mexicanum. Lineage (NCBI taxonomy): Eukaryota > Metazoa > Chordata > Amphibia > Caudata > Ambystomatidae > Ambystoma > Ambystoma mexicanum. Next base: position 45,067,585 of record NC_090933.1, on the reverse strand, counting down.
CCCTTCGTACATCCCTCAGTTACCTCAGTGCAAACTAACGGTAGGCAGTGTATGCAACAACAGCACGTTATGAATATTCCAAACACCACTACTAATATTGAGATCAACTTCCATCCCCAATAACGCAATATTCCCCAAAACCAGGACTCTATTCCCCAGCCCTCTCCTCCAGTAGGGAGTTCGGAGCTTAGGACATGCATTTTCTTTATTGCTTCAAAAATCGTAGGGGAATAGTCATCTACAAATACACAGCACGCTGATCCCACAATCTTGCAAATTCCCCCACGATCAACCAGGATCATATCGAGAGCCATTCTATTTTGCAGTGTCATTAACCTAATTCCTTTTTCTTTCAAAGTCATGTTAAATAGTATATCTGTCGTTGTGTATATAGTATCTTTTAGTATTCTGGACAGCTGCCTTATGTTATAGGAGTTCACTATCTGGGACAAGAATGGAATGAATGATTTTGCTATCTCAGTCACTATCAAAACACCTTCGCTACTCCTTTTGGTTCTAGATCTGGATAGTCTGGCCATGTCTGCTGTTTCTAAGAGGAACACTCCTGGGAACAGTAGACCTAGGTAACATGTACCTCCTCAGTTTCTGGGCAACCAAGGATATGACTTCTCTCCACATATAAAATAAACTGGATCTCCCACATATACTGGTTCTATTTCCCATTTTAATACGACTGTATTCATGCATCCAGTAAATGTTCCGACTGAATAAGAGCCTTTCTTTTTTAGACAAAAAGGGACAGTTCTCGGGTTATAATTCACTGTGTAAGAAGGGGGTACTGCATCTTTGTTCTTGTCTGTTCTTACACGAAACATCATCACAGATGTTTTAACTGGTGGGGACAATCTATCTCGTCTATTTTGTCGTGTTATTTTTCACGTACTTTTCCTCGTAGGTCTGGGGTCATCACTTGTGCTTTATGGAATATGGAACAACCCACAGGCCTCATAATTATTTCCTCAAACTCATTCATGTTTGTTCTGTCTAATTGACCCGTACCACTCTTATTCCATTTCCCATAGAACATTGCACCTAAAGATGCACTAGATGCAGAACTTAATGGTAATGGTTGTACATACCAACCTATTCCTTTCCCAGCATGCTGCGGTCAATGGGCACATACCCAGCAATTTGTTTTCTTTAGACTTGCCCCTAGTGCTCTCCTGTGACATGATTCTGTCTTCCCAGGGGTGGATGGCTTCCAGGGACTGTGATATCCGACAGATTGTGATTTCCAAGATGGCCGCCGCTTTGTTTCCCGTTCCGGCAGTGACGCGTTTCCCCCGCGCTAATAGCGCGTGCTCATGGAATAATCACATGAACTGCTACAACCCCTGATGAATGCCCAAGCAATATCAGCCAAGAAAGGACAGAAGCATGTACAAGTTGGGTGAATCACAGATGGTATCTGTCCCTATCTATGGTGTGAAGTACAGCCAGTATATTTCGCAATCTGTAGGATATTTAGAATTGCATGTGTCATATTCAAGATCAGTAACAGCGTATTGTTCCCATACCCTTCCCTATGTCTTTCTTCCATTGGGGACAAGGTATATGTAATCACCTGAACCGGGCTTTCAGTAGTGGATATATTGACTATTGGTAAAAACATCCCCAATGGGTGTATAGATTCCACATACCAAACCATAATACTAAGGCTGTCATTATTGGTGCTACCACACTCATGAAGCACATCATTATTGTCAGTGCCAGCATAGAATTCTTTTTACCATGCGTTTTCCTTAAGCTTACAGTCTTTACAATCAACTTATTCTCAGCAGCGGTTCAGGAGGAGGCTGAAACAGGTCCCGACATGTTTCTCATCGTCCTTCTTCTTCCTTTTTAGAGTAGGTCATGGATATCTCTCTTTGTTGCACTTGTTCTGATGTAAATAAGTTCAACGGAATTGTCACAGTTCAGTTCTGCCAGTCCTTTATAACCTGGATTTACTTATTTGTTTTTAGGCAAGATCACTTATCCTCTCTCATACTGCTCAGAGGACTTTTGATCAGTTATCTATTGCCTTAGTACCATGTGTGCCCAGCTTGTCCGCTCTGGTTCCAGACACACGTGCTTTTTATGATCGCACTGAGGAGCTGCGAGTCTTGAATTGTCCGACATGCACAATTCTCACGCTTCTCTCCTCTACACCTCTAGTTCCTTCTCCGTCCATGAGCGGAACCAGAGGTTAACATAGGTACCAAAGAACTGTGGATCAATTTGTCTTTCGAGGCCGTAAATCATATTGCATCACTCCTGGTATTGTGTGATCCGTGAACAGTGCCGGTGCACTTCCAGATCCAGGCTCAAAGTCAGCCTGTGGCGCTACTGTAGGTGCTGGTGTGCGCCGCGCCAGTGATGCAGATTCGGTCTTTGGTGTGCTGGTGGGTGCCAAAGGGGTTCCGTTTAGTGTCTGACGGTATTTGCAATGCAGATTTTGTGTCAGCCAACAGTGATGTAGATTCTGTTGGGCAACGTTGGGGGACTCTTTGCCCTTCCCCCTTTTTGGCAATCGTTTCAGGCTTTGTTTCGAGATTCACTTCTCGCTCGGGCAGATTTGGTGGCAGCTTACTGGCAACAGTTTCTTTCGTTTCTGGGACCGCTGTCTCTTTCCGGTCGTCTGGGTCAGGCAAGTCTTTCAGCGAAGTTGGGATCTTTTTGGCATGGGTGACATGGATCCACGACTTCCGTCCATCCACCCGTATCGCCGTCTGCGTTGCCAAGAGTACTTGATAGGGGCCGCGCCACCTCGGTGCTAACGATGATTTTCTTTCAAAAATGTTTAGCAGCACCCAGTCGCCTGTCTCCAGCGCGTGCCCCGGACCGGTGTATCTCACTGGTAGAGCCTTCTGCATCTGCTGATGAATCAAATGCAATTTCTGCATTAAAAGGCCACAATAAGTACTAAGCACAGGATGTTCTACCTCGCTAAGTCGTTTTAGCTGAGGTGCGCACCAAACATTTGCCAGCCTCCCCATTACGATTTCGTAGGGGGAGAGCCCAGTTCTAGCCTGTACAGACGTACGCATGCATAATAGCGCTATTGGTAATGCATCCACCAAACTCAACTTGATTCCTGCACATATCTTGCTTATTTTTGACTTGAGGATCCCGTTGTGCCTCTCCACAAGACCGGCCGAACTCGGATGCCTTGAACTATGAAATCTCTTATCAATCTGAAGACCCGCACATATCTGTAACACCACTGCGCCCACAAAATGAGGACCATTATCTGACCATAGGACACGGGGCAAGCCAAAACAGGAAAAATATTCTTTAAGCATTACTTTTGCCGTGCGTATTGCTGTGCAATCTTTTAAGGGATATGCCTCCACCCACTTGCTGAATGCACAGATCACCACTAAGACATATTTCAAGTTTTGGCATCTCTCCATCCCAGTGAAATCAAAATGGATTACCTCAAAAGGCATAGAGGGCGGGCAAAAACTGCCTATTGGAGTCACTGTTCCCTTACCTATACAGTTCCGCACCAACCTCTCTGCATTCTTCTTTATGTTTACATTCTGCCATACTGTAGATATGTGCTGTATTATCTCTGCGGCTTGTGCCGAATTGTAGGGGATTCTTTTGCTTTCTACAACGCTCTCTAGGGTAGTGATAGCGTAGGCGGCAGTTGTCGTGCCATCAGGTAATTTAAAACAAGAGCCGTCACAAAATAACTCTCCATCTGGCTCTTTCTGTGGGGTGTCACTTCAATCAACTCTCCCCTTCGTTTCTTCCTCAGTGACCATTAAGCAATCATGGGGGGGTGATTCGTTGTCACCAATTTCTTTTATGGGTAGTGGCATTAATTCTGCAGGATTCAAAGCGCTACACCTCATAATTTGGATATGGGGCGCAAACAAGATAATCTCATATCTTGCAATCAAGCAGCGGTGAGGTGTTGCGTCTGTGTCCTATTTAATAGAACGTCTATGGCATGTGGCACCATCAGAATTAAAGTATGCCCCAATACCACCCCTTCCGTTTGTTTCACCGACGCAGCAGCCGCCGCGACAGATTGCAAACATCGTGGGGTCCAGCGCGGAAGAGAAATAGCCGCACGGCCTATTTCTTCCACCTTGTTCCTGTGTCAAAACCGCCAATGCACATCCTTCACTTTCACACACAAACAGTCTAAAAACCTTTTCATAATTTGGTGTGCCCAAAACTGGAGCAGAACATAATGCAGTTTTCAATTGATCAAACGCTCTCTGACATTCCTCATCCCACTGTAAAGGCATACCCGCATCCTTTCTAGTCAGGTTTCACAATTAACGCAAAATTACCGATCCATTGTCGGCAATACGAAGCCATGCCTATTATGGCTCTGACTCTTTTCTGTGTCTTTAGAATAGGCATACAAGAAATACTTTCTATGCGTTCTGGCGTTAGCCTTCTCCCCTCTTTCGAAAGTAGGTAGCCCAAATAAGCTACCTCCTTTCGATTATATTGAAACTTCTTCAAACTAGCTTTATGGCCATGTGCCGCTAGGTGTGACAGTAATAATACAGTGCTTTCTTTACAAATCTCTTCTGTGTCAGCAGCTAACAACAGATCATCTATGTATTGCAAGAGTACGCAACCCACTGGTAATTCTAGCATGTCTAGCTGCTCTTTTAATGCTCTACTGTAAATACTCTGACTTTCTGTGTATCCTTGCGGAATCCGCGTAAATGTAAATGATTGTTCTCCTAATGTGAACGCGAACAAATATCTGCTGTCCTTGTCCACCGGAATGCTAAAGAACGCATTTTTCAGATCAACTACACTAAAGTATGCTGCTCAGACAGGTATCATTGTCAATATTTTAGTGACATCTGGGACTAAAGGAAATTGTGGATCTACTACTTTATTTAGCGCGCGCAAATCAATTATGAAACGATATGGTACTTCATTGCCTCCTTTTTTATAAACTAGAAGAATCGGCTGTTGCATGTACTGCCTACAATTTCTTCAATCACCCCTAATTTCACCAAATCTGTAACAATACTCTTCAATCCTTTCTCACCTTCAACCGAAATTCTGTATTGGGGAATTTGCGGTAGTGTAACACACTCTTTCAAAAGGATCTTTACTGGCTCTATTTTCAAGCATCCTACATTGTTGTCATGCATTGCCCATATACAGGTTGGCACTTTATTTAGCTCTCCTGGTAAAGTTTCAGACATGAATTCTGACACAGGGGCATTTTGTGGCTAAATCGTCAGGAACACCCCGTCTGCCGTGCAATGTATAACGGCACCTAACTTTTTCAACAAATTTAATCCCAACAGGTTCTCCCCACAATTTTCTGTGAAAAGGAAAGGACAATGTTCAGTGAATGGTCCTATGGTAACTGGGACTGGTTGGGACACTGGGTTTATGACTGGTGTACCTGCAAACCCTATGGAAACATTCTTTTGCCCTGACAGTGGTATATCCGGAACCAAGTGATGGTCTATTGAACACTTTTGCGCTCCTTTATCTACAAGTAAACGGTGCTCCTCATTCCCGACTCTCATTTCTACGTAGGGTCCTCTCTGATTCACGGGAATAGACACTGGTTCCGACCCCTGTCCTGGGCTGTCCTATTGGGGAAATAACACATTGTCCGATGTGTAATCATTACTATTACTGTAATACGTATTTGGCTGTGTATCGACAACGTTCCCCCTCTTCCCTCTATTTCCCCCACTCTGGTTTCCATACTGTTGGTTTTGTCGACCCTGACTCTGGTTAGGAGCACTTTGGTTTTGGGCTTGGTTTTGATTACCTCCATTATTGTGGTGCTGCTGCATACTATTCCTATTTGGTCCAATCGCTCCTTGGTGCCCTCTGTGCTGTCTTCTCTGACCAGACCCATTTCTATTCTGCAGATGTGGACATTGCGCTCGCCAGTGTCCTTCCTCCTTACAGTACGCACACTGATTTGGTCCCAATGGCCCCCCATGCATATTGGAATTACTCCTTCCTTGTGCATTGCCTCTCCCTCTATTATGTCCTGCTACTTGCTGCAGTAGCACCTGTGTCTTCAGTATGCATGCTTTCAAGTCTTCCCCCACCTGTTTTAACAACAATAATTCATCCACCATCGCCTTCTGCCCCGGTAATGGTAACTGCTGCCGTCCATTACGTGACCCCTGCATTCCCTTCCTATCTCTCCCGATATCCTTACCCCTGTACCCAGGTGCAGTAAAGATTTCAGCATAATCATTATCTAATTCATTTTTAAGTTCAAAAAGTCCATATACATGTTTTCTCACTTCTTCATCCCTCTCTCTACAGCGTGCTAATGCATTCAAATCTAACAATCGCTGCAGTGGTAATTTCCCAATTAACTGTTTCCATCTCTCCACCAAATATTCACCCATACATTCCAACACGACCTGTCTTTCGTTGCTTCTTCGGAAGTCATACATTGAAGCCAGTGCTGCCGTCCCATCGTTCCCGTCGATATACATTTCTGCCTGTTGCTGTAATTCCACCTTCCTTTCTTTGCTGATCGCACTGCGAGTTACCCTTGTGCATCTACTTTGTTCTGTCCCGGCTCTCGCCCCGTTGTTTCTGTTTCACCCCCGGGAGGGACGGACGGTACCGAGGGAGGTGCGGATGGGACAACAGAAGCGGGGAGTGTCTGCTGTGGGCCTGGTTGGCTAATAGGAAGTGTTACGTGCGTGGTCTGTGGCTGTGGGAGGGCTTGAGCTACGGGCAGGGTTTGGGCAATAGTTACTGACGTGTTTGGCCTCGCTTCTGATCTTGGGCCTTGTTTTGTATGGATCAATATGTTTTCTATCAATTAATCTGCTATGTGCAATTCTCGTTGTGGGTATATTTTTTCTACATTCAACTGGTCACGTCTAGCTGACCTCCTTAGACTCTCAGTCCACTCCTCCTCCTCTTTTTCCTATGCTACTTCACCTTTCGATTTATGCCTGCGGGCATGCTTCGCTCTACTTCTAATTCGGAGCATTGCTTCCCTTCTCCAGTCCTTAACAATATCACATGCTGCATGACGTGCTTTCTTTCTTATCAACAACCTTTCCAGGTTATCTATTCTCGCTATCTCAAAACTACCATTAATCGGCCACTGATGGTCTTGTTGCTTTCTGGTTTGCCTATGCCAAGTCTCACAGACTATTATTGCACCCACTCCAGACTTCACATACATCTCACATGCCGGCGTTCCCCCAGGTGGTGAAATTTGGCCATCTTCCAAAGATTGTCTACCACAGCGGAAAAACCCTGCTAGGGCCGACAATACCCCAGGCATGTTCAACCTTCCCCCTGGTTAATCAACCTTACCTAGGGTGTTTGATTTTGCAAAGTCAACTCTCAACCAATATCAGTATTACTTTGAATCGGGGAATGACTCACCTGATAAATCAATTAGTCCTTCAGGACACAAGTCGTCTGTATACTGACTCACCCAATGACGTTGTGTCTGCGTTTCTTGGCTTTCGCCTCGTTTCTGGACCCTTGCCTCCTTGTTCTCTAGCCGGGTACGTCGATCAGGGATCAGATGTGTGCAGATCTGCAAAGGAATCTCTCATCACTTCTACAGGGCGCCCCGAACACCTCTTGATCCCGGCTCGATTGTCCCGTCCTCGTCGTTCTCCGCCTTTACTCAATTACAACGTATACGATGGAACAAGTGGGGGAGGGTCCCTATTCGGGCGCCATCTTGAAAGGAGCCCCTAGGGGTCCCTTACGCCTATGGAAACAAGGCAAGTCACCACACACGATAGATACGCCAGACACAAGGTTGTATTCCCGAAGCTAGGGTTTATTGCAAAGCAAATAGTCTCAGTTGGCCAACTCAGTCTCACGCCCCGCGACGTGTATCTCTAGACCTCGAGGGACGCAAGAGAGTGAATTACGTACATCAGTTACATATATACAAAATGCATATCATACAATCAGCTGTGACATGTTTAACACCCCCCTTTATTGGGTTTCTTTGAACTCGGTGTGATGATGGACACTTTCGACAATTATGACAACCTTCAAATATCTATTCTAGTAACAATATGCAATTTTGCAAGTGCGGAGGCATCTTTTAGTTGTTGAACAGAACACAGTGCTTCTGTTCTTGGAAGCGAGCTACATACGGGGGAAGAGTCACATTCCAGACCTTGCTATCTATGAGGTGCTATTCGTGTCCTGGGAGCCGACCCCTCTACAGGGCTCGGTAAAGGGGGGCCGTAAGAAGAGCATAATTCAAGCCTTTGGCTGCTTTATTCTAACATATTCTACCATATAACGAGACTGCTGGCAGCTGTGAAATGATTAAATGCCCTGCGGCTCTGCTTCAAGGCTATATTCGGGAGGGAGCCGGGCATTCCTTCCCGGCGCTGCCTACATTGTGTTTCAACAAACTCTTATTAGCCTTGCGGCCCTGCGGCCTTGTCCTTTCACGTTCAGACAACAATATTAACAGTCGAGCAGTGTAAGCAGAAAATGTGCTGCGAAGCAATAAGAACAGAAAGCAATGAGCAATTATTAGAAAACAAAATGGCGATCCTTGTTACATCAAAATGGCCGTTCATTGGTAAACTCGGAAACCTGTATTTCTCTCGTATCGTGCATGAGACGGTTGGCCCACGGCCACCAAAATACGTTTGCCGTCAATCATGAGAGGTATCCATTTTTCTAAACTGACAGTACAAACAAGATTTCTTCTTTCTTTGAAACCCCCATCTTTCCATTCCATAGACACACATGTCTCCTTGCTCCACACAACAAAAGTATTAACTTGAATTTGGTAGAAAAGGCTTCAACTCCTTTATTTGGCAGGAGTCCACTTACAGGTGATCTGCCTCTTAACGAGCTGGCGTCCTAACTGTGGCCCACTGGAAGTAATTGTTATTTCCTCTCTCTTACCATGAGCTCATAGTCAGATAAAAAATACAGAAATGCAACATACAAAGATATGTTCTTTGCTGCTGCATCCTTTAATTTTCTTCTGTTTTCTTTTCTTCTTTTCTCTTGTTTTATACAGTGATAGTTGTAATTTAATATGTACTGCTATTTTAATTCTAATTTTGTGAAAAGTCGAGTTCTTTGAGTAAAAACACAATAAATAAATAAAGCAAAGTCCCCAAGATGTCCCCTGCCCCCCCCCAGATTGTATGTGTCTCCTACGCCCCTGGTATCACCCTGTCTGTGGACACATTTTATGGGGATCCTAAACACTTAAAAGAATTTTTGGATGCTTGCACGGTGCAGTTTATGTTCCATCAGACTGCATTTCAAATAGACAGGGTTAAAGTGGGCTTTGTGGTAACCCACCTGTCAGGAAGAACTCTACCTTGGGCAACTAGACTTGTGGAAAACAAAGATCCCATTTTAAATTCTCTGGATGCGTTCATACAAGTATTTAAAAGGATGTTTGACAGACCTGATTTTGTGTACACTGTACAAGAAGATCTACTCGATTTCCATCAAAGAAACATGGACATCCTTGCCTATACCACCATTTTCAGGCAGTTGGCCACCCAAGCAAACTGGTCTAACGAAGCTTGTATGGCGTTATGTCGTCAAGGACTGTTGGAGGAATTGAAGGACGAAGTCTCTAGGGTTCTGTGAGATTTCAATGACGGATGCAGGTAACTGTTTGCCAAAATAATAAATGTATTACTGATAGGCTTCAGTAAAATGAAATGATAATGAAATATTTGTTCCTTTGCAGTTACTCACTGTCAAGGTTTCCTCTGTGCTTGGGACCAAAACCAGTTCCCTTTCTGGGTTCTTCTATTCCTGCGAGCCCTGGTAGGCCCACCAGTCATTTTTTGCTCGGCTCCCGCTTTATGGCATTCTGAAAAGGCCAACAACAGTAACTCCATTAATGTCCATGCATATATCGTTCACTTCTTTCCTTGTTTGAACACCAATCAGGGTCATTCATTGCAGTCCCCTTTATGACTGGTTCAGGATCTGGAGTCCCGCCCCCTATTTGAACTGCTGTTCGAAGCTTCTGTCTTGACCCTCCTTCTTGCAGAATGGAGACTCCTTGCTTACCTCATTACCATAGCAGCTTTCAATGCCGTGGCAGCAGAGAGATGCGGGTTAGACTTGAGGTGGAGGGCGGACTGCCATCCTGAGCCCTCGGGGTGGTAAAACGCCTGCAGGAGGGCATTAAAGATGAGAGATCGTCCTGGCTGGGAAGGCACTCCAGGTCTGGGCACCGTGCCAACCTTTGCATCTGTAGTGTTGATATCACCTCCGATGTTAGTGTTGGTAGTGCCTTACAAACCATTACACATGCCCCTGCCACAGATCGAAGCTGATCGAGCAGGGATAAACACCTGGACAGGTAATCAGCCACCACCTGGAAACCAGCCAGCCGATGCAATGTGAGGAAGTTAGAAGGCTGCAGAGACAGAAACAATCTCAACACACGCTGGTTGGTGTCCTTGTGCTTCCCAGCCCTGTGGAGGGGCATTATCTGTGTACAAGGTAAAGCGCCTCCCAAGGAGATAGTACCGTAAAGAGTCAACGGCCCACTTAATAGCCAAGGACTCCTTCTCTATTGTTGAGTAGGACAGTTCATGAGGCAATAGTTCGCGGCTAACAAAACATATCTGGTTGAAATCACCATCGTATTCCTGGGATACGACGGCCCCCAATCCACAACCGAAGGCGTCGGTCTGAAGATAGAAGTGTCTATGGAAATCAGGGCATTTCAAAACAGGTTTGGGGTGATACATCGTGTCAGTCTTTGGATAGCCAGCAGTGCAGCCTCATTGTTAGCCAGGTCAGCCGACCCATTGAATCTCAAAGTGCCTGGTAATGGTGCTGTGATTGTTGAAAATGTGGTTATAAACTGACAATAATAGCTGACAAAGCTGACAAAGGCTTGTATTTGTTTTTTTGTAGAAGGCACAGGAATCCTGCTCATGGCCTCAATCTTCAAGACTTGTGGTCGGATAGCAACCCCACCAACAGTATACCCTAGATACTTTGTTTACCGCGCCCCAATCACTGTTTTTCTTGGATTGATGTGCAGTATGGCATTTTCTAATGCCCCAATCACCCTGTCCAAAGGATGCAAGTGTTCTTCCCACATGTGGCTGTAGACCACGTTATCAACTAGATAGGCTGATGCGCTTTCTGTCAAGAGATTGCTATATGATGTCCATTAGTCTCTGAAAGGCCGCAGGGGCACCATGCAACCCAAAGGGAAATACCTTAAAGTTATATAAACCCTGTGTCGGTCTAGAAAAAATGGACACCTCTCACGATGGAAGGCAAACACATTTTGGTGGCCAAAGGCCAACCGTCTCATGTACGAAATGATAGAAATACAGGTTTCCGAGTTTGACCAATGAACGGCCATTTTGATGTAACAAGGATCGCCATTTCGTTTTCTAACGATTGCTCATTGCTTTCTGTTCAAATTGCTTCGCAGCACATTTCTGCTTACACTGCTCGACTGTTAACCTTGTTGTCTGAACGTGAAAGGACAAGGCCGCAAGGCCGCAAGGCTAATAAGAGTTTGTTGAAACACAATGTAGGCAGCTCCAGAGAGGAATGCCCGGCTCGCTCCCGAATGTAGCCTTGAAGCAGAGCCGCAGGGCATTTAATCATTTCACAGCTGCCAGCCAGTCTCGTTATGTGGTAGAATATGTTAGGATAAAGCAGCTAAAGGCTTGAATTATGCTCTTCTTTCGGCCCCTCCTTTCCGAGCCCTGTAGAGCGTGTCGGCTCCCAGGACACGAATAGCACCTCATAGATAGCAAGGTCTGGAATGTAACTCTTCCCCCGCATGTAGCTTGCTTACAAGAACAGAAGCACTGTGTTCTGTTCAACAAAGAAAAGATGTCTCTGCACTTGCAAGGTTGCATATTGTTACTAGAATAGATATTTGAAGGTGTCATATTCGCCGGAAGTGTCCATCATCAAACCGAGTTCAAAGAAACCCAATAAAGGGGGGTGTTAAACATGTCATAGCTGATTGTATGATATGCATTTTGTATATATGTAACTGATGTACGCAATTCGCTCTCTTGCGTCCCTCGAGGTGTAGAGATACACGTCGCGGGGCGTGAGACCGAGTTGGCCAACTGAGACTATTTGCTTTGCAATAAACCCTAGCTTTGGGAATACAACCTCGTGTCTGGCGTATCTATCGTGTGTGGTGACTTGCCTTTTTTCCATAACGTGAGGGACCACTAGGGGCCCCTTTCAAGATGGCGCCCAAATAGGGACCCTCCCCCACTTGTTCCATCGTGTACGTTGTAATTGAGTAAAGGCGGAGAACGACGAGGACGGGACGATTGAGCCGGGATCAAGAGGTGTTTGGGGCGCCCTGTAGAAGTGATGAGAGATTCCTTTGCAGATCTGCACACATCTGATCCCTGATTGACTTATCTAGCTAGAGAACAAGGAGGCGAGGGTCCCGAAACAAGGCAGAAGCCAAGAAACGCAGACACAAAGTCATTGGTTGCGTCAGTACACAAACGAATTGTGTCCTGGAGGACAAATTGATTTATCAAGTGAGTAGTGCCCCGATTCAAAATAATCCTTATATTGGTTGAGAGTTGACTTTGCAAAATCAAACGCCCTAGGTAAGGTTGATTATCCAGGGGGAAGGTTGAAACATGCCTGGAGTATTGTCCACCCTAGCAGGGTTTTTCCGCTGTGGTAGACAATCTTTGGAAGATGGACAAATTGCACCACCTGGGGGAACGCCGGTGTATGCGATGGATGTGAAGTATGGTGTGGGAGTGATAATATTCTGTGAGACTTGGCATAGGCAAACCAGAAAGCAACAAGACCATCAGTGGCCGATAAATGGTAGGTTTGAGATAGCGAGAATAGATCATTTGGAAAGGGTGTTGATAAGAAAGAAAGCGCGTCCCGCAGCATTGGATATCGTTAAGGACTGGAGAAGGGAAGCAATGCTCCAATTTAGAAGTAGAGCGAAGCATGCGCACAGGCATAAATCAAAAGGTGAAGTAGCGGAAGAAAAGGAGGAGGAGTGGACTGAGAGTCTAAGGAGGTCAGGTAGACGTGACCAGTTGAATATAGAAAAAATATACCCACAACGAGAATTGAACATAGCAGATGAAGTGATGGAAAATAAATTGATCCATACAAAACAAGGCCCAAGATCAGAAGCGAGGCCAAACATGTCAGTAACTATTGCTCAAGCCCCTCCCATAGCTCAAACTCTCCCTCCCGTAGCTCAAGCCCTTCCACAGCCACAGACCACGCACGTAACACTTCCTATTAGCCAACCAGGACCACAGCAGACACTCCCCATTCCTATTGTCCCATCAGCACCTCCTGCCTTACATACAGACTCGGTAACGTCCGTCCCTCCAGGGGTTGAAGTTGAAACCACAGGGGCAAGAGGCGGGACTGAACAAAGTGGATGCACGAGGGTAACTCGCAGTGCGATCAGCAAAGAAAGGAAGGTGGAATTGCAGCAACAGGCAGAAATGCATATGGACGGGAATGATGGGACGGCAGCATTGGCTTCGATGTATGACTTCCGAAGAAGCAACGAAAGACAGGTAGTGTTGGAATGCATGGGTCAATATCTGGTGGAGAGATGGAAACAGTTAATTGGAAAATTACCACCGCAGCGATTATTAGACTTAAATGCATTAGCACGCTGTAGACAAAGAGATGAAGAAGTGAGGGAACATGTGTATGGACTTTTTGTGCTTAAAATTGAATTTTATAATGAGTATGCTGAAATGTTTACTGCACCTGGCTACAGGGGTAAGGATATCGGGAGAGATAGGAAGGAAGTGCTAGGGCCACACAATCGACGGCAACAGTTACCATCGCCGGGGCGAAAGGCGATGGTAGACAAATTATTGTAATTAAAACCGGTGGGGGAAGACTTGAAAGAATGCATATTGAAAACAAGGGTGTTACTGCAGCAAGTAGCAGGACATAATAGAGGAAGAGGGAACGCACAATGGAGGAGTAATTTGAATATGCATGGGGGGCCATTGGGACCAAATAAGTGTGCATACTGTAAGGAGGAAGGACACTGGCGAGCGCAATGTCCACATTTACAGAATAGAAATGGACCTGGTCAGAGAAGACAGCATAGAGGGCACCAAGGAGCAAATGGACCAAATAGGAATAGTATGCAGCAGCACCACAATAATGAAGGTAATCAAAACCAAGCCCAACACCAAAGTGCTCCTAACCACAGTAAGGGTCAGCAAAACCAACAGTATGTGAATCAGAGTGTGGGAAATAGAGGAAAGAATGGGAACATTTTCAATACGCAGCCAAATACTTATTACAGTAATAATAGTGACTACACATCGGATGATGTGTTATTTCCCCAATAGGACAGCCCAGGGCAGGGGTCGGAAGAAGTGTCTATTCCCGTGAATCAGAGAGGACCCTACGTAGAAATGAGAGTCGGGAATGAGGAGCACCGCTTCCTTGTAAATACAGGAGCGCAAAAGTGTTCAATAGACCATCACTTGGTTCTGGATATACCACTGTCAGGGCAAAAGAATGTTTCCGTAGGGTTCGCAGGTACACCAGTCATAAACCCAGTGTCCCAACCAGTCCCAGTTACTAAAGGACCATTCACTGAACACTGTCCCTTTCTCCTAACAGAAAATTGTGAGGAGAACTTGTCGGGATTGAACTTGTTGAAAAAGCTAGGCGCGATTATACATTGTACGTCAGATGGGGTGTTTCTGACGATTTGGCCACAAGATGCCCCTGTGTCAGAATTCATGCCTGAAACCTTGCCAGGAGAGTTAAGAGAAGTGCCAACCTGTATATGGGCGATGCATGACAACGATGCAGGATGCTTGAAGATAGAGCCAGTGAGGATCATTTTGAAAGAAGGAGTTAACTGCCAAGAATTCCCCAGTATAAAATTTCGGCAAACGGAGAGAAAGGATTGAAAAGTATTGTTTCAGATTTGGTGAAATTAGGGGTAATTGAAGAAATTACAGACAGTACATGTAACAGCCCTATTCTTCCAGTGTTTAAGAAAGGAGGCAATGAAGTACCATATTGTTTCATAATTGATTTGCGCGCTTTAAAATAAAGTAGTAGATCCACAATTAACTTTGGTCACAGACGTCACTACAATATTGACAATGATACCTGCCTCAGCAGAATACTTTAGCGTAATTGATCTAAAAAACGCTTTCTTTAGCATTCCGGTGGACAAGGACAGTAGATATTTGTTTGCGTTCACATTAGGGGGACGATCATTTACATTCACGCGCATTCCACAAGGATATACGGAAAGTCTGAGTATTTACAGTAGAGCGTTAAAAGAGCAGCTAGACATGCTAGAATTATCAGTGGGGTGTGTACTATTGCAATACATAGATGATCTGTTGATCGCTGCTGATACAGAAGAGATTTATAAAAAGAGCACCGTATTACTACTGTCACACCTAGCAGCACATGGCCATAAAGCTAGTTTGAAGAAGTTTCAATATAATCGAAAGGAGGTAGCTTATCTGGGCTACCTACTTTCGAAAGAAGGGAGAAGACTAACGCCAGAACGCATAGAAAGTATTTCTTGTATGCCTATTCCAAAGACACAGAAAGGAGTCAGAGCCATAATAGGCATGGCTTCTTATTGGCAGCAGTGGATCGGTAATTTTGCGTTAATTGTGAAGCCAATGGTGCTATTAACTAAGAAGGATGCAGTGATGCCTTTGCAGTGGAATGAAAAATGTCAGAGAGCGTTTGATCAATTGAAAACTGCATTATGCTCTGCTCCAGTTCTGGGCACGCCGAATTATGAAAACGTTTTTAGATTATTTGTATGCGAGAATGAAGGATGTGCATTAGCTGTTTTGACACAGGAACAAGGTGGAAGAAATAGGCCCTGTGGCTATTTTTCTTCTGCGCTGGACCCTGTAGCGCGCGCACTACCACAATGTTTGTGATCTGTCGCGGCGGCTGCTGCATCGGTGAAACAAACGGAAGGAATGGTATTGGGGCATACTTTAATTCTGATGGTGTCACATGCCAAAGATGTCCTATTAAATAGGACACAGATGCAACACCTCACCTCTGCTAGACTGACAAGATATGAAATTATCTTATTCGCGCCCCACATCCAAATTATGAGGTGTAGCGCTTTGAATCCTGCAGAATTAATGCCACTACCCATGAAAGAAATTGGTGACAATGAATCACCTCCCCATGATTGCTTAATGGTCACTGAGGAAGAAACGAAGGGGAGAGTTGATTTAAGTGACATCGCACAAAACGAACCATATGTAGAGTTATTTTGTGACAGCTCTTGTTTTAAACTACCTGATGGCACGTCAACTGCCGCTTACGCTATCACTACCCTAGAGAGCGTTGTAGAAAGCAAAAGAATTCCCTGCAACTCTGCACAAGCCGCAGAAATAATAGCATTGACCAAAGCCTGTAAGATTTCTGAAAATTTGAACGTGAATATCTATACTGATAGTCAGTATGCTTTTGGGGTGGTTCATAACTTTGGTCGACTCTAGGCTGAGAGGGGTTTCTTGACATCGCATGGGGCCAGAATTCAACATGGTCCTTTGATTGCACGATTGCTGTCTGCACTCACGTTTCCAAAGCGCCTAGCAATAGTGAAATGCGAGGCACATAAAAAGATAACATGCAAAGTGGGAGAGGGAAACGCATTTGCAGACAGAATTGCTAAACTAACTGCCACTGATTTGAATAATAAAATGATGACAGTCCAGACTGAGGAAGTACCCTATATGATAGAAGATGGAATTGCCACTGTCAAAGAGATGCAGGCCGAAGCCACAGACGATTAGATACAATGGTGGGCAGAGGGCTCTGCTGAGTTAGATTTAGTGGGTTGTTGGGTGGACAAGGGAACTAAAAACTGGATGTTGCCAAATTCTTATGTGACATGTGACTGCAATGGTCACAATGGCTCATAGCCCTACCCACATCTGTGCAAAAAAAATAATACAGCACCTATCTACGGTATGGCAGAATGTAAACATAAAGAAGAATGCAGAGAGGTTGGTGCAGAACTGCATTACGTGTTTACAACACAATGTAGGAAAGGGAACAGTGACACCAATAGGCAGTTTTGGCCTGCCCTCTATGCCTTTTGAGGTAATCCATTTTGATTTCATAGAGATGGAGAGGTGCCAAAACTTGAAAAATGTCTTAGTGGTGATCTATGCATTCAGCAAGTGGGCGGAGGCATATCCCTTAAAAGACTGCACAGCTATGAGTACGGCAAAAGTAATGCTTAAAGAATACCTTTCCCATTTTGGCTTGCCCAGTGTCCTATGGTCAGATAACGGTCCACATTTTGTGGGCGCAGTGGTATTACAAATATGTGCGGGTCTTCAGATTGATAAGAGATGTCATAGTTCGAGGCATCTGAGTTCGGCCGGTCTTGTTGAGAGGCACAACTGAATCCGCAAGTCAAAAAGTAGCAAGATATGTGCAGGGAGCAAGTTGAGTTGGGTAGATGCATTACCGATAGCGCTATTGTGCATGCGTACGTCTGTACAGGCAAGAACTGGGCTCTCCCCGTATGAGATTGTGGTGGGGAGGCCGGCGAATGTTTGGTGCACACCTCAGCCAAAG
The DNA here is from genome assembly GCF_040938575.1 of Ambystoma mexicanum. NCBI lineage: Eukaryota > Metazoa > Chordata > Amphibia > Caudata > Ambystomatidae > Ambystoma > Ambystoma mexicanum. Next base: position 45,050,023 of record NC_090933.1, on the reverse strand, counting down.
CGACTGAGTGAAGTGGAACATCCTGTACTTAGCACTTATTGTGGCCTTTTAATGCAGAAATTATGTTTGAATCTTCAAGCAGGTGCAGGAGGCTCTACCTGTAGGATATACTGGTCCGGGGCACGCGCTGGAGCCAGGAGAATGGGTGCTGCTTAAGAACTTTGACAGAAAATCGTTGTTAGCACCCAGGTGGTGCGGCCCCAATCAAGTGCTTCTGGCAACGCAGACGGCAATACGGGTGGATGGGAGGAAGTCGTGGATCCATGCCACCCATGCCAAAAGGATCCCATCTTTACTGAAAGACTTGCCCAATCCGGATGACCGGAAAGACACAGCGGTCCTAGAAACGAAAGAAACTGTTGCCAGTCCACTGCCGCTAAATCTGTCCGAGCGGGAAGTGAAACTCGAAACAAAGCCTGAAAAGATTGCCAAAAAGGGGGAAGGGCAAAGAGTGCCCCAACGTTGCCCAGCAGAACCTACATCACTGTTGGCCGACACAAAATCTGCATTGCAAATAACGAGAGATACTAAACGTGTACCCCTTTGGCGCCCACCAGCACTTGCCATTGTGCCAGAGCCAAAGACCGAATCCGCATCACTGTCGCGGCGCACACCAGAATCTGCCATTGCGCCGCAGGCTGACTCTGAGCCTGGATCTGGAAGTGCACCGGCACTGTTCACGGATCACACAATATCAGGAGTGAGGCGATATGATTTGCGGCCTCGAAAAACAGAGTGATCCACAGTTCTTTGGTGTTTATGCTAACCTCTGGTTCCGCTCATGGACGGAGAAGGAACTAGAGGTGTAGAGGCGAGAAGCGTGAGAATTGTGCAAGTCGGACAATTCAAGGCTCGCGGCTCCTCAGTGCGATCATAAAAAGTACATGTGTCCTGAAACAGAGCGGACAAGCTGGGCGCACCTGGTACAAAGGCAATAGAGAACTGTTCAGAAGTCCTCTGAGCAGTATGAGAGAGGATAGGTGATCTTGCCTAGAACCAATAAGCAAACCAGGCTGCAAAGGGCTGGCAGACTAAACTGTTGACAATTCCTTTGAACCTATTGACATCCGGACAAGTGCCTCGAAGAGAGATATCCACGACGAACTTTGTCAGGAAGAAGAAGGACGGTGAGAAAAATGTCGGGACCAGTTTCAGCCTCCTCCTGCACCACTGCTGAGAATGAGTTAGTTATAAAGACTGTTAACTTAGGGAAAACGCATGGTAAAAAAAATGGTATGCTGGCTTTGACAATAATCATGTGCTTCATGAGTGTGGTAGCACCAATAACGACAGCCTTTGTGTTATGGTATGTGGAGTCTATACACCCATTGGGAATGTTTTTACCAATAGTTAATATACCCACTACCGAAAGCCCGGTTCAGGTGATTACTTATACCTTGTCCCCAATGGAAGAGAGACACAGAGAAGGGTATGGGAACAATACGCTATTACTCATCATGAACATGACGCATGCAATTCTAAAGAAAAATAATTGTTGGGTATGCGCCCATTTACCGCAGCATGTGGGGAAAGGAATAGGTTGGTATGTACAACCTTTACCATTAAGTTCTGCATGCAGTGCATCTTTAAGTGCAATGTTTTATGGGAAGTGGAATAAGAGTGGTACGGGTCAATTAGATAGAACAAACATGAATGAGTTTGAGGAAATAATTATGAGGCCTGTGGGTTGTTCCATATTCCATAAAGCACAAGTGATGATCCCAGAACCTATGCCAAAAAGTAAGCGAAAAATAACACGACAAGATAGATTGTCCACACCAGTTAAAACATCTGTGATGACGTTTCGTGTAAGTACAGACGGGAACAAAGATGCAATTCCCCCTTCTTACACAGTGAATTACAACCCGAGAACTGTCCTGTTTTGTCTAAAAAAGAAAGGCTCCTATTCAGTAGGAATATTTACTGGATGCATGAATACAGCAGTACTAAAATGGGAAATAGAACCAGTATATGTGGGAGATCCAGTCTATTTTATATGTGAAGAAAAAGCATATCCTTGGTTGCCCAGAAACTGGGGAGGTACATGTTACCTAGGTCTACTGTTCCCGGGGGTATTCCTCTTAGAAACAGCAGACATGGCCAGGCTATCCAGATCTAGAACCCAAAGGAGTAGCAAAGGTGTTTTGATAGCAAAGGACGTAGCAAAATCATTCATTCCATTCTTGTCCCAGATAGTGAACTCCTATAACATAAGGCAGCTGTCCAGAATACTAAAAGATACCATAAACACAACGACAGATATACTATTTAACATGACGTTGGAAGAAAAAGGAATTAGGTTAATGACGCTGTAAAATAGAATGGCTCTCGATGTAATTAATCCTGGTTGTTCGTGGGGGAATTTGCAAGATTGTGGGATCAGCGTGCTGCTTATTCGTAGATGACTACTCCCCTACGATTTTTGAAGCAATAAAGAAAATGCATGTCCTAAGCTCCCAACTCCCTACTGAAGAAGGGGGCTGGGGAATAGAGTCCTGGTTTTGGGGAATACTGCGTTCTTGGGGATGGAAGTTGATTGCGATATTAGTAGTAGTGTTTGGAATATTCGTAACATGCTGTTGTTGCATACACTGCCTACCGATAGTTTTCACTGAGATAACTGAGGGATGTACTAAGGGATGTATGCATATGATAACAATAAGAAAACAAACTTATGGCCGGGATGACAGAGACACAAATGAAATTAAAACAGTGAAAGAATTAATGGCTATAGATATTAATGACGATGATGATGCTTATAATAGCATGCAAAACTCAGACATAAGTACTTCAGACTTATCGTCATCAGAGGAGGATACCATGAATGAATGAGACGTTTGGCATACGGCCAAAAGGAGGGTTTGGCGGTCTAGGAAAAATGGACACCTCTCACGATGGACGGCAAACGCATTTTGGTGGCCGAAGGCCAACCGTCTCATGTACGAAATGATAGAAATACAGGTTTCTGAGTTTGACCAATGAACGGCCATTTTGATGTAACAAGGATCGCCATTTTGTTTTCAAACGATTGCTCATTGCTTTCTGTTCAAATTGCTTCGCAGCACATTTCTGCTTACACTGCTCAACTGTTAACATTGTTGTCTGAACGTAAAAGGACAAGGCCGCAAGGCCGCGAGGCTAATAAGAGTTTATTGAAACACAACGTAGGAAGCTCTGGATGGAATGCCCGGCTCCCTCCCGAATGTAGCCTTGAAGCAGAGCCGCAGGGCATTTAATAATTTCACAGCTGCCAGCCAGTCTCGTTATATGTTAGAATATGTTAGAATAAAGCAGCTAAAGGCTTGAATTATGCTCTTCTTACGACCCCCCCTTTTCCGAGCCCTGTAGAGCGTGTCGGCTCCCAGGACACGTATAGCACCTCATAGATAGCAAGGTCTGGAATGTGACTCTTCCCCCGTATGTAGCTCGCTTACAAGAACAGAAGCACTGTGTTTTGTTCAACAAAGAAAAGATGTCTCTGCACTTGCAAGGTTGCATATTGTTACTAGAATAGATATTTGAAGGTGTCATATTCGTCGGAAGTGTCCATCATCAAACCGAGTTCAAAGAAACCCAATAAAGGGGGGTTTTAAACATGTCACAGCTGATTGTATGATATGCATTTTGTATATATGTAACTGATGTACGTAATTTGCTCTATTGCGTCCCTCGAGGTCTAGAGATACCCGTCGCGGGGCATGAGACCGAGTTGGCCAACTGAGACTATTTGCTTTGCAATAAACCCGGCGTATCTATTGTGTGTGGTGACTTGCCTTGTTTCCATAACACGAGGGACCCCTAGGGGCCCCTTTCACCTGGGGTGTAGAGAATGCAGTTGTTTTTTTCAATTTGAACATCATAATGGAATCTGCCAATATTCCTTGCTGAGGTCTATGGTGCTGAGGAATTGTGCCGATCCGAGTCTTTCTAGCAACTCATCCATTCTAGGCATTGGATATGCCTCATAATGGGAGAGGGCATTTAGCTGTCGGTAGTCCATACAGAATCGAATAGATCCATCTAGTTTGGGTGCTAAAACTATAGGAGAACACCATGCACTGTTGGAGGGTTCAATAATATCCAGTTGTAACATTTCCTCTATTTCGTCCTCTATAACTTGCCTTCTGCCATTGGGAATTTGATAGGGTCTGAGTCTGACAATCTGTCCCTGTGTTGTCTTGATGCAGTGTTCCATCAAATGTGTTCTGCCGGGTAGAGCTGAGAATGTTTTTGCACATCCAGGCAGTCTCTTTATTGGTTCTGCCTTCAGCATTTTTAATAATGCATTACCCCACTGGACGTTATCCGGGTTGTGGGATGTTTTAGTTATGTGTTGTTGTTGTTCTTCTTCTGTAGGGAACATAGTCATTAATGCCATGGGAGTCAGCTCTGTCTATCCCTTCAGCAAATTTACATGGTACACTTTGAGGGGGTTCTGTCATGTTGATATACTCAATAGTTAACAGGACCTAATATGCCCTTAATTAGATAGGGTCCCCTCCATCTGGCCAGTAGTTTGTTGGTACCCGTGGGTAACAGTACCAGTACCTGGTCTCCCGGTTGAAATGTCCTCATTCGACTCCCCTCCTTTTCCTGATTCGTTCGACCCTGACCTAGATTTGCCTCGATCAGCGATCAAAGAATAGTTTGATCTTGCTTCAAATCCTCAGCAGATTCGGTCATGGGGACTTCTTCAGTGTTTTCCCATTCTTCTTTCACCGGATCGAGGATGGTACGCAGTTGCCTCCCGAATAGTAGTAGAATTCAAAAGGCAAAAAGCCTGTAGAAGACTGACGCGTGTCCCGTAATACCAAAAGGATCAGCAGCAGTACTCGATCCCAATTCCTTCCTTCCAGGCCAGTGACTCTCCATAACATCTTATGGATTGTTTTACTGTATCTTTCAACAAGTCCATCCGTTTGCGGATGGTATATGGATGCCGTCAGTTGTTTTATTTTTAGTTGTTCATATACTTGATGTAACACCTTGACATAAAATTGGTCCCCTGTTCCGTGATACCTCAGTAGGTAACCCTACTCTTGTGTAAAATGGCATGAGTTGGTCACAGAACTGCTGGGCTGAGATTTCTTTCAAAGGGAATGCTTCCGGATACCGGGTCACATAATCGACAATCATCAGAAGATGCTTATGCCCTCGACAAGCAGGCTTGCGGGGTCCCACTATATCCATGCCTATTCTCTGGAAAGGAATGGTTATAGAGGCATCCGTTATAAGGGTGCTTTTGTTGGTATGACTCCACTGGTCAGTTCACAAGTTGTGCATTACTTACAAAACTTGGCCACATCCCCATATATTACTGGCCAATATAATCTCTTCAGTATGTTATGTTGAGTTTTTAATGAGCCCATGTGTCCTCTACATGGGTGATTATGAGGATCACATGATGGGCCTTTGGTAAAATGAGTTGTTCTTTCTTGGTTCTTTCTTCGGCCTTATAGACCCGATATAACAATCCATGTCGGTAGATGAATCCTGGTCCTTTTTCCACATCAGGGTCTATTTCCTGTAATGCCCTTTCTCTGGCAACTTTAAGGGTTGGAACACTCAGTGACTCACCCGAATGGAGTCCCTGTGGTCCTCGGGATTCAAGCCAATAGGTCAGGTTACGTAGACAGCACCACACCAGGATAATTTATTCTCCCTTCTTTTACTTCTCGATTTCTTGGGACCCTTTTCACCTGCCTTTATGGTGCCATGTCCATAAGGAGCTTCTTTCCACCAATCATCTCTCGCTGTTTTTAGTGCCTCATTAAAGAGGGGTAGGTCAGTTCCAATCACAACTGGGGTGGGCAATGAGGGCAGGACAGCGTCTCGTAACATCATAGCATCATTATATAATTCAATCTGAACTTTCTTCATTGGGGAGGTTTTCACATCCCCATAAATGCACCTTAAATGTATAATTTCATTAGGTAAATAAGGAGAATCACTCACTTTTGGTGAAATGGCGGTCTGTCTGCTTCCACTGTCGAGAAGGGCTCGAGTTGGTATCCCATCAATTCGGACGTCCACAGCATAGGGACCAGAAGATGTTGGTCATTGTTCGCCCTCATGTAGATGATTTCCATGGGATCCGTTCCTTTTCTTTTTGGGACGAACCGTGCAATGTGGCCCCATTCTCCACAATTGAAACATTGTGGTTGCCGATAGGCTGATGCCAGGGTAAAGGGTTTGCCTTCCGTACTAGGTCTTCTCTCCTCTGGCTTTATATAGCTTGTTGGAGAGCTTGATGGTCAGCAACGGCTTGCTGGCACTGAATCTGTATGAGCTGTTATAGCTGTTGCTGTCCCTTTGTTAAGGTTTTTATCTCCATGGCACTGTCAAATCCCACCTTCGTCGCCACTTGTGAGATTTCAATGACGAACGCAGGTAACAATATGCCAAAATAATAAATGTATTACTGATGGGCTTCAGTAAAATGAAATGATAATCAAATATTAGTTCCTTTGCAGTTACTCCACTGTCAAGGTTTCCTCTGTGCTTGGGACCAAAAACAGTTCCCTTTCTGGGTTCTTCTATTCCTGCGAGCCCGGGTAGGCCCACCAGTTGTTTTCGCTGCACTCCCGCTGTTCGGCATTCTGAAAAGACCAACAACAGTAACTCCATTAACGTCCATGCATATATTGTTCACTTCTTCCTTGTTTGAACACCAATCAGGGGCATTCATTGCAGTCCCCTTTCTGATTGGTTCAGGTTCTGCAGTTCAACCCCCTACTTGAGCCGCCGTCCGAAGCCTCTGTCTTGACCCTCCTTCTTTGTGGATGGCAGACTCCTTCCATCCTGCATTACCATAGCAGCTTTCAATGCCATGTCGGTGACGGCAGTACCCTAAATACGGGTGAGAACCATTTCTGATGCACCACGTCCCTCACCTACACTGGAGATGGGTGTTCAACTTTAGGTGGAGGACAGACTGCCACCCTGAGCCCTCGGGTGTTAAAACGCCTGCAGGAGGGCATTACCGGTGAGAGATCATCCTGCCCGGGAAGGCACTCCAGGTCTGGGCACTGTGCCGACCTTCGTGTCTGTAGTGTTGATATCACCTTGGATGTTAGTGTTGGTAGTATCTTGCAAACTATTGCACAGATTCCAAGACCCCCAAACCTTGACGCCTTAATTCAGAGGGTCATACTTGTAGACTTTTGTATTCAGGAGCATAAGGCCAAAAGGAGAAAAACAAGAACTACTGCTACCAGAACCGTTCCACCTCCACAGTTGACATCTGAACCTAAACAGGACATCACCGAACCCATGCAGATAGGTGCAACAAGAGGACACCTAAGTCCAGAGGAAAGAACCAGATGTCGTACACAAGGTCTTTGTATGTATTGTGGTTCACCTTCACATCTTCTCTGCTCTTGTCCATTAGCTCCTCCTTGCAAGAAGGAAAACTACACCTCCCGGTCTTAGTTGGGACACAGACTCGGCAGAAGTCGCTAAGTCCCAAATCGCCTGAATTCCTCTCAATTCAATCCACCAATACAAATCATACATGATTACTAGTCCTCACAGTATCACTCCAATTACCAGAAGATCAATCCATCCAGGTTCCAGCTCTTCTGGATTTGGGGGCAGCAGGTCTGTTTATGGGCATCACAAAGCAAGATACCATTATGTACTAAGACTGCAACGGTACCTGTAGAAGGAGTAGATGGCAGGGAACTAATCAGTGGTCCCATAATTCATAATACTTCACCCCTGTATATGTGGATAAACCATCACTCGGAGACCATTGTCTTTGATATGATAAAAACTGCCCATTTTCCTTTAATTTTAGGTATTCCATGGCTTACAGTACATAACCCCTATATCGACTGGAGAGCTCACACGGTTTTTCTGGGGTCTGAACATTGTATGAAACATTGCGTTCAAGAAACACGATCTGTATGCAGTGTTGCTTTACCCACCGTACTGACTAGGAACGACACCCATATGGTGTGTACCACCATCCCGAAACACTACCAGACTTTCAACAAAGTCTTTCACAAAGAAATAGTCAAATCTTTACCTCCACATAGGCCGGAGGATTGTGCCATCTCATTGCTTCCTGATACCAGTATTTCTTTAATAGGATTTCCCATTTAACACCTCTGGAAAAAGAAGCACTGAAGGAATATCTACTGCAAAACTTGGCTAACGGACTTAATCAGGGAATTAATGTCTCCTGTGGGTGCATCACTTCTTTTTATTCCCAAACGAAACCCCACAGAATTGAGACCATGCTTGGACTATAGAGGACTCAACGCTGTAACCATGAAAGATAAATATCCGCTTCCTCTTATTCCGGATATCATAGATGCTGTTCAGTCAGTCAAGATCTTGACTAAACTAGACCTTAGAGAAGCGTATCATTTGATCTGTATAAAAGAAGGAGACAAATGGAAGACAGCGTTCAGGACTCCCTTCGGTCACTTTAAGTACGCAATCATGGCTTTTGGTCTTTCAACTGCACCCACAGTCTTTCATCAATATATGGATCACCCCTTTTCTGACCTTCTATTCCACAACATTATTTATTTAGATAACAACCTGGTCTATTCCCCATCACCCACCAAGCATATTTCTCATCTCAGAATGGTCCTACAGCGTCTTCAAGATAACCACCTTCAAGTAGAACCAGAGAAATGCATCTTTGATTCTAACACTGTACCGTATTTAGGATACATTTTATAATCGGAAGGCATTTCTATGGATCCACATATGGTCTCTGCCATTTTCCGATGGAAAAGTCTACAAGACATTAAGGTAGTCCAAAGATTTCTAGGACTGGCGAAATTCTACAGAAAATTCATATCCTCCTTTTCTCATTTTGTTCTCTCAATCACCTCCCTTCTATTTCTTTTTTTAATGTATGTATTCCTTTACATCAAACAAAACAAAGCAACACATCAATGTGCAAATCACATTTCGATATCTTGTATCAAACACAACTTATAACCGCCGCCATTCGCCAAAAACTGCCTGTGCATACGTTCCTCTGTTTACTGTTACGATAACACTGCCTTCTGCTTCTTATTTTGTATCTTGCATATCTACTTCACCGATATCTTGATTAAACAGGGTCACAGTCAAAGCAATCCATTGCTGGATGTCCGTCTCCAATTCCTGTTTCTGTTCTCTTAGCGCCTTTTCCCATACCCCAGTTTCTGCTGTTGTCCATTTTTTTAAATCATCCCGCTATCTGGCCATACTTGGTGCTTTTGAATCCTTCCACCTCATAGTTATGCTACATAAAGTGAGTAAAAACATTAGATCTTTAAGCTTGTTCAATGATTTCTTTTTCACACTCCACTTGTAGCGGCCAAGCATGCATGCCTCAGGGGATTTTACGTCAAGCTCAAATCCACCTTGGGCAGCTTTATGTGCCACCCCCTCCCAGAACCTCTACACTACCGGGCACACCCAAAACATGTGTATCAATCCTGCGCCCTTCTCCCTAAATCTAGGACATACTTGTTTACCTGCTCCCTTGAATTTTCAATTGTCGCTGGTGTGAGGTCTGCCCTATGTGTGATTTAAAGTTGTATTAATTGAAGCCTGGTGTTTCTGGAGACCCTTTTATGATATAGTTCAATGTCACTCCATTCTTTTTCCTCAAACCTTTTGCCCAATTTCCCATCTCTCCTTGCATTTCAACTCAGACCTCGAATCCCGTTCTATCAATACCTCATAAATCCTTGAGATGGCGTGTCCCACCTCCCATACGCTAAGCAGGGCCTCTATTTCCTCACTTCCTATGGTCTCTTCATTGACGCTCGGCCACCTACTCTTCATCACTCTTATCACTGCACTATGTAACAGGAATTGCCCTTTGTGTATACCCGTAAACTCCTGCAATTCTGAAAATGTCATTAACCCCTTTTCGTTGCATAGATCACCTATCATAGCAATGCCACATGCTTCCTATGGAGTTCGCACTCTGGTTCTACTCCCCGTAATATCTGCCATGATTGCCGCTATGGGACCTGCAGTGAGATCGGGTCCACCAGTCCCATAATTTTGCAGGTCCTTCTCCAAATCTGGATGCCCAATTTTACTAAGTAAGGGTAACTGTGCTGTTCCCTGGAGGGTGTCCCAATCAGGTCTCTTGAGGTATACATTCTTTATGGCTGGCTGCAGGAGAATCGTTTCCATCGTGGAATCGTCCACCTTCCATAGTACTACATGTTGCAACTGGTCTGCCAAAAAGTGCAATTCAAAGTTTGGTATCTTCCAGCCCCTGTGCTCATAGGGCCTTTGCAATATAGTCAGCGCCACGCTGTGCCTAGCCCCTGCCATAGAAAGCCCCAGCATAGCCTCTCCAATTCTTGAAAGAATTGCCTCAGAATATTATATGGGACGTTTCTAAAGCAATGTATGAGCCTCGGCAGTGCCACCATTTTTAGGAATGCCGCCCCCCGCCCACCACGGACAGGGGTAACTTGCTCCAAACCTCCACTGATACCTGTAAACCTTCTTTGGGGCGTGTTGTGTTTAAATCATGCTCTTTTTTGGGTCATGACATATGTTCACTCCTAAGTATTTAAAGGAATTTCCGTTCCATGGCAGTGGGAGGACCGGCAAGTCCTCTCCTGCTACAGTCACTGTCCTGGCCAGTGGGAATAGACATTACTTACTTTTATTTATCTGAATCCTCGTTAATGCCGTTAATGCACTTAAATTATCTAGCACCTCTAGCACATATGGTAGGTTGACCTCTGGGTTGCACAGATACAGTAACGTATCATCTTCATACATGGACACTATATGCCTTACCCTGTCTATTATAATTCCAGTGTCTCCATATTCTTGTCTCAGATAGGCAGCTATCGGTTACGCAGCGATGATATAAAGCATGGGGGACAGCGGGCCTTGTGCTTCTATATAGTTGCCACTTGTCTGAATACGTGCTCCCTGTCTTAACCCTGGCAATCGGTTTGGAGTATATTAGCCATACCCACTTCATATACTGCTGCCCTATTCCCATCTTGACCATCGTGGCATACAGTCAATTCCAGTGGACGGAATCAAATGCCTTAGTCGCATCTAATGATGCCACGTCGCACTGTGCAGCGCTGCCTTTTGTACTATAAATAACATGGTGCAGTCTATGCAGGTTCTCAGCGATACTCATTCCTGGTACATACCGTTTGGTCTTGGTGGATCAATGTGGGGATTACTATCCTGAGTCTGTTCACCAAGATCGCAGTTAGGATCTTACTATCTTGGTTCAACAGGAACAGTGGCCTGTAAGATCCAGAGTCTGTGTCTGCTTTGCCTGCTTTTAGTAGAGGTATTATCGTGGCATCCCTCATGCTTTATGGGAGGATTCCTACTACCTAAGCCTCATTGTACACCCTGGCAAGGAGTGGCGCCAACGTGTCCGCCCAGACTTTATAAAATTCGCCTGTAACTCCATCTTTGCTAGGGGCTTTCCCTGAAGGCAAAACTCTGATGGTGGCTAGGACCTCCTCCGGGGTTATGGGCTCTTCAAGTATGTCTAATTGTTGTGTATCTAGATGCAGGAATACTATAAGATCTAGGGCATCTTGTATTTCACCCTCCACCTCAATTTGGGGGTCTTCGTATAGAGCCTCGTAATAGTCTGAGAAAACTCCATTTATGCCTGCCTGCGTGTTTACTTCTTCTATATCCGCGTTCCGGATGGAGCATATCGGGGATATTTTATCCTTTTGTTTATACAGCTAGGCAAGCATTCTGCCAGGTTTGTCTCCCTGTGTGTGGCTACTTTCCAGGTATTTTGCATGGTTAAATTTCCCCAACCTGTCCCACTGCGTCAAGCACGCTTGCCTCAACCTGATTTCCTCTTTAACGTGCTCTCCGTCTACTCTTGCCTCCTTCCCCATCCCCCGTAGTTAATATTCTATATTTATTAGGTCATTTACAATGGGTTTTTGGACACCACGCGACACCGCCATCATCTCTCCCCTGATGACCACCTTGTATGCTTCCCAGACCGTGCTCACCTGTTGTACACTACCCTCATTTACTGCGATAAAATCTACAGTACTCTTTCTAATGTGCTTGTTAAATGCTATACCCAGAAATGCTTTGCTATGCAATCTCCAGGTAGGTATAGGTGGTCTTGGGGCGAACACTCTCCATTTTACTGAAAGTGGGGAGTGATCTGACAGGACCCTAGCTAAGTATCCTGCATCCGAGAATTCCATTGCATGTTCTTCACCTGCAAACAAATAGTAAATTCTTGTGTGAACTTTATGCAGAGCAGAGTAATGGGAATATTATCTGCTATATCCATGCTGTGCCCTCCATAAATCCCTAAACTGGAAATGCTAAAGGAGCGACGATAGTACTTAAGCTGGGCGTGATGGCCTTTTATGTTTAGAGTCGGATCTGGACACGGTGGGATCTATGGTGCAAGTAGAATCTCTGCCCCATATGATCAGGCCATCTCTATAAGGACCCATTCTCGAATATAGCGACCAGAAAAAGACTGTGGCATCATTATTTGGTGCATATGTGTTTATAATGCATATTTCCCGGTTTTCCAACATGCCGTGTATCATAGCCATTCTACCTTCATTGTCCGCTCTAGTGGTCAGTACTTTGAATGGTATGGCCGGGTCTACCCAAATCAGGACCCCCTTGCATACGTATAATATGTGGAGCCCACCAGTACTCATCCCCATTCTTTAGCCAAATTCCTCTGTTTTTGTGCATCTATATGTGTTTCTTGCAATAGCGCTATCCCAACATTGTTCCTCTTTATATACATGTTTACTCTTCGACATTTCACATAATTACTTAGTCCCCGGACATTCCATGTCATAATTTTCACTGTGTCAGCCATTATTTCTCCATGTCCAGGGTATCATTAGGGCTCTAAGTATAATGCAATCTTCATCAAACAATCTATGCAGTGTATCCCAAGATCTGCCAGGCCTCCCCCCAAAACCCCACCCCCCTCCACCCCAAACTAACAACCCATATTCAAACTTAACCTGTCCAGCCGTGCTAGGCATGCTAGGACCTCTCTGTTTCCACTCCATTCAACTTAGTACACTAGTATCCTGGTGTCCAACGGTCGGACACTATACGAGTGCCCTAAAACTAACCTTTGGGAGAGTAGCAGGTCTGCTCGTAGCTTCCCCCTACTGGGTGTCTGTGTTTACACTGTATTCCTCCTGGAACCGCTTAGGATTATATACTGCTTCTCTTCATTTTAGTTGCAACACTCCCAGTGATGTTTTAATCCCCCCTCCTGCAAGTCAGTGCATAGTTTTTTTAAGACATTTTATTAAACATTACATATTATTGCACAAATCCAAGTTAGAATTTCATAAAATTACATTCCATAAAAATTCAATCAATAAGCACTTCTAAAGGCGACATACAAATAAAATTAACTATCAAATGCTTACCTAAGCAGTTGTTGCATTAAAAATATAATTGAGTCATACAAAGAACAGTACTCAGACATTTGTCCCATTACGGATGATATTATACATTTTAACAAACATTACAAACCAAACTTGCAGTGTATACAATGACATTACACTTATGCATCATTCAACCGTGTTCACTGCTCGCCTTTTCCCACCCCCCGTTCCGAGCCTACTTCTGCTAATGTTCTATTCCTGCATCTTGTGGTGGGGTATCCCTTTCCATGGGATCTGAGGGGTCTTGTATTGACCCGAATAATTCTGCTATGAGCAATCTCCAGGCCATCAGGGTCTCAGTTTCCTCCTCCCCCCCAGTGCTACTAGCTTCTTGCCATACCATGGTTTCTGCTTACGCCCATTTCTGCAGATCTTTCCACCATATCTCCAGTCAATTCAGTGCATAGTTAGGTTAGTTATGTAGGCCGCTTCTGGCTCCCCGGCTCGTAGTTAAGAATGTTGGTTTTGCTCAGAATCAGCTTGGATCTGTATGCTGTCCATCCAATCCTGTGATTCTTTTGCTGTCTCAAAGAATAATACTTTGCCATTATGGATCACTTTTAACTTTGCCGGGTATATTAACATGTACTTTAGGCCGGGCTTCCTAAGCCTCTCTTTCGTTAGGACATATTGGGCTCTCCTCTTTTGCACCTGGAACGTGTAGTCCGGGAATATCAAAATCTTCGCTGAAGCTCTTTGGATTGCACCACCGTTTCTGGAGAAAGCCAGGATTTTCTCCCTATTTTTATAATTTAGATCTTTAGCAATTATGGGCCTGGCCGGAGCAGCAGGGGGCGGTCTTCTGACCACGGAACGGTGCACTCTCTCTATCGTGAACCCTTGTGGGAGCTAACCAGTGCCTATTTCCTGTAGCAGTAAGTTCTCAACAGATGTGGTGGGACCAGATCCTTCTGTCCCCTTAGGTAGCCCCACAATCCTTATGTTATTCCGTCATGCCCGACCCTCCACTTCTTCAGCTCTGTCTTCCAGCAGCTTAACTTTCTGCAGGAGGTAGTCGATGTCTTTAGTAGTTTGCATACTGACTTCCGTGTTTTCTTTGACTTGCTCCTCCAATTTTCCTCTGCCTTCTGCTATAGTTCTGACGTCTTGTCGTAATAGTCCGACATCAATGCCCAAGGTGTCGATCTTATCTTCCAGCGTAGCTTGCAATACCGGTATTGCTTCAAGGATCTGCTGGTTCCAGGAGTCGGTCGTGTACCCACTGGGCGACGCTTGTCCCTTCTTGGAATCGCCTCTGTCACCAACTTGCCGGCACCCTTGGCTTTTCATAAATGTCTCCATTGTGGTTTTCTTGTTCTTAGATTTGTTACCTTGTGTTGTCATTCTCCACAACCAGCTCAGGTCCAGCTGCCCATATCAGACCTCACAGAGGGGACTCCCATCCTTGCTGGACACTTTGCGGTGGCCTCAAGTCTTCACGCAGGATCTGTATACTTATACTCTAGTGTAGCTCGGGACTACTCCTGTTGCTGGTTTTGCTCAGTTCCAGTAGTTGTGGTCTCCTTCCTGACTACTTACTGAACCGGGGGGCCACGCTCAGTATCTGTAGTAGCTCACAATTCTCTGGGATTTCGTCTTCTGGCTTCCATTGCTGCCAGTCTACCCACAACTTGGAACTGCTTCATATTCTGGGCACAACGCCTTTAACGTTGTCTGGCACTGTTATAGTTGTGCCTTGGATGTGCGCCTGTACATTCTGCACATTTTTTCAAAATATGAGCTTTGTGCTTATGTGTGTCAGGTCTGGTGAGACGCCTGCATCGCCCCGATGGTCCACTGTGTCATGTAAGCATGCCTCGTTTACCCTGGCACTATTGCATCACTCCGTTCCTCGTCGGCTTGTCACAATGTTCAAGAGTATGCTTCTGCCAGCTCCACGAGTCACGGGTGTCTATCTCCCCCTTGCTATATGTGTCCTGCACCTCGCTGTGGACTGAGACCCCTTTTTATTGACAGTGAGCAGCAATATTGTTCAATGTCAGATCTGCAGCTTTATTCTTGCTCTGCGATTCCGTCGTGCTCCTGCTTGCCCTTCTTACTATAGCTGCCTGTGGGTCCTCTGTATCCACAGGCTTAGAGCATTTGTCAGTGCCACTCTATTTCTAGAAACTTTGCACCTCAATCTGTGGGCTGTGTTAGGAGGGGATTTGAGGACCAACCTTCACAGTATACTTGCAAGTGGCCAGCTCCACACTTTCTCACCCTCTCTCTTCAGAGAGCAACTTTGTGGCCTCAGGCGCACCGCATCCCTCCAGCTTCTGTGCAGTGTTGGTCCCTTGTGTATGCCTAGGTCTGGATTCCACAAACCTTAGTGCTTTAGTTAAAGTTTATATTTTCCATATATTCGCATGTGGCGCATGCGAATATATGGAAAATATAAACTTTAACTTTTGCTTAACGGAGTAGAGGAATTTTTTCTCTGCTTTATTTCCATATCCATGCGACACACATGTTTTTGTGAACTACAAATGAACATACGGCGCTGAGGCATATATGTTGGTCTCCCATGAAAGTTCCTCGTACCCTTTCAACCTTAGTGCTTTAGCCTCACATCGCCTTGAGTACAGTCACACCTCTAGTTGTGTCATCAACCGTGAGCCCTGGTAGCGCTGGTAGCATGCGCCGTACCTCGAGTTTTATTCCTTTGTTTTAATTTGTATTTGTATTTGTATTTATTTTATTTGTATAGCGCGCTAGGACCGAGGGCAACCAGGCGCATATCTTAGAACATGAGGAACAGTTATAGAACATTCAGCAGTCATAATCGCAGTTACATACATTGAGGTACAACGGTGTAAAAGTGGCAGACTGAGGTGCAGGCAAAAGAATAGTGAGTTCATAGTCCAGGTACAAGTATTGCTATAGTAGTGGGGCAGCGAAGCTTATACTGGTGGTGAGTGAGGAGTAGAGGATAGCCATAGCTTGGCTTTGTTTTTGAAAAGAGTGGCGGACGGGAGCGTTCTGATGGCGAGTGGCACGGAGTTCCAGAGTTTGGAGGCAAGGACTGGGAAGCTGACGCCACCGGCAGATTTCAGGTTGTATTTCGGGATAGTGAGCGATTGAGCTTGGGCAGATCTTAGCATCCGTGAGGGGGTGTAGTATGAGAAGCGGGATGTTAAATAGGTAGGGGCCTGGTTGTTGATACATTTGTGAGTGAGAGTCAGGGATTTGAGTGAAATTCTTTGTGCGACGGAAAGCCAATGTAAACTCTTCCTAGTGTCAGAGATTTGCGCTGACCTAGGGATGGCTAGGGCTGCTCTGATAGCATTGTTTTGGACGGTTTGGAGTTTGTTGAGGTTCCGTTGGTTAGTGCCTTGATACAATGCGTTGCAATAATCAAGTTTGGACATAACCAGCGTCCTAGCGAGAGTGATGCAGTTCTGGGTGGAGAGGAATGGGCGACAAGTAGTGACCAGCTTGCAGGTGTAGGCAGATGCTGAGGCGACTGCGTTGGTTTGTCGGTTCAGTGACAGTGTGGCGTCGAGGTAGATCCCCAGAGTTTTGGTCTCTTTAGCCACTTTGATGGTATTGCCATCAATGTTGAAAGTGCTGAATGAAGGGTCAAGTTTGCTGAGTCTTTGTTAGGTACCAAGGATGAGGAGCTCTGTCTTGTCATCCTTGAGACAGAGCTCGTGGTGTGCCATCCATGCTTGGACGACTTGGTATACGTCGTTCAAAGCTTTGGTGTCTGCAACGTAATCACCAGTGATGGGGATGAGTATCTGGGTGTCATCTGCATAATTAGTGTAGGTCACACCCAGATAGTCAAGCACATCGAACAGGGGTTTGGTGAAAACGTTGTAGAGCGTGGGAGATACGCACGACCCTTGTGGAACTCCGCATGGGACCGGAGATGGGTGGGCGGAGTCGGTGGGTGAGAATACTCTCATAAGTCTGTTGTCTAGGAAGGATCCAGTTAGTGGCAGTTTCAGAAAAATGTGCCGCTGATTTCAGGTGTTGGCAAAGGATTTGATGATTAACCAGATCGAAAGCCGCGGAGAGGTCCAGAAGCAATAATAAGGCTAGTTTGCCTTTGTCTTTTATATCCTCTATTTGGGTTTTCAGGTCTAATAAGGCTGTTTCTGTTCCATGCCTAGGTCTGAAACCAGATTGTCTTGTGCCAAGTAAGTTATTAGTCTCCAAATGTTTCTGAATCTGGAGGTAGGCCGCTCTATCTAGTATTTTTAGAAGGAACGGGACCGTAGTGATAGGTCTGAAGTTCGTTGGAATGGACGGGTCAAGTATTGGCTTTTTCAGTAGTGGGATGACCCACGCGTCCTTGAGGTTGTTGGGCACGATTCCGGAGTGAAATGAGGAGTTAATGAAGGTGGTAATGAAAGGGGCAAGGTCATGGGCAGATTCCTTGATGATAGGGGCAGGGCAGGAGTCCCCTTGGCAGTTGGAGGGTTTGAGGTTGCTAATAATTTTTTCAACCTCAGAAATCGAGAGCGGGGTGAAGCTGGTAGTTGTTTTGGGTGCTGGTGGTTTGGAGAAAAGGGAATTTTGTTTGGCATTGATTTTAGCTTGTAGGGTGGTTATTTTGGAGAGGAGAGCATTTTGTATACTGTTGCACCAGGAGCTGTCTTTATTGCACATGTCCGGTAAAGGCGACAGGGATTCTAATTCTTTGAGAATTTTAAAGAGCTCCTTCGTGTTGGATTCGGCTTGCGAGATATGCAGGTTGTACGTATCTTTTTTTGCCTGTATAATCGCTTCCTTGTAGTTGAGGGATGCGATGAAGAGGTTGTCTTTATTAGATGCACAAGGGAGACTTTTCCAGAGAGATTCCGCCTTGCGTTTTTCTTTACGCAACGCTCTGAGGTGTGGCGTGAACCATGAATTCAGATGAGCTTGTTGTTTGGCTTTCCTGAGTTTGAGCAGGGCTATGGTGTCAATAGCTTTGAAGGTGTCCACCATGACCGTAGGGTCGTTATGAAGTGTGGCACAGTTGTTCAGAGTGGGTAGGATGAGTGGGAGTAATTTGTCCCTAGTGATGTCTTTTTTATTTCTAGTGGGGACAGCTGGGGCTAATGGAAGTTTAGTACAAGGAATGGTGGTTGGTATTTGGAAGGTAACGATGTGATGGTCGGACCAGGCACAGGCTGAGTTGGAGCTTATCGTGGTATTACAGTTTAAGTCTGCAATCCAATCAAGCGTTCTACCTTTATTGTGTGTAGGTTTGAGGTTGCGTTGTTGAAAACCCAGGTTAGACACGATGCTTGCGACTTCAGTGGCCATGAGATCCTTAGGGTCTGACAGTCCCAAGTTCAGGTCCCCTAGCAGCATCACTTGTGAATTAGGCTTAGTATTGTTGGAGAGGATAGCCTTGATATCTTCTGCAAAGGAGGAGAGGGGGCCGGGTGGTCTGTAAATGAGGTGAAGTGTCGCTGTGCTAGTGGGTGAGAGTGAAAGTTTCACTGATAATAGTTCCGCTGAGCAACAATGAGAATTTGGGATCAGTCTTATGTTAATATTCTCCCTATGTATGAAAGCAACGCCACCCCCTTTAGACACGTTAGACGGGTGGTCGTTTCTCAGGATAGAGTAACCTTCGAGAATGGCGAGGGATAGGAGCGGGCCGGAAGCAGTGTGTAGCCATGTTTCTGTAATTGCAATAAAGTCAAGGTCCTGGGTGATAATAAGGTCAGCAATATCAAGGGCATG
Organism: Ambystoma mexicanum; assembly: GCF_040938575.1. Classification (NCBI taxonomy): domain Eukaryota; kingdom Metazoa; phylum Chordata; class Amphibia; order Caudata; family Ambystomatidae; genus Ambystoma; species Ambystoma mexicanum. The sequence goes on along the minus strand of NC_090933.1, from coordinate 45,030,917 downwards.
GGCGGTAAGGGATCTGGCATTGATGAGTGTGCCTTTCAATTCTTTGGGCACGGTGGTGGCAAGTTTGATTAAGGTCTGAGTGGAAGGGTGTTGGCGTTGGGCGCCCGCAGTGCGAAGCAGTCTGGAGCCTAGTCTAGCATTTCTGAGTGTGAGTGTGCACGGTTGGTTAGGAGTAGGTTTGGTGGTGAAATGTTTGAGCCACAGGGCTGGCTCGTTGAGGTATGGATTAGAGGGGTGCATGTAGGTGACGGAGTTAGGTGGTGTTAGTGTGTTATGATGCATTATGGTGAAGTGTAAAGGGGGAGTGTTACAAGGCGTGCCAGTGGTGCCAGTGGGTGTTGCACAATATGCATAGGCTAGTGACCATATGATGGCTAGGCAGAGTGTGAGAGTACTTGCTGACGGGCGGGGCAGCATGTCCACAGTGTTGAGATGATTTCAAGTGTCAAGGAAATACCTGCATGGGAAGGTGTGCTGATACTGGCTAGGCTAGTGGTCAGTTAGAGTAACAGGGCGGTGGTGAATGCCCTGCTTCATCAAAATAGAGCATATTTCGCTCCACGTTTAGCTCCCCGACTTGGTCAGGACACACAGGCCCTGGCGCTCCAACAGTGTACCTCTGTGGGTCGCGATGGGGAAGGGAGATGGTCCGCGCTCCCATAGTGGTGCTCTCACACTGTGTAATCGTTATGGCGCCCTCCACAACAGAGCGCTGATGTTCGGGCTGGCGGGGGGAGAGCCCTCTGAAGGCCGTTATAGATGGTAGTATGCGTGTTGGGCTCTGCCCGCCTCCCACACTCCTTACTGCTGTTTATGGAGCTGGCTCTAATCTTCTGCTCCCGACTCCTTTCTGACCTCCTCGCGTACTGTGGCCACAGCTGTCCTCTGCAATTGCCCTCTGCCACGAGCGCCCCTCCAGCCACCCGTTTTCCCCTATTTCGGTTCCTCTGTGCTCCTTCGTTGGGCATCAATCGGGTCAGCGCGTCTGGTCACTGGTCTCCCACTATGTTGCTATCAGGTCTGCTCTGGCTGCCACCTATTCCTTCTCTTGCGCCGCCGTGATGCAAAATCCTCTGGGTCTCCGGACTCACGTTGATCTCCCCAAAGGTTCTGTGTGGCTCCCTAGGCACCCAAGTCTGGTGTCGCACTCCTCTGCTCCGTTCCTATGTTGGTTGGGGTGCTGGGCTTATCTGCCACTTCGAGTGTATACGCTCAGACCCCTATCCAGTGTACTCGGCTCTCCGGTCACTTACGCCACGTTGCCATCTTTGCTTGTCTCTCTCAGCTCCTCTTCAGCACAACGAATCTCTCTTCTGAGTGCTTTTCGGGGCTGACCCCTGCTACATCAGCCTCACACATGTTCCGGGGTTCTGTTTCACCTTCTAAAGTCGAGTAATTTGTTATTTTAAGCATTATTATTTTGCGGATCTGCAGGAGCTCACAGAGCACACGTCTTCCTCACATGGATGCTGGCCACGCCCCCTGATCACCTTTCTTCTAAAGAAAAACACCACCTTTGTTTGGGACCAGACCGCCGAAAAGGCATTTATAGCTCTCAAAAAGAAATTCACCTCAGCACCCGTTCTGATTCCCCCTGATCCACACATGATGTTTATAGTAGAAGCCGACGCATTTGACGGGGCAAATGGAGCAGTCCTCATGCAAAGATTCTTCGATAATGAAGATCATCCCTTGGCCTATTATTCAAAAACGTTGACACTATCGGAGAGGAACTATTCAGTTCTCGAAAAAGAACTTCTAGCTCTGAAGTTGGCCTATAAGGAGTGCAGACACCATTATTGGGAGCCGAACAGAAAGTTGAGTTATGAACTGATCATGGTAATCTTGTCCTTTTACAGTCATTTGAATGTCGAAACAGCTGTCAAGTCTGCTGGGCATATTTTTTCTCCCAATTCCAGTTTCATCTGACTTTTATTCCAGGATCTAAGAACATCATAGCAGATGCCTTATCCCGCATGGATGTTCCTTTTCATAAGGAAACAGAACTTTATGAGAACATTTTCCCTGCACCTCCTTCATGCGTCTTATACAGACCTTCTTACAAGAGATCCTTCATGCTTATTCAATTATGCGTCCATCTTTGGCTAACTTAGAAAACCACAAAGGTTTGTGGTTTCAAGTCTCAGCCTTGTACATACCCTCACAGCACTTACAAAGAAAAGTATTGGAAATGTGCCACAGTTCTAAACTTGCAGGACATAGAGGCATCAAGTCCACCTTACACCTGTGCCGACATCATTTCTGGTGGCCACACTTATGTAGTCAAGTAGAACGATATTTTTGTTCTTGTCTAGAATGTGCACAAGTCAAAAAACCTTGACAAAAACCTCCAGGCAAACTCCTCGACCTCCTGAGACATCCCGCCCATGGGAGAGGATAGCAATGGGTTTCATTGTGGATTTGCCCCCCTCCAGAAATGTTACGGTCATTATGGTGACAGTGGATACCTTTTCCAAAATGGCACACTTTACCCTGTGCTTCAAGATTCCTTCAACTCTGGAAATGAGCCAAACCTTTGCAAAATACATTTTCAAGATCCACGGGTTGCTCAAGTCGATCATCTCAGATCGTGGATCTCAGTATAGCTCACCTTTTTGGAAGTCCCTATGAAAGAGCCTAGGAATCCAAACATGCATGTCATCTGGCTATCATCCCCCAGTCTAATGGAAGTATGGAGTGTACCAACCAAACCTTAGATCAGCAAATTTGTTGTTTTGTTTCATCGATCCAAGATGATTGGGTCGACCTCTTGCCCACGTCAGAGTTTTCATGTAACAACTCACTTCAAACATCATTTGGGATGATACCTTTCTGCTGTAATTATGGATTCCACCCTACTTGGATTCCTGCGCTAACCATTCACAGGTCATCAGTTCTTGCTGCTGAAGAAACCTTGTCCTTATTACATGACACTCAGAGACAAGCCTTAACCAATCTGAGTACAGCTCGTAGAGATGCTAAATACTATGCGGATCACCACTGCAAACCCGATCTATCAGTTAGAATTGGAGATCAAGTCTGGTTGTCCAGTAAATACTTGCCAGGTCATCTACATAAAGGCAGATTTGCCCCCCAGATATTTTGGACCTTTCAAGATCACAAAAATAGTCAATCCAGTAGCTTTTAAGCTACAGCTCCCTCCATCAAGGCATCGGATACATCCTGTATTCCATTCGTCATTACTCAAACCTTTAATGTTGTCATATCATCTGGCTCTTCAGCCTCCTCCCATTCTCTGGAATCAACATGCGGAATATGAAGTAGAACAAATCTGCGATTCCCATTTCCATCCTGGGGCCTTACAATACCTGATCCATTGGAAAGGTTATCCACCTTCTGAAAGGACCTGGGATCCAGCTTGCTATGTACACGTACCGGTTTTACTTCACCGGTCCCACGGACTTCATCCTTGGAAACCAGGCATGATCTGACTTTCCGGAGGGCATGATGTTACCACCAGAAATCGACCCTGGTCCCTGTACGACAGATGGCGTGCAGCACATCAACCAAGACGCCATTTACACCAACCAAACCATGGCGTTGCCTGTCTTTCGCCAAACACAAGAACACCTTGAATCTGCCAAACAAAACATGGCACCAGAAGAATCACACTCCAATGGGAAGGAGTTTCTCGTTCCCTGACTTCAAAACATACGGACGAAGTCAATGATTTGAGTTACAATTTCCTTGTTACCTGTCTCAGCTTTTTCTGCAGCATTCTGCTCTTTTCTTGTGCTATTTGTTGCGTTGCCTTCTTCTTTGAACCCCTCTCCTCTTCTAGTTCGCCTATCTTTGCTCAGCATTCTGCTCGTCCTTGTGCCATTTGCTGCCTCTGGATAAAGCATCTAATTCCCGCTCCATTGGTTCTGATAATTCATGGGCATTCTCTCTCCTTTTGCCTGCGTGGTCTGACCGTTCTTGTTCACATGGCTTCCAACACTGCAAAGACTCCTAGCCATAACAAGGATTTTTCACTCCAACAGGAGTTTTTCCTTTCCTTTTCCAGGCCGGTCTGTTTATATCCAGACAGCCCTGGCATGGGTTGAGGAGAAACCTTTGCTGTACCACAGACGTACCATGGACAAAGGCTCTGGTAATAAGAATCCTAAAATCAGTGTTATGTGGCTTTTTGTTTCTGGAGTTGCTAGCTTTCCTGATCAGGCCGCTAAAAAAAACAGGAAGTACCAGGGGGTTCCACATGTGCTTTTATAAACAGGTTGACTGTTCAACCTCAGTGTATAGTAACCAACAATCAACCTAACGTTCACCCAAAATTCTGCATGCACTCTTATATCACTACCAACAGTACATCATTAGAGCCAGGAAAAAGTGGGCCTGGAACAAAGCTCCAACCCCACATTACAAGGGCCCTGAGGATAATACAAACATACCCAAACATCACTACAACTACTGCCACTTTACACTATGAAAAATAGATACATATGGTGATCCATTCTTGTATGAAATGTATATCACATTACAGTGATATCATAACCATATTTTTCGGAGTGTACTTAGGAACAATGCAATATGATACTTCCTGCTTTGTCAAGGGGTGAAAGGTCGTGTTCCATCGCTTCCCGTGATGTCACTCCAGGGGTGTGGGGGGTCAAATGACCTCACTTCCCGTGATGTCATCAGAGGTCAAGGGTCATGTGATGTTACTTCCGCTACCCCTGGCATTTTCGTGAAATGACGTTCCCGCCAGCTCTGTTTGTTATTCATTATTATTATTAAAGTTAACAATATATAAATAGCAGCCGCAGAACAATTGCATGATTTGTGACACATCCAGAATACAAACTGGTGACCTGCAGCTTGCACACAGATCGCTCCAGCAGGTGCACCAACCAATTGAGGTATCTTAAAAATGATATTTGAATTATCTGTGTTGTGGGTTTTCCTTTCAGATGGTTCAAAAATAGGGTTTGATATGTGAGTAATGTAATTAATGTTTTAAGTGTGTTTTGTGATCCTCGCTGCACTAGCGGTGTCTTCTCCACGAATCAGTACGTGTTGCTTAATTCTGGGCGCAGGTACAATGCTCTCTGCAGTGTATAAACCCGCTGCAATAGAAGCGTGTGCCGCCTAAAAGCTGGCTGCATGTTAGCCCTGCACGGCTGGCTGCAGGTGCAGTGTGCCTCCAGGCAGGGCGCTGTGCTAGCTGGCTGCCAGCGCAGGGAGCCTGCGCTGGGGGTTTTACGGTAAGGTGGAGCAGGAACGGCTCACGGAGCAGGGTGAGGGGAGCGGGCGCCGCGCACACGCCGACAGCAGCAGCAGCAGCAGCAGCAGCAGCACTGTCAGGTGATCGCCGCCAGCACCGGAGCACCATGCACCATGGCACCCCAGAGACCTAACGGGCCCAGCAGCCCCCGGCGCCGCCCGGGACCCGAGTCCCGCCGCCCCCGGGGCCCCATGGAGCGCTGAGCACCGCCAGAGGCACACCTCACATCTGCCCCCATCCTTTCGCCGCAGCCAGCAGCTGACAGGGAGCGAGGGGAGGGGCGCCCCGGGGACCCCCCGGCCGGCCAGCCAGCATGGGACTGTGCTACAGCCTGCGCCCGCGGCTCTTCGGGGACCCCGGCTCCATCTCCACCGCCTCCGATTCGGAGCAGCCGCCCCCCGAGCTCAGCTGCCGGGCCGGGGACAGGCAGCGCTCCCCGGGCGGCGGTGAGCCTGGGCTGCCCGTGCAGAACGGAGGAGGGGGCGGCGGCGGGTCCGAGGGCAGGGACAAGCCCCCGCCGCAGCCGCTTCTCTACAAGCCTGGCCACAAGGACAAGCAACAGCAGCAGCAGCAGCAAGCCAAGAGCTGGGAGAAGCTGCGGCTGGAGGAGAAGGAGGCCGAGAAGGAGGCCAAGAAAGTCAGCAAGAGCATCGATCGGGTGCTCAAGGAGCAGAAGCGCGAGTACAAGCAGACGCACCGGCTCCTGCTGCTGGGTAGGTACCAACCATCGCCCTTCTGTCTTCCTGTCACCCCACCTCCCCCCCACTTCCGCCCCAGGTGGGCAGCGCCGAGCCCTGCAGGCCTCGCGTGTTGTCATCCCCACACATGGCCTCCGGGGCAACGCTGGCCGCAGGCTCGAGTCCAAATCGGCCGCTGTTAGTACTCTGTGTGGTGGTATGTGCTTCCATACAAAATGCACGTCTGTCAGACATGACCTATGGGCGATGGCCTGTAAACGTGGGCGCTGTGCGCCCGCCTGCTGCATCAGCCACCCTTGTCCCCTCCACCTGTGCTGAAGGCGTGGGAGGATGCTCGCCTACCTCCGCCTCCCCCACCCCATGTGAATGAGAGAGGTGTGTCTGATTCACAGAGGATCCATCAATGGGCAGTGATGAACACAGACCCTCGAGAAGGGATCTCTTAGGACTGCCATGTGTGCAGGTTGGTCATATATCGAATCGCGTGCTCTCAGAGACCCGTTATAAGACTATTCAGTCAGCCAGGCGTTCTGTGTCATAAATTACGAAGCCTCATGCTTTATACTGGCACAGGCAACTTTTTTTTTTAAATTAAATTTCCTTTTAATGTGCATTAGGGTGCTATACGGTTATTTATAATACTAAACGAAAAGTAACACAATCCTGGGGGTTTGTTGCGATTACCACAAATAGCAACAGAGTGGGGATACTTTGAAAGGAACATTTTAGTAGATCTGGTTTGTTTTGCATAGTTGTCCGTGTTAAGACCATAGCAAGGAGGGAGTGGAGAGCTGGGTGGCCTCCACTCCAGCAGAGAGGGCCATTGGCCACTGTATCTAAGGGAAGTGCTAGAACTAAAATCTAATACACGTAACCTCAGATCGAACAATACTACTCAACTAAGAATTCCAGCTTGGGGCACTCTCTGCAGCTGCCCCCACTGCCTGGAAGGCAATCCCTTTGGACCTCAGAGAAGACAGTTCAACAGCTTCGTTCGTTCTCGTTTAGATGGGTGGTTTTACTCTACCCCTGCAGTAGGTCCCCTTCCTGCTGTAATTGACTCTTTTGGTCTGTCTGCTCTGCTATTTCTGTTTGTTTCATTGTGTTTTTGGTTTTGTTGGCGCTCTTAAGCCCCCGGTCTCAGTGGTGCACGGTACCAGTCTAATAAAGTAAAGTGGCTCTGGATAGGCCTAAGGAGAGTGTTTGCTGAGAGCAGGGCCTGTCCCTTGGATATACAAAGTGACAATAGCAGAAGTGGCTATTATTTTAATGTGCTTTTACGAGTTTCACTGATTACAATTCTATTATTAACTGTTTATGTTTTTATACGCTTGGTATTTTATTTTTCTATGCCTATATGTTGCAGCTGTTTGGCAGTGAAAGTTCAGACTGCATTGGAGGCAGAAAAGGCCCGTGTTGGTCTTCATTTTGTTCACCCGCCTCATGTGGCCTGTCACTCGATGGCCGCGCTCGACCTAGCACTGCATAGAACATCCTGCTCTGCTGCGTCCTCGGCGGCCTCTTTATGAAACTGTGGGTAGATTTATCTCCAAGGAAAAATCGATGAAAACGTTAATAAGGGGTGGGGGGTGGCATCTCTCGCTGCCAGCCTGTGGTCCAGGCTGGCCAAGAAGCGTAATACACATATTGTACTATGCTTGCACCCAGAATTGTGGGCCCTGCTGACTCTAAAGTGCTGTACACTGCCTTATGTGAACATGCCCACACCACACAAGCCTCCAGTATCCTTTCTCTCTCCTTTTCCCTGTTGCTGTGCATCTTTTTCTTCATTTCCCTCCCCCTTATATGCCCTTCTTCCCTCCTTTTTTGTGTGTATCCCGCTGAAGGAGAAAGAGGGCAATCGAAACACGTTTCTCCCTCATTCCCATTCGTCTTGCTTCGTTTGACATCATCGTGACTTTCTTTGACTCCCTCTGTTGCTCCCATCCATCAGCCCTACCTACAGCAGGACACTTGACTCGGATCTCGCAAGTGGCTTTCTGCATGAGGTTTAGGCTAGGAAATTCATCCGAGATGGACCCAGTCAAAGGTGCCGCATCCGATGGGCATTTGTCTTCGTTTCAATATAGCAAGTTAACCACCCTCTATGTTGGTGGTATTCAAACCTTTTCATACTGAGCCGCCGCCCTTGAGTAAAAACCTTGGGGTTGTCCCCACTAGGGGGTCCAAAAAGGATGCAGGGGGGCGGCCCAGGGTCTTTAAAATGTAAGCAGATTGTCTACTGTTTATATTTTGTATTAAAAGCAGTCACTCTCATTTTTTATATTAAAAACAGTCATCTTAATCCCTTTTTAAAGAGTCTGAGCCCCCCCCCCCCAGTTTCAAGACCACTGCTGCGCTCCCCAGCCAGAGATGAGTGTGCCTAGGTAAAAGGCCAGCCCTCCTGGGGCTGAAAGTACCCTCGCTCCCATGCACCTTTCAACTTGTATCTCTATAAAGAGAGTGAGGTAAAATATTTAAAATGGTTGTTCCATTCTTGTACTTGAAGGGTATATCACCCAGACTGAAGAACTATGATTTGCGGCTCGCAAACACTACAGGCAGGTTTTGGTGCCAGAGTGGGCCCCTCCCCCGTGGGGCACTGTTTAATATATTTCACTACTTTGGGGCGCCCACAGGCGCATCCCATCTCAAAGGGGCACTATTTGATTAGCTCATTCAACTCCGTGTCCCGATTTATTTGTTTATTTATTTTACTTGTAGCTACAAATGTATACTGGGGCCTGGAAACGAAAAAGGGACTAAGTGCCCTAAATGAGAAGCCCCTTGGTCCCACTGCTGGCCGTATTTTTGTGTAATTCATTAATCCAGCCACAGCATCTACATTAAATTGTTTCAGTGCCTGTAGGACCCGAATGACAACTGGCCTAGCCCAATAGCGAAAAACCCAGGAGTCATTTTAAAAGGGGGTGGAATGCAATCCTGAGGCGTAAAAGCAGAGAGTAGCCTGTATATGCCACACTTTTACACTCCAGGGGATGTTCAGTGCATTTGAAGGAGAAGTAGGTACACAAAAGGCATTTAACATTTCCACAGTGCATTTCCTCTCCTCCTTCAAATGCCCTCTGGTTTCACGCCTGCATGTAGGTGTAAAACAAATCGATTCTTATGTAATCCGCCTGCACAGAGCACCGACTTCAGATTGCATTATAACTTTATTTGCAGATAACGGCTATGATTTTAACAAAACGGAAAATAAAGTGAAAAAGTACATGTTTTTTTCTCTTTCGTTTTCCACCCAGTTAAAAAATCAAAAAAAAAATTTACAACTGCATGGTGGGGCCCCAACAACACTTAGTGCTAAATTTGGTGGATTCCCCCCCTTTATACAGTCTGGTCTTTTTTTCACAAAATAACGCCCAGGTGTTTGAGGGGCGGGGGAAGACTCCGACCCTGACCCAGCCACAGCCACATGGGTTTTCCCTTTTAACGCCAGCCACCGTTCTGTCCCCCCCCCCACGCCCCATCCACTTCAAGCCTGTGGTGCTTTGTAGCTGGAGAAAGGAGAAAAGAGGAAACTGGAACGCATTGTACCCGGCTCCTCTCTACCTTTGAAACGTCGCCTGCCAGCTTGCTCCCCTGCTCGGTGCTGTGGAGAGAAGAGGCCGATACCCGCCAGGGAACCCGCGCTAATTGATATTTAACTGTGCCGAGGCCCCGCGGGGCGCCTAATGGCCCCAGGGGCGTCTCTGCGGCTAGATGGCTCTACTGTTCAAGCCCCAGGGCCCGGGACAGGGCGGACCGGGGCCGGGAAGAGCCGGATTCTGCCCAGCATGGCCGGCTCCGCTGCCATAGGAAACGCCGCCTGTGCCTGAGCGCGCGGTGGCCGCCCCCTCCTCGCGGGAAGGCCAGGCCGACTTGTGCGCAGTGTGTGCGTTTTGTTTGGAATAAGGACTCTCCAGGATGCCTTCCCAGCGGTTTGTTAGCGGCATAAGCCGGTCACTATTGTTACTCGCGTTCTAAAAATAGACCATGGGTTTATTATTGTCTACAAGGATTTTTTTTTTAAGCAAAGGCAGGAGTGCTCCTAATAGATGGACACTTAAAAAATATGCTTTAGTGCAAGAGCTTAGTAATGGGCCACTCGACTCCCGGCAGCACATTTGCTGAGATTTTGCGGTTTTCCAAGTGCACCAGAGTGATAAATGTTTGTTGTGGAGGGGCTTGTGGCAGGGGGGAGGTTTAACTAATTTTAGACGAATTGCCGTGGAAAAAACATGCCATTCCGAGGGACGCGAAGCTGTTTGTGTATGGTGACATTGGGACAGTTCGATGCGTGAGATTGTGCCCCAACAGGAACCCCTGAGGGGTCTGCTTTCAATGTCCTGCACCCACCGTACAGCCAGCTCGTAGTATCCTTACACAGATCTAAAGTTAAGCCTGGTCAGGTGTGCATTAATCAACTTTACGATTACCTTGCACTTTGGGGCTGTAGCTTTTCTTTTTCCACTGTAAAGGCTGTAGCAGAATGCAAAGGGTTAACCAGGTTAGAGTGTGATAGTCCATGGGCGTAATTTTAGGGGGGAGACAGGGGTGTTTGTCCCCCCCAACTTTCATGGCACACCATTTTGTCCCCATTCATTTGGCTGGGGCACCTTTTCATCAGATCTCATGACCCCCCAACATTTTCAGCAAAGTTACTCCACTGTGTGACACTCACTACCCGAGATGCCTGATGAAGCCCCCTACACCTCCATTAAGGCCTGGTCGCGCGACAGATGTTTTGAAACAGCCGAGACACAGAACATTGCACCTCCGGCACTTTCTCGCTGACTGTCCAGCAAATGGAAGCCCATCCTGGCCTGCATCAATGTTTCATGTGCTCTGAAAGCCGGAAATGAGCAGCGGTGTGTCTGTGCACTCACCAGGCCTAGTAGGCATTGCGTGGTGATTTCAGCATCGCGTACTGCCAGACGCATGCGCACACCAAGCGAATTTGGGTGCATTCTTGCTATACAGAGGCTGTTAAGGTGTTTGTATAGGAATTAAGGTTGTCACTGTGCCGTGACACTTTCCCTGCCCTAGTTGGTGAATGGAGTGGATTGTGCGCATTTATTCTGCTTTCCTGCAACTCAAAGGTGCAAGGCACCGGTGCTATAGGGCCACTACGGTGGTGATTGGTGCAGTGTACAAGCTTCATAACATATCAAGGTAAAGCAAGGAATTCAGACATTCATAGTGTATGTAACCGAGAAAGAAAATATGATATGTCATTTATAACGCACCGGTGCACATGTGTTCCTAGACGCGGCAACTGGGCTCGCACTAAAGAGCGGGAGATGGGGTGAAGGTGCATGGGAGTCGCAGGATCCTCCCGTTCCTGTCTGATGGAGAGGAGGGCAGAGTGGGATTTTCATGTTTGTCTCTGTTGAACACGGAGTAGCTACATTATGACTGGCACTAGTGGGAGCATAATCAAGTGATGTTATGATACTGGGCTTTCTACCACGCGCCAGTGATGTTTGCAACGTCTCACAGAATCTGAAAGGGTGGATTAACAAGGAAATAGGAACATGCAAGTTAACTTTGCTGCTGTGTTGACTGCTTTTGCATCTCAATTGTGTTGCAAATACTGGTGTGTCGCAGTTTGCCCTTGAACTGCCATTCACCTAAAGTTTGTTAAAACTTCAGCTATTCCCCTTGATAGGAATACTTTTATGCCTGCCTAGCTGAAGCAGAATACTTTAGTTGCCATTTGCAAATTCGGTTATAGATCTAAAAAAATCGCTTCAGTTAAGAGCTCAGTATCGTACAACTCAAACTGTAGGCTTTTGGTAACTTCTATTGGTAATGTAATAATCATTTATGCTTTGCCTGTTAACCCAGCAGTGCTCTCCAGACTCTTTGGCTTGTCAAGTGGATATGAGGTATTGTGCACACACCTGGCTATCCTGCCATTGGCTTGAGGTGGGAAGATGAGAGGGTGGTTTGAGAGGTAGTTGGAGAATGTAGGAGTAGGAAGCCCACAGTAGGGTAGGTGGTAGTCAAATTATATTCCCCTCAGTACTTAAAAATGACAGGGTCTGGGATTTAATCTATTCTGCTTTTCGAGTATTTCTTCCTCTGAGTTCTTTTTCCTCTTGAAATTATTCTTGCATAAGAATTGTTTTGGCTGTCTCACAGACAGGTGAGCACCTTCTTAAGCACTGGCTCAAGGAACAAGTGGGCATCAGTCAGCAAGATCGGATCAGACTCCCTCCACAGACTGGATCCCCTCTTTCTGTTTTGGGTATGTTTGTTATGTCTTCCACCAAGAAGGCCTGGATCTTTAACTCCAAGCAATCCTCTCTTACAGCGTGCTGATGGTAAATCAAAATGGGACCTTCTCCTTTATGTTGTCATTCATTCTCCCCTCTCTCCTTCTTCCCCTCGATCACTCAGCCAACCAATGAGTGAGGCCCCAGAACCTAAGGGTTTGGACTTTTATAGATCAGAAACCTCTCCTTTCAAAGATGTGTATACTTTCTCTAATTTAAATGATCAAGGTGTGTGATGATTGGAACGTGTTCCAAAAGTGACATCACACCAATCATCCCCCCCCTAAACTCATTGGGCATATTCATGAAGAGCACAGTCTGATGGAAGTAACTTCCAAACCCAGTTTCCCTCCCATTTGATGTGATGTCTTCTTGGAGATTTCTAAATTAAACAAATGTAATTTTCTGCAACAGCATGTTCCTCACATGTGGTCAAGTTACTAATCTGTTTATCAGATTACTCTCAACTAAACAATCAAATAATGCAACTTTCATCTCATCCTGACATATGGGGCACGCGTTGTAGATTTTACTTTTGACATTTTTAGACATTCTATTCCCAGCTTAGAATAACGGGCTCACCAGCACGAACGCTAGGGTATATGAATCACTGGTACGCACCGTTTCTGCATGAAAATAGCCACACTTGCCCAATTTACATAATTAACATGATGTGAAAAATTATCGTTTTACATTCAGCTGATAGAACTTTTCACCCTGAACAATTTTAAAGAAGTAAATATCTACGATGTTTAGTTCAAAAGTTATAAACAGAAATATGATTACAAATGCCATTTGAACAGTGCATTTTTGTGCAATTATCTCCAGTTCATGGCTGGTATGCCCCTTCAGTGATTCCAGGGTCTGTCTGCTCCTTGTATCAGACATCTAGTCTCCAAAGGTGCAACATTACCTTCTTCTGGCTTATGGAGGGGATTTGATAACTTGAGAGGATACAACTGTTCACAGTGAATTCATTGTATTTATAAGGCAGTGTTCACACTATTCTCATGGGGAAGCAGGCAATGGACCTTTCCTGTTGCTGAGGAGAGAATGCTATCTGGCTGTCCAGGCCCTGTTGCTGGCTTTATTCACGATTGCAGCCTTTAAAAAGTAATTTTATTTTCCTTGTTACAATTGTCACTTTAAACAGGGTAACAACACTTATTTGCAATCAGATTCCCATCAAAGATATATCTTTAATGTCTCTGTATGTTTCTTTATACAAAGCTCATTGTCAGTCTTGCAAAGGGGGAACAGACACAATGCAAGTCCCAATTCGGTTTTTCATTTTCCAATTAACTGTTGTGCTTTTTATCCTAGATTGGCTTGTTTTTTCCCTTCATTTTACTAAAAGTTGCTGGATATCTTCTGCTAGCTGAAAGTTGTCAGCTACTTGGGACATATATTCTTATTGAGGGTGGTCTGTTAACATTTCACGTTTTCTGGCATGTGCCATTTTTCAGATGCTGTGCGCTGGCTGCAGTTTTTAAACACATGTTTTTGATTTCTTTACATACCTTTCTCTATTAGAAATTTCCCTACAGGTAATATGAACAACCACAAATAAAATAAAATGCCTTTTGCATGGGCTGCCCATATCAGTGGGTTCCGACTGATAGGCATATTGATGGTGTCCTCTGGCACACATAGATAAAATGTGATCAGCGTCCTCCATAGTGGGGAGCAGCTGATAGAGCAAGCTTTCTGAATGTTCTTTTTGTCTACCATTAGTAGAAGATATCCCACATAGTTCGTTAACAAGAATATACAGCTTTTATCCTTTATGAATGCAGTGTGAGTGACTCTTCAGTGCAATTGTTAAATACCATGCACCGTCGCCAACGGAATTGGTCCCTAGGCACTCAGACGGATCTGCAAACGAGGGTGGGTGGGTTAGTCTGGTGAAGAGGGAGTAGGAAAGTGAGAGAGGTAGTGTGCTGTTGGCAGCTTCAGTTCAGTTTTCCCCGTGTGCCGAGCTTTGGTGTGAATATCGGACCGATGCGAGTCCTTGTGTGCTGTTGGAGCAGTTTATGTGTTGTTAGTTTGTTGTGGCAATTGTCTTTGCCCACATGTGGGAAGATTTGTCTGTGGCATTTCAATGCTCAACACCAGCAACATCATTGTTATTGTGTTTGTGTGTGTTTAAGTTTGCTATTCGTTTGTCTTGTGCCTCTCAACCTGCGGCCAATGTGAATTTCCCCCGGCTTCTGTGTCGTCTGGGGAAGGATGATCTGGTACTGATGACCCCAGAAGCTCAATAGGTGGGACAGACCAGGGTGGGCTTCTTAAACGGGGAAAGGAGACTACACATATTTAGTACTCCCAGACGAGCAATGGTAGGAGGCACGATTAGTTTAGGGAAGTGATAGTAATTACAAGTGCAAAGCATTGCAGACATTAACATCAATTTAGTGTGAATTCCTGCCTATTGGGAATGCGGTTTTATTCTGTTTTTAGATAAAAATGTTTAACTTGCAATGTATTTACTATTTAATGCCTGGAGCACCAAAGAACACAATAAAAAAAAATGAACAAAGTTCTTCCATATTTTTGATGTGCTTCATTAGCAAGTGTATTTTGGTGTTTTTTCCTTCCTAGTAACAGAAAATGCACACCAAAGCTTTCAGCATAGATCCGACTTGTGCCTGTAGTTGTGCCAGTTTGCAAGAAGCTTTCCATCACGTTATTGATATTGATATTTTATTTCTATCATGCTCATACACAAGGCTTTCAGAGCGCGGCAAGGGAAGGGGAACCGGGGAGAACAAAAACAAAGATCTTACTAGGCCCAGTGACATTGAGAACGTGCAAGTGCAGGGCAGAGGGGGAAGGGGGAGAAGTGCATGGAAGGGGGAACAAAAGGAGAGTGCAGAGCGAGAAGGAAAAAAAACAAAAATAATAATAAATAAAAAGGCAACAAACAATAGGAGTGCAGCCAGCAAGTGGCAAGTGCTGGGTTTATAGCAGCAAGCCATGTAGGTCTGAAAGTGCAGGAAGAAAAGGGGAGGGCTGTATGGATACAGATACAGACCCCAGTGCAGGGGGTGGCCCGGAGGCAGTGCGTGAGGGTGGCAAGATGAGCAGGTACCCGGGCCCGGAGGACAGACGGTGGCCAGGGAGAGTAGAATCAACAGAGGAGAGGAGAAGGCAGAAGCAAAGAGGAAGGTTTTGAGGTGCTCCCGGAACCGGAGATGGTTCTCCTCAAGTTTTAGAGTGGCAGGGAGGCTGTTCCAGAGGGAGGCCCCAGCCGAGGACAGAGATCTGCCCCCAGCTCGTTTCTTTGACAAGGGAGTTAGAGGTAGAGGAGCAGAGGGAGTTAGAGGTAGAGGAGCAGAGTGCTCGAGATGGGAGGTATTTGCAGAGGGATAGCTGAAGGTATGTTGGACCCAGGCCCCGTAAAGCCTTGTGGACAATGCAGAGGGTTTTGAATTTAATCCTTGCATTCACTGGGAGCCAATGGAGAGATTTCAGAGCTGGAGAGATATGATCCCAGGGCTTGAGGCCAAGGACAAGTCTCGCAGTCCTGTTCTGGATGAGTTGTAAAGGGCAGAGAGTAGAGGCAGGTAGATTAAGAAAGAGGCTGTTGCAATAGTCCAACTTAGAGCCAGAGCTTGGGAGACGGTGAGCTTTTGGGGGAATGAGAGGAAAGGAAGAATACCTCTGAGGAGGTGCAGTAGGATGTTTGACTTTTTTGATACATCAGCGATGTGGGCGGAGAAGGAGAGTGTGGAATCAAAGGTGACACCAAGGTTCTTGGCCTCGCAGGTGGGGATAGGAGGAGGGCCAAGGGAGGCTGGCCAGAGAGTGAGGGGAAAGGAAGGTGATGGTGTGCCAATGAGGAGGATCTCTGTCTTGCTGGCATTAAGACAAGGTTGTTGGCGGCACACCAATCTTGAATGGCAGTTAGGCAATCGGTGATGAGAGAGGTGGAGGAGGTGGCTGAGGGCAGCCTGAAAATGAGTTGTCTGCACTGCAAGTTTGAGCAGAAAATGTCAATACAGCAGGCGAGAGTTGCCAGGTATTGGTTGAAAAGCCAGGGCGAGAGGTTAGACCCCTGGCGAACACCACAGGTGGAGAGGAAGATAGATGATAGGAAGGACCCAAGTTGGACCTGGGAGGGTCGATCAGAGAGGAAAGAGGTCCGCCAAGCCAGAGCCTGATCCGTGATGCCCAAGTTATCCCGGAGACGGTTGAGCAGGATGGTATGGTTGACTGTCGAAGGCAGAGGAGAGATCAAGTAGGATGAGAACAGAGGGAATGCTAGAGTCGGGGTTGGAAAGCAGATCTTCACGGATGTTCAGGAGAGCAGTTTCCGTGCTTCTGACAGATCTGAAGCCAGACTGATGGTCATGGAGACAGCCAACAGAATCAGAATGAAGGTTTAGCTGAGAGATGGCCAGCTTTTCAAGGAGTTTGCCTAAGAAGGGGGTAATGGACATTGGGCGATAGTTGGCCGGACAAGAGGGATCCGCTGTGGGTTTCTTGAGGAGAGGATGCCCAAGGAAGTGCTTAAGAGGGGAGGGGAAGGATCCTGAGGCAAAGGAGTGGTTGCAGAAGTAGGCAAGGGCCGGAGCGAGGGTATCAATGTGATCCTTGAGAGTTTTAGAGGAACAGGGATGAACCTGTTTTGACGAGGCTTTCATAGATCGGACTTGTCTAGCGACCTCATCAGGGGAGAAGAGAGGAAAGGAAGAGGAGGAGGGTTGGGGGGTGGCTGGAGGAGGGTCAGTGAGTACCGACGGAGAGGGGAGGGCAGGGGAGAGGAGAGGGAGTGGAGGAGAGTGTGGACAGGATGTCCTGGGTTTTTGAGATAGTGTGAGGCCAGGGCATTGCAAAGAGCCTGAAGAAGTTAATGCCACATACCCCTGAAATATAAGGTTTTTATGATGTGTTTGGGCATTATTTTAAAGAGGTAACCGTTAAGCAGAGAACTAGCTAGAAAATATTATGTTCGTATTAGGTTTCACTTATTTATTTATTTTTTTTTTTTTAAAGGTGTCTCCACCTATACAAACAGAATCAAACATGTTTCAGTTTAAAAATAAACCTGTTATTGTCTGTTGGAAGTATTGCTATACAAAATTATGACTTTTGTAAAAAAAAAAACTCAATTTTATTTTTAGACTTGAGTCTTAAGGTTTGCGAAGTTATTGGTTGGAAATCTTATCAAAATATGAATTAATAAAAAGTGCTTAAAAGTGCCAAAGGGGCACATTCCCAATTTGTGGGGCTGGAACCAAACTGTGGATGAATTGGTGGGGTCTGACCCTCCACTATGGGGGTCAGACACAAATCTGCGACCAAAGACGGCAGTGATCCGAATGTAATATCTGTGATCTATACAGGCCTTACAAATTCTTAACAATCCCACTAGATCTGCAAGGTGAGTTCCTTAAGTTTGCATTCTAGACCTAAGAGAAACGCACTCACCTGTGGTGATGGGCTGACAGAATATTTGCTAGTGCTTTCTGTGAAATGGTGCATGTCACCCTAAGCACACTCCATGCTTGGTGCAGTGCTGCCACCCAGAGGCCAGCCATGCAGAGTGAAACCTGTATTTGACATTTAGTATAAACGTCAAATAAAAGTTTGAAACCTCCCCATACTTTCCTGCAAGGTCGAGTACCATGCAAATAGTACTCGATCGTAATAAAATCTCATCACCAATGCAAACGGGCTAGTAGATTAGTGAGCCCTGCTTTATTTCAATTATACCACATATTCTTGAGTGTCTGTTAAGACTTGTTATGCTGATCAAAGTTTTTTTTGGCACTCACACTATTGATTATCACCATGAGCAATATCATAAGGCATATCTTGCATTCATTTTCATAACTTTGGTAGGATAGCTTATATGGTGGCAGTGATTTTAAGCTCCTTGTTTCAATCATTTGATTGACGTGTGCGCCTGTTCATGATCTTGAAGCTTTTGCAACAATGCGCCATGTTTTTAAGATGGCAATCGGAGAGGGCTGGTTGGCCTGATCATTGATTCTTCATAATGGAACTCTGTCTATGCTTAGTGCTGCTGGTGGTTCCTTGGGAGCAAGTGATGCTTTTAAATAGAGGCATGAGCTATCACTATCCTGGGTCCTGCATCCTGGGTTTGGGCTTTACCATCTTCACCTTGGCATACTGAATTGAGGCCCTCGGAGTGTACACAGCTTGGTTTCTTTCACTTGCACATATTGGGTTAGGTCCCTCAGCTTTTTTAAAATTCTTTTCCTATTCGCTTCACATGGCTCTTCATTAAATGTTCATACAAGACGAGGATCAAAGCACAAATTCAAACTTCCTCAATTCCAGCTGTGCATGACGACAACATAACTGACAACATAACTGCCAGGTCTCACCATGACACGCCAGGTCAGTGCCATTATCGCCTCAGCATCCTTCACAACTAAGCATATTAATTCAGTCAAGCCATTTATGTCCAAACAAAACTGCCTCTCAATAGCCAGAGCCATCATTGGCACAAAACTTGCTTACTGTAACATTCCCTTTGCTGACACATCCTCCAAAAACCTGCATAGACTCCAGGTTGTTCAAAATAACGATCTTAGGTCTGCTCTAAACATAACCAAAAGAGAGCACATCTCCCAAGCCAGGCGTGATGCCCACTGACTCCCAGCACAGTCCCAGAGCAGCACACCCGAATAGAAGCAGCGCTTTTAAAATGCTTTAATGTGGCAGGATTTCCTCCTTCAGTGCTGGGCCCCTTCTTGAATGAAGGCAACAGGGACTTCCACATCCTTGGTGCTCAATGGGAAAAGCTAAGGTCGTGGCCGTCCAACCCTTAGCGGTTAGTGGGGAAACGTAAATGACATGGAGGTTTTCATCCTAAGTGCTCCATAGGAAATGCTATGGACTTGGCCATCCACAACCTTGGCTTTTAATAGGCAATAAAGACGTGGCGGTCGAACTTCTTAGCGCTGATAGGCAACACTTGGGCTGAATAAAATGTACTCATGCGTCTAGGGATTGTTGCTATTTAAAATGTAGCTGGAATGTACCTCGAAGTCCACTTAACTCTTGTTAGCAAGCTCCATTAATAATAGAACGCAGCTCTTCTTCCCGGCGGGTGCGAACCAGTGCAATCCATCCTGGGAGTCCTTCTGCGCGGTCCTTCATTTTGTTTTTCTTTCTGCAGAATCGTACTAGCTACATAGCTTTTTTTTAAAAAAAAAATTCTGGTAACATTGACCTGACAACAAGCAAAAACACTACACTAGGAAATTAACTGTGATCCTAATTCTTGAAATCAGTAAACTATGACAACCTCTTTTGTCGTACGTGGGCCCAGGACACGCTATTCCCTTGCAGTCTCCATTTCATTCTGGATGACGTATGCTTAATTTA
Organism: Ambystoma mexicanum; assembly: GCF_040938575.1. Lineage (NCBI taxonomy): Eukaryota > Metazoa > Chordata > Amphibia > Caudata > Ambystomatidae > Ambystoma > Ambystoma mexicanum. The sequence continues at coordinate 45,011,334 of NC_090933.1, read as the reverse complement.
AGATTGAATAGATTGAAGTTAGTTCTCGTTTTTATTGAAAGAGTAAGCAAGGTAAATCTCACTTCTACGGGCTCATCGTCGGCTCTCCTTGCTTTCTACACATGGCCTGTCCTTCCCTGCAGTGCTTTGCCATTGCAGCCCAAGCCCATGCACGTTCTTGCCTCCTCTTGACTTCTCCTTCGCTAATTATTCTCAAGGGGAGCAGGGCATTGGGCGCATGCTCCCACTCTGGGTGCACACCTTTTCCTGGTACTTTCGAAGGTGCCCTTTCACGTGTTAGTCTGGAGTTAAGGGCAGGCGTTTTGCAGGGGCAAATTCTTTGAGGTGGTCTAAGGCGGGCGCTGCCCCTGCTGCCTGAACCAGGTCCCCCTAGCTTAGTCAATTTCGTATTTTGAAATCCTTTTTTTAATAAGAATCTGAAGGTGGCACTCCTTGGGTTGCCCTTCATTGGACTTCATGAAGCTCATCTCAAGGGGCATTGGCTATCACAGACTCTCTGGTCCTTTGAGGTGCTTCTTCTCTGCCATGGTGGTGTTTGACCAGTTGTTCTCCTGAAGCTTGTCCAGTGGTGACACTGGGTTTGCTCTTGAGGTGCTTACCAGGCCCAATACCTGAGGTCAAGTCGGATAAATGGTCTCTCTACTTTCTAATAACTTGTTGTGGTTCGAAGGTGCCTCCATGGCCCGAGATTGTGTGATCCTGAGATACCAGGAAGGGCACGGTGTCAAGGTCCCCCAAACAGCTACATTGATCTCCTCAGAGATTTTGACGTGGCTGTTCACTCCCTGCTCGAGCACGTTTGGGCTAGACTTACTTTTCAGAGAGTAAAACAAGTAGTTCTTGTAGTCACCTGTTCCCCTCCTTCAGTTCACTGGGGTATTTTTAGGCAAGTAAAAAATTAGTTGAAATATGTATTTTTCGTACATACATACTTTGTGCCCAGTAATGATCATAAATGAAAATGTATTTATGTTTTTAGTTCCTCTTTAGAATAGCTAATGCGATAGTAGAGCGCCTCTGTGTGGCATGTGCTGCCAGTGGTGCAGGTTGCGATGCTGCGGTGCAGGTTGACACTGGTCTCTATCACCGTTTTTTTTCTTGGGGTATTTGCCGAATGGTCTTGAATAAAAGAGCCAGAGAGCTTATCTGCAGGGCTGAGTTTCTGTTATCCGCTCTGGCATAACTTACTCTGTAGCTTGGGACTGCTCAAAGGTACTTCCTTTAAAAAGATGGGCGGTGCAAGGGGATCGTTGTAACAATATTGTATACAAAATAGCATGTTATAGAATATGGTGGCGCCAGAGAAAAAATGTACATTCAAAAGAAAATTGAAAATATTGTGAGAAAAAAAAGCTATATTGCAGCCAAAATATGCCCTTCTTGTGTACCTTTAACATAGTATCCAGTTGGGGAACACCTTTTCAGCCCCATAACTTCTTCCAGCCTAGTCACCATCTTGGAGTGTGTTCTACACACAAGTAAAACAAAACGTCTAATTTCTCCCCGCCCCCACTTCCTGTTGTTCACACCTACCCCTTCTGCCACCTGCTTGACCATGGCGTCAAAATCATCAATGGGCGTAGGGCGGGTAACGTCTCTCATCCACTCGCCTCAAAGCACGTCACACCTTAGATTCCATCCCCAGCACCTGAACCCCTCTGCCTTTCCCAACACCACTTTCTTTCGTGAAATCTTTCAAAATAAATGTCTTCATGACTGAATGTGACTCTTGGCCCAAAATGACCTGCATGTCTCAAGCATTCATTTGTTGTTTTTGTGTTCATGTTTATTTTAGTTATTTTTTTGTTGAACACTTTTTTAAAAATTATTATTATTATTTTTTTTGATTCTTCCAAACATTCTTTTTGGACACTGTAATTAATTGTCATTCTAATTTTGTAAAGCATTTATTCTGGAACTCCTCGGTTATCAAAACCATAAAACAATTGATGACAATTCCTAACATCTACATATACTTGACCTATAATTGTTTTAAGGAATTAAAAAAATTGTTTAATTGGTCAAATCAAGCAGGTAAAAGAAACATGCCTGAGAACTGCATGGCTGTTTACTTGTTTTATGGCATTACAATGTAAATACTTTTAACGGCATACTTCATTTCTTGAATTATAATTTCTTAAAACCCATGTTAGATTTGATCCTACGTATGTGGCCTACTCTCATGTAGCCTCCACAGAACTGAGTAACCCTTTCATAGCCCACCTCGGCGTTTTTCTGAAATGATTCTGGTGCTCACCACTGTACTGTGTTATGTTGTGTTTCTTTTTACATCGCTGCACTTGGCGCTTTAAACATTTAATTGTTTTTTAGCCACTGGATTCTGTTTGTCACTGCTGTTGTGTATAAGCCATCTGATTTTATTTGCCCATTTACCACGGTGCTATGTTTTGCTAGCTGAAAGTCCAGATGTCATTTGTGTCATTGCTTTTCTAAACTGAGTTTGTTTTTATGCATTGCTCCTCAGCTTCCGGGACTACATTTTCCATGGTTCCCTCCATGGTTTATGCAATCTTTCTAAGCTGATCAGGCTCAAAATTAGCAGGTGGGGGATGGTTCTTGGCCCTGTTTGTGAATGGCTCTCTGCCCCATTGTTTCTCGTGGTCCTTTGTAGCCCGTGTGGTGCTGTGACGAATGAACTTCAGGGGTACCAGTGGTCAAGGGGTGAATATCGGTTTCTAAACCATCAATCAGCCCCACACCTCTAATACATCAGAAGGGATCTGAACGGATTGGAATAGCAAGCAAATTATAAACCTCCATTTCCAATTTTGGTAACGTAGAGGAAACGGCAGGCAAATCTCTGAAAGGTCCTGGATCATGGGTTAGTTGCAACACAGCATGAATACAGTTATTACCCATTGATAAAAGGGACTGTTCAGTCAAGGCTGTATCAAAAATATATACTTTCATTTATATCACAACAGACCGTTCTATCAACACTACGAAATACAACCCACCCTGTAACGGCATGCAGAGGACATACCGTTTAATGAAGGAAAAGGGATGCACTCTGGATACTGACAGGAGGGTAGTCGGTATGGTTAATAATCACAACAATTTAAGATTACTTGGCTTCAGCACAGAGACGCAGTGGGTCTTAATATGTCTTTAGGGCACTTCCGGGAAGGACCAGTCAGACAGAACCACAATGTACCTTGTGCTGTAGGTGGTCTTGTTGCTCGACAGGGTCGAATCGGCTTCAGGGCGCTTTGCAGTTTCTATGACCGAGTTCAATACAGGATTCAGCTGTGGTTATCCGTCTCGGATGGCTTTATGCGACTGTGGTTTGACAACGGTCAGTGTTGCAGTCGATTGCAGTTCGAGGAACTCGACTGGCGTGAACATTTCCTTTTAAGGCACATGTTGGTAGATGCTTGTCGATGGACTTCTCCCATCTTCTTCAATGGGCTTGTGTTGTCCTTTAAGGCGGACAGCCCAAGGTTGAGGAGTGTGTTGCAGACAGCTGCCTTGCCCTTGGTTTCGGGTTCAGAGACCTTCTGGCACTTCCTACCTGTAAAGTTTGCTGTAGAGCCTAGCAGGGCACACTATGTTGTGGCTGGGTCCTCTGAGGTCTTCATCTCCCTATGTTCCCTGGGAGATGTTTAGGGGAGGGATCTTGCTCCCCTCTTCTGGCCTTCCTTCACTGGCGGAAGATGTAAGGCCGACTGTACCTTCAGCCAGGGTCCAGTGATGAGTTCTTCTTGCTACTCCTTGCAATGTCTTCAGATAATCTGCCAAAAGAGGGGTTACGCCCTCTTTTAAATCCAAATGTTCCACAATGATTGGTGTAGGCTAAGCCTACCTTAACAAACCAATCATGGGGTCCCCAGCCACACTGTATGCATGAGGACATAACCAGAGTGATTTGCAACAGGTAAGGTAAAGGGGTGAAAACATGTGATGGTAAGTCCCACCTATCTTCCTGTCTGTTGTGGATCAAAGACTTTCTCTGGTTAATGGATCTCTCTATGGTTCCTGATTAAAGCAGCAGGTCTCCATTTGAAACTGCGGCAAGACCAGACTCTCTGGCTCCTGCAAACCGCATCCATGTACCTTATGAATGTTAGATACGGGGAGGGAGCTAGTCTCAGGTTGGCACATTTGCATATGAAAGGGTTTTCCTGTCTCCTTTGTTAACATCTGCAACCAGGCCCCACGTGGGGCTGTTTGAATTACCGTCTAATCAGCTGCAGGGCTCAACAAAAGAGCAGGGCGGATTCATGGAGCCTTTGTTAGTTAATCAGGCTGGGCTTGGCAGAGGGAGGATTTGGTCCCCCCCTTCTGGAGATGCATTGTGTACCCCCTTCCTGTCATATCCCAACTAAATGTGACAGTGGGAACTTTGCCTGTAGGCTTTGTTCACACACAGAACACAGGTCTATGCATTTGTTAGGCTCTGAGCATAGGAGATTGTGTGTGGATTAGCCCCGCACATTTTCCTGAGGTTGGTCTACAATCATTTCATTTAATTAACATTTTCCAAAAAGGCCAGGCGAGTGCACACCCTCCGTGCGGATGGTGGAATTCCTCACAGTTGTACTCACTATGGGTAGTCTATCAGATAGTTCTCTACTCCCTCCTGCTTTTAAAGGTATTCGTAAATGTTGCTCTACGAACAGGATTGGGCAAGCCTGGATGCTTACCTCATCTTGTTGGATCTCTCTCTCTCTCTACTCCTAGCTATTTCACAAGCTATGACTGTTTCCAGGCTGATCCCACCTTCAATAGGACTTCTACACTCCCAGGGTGTTTTGGGGGATCGCTCACATTCCATTGTCCCTTAGTTACTGAAGAACCTGCTTTTATTTTACGAATGACGCATAATTCATTTAGAGGCTTTTCATAGGATTAAAGAAGATCCTATTGGCTCTTGGAACCTGTATTTTCCAGGTGAAATGTCGTGCACATTAAATTGCCACTTTCCAGGGTTTTGAAGGTCCTTAAGTGAAAGAAACCAATCTAATTCTATTGGTAGTAAGGCTAAGCTGAAATTAAAAAAATCAATAACCTGCAACACCACAGGCATAAACAACTCACACTAGAGGAAGAGTCTTGGTGGAACTGGATGATGTGCAGAGACAACACATCCCTGACTGTCGTAACAGCAAAGTTCCTACAGAGTGTAGATCTAGAGGGAAAAGCACAAACAGAAACTTTACAATCTGAAAACCTGATGGAACAAAGTAAAGAAAACCAGTTTGAAATTACAGAAACATGAAGTAAATTACCAAAACAAATGACAATGATCACTAGATATTAGGAATCAAACGCTACACTTCACAACCACCGCGAGCCCACGTCGCATCATTTTGTAAAAATTGCCTAAGCTACAATTATAAACAAATTTAAAAAAAAAGAAATTCAATAACGTTCAAGTTTTTTAATAGTTGATTTTAATTCTCAGGTTCAGCTGTATCGCACAGATTAGCTTGTGGAAGAATACTCTTGTAGCTGCATTCATGAACTGCCAGGCTGCTACCTCTTGTGTTGCTGATATTGGAGACACTATTGCTTCCTTATCACTCATGGCTGAATTTTTGATTGATTGATATTTTATTTCTATCGCGCTCGTACACTAGTGTTTCAGAGCGCGACAAGGCAAGGGAGGGGAACAGGGGAGAACAAAACATCGATCTTACTAGGCCCAGTGACATTGAGAACGCGCAAGTGCATGGGAGAGGGGGGGAGGGGAAAAGTGCATTGAAGGGGAGACAGATGGAAAGTGCGAAGCAGAGGAGAAACGGATAAATAACAATAAATAAATAATAAAGGCAACAAACGGTGGTAATGCAGCCAGCAATTTGCAAGTGCTAGGTTTAAGGCAGCAGATAGGGTAGGTCCGATAAGTGCAGGAAGAAAAAGGGGAGGCTGTATGGGTACAGATGCAGACCCCAGTGCAAGGGGTGGCCCGGAGGCAGTGCCAAGAGAGAACAGATCAGCAGGGGAGAGGGGGAGTGAAGGCAGAAGAAAAGAGGAAGGTCTTGAGGTGCTTCTGGAACCAGAGCTGGTTCTCCTCAAGTTTTAGAGTGGCAGGGAGGCTGTTCCAGAGGGAGGCCCCAGCCAAAGACCGAGATCTACCCCAAGCTCGTTTCTTAGAAAAACGACTGACCTTGAGTGAGTTGGAGGCAGAGGAGCGAAGAGCTCGAGAGGGGAGGTATTTGCGGAGGGATACCTGAAGGTATTTTGGACCCAGGCCCCAGAAAGCCTTGTGGACAATGCAGAGGGTTTTGAAATTGTAAGGAATTACAAGGAATTTGTAACGGAGACCCGATTTACCCCCACTTCTGTTGTACTATTTGATTAATTTCTCCCCAGGTAGTTCCCTATCATCCACATGGTTACAGAGGGCATGGAGAAAGCAAGGATGGCGGCTCCATTTTAAAAAATTAGGTACTTTGCAAACAATTAAAAATATTGAATTGTACCTCTTTTGAAATAGCACTTCAGTCCACCAAAGTATTACTTTAAATCTATTGCCATCCTGGAGCTTGTGATCAGTTCCCGGATTCGTTTCCATACTTAATCGCCTACCTATCTGAGCATTTGATTATTGCCTTTCTGGGAAATTGTAATATTCCGGAGACACTTGCCTTTCAATTTATGCTTAATAAATTTTGAGATTTTTGAAAATGATATCCTTCAGTCTAATTAAGAGCTGACGCAACAAATTCAAACATATTACGTTTTACGTGTATCGGTAAATAATAATGTCACCTTTTTATTCTATTGGTGAACCTCTCTGCACTGGGTTTAAACTGCTTCCTAAGTTGTCTTAATTAGTATGTAAAAACAGTAAATTAGAAGTTTAAGTTTCATGTTGTATTCTCAGTCCAACCTAACCAACATGCCTGCGTACTTCAGATTCATGAAATTCAATAACTTTCATTCACTTCAAGATTCCCCAAAATGTCCAAACAATTGTGTACACAATTACACATTATAACAATTAAAAAGAATTAAAAGAAACTTGTATCTTCAGAATCTCTCGAGTAGTAGGGATCTATATTCTGCTACACTTCAAGTACTATATAGCATTTTCGACAGGAGAAAAAAGTTCCCTCTCTGTTCTGGCAAAAGTAAAGATTATTTTAATAATTAATTCAGTGGTAACACTTTAAGTTTCAAGCTACGAGCCAGCCATACATTCACTTGCTCTTAGGAAAGATATCCGTTTATGTGTAATTTTCCCTCCAATTGTGAACCCCCACACCCCCAACCTTTTGCTGTTGTCTGACCATCCTAGCCTGATTTATGCCAGTGGAGCCCAGCCTTCAGCTGCGCTCCCCTGGGCCTTTGCTCATTTTGTTATGGGGAAACTGACATGCCCTTCAGACTGTCAATACTGGGAGACTTTGTTTCCCTTAGTCTTTCACTTAGTTGCTATTCTTTAGTAACATGTTATCAGTGCACAAAGTACCTTACTGTACAGTGCGCTGGGGACCCTTTTTCATTTTTAAGGCCGTAGAGACCCTCAAAGGATTTTTTGAGCTGGTGGCAGCTGTTACTTTATATGTGTTTTCAACTCTTTTCAATGGTCCATACCGCTTTTACCATATTTGGCCCAGGACAGTGGCCAGTGCCTAAAATGGCATGTCGCAAGGTCCTTTGTGCTGTGCTTTGGCCATCTTGTCCCTTTGCCTTCCCCAGGTCGAGCAGGTCCAGTAAATTCCTTATTTGGTCATGCAGACCCCTGCGCAAACCGAAGCTTTTGCAGGCTTCTGCTTGTATGTGTGCCTCCAGGATGTGGGCTGGAACTGTCTAGTGCCAAAACACATCCTGGGTGCCAGGATGTCTGGTGTGCTGGTTTGATTGGAACCACCGTGGTCCATGATTGGTCCACGTCTGGGATGACTGTATGTGAGCAGATCTCCTATTGGTTTATCTTCGTTTTGGCGCGAGGGAGATTTTGGATAAGAAATCTTAAACCCATTCCAGGCCGATCCTATGAGTTCACACCAAACATAGTGAAGGAGCCAAGTATCCTGAAACAACAAAGCAGATCTGTGGAACAGCTGGTGACCCGATGGAAAGTTTGGACCTTCAGCCTGCTGTTTCTGTGTCAGAACCCCTGTTTCTGATCGAACCTAGAAAACCTGCAATGGCGCCTCGACCCTTTGGAATAGTGGGACCAACTATTTTCGGCACCTTCAACTTAACCTGTAAGCGAGTCTCTTCAGAAGTGTTCCTGGACCGCTCAGTGAACTGACCAGCTCGTACAGGACCTTTGTCCTGTAACCACTGTCGTCTCGGGTTTCGACTTGTCCTTTGGAGACTGTAAGCTCTGGGTATAAGGCACTCTCCCGCTGAGTTTTGTACACCTAACATTCCTAGGTCTGGAATTAGAACAGTACGCCTGAACCCGTGCATATGCGGTGACTGTCACCCAGCTGTCGTGACGAACTTCGTGGGTGCCTTGCTGCTGCACCCCTCTGTGCCCTCTGAGTCGCTGCAGTGGAACTGGCCTGATCCCTTCATCAGGAGCAGGGAAATATCCACTGTCCTGTCACAGAATCATTCCTGGAACGCACCCCATGAATGCCAGAGACGGCCAACTGAAGGATTTGACCCTGCGACCGAAGGGGACTCGACTGCCGAAGTTTGGTCCGGAGTGCCCCAGGGGTTGGTGAGTACTTGCAACCCTTAACTGTGACCCCTGGCGCATTCATCCATTTATATGCACAAGTGTCCCCTGAGGGCCACTCTTCATTATCGAGGCAGCCTGCGCTACCAAGCTATTCCCAACTCTTGCATCCGGTTCTGACCTCTTGGGGAGACCCTCCTTGAATAGTGGAAACTTATTCTTCACTGCCTCACCCCCATTCCTGAGTCGCTACAGCCCCTTGAAGAGACCCCGTTTTGACTTAACCACACAATTGCGTGCGCCAGCAGCACCGCAAGTACTTTTGAGCTCAAGGCTCCGCTCAGCTTAGGGACTGGACTGCCTCTTAGCTAGGGTATGAATTATGAAGGACTGCCACAGAGATATTCACACTGTATAACCCCTTTCTTTGCAGGTTGTGGAACTGTACTGAGTAATATCCCTGTTGGCCATTGGTTGATGTATATATGTTTGCTAGTTTTAGTATTGTTTGTTTTGTTAATGCTGCTGAATAATTACTTTTTGACTTAAAAGGCTTTTGATAAATGTATATCTATTTTTAATATAAACGTGACTGAGAATAATGTGGGATCGTTTGCTGTGGGTGCACATTGTGGGCTTTCTATCACCCTGACGCCTCCTGAGACCTAGTCTTCACTGCCGCCAATGCTAGTGTGCGTGTCTGGCTTGTCCAGAAGGTTACCCTGTTCCAGGAAACTAGGCTGGCCTTCTGAACCTCTGCCCACCAGGTCAGAGTTCAGAAATCCATCCTAACACTTGGCTCCTAATTTCTTCACATGGACACAATGCACCATTTCTCACTTGCCAGAAGTCCATTATCACTAGCTGATGTCTAGTGGTGAATGCACATTTTGAGGCCTTCTTAATATCTTACTCTGGTTGATTTGTTAAAAAAAGAAATTAATCTTCAATAAAAAAATGTTCTCTTGGGTAGTTCTCATGGTAAGATTTTGAAGTGGGAGTACTTTTTTAGGGAGTAAAAAAATGAAGTCCTGTTCCCAATGGGAACATTTTATACGTGATTACAAATATATTTATGCGCAAGCCGAAACATTTTTGTGATTAAATATTTCTTTGCACTATGTTATTGATCCACATTAAAAGATACTTTTGACCTCTTCCATAACTATATAATAGTTTTTACCTTTGATACTACTGGTCCAAACATATCCATGGAGATGTTTGGGTGGAAACGGGGGCACAAGGTCCTATATGTTAATTTGACATGTTTCATTGAGAGTATCTTTACCCCCATTTTAAATTTTTGGGAGCATTTGCCTATTTTTAGGGAGTACAAGTGGCTGCTATTAAATGAACCTCAAAATGTCAACACTAAAAATTATGAAAACCAAAAAACAGTATTTTTTTCTTTTACACTGAAAAAGTCCTTCATGAATAACACTTTGTAATTAATCAAGAATTACTTCATTATACAGAGCTGTTCAGGGATTTAAATTCAATCTTTTAAGCAACTCATTGGTAACGTCCTCAATATCTTCTCATGTACCGAGTATTTTATTGGGGTTGTGCTGATATCAATCTTTCTCCTGATCTTGGGAATATTTAACTCTAGGACATGAAATTCCACTCCCCATCAGAGAATACCTACAATAAGATGCATTATTTAAGAAGTTCATTTTGTATGTTCACCATACTTTTCTGGGAAATATATAGAATGGTAGGTTGTCTCGGACTATTCAAACTCCCGTACTGTGTAACTCACAAAAGTATTTCCACAGAATCATTAGTAACCAATGAAGTTTGCAAACCTCATCTTATGGTCATGTTGATAGATTCTCTGAATTGGCCATGGTAGAATCTTTGCTCATCAGGAACGAGACAATGTTTCTGCTTGTACCAAACTCGCTTGTGCTGGTTAGGTGCCACGGTTAAAAATTAGATTCGTATAGTTAACCATTTTTTGAACACTTTATTTAGTTAACAATTTTTGAACACTTAAATAAATATCAACACATATCATTACTAAAGAAGAAACGCTGTTGCTCAAAGAAAATTCAATATGCTTGTTGATGGCAGCAATGGGGCAGTGAAACACAGCTGGACACTCAGATTCAAAGCAGGACTGGAAAAGGAAAAAAAAGTGGAGTGCCCCAGATCCAAACAAAGTCAATCCTCCATGACTCTGGATCCTTCACAGTCAGATGCTGGGCTTGAACGAGTGGTCAAGTAGTGTCTAAACAGTTCCCATATTTCACAAGGGTGTAAGTGTGCAGGCGTTGGGTCGCAAAAGTTGTATTCCGTGTTGCAGTTTCAAATGAAGGAACTCTTTACAAGTTTGATGGTATTTCGGCCGCAAATCCACCAAAATCCCACTAAACGAATTTATCATTAGCGCCACTTGGTCCGGCGGAATTAGCGCTGGATTACAAGTTGTGGTAGGTGGTATTAGTCCCCATTTATTCACTTCATGGGGCAGTGGAATTTCCCCCAGCATTATTCTGGAGTTATTTCCTCCACCTTACCTCCAAATCCATAGTTTGACCGTCTTGTAATGCAGTGATAACTCCCACTGCATTACCAATGTTTTTGGTCCCATCGCCAAATTCGTAATGAGGCCCTACGTCTTTTAAGCAGTACTCTTCATTTGGGGGGAATTTTTATGTCCAAAATAAAAGGATATAACATTTTTGCAAGGAGCAAACACATATGTCGCAACTTACAGGCGTACCCCGGCAAGCATTTAATCCTCCCAGCAGGCATTCCAGATGTTCCAAAGGGATATCTGGGCACATGGTCTTATTGATTGTCGCTCTAACGCCAGACCAGTATTGGATTAACGGGCAGTCCCACATTTAATGATAGAATCCAGCATTGTCTATATGGCAATTGGGGCAGTCTCCACAAGAGCGCTGCCATCCTGAAAGATTCCAGCCCGCACAAGGACTATCACGTAATCACAAGACACACTGAAATGATGAGCACATCGAATTTAAATCAATAAGATGAACCCTCGAAGCACCTTACTATGAACTAAAGATCTACTATCTAAAGGAATACTTGGATCTAATACCAAGAAGACTTCTACCTAAACCATGAATATCCCTTAAACGTTACAAGTAAAATGACAATCTTGCGACGACTGTGAATGCTACATGAAGCAACACCATATGATATGAGAATCATAAAATATGAGACGATGGAAATGAAAGACAGATTCTGACTTGACCTATAGCTACTAAGCATAACTATTGAATTTCAGTTGCTCAGAATAGGATGTACATTGATGTGTGGGAATTCTGTAAGATAATTGAGGATTTTATCTCAAAGCTAGGAATATATGGTTTATGAGTAAAATGTGTACATGAACGCACTATATGAATTACATGCACATCACTCTATTGCACACGCTGCTATTATAACTGTGCCGTGATAAAGCCCGGGTAAGGGCGAAAACTGTTGCACGTGCCTCCAAAGGGAGTATGTTAACACCTTCGAAAAAATGTGAAAAAGAGTCTTTCAAACGATTGAATTTATTTTGGTCCCGAACCAATAAAATATGTATTTCACTAAAACCTCAGTTATAAGAATTATTGATTAAATCTCAAAACGCTAGTCGCAAGCAACCCAACACTGCCACGCTAGCTACTGACTTTCTGACTGACTAGTGGATATCCGTCACTGTTGGGTTCTGCTACTAAGCCAGACTAATACAGTAAAGGTTGAAACTAAAAATAGAATGGACACTCAATTACTAAGTAACAGAGGGTAGGTGCACTGGATATTATCGACTACCAACCTATCGCATAACACCAGACCAGCATTGGATTAACGGGCAGTGCCACATTAAATGATAGAACTCCGCATTGTCTGTATGGCACTTGGGGCAGTCTCCACTGTGCGAAGGGTCAAACTTGCCTTGTCTCGTCGGGGTGATGTATGCTTGATGCAGTAATTTAAATGTTATTAGTTTATATTGAGCATTCGTGGATACCTTTCGAGTTTAGTTGCATATCCTTTTCAAGGAGATGACGTTGAGCTGAATCTCCATCTATTGCTTCCATTTATATTTTATTCTAAGGGCTGCGTGGGGGTGAAGGGCTGTGTACTTAAGGGGGAAGGCGTGGGTCCTTGTGGAAAACAAGGATTCCCAAGCCTGAAATGCTTCACAAATGTTATGGTATGTAATTATAGTTGATAGATAACCCTACACATTGGCCACAAATGTGTTCTTTAGTTACGAAACTGGCACCTGGATACTGTGTCGAGTCAGAAGGAGGACACGGACACTCTGAGGATAGGGTTCCCAAGATTGTATTAAAGTAATTATAAGACCTAACTTTTCCTATCGATTTGTCTCTGCCTATGTTATGAACTAAGGTTTATCAGTCATGAATGTCCAAAGGAATAAGTCTGCTGTCCAAAACTAACCTAATTGGCCCTACCACTATAAAAACTAACTTGGGTCTGGAGAATGACTCCCATCTCCCGAAGGTACTGCTAGTACCAGTATGTTGGATTCTTTATTTAAGCAATAGAACCTGGGGAGGGGGGCCTTACCGGTCGGGTAATGCCCGACGGGGTGATGGTTACGAGCCCGAGTGAAGCAAGGGATATAACATAGTCCCAGGGGCATTACCCGACCAGTAATGCCCCCCCGCGTCAGAGGGTTCTGTTGCTATTAGTACCCTGGCATGTCGTACCGGGGCACTATCATTTTTTTTCCTGGAATAAAAGCAAAAGAAATGGCTGCCAGGGATCAGGGAGAAGGGATTATATGTAGTCCCTTCTCCCTTTCCATAGCAGCCTGACGATGAAGGCAAAGGAACTCAGCGGGACGCAGAGCTCTGGAAGGGGAGTCTGTCGCTGGGTAAGGCCCCCGGCAAGGGCCAATCAGATAACTTGTAACAATCTGATTGACCCTCGCCGGGTGCTAATAATACATAATCCTTAAATAGTTGCTCATGACTTCTTGGATCAGTCTCTGTAACTCTTCAAATTGACTACTGGGATTCCCCTCCTCCTTGAGAATCCTTTTCGGGGATCTTTTATAAGATACATATTCCTGGTTGCTTGTTTCAGCGTAACTTTGGAAAATAAAATTGCTCTTGTAGGCTTACCCTCCTGGGCAGTTATCGTTCAGCCTGCTTTGGCCTACTTGACTTTGTATATGGTTCAATTAAATGGTTTGTCTGAACTCTGGCCCATAATGTTATGCCTCTTTGATATTATGTTCTTGTACAGGAGATCAAGTTGCTTTCTTCTTTTCCTAAGGTATTGTTATCCATAGTTCTTCTCTCTTCAGATTTTCAGTAACTTTTTCTTGTATCACAACATTTAAAGTTCATGGGTTTCAAGTTTAACCTTGCATTTTTCCCGTTTTCTCAGGGTATTGTTATCCACTGTGCTTTTCTCCTAGTATTCAGATTTTTGATAGTGCTTTCTCTTGTATGACAACATTTTGAGTTCATTTGTTTCAAGGTTAACTTTGTCTCATGATTTCTACTGAAACGAGTTGCTTGTACGATATAATGATTCATGTTCTCCATGTGTTGCCGTTTCCCTCCTCATGGTCTCTCATCTCCCTGCGGTATCCTGGTGCTCCGATGAGTGCCAGACACCCTGTGACTCTATACTTGTGGTGCTATAGGAGATAGTTTGTAGACGAGCTGTCCACTACGGATCTTTGAGTTTGTTGTGGCTCTGGCATCCCACTCTTCAGTATTAAGCAAGTTTGAAACTTGCAGGCTTCCACCTTCTCTAGGTGTTAGGCAGCTTGGGGCCTTTCCAGGCCTGCGTATGTGTTTCTCTCTGTTGCTCATCGAGTGCACGCGATTCAACATACTCGTCCCAGTGGATTAGATATTTTGATTTAAAGGGACATGCATTTTTCAATAAGATAATGGTATCTATTAGGAGTTTTTTCATTCCAGTCTTGGTATTTAAAAGTCTCTGGTTTTTTAGAGCATCCCATGTAGGCCAGTGTGCACAGCTTTAGGGAGTTCCTCAAGTGAACGGGACTCCTTGTCGCCTATGGGGAAAGTCTTTCCCGGTGAGATCCCACTTGCCTCGACCCCTAGGGAGGGTGGTGTGGAGTGGCCTCACTGCCCTAGCCTTAAGGAAAGCATTCCCCCCCCCCCCAAACCCTCTGGGGAGAAGGCACAAATTCCCTCGATTCATCGCAGCACAGATCTACGAAGCATTCCATGCCTAATCTACTCCAATAATTGTCAATCCCGTTATTACTTTAGAATCAGCCGGAGCGTAAGGTCTGGAATGTATGGAAGATTTAGGTCTATGTACTGCTACAATTTTCCCCAAGCGAAATAGTACGTTTTAAGGGGTCGAACCTGCATGTGTCCTATGCAAGGCTGGATATTAGCAAGGATAGTAAGAAATGTTGGTGTTTGGAAGCCCATTCTGCATGGAGATGCAGGTGTGGTAAAGGGCCTGGCATCCACTAGGATGCAAATTGCACCTGTGCAGCAAAGTAATGTAAATCCATGTCAGGGGGCACCAAGCTCCCTCATTCAAATGCTCTAACAAATGTTTTCCAATTTAAAACGTGGGTTCTTGATATGCGACCTCAAGTGAATCGGAAGAATCTGCAACTGGTCAAAGAAGGCCCAGCCCAGGCTTAGTGGAATGTTTTGGAAAAGGTGCACTATCTTGGGGACGATGAGCATTTTTGCTAGGGAGATCATGTGACGAATCAACCTCTGGGGCACCAGTGGTCCAGGGATGAATATCGATTTCTAAACCATCAATCAGCCCCACACCTCTAGTACACCAGAATGGATCCGAAAAGATTGGAACACTAGTAAATTATAAATCTCCTTGTCCAATTCTTGGTAACATGGACGCAACAGCAGGCTTATTTCCGCAAGGTCGTGGATTGTTGGTTAGTTGCAACACAGCGGAAATGCAATTATTACCCAATGTTGAAAGGGACTGTCCAGTCAAGGTTGTATAAAAATATCTGCTTTGTTATTATTATTACAACAGACCGTTCTAGCACACTACAAAATACAACTTAACCCTGTAAAGGAACACAGAGGATAGACAGTTTCACAAAGAAAAGGGAAGCACTCTGGTTACTGACGGGTGGGTATTCTGTAAAGCAATACGTCTTAACTGTTCAAGGTTATTTGGTTTCAGCACCAAGGGAGCAAAGGTTTGTAAATGTCATTAGGGGCCATCGGAGAAGGACCAGCAGGACAGAACCACAATGTACCTGGTGCTTGAGATGTTCTTGAAGCTCGACAGCGTCAAGTCGGTTCCAGGACACTTTGCAGCTCCTGCAAAAGAGTTCAAGACTGGAAACGGCTGCGGGTATCAGGCAGCAGGCAGTTCCGCAAACGTGGCTGGATGGACGGCTGCAGGCTGGCCTACACGGCAGCCCGGGGTCAAGAATCATCTCTGTGCTGGTTGCTGGATCTGAACGCTGGTCAAGGCATCTCAGACCGCTTTAGTGACTGCATTGCGACAACAGTCAGTGGTGCAGCCGGTCGCGGTTGGAAGGCTCGACTGCTTCGAAAATGTCCTTAAAAGATGCACACTGGTTGGTGCTTGTGTGGCACTCCTAGCTTCTTCGCATGGCTCGTGGCGTTGCTTTCAAGGCGGATGGCCCAAAGCTGAGGAGTGTTTGCAGGCAAAGGCCTTGTCCTTTGTTCAGAGACTTTCTGGCCCTTCCCACCTAGGAAGCTTGCTGGCAGAACCTAGCAGGGCACGCTGTGTGCTGGCTGGGTACCAGTTCTGGGGCTGCTGGATGGGTCCTCCGAGTCTGGTGTTCCCTGGGAGATGTTTAGGGGAGGGATCTTGCTTCCCTCTTGGAAATCCTGGGCTTCCTTCACTGGTGGAAGATGTAAGGTAGACTGTACCTTCAGCCAGGGTCCAATGCTGAGTTCTTCTTTCCTGCTTCTGGTGAAGCCTTCAGATGATCTGCTAAGTGACGGGTTCAGCCGTCATTTAAAGCCAAATGGGAACCAGTGATTGATGCAGGCTAAGCCTACCTTAATGAACCAATCCTGGGTCCCCACCAACAATCTTCTGTTATGCATGAGGTCAGAATCAGAGTGCTCTGCAACAGGCAAGGTAATGGGTGACAACATATACTCCTTAGTCCCACCCATCTTCCTGTCTGTTGTAAATCAAAGTGTCTCTCTGGTTAACTGAGTCCTCTGTGACTCTTGATCAAAGCGATGGTCTCCTTTGAAGTGTGTGCTGAGAGCAGACTTTCTGTCTCAGTTAAATCACACACTTCTCCCTCTGAAGGGGGTCTGCTTTGCAGGGGCTGCCTATGGTAAATAATGGACCCAGACATATCATTCACTGCCTTTCATACAGAGGGGTGGGAACTAGCTTCACGTTGACACATTACATATCAAAGATGTGTTAGCACCGCCTCACTGTTGTCTGTCCTGCGACTAAGACCGTTCGCAGGCTTGCCTTAATTATTTCTCATTAGTATGCACTGCCACCAGCCGAACTAGACAATAGGGAGGCAGGTCCATGGGGCCTTTGATATTTTAATTAGGCTGCTCATGGCCAGAGGAAGGTGTGTCTTCTCCCCTTTCTTGATATGCTTTGATGTACCGATGGGTGTCACATTCCAGCTGAACATGACAGGAGAGGACGGCATCTGTAAGCTGTGTCCTCCCGAGTACACGTGACTATGCATTTTGTGTGGTGAGCAGGGAAAATGTGTGTGGAATGGCCTCACACATTTTCAGAGGTTGATCTCCCATCATGCAGTTTCATTTTTAAAAAATGAAAAAGCCCAGGCGAGTGCACACTCCCTGTGCGGATGAATTCCTCACAGATCCTACCATATAAAGGCACATGAATGGGATTGTGAAGTGGCTCATGCTGACCATGATTCCTAAATATTTAACCAACACTGGTCTCCATCTATATTCCCCAATTTCTAATGGGCAGGATGTGCCCTTGGTAAGAGTACAAATTGGGGATTTCGACCAGTTAACCCAGAATACAGTCCAAATCGAGTTATTTGTTGACTAATATGTGCAATGTTGATGCTAGGATCCTTCACATAAAGCAGAACATTGTCTGCATATAGAGAGATGGTGTCTCCGGCTCCCCATTGCAAGTCCCAAATGCACATGTGGTTGTCTTATCTTAATGGTTAGGGGCTCTATAGTTAATGTAAAGAATTATGGAGAAGGGACAATTCTGTCTCTTACCCCTTACCCCTTCCCTGCCCATAGCCGAAACTCTAGCAGAAGGATGCAAATAAAGAAGCAGAAAGCAATCCAAAAAATAATCCGCTGAGACTGTCTCTTCCCATTCTTGCAGAAGATCAGAGGACAGTTTAGATGCATACTCTTTAGAATTCAGCACTAATGCCATCGGATCCTGTGCAATAAAATAGTACTATAATTTCAAAATCATTTATATAAGCAAAGCTTTCATTAGCTAAGTCATATATGATGTTTTGTCTGATGCCGGTTCTATGTCATATCATCGACAGTGATTTTTACGACTGTTTTTATGAACAAATTCTGCCCAAAAAAGTAATAAAAAAAGATTTTTTAATTATTTGTGTCAAGAGCCCCCTAACCCCCTCTATTTTTAATTGTTCCCAACTCCCCAACCCCTTATCTGCCCTTTCCCTGTTTTTACCTGTTCTTTTTTGGCAAAGTGTTTTCATAAAAACACCTGCCAAAAAAAATACTGTTGATGAAACGACGTCGTACCCTGATGCCATAGGTGATGTAAGCAGTGATGTCATACATGATGTAATTAGTCATGTCACTAGTGATTTAATCATCGTGGTCATATGCTGTGCAACAGGGGGCGGCACGTTCAGGTGGCTTCACTGATTTGGACCATCAGTGATGTCATTTATGTCACCAGTGATGTCATGTATGTCACCAGTGATGTAATCTGTCATCATTGTGGCCATATGCTGCGCAGCACGGGGTGGCAAGTTAAGGCGGCTTTGTCTGAATTGTCTGTGGAATTTTCAGGGATTTTGATGTGTTACATTATTACCTTAACATCGATGCAAGTAAAGTTTGTTTTCCCCCTGATTTTCCAAGGTTTTCTTTTCTTTTTTTTTTTTTTCTTTTTTTTACAATTGCTCTCTTTAACATCCTTGCAACTCGTTTTCCCTGGATTTCAAAGGTCTTGTCACAGTTTATTGCTCACCTTAACGTCCCTGCAACTAAAGATTTTTCCCTGAATATACTTACATATACAACATTCAATATACAGTTAGTGTTATCTATGCAGTAAAAAAACTATAATTACTGGGCCCAATAAAAGTAGTCTATGTACTACTAATTAGCTAAAGTGTAGTAGGAAGTAGCTGTTAGATATAGTCACTGGAAAATAGAGATTTCTCATTAGAAAATGAAAAAGTAATGGAGAAAACATAAAAACGCTTAGTCGCATTAATTTTCGCGTAGAGAAAAAGTGCAGATTTTGAACACCCTTAGTGTGAAAACCACTGAGCACATTTGGACCAAATAAGAAACAATTTGGGCACAAAGCTAATTTCCTTTACTGGTTTGGGGTAAAGCCATCCACTGTTTTTTAAAATTTTCGACAGACATGGGGGTGCCACCCTGTTCCTTAAAACCATTATATATATCAGCCTTAGTGCTTTGCAGCAGAGATGCTTTTCAGAAATAAAAACCACCTCCTTTTTTCTATTTTTATTTATTTTGTTAAGTTTTTTTTTGCCCGATGCACGTGATTCCCGCAATATTAGAGAAGTTGCAAATAAAAGAATTCAAAGCGCTGTTTGTAGGAGGAAAACGGATGCCACCAAACTTTGGAATGAACTTCCCACGACCTTGCAGAGTCTAATTAAATGTTCTCGACTTCAAAAAGAGACTCAAACTCTTCTGTTTATGCAGTCAATTATATGGGTACGCTGATTGTTTTGTACCACAGCACACGGATAACCTGGCCGCAGTCGGTATATAAATGGCAATAGCAATCACATCACATCAGGTTAGAGTTTGGGAGTGGGAATGAAGACCCCATGTGAAGTTGGGGAGCCAGTAACTGGTAGAACATCTTTGGTTTACAGGGGAAGACCACAGGAATCTCACATGATTACAGTAGTATCTCTGCAAGTTGCGCTCAGAAAAAATTTAATGGAAAGGGCACTAACTATTACAAGTTCATCAATCTAGTTCTTGCCCATAAACAATGAGAATTCAGCACAACAATTAGTGGCAGTAACTTCAAGGGCTTACAGAAACATCTGCTTATTGTAATAGTCCATCTACCTCTAATGGGAAAAGACCAATTTTTGTCTTTATGTATTGTGAGCAGGGCGGAATAATTCAAGTTACAAGCTACTAGCCACACATGAAAAAGTCACTCGCCACCTCAATGCTATAGATACACACAACACATCATTACTTACATGATGATTTTGGTATATCTTAATGTGTGAGATTTAATACCTGGTTATATAGTCCATTTGAAAACTCTATATAATATATCTTGGGGTGAAAACGTAATGATATGAAAAATTGTGGGGGGACGACCAAAGAAACTGAGAAAATGAATGGGCTGAAAACTGTGGTGTTTCGTTTCTTTTAAACATTTTAACTTTATATTATTTTGTTCCCAAAATTTGCAGCTTGGAGTGGTCCTTAACAAACATGTGTTGAAAATTTCATTCGAATCCATCCAGAAAGTTAGACGTTTGAAAAAATGGCTGCTTTTTCATTTCTGAAATGCCTTTGTGCTGCAAAGCACCATGTGATATATCGCTATCATTTGGCAGAAAGAGGCACCCTGGTCTCTGTCAAATATTTAAAGAAATTTTGGATGCCATAACCCCAGACTCCTGAAGGATAGTGTGTCAACGCTTCGTGCCCAAGTTGTTTTGGACCAGGTCCAATTTCGTCCAGTGGTTGTGGCTGTGCGTTCTGTCAAAAATTGACCTTTTTTCTGTCTATCAAAAAATGAATGTGAACTGGGCCAAAAGTGCTTTTTTTGTTGTAATAACTTTTTTTCCATTTTTTTATGAATCTTTCCCAAACCGTCCAGTCTGTGGGAGGGGGAGCAGTGTGTGCACAATTTCAGCAAATTCATCGTATGAGTCAACATTGATTAGCAATTAAGTTTTGTTGATTTCCTATGGAACTCGCCTTAGCTATAGTGTGATGGTAGCACTCCATATATATTAAGGTGTGGGAAAGACAGGGGTAAGAGGGTGAAAGGTGAGGTAGGGACTGTCGGAGGATCTGTAGGAACCTCTTGAATGAAGGACTGTATGTGTTTCCCGAGGACAGGCAACCCACACATTGCTCCTCCAGGATATTGCTCCCAAATCCTTGTTCTTTGTTTGCACCGCCTTCATTTCAGTCTTTAATATTTAAACTGAGCGGTTTGCTAATGCGATTTTTCAACGTCTGTAACGTGCCCACTTTCCTTCTCGATTCTTTGCTGATTCATGTCAAATTTGAAAACAAAATTATCTATCTTGCAATTCGCTGAATCCAATCCTGCTTTCATTTGCGATCGTATTAGGAACCGGTCAGGAAAATTGGTGTTGGAGGAGCTCTCTACAACCCTCCGGCAGGTAGGAATTGCATCCCAACGACATCTCACCACTCCCCTAAGCCAATCTATAGCTGCTGATGCAGTCAGATTTCTCAAATTTCCATTAGGGAGACTGGCATCTGGCTAAAGTTAAGCTGGGACTGAAATCTGTCGCATTTGGTTTTATGGATAAGTGAAGTCAGTGTGGTAATGAAGCCTTAGATTATAGGTAGAGATTTAGGAACAGTCACGTTATGGGGACCTGCATATCAACTTGAAAGTGAAAAGCGGTTGTCAATTATTACATTAGGTCCTCCACAGTGCAGTGTTCCTCTTTTTCCACCATCTTTACAAAAATATATATGTCTATTAGGTAGTAGGCACAGAAATGAGAAGGGAGTCGAATTCTAATCTTATTCAGCCTGTTGCAGAGGAGGCCATCACAGCAATGATCCTGGTAAGGAGAGTGCACCTCTGAGGTCAGACGAGACTCAGTGCGCCTCTAGGCAGATAAGGCTGTCCAGCGGCAGACCTTGGAGTTGGCCCAGTATGCCGTACCTCAATGGGGAGATCGAGGCTGCGCAGGTAGCTGAGTGGATGCAGAGGGATCGTTGGAAGGTAGAGAAATTGCAGCACCGATCTCACCCAGGGCCAGAGGACACTAAAGGAGGGCTGCCTCCCCCGAGCCTATAGAGCTGACAATGCGGCAATGCCAGGCTCACCAGTTTTCTCCGGGAGAGGTCTGGGCCACCAGCATGCTGCCTCCCAAATCACTCAGCAAGGGAAGTCTAACAGTGCCACCACTTTCCCAAAGCAGTCTCCAGTGCACTCGCAGGTTGTTCCACCATCCCCAGACCACAGGTAAGGCAAAAGCTTCACGTCTACTTTCCTGGTGCTTTCTCCTGGCAACAGAGCTTCAAGATTGTCTCCATTTCTTGGTGGACTTTTACCACCCACCCGATATTTATATCATTCAGTTTTCACCCCAAAATATATTATATAGAGAGTTTTCAATTGGACTTTATCACCAGGTGTCAAATCTCACACATTGAGAAATACCAAAATACATTTTTTTTTATATAATATCAATCATGAATAGCCCCAATAGTGTGCAAAATGTACACTCTCCCTAGCCATTGGCTAACGATATTGGACTCTTGGTGAGTAAGAAATGATGTGCTGTGTGTACCTAATAATATTGAGGCGTCTAGTAGCTTGTGACTTGAATGTTTGCCACCAGCTCAAAATACAGATGTGTAGTGTTTCCTGTTAGGTCAAGCATATTGGCATATTTGCCCTCTCATAAAGACTAATATTGGTCTTTTCACATGAGAGGTAGATAAAATATCAAAATGAGCAGGTGTTTCCATAAGCCCTTGATGTTACTGCCACTAATTTGTGTGCTGAATTATCATTGTTTATGAGAAAAAACTAAATTAATCAACTTGTATTAATTATTGTGCCTTTTCTTTACAAAAACAATTTGTTATACCAAATTGATAATTTACCAAACCCAGAGATCCTAACCACTATATCACAACATGTCATTATTAACATTCTAACCACACACTCTTACATACAAAATATATTCCAAACCCAATGCGACCTGATGTTCTTACTAAATGGTTAGATAAAACATGATCAATCAAAAGTTGAGTTGATGGCTTTCGGAGAAAGCGCTGGAAGTTGATCTATCCAGTAAAATTACTTCTCTTTGTGCCAAAAGTTGATTTTAAATTACCTCCTCTTCTTGCAACATTTACTTTCTCCAATATAATTAATTGTTTTTTTTATTCCATAAACTGTAATGCAACAGGAGAACCTAACTTGTTATTTATGTTCAGTCCTTCATATCTTCGCCTTTGTGGTTGTCAATCATACATAAAATAGCACACATGCCATAAGTCACATTTTGGAAATTAAATGTTGTAAAACGTTTTAATTTAATCTGTTTGTGTGCATAGGGATAGCTTCACTGCTAATTACATTAGTGCAATGTTGACAACTATTATTATTAATTAAAAATATATATTTTTATTGCAGTTTAAACAGGAGCAGAGCCCTCACTGTGAAGGACTGCAACAGATATGTGTTCTTGCAAAGCTGAGCCTTCTAGAAATATTATTGGGACACGTTTAGTTTTCATCCTAATCATGTGGGGGTGAAGGCACAAGTCTGAGAGCTGGAGCTTCCTTATGCAAATATTTCAGATTCCATTGTATGTTGAATTGAAATTACGGCTTGCTGTATTAAAGGGCCTCATCATTTTAGACCAGATAGTTTTAAACCATACAAATGGATGCCAACTAGAGGCTTCCCCCCCTAAAACCAAGTTTCCTGTTGTACCTGTTTTGCTCATCTGTACACTTTCCAGAGATCACCATTGGCCAGAAAATGCCAGTAGGTATTGTCTTGGTTCTACCATAATTTGCAGGTGCAAATACATGTTTGCAACTCATCCTCCTCTAACCTATCCCTCTGGTTGTTCAGTAGATGGACTAAAGGGGACCACTTTTGACTTGCGCTCAACCTCAATTATGGGTCTCCTCCTCTGTAAACCAGTCTGCGATACTAGTAAAAATGTTGTGGTGATTGCTCAAAAGCCCATGGACGCAGAGTGGGATACTCAACATTCACTAAAACGATACTACCTAGAACTAACCATTAATGAAGTGATTAAACGTCCCAGCCCAAAAGTGTTTTAAAACACCTTAAGCAGTAGAAACCGTGATTCCTCATCCTAAATCCTCAAGAAAGGGAGGGACTGTTAAACCTCCTTTTCCTCTTTTCAGTCTCCAGCATATAGTCCAAGAATAGAACTTTGTTGTTAGGAACCTGCTGTACCCTTCACAAATGCTGCTTTTAGAATTCTCTCCCTATCCTGTGCATCAGAGACCTTGATGAGTATCAGACCCACCTCCAATTCCTGTTGTTTACCTGAGGTACACATCTTGGTCTTGTAAAAGGTGTCCACGCATATAAGTTCATCTTGAACCTTTGGATCAAGCATCTCCAGTAGCCAATTAGATGCAAAAGAAATGGTATCCTCGCCTTGCGCACTGGAGGAAAGACCAACGATTCTAATCTGCTTTGCCCGCACCACATTCACTAGGTATTGAAGTTTGGAATCTACAACCCTGTATTCTTTTAATTACAGTTTCTATCTCTTTCCCCATCTGTTACATAGTTGGAGCCATCTGGGCACACTAGATTCAATCCAGTTCTCTGGTTCTCTGCTTTAGAGTGTAGGTTCTAGATTTCAGCTGGGCCACTTTTTTTGTTCAGTTTATCAGACTTGCTTTCAAGAAGGACAATGATTTTTCAATGTCCCTGTGCAGCCATCATTGGGTCCTGCGACGGAGAAGAGGGTCTGGAAGCCACCAGGCTGGGCCGACATATAGGCAAACATCTAGGTGCAAGAAGTAAAGGACGAAAGAATTCTGATAATAACAAGGAAACTTCAAATTCATTTAGTACGATATTGCCTATGTGTAACCTACCTCCCAATTGCCACTCTTTTGTGCCAGGAACTTCTCTCATTGCAAAAAGTGGTTCAAGAATTAAAATTGGAAATTAATAATATTATTTCAAAATTAACCATGGCTGATGATAAAGGGTACCCGTACAAACCCAATGATCCCCTTAGGTAGGAGGGGCAGCCCCCTGTGGGAATTCAGGACCCAGAAAGTAATCAGAACAGCATTGGCCAATTTGACCCAAATGGGCCATACGGTTCCATTACAGCGAACCAGGTGAACTGAGGATGTGGTGGTGTCCCCACGCTCCCATTGCTCACTATAATGGGAATGGGGTTTGCGTGGGTATCCCCCGCTTCCAGGACATTGGAAGCGGGGGACTTTTAAAAACAGTAAGGGACACTGCAGCGTCAGTTCCGACCCACGCTGCAGGGACAGCACTAATGATGCAGGGTCAGATGTAAAGCGGATGGTGAAAGGTAAGTGGGGCGGAGGGAGGTGGTTATAGTATTGGGTAAGTAAGCCAGGCTGGCGGGGGTGGACTGGTATGATTTTGCCCGCTGCAAAATTGGATTTGTGCTGAAATTGACTACGGCCAAATCAGCCGCAAACAATTATGCCACAGTCAAATCATACCAATCCATCAGAACTCAATTGAACCATACAAGATTGCACCCGGCGCCATCTAGATCTGGCAACACAAGGACTTGCAATCTTGGTGGCAACGGGCCTGAGGAGAGTAGTGCTCCCCCCTCGGTTAAGCATGCTCACCTTGGCTCAGGCAGGAGTATCTTGCCCTCTAAAGGGGTGGAAGCCCGATATGAAACAGAGGAAAATAGTGTAATTTACATGATAAACCTCCAAATATTAGAAAAAGGGAAATTTGAAGGGAAGACTAATCTAGTGAATAAATGTATTCACTGGATCAGAAACAAAAAACAATGCCTATCCATCAAGAGACACAACATAGTTGTTGCCACTAGATATCACCACTATGGATTGGACGGTGTTGATTATGTCAAAATCCTTCATAGAAATGACCATCTTAGATCTGGCCTGTTGTCCATTGATTTCTGCATGCTCCCCCTGCGAGGCTGAAGAATTGAATTGAGAAGTTAATCGCCTGAAGCTTCATAGCTAAGTGCAGACACTGGAAGGAAAAAACCACATCTGCTTGGGGAAGGGGGCAAGAGGACCCGCTATATTACATTCGGTCCCTGCAGTTTAACAGCTGTCCCGCCGCTTTCCAAACCAGTCACCCCCCCAGGATAACATTGCACACTCATGTCCATGCTAATTTAGAGATCAAACATCCTCTTGAAACATCGCCGGGCTACGTAAACATCTAGCAGATTCTGACTGGCTTTCCATGATAAGAGGCTTTGACATAGTCTGCTTTCAAGAAACACTATAGAGAAGAGGCTCCCTAAAGGCCTGTCCTCGGCGGTTTCCCTAAGACCCCAGATGGTCACTAGAGATTGGTAACCATTACTGTCAAATTGCTAACTGGCTGGTCCTGATGGCCTAAGGGCAAACTCTCTTTCTCTCTCTTTCTCTCTTTCTTTCTTTCTTTCTTTCTTTCTTTCTTTCTTTCTTTCTTTCTTTCTTTCTTTCTTTCTTTCTCTCTTTCTCTCTCCCCCCCCCCTCTCTGGGATACATCTTAGTGAATCCTAAATTAGGGCCTGCAATAATATTATGAAGGAAAAGGTCCTCTCCTCGCATGTTGTTCTATCCTTCTTTTCCTAGTCTCCTACACTCTTCTTCTCTTCTCCCTCTCTTTTCCCTCTGACTGTCACTCGGATGTTCTCCCTTCTACTCCTACTCTTTTTCACTTTACTACTCTCGCCTTTCTGCGCTACTTTTACTCTCCTCCCTGCTCAACTACCACTATGCCCTCTCTGCAATAGTACTACCCTGTCCTCTCTGGACCACAATTGTACACTCCACCCACATATTTCCAAAGGTTCCATTCCTTTCCTTCTCCCAGTCACCTTCTCCTTCACTCTCCCTCTGATAATCCCACTCACCCCCTGTGCACATACCACCACCCAAGTACCACTTTCTCCCAACAACCAATACTTCACCTTGCACAGCAATTCTCTCCCACACTCCTGTGCACCGTCCTTCCTCGGATTGGCCTTTCTCTCTTCCTTCTCCTGCCTTGACCTCATGCAAACAACCCACACTGCACTGTTTCTTGTGCCCCCTTTTTTGGATCATTCTCCTTCCTCCATCAGCTGGTTCCCTTGGAAATTCCTGTCTTCCTTCTCTTTGGCTTGCAAGTAAAGGAAAACTGCATCCTACACGTAATGGAACCCCACCTGAGTGACCTGACCCGCCCTCCAGACCCCCTACTTCTATACTTAACAGTCACTTTATTTGAGACCTTTCAAGAAATCTATTACTTCCAGCACACTTCTCCCACCTCCTGCCAAAACAGGGAATCTATTCATAAACGGTCTGTCGGTTGTGTTCATATCCCCTTGTGACATCATAGGATGACTTCTGGTCTGCTAATCGTTCCGAGGGCTGTTGGACCTCCACCCCATGACGACTTCTGGTAGCTTATGAATGGCTTTATTGCTCGTACCAGTCCATGCTGGTTTATTCCTCTGTGAAGGGGTCTTTGTCCTTGGCCCATTAACCTCATGTGGACAGCGCTTCCTAGTCCAGTTCTTGGAGCGAATGCTCAAACAAGTTTGCAGTCATGCAAGTATTAATAAAGCCAATTTGAGATGCAGAAAATCTAAAAGGAAGACAATCCTACCTCGTAATGAGCGGTTTAGGGGCGGGACCACATTTGAGTTTGTGATCAATGTCCATCTGAAAAAGAGAATGTTTTTCATTGTTATATTCATTCACCCCTGTAATGAGCTCAGTATTTCCAAATTATTCAGTGAAGCCAATCTTCTGCTGGAACACATGTGGTGTGAGTGCTGGCAAACGCTTATGTTATACTTAAAGTTTGTGTAAACCTTTAAATGTTCACATGGGCAGTATTGAGTTTTCCCACCAAATATAATTGTTATGGTAAAGCCTTTTATGCTCCTTCTGCAGGTTGACAAGGAGTTGCTACACCTATAACCAGCTGAAGTGTTAAATGTTCATGCCCTGAAGTAAAATGATAGCTGTCTGCCAGACTTCAATGTAGCAGAGCATGGTACGCATCATTTCCCATTGTTGAAATATCTGCCCTCCACAAAAAATCCGGAGAGAGCTCTTTCAGTACTGTGCGAAACCAGAAGGTATCTCACCCAATAGTCCCCGGGGATCTGTCATCCCTGTGGCCAGGACACGGCCATCGCTTTTGAATCCAGTTATAGGGGTTGGACCAGTGTGGAAGGATCACCTGGGTGAGGGGTCGTCAGTGACTGGGAGACCAGATGGTGAGACATAGTGCCCCCTTCCCTATAACACCTTTACCCCATCCTACAAGGTAGGATATTTAGGAACTTACCCCCTACCCCTTTTGCAGCACGGACACTTCCTCACAGACAGCCTGCGATGAGGAAAAACAGACTAACACCTGAGCCGTACATCTGATCTGTACCAATACAATGGTCAGGCGAGGTCAGGCAATTAATGACCATCATACACACCTGACTTCCATTAGACTTTCCCACACGGATAAAAGGCGGAGCACAAGAGCACACGCTGAGCGAGGCAAAGCACAGGAGGAAACAGCAGTTTCAAGATGGCAGTTTAACGAGAGGAGAAAGATGGCGAAACGGAATGGGGTTTAAAGGAAGGAAGTTCCCTTGATCTTTTCGACATGGAACCTTTGCTTTCACAAAACCTTGAACAGAAAGCGTAAGACCAGGAAACCAGGCTGAAGAATCCTGCATTGTGTGTCGGAAGTACCTGGGGCACTCCCACGTCAGTAATTGAGGCGGGGAGAATCTCCAGCCACCGTGGTACTGTCCTTGGTTCCAAGAACAAAGCCGCTACAGTGAAAGCAACACAGCCAGTGTCTTGAGGAGACCCATACAAAACCTGTCTGTGTTGAAGCCAAGGTTGCAAGCAACAACATTGTATGGCGAGCGCTGTAATGAACATTGTTAAAATGCGTGTGATAAAAGACGCGAATGAGGTTAAACTGCTGAATACCTTTTTGATAGTGTGGTCCGGCACCACCTGGGTACTCAATTGAATGTCTCTGCAAGATACCCAGCTGAGAAGTGATGAAAGTAGATAAAGTTGGTCCGAGCCCAGAGGAGGGAGATCAATTGAAAGGGAACAAATACATGTGAATCGAAGTGGTCCTGCAATGGATAAAGTCAAATCCTGTGCACAGTCGAAAGTCTTCAATTTTGATAAAGTAGTGAAGGTTTGGATAAGCACATTAATTTGGTCTGAGCCCGACAGAGGGAGATCAATTGAAAGCTTTGTGTTAAAATGGATCTGAGCCCGGCAGAGGGGGGTCCGGGTTAAATAGAAAATCACCCAAGAAGTTGTACATGAGAATCCTGAGGAGAAAGGGACTTTTAAAAGTTTGATTGTCACATCAGGCCCTCTGAAGTAAAAGACTTTGAATATCAAAGAGTCGTTGACATAGAAGGCCCTGATGCTGAGATTTGAACTGCATCTTCATGCTAGAGAAGCCAGAGACTGTTCTAAACTCGAATGTGCCGCCTTGTCCTGTGCTGAAAACGTATGGAAGGGAGGCCAACGGCTTGAATATCCTGACATATCATTTCTTGAACACTTTTCTTTTGCATAACCTTGTTTCCCACACTTTGTATTTAGAAGTAAAGATTGACAATAGGTTTATTAGGAAAGACCCTTTTATTTTGATGAGACATCACTAAGCTGCGTTATTATTATTTTATGGTCGTAGCTTGTTCCCATCTTTAGATTTAGGATTAGATAGGTGTTTTTTAAGCCCAATTGAAGTTCAATAAACACCCTTGAACTGTGATCACATGTGTCTGTCTTACTGTTTGATACCATGCCTTCCTGTTTATGTGTGCGTAATAAATGTCATGTCATACAGTACATCCAGCCAGGACTCTGGGGCTTGGGCTGCTCCACTCCCTTCAGAGGTCCATACACCACTTCGTAGCTCATCTACAGGAGCAGCCAGCAACAGTAGCCCCACTTACCACAACACTCTCCACCCTGTGACAAAATGACTACTGCTCTGCAAAAGTACAGGGTTGAGTAGAGGCTAAATCTCTTCGCCCCACACTTCTGCTAGACCAGCGTTGATCCCCATACTTTCATTGAACTAGCACTGATCCCAATCATAAAGGTGAAACAGGCACAGCCCGACAGACATATCACAATCAACTTTTTTGGTAACGTGATCCGAGAGCGGGCCATACTCTTCCAGAGCGGTGTAAGCTGGTACAGAAGCCATCCAAACAACAATTGTATTGTGGCACGAAAATGAAAGATTGTTGAGCCATGGTTCTATAAAATAGGATCTTTAAACTAACAAAACATGCATGTAACTGATAAAACACTTCTGGTCCACCCCTTTAAGGGAAAACGCAGAGAAATCAAACTTTAAAATAAAGGTGCTCTCTGGGTTTGTAGACCAGTGTGCCTAGGTAGACAATATCGGCAGAACAATGTTAGTTATTGGATATGTCGTTACAAAAGTAGAGAAGAGGGTTTAAGTCATTAGGGTCCTTTTTAAGGCAGACCTGGGGGACAATGGCACTTCAAATATCTTCTAGTTCTCATCTTTCAAAGTTCAAAAGTATTGAGCCCGGGCTTCTAGGCACTTCTCTGCAGTCCAGACAGTAGAGTCATGCTATGCCAATAGCGAGTCAGTGCTGTGATGAGTTGGAGGCGGGGCTCCCAGTAAATCAAGTCAGTGTTTGCGATTGGTGAGTGGATGACTTCCAGCAGTTGGTGAAGATGCTTCTGCTGGATCGAGTTGGTGGTTTAGATGCAGCGAGTTGGTTGTTTTCATGGACTAGAGCCGACAGCCGAAACGGGACGATGTGTTTCAGTGGGTCAAGTCTGCATCAAGATGGCTCAGGCAAGCAGTTCAAAGTATTTGGAGTGCAAATGCAGCTGCTCAAAGTAAGTCGAGCAAGGTTGAGTAGGCTCAAAGTGTCTCAAGGCAGAGGACCGGCATATGAGCTGCTTTTTGGACTTCAGATTGACTGGGAGACCAGGGTCTCTGGGGAAACGCAAGTCTTTTCTTCTGCCATCCATAAGCGGAGGTTTTGTGGAGCGCACTTGCAGAATTCTATCACCTCCATTGAGCAGGTCCTGGGTACCTGTGCCTCATTTGCAGTAGACCGTTGGAATGGTTGGGGAGAAGAGCATGCCGCTTCCTTGGAGCACCTGTTTTTCACCTCTCTAGCAGGACTTTGTAGTAGATTGTACTCTTAATCAGGTTCCAGTGCACCCTTCATCAAAGTGTTTAATGATGAATCTACTAAGGGAAGGGAATCTCCCCCTCGCCCCCCCCCCCCCCCCCCATATAGGCAAAATTCCACAGCAGATTGTCCATAGCAGGCACTTGTAAGGGTTCAACCTAGGCTCCTATAACACATCTTTTGCCTTCTGATGTCATGCACAGTGTGCTTTGTCTGCAGGAAGTGGAGGAAGGAAGGTTGAGAGCCCTGGCAAAACCCAAGAGGGCGAGACCCCTGTGTGGGCTGAAGCTCTCTCGTGGACATACCCACTTACTATGCCTGACTACATCAAAATGACTGCAGTTATCCAAACACTGGGGAGAGATGGTCATTGTAACGTCTAGGCTGCCTTTGAAGTTCCAGCTACGAGCGGAACAGGGAGCGTTTCTGTTCTCTGTTCCCTGGAAGATGGAACCAGCCTTCTCGGGGTTAGGGAGGGGCGAGGAGGGGAGTGAAAGGAGAGGGATCCTCAGTAGGACCTACATGATTGTTGCGAGTTCAGCCACCTTGGACCACTTAATACGCACCAGGGCTTGTCATGAATGAGTCACTGTTGACCAAGCTGAAAATTAAAATAACGTCAAATGCTGTTACACTATAAATGTGTAATCCCAGCAGCCACCATGCCAAAACCAGACATGTCTTTGTGACCAGAGGCATGTACAGTTATAAATCCACCTATTTGTTGGAGATTTGGGTTCCAGCACCTGTATTCAAAAATGTTCTCTTTGAACTGCTGGATGTTTTAGCAGACAGGAAGTTGCATGGGTGATGTAAGGAACTCATGGTGGCAACAGTAAAGACATATACAAGTGATCACAGTTCATCAGTGTTTATTAAACTGTTTAATGGGTGAGAAAAACGCCTGATCTGAACCTAAATCCAAGATAGGAGCAAGCAGCGACCATCAAATAATAATAATGCAGTCCTAATGGCGTCTTGTCAAATGAAAAGGGCCTATAGTAAACAAAAGTCTATTGCCAATCTTTAAAACTAAGTTACTAAATAGTGTGGGATCATGTTCTCAAGAAAAGAAAGCAGTGTTCACCAATTGATAAGTCAGGATGGTATGGCTGGGGTCTCCCTTCCCCACGTTTTTAGCACGGTACAAAGCAAGAACCTTCAGCACAGCACACTCCTGGGCCTCGCCTGCACAAGGTTGCAGTTCCTTTCAACGATGCCAGGACCTTCTGGGGCCAAATCTTATTCCTGCACAGTTGCTTGCCTTAGAAGGGCTGCTGGACCATTAACAAACAAAAGTTCCTTTGGTAAATGTTCACGTTGGGCGATTGCTCTTCGCGGCTTCGATCCCCCTCAGCCGGGCTGTGATCCTTCTTGCAACGTTGGCCTCCCTCAGTCAGGTTCACTACGGCCTTTCACTCTAAATGTATCATTGAAAAAGTCTCAATGTCTTTTTAAATAACTATTCATTGTGGACATCCCTCAGCTGGGTTCACACTTGCCGCCAGACTGTTGAGGGGTATATCATTGTTTACCCCCAATTTGCAGGCATCCCTCTGTCTGGTTCACATTTGCCAATCTCCTAGTTCACTCCGTTTACTCCATTGTGTCAAAGACTTTCGAGTGTACGAGGGGTTTTGCTCGACCCTCGTAGGACCACTTTGACGCTTCACACCGCCCTCTCCTAAGGCCTCTTGGTTCTCGTTGTTTCAACAAAACAACACAAACCAAAAGGCTCCAGTCAGAGTCCTTCGACTCAGCGGCCCACGATGCCGGACCACTCTGCTTCTGGACCTTTTACTAGGGTTTCTTTAAAGTTCCATTACACAAGTTCTTTGTTCAACAATGTTGCTGCCTGCATCCTTTGGCCCAGCACAGTTCGGTTTACTATCAGTCCTCTCTGACTCACCGGCTGTGGTGAACTGTTGGAGTTTCTTCTCTCGGGAGTCAAGGACAACACCCCGGTGACAAGCGTTTCTCCCCACTTTGACTATCAGCGCGGGAGGGCCCAGTGTGCTGTTCACAACTGTCACACAGCACCCCAGCTGGACTTGCTGGTCTTATGATTTTCCTTTTCGGAGGCTTCACGGGTCTGAGTTGAAAAGGGCAAGGGCAATTCCCTCCTCATCGTCCCTCCAGGTCTCGCCGCCTTTCCACTCCGTTTGAACTGCCGGTCCAGAATAGCAACTTCCTCGTGCAGTTGGCCTTGCTCCAAGTGTGCTCTCGCGCTCTGCCTTTTATCCCTGAGGGGAAGGGAAATTGCCGTCAGGTGTGCATAGTTATTGTCAATTGCCTGACTCTGCCTGACCCTTGTGTTGGGACATGTAGGGTAAACGGCTCTGGTGTCTGTCCGTTTTCCTTTCATGGTGTAAGAAAGTGTTCGTGTTGGAAAAAGGGGTGGGGGGCAGAACTTTCGAATATCCTACGGGTTAGTATGGGGAAAAGGTGTACTAGGGAAGGGGGTACCTCATGTCACCCGTCGGTGTCCTGCTCCGGATGGACCCCCATCCAGGTGATACTCCTGTGCTGGTCCACCCACAGGAACTGGATCCAATAGCAATGACCGTGTCCTGACCACCTGGATGATTGATACCTGGGGACTAGCGGGTGAGACACCTTCAGGTTTCTCACAGTGCATTATGCATTTCGGCATGGATCATTATGAAAGTGGGGTCTGATTTAATGGATCTCGCTTTCAGGAGCAGAAATACCTGCTAATTTTATAATTAAAAATCAAAAAAGCTCAGGCTGTCCGACCCTTGCTGGAATGCATTGTGTCACACTCGGGCTCTGAAAAGCATCAAGTGGCGAGGTCCTGGTAAGTGGAGTCATCTTCTCTTCCGTCCACTCCAGCCTCAGTCCCCTTGCATCTGCTTCACTGCGAGCTCCTGATGAGGTAGAGAAATGCACCAAGCACAAGCCAATCCTAAGGTTCACTGCATTCAGTTTTTAGAGGACTACAGCGACTGTTGGGGTGGCAGTGCGTACTTTTCTCAGCAATTTTCTTCTTGATCAGAAGATCAGGCCAAAGGTTAAGTCTTTCAACAATGCTGACATTTAGAGAATTGCAGCCATCTTTGGTCAGTCACAAAGCTATGCTCCCGACAATTATTGACAGGAAATGTTTGCCTCTTAGGGGCCATTATAGGTGCTTCAAGTAAAGGCTTTAACCTATTTCTAAAAGTATTACTCCTTCTGTATGCAATTTTGTTTGGTACGAGAAAAACTTAAGCATTGTGGCATTTTTAATAATGTCCAATATCTTCTTAATGATGGCCTTTAATTTGTTAAAATTAGTAGAATTGCTTGTTATACATGAACTAGATTTAGTGATGACTTATTAGCAGGTGGCCAATAAAAACAATTCCTAAAGCACACAACTCGGCATCTAGAAAACAAATCTTTGATGTACGGCATCTTTAATGTCTATTATACGGATGGTGAAAGAAATATCAAATTCCATTTTGGTGCCCGTCCAAATTTCAAAAATATCAATGCCCCAACCATAAAACAAAATATATTTCTGCCACTGCTCATGGTACATAATATATTGGGGTTCAAAATTAAACCTAAATGTATTTTCGTAAACTGGAGCCTTACTGGTTCCCATTGATTTTTCTGAGATGTGTACAAAATGGTGATCTTAGAAACAAAAAAAGGTATGTTGTTATATAACTTCAGATATTGTTAGAAGGGAGATTTAATTAGCCAATACATTGTCCTTTCATAGCAAAAGCCATTCTATAGCTTCGTTGGGATTTGATGTATATGAACCAATTGCAGCTATAGTAAATACAATATCTGAAGCTTCATCATAAGCAACATTTTCCAATAGATGTAAAATATATCCTGCATCTTTCAAATGCATGCTATTAGACTGTATTATAGATTGTATTATAGCATCGATGCTTTTTTTTACCAATGGTTCTAAAATACCACCGCCTGTGCTGCATTAATGGGTCTTCCTGTCTGTTTTTCCAAAGATTTGTGAATTTTGGGTTAGATGTAGTATATTGCATCATTGGGAAATCGTTAGTTAATAATTTTTTACGGTTACTTCAGATCCATTCATTTTCTTGAGCATATCCTAACATTTCATTAATGTGCAAATTATAATCTTTCTAAATGTATTATGCAAACCCTCAAAGTTTTGTAGAATTGCTTTGTGGAACTACTCAATTGTAGAGTTCTGGATGATCGGATTAAAACTACACTTTGTTTTAAATTCTCTAGATTGTCTTCAAAAGAGATGACTTCATGTACTGATTCAAGGATAGCAAAAAAGATGTTCTTTTTCACAACCCTTTTGAAGAACATAGTCTACTTGTTACACACAACAAATGCTGCCATCTTCAAACCAACCAATACGTTTTTTCAAACTGTTATGCATTTCCTTAATCCAGTTCCTTCAACAGAAACTGAGCAATCGCTAAATAAATTTGCTAACATGAATACCTTTTTCAAAGAAAATTGTTGCCATTCAAGAAGAAGTTGGATGTGTGCCCCCTCTTATAGTACTACTTTTATTTCAGGATGACATTTTTTACATGGGCTGCTTTTGCCCTGATTACTTTAGAGGAGTTGGCTTCTGGTCTTGCTACACTTAACCCCACTTTTTTTATTAATGTGATTTCAGCACAATTCCAAATTTGTTTTCCTCATCTCTGGCCCATTGTGTCTTCTAGTGAATCCATTTCCAACCACCCTCTGAAGGCTGATTCCATATTTCGCCTTTTGAAGAAGCCATATTTGGAACCAGATGTTTTTAACCATTTCTGGCCCATCGCTAGTCTTCCTTTTTTAGATAATGTATTCCAGAAAGCTGTTGCTTCTGAACTGCTTTGACATACCAATCAATTTTAGTTTGCTTTGCGCTTATCAATCATTCTTTCACAGGCAACAACACTGCAAAGAAGCAGGTAACTCCCAAATAGTGGATGACTGCTCCCAGATAATGGATACTGGGGTTTTTTGCTTATTGGTGCCACCTGATTTATTGCCATCTTTTGGTTAAGTTAATCATGAAGCCCTTCTTTCCATCTTTGCTGACCTTCTGGATTTAGTTGGGCAGGTTCTAAATTGGATTTGCTCATTCCACTCTGGTGATCTGCCACACAAAGTTGGTTTTGCTATACACTAATACACTGGAAACATTTTGCTTTCTCTGCAGGTTTTTGCAGTTCAGTATGTCTTCTGACCGGCAAGCTGACTGACCAAAACTGCAGGGTGGATGTCTGCCACTAATTAGAAATTCAACACAACCAAAAAAATAGTTTATCCTCTTCACCACTTACGGGAGGGAGGACATTATCTAGCAGTGTCTGTAGCTCGTAGGGAAAGGCAGTAGTGTTCCCCAGTTGACTTCTGCAAAATTCTGTGGTTTATAGATTATACATGCTGTTTTTTTATTAAATTTATTTGAATGTGCTAAAGCCTGCAAGCATCAGGGTGCACACAAAGACTAAAGACGGACATGGAAAAACAGGACTAGCAGATGCAAGATGGTTTAGGACAAGGTTGTTTATGTGAACAAAAATGTCTTTAGACGTTTACCAAATTTGTGTGAGTTGGATTCTTGCCAAAGGTTCAGAGGCAGGGTGTTCCATTCTTTGGTTGCCAGAGTGACAAAGGTTCTTCCGTTGACCAAAGTGTGTCTTGCTTTAGGACAAGCAAGAAGCCAGGTACCGGATGATCTTAAGGTTCTACTTGGTTCGTATTTGGCCAGTCTATCTGAGAGGTAGATGGGTGCAGTACCCTGAGTGCCCTTGTGGGACAAAGGGAGTATTTTTAACTTTACCCAAACTGCCACAGGCAGCCAGTGCAGTTCCTTCCTTATTCCAGAAATGTGAGTCTTACGAGGTACATTTTTGGCAATACGAATAGCATTGTTTTGTATTACTTGTAGTTTCTATTAATTAAACTGCAACTACTGCAGAATAAAGCACTAAGAGCAGCTCTAGGCATAAAAAAGAGTGAACACATTTCTCAACACAGAAGAGAAGTTCACTGGCTACCTATCCAAGCAAGGATTCTGCACAAAACCCTCACAATTACACACAAATGTGTTACAGGTAACGCACCCAACTATCTCAACAAAAGTATCAACCATAAATCCACTACCAGAGTGCTTAGATCTAACAACAATACACTACTACACATCCCTAGATTCCAGAAATCAAGAACGGGGAACTCTAGTTTCCCAACAGCAGCACCCATAGTATGGAACTCCCTCCCAAACTACATCAATAATGCAACATCACTAACTAAATTCAAGAAACTCCTTAAAACATGGTTATTCAACAAATATTGAATCCCACATATGCCCAACAGGCCTGCCAGCCTCTGCGCCCATCCCTGTTTCGGTAGTGACAGCCTCACCACCTGAAGTCCTCACACGCAGACTGGAACTAACAGGTAGACTTAAGGCGCCAGACCCGGGTCATATCCGGCACTTTGCACTGTTTTATTCTCCTGTCTGCCTTTCTTTGTCTATATTAATTACCATGCTATTTCTCATTGCCTTCATTCCTCTGTATGCTTTATTAGTTACCACATTATCCCTCAGGGCATCCATCCTCGGGCTGCCCTCTCTTTTTCTATATTAAGTACCATGGTATCGCTCATTGTAATGCAACTGTAAAGTTAACCATGAATATGTATAACCCTATGTACCTGCAACCACCAAGTTTCATACCAAGTATTTCATGTACAAATTCTTCTACGCCGTGATACCTCAGAGCTTGGGCGTATAACAAATGCAATAAATAAAAATAAGCATGTTGGATTGTAGGTCTAGCAGTGCACTCTCTATGCCATGCTGTGAGCGGAAGCCAGACTGATTAGGATGCAGAAGAGTAGCCTCCTCGCAATGTTTTTGAAGCCATATGCAGGTAACTTTGTCGATTTATCTTCAGTAGAAAGCATGCATGATCATGTGGCAAACTTCCAGCTAACCCTTCTCAGGAATACAAAACCTTTTATTCCTCTTGATATTTTCTGAACTGTAGCACAAGCCACCTTGTTATGTCACATTGATGGTGGTAACACATGGGAGTGCCCAAATGTGCCATGTACACTATGCCTTTCACAATGCAGGTCCGCTGGTTGTAGGTGGGGCAAAACAGAAACCCATCACTAGCCTTCATTCACTTTCGTCGGAAGCACAACAAATTCAATTTAAAATAGGCTACATAGCCTATAGGGTCATTGTTCTGCAGCATCCTTCTTACATCACAGAAGAAAGTGCAGCTTGCTTGCAGCTCCAGATGGACTATGGTTCCAAAGTCATGTTCCCCTAATCATTTGTTCTTTTTGGCTATACAACCTTTGTGAAACTCTTCACCAAGCATACATCCAGGTCCTACAACTTCTAAACGTTTGGTGTGATGACCTGCAAGTGTTCTTTGCAACCAAAATTGTGGAGACTAGAAATGCAATTTTTGGTTAGAACCAAGTTCCCCATCGATGCTCTCAAGTTCCACTTCAAACCTCCAGCACCAATATGCTGATCAAAGATCTGGGTTATCCCCCGCAACCCCAGTTAAGGCCGTAAAACGTATGCTTGATCATTAAAGCTCTCACACTTTAAGCTCTAGCACAGGGGCACCTTTGTCCCTCCAAAATGAACAATGCCCATGTGCAGGTCTTACCGCTGCTCCTTGCCGACATAGTTCATCATTCAAAGCTATCCAAGTGCCTGACTCGCTTAAGAAAACTTTCATCACCACATTATTGAAAAAAAAATAACTAAATCGATGACCCTCTCCTGCTGTTTTTGTCACGGCTAATCGCGTTGCCCACAGTGCGATGCCTGACTTCGACATGGCGGGTGGCACGGACATGCCTGATTCCAACATGGCGGACCTTGCGGACTGCTACAGTGTGTGTGGCGGTCTAGTTGTAGCGCCCCATCATGCTTTGCGATGTCTCCGGGACGGAATGCCGACGGCTTATCAACCTGCTCGTCCCGAACGAGGACGCGTTGCTACTCTCCAAGGAGCTGGCGAACGCTACGTAAGTTCGTGTTAGGGAATCTCTTACTCCCTCTCTTCGGCCTTGCCTTTGTTAGCTTCCAATATTTACGACTGTGCTCCCTTTGATCTTTATAGACCTTTGTTTTTGAATTGTGTTTGTGGTTTAGGACGTCTCGGTGCCTTTCAGTCTCGTGAGTTATCCGCTACCCTTCATTGAAGAAGTTGTTTCCTGCCACCGCCTCCCTCCAGCTTGGTTCCCTAGTGGTAGGCACTTATTTAGCACGGCGCATTAAGAGGGGTGTTGGTCTCTTCACCTGTGGATTCTTAGTTTAATTCTTGTTTTATAACTCAGATCCACCACCTTTTGACTTCATTCCTTTTGGACATCGGTTACCTCTAATCATTCAGAGGGTTTCTGGTCATTCTCGGTAAGAGTGCCTTCAGGTCTTATCCTTGATTACAGGGGGGCTCCGAGTTTTCCTTTTGTTTGTGTGTTTACTATCCTTGTGACTTGCTCTGCTTTGTCTAGCGTGCCCAGTCTCTTGTTCCATCCCTGGTCATCTATTGTTCACATTTCAAGGCCGTGTTACCAACGGATCCTTTGGTAAGATTCCTGCTTCAGGGGTATCTATCTAATGTCTAGGCAACTTTAAGACTAATCATTCTGTCTCTCTATCTTTCATCAGCCGGCCTGGCATTGTTGCTCTGGCCCCGATCTTCTAAAGACACGACCAGTCATCTCCGAAACTCCCGGGATAGCTTCACCTACGTCCACGGGACTTCTCAAGGAGTCTACGTTCTCTAGCAGCTCCACAGGGTTTTATTCCCCAAGAGGGTTTCCCTGGGAACCTTCCTCTGCCCTGGCCTTTGTGCCGGTTCACTGGGAGTTTCTCGGGGGGAATTCTATTTATCATCGAACCTCATCATCCCTTGTTCCATTTCCCAGGTGAGAGACCTTTTTGTTTCTATGTAATCCTCACACGGGTGCTCTCAGTAAAGTTTTGTTTGTTAGTCATAACAGTTAGCAACGCCCGATATTAGGAGTGACACTGTTTTAACTTGCCCCGGGTGAGGAATACATTTTGACTATAAGTCTAGGATGGATCCACAGCAGCAGCAGATTCAACAATTGATTGCTGCAGTGCAATCCCTGACTAACGAGGTTCAGCAATTGCAACAAGACAACACCTCCTTGAGACAGCAGCAGCAGCATGCGTCTCAACAAATTGCACAACAAGCTAATATATCTCGCATCCCCCATTGTTCCGAGGTTCCTCCCGGACCTCTTCCGGGTGGGCAATTCGATGGAAACCCGCATAGGGTGAAGGAGTTCCTTGAGGCATGTGCGGTGCAATTCGCATTTAAAGAACATTTCTTTCATACAGACCGGGATCGGGTTGGCTACATGGTATCTCAGATGGTAGGACCCGCTTTGGCTTGGGTTACTCCTTTAGTTACAAATAATAACCCGTTATTGGACTCCTACACTGCCTTCTGCAATAGCGTTCGTACTATGTTTGGGCGACAGGAGATCAGGGTTGCTTCACAAGAACATCTATTGGATCTCAAGCAGGGCAATCTGGACATACTGGCTTATATCACAAAATTTAAACAAATGGCCAGTGAGACCACATGGTCGGACGATGCGCAGGTCACATTATTTAGGAGGGGTTTATCAGAAGATCTCAAGGACGAGGTCTCCAGAGTTCCACGTCCCACCACTCTCTCAGAGTTCATCGCCCTAGTGATGCAGATCGATTATCGTATGAAGGAGAGGATGACTGAAAGGAGAAAGGGTAGGGTCGCAAGGACATCCTTTGTCCCCTCAACCTCTAAACCCCCGCCAACAGAGGAACCTATGCAACTTGGTTCAGCGTCTCGTGGACCTTTGAGTCCAGAGGAGAGAAATCGCAGACGTAGCCTGGGACTGTGTATGTACTGTGGCGCCAGCTCCCACTCTGTCCAAGAATGTCCTATTGCTCCAGTTCGGCGGTCGGGAAACGCCAACGCCCGGTCGTAAGAGGAACCACGATCCGGGAACCTAAGTCTGGTCAAGGTTCCTCATATACTTCACATTCTTTCTATTGCACCAACCTTTCAACCACCAATATGTTGGTATTAAAGGTTTCCTTCACAATAGGAAGTCTCATTTTACAGGACGTTCCGGCCCTAATTGATAGTGGGGCTGCGGGTAATTTCGTGGACGACCACTGGGCGGCTTCTTTAAAGATTCCACGTTTCCCTAAAGAGGAACCGATCCCGGTGGAAAGTGTGGATGGAAGCCCGCTGATCTCAGGTCCCATCAAAGAACAGACCGCAGCAATTCAAATGTCCATTTCTACCCATCAGGAGATTCTAACACTAGATATCATACGAGCAGCTCATCATCCGGTGATCTTAGGATTACCTTGGCTCAGGAAACATAATCCGTTTATCAACTGGACCGCTGGGTCTTTCTTTCTTGGTTCAGAGTTTTGTCTGACACACTGTATAGGAAATCACCAAAGGGTCTCCATAGAATCTTCTCCTTCCTCGAATAATACAAAAGGGGTACATTCTCTCAATCAGATCGCAGGCCTCCCTGAAGTTTACGAGAGTTTTCAGGACGTATTTCTGTCCTCGGAGTTTAACCAGTTGCCTCCCCACAGGAGAGACGACTGTGCTATAGATTTGATACCAGATCAACCGCTTCCCTTTGGCCGTATGTATATTCTGTCTAACACGGAAAAAGAGGTTCTACGAGAGTATCTTCGCTCCAATTTGAAGAATGGACTGATAACAGAATCTACCTCCCCAGCAGCCGCCTCTTTGTTCTTTATAGCCAAGAAAAATTCTAAGGAATTACGACCCTGTATAGACTTCCGCGGTTTGAACAAGATCACTGTGCCCGACAAATACCCCATGCCACTCATCCCTGACATCCTTGAAGCAGTTAAAGGGGCTACTATATACACAAAGTTGGACTTAAAAGGAGCATACCACCTGATACGGATAAAGCCCGGGGACGAATGGAAGACGGCTTTTAGAACGCCGTTTGGGCATTATCAGTACAGTGTCATGCCGTTTGGGCTATCCAACGCCCCTGCTGTTTTCCAACGCTTTATGGATCATCTTTTTTCTGACCTTCTCTTACACAGTATGGTGGTGTACTTGGACGACATATTGATTTTTTCCTCCTCCATACAAGACCACATACCGCACGTTCAAGAGGTGCTTCGACGTCTACAACAAAATCATTTGTTCTGTAACCCCGAGAAGTGTTCATTTCATCAACCCAAGGTTACTTACTTGGGATACGTTTTATCCGCCCAGGGGATAGCAATGGACCCAGAAAAAGTCTTGGCAGTACGAGACTGGCCTACACCCGCATCTGTTAAAGATATTCAACGCTTTATAGGGTTCGCGAATTTCTATCGGAGATTCATACCTGAATTCTCAAAACTTACTCAGCCACTTACCAGTCTTCTTAAGAAAGGAGTCCGGTTTGTCTGGTCGGCAGCTACCGATCAAGCCTTTGACAGACTTAAGGAGTTATTTACATCAGCACCGATTCTTCTAACGCCGAACCAAAATCGAAGATTCATCGTGGAGACTGATGCCTCCCAACATGCTTTAGGCGCCGTCCTACTACAACCGGACGACCTTGAGCAGGAGAGACCCGTTGCATTTCTTTCCAAAACTCTTCTGCCTTCTGAGATCAACTACACGGTTCTGGAGAAGGAACTTCTCGCCATCAAGCGAGCCTTTGAGGAATGGCGACATTTACTCTTAGGAGCCAAATTCTCGGTCGAAGTAAGGACAGACCATCATAATCTCCGAATTCTTCAATACGCTCAAACCTGTAACAGTCGTCAGGCACGATGGGCTCATTTTTTTTCTCCCTTCAGGATTACGTTCTCGTTTATTCCTGGAAGGGAGAATCTAAGAGCTGATGCCTTGTCTCGCAAGGATCATCCTATTGACAGTCCTTTCAGATCAGAACCTATATTTCCACCATTGACCATGGGAGTGGTGACAGCTCCAGGTTTCCTGTCTCGCCTTAGAGCTCAATCTGATTCCACTGCTAAGAAGTCACTTTCATTGTCCAACCGATCAGTTCTGGTAGAGGAGGATGGATGTTATTTCATGGAACAAAGGGCCTACATTCCGACTCGTCCTCTCCAGAAGGAGGTTTTGGACATGTGCCATAAATCCAAGGTAGCAGGACATCGAGGCTTCACCTCCACGTTGGATCTTGTTTCACGTTTCTTTTGGTGGCCTGCTGTTCGAAAGGACACCAAGGAATATGTGAGCTCATGTCCCACGTGCTTACAAAACAAGATACCCAGGCAAACACCCTTGGGAGAACTGGTCAGAATGCCCTTGCCTTCCCGTCCATGGCAAATAATAACCACGGACTTCATCGTAGATCTGCCCCAATCCCAGGGCTATAATACTATTATGGTCACTATTGACACCTTGACAAAACTGGCGCATTTTGTTCCCTTGATTGGGATACCCTCTGCAGCTCAAATGGCACGTATTTTCATCAGACATGTTTTTACCCTTCATGGCCTACCGGAAACAATCATATCAGACAGAGGTCCACAGTACACGTCCCGATATTGGAAACTCGTTTGTCGGTTTCTGGGGATATCCAGGGCTCTTAGTTCTGGCTACCACCCCCAATCGAATGGTCAAACAGAAAGACTAAATCAAACATTAGAAGGATACCTCAGAAATTACATCTCGGCGGCTCTGGACGATTGGAAGGACCTCCTGCCCCTCGCTGAGTTTGCGTATAATAACTCTTACCATTCGGCCATACGAACATCTCCTTTTCAGTGCTCTTTTGGATTCAGTCC
This sequence comes from Ambystoma mexicanum, assembly GCF_040938575.1. Taxonomy (NCBI): domain Eukaryota; kingdom Metazoa; phylum Chordata; class Amphibia; order Caudata; family Ambystomatidae; genus Ambystoma; species Ambystoma mexicanum. The sequence continues at coordinate 44,967,579 of NC_090933.1, read as the reverse complement.
AACCTCTTTTCCCACTATGAAGAGGTCTGACACTAAATTCCCAGACTTAAACAAACTCACGGAACAAATCTGTCAAGGACACCGCTCCGCGGTTATCGCTCTACGCCATTCCCAGGACAGGAGAAAGTACTTCGCTGATCGTCATCGCACCCCAGCACCTGTCATCAAACCCGGAGATCGGGTATGGCTTTCTTCAAGGTTTCTACCTAGACATCTTGTTCCGTCTAAACTCTCTCCTCGATATTTTGGTCCCTTCCGAGTAATCGCCGCCATAGGTTCCGCGGCTTTCAAACTCTGTTTACCTGATTCCTGGTCAAGAATACACCCAGTTTTTCACGTGTCACAATTGAAGCCCGATAATCGCAGTGCCTTCCATCCCAGGGTTACAGACTGTCCTGCGCCCATAATTCCCGATTCAGGGCCTGAATATGAAGTCAAAGAAATTTGCGACTCCCGATATCACCGGGGTCGTCTTCAGTACCTAATTGATTGGAAGGGGTACTCGCCCGCTGATCGTACCTGGGAACCTGTATCTGCCGTCCGCGCTCCTCGGCTGATTAAAAGATTTCATACGAGACATCCAGGCAAGCCGGGAGGTGCCAACCCTAAGAGGGGGCATACTGTCACGGCTAATCGCGTTGCCCACAGTGCGATGCCTGACTTCGACATGGCGGGTGGCACGGACATGCCTGATTCCAACATGGCGGACCTTGCGGACCGCTACAGTGTGTGTGGCGGTCTAGTTGTAGCGCCCCATCATGCTTTGCGATGTCTCCGGGACGGAATGCCGACGGCTTATCAACCTGCTCGTCCCGAACGAGGACGCGTTGCTACTCTCCAAGGAGCTGGCGAACGCTACGTAAGTTCGTGTTAGGGAATCTCTTACTCCCTCTCTTCGGCCTTGCCTTTGTTAGCTTCCAATATTTACGACTGTGCTCCCTTTGATCTTTATAGACCTTTGTTTTTGAATTGTGTTTGTGGTTTAGGACGTCTCGGTGCCTTTCAGTCTCGTGAGTTATCCGCTACCCTTCATTGAAGAAGTTGTTTCCTGCCACCGCCTCCCTCCAGCTTGGTTCCCTAGTGGTAGGCACTTATTTAGCACGGCGCATTAAGAGGGGTGTTGGTCTCTTCACCTGTGGATTCTTAGTTTAATTCTTGTTTTATAACTCAGATCCACCACCTTTTGACTTCATTCCTTTTGGACATCGGTTACCTCTAATCATTCAGAGGGTTTCTGGTCATTCTCGGTAAGAGTGCCTTCAGGTCTTATCCTTGATTACAGGGGGGCTCCGAGTTTTCCTTTTGTTTGTGTGTTTACTATCCTTGTGACTTGCTCTGCTTTGTCTAGCGTGCCCAGTCTCTTGTTCCATCCCTGGTCATCTATTGTTCACATTTCAAGGCCGTGTTACCAACGGATCCTTTGGTAAGATTCCTGCTTCAGGGGTATCTATCTAATGTCTAGGCAACTTTAAGACTAATCATTCTGTCTCTCTATCTTTCATCAGCCGGCCTGGCATTGTTGCTCTGGCCCCGATCTTCTAAAGACACGACCAGTCATCTCCGAAACTCCCGGGATAGCTTCACCTACGTCCACGGGACTTCTCAAGGAGTCTACGTTCTCTAGCAGCTCCACAGGGTTTTATTCCCCAAGAGGGTTTCCCTGGGAACCTTCCTCTGCCCTGGCCTTTGTGCCGGTTCACTGGGAGTTTCTCGGGGGGAATTCTATTTATCATCGAACCTCATCATCCCTTGTTCCATTTCCCAGGTGAGAGACCTTTTTGTTTCTATGTAATCCTCACACGGGTGCTCTCAGTAAAGTTTTGTTTGTTAGTCATAACAGTTTTCTCAAGTTACAGGCTGATTTCCAAGTGCTCTTTTCTTACTAAAAATGATTGACATGGCTGCCGCGCTTCAACTCGGATCATCTTGAGACCTTAACCTTTTCACCTCCTAGCGGATGAACAGTCAAGCTTTAGAACAAATCAAAACACTGAAATTCCTATGTTTGTCAACGAGAACCTCCTCATGGGAATTGAAGTTGCTGGATCAAGACTTTTGCTGTTACTTGATTTGAGTCAAGGAAATTAATCGTCCATCCTTCCTCTTCCCATTTCTATGGGTGTTCTAGGCTTGTGCTCTGGTAGGCCTATTCTCCCTACCAGATCTGGAGGTACCCCTGAAGGTCTATGCCTCTTTACGTACATGTTTGAGCATTTTCATCGAACTGCCCATATTCACAGCTCCTTGTTGATGGGGGGGGGGCAGCTTTTCTTGCCCTCAAAACGTTAATTGCCCTAAACGGTTTACATGGACAACACCAGGAACATGTACATAACAAAACAAGGGGCTCTAACTCCTGCAGCTCTGCAAAGTGGCAAAGCAACACTTATTGTGGATGCTGAGTGAGGGTGTTAACCTATCTACCAGTCAACCAGAATGAACACTGAGAAAGTGTGAGTAGGTGGACCTTTTGTGATTACGTCGATCATTATCTAGTGCACCTTTTACTTTGCTCTATTACTTTAATATTCAAGGTGGTTTTCAAACTTCACAAGACCTCCATGTTTCAGAGTTTGTGTTGATCGTCACATGCAGCAGTTTAATCAGAGTCTCAGGCCTCTTATCAGTGTCTCCACACCTACTCCTGCAGAGAAGGCCTCTCCTTTGTTTAATTCTGTTTTACTGTTCCTATACTTTTTATTTCAAAAAGAAACCGTTCTGGAATGGTTTCATTTTTAAAAAAAAAAAAGTGTAGGAAGAAGTTGAAACTTGCACTTTCAGTGCAATGCACTGCACGTTCCCTTTAAAAAGAAGGTGCATATGTTTGGGAGTTTGCATTGTGTTTGGAAGGGGGTGTGGTGATGGGGTTTGGGTGGAGTGGGTGCAGACCAGCAGGGAACATAGTTCCACTACTTCTTTTCGTACACTTTGTGGTCAAGGCCTAGGACTGTGTATGATAACCTCATAGCGACTAGAGAAGCTGGGGGAGTCAGATTCAGAGTCAGATTGACCCCGCAATCCTAGGCCTTGACCACTATTCAAAGGAACTGCTACACAGCCCTTCAAACTTTTTGGAGAAAGTCATTAGGGACCACAGACGGTATCATCTGAAACGGGAATACAAACTTGGGCAAAAGCATCCTCTTGATACAGGTCAATCTAGCCATCCATGACAGCAGCATTTTCCTCCATCTATCCAAGTCCCTTTGCACCTTATCCAAGTCTTTCAGAATACACACCCCTAGATAGGTATTCCCTGTCTTGCACCATGAATGGCAGACCTCCGATATATTCTTAGTCAGACCTTTGGAATGACCCCACGGGGAAAGCCACCAATTTGTCAAAATGTATCTTGAACCCTGACAACCTGCCATAAATCCTCAATCCCTGAAGGAGAGGCGGCAGTGAGCGCTTTGGTTCAGCTACATAAAACAATGCGTCATCCGCAAACAAACTCAATTTATAAGACTTTTCCCAGGATCTCTACATCCCTAATAGACCCATCACCCTGTACACTTGCAGCCCTTGGCTCCATCACCGACACAGCACACAAACGCACACACAGACAGGTACAACCAACACAAACAAAAATACCCGATCTCTCGTGTAGCTGCTTCCGGGTCCTGGCGTGCCCGTCAGCCCCTGCGTGCATTCGTGTGCGTCGCAGGGGCAGACAGTTCAATTTAGAAAGACCAATCCGCGCGGTCATAGAGCGGTCTACCTAAATGTCATTTTTTAAATTTTGTATTTTTATTTTTTTATAAAGTCTATTGAACTAATACCCTTTAGACAGACCTCGCGGGATGCAAAAAGATCCATGGTTATCAGCAGATTGTCAGATCCCTGCCTATTTCTGCTGAAACCTGCTTGATCTGGTTGGATCAATTTTGTGAGGACAAAATCGAATCTGGATGCAAGGACCTGTGAAAATTTCTGCATCAACATTTAAAAGTGAAATCTGTCTATACACCGAGCATTGCATCAAATATTTCCCCTCTTTAGGAATTACTGTAATAAGAGCACCAAGAAATGTGTGGGAATATCCCTTTCTTACCTGATTTCATTAAAATCTGCAGCGAAAACCAGTGCAGAAAGGTCAACATACAGCTTATAAAAGGCTAAAGGAAAGCCATCTTCACCTGGCTCTTTACCTTGTTTCATTTGCAGGATGGCTTTCTTAACCTCCCCTGCCAAGTCCTCAGCCTCAAGGCCTTTTCCGGTTGACAGGGCTCAGAAGGGAGCGTTGGACCCTCCAGGTTACCATCGACCTCAGCCACATTGTCATTGCGACTATACAGGGTTTTGAAAAATTCTGCAAACCGCCAGACAATACCATCAGGCGACCTAATTACATTTCCTCCTGCATCAACAATCCGATCCACCCTTTAGTCCTTCCTCTCTGTTCGTACCCTATTTGCGTACATGGTGCCAACCCTGTCCTCCTTCTCATAATACCTCTGTTTAGTGAATATCATGCTCCTAGGAACCTCCCCCAGTGAGATGGAGTGAAATTCCTTTTTTCCTCCTGTGTGAACAATGGAATCTCACTGGTATCTGCTCCGCCTGCAGCAGATTTGCTCTAAAACTGTTAATATATTTCAGCTTACTTTCCACTAGGTTCCTTTCTCTCTTCTTTTTCGTACCTTCTGCAGTAATGAGTCCCTGAATGCGGACTTTGATGCTCCCAGACATGCCTTCTTTGGACTCCGCCCCCCCATATCATTCACTGCAAAAAAACACTCTCTCATTTTCCATAAAGTCCCTAAACACGTCATCCCTGATCCCTTCGGTACACCGCCCAGCGTCATTTACACAATTACCATGTTGTAGTCTGGCCATGCTATTGTTTCCACTTGCACAGCCATCACAGATCCAAGATATTCCCTTGTTAACAGGAGCATATCAATCCTGGTATGCGAGTTGTGTTGTGTCCCTTCCTGTGTTGCGGTACAGAGCCAAACTCTGGCTGTCTAATCAGAAACTTTGGCCGGGGAGACGTGGGAGCGGGGGTACATTGCATCTGGACCAGTGCTGTACATTGTGAGCTTGTGTGTTCGATAAGAATGGCTTACATGGCATTTTAAACCCATCAGGAATATTTAGTTTTATATCATACTGCATGAACTTGTCTTCAAATGAGCCGTGTTCCAAATGATTATGAGTCCTACTTCCCTCCGGGCGTCCACTTCTTGATTTTTGGCATAATGTTACAAACTGAGCATTTGTTATGGATCCCATCAATTGTTTTGTGACCCTGGCTCTCGGGTTTTTCCAGATCATGCTTGCCTGAATTTAGACTGTCTTTGGCTAAAGTTGCCACAGCCTTGTTTTGAGGTGGCAACTGAGGAACTACAAGCAAAAGAGGCGCTAGAGCAAGTTTCTTATTCTATGTATTATATTAGGTATAGTCATGTGCTGCATTACTCAAATCACATATATGTATTCGTTTAGTGTCATATTTATTAAATTACATGTACGGTATTTAATACATATATAAGTGGTTTTATTACATATAATTTAGCATGTAGGGGTGTATTTACAAGGCTCAAAGTAATAGCATTAAAACGGGTACTAAAATGTTTTTAAGGAATGGTCAAAGAGAAGAATACAAAAAAAATACAATAAAAATGTGTAGACAGTAAATAAAGTTGCATTATTGCGAAAACCCGGTCAATAGGCCTCATTATGAGTGTGGCGGCCCGGACCAAGGGTGCCGGTAAGCTCACCGGCACCCTTGTTTCTTGACCGCCACACTACAAGTTTGCCTGCCGGGGCTGCTGCATCCGACAGGCCTGACCCTGCCGGGCACAGCGGCCCCGGTAGGCAGACTCATCACGGAAGCATTGGTACCGTTAGTAATGGTGAAGATGCTTCCGTGAACCCATTCCCATGGAAACCCATAGGGACTCCATGGGAATGGGGACTAACATTTTCCAGCACCAAGCTTCCTGGTCCCCCGGGACTTGTAATGTTAGGAGTCCAGTGTAATCGGGCCCAATGTGTCTTTTACCGAATTTTCAAGGTATTTAGTACTACAATTCTAATCAGCCTAACCAATATAGTCAATTGTGTGTAATTATGAGTCGTCGTCCAAGACCTCTGGAGAGCCACACGTTGTGTAGGTCCCCATCCATAAATGGCTAATGTTTTCCCTAGTGAAAAGCCTGTTTTGATGTCGCTTTTCCTCCGTATATATACCTACTTCTGAACAACTGCGTGTCTGGCTGACTGAAATATTCTAGTGTTTTATTTGCGTTCATGCTACAAGTATAGCAAACACTGTCACTGTCAGATGGCTTTCAAAAAACATGGGAAAACTCTTGTATACAAAATATGAGTACACTAGGCTGTTTTCAGTTAAGACGCACACGCCACAGCACCACCCAGCGACCAACCCTGGATGTTCACCTCCAGTTCTGAGACACTGTGCGTGCATTCTGGGTATGCGTGTGAAGTCCAAAGCTAGCTGTCTCCACTGGAGGATTGTCTTTGCCTTATCGTGGTCTTGTAGAGCGATGAAGAGGAGATCCTCTTCTAGGGGTGGCTTCTGGGTAGGCTGAGCCAGCCAAGGCCTTTCAACACAAGTCACTCGCATTATGAGCTTCAGTGCTCGGAGATGGCCACGAGAGCTACATATGTGCTGCTGAGCAAATGTTAATCCTTCCAAGGTTTCTTTTTACCTTTGGGTGCCTGCACCCCAATGGGTCCGTCGTACCTCGAGTAAAAAGCTTTGGTAGAAGCACAGGCCTTACTTCCCCGCTCCCTAAAGTTAGGATGTATAGTATTACGCCTGGAATCAAAATGGGAATGCTTTCTTAAGGGGTGTGAGTGTGTATAGTGTGAGTGTGTATATGTGTATGTATATATAATATATCTCTGAAGAGTACTCCAAGGATTAAAATAGTGGCGGGGTTTCCATGCAATACGCTGACGAGCGTAATCGGTATTCATTTTGGGCTAACCTATACCCTATGCGGTCAATCGTCTTAAGGGCCTCCAGCTTCATCCTAGGGAGCACCAAACACACCAGGCTTTCGGATAAACTCCATACAAACACGTCCCATTTGGATTTACCCAATTACAATTATTTTGTGAAGACATTCGAGCACCAGGCTTTGAGATGGCTGGAGAGTGTTGGCAGTGTGGTGTATGGCTTGTGTACATCCGGTTCCACTCGCTGCTAATTTGTTGGGTGAGTGGAAAGCATGCGCAGATGCTGTCAGACTCCTGGGTAGATCTCTGATCAGCAGCGTATTATGGGGCACCTGCTGGCTTCAGCCTGAAGGCTATGCCCTAGGAACATGCCACACACCTTCCACTAATCCTTTCACAACAGATCATTTCTCATTTACAGGGGCTGGGGGGCTGAAAGAAGATTGGGTATCGTATCAATTTTTTTTTTCTTCTGTAAAAAGAACAAACACAAGTAGTATCAGAACAAACACAAGTAGTATCCGGGTGCTTGAAGAAAACATTATTTCGAAAGGGTCAAACAAATCAAATTGTGACGGTCCGTTAGTGGCAAGGAATACTTGTTTTTTTTTCTTTTCATGGGTATGGTTAGCAAGCCAAATAATGCCGTCCCAGTAACTGCACTTCGGCCCTGCAAGAAGTTTGGCTGCAGTGTAGATTATTCAAGGGCAAACAAAAGCGGAGAAAAGAGGCCTTCAGCGAATGAAGAGGGTGCTCGAGTCGAGATTCCTCTCCCAACTGTTGTGAAAAGAAGTTGGCCGACCTCTCTAAGTGGGCTGTTTTGTTTCCTTGTGTAGCTGTTGTCGGAGTGCGTGTTCAGCTCCCTGGGGTGTCTATTGCTTCCTTTTCACCCCTCCCTACTCCTAGTATATTGAAAAAACGAGCCAATGAAACGCACACAAGAATTCCACTTGATCTCGATCGCCTATCTAAAGGCGTTCTCAGTTGCATATCGATGTTGTTTCCAGGCAGGTTTGCTCTAGAAATTTGTATTGATTTAATGTTGTAGTTTTCGACGTTCTCACTTGCCTATGGCTTGAAGCAAGAGTAATTTGGCAAAATCTGAGACCGATCCTTGTGGGCAGCATAACCTTTAGTTTTCTTAAGAATATTTAAAAGGTTTTCAAGGTGAAAGGTCAATATGTGTGGGCCTTGTGATTTATTTTTCCTTTGGTTGCTTTCAACAGTCACTGCCTCAGCCATTTCAACACAGTTGCCCAATTGAATCCATTATTGTGATATTGTGTCAAAGGACATCCACGCATGCACACACAGCCATGCTCACACCCGTACTCTCTTCCGTTATTCAGGTCTGTTCTGTTGTGGCCTGGAAGGGAGCATCAGTGCCTTTTTTACTTAAGGCGCAATGATAATAGTTGACTAATTGACTAATTTAGCAGTGAATGGTGCATATTATTCACAGACAACTATATCTCTACACCCATTTTGATATTTTTTCTGCCCTGCGATAGTTTGGACCTGTACTGACATCAGTCTCCTTCAACCACACCCCGTACCCAAAACAGTGGCTTAAGTCACCAAGCCAGGAGTGGAGTCGAACAGTGTTTTAAATGTCTGCCCTTTCCATTGGCTCCACGTCTGCTGTGGCTATTCAGGGCTTTTGTGCCATCCTGTGGTCCCCTTGGAAGCTCAAGGGATAACTGTGCTCTTGATAGGTTTTTGAATCCCCCAGCACAAATGATTTAATTGGAGTCCCGCCCCACTGCGTATGATTTCTTTAAAGATGGTAGCCTAATAGTTGGACTCCTGCATCTTCATGGGTGGGGGGTTGGAATCTGATATCTCTCTCTCTCTCTCTCTCTCTCTCGTGAACGACCATATTTGAAGCTTTGAAGGGGCAGATTTTAGGCACTAAGCAGGAGATATGAGCCATGAGACCCTGGTTAGGTTGTGTGGATGAAAGGGTGACCCATATTGATACACAGACTGCAGGTGTAGTAGAGGTCAATGATTGCCTGGTGGCATCATTGAGTCTACTAGGTAAGTTGTTTGAAGTCGTAGAAAATCAGTGGGGAGACTCCAATGTTAGATTGCCACTGTTTCCCGCTTTGATTTCCTCTGGCCACTTGCTCTGTCAAACCTTTCTGATCACAAAGGTGGGTCTTTGCTCTGATGGCAAGGCTTTTCAACTCAAGGAGTAACTTCATCGCTCCAGAAAAATGACAGGAGTGAATTCTGTGTTGGGAGTTCAGGGAAACCCAGAGTCTTGCAAAGAGTTATTGGTGGAGGTGATCAAGAATGGCTTGTTGGATTTATACAGACTTTGTGTGCTTCTCTTTGCAGCTGTGGCAGAGGCCTCCATGCTACAGCACTGTAAGCCTATGCTTATCTGGAAGAAATTGGCAGAACTATCGGTCGCATTATCAGTGTGCTACCCTTCCAAATGGAAGAGCTAATCTCGTTAAGTGTCATGTCTCTGTTGATCCTGATGCAGCTGAAGCTTTCCTGGACAGGATTAGTGTAGCTAACCCAAGCACAAGTAGTTTGCATTAGGGGTCCCCAAATTGTGGGATACACATTGCATTTCTCTATTTTCTCATATGGCCGGTAGATACTTACTTTGGCTCAATATAGTTTTCTTTTTTCTCCTGTTTGCTTTAGCAAGAAGGCGATGGAGAGGGGCTTGGGCTACACTCACTGATTGCTTGGACCCTTGTTTACTGTGTTGTAGGCATTCCATTTGATTTTGCGTTGCTGCATGTTCATACTTTCTGGGGCCCACATCCCCACTTTCTTAGTTCTTCTTCCACTTTGTTTTTTGTCTTTTTGTTTCCTTTGTACCCTCTAACTTCCCCCACTCCTTCCCTAATCCCTACTCAATGACCCTCTTTTCTCATTATCCTTGTTTCTCCACTGGGCTGTCCCAAATGTATTTGATGTACTAACAGTCATCTACTGTGCAGGCCCAAAAACTGTGCAATCGCTGCTAGCCATTGATGAGTTATAATGGTGACTAAGAAGTAGTGTTCTCTGTGCATGTGGAGAACTGAGGAGGTGAGGGACTTTTTATAGCTGACTGATTGCTTGCAATTTAAGATTTTTGTCCCTATAGGTAGGTGTGTTTCTTATCCTCTGTTTTTGTTATACGTTGGGGGTGGCTTCTGTAATGACTGCTTTCTATGAAATGTATTGACTTTTTAATAACTGATTCAGTTTTCAGAGAAATATCCCTTCGCAACCCCCATCGCAACAAACCCATCCCAAAATCTGGTGCAAGAACCGGACTGTTTTTAATCTGAATATTCTCTTTTTTATTTTCAATAATGAATCAAGAAATGTAAGCCAATACCCTAACTTTCACTGATGCGAAAGTTGGCCTCAATATTCCACATGAATACAGGCAGCTTATCGTTGGAAAAACACAACTTATCTGCTATTGTTTCACTTATGTTTACATTCACAATACAAACATCCATCTGAATGGCTATTCTAGATAAAGGAAAACAATCCTCTCCAATATAAACATACAAACTGACACCGGCTGTTTCATTCCAAAAGACAAAATCATTATTAGAATACACTTTGAAACAAAACAATTCAATTACTTTTCTCTGAAATTATCGACAAGTGTTATAAATTGGCTTAACAAAGCCCAATCCCCTCACTTTTCTTTATGAATAGTCTCCACCGTCTCAACACCTCTGTTCTATTTGTTCATTAGGGAACAGATTTCCTTCCTTCAAACAATTTATAGAAATAAGATAAATAAACTGATAAACAGTTTGTACATCCTCAATATATATACATTAATAAAATATGAATATAGATTTCAGTTACTCTATTGACTAGGACAGGCATCAATCATAAAGGCTTCTCATTCCATATTTCAATTCCAGAGTTCGCATAATTGCTGAAGAAAAGCCTTATTTGGGTGTTTCAATTTAAAATATTAATCACATACGCCTTGTACTATATTCCCCATTTCAGTGACACAGTTTATAAACTGGGTTGTGTAATTCTTGTCTGGGAGTTAGTACTTTTGGACATTTGTTTAAATGCTCTGGGATTATTTAACTCGCTTCTGGCTTGTCTTTCAAAGGCCCAGGACAAGTTTGGACATCAAACGACTTTAAGCAACTCTGCCAGGCAAGCTTTTCCTTTGTCCACCTGCTCCCCGAATCCATTTCTGGCAATCTGGTTCTTTCTTGGGAAGGATCTCTTCATTCAGATCCTGCTGGAAAAAACCTTCTTAAGGATCATTTCCATCAGCTACTTACATTTGGAGCCCCAATCTGCTTTTCTCCTGTCAGGCGGGCTCTCTTCCTTTGCTACTTTCCCAAAAGCTCCCCTCTCTTTCTTGGTGTTTAGTTTAAGTACCCAGCAAACACCAACCATGCAGCATCATTTGACATAGCAATTTTGGATTGGACAGGGACTTTGATAGGGTTCCTTCGCTTGCCCATACCCAATAGGGTCCTCTTCTTTGTTTTGCTTTGATTGGACCATTGAATTCTTTATCATAAGTGGATGTTGTCTATGAGGTAGCCCTTCTCTTAGGAATTAAAAATTAGAATTGAATTGTCTTTCCCAGTATGTTTCACCTAATGGACCAATGCTATTAATAATTCTATATTCAGCTTTGCAAGAATATAGAGACATACTAAATATGTTTGTGACTGCATGTGTAACAAAGTTATTAAAATCATGAATTTATTAATAATGCATTTTAAGATATCCTTTGCATATTCATGTGCTGCACTGAATTCAGATCTATCTCCAATTTTCTAATTGGACAAAGGGTTCAAAAACTCCATTCTATAGTGTTCTTCCCAACTCTCACTTCAAAACACATAGGTTCCACATAGCACATTACGGTACTATCCAGCTTAAAAGCAATGTGTATGTTTTGACCAATTTTTATCAGCTGAAGCCATCTGCTGAGAGAGAGATTTTGTGAAAAAAAGGGAAAATTTTAATAGACTGCTTCAAGCGAATGCGTGATCATATGGGGCCTGGGCCTGATTAAGGCCTCTGCTATCAAGAATACACGTACTGATCCAGACACTGAATTTGTTTACCTTTCTATCAGCTTAAAGACAAATGTGACCATGAAAATTCTGAGTTTGGAATGCATTTTGACTTCTTTTTCTTTATAGTGTACGTGCCTTATGTTCTGGGTGCATGCAGAGGTGTCCGTTAACCTCTTTAATGTGTGGATCACGGTGATGGGTAATGGGGCCTGCATGCTCCTTGTCTCATGAAGATGAGCTCTGTATAAACAAATAGTTTAGGTGAAATAAATGTCACAGTCATAGGTTCACAGTGCAGTACGGCTAAATGACAAATTTCATGTCCCGTGTAACAGAAATGTGCTATTTACCTTGCCTTTTTTTTATAAAAACACTTAAATAATTGTTCTGTTCATGAATATGGTAAACCGTTTGTAATTTTACAATTTATGTTCTGACCATCAGTTCCTCGAAGAAGACTAAAATACAAGTGCACAGTTCACCATATTTCCTTTTACATGTCACCATAACAGCAGCAGCACCTTTGCATTAGCTAATTTCCTTTTTTTCATAAAACACTTGGTTTTGTTAGGTTTAACATCAAATGCCTGATATTTATCAGTGTAAAGCCATGGTATATTCATATTGTTTAATGGAAGGCATTACATTAAATTGGATAATTGCTTACACTTCTATAGATGTGGGTTGATTACTTTTGGAGTCCATTTCATTTGTTATTTCTGTTTTGGAATTCATCCACTCAGCAAATGATTTAGTAATAAAAACAGTCACCAAGCTTCTTGCTTTGCAGGCTGTAGGTTGATCACAAGGATTCACTGTAGAAGAGTGGGCACATCAGTCGCAAAAACAATGGATTTGTGTAAAGTAAGGAAACAAAAAGACGGAAAACCAGACTCATTTTGTGATCTAACTAGGAAGCAAAGAATTAGCTGCTGTTCTAGAAAAGCAATGCTTTGCTGTGTTAGAGCAGGGCAATATGAGACAAGTGATTTATAAGCAAAATGCAGGCAAACATCAAAGATACAAGACCTATTTCCAAGTGGTTGGAAACCATGGTTCTATGTTATTGCATCGACTGTGTTTTGTTAAATTGGTACTTTCTTTTTCCGGTTTCATTTTTTTAAATGGAGAAACACATTGAAAATATAAGGGGGGGGGGGGGAGTGCATATGAAGCATAGGTGGGTCGGCAATAGATTCAAAACAATAGGGGAGCAGGAGATCGGGGGAGCCCCCCTCCCAAAAATGTTTTAAAAAACAATTAATTGGATTTTTTTTCATAGGGAAAAAAACCATTAATAAAAAGGCCATCTATGTTATAACATAGAACCGGAAGCCAATTTTGTCTTTTAGTCAAAATGAGAAATTGGGGTAAGTGCTTCCCTGTGCATGGCAAGCAATGAAGATGATGTCTTGGTGGAAGAAGAAAGTTATAAAGTTTTCCGTAGCAAGCTTGATTGCCTTTCGGAGCAATTCAGAAACCTTTTGTGCCTTGATAGTCTGTTAATCCTAGTGCCAATGCTGACTACAAACCCTGCAACGTGTATATATCGGGTATACAGGCCGCACCTTTCTGTTAAACTAAATTATTATCATTTTCTTTTTTAGCTGTCCCAACCATAGTGCTGAAGGAGAGTAGTAGGTAGACTGGTCCAGAGATGCCCACCGTTTCACTGGGTTCCTAAAGAAAAACCTCCCTGGCCACACTTTCTGGAAAACACGGGTGCCTCAAAATACCATGCACACTACTACACCAAACGCAAATGTCCCCAGCTTCTCCAATGGTAGTTCCCGGGCTGCATCACTTGGGTTGCTGCGTCTCTCTTCTAGGCAACAATTTAGCAACAAGCAGAATGGGTAATGTTCTGGTGGCCCACATCAATAAGGAGAGCAGCCCGCTGCTCCATTTTCCCTGTTTATGCTGCACATCACCCCCTTTCTCTTGCTGCTTTACCAGTCTTGGATCAGTGGTCCAATAATTCCATCCAACAGTGGCTCTGTACAAACACAGCCTGCCAGTACTACAAAGTCATTCTAGATGGAGGACTTTAGCCTTTTGAGATCTTCTTAACCTCCTGGGTGCCCAGAGTACCACAGCAAAATGTTTTCCTCAGGAGTCGCGTGACTTTGGCTGGCAGGAGGGGAAAGGCACAGCTCTCGCCCCTCCCCACCCATCTCCGGAGGTGTTGCTGGGGGGCGCTGACGGCTTCAGCCCGGATAGAAGCTTAGTGGCTACAACCAAAAGGCTATCTAGCCTTGAATCCAGATAGTCCCGACATTAGCGTAGCCCCGGATCTTTTCCAGATCGAGCAGCACCCCTGGCCGTCTCCAAGATACTTGGCAAACTGCATAAGTAACATTGTAAATAAATACGGAACATTTGAAATAAGCAATTCTAATAGAGATCTGAAAGCAATTTCTTGAATTTTCATTCGTAACGATGTTTAAAAACTGTTTTAGTTCTCTTTGATGCCTTGAAGAAAATGAACTTTGAGGTTACGGTCTGGAAAGAGAGTGACTAAAATAGACAGAATTAACTGTGGGTGTTGGTGGGCGTTTGTTAATGGTGTTCTTCCTGTTCTGTTGGCGCAGGACAGGAAGTGTCTTGTGGTCTATTTACTCTTTTAGTAATGTTCCATTTCTAGAGTACCAGTTGTGGTGAGAAACCATTTCAGCTTCATTCGAAGAAACAGACCTTAGAACGCACCTTCACGTCAGTTGCACTGATGCAGCAATTAGCACGTGGGACTGGCAGTTAACTTCCATATGTTAAACCCAGGATGGATTGGTACTTGAGCCATGACATCAATGAGTGATAACGTTCCTTCTAGTCAGCAAAGGCTGGCGCAGGGTTTGGCTGATTGAAGTAACGGCCTTGTCTTCCGTATTTGAACCTGAATTGGCGCTACGCCACACACACCAAACCTGTTCCCACAGTGGAATACAGAAGGTGTGTCAAAGGCAGTTTAGGATCTACGGTTCAGGTGGTGGTTTGCTGTTGCTGTCACTCTCTCGGTGCACTTGCGCCATCCCATTCCACAGCCGAGCGATGGGTGCACAAGCCCACTGGTGGAGGGGGCTTGGGGGGGGGTTGATTGTGTGTACCTGCGTCCTGCCATCTCATCATCTGCTTAGTCGGCTGGCACGAAAGGGGTTCATTTGTCGTGCATTCTTTTTTCTCCTCTCCACTGTGTAGCAATATTGGACAGGGTATCCTGGCGTAAAATTTGCAGTCCTGCAGAAGGAAACAGTCTGCACTTATCGCTTCTTTTTCACTCCGCCCTAGGACGTGACCACATCATGGGTGGGTCATGGAGGTGGAGCCTAGAGTGGGAGGAGTTGCACAATGATGAACTTTAGGGATAAATGTTAAAGTTCAGTTTTAAAAAAAAAAGTTTTCTGTGTTGGGGTGTGTGACTCTAGCTAGACACAGCTGGGCCTCCTCACCAGGCTTTGCTGTCAATGGTGGTAACATTGAAAGAGCAAGCCTGAAGCTAATGTTGGAGATAAAAGGGTTCAGGGCAATGGGAGAGGACATTACAGGAGGTGATATCGCAGGATAATTCCTACAGCCTGCAGAAAAAATGTTGTGCATGTCGCTGCTGGAGTCTTTACCCCACACACTTGAAATATTACTGATGTAATTAAGAGTGTGTCCAAACTATAGAGTTGTTACATACAGAAGTAAAACACTTATTACCTTTTAATACCAAAAAGTAGCCAGTTACATCCGCGGCATTCATGGATGGTACATGAAGACAGCATTCAGAAACCATGGCTAGTGGCTTACAACAACAGTGTGGATGAGCAAAAGATGGTGTCATTGCGTTTCACATAAGTGTTGACTGAAAAGCCAGAGATAAGCTCACATATCTTGAGAGTAAAGCTATTCATTTAAGGAACGTGTGAAATTGTTAATTGTTGGACAATGATCAGTGTATTCAATGAAACTTGTGTAGGGTTCTATGCAAATTACCATCCATATCTGATGCCATGTCTAGCTTTAGGCGTATGCAGGGACTCCGAGACCACCAGCACGTTCTGCTTTTGGATAGTCTCAGCAAACACACTGGCTGGAAGTCATAGAAACAGGGTGTCATGTGAGGAGCACATACTAGAAAGGAACGACCCAGGGCTGTACATCTAATTTCATCCGCACAAATAAATAAATCCTTGTTTAAAGTACATGCAGAGAAGTTTTAGAAACATTGGACGCACATTCAACAGAACATAACTTTTTTGTAACCTTCTCTCTGATGCAGCCTGCAGGCATCGGATGCCAGTGAGTGTACCTGAGTAGTGAGAGCACAGATCACTACCACACGGGAAGAACACCAGGCCCACCCTGCTGCCTGCTATAGATGGAGGGATTGAGTCAAGTTAATGGAACCCTCTGCGCAGGGCCCCATGAGTGCCACAGTTGCCCCCACCCAACCCCCGTGCAGCCACACATGCTGCACACCAGCGCCGACCCTGTGCCATCTCTTAAAATACAATCTGATGAGTGTGGGAAGGGAAGGGAAGGGAAGGGCCAGGCAAGGCACAGGGGCCCGGTTGCCATGGGTCTGCCTGACGACTGTTAAATCCACCTGTAGCCCTTGGATGCAGTCTAGGCAGCAATTTAACTCCCACAACAGTGAAAACTTGCCACCATGCAGACACAATACAGACAACAGGGGTACATTGTTAGCGGAAATGGGTTCAGCAGAGGAGGCAGCATAGGCTACCTCTACCATCCCCCATCGCGTAGAGCTGGTAACATGGGGAACTTGACATGCATTTGAGGTGCTACCTTTGTTAACATGTGTGCGAAGGAGTTGCTGTGCCCATTTTCTTCCCTGTGTCTGCCCGCTAACCTGTGTATGTTGCATCGGGTTGTGGTGCAGGCACTGGGATAGCACATTTTCATTTCTTCAACTGGGCAATCTTAAAACTTGACATGACATTTTAAAAGCAGCAGAAACCATGGCTGATTGGACTTCCAGTCTAGTATCGAAAAACACACTGGCAAAGTTTCCCCACGAGGACCGCAGGACTGCAATTATTGTGTTTAATGAAGAACATATATTTAACACGTCTTTTCACTTGCCAGAAACCCATGAGAGAGGCTGGCTGTTGATTTTATGTGAAACTTTTAGGCTGCGATGGGAGAAATCAAGCTAAGTTTACCTAGTAACCTCAAACTCTGTTTTAAAAGTGGTTTTATTGTTTTGTCCATGCTTGTTTCAAATGTTCTGCAAAGTGTGTGGATTTGTGTGTGTTATAGGGAGTGTGTGCGCATGTGAGTGTGTGTATGTGCGAGTTTGCGTGCACTGGAATGAGACTGTTCTTGAGAGTGTGCATTTTGTTTGCCTGGGAGGGAGGCCACACCAAGATTGTTAAAGTGAAATACATGAACAATGCTGACCTATATTGTGGCCGCAGCATCATGGAGGGCTCAAATGGGGAGCTTTAATGAGAATGCTGACCTAGATCATGGCCACACCTTCATGAAAGTTTTATATACAGTGACCATTACTAGCATAGATTGTGTCTGCAGCTTCATGAAAGTGATTCACAGTGACCATACCGGCATAGATTGTGTCTGCAGCTTCATGAAAGTGATTCACAGTGACCATACTGGCATAGATTTTGTCCACAGCTTCACGCTTCATGATAGCGTCTGGAGACTGCTCTTGGGTGGTAGTGACGCACGGTATAAATCACCGTAACATATCATCCTGGTATATACATATTGTGGGTGCAGCTGCATGAAAGTGAATTACAATCCAATGCTGGCATATATTATCGATGCAGGCATAATGAAACTGTTATCAAATGTGCTGGTATGCTTTTGATGGGATTTACTCGATTTTTTTCATGTTACATTGGCGAACCGATTGTAAATTGTATGACCTTTCTCAAGAATTTTACTGTAAAATGCGCCATTTCAACACACTATTTAAAGACAAATCAGAGAGGGCGAAACCCCCCCCCCCCCAAACTTCCAGAAGATAATTAGGTAGTCCCTTGCAACTCTTGGGGACTTACGCTAATTGGTAAATATGAACGCCCCTCCACTAACGCTATTTGCCTGCCTTCACTGGCCATGGATCATTTACAACGCCTGTGCCTCCTCTGGAGCTTGCTGCCCCCAAACCCTTAGCACCAAAAGCTGCCTCCCAGAAGGAAGAGGACCCCGTTTCTTCAGGAAAAGCTGCAGGGAGTGAAGGATACCACTCACATCTGCATTTGTGCTCCCTGTTAATACACTGTCTATCCAAAGGTATGTGGCAGTCCCATTTGTGTGTGTGCCACTATATGACAAGCTATTCATGTAAAATAGCACCTGCTGAAATTGTGTGCGAGAGTCCACAATAGTAGCAATACCAGTATGAGCCAAGATTAAGAATAGCAATGATTTTAATAAAGATATTCGGCAACGGATGCCCAGGCACCCCAGATTTAGTGGTATAAGAACATATGTGCACAAGAGGGCTTATGTGCGGTAGAGTGTAACACTGAGTGAAAGGGGAATGAGAATCCAAGCTATGCAGAGTGGGGATGACTTGGAAGCCACACCGGACCGCCAGACCATAAGTGTTTGCATGTTAATTCGTACTATTTTACATTGGTTGCTTATCACCTAGATAGCTACACACAGTTGACCACAAGGTGCATTTGGATAGTCGGTGCACCAATGTGCACTCTGAGGGGAAAGCTCCTCCTATGCAGTAGGGAGGACCGATCTAAGTGATGGAGTTCTGGAGTCCAGTGATGTGGTGTGGAGGCCGGCTTTGAGAAATGTAACGCACCATATGATGCTAGAAGAGCCATCAAATCGAGAAGGTATGAAAAACCGAGCATTGTGCACATTTTGACTATCGTATTGATAACCCTGCTGTAAAGGTTGATGATAGAAGATGGTGTAATCCAGAACCGCGTGTATGTTTTGGAAAGGCCTCCCACGAGGACGGGTTGGTAACCGGAAGTGCAGATCGTAGTGCAGGGGTGACCTGGTTTCTAATGTGGATGGCTTATGCGTATGTCAAAAAGCAAATCATTGGATTGAAAGAAAGCTGTTGATAGTTTAGTTTAGCGATGGATGAGAATATTGGGGTAGTAGACCAGGGGGTGGTGTCAAATGTCCTGCCCTTTTGCTCTTTCTGCTCTTCAAGTTTAAGGATTACTCGTTATGATTGAGGTGTTTTTAAAAACCGATGTATGGTATGCATTCATAGTTAATGCGTTTTGAGACATGAATGTAAGGTATGTCTTGTGAATGTCACGCCATGTAGAATGTATACCGTATCCTCTGGTGGCTATGTTTGAAATGTTAGTGTAGTAGGTGTCGGTTTAGCGTCGACTAATTGACATGACTTGACATGAGGTACATTTAATTGTATAAAAAACGTTGTATTATTTATAACCACTGCCTTCTGTAACTCCCTAATAATCGCTTCACACCAATGTCCCCCTGCAAACCACAATCTAGAACATGGAATGATAATCCAGGATAAGTGGGGACAACGGAATCCCCCTTTCCAGATAAATTTGAATCTAGAATTGGGGAAAACTAAAAATATAATCATTGTGTCCCGGGAGGATAGCTCAGTGGCAATTTGCTCGCCTTGGAAACAAGGCGACACGAAGCAACACAGTTGCGATCCCCGGGTCCGCGCTTAGAAACCTCTGTGTAGGCAACTAAGACCTATTCCTTAACAGCGCCTCGATGCCCCCTGGCTGTGAGAGTGCTTTAAAAATGCAAAAATATTAAAAAAAAAAAATTGCTTTCTAATGAGTAAGTGAGTTACTTAGGGTTGCAGACCGTTCCTGCCCTCCAGGCCTTGCTTGTAGAGATTTATTTTTCCTATTTCTGGCTTTTTAAAATGCCATTGCCCCGCCTCACAGGCAGGCGTTGTGTTAATGTGGTGCTGTAAAAGCATTTGTGCGTCCACTTAGCAACTGCAGTCTTCATGAACGATAGTATGAACCCACCAATTTTGGAAGCTACTTGCAATGCTGGGAAAAGGCTTTGGGATGCTCTGTTTTGGTCAAGTCAAGAACGCCGCACTCTGTAAAAATGCCTCTTGCTCCCGTGGAGATGTGGTGCACAACTCTGGCTCTCGAGCCAACAAGCCTACAAGGGTATCGGGAGAAGCCATGAGAATGTCAGAGTTCCACGTGTATCTTCAGAATTTTCATGGTGGATATCCTGAAAACCGGACCTGTGCCGAGCCCTGAAATCCCCGTAGCTTTGCAGCACTCTTTTAAGTCCTGCGTGAAAGGAATGCAGCTGCCAGATCCATTCACCCAAATCATGTTCATGCATAGAATCTATTATCTTTGTTTAAACTGTTGTTTTTATAAGCCTTTTTCATGTTGTTAAGATAAAGAAACACATTTCATTGGCCTTCAATTATCTACTCCCTTGTCCCTCACTCCAATAAGTTATCAACCCATGCTTGTTAATCATACTTTAGCATGAAGTTCAAACATGTTCTGTGTGGATCTTCCTAAAAAAGGGTCTCATTACTGGAAGCTTCATTCCTTAAAACGTTTACAGCTCCCTTAAGAAATCGTGAGAACTGGTTGCTCGATACCAGCCAGGGAATGCTCTGATGCTCGCTGCTTCCTTTGTGAACTTCCTACTGGTTTGGCTGTGTACTGAATGTTGGGCTGTGCCATGTCTCATCCCAATCTTGCTTTTCCCCTCATCACACCTGCTTTAAGCATTCCCATCAGGCTTTTCTGCAGACTGGTCGAGGGTTCTATGTGGCGTGTTCAGTGACGGGTCCTCCAAATGTTTTCCTTCTATACAAACGCTAGGGAGGGAGCTGGCAACTGAATGGAAATTCAGCTTGCTATTGTATTCCATCAATATCGCGCTACGGCGATGCGTCACAGGATGGATGGACCGGTACTCGACCTCTTCAACGCCAGAGGAGATGGTGAGGAAGATAAGCCTGCGCTCCAAGGAGATCTATCTTGGTGCATGTGCCCCCTCCACACTTCTGGACACTGCCTTCCTATGGATTCAAGATAAATGTGTCCCTTGTGCTCTGGTTAGGTCGCTTCGTTCGGCCTCAGAGCAACTCTTGATAGTGCCCAAATTTCGTAGAGCAGGAGCGGGAGGTCGAGCGTTTTCTTTTCTTGCTCACTCCATGTGGAACTCTCTCCCCATTTCAGCTGCGGAACAGGATTGACCACGTCAGCTTTCGCAAAGTTTTTGCTGTTTTCTTTATTTTTATCTAGGGGATTTCTTTCTCACTGGTTTGCTTAGCGCCTAGATGCCTTCAGGCCTAAGTTAGCACTTTATAAATGCTGTTCCGTTACAAGAAGACATTGTTGATTTTTAGTTACTTTTGAAAACTGTCCTCTATTACAAAGTATCCACCTAAGGGGGTTTTCGTTCCCTATGGCGATTTCCTTCAAATGTTGCAAAGTGTTTATCAGGTGTATGGATTCTGACCAGACTCTTGGCGAGGAAGGAATGGTGTGCTGTATGTATCTATAGAATTGAGGTGAGGAGTGGCATTTTGATGGCTGGCTAGTGTCATGCAACTTGAATGTTTGCTCTGTGCAGTAACTACAGAGCGGTGAAGCTTTGCTTCATGGATCAACATCACTGGAGAGGAAAGAAGTCTACAAGCAAAACCGGCACTTGAATCGTCCATTCTTTTTCTCGTGAAAAGGACATTGCCGCATCTGGCCAGAAATTATATTGGACTGATTGATACATGGATATTATAAAACATTTAGCTTTAAGGGTGCTGAGCGCTAGTTCACTGTTCAGCACGTCGTTGCCTGCAGGCCTGTGTCCCACCTGTTTGCAGGAACTATTTGTTGGCTCCTGGACAATTGCATCGGATAAGGGCAATGTTACTCTTTCGGGAGCTACGACTGTTCAGTCTACACTACGCTATATTCTATGCGATGCATTACTTTCTTTGCCGTATTCTGAAAAAAGAGGATGAAGTGTGTAGTTATAGAAAGTAATGTTCATTCCATGTCCAGTGTACAACTAAGCAAACATGTCCAGGATGAAGGCCCCTCTCCAATGGAAAACAGAGAACCAAGTTTCTTGGTTTGTGCAAACACTCTGAAGTAGAAATGATCATTTTCTCACAGAATGGAGATTTCAAATGCAGTAAAATATGACCGAACATATGCAACAATGTTCAAGCTAAGCACCTCCTGTGACAGGAAAATTACTAGGTCAAAAGTAAAAAAGTCTGTTCTGTGGAAAAACAGAAACATCGGTTTTCCATAACCCCGGACATCAGTACTGCCTACATTTACGAACTTATTTCTCTGATATCCTTGGTATTTCTTGTGAATCTTTGTGATTTTTCTGCGGGTTATTAACCCGCGACGGGAATGTCTGCATGGGAAAGGTACGCAATACAAAAATGTTCGTACATTTCCCATGCGGACATCCATTTTAAAACAACCCCAAACACACACATCCCACCCACAACACACCCCCAACCCTCTACTTACATTTCCTTCCGACGCGCTGTGTCCCTGCGGTGCCAGTTCCCTTTTTCTTTTTTTTTTTTTTTTAACTTTTGACCGGGTGAGCTGCAGGGGTGTCCCCCGCTCACTATACTGTATAGTTTAGTGAGCGGGGTGTTGCGGGGGACACCGCTGCAACCCTTGGCTTTTTTTTTCGGTCCGGTAAGTTGCGGGGGTGTCCCCCGCAATCCCCGTTCACTATACTGTTATAGTATAGTGAGCGGCAGCCTTCGTGTGTATTTCTTTTACCGACGCCACCAAAAAAAAAACAATATCACAAAAGGTTCGAACTTTTGGTAGTTCGAACTTTTGGTGGTTTGCGTTTTAGGTCTTTTGGTGGGGTCAGTAATTTGGATACGGTCATTTTGACCTGTTCCGTTCTTGTTTACATATTTTGCGTTGGAAGCATTTGGAAGGCACAAAGCTGGCTCTAACTCTATGCTACTCTAAACATCCACTTCCTAGACACAGGCCCCAGAAGAGGTACAAAGAGGATCCCCCAGGCAACCCAGCCCCTCAACAACCTTGGCCTGAAGTCGGGACCCCTAAAAACCATGGGTCCACCAGCCTTGGGGAACTCCTGAAACCTTCAAGAACCCTAGGTATTTACCTAAAATAGAAGAGGATCACAAGGGGTCCACCGCCTACCAGTCTGATTGAAAAGACTCATACCCCACAGTTGTCCTTTGGCACCCTCTGAACATTCCCTTGGCTTCCGGGAAGAGATGAGGGAAACCTTATGGGCCAAAGGACCCAGGAAGAGAAGGTTATACAAAGTGTCTGAGTCCCTAAACACACCCTCTGGTATAAGAACCATGTGGTGGTGTGGTGAAGTTCTCTAGTGGTAATAAAGAAGTATCTCTTGATCATGTGGAGAGACAAGTTGATAATGCCAGCACACCACTTTTATTACATTTTACAACCCAAGTGGATGGACATTGTCGAAGGAAAGAACACCTTGAGATGATTGGAGAGGCAGAAGACTATAGCGGAGAGTGTAAGGACATGAGGTGGTGGAGAGTGGTTGGTGGCGACTGGAGAGGTGGTGAAGGACGAAGAGAGGAGCTATTGGGAGGAGAGGAGGTGGTGGGGACTAAGGGGAGAGAGGAGGAGGAGGAGGAGGCTGTCAGGTGCAGTTGGAAATGGTTTATGAGGAGGCGTGGGGAGCGATGAAACCAGAAATAGGAAAGTTGACAGCAAAGAGGTGGTGGCACAAAACTTAGAAGAGGAGAACTATTGGTCACAACAAGAGGAGCTGGAGTTGAGGTTATAGGGGAGAAGATAAGAGGGTTGAAGTTGGAGGCAGAACATGGTGTGGCGATGAGGAGGAAAGAAGGAACAATATGAGAGTAGGAAATGGATGAGAAGACCGACCCAAGGAGGGGGAGATACAAATGCTGTTTCTCTTTAAATTCCTCCCGTTCGGAAATGAACTTCATTTTCAATTTCTCTTGTGCAATATTTTCATATTCTTTTCTTTAATTCAGCATTCAAAACGTATTCATTGCTTTTCAACTTGTTCAGTATTCAATAGTTCATACTTGGTCATCCGACCCATTTAGCAGTATTCAAACTCATTACTTGCTTGGCACTTTGTTCGGTATTCAATAATTCCCATTTTGGTCTCCAGACCCCTATATCCTATATTCTTGCTTCGTCGGCATTCGCTGCAACCCACAACATGCCCCTGGAGCGCCCCAGTCTGAGTGAACCTTCCCTGTCACCGGTGTGCGACCGCTCCTCCGGGTGCTGTATTCTCGCTTCTTCATTCTCGCTCGCTCCTCTCTCACTCCCCGGGTGCTCCGGCAAGCGGAGCTCGCCCCCACCAGTTCTTCCTGCAGGGGTCGGCGGCGTTTCTGTGGTCCCCACTCCCAACGGGGAACACAAGGCAACAGGCTTCGCACAGCTCAAGACCCCCTTGCGGCCCACAATGGCATCTGTGTCTTTCTGGCTTCTCTGCTGTCTGCATCCTTCTTACTGGTCAACACTCTGCCTGCTCGACCTTGTATGGCCGCACTCTCCGGCCCAACTGGTTCCCTCTTCTGCTGCTTCTGTCTCTTTTTGTACACCTGCAACCATTTAACAGGTTGCAGATGTGAACATTTAGTTTCACTTGCCTGACAATGGTTATTTGGACATGTCTGACCCTTACAGCAGTCCTCGGGCCTCCTCCTCGTCTCAGTACTAGAGTGGTGAAACGACCTGTTAGTGTTTACTACTCTTTGTCGCCTCTTCCTCGTTCCAGTACTGTAATTGTCTGAATGAGGTAAAGTGAGGGAAGAGGGTTTAAAACAGCCTATAAAGGACGGGGGAGGGTACGGTTGGTTCTCAGCAGTAAAGGGGGATACCATGTCTCACCCTTGAACCTCCTCCTCTTCACCGTCTCCTGGTGTTTCTAGACTGATGTCTTCTGGTGTTATCCTGGCCAGAGGGAAGGGGGTAACAATATCCCATTAAATGCATCTGGGATTAAGGGTTCATTCAGAATGGAAATGGGGGGATAACCCTACCACTCCCCAAGTCTGCCCTACCCAGGTGGTCCTCTCGCATCTCCACCCCAAGGTTTCGGATCCAAAGGCGATGGCCCTACCCTGGCCAGCTGAGTACAGGATGTTGAGGAGAATGAAGGGAGGACATCCTCCGGTTCCTCACAGTTAGTACATTCTATCCAACCTTTTCATTGAGACCTGCTACTGATGAACAAAGGAGAAGGGCTGTTCTCGGTGTAAAAGTGTAGCTTCAATGTTTCCACCGCAAGGATCAGGGTTTGGCTATGCACTAATGAACAATGTTATGTCCACTTGATGGTTCTAGCTCAATTGAGCAAATGACAGTGTGAATTCACACATATTTCAGGTTTTATACCGAAGGTGAACAATGATGAGGATAGGCCCCTTGCCTCTCCAATAGAAAGCTGTTCCTCAGGAAAGTTAGGATAAGCACAAACTAATTTATTTTTATGATTAGGGCCTTTTTCCAAGGCAAAGAGGCATTTCTCAGATTAAACTGATCTCACCAATGGACATTTGTACAACATATTCAACAATGTTACCAATGGGCAAGAATTTGAGAAACATGAAAGTGTCCCCACCCTGGGCCATCTTCATGCAGTTTGTCCTTTGTTTTGAGTGGCCTGGCTATGTCAGTGGATTTGTTGGAGACTATAGTCTTGGGTATGCCACAGTTTTTGTTAAAGTTGGACCTATACATCAGCAGATTTGTACCACGTATTCTTCCGTGGTGCATGTGCCAAAGAGCGTAGAGAGTTTTGCAAGTGCCAGCAGTATGGAGTTTGACTCCTCCCTCCCCCCACTTCCTCCTGTTCTGTGTTAATTTGGTCTGCTGAATTCCAAAAATTGCTCAAACCTTCCATCCCTAAGGAGGACAGCATAGCCGCCGCTTTCTGGTCATTTGAGTATTTGTCCTCCAGCCTCCTTAATATTTGAAAGGTGTCTGAGCATGGCTCCCACCGCATGGTTGACTCACTGGGGTGGGTAACTAGGCAACCTTAATGTCCGTTTCTGTATGGTGTTGTTTTCTTCTTGCTAGTTTCTAGAACTGCAGGTTCATCTGCTGCCTCTGTTAAGTGGAGGTTTCGTGCTTGCCACTGTTATGGGGCACCAGATGGGGCCGGGCCCCTCTCCAGTATCTTGCATGCCATAGATGCCTGAGTCCAGCAGTTCGGCTGTCAACTGGCGCACGTGAACCTGTGCGGCCCTTTTATTACATAGATGACATCACGTGTCACGTGCCATTGCACACGCGACACTGCACGAGCCTTGAGAGGGGCCCAGACATTACAACCACTACACCTCTGTGCTGCTGCACGACACTGTACTGTAGCCTGCTACCATAGGGATCTACGATGCTGTACTGTAGCCTGCTACTATAGGGATCTACGATGCTGTACTGTAGCCTGCTACCATAGGGATCTACGATGCTGTACTGTAGCCTGCTACCATAGGGATCTACGATGCTGTACTGTAGCCTGCTACCACTGGGATCTTTCCTGTAGTGTATTGCTAGTTGGGTGCCAACACTATTCATTCTGTTCCTGTGTGGACGCACTAGATGGAGGCTGCATTATCCTGCTGTGCCTCAACATTAGCCCAGTGTGATGTCTGCTATCACTGGCTCGCATGTTCTGATGACTTTGTGAGGTCACTCACTCTTGTCTGTGTTAGGAACTACATTTCCCAGGCATGAAGCGGTTGGCTGCTCGCAGAGACATTGAGGGCAGTTTGGAAGCATAGCTGAACCTGTACTCTTTTCTTTTGTTCACTCCTCTCCCACTGCCGGCCGGCAAGCCAATTGGGAAGACACTGGTTCGGCCGACAGTTTTGCTGGGCAGATCGGCGGCACTGGGAAAGCCCATTCCATGCTTGTAGCAAGGGCCAAGACAAACTCACTGTACTGCTGCCCCCTAGCATTCTGTACCAACCAGGAATCTGTGCCTGGGGTTTTGGACTCGAACCAGGTTCTGCTGCCACTTGTCAGAGAAGCTGCCCTTTCCCCTCCGTCCCTACTGCCACAGAGCTCCACTCCCGTGTACGTCCTTCCTTCCTCCGAGTTAAGCCGTGGGGTTGCCATTATACACTGTTCCTCCCTGCAAGTTAACCACACATTGTTTAAGGGTGCTCTAGGCACTCATAACCAATATTATTGCTCAGCGTGCAGAGGCTATTTGTCAGAAACATCTTAATAAGGGCATCCCGCCATTCTGCCTGATCTCTGGAGTAGACCTCTGTAACTGAGACTAGTGTATAAAAGTACGATACTCCTGGTTCCAGCATGTCCTGCCATTCCAAGCAGGTTTAGTTCCATACCATTCTAAGCAAGCAATTGCATAGAACATATCATAACATAGTGCCATTTACTTAAGTAATGAGGATGGTGATTGTGATTTTTGGGGGTGGAGGGTTTGGCCTATGCTCAAGCTCAAAAAGCATTTGAGTCAACCTGGAGGCAATGTGTTTTAGGTCTTGGTCAAGAATTGAAAATCAATCTTCAGCTGTTTAAAGATCTTGTGGTGAACCACACATTTGTTAATTGATTTGTTAGTGCTCTCTGTAGAACTGAATTGCTTCTGGGTGCTAGCGGCATCAAATACAAGGCATCTTCAGTTACAAGGTCGGGTGTGAGAAAAGGCAGAGTACTTGAGGTTACACCGTCACAGTGATGCATGGAAAGAAGCTGGCAAAGACGATGGAGAGATGAATGGTGAATGTCAATAACCAGCCTGGCAGACAATATTTGTGTTAGTAGGGTGCGTGGGAAAGAGAGATTTGCACATGGACTTACATTGCAAGAGGATTTTCTACTTTGCAAATGTCTAGTGGTGTGGTGTAGGATAATGGTCTGTCACCCATGCTTTGGAATGAGGAGTTGAGATGGATCTGCTTGCTGCCATTTGGGGGGTATATGAGCTTGGTTGTGGTGTTTTTCTTGAAGGTAGGAAAGTCAAGGTCAGGCACGGGATTTTATCAGTATCCTCTCTATCCCCCGCCTGTGGGTGCTTCTTGAGTAGCCATCTACCCGTTGGCCCTTTCTGGGTCCAAAGATTAGTTCCTGCAGCATTTTGGATAGCCTGAAGTCTTTTAATCTGGTGTAATGGAAGATCCAAATGGCGAAATTGCATTGTCAAAGTGGGCATTTACCAGACTGCGTGCAACCATGGGATGGTTGTTGCTGGGAATCATCGGGAAGATCTTTCACAGTAGTTTCATTGGGAAGAACAAACATGTTGCTACTTTAACCAGGCTCTGCTACAGTTCCGACACTGGACTGGAGGGTGGGGTGGTGGTCCACTGTCTCAAATGGGATGAACAAGCTCAGTGGCCCTTTGTCAGTTATGGTTGTTGCAGATCCTTGGTGTGGTCAGACGTGTGGTTGTTGGTGTCTAGGATTTGGCCCATGTTGTCATGGGGCTTAAGCAGGCCTGTCATCATTTTGGGGGGATTCTGGTGTTTCGTGGCATACTAGGGATGGGGTAGTTGATTGGGTCCTCGGGTTTAGTGATGCCTTTTTGAGTAGTACAGTTGCCATGGGGTACCTTCTGTGCTTTTGGGACTGCCTGTCAGAACGAGCCGTTGTGTCTAGCTATGGGGAAGTTTAAGCATGTGCTTTATCAAGTAAGTATTTCTAAATGCTCAGTGGACGCAGTGCTGAGTTAGTTTGCCTAATTCATTCAAAATGTCTGCCCACTGAAATCTTGGAAAGCGGAATACATTGAAGCAAGATACATGTCATGCAAGTGGCTTCGTTTAGTGCCCTTCTTCCACTATGGGTGGCCTCGCTGTGTGTAGCTCTGTAAGAAAAAAAGGGGGGCTCATTGTTGGGACAGTGGAAAAAGCACACCTCTATTCTTAATTTGGATATGGGGAGCACAAGGATATCCATGCTATGGCCATCGATCAAGGGTCATCTGGGTCTTTCCAAGTCTGAGAAGATAGATGGCTTTCAGACGCTCTCCTGGCTCAAAGGAGTTCCCTTTTCAGTGTGGATGGGGATTGGTCTGAGGAACCTTAGTGGAGTCTCCTTTTGAAGTGCTTGCAATGGCTTGTCGGAATTTGTTTTAAACTGTCTATATAAAAATAGTTGCTTTTTATGTGGGTCTTTCTGCTGCCTTTGGTGCCCTTGACCAGAGAATGCGTTCCATGGCGAGGGTGTCGGATAAAGACCCTCGAAATGGTTCAGATCATTTCCCGCTGGATGAGCCAGCTGTTTTGTGGTAGATCCATTTATCTCACCGCTCTCTGCAGAGGCGTAAATGGGGTAGGGCCTGAGCTGCAATGGGCCCAAATACATTCGCTTCAGGCCCCACATGGTTAAGCAATGCCTTTGGCTCTCATTGGTGGTTGCACAGAGCTTTACTCAATCTCATTTACGATATACTAAACCATTTCATCTACGAGTATGTGCCAGTGAGTTTCCTTTAATATGCAGATAATTCACTACTGTTTTTTAAATTTAGCAAAAATCTTTTCTCTGACAAAGAACACTTGAAGTCTATTTTATGTTCCATCTAAGCTTGGATGAAACATAATTGGGTATATTTAAATGGCAACGAAGCAGAGCTCTTGCTATTCAATGCTGGATCCCAAAGAAAGTCCAGTCGTAACCAGTTGATTTTCTTGGATGCTGAACTTGTTCCTACTCGGCGTGAGGTAAAGCAGCTCCTTGGAATGTACTCACATCTCCACATTGCTCAACGCATGCCTATGGCGGACCCTAGTTTAGATTAGATGAGTTTATTTTCTTATATAGCGCGCCTAACCCAAGGGTATCTGGGCGCTTATACTTGGGTACACATGGTGGGTTACAGATCATCACACAAAGTCACATGATATATTTACAAGTCACATATACAAGCATAAATGTACAAGTTACAAATGCAGGCATATACAGCAGATCTTTACCTCGATACAGGGATGAGGCATATTCACAGATTTGAGGATGATCAAATTGAGCATATTCACAGATCCTACCTTGAGGATGAATATCAGAGCACCAGAGCAAGAGCTTTTATTGGTACTAACCTGGACTATGCCAATGCACTGTATATCGGAGCTCCGAAATGGCTAATCCGAAAACTAAAGGGCTGCAGCCTATACAAAATTGTACTGCCAAGATTGCTACTCTCTCCTTCCATCAAGCACGTCCTTCGGTTTCTTCATTGACTTCCTTGGTTGCCAGTGAAAGCAGGGATTACATTAAACATTGCTATTTTAGTGTTCAAATATTGACATGACCTTGCCCCCAAGTACTTGGCAGTGAGAATTATTTTCTACAAACAAAAAATGCTGCGATCAGCACCTTTTTAAACCTTGCTTCCATTGCCCAGATTAAGGATCAAATCAACAGGCAGCAGAAGCTTTGCAGTACAAGTTGCCCGGATATGGAATTCTCTTCTTGCATCCATGACATCTTTAACTATAGTTGTAGGAAAGACCTGAACATTTTCCTTTTTGTCAATATATTCCCTCCTAAGATAGGAATGGATCCGTCTACTCTGCTCCAGACGCTTTTATGCTTCATGGTTTTAGTGCAGTGGAAAAACATAAGCCTAAATATGAAGAGGTGGCAAAGCCTTTACATTGCTCTTGGGTGCGTGTAGTATGTTAGATGCCATACATGGTGGTTCAACAAATTGAATACCTTCCGGGGACTCTTGATGGCTTTATTTATCGTGGAGGTGCAGTACCTTTTGTAAGGCTGCTAAGATAGCCTTGCTGCATGTATTCTGTGTTGTGTTAGCTCGCTAGCTGGGTTCCCTTTGCCACGAGGTGTCTAGCGGTTATTTTCTAGTTCTTAGATGCATTTGCTAAAACGTTATTTACTATGGGGTCAGATTTCCCCTTCTCTGGGGTGTTGGAGGGGTCCATATTTAGTGGTTGTGATTCAAGAGTGTGTGAAAGAGTAAGTGTGCGGGTGCATAAAGGACAAGGTGTTTAAGATTGTCTTGACAAGAAATCTTTAAAGTTGCGTGGTAAGGACGGGTAATGACCTGTCCCGTGCTCTGACATTGTGGTTCAACACAGTGTTTTTGTTAATATTTTGATGAGAATTGGTTAGTCTGAACGCCTCCATGAACTAGGGACGTTACTCGAGTAAGGGTATTCCTACAGCAAACAGTGTCCGGAATAAGGCAACATAAGTGTTTTTTTCCCCAGGTGTTCCACAGCTCCAAAGAAGATGATGCAAATAATAAAAGTGTTTATCGTGTTCGTAAGATTCCTTGTCCCGCCAGGAACACCCGGATCTAAATGATGTCCGATGTAGTGGCCAACTAAACATTTCTCAAAACCTATTCTACGTTCGTTCTTGGCCTCCTGGCTTCTCTAAGCTATAACACAAATATTTTGGCCAACAAAAGAATTTACAAATCCTAGTCTCAATTTCCCAACCCTAGTCTATTGGGATTTCGGCCAAAAAGACTGCATCCAAATGTCCTACTCATCTATAAATTCGGAAATGGGTACCACCAAATGTTCTACCTACCAAAAGTTAGTCATGAAAAAAAAGCCTGCTCGGGTGTCCCCCGCAATGCCCCACTCACTAAACTATACAGTATATAGTAAGCGGGTGTGGCGGGGGACACCCCTGCAGCTGTCCCGCAGTCCAGAAAAAAAAGGAAAGGACCCTTCGATGACGAAAATGAACAGAAGTCGCAGGGACACAACGTGTCGGAATAAAAGGTAAGTAGGGGGTGGGAGGTGGGGGTGCACTGGGGGTGTGGGCGGGGGTTTGGCAAGTGTGAAATGTTCAGGGGTTAAAAGACCAAAGGTTATTTCGAACTAATAGCCTTCAGACATTTCTCCCTCAAACATTTTTACCTCGATCATTCAACCCCAAATGGTCTATTGCAACAAAACAGAAAATTATTTTATGGGAAGGCTCACAGTCCCTCGGCTTTTACTTCATTTCTCAAGAGCTCTCCCAGGGTTCAAGCTTTGCTGCTTTCTCTTCGCAGGCCTGTAATCCTTGCACCATTCAGTTGCGTTTTTCAGTGTCCACATACGTTCTCTCCCAGACACTGGGCTTCTCCATATTCACATCCTGTTTCTCCCAGGCCATGGGTTTCTCATCCTTTGTTTCGCCTCTTCACAAGTGGCCAGTAATGGGTGTTTCTCTCCGTATTTGCTCCCTTCACTCTGGGTCCTCTCTAGGCAGATATTATCCATACGCCTGCCAAGGGTATTCCTTCTGTAGTCCATCCACGATGGTCCAAGTCCTCAGATCTTTCTTAAAGACTGGACTACGGTTTTCAGAACCTCTCTGCAGGTTCTTCTCCAGAATCACAGCTTTGCCCAATGGTAAGATTGTTGGTGGTGTTTATCCAAACAGTCCTCTGTATGGCTTTGATTATCTTAGCTACCTCTGCCCAGAAAATGACTTCCCCATGTATCCAGGGATTGGTAGGTAGAAGGCCTGCTTCTTTGCAGTCTTCCCTCCCTCCTCCCACACTTCTCTGCTTCCCCATCTCCTTTATACTTCTGGACTTGGCAGGATTTTATGAGCCCGCTCGCAGTTGGATTTTAAGGCTCCTCTGGTGGGTTAAAAGTTTCAGATTTAATTTCTAAAACATAAAAGCATCTCTTCTCTGATTTGCTAGCAGCTTACCAATTAAAGACTAATCAAATGGTTGTTTCAGTGCCTTCAAGGGTGGACAGGTGTTGTTGCCATCTTGTATTTCCGCTCAGGCATGGCTCTGCAACGTTCTGCATTGTTCCGCAGTTGAGCAGTCGCAGGAGCGCGCACTGTTGCTCCTGACCGTGAGTGGTCTGCTCTACCTATGATAGGTTAATCTGGCTCTCGCTCTCCTGCTTGCAGTTCTAGCAGGGTCTGCGTTTGCAGGGCTGTGGACTAATATGGGTGAAGGGTTCCCTGACTATTAAACTAGGAGATTATTTATGTTTATCCCATACATCTTAAGAGCGTGTATCCTTGGGTTGGGGGCAGGGGCTATTCGTTGGAGGGATATTACGTCAGTGGGAGAATGTACACTTGCATGCTCCAGTGTTCTTTAGAGTAGGTTATAATGCTGCTTAGTATGGACCCGCTTGCCTGGGCCTAAAGAAATGCCACGTCTCTGTGAGAGTGGCGTTCCAGTGGTATCCTTCACATCCACCCTCTGGGAGGAACATCGGATAGCATCTGAACGATCTCAATCCCTGGCAGCTCGCAACTCTCACACAATATGATGGGGAGATCCATCAACTCACTGCAGGCGGCTTGTTTCTTGTTGGATCAGAGCCAGTTGTGTTCTGCTTTAGGTTTCTCCTGGGCATTTCGTTTTGGTGGGGGAAAGGGGCTGAGCAGGAGAATGCTCTGGTCTGATCAGAAAATTAGGTGGTTGTTTCCTCCCTAGCTTTTAAGCCAAGCTGTATAACTTGGGCAAGACAGTGGCCTCTGATGTGGAAGGGTGTTCTCCTTAGGTTCTTGCACACACAGCCTTCACACAAACCCTTCACACATGTCGAGGAATTCCTTAGACGAGGTGGTGGTGTTGTCGTCTTGGCAAAAGTTAATCTCCTGCAATAAGGAGGTGGTTGGATGAAAGGAAACCCTTTGAGAGCAAGCACCAAGGAACCCCATATGGTCTTTTGAAAGTAAAAAAGGGTAATAACGCAAGGAAGCATAGAATATCATGAGTGTGCATCACGAAAAAAAACACATTTTATTGAAAAAGTTACTACAAATATGGGGTTTGTTGGAAGGTCAAAAGCAGGCAATCTTACCTGACTGACATTTGTTGGCATTCTTGTTATTCATCTTAATACCAAAAAGTAAAAAACTCTGGCAATTGTTCTGGGCAACCCTTCGCACCATCGCTCTTCGCCTGCCTAGCAATTACAGAACGGGGAAAGACCATATGCAAATCGGGCTTGATCCGACCCCCAAAGGGTAGTCCAGCCCGAACTGCTAGGTTACCTCCCTTCTGCAGGAGACAACAAGCATCCCCGCAAAGTTTCGGCCTCAAAATCTTCCAGCCATCACCTCTTTTGTTTTTCTGTATTCAGCCCGAGTGGGAGGCCCAGACATGGGTCCCGTACCTGCTGTGCCTAGAGACCAAAGCTACTCCTCACTGATGAGGCCCGATGAGGCCGAAACATGTTTGGGTATGCTTGTGGTTTCATGCAGAAGCGATGTGACTTAGCAGTTCGGGCTGGCCTGTCTCTTCTGGGGTGGAGCCAAGCCCGATTTGCATTTGGTCTTACCCCTTTTATAATAACTTGTCAGTCAAAGAACAATGGTCTTGACGGTTGCCCAGAGCAATGCCAGAGGTTAAGATTAATTCAAAACCTTCCAGCCATCACCTCTTTTGTTTTGCACCAGCAAAGCATTTCCAGGAAGGACAGGCACCAGGTAAGTAGGTAGCATTACAGGGGTGTTTCTAGGTCTGTAAAAGATCCAGGGCTATGCTAATGTCGGGACTGTCTGGACTCGGGGCTAGCTAGCCTTTTGGTTGTAGCCCCTGAGATTCTATCCGGGGCTACAACCAAAAGACAAGGGGCCCAGAACCTCCCTAGCAACGCCTCTGGGTAGCAAAACAAGTATTCATGTTGCAAAACATGAATACTGAACATACTTTATCCTTTGCTAGAGCACATGCAGACTGTGGGTGGTGCACAGCACAAGTGCTTTCCATGCTTCTTCAAATGGTCTTGTGCAGCATTATTACTCGAACGCTCAGTGGGAGGCGTTCTTGGCAATTGCTTGGACTTGCATTGTCTGTATTTCAAACAAACTCCTTCACCCTGTCGATCACATTATACGTGTAGATACTGCTAGTGGACCAAGGTCATTTCTCGTAACTGGAAACAATTCCTTCTTCACATACATAGCCTCCATCTTCATAGTCCAGCTCATTCGTGCGCTCAAACTGCCGCAGTTCTAGGACTTTAAGCAATCGAAAGTAGCCATGCGAAGCATTAATTCAGCGGGTTTCTGACTGCACTGCAACCCTATTTGGCATATGACTCTGTGATGGCGTTACACACAAACCTTGGATTTGTTTGGCAGCGTGATTCTTGGCTTGGAAGGACAGATAAACCAGGTACTTGTGCCTTTTCTCAAACTCCGGCTTTTATGCAGAGCGGCACCATTCATTGACCCTGAGGCATCTGCCTACGGTAGTACAGGCCTTGATAAACTCTAAAACCGACTATTGTAATGCTTTCTATGCAGATAGTCCAGCTCATCAAATCAAACGGTTATAAAAAAAATCAAAACACAGTGGTCTGTTTGATTTTTAACTTGTCCCATCGTGATTCTTCTTATTTGCGTCAATTCTTAATTGGCATCCGGTGGACAGACCGATTGATTTCAAAATCATCTGTCTCACTTTTAAATGTCTACATAATCTGGTCCCCATGTATCTGCAGACCAAACTTAACTTCATTGCAAGCTTTATTTATTATTTTTTTGATTAGTTGATAAAAACAACTTTTCAAATATTATACAAAATCAAAACATAGATTAAAAAGACAAAATTGAACAATGAGCAAAACACTAACATTTTGCTTCCCTCTTTTGGCCATATTCATTAACTTAACAGTGCGAAAGATAGTACATGACCCACAAACAAAATAATAAAATAATGATCATTGCAAAACATCTGTATCCTATTAGGATTAAACGTTTCAAAGATTATTTTTTTAGAGCATTTTGTAAAATAACAAACAGGTAAACCAGTAATGATTATCCTTCAAATTATACACCTGTGATTCATAGTTGCAATTTATAAAACCTTTAAAATTCTAATTTATCAAGCACCAAGTCAGGCACGGTTGCTTCAAGAAAGTGAACTATGGCTACTTTTACTGCCAATCTCGGGCTCGAGAAAATTAGTTGCCATATTTCATTATGATCCAACGAAGTATTCAAATTAAAGACATGTTGAAAGAACGTTTTACGAATAAGGAACAAGCCAGTACATGACACTATGAGATGTTGTAGAGAATCTCTCTGTTGCTCATTTGAGCAATACCGACAATGCCTTTGATTTTGGGTAATTTGGTTCCTTCTATACAACACTTCTCGGGTGTGCCATAGATTAAACCTAAAACACATGTATTGCCTTCGAATATGAGGTGACGGGCATTTGATGAGATATTCCGCCATTACTCTCTATCTTTTCCTCCCAAAAAGAGATACATCAAAGTCTTTGTAGATGTTACAGGCAGTTGAGTTATATATCCAATCATGTTGAAAGAGTTACATTTTTGCGGATTCAGGGTTGTTAATCATTCTAAATCTATGGAAGCTTCAGCCATAGCATTAAATCTAAATTAACACCAGGTACTAGAAAATCTACTAGTGGATACCAAGAGATGGTGAGCAATTACGCTCAAAATATTGGGTATTTGAGCACCCAATAGACCTTTTCGTAGAAGAGCACACATCTTCCACAGTACTTGTGAGTATAGGGACAGTGAACCCAACTCATAACGTATTATGGGTAAAGGAGTGCAGTTGGCCAAATACAAAACCTGTTTCCAGAATTTGGACTCAATCTTGTCCCACTCCTCTCGCTTTTTAGGACACAATGCCTCTATACCATAGATCAATATGGGAGTTACTTTCATTTGGTAGAACGTAAGTACATGTCTGAAGGAGTATTTACCAAATCTGAACACAAGTAGTTTGGCTTGAGAAGTAAGAGCCTGTAGCTTACATTTCAGTTCCCAATCTTGTGATATATGATTGTTAGAGTTTGAAAACATTATCCCTAAATATTTGTATTGGGGAACCACTGTCAAAGCCCTATCTTGCAAACTCCATCTATATGTGTTTCTTATGCGCTTTGTGGTGTTATAACATACTACCACTTGTGATTTATCAGTGTTTATTACCAACTTGTTTTCTTTTGCATAAATATCAAGTTTATGCAACATATTTTCAACCCAATTGGTATCTGAGACAACACCACCAAGTCATCTGCATGTAAAAGGTGTCTGATTTTCTGATTCCCCAATTTGGGTGCATCACCTGCTGTACTAATAAAAATGTCTCCCATATCAAGTATGAAAAAGTTGAATAAAAATGACGCGAGCGTGCATCCCTGTTTCAGGCCTCTCTTGATGCTAATTGGAGCAGACAGGACGCCATCAAATGTTAATCGTACTTGCATAGTTGTTTCCATATGAAGCAACATGATTAATGTTGGTACCATTGGTGGAAAGTTATATTTTTAGTTTGTTATAAAGCAACACCCGATCAATTGAGTCAAAAGCTGCTTGAAAGTCGATGAATGCTAGATATAATGATTGATCTTGGGCAGGCTATTGCATTTTGATCATGTTCAAACACAGGATGTTTGGGACTGTCCCCATACTCGCAACAAATCGTTTGATATGATTCTTTTAGATGGCTTTCAGTAATCTATACATTTAGTTCCTTTAATAATAATCTACCATAGATTTGGCCTGGGACATCCAGGAGTGAGATGGGTCGATAACTACTTGGTGACTGCCGGTCACCCTTCTTGAAAATTGGTAGAATAATTGAATGTGTCCAAGTTTTTGGTATTGCTTGGGCAACATTTATGGCTGAGAATATACTAAACATTATGGCTGCCCAATGATCGGGGTGCGACTTTAAAGTATGATTAGACAGCCCATCGGGCCCAGATGCCTTTGAGCTACTAGCTGTTTTAATTAGGCATAGTATATCTTCTTGATCAAAATTGAGACTGACATTTTTTGTGAAATCTAAAGATTCCAAGCTATTAGGAACAGAATACAAGTCGCTAAAATATTGTATCCAGTTTTGTTCATTCACTGCACTTGATTGAATGGCAGTTTGTGA
Source organism: Ambystoma mexicanum (assembly GCF_040938575.1). Classification (NCBI taxonomy): domain Eukaryota; kingdom Metazoa; phylum Chordata; class Amphibia; order Caudata; family Ambystomatidae; genus Ambystoma; species Ambystoma mexicanum. The sequence continues at coordinate 44,929,808 of NC_090933.1, read as the reverse complement.
GCCCACTGGCACCTGATTGATAATATTCCACATTTTAGCTGTGTTCTTGGTTGCCAAAATGCTCACCATGTTTGCACCATCATTCGGATACATTTGTGCTCGATGTTTCAACCAATTCACATAATTAGTTCGAATTTTTCTTAGGACAATGACCTTCAGGACGCAAGGATATTGAGCAACTTGCCTCAATTTGGCACACTATAAAGCGTTCCTTGTTTTTACAGCCTGATCGAATATGTGTAAGTGAAAGGTTTTCTTTCTTTTGAGATTTTGTTTTCAATACTGGAATAATTGCAGTGTTGCTATACTCAATCCCTAAATTACCCAAAATCCCACTATCCTGGTTATGTGAGTTTAGAAGATATTGATTGAAATGCTGCAGTGCGTCCTCCGACCATCCGAGTCGATTCAACCCAGGATTAGCAAGTAAGCAACCTCCTTCATGCACATTTACGCCAGATGGAATTTGATCCTCTCGCCCCCATTTCATTGCTGAGATGTTATGCTAATTCAGCTCAGAGTTTTTAACCTCAAATTCCAATACATGCGGTAGCAAATTGTTATTTACATGGATCTAATCGATTACTGATTCACTGTGGCCTCTTTTCCATGTTGCACGAGGCGGTATGTCCGCTTTAAACATACCATTCAACATGTGAAGATTACGGGACTTGGTAAACATATTCTAATGGTGAGCTCTTTCCCTATTCAGTAGAACATTTCCGTCACAGCAGTTGATATTTAAGTGGCCAGCCATGATTAAATCGGACACTGTCGGATCAAGAGCAACCAAATCTAGTAACATGATCAAGACTTTAAAAAACACATCTGTTATTGCAACTGAATTCCAGTATATGTTCAAAATGGCATACCGACAGTTTTGAATCTTAACCTTCACCATTATCATGTGATTATTTGACATAGCCCACAATTCTGATGATATTCCTTTCTCTATTTTGATGGAAATTGTTAAACCAGAAGAAGGTTTGCCACACAGAGGTTTAAGAGCAGGGTTCAGATAAATATCATGGTTGTCCCATACTGGAGGTGAGGTGAGCCAGGTCTCTTGGAGTAGTACCAATTCGACTTCCCCCATATGACTTCTGTCATTGTTGGGAAGGTGGGCAAAGCCCCTTGTGTTCCAGCTCGATAACGCAATCTCACTTTTGGGTCTTGTGATGTTTAGTTATTGTTGCATTTGCACTGCCACTTGCAAAATTTTTGTTGTGCTGAATTTCCCTTTATGCTCTGAGTCGCCCTCTCTTTTGGCAGACAATTGGCGTTTGTGCCCAAAGTGCAGCTTGTTGCCGGCATCGGCTCAACTGTGAGCTCAAAGCCCATCTCATAGAGGGGATCTTTTGCTGACCAAATCACATTTTGAACAACACGCGAGTTCAGCCAAAGTCTCACTGAGTTCAGGTTACTATCATTTGTAAATTCAACATATTCAATATCAGAGGAGTTAATGTCCTCTAACTGCACAACATAGCCATTACCGACCTTCGATTGAGGTCATATTGCACACAAGGGGATGGTCTACAAGCTAAAACCAAGGAGTACATCGCCGGTGGTTTGCGCTCCTGGGTTTTTAGGGAGCTGGGCCGGTCGGTTTTATGAGAATGACTTCCCTCGCTGACTAAATTGGTTTGGCTTTTGTGTTCTATATTTCTTAAGGCAGTTTCAATTTGGCGCAGCACTTCAACTGGTATGTTCGAATCATCATGATTTAGCCCTCTAGTCCCAGTTTTAGCACCCAGATCTCGCGTTACAGTGACAATCGGCTTGATTGCCAACATGGAGGGCGAGGATATCAATTCAACAGTAGATGTAGCAGCAGGGGATCCCCCCTTCCCCTGTTATCTTTATACCTGAATTGCTTTGGGAATTTACACATGGTTCTGTGTAATTTTGAGGACGTTTTGAGGGAATGAACCCCTCCTTAATGAATCCGCAGAAGAACGCAGCCCATTTGACTATCAAAACTCAGTGGGGCTGTCATCAGATGCCTCACCATGTAGGGTCGACAGCCTTCCGAATTTCCTGTCTTTGGTTAATAATTGCTGCCTTATCCCTTGTAGATGCTAATTCAATGCTTGACGGTTTTGGACACTTGGTTATGGTACCTTCCCCAATTTTATAGCAGTCCATTATATTACCCTTTTCACCTCTTTTACTAGGGCATCTAAGGGAGCATACTCTAGTGTGTTCATGCCATTAGTTGATTTACACCCATTGTTCTTGACTTGGGATTGCTGCTTATATTTTCTTTTGATTGCTTGAGAGCCAGTTATTACACTTTTCTGTGGTAAGTTAATGGCCTTAAAGAACTGCTTGGATCCAGAGCCAGCTGAACCCTTTGCTGATTTCTGATTTTTAGTTAGTTTACCAGGAGGGATGATTTTAGAATGTCCCACCCTACTTGGATTAAATATGGTGTATGCCATTTTTGAGGGCAGCAGAGGTTACCAGCCCAGGTGGATCTGTGACTGATATCTCCACACCGGGCAGGTCCTCTGCTACCTCCACAGTATCATAGATTACTTTATTGATACATGGAATTAGCAGAATCAGCTTTGTCAAATTTGTTAGAGACGGAATCTCAGTTGGATTCATTGTTTGACTGGCCACAGTTACCATTGTCACATTTGGTTTCTCACGCACATTCGAGACGCAAGGTTTACTACTTACCAACTACCCAAAAGTATTTGCCACATTCACATATCTTCGAAGAAGCATGCTCGATTACTTAATTTGACATCAATGGTCTCAAATAATTTGCCTAAGATTTGGATGGCCAGATGCATTGCTTGTAGTGTTACCTCTAATAACCTGTCATTATGTGAACCCACAATGGGCAAACTAGCATTGCTTATCGAGACATGAGGTCTTCTAGGAGTTGTATTCATAAATTAAACACTTAGTACAGAACTAGCGTGACTAACTTCAGGTGTTTCAAAAAACACAGGTGACTCAGACAAATTATCGGGTAGGGTGTGTTGAAAAGCCAGAGTCCTCAGGATCTAAGTCTATTATCACCTCATCCTTCATAGGTAGCTCCATTGCATCTCTAGATTTCAATAGCTTTGCCATTGGTGAAAGTATGTTTAACAATGCTGTCAGATAGGGTTGCATTACCCGTCCTAGTTGTGATTTCAGATGATGATTCAAGGTTACCCGCCGGACCAGCACTAGGAATGATGTTGGCACGTAACTTGGAGAGTACAATCTGATCCACACAGGACGGATCTTGCGTCACCTTCAAAAGTGCTTTGGTTATTTTCAAAGAAGGCGGGTTTACAAATCCCTCCCCCACCATTGAGCTTCCGTCCCCTACCAAAGGGACCATTTTAGAGGCAGTGGTAACGCGGGCGCCTTTGCAAAACGCTCGAATGTCCATATGTTTACAGGCCTTTGGAGATGGTGTGGAAGCCTTACGGGAATGCCGACCCAGCAGTGTTGAACATGTAAGGCACGTTGGTGCACAATGGGAGCCACCGAGACTTTCTCGCACGCCAGTGCCGAATTCCTGATTGTAATTGGCATTTCCGATTTTAGAGTACGTGGAAACATTTCACCTTGAATGCCCGAGCTGGGAGGACCGAGAAGCACTGCAACGCCTCGACTCCGCGACAAAAGCGGCAAAGACGCAAAGAGGTACTTCACAGGTATTTCCGCTTGTTGCGCGCACGCTGGTGTGCGTGAGCGGCTGATTAAGTACACTCGTGGCAAAAAGAGGGCGTGACTCAAAGATTAACACTCGGCACCAATCCAATGCAGCGTTTTACAACATTTTGGTGGCTTGTGAGCTTCCAAGATTACCGGTAATAGTCTCTCAGAGATTCACCAGCGTGCTAGGCAAAGAGGTTCTTTACAGGTACTTCTGCTTGGTGCGCAAGCTTTATGTTCGTCAGATAAGAGGTGGTTTGTCATCTCTACCTCTAATTTTATGCATATAGGAGACCAGCGCTTTGCAGTTAATGTCCCAAAATTAAGGAATGCCCTCCCGTTGAGAATCCAGGTGTTGAAGAGGTTTTAGCAGTTTCAGTAGGCCATTAAGACCTGGCTGTTCTGCTGGTATGATACATCGGCGCATGATGTCTCCATGAAGTTGCCTTTGGTTGTGTAGTGTATATTTTTCAAGCCATGATGTAAATTAATTTGTCTGTGGCACGTTGTAAGTCCCCATCACAAATCACACACCTAGTTCGCAGCCTCATCACTTAATACCCAAAAACACAGTGTAAACTGTGGCTCTCAAGGTGTTTTGGAGTAGTCCCCATGATTTCTCACAATTGCCTTTGGTGGTTGGGGCAGATGGGAGTTTGGAGAGCCAAGGTTTGCAGACTCCTTCCCTAAAAAACGGTTGGGCCTTTCGGGTCTGCTTCAGTCTCTACCTGTGAGACCCCAGACACATGCAGAAAACTGTCTGAAAACACGATTTCCATTTATTGAATATATTTCTGGAATTGAAAGCCGCCCATTTTTACAAGATTTATAGAACAATGCTAAGAAGGCTGGACAATTCTGTGGACTGCACGTCTACTACGATCTCTAAGACAATTGTCTTCGAGAATTGTGCACAGTTCTGTGGCTTCGAAGCATCTAATCAAACTGTGCAGATCAGGTGGTCACCAGTACAGTCGAGACGCCTTCCGGTTCCAGATTAATCACTAAAGCGCAATCCACTGTGTGTCCTCTTTTGCTTTTTGTGTAAATTCTCACTAAGCTCCTTGGCATTATAAAAAAAAAAAAAAAAGTTACTCGAGCCTCGTGTACACCCCATATAGCATATAGGATCTCTGTGGGGGTTTTAAGTGGGTGTAAGGTGCTAGAACTCCCAATGGTCTCCAGCTCTTCACGCGGTCTGGATGTGTGATGAATTGCCGTCTGGCACGGGTGTGAAAGCCCTGTTTTATTTTTGTTATTAATTAATAAAATGATGCAGGTAATTTAATCTCTGAAAGAGTACTAAACTCGGCTGAAATCTACAAAACAAACGACGACATGTCAGAGTCTGGTTTCAAGGTTACAAGGCACGCATATGCGCGGGCTGACTGGTAATCCATTTGCCTTTTTATGGCACACCCGCCTTTATCTCACTCACTGTTAAGTGATATGCATATTTCCAGGTTCCTTTTTTTAATTGTTTACTCTGTGTCTATTATTAGCACCGTGGCCATTTTACAACCAGACGCCTTTCCAGGACGATGAAACCTTCTTTCGCAGGCCTTGTTTCCTGTTGCAAGTTAATGTCCGTGCCCTGTCAGAAGGAGAGGGAGTGGGGAGGGGGAAGTAAGCACGGCGACCTGATTTTAGGAAGGTTTCCGTGCAGCGGAATCCGATTTGGTCACGCATGATTGCGACGCATGCCTAATCTTGCCTGGTAGTAATGACATTCTGGGTTCGAATGGAGAGCGGTTGCGCGAGCGTCCATGTTTCTAGAGGCCTGCCACTTCCACAGTTGTTGGTGACCCACAGGGTCGCTGCCATGAAGGAAGCCGACTGAGCGCTAGTTTCGGTTCAGGGTGTGGATGAAACGTCATTGTTATCTAACAATTCTTGGTTTGGGATATTTATTGGCCTTCTTTCCAATGCAGTATTTGCTGAAAAAAATGGCAAGTTCGTTTATGCTCAGAAATAGTGTATGCCACAGTTATAGAAGTAGAGGTGCCCATCTTTTGGACATTTTTGGGTAAACACTATCTCCCAGCTAGACCTTAACTTGCAAGTTCTAGATGGCGCGTGCTTTTCTTTTTTTTATTTTATTTTTAACGTCGAGTCTGCACAGTGCAAGTGCCTTTTATGTCCTCCTTTCTTTACGTTTCATGACCAGGCGATGAACATTTTTAAAATGAAGTATAGCATTTTATTTTCGGAGTTTTTGCCCTGTGTTTTTTTTTTATTTTTATATTCTGTTATTGAGAACGGTATAGCGTGGCTTATGCCTTACTAGCAATAGACTATGCATCAAGAAATGTGGTTTGTGTTCTGTCTGCTCCTGAGGCCTCCCAAACTACCAAGGGGCGCGGGGCACACAGAGGACTGAGGCCACACTGCACAGGGATATGCCCGGCGCAGCACGATGTAATAAGGGGACTGGAGACAGGTAATGCAGTGTACAGCTCGTGTTGCGTAGCCAATATGATATAATGATAATAAGGCATTTAGAACGCGCCTGTACACAAGTGTTGCTAGGTGCTACAAGACATGGGGGAGGACAAGACAAACGATCCTTCTAGGCCTTGTGTCATTCAGGTCGTTCAAGTGCGACAATAGAAGTGCAAGGGGAAGGAGATGGTGAAGTGCAAGGGAGAGGAAAGGGGGGGGGGAGTGCGATCAGGGCAGCGCTGCTCTGGGTAATTGCAAGGAAGCAGAGGGGCTGTAGGGGTTACAGTTGCAGCCCCTAAGTGCGCGGTAGGCCAGGAGGCAGTGCAACGGAAGGCTGGTCATGGAGGGGACAGGTGCCCAGTGAGACCCAGAGGCAACCAAGCAACCAGTCGGTGCAGCAGACAGGTAAGTTAGCAAAGAGTGAGAGAGAGAAGGCAGAGGAGAATAGGAGGGTCTTGAGCTGCTTCCGGAGCTTCAGGTTGTCTGGCTGAAGTCCGAGAGAGGCAGGGAGCCCATTCCAGAGGGAGGCACCGGCAGAGGAGAGCTCTACCCTCAAACACTCTGCCTAGAGAAGTGTCTGACCCTCAGAGAGTTGGAGGTAGCTGAGCGAAGGGCTCTAGACGGAAGGTATTTCAGAAGAGTGTTTTGACGTAGTGTGGGCCCTGAACCCAGAAAGCACTGTGGACGATGCATAGTTTTGAACTTGATCCTTGCAGCCACCGGAGACGTTTGAGGGCTGGAGAGATGCAGTCCCTGGGCTTGAGGCCAAGGATCAGTCCTGCAGTCCTGATCTGGATTAGTTGCAAGCGGCGAATAGTAGAGGTAGGCACATTGAGAAAGAGGCTGTTGCAGTAGTCCAGCCTGGAGAGAACCATGGCTTTAGAGACAGTGAGCTTCTGGGGGAAAGTGAGAACGGGTAGAATACCTCTGAGTAGGTGCAGCTGGAAGTGGGACTTTTTGGCAAGGTACGTGATGTGAGGAGAGAAGGAGAGAGTGGAGTCGAAGATGACCCCAATGTTTTTTGCCTCACAGGAAGGCGATATGGAGGGCCCAAGAAGGGCGGCCAGAGTGAGAGAGGGAGCACAGGAGCAGGGCTCCCAATGAGAGGGATCTCCGTCTTACTGGCATTAAGGCAAAGATTGTTGGAAGCGCACCATTCCTGAATCGCAGATAAACAGTCAAGAATGAGCGAGCGAGGGAGGAGAGGAGGCTGAGTGAAGCCTGAAAGAGAGCGGAGTGTCATCACATAACACAAAGTTAGAAGAGATGGTGGAGATCTGGTGGGCCAAAGGGGCCAGATAGACATTGAAGAGCCAGGGTGAGAGGATGGAGCCCTGGGGGACACCAGAGAAGGGACCAAATTTGGACCTGGGAGGGATGGTCCAGGAGGAAGGAGGTCCCCCACTCCAGGGGCTGATCGGTGATGCCCAGGTTCACACGGAGTCAGTTGATCAGGGTGGGGTGATTGACCATGTCGAAAGCAGAGGATAGGTCCAGGAGGATGAGGACACAGGGAGAGCTGGAGTCGAGGTTAGAGATCAGATCTTAACGGGTGTTCAGGAGAGCAGTTTCCATGCTTCTGGCTGCTCTGAAGTCAGACTGATGGTCATGGAGGCAGCCAACCGATTCAGTGTGGAGGGTAAGCTGGGAGATGGGCAGCTTTCACATGAGTTTTCCAGGGAAAGGAGTGATAGTAATCGGGTGATAGTTTGCCAGACATGTAGGATCGGCAGGAGGCTTTTTTAACAGGGCCCAGGGAGTGCTTGAGGAGAGAGGGGAAAGATCCAGTGGTGAAAGAGTGATTGATTGCAGAAACCGGTCATGGCCAGAGCGAGGGTCGCAATGTGGTCCTTGAGTGCTGTTGAGGAGCAGGGGAGCACCTGTTTAGATGACCCGTTCATAGACCAGACTTATCTAGAGAGTAGGCGGAAAAGGGAGCAAGAGGAGAATTGGCCGAAGGGGGCCTGAGAGAGGAAGTAGAATGGGAGGAGGAGGAGGACGATGAGGAGGAGGAGGAAAGCGAGGACAGGATGTCCTGAGTTTTAGTGGTGAAATGAGAGGCCAGAGCTGTACAGAGGTTCTGGGAGGGAACATGAGAGGTTGAGACTGAATTAGGATTGGCCAGCTCCTTGCAGATTTTAAAGAGTTTTGCCATGTTGCTAGAGGCCGCATAGACACAGGCTTGGATATGGACCCTCTTCTTGTAGTGGACAGAGAGTCTGTAGTGCCTTTGCAGCAGGCGGCAGGCCAGTTTGTCGGAGGATGCGCCCAAAGCCCTCCACTTCCTCTCAGCCACCCCGTACTTGCGTTTCAGGGCGGCGAGGTCGGAGTCGTACCAAGAGCTGCACTTGCAGGTAGGCTTCCGACAGATTCTCATGACGGGGGCAAGGATGTTCAGAGAGTTGGAGATAAAAAGATGAAGGTTCAAGAAGGGCTGTGCCAGAGAGCGAGTTAGCCACAGGAGTAGGAGGAGCAGAGAAAGTAGAGGCAAAGGCATCCACTGACACTCGCTTCATGGGACGAATGACCGAAAAGGAAGGTGAAAGTGCTGGGGTAGGCTTTTCATGAGGGGCAAGAAGTTTAAGGTGAGAGGAGAGCAGAATGTAGTCCGTCCAAGAGAGAGGAGTGGTAAGAGGGTTGGAGAGGGGGATGTCTGAGGAGATGAGAACATCCAAGGTGTATCCGGCAGAGTGTGTCGGACTAGAGGGTATAATGGAAAGGGAGAGAGAGTTGCATAGGTTGTGGAAGAGCCCAGAGGAGGGATTAGAAGCATCCAGGTGGATGTTGAGGTCTCGGAGGAGAAGTTGAGAGGTTGAGGCAAGGAGAGAAGAGAGATCTGCCCATTCTGAGAGTAAGAGGGTGACCTGGCCAGGTGGCCTGTAGATGGTGGCCACACTCGGACACTCGGAGGGAGACCAGGAGAGATGGAGAGCCTGCAGACTTGGCCTTCATAGGAGGAGTAGGCCTGCATAGGAATGATAGAAGCAGGGACCCGCTCACGAAAGATCAGTGCCACTCCACCTGCGGGCCGATTAGTTCTGGGCTCTGAGAGGATCCTTGTAGCCCTCAGGGAGGAGAGTGTCAAAACTTGTGACAGAGCTGGCTGTGACTCGGTGAGAGCGAGGACAGCAGGTCAAGGTCTTCGAGGAGGTAGCAGATGTCAGGGGAACATTGACAGCAGAGTAGTGTAGTGATCTAGCCATTCGCATGCACTGCACGTTGTGCCTTGTGCTAAGCAGAATTTCCTCGCATGGCTTGGTCCTCTGCACCATCTGCCCCCTTTGGGACCTGGTAGGCGTGATCGCCAAAGTGGGGGCCTCCTGGGGTTTCTTGTCACCTCTGTGGACTCAGGCATTCTTGCAACTGTTGCAGATGGCGTGATCTTCTCTTTGCAAATTGTTTCCCGTGTGTGGCCCTAACAAGGGCAAATTCACATTGGAGTCCATACTCCAGTATGCGGTGTAGAGGGATTCCTTTTTCACTGAGAACTATTCATCTCAGTTTGTCAGAGTGCATCCCGTTAACCACCTAGCGTCTTATTTCCTTTTCATCATCTTCATGTTTGCATGAAAGTGCTAACCGGCAGAAGTGCGTGTGGTATACATCAATTGTTTCAGTTTCTTCTTGAACCGTTGTGCAGAATATGAGCTTTTTTGGCTGTGTCATAATTGTGTGGGCCTCCTGTTTTGCCGAATGAGTTAAATATGTGTAGTGATTCATCTCCTATATTGAGAAAGAGGTGTGATCTCATTTTTTTTTAGGGGCAGCGATGTCTCTGCAATCCATCGACATCTTGAACTTTTTAAGCAAGATGGGCCATCGGGGTCCAACTGATGATGGGTTTGTGTTTGGGTCAAATGGGGGTAAGAGTGTTCCTGACCCGCCATAGTTTTGTGCTGTTGCCAAAAGGTTAAGACTGGCTGCTAACCTGTTTGAAACTGGTGTGCTTGTTATCCGACTGTAGCCCGGAGAGCTGATGGCCCCTGGCGTGGCCATGATGTTTCTGTGGGTCGTCTGTTCACCCTCATGACCCGGGAGTCCTATGTAATCTCTTTGTCTGTTCATGTTTTGTGGTGTTAGGAAGGTTTTTCTTTTCCGTTTTTATCCCCCCTGTGGGTGCGGCGGGTTCCCGCCTTTGTCGCCAGTGTTCTGTCTTTTACTGAGGCCTCCCGAACTGCAGAGGTGCAAGGGACATGCAGAGGGCTGTGGCAGCGCTACGCAGGGATATTCCAGATGCAGCGCCATGTAATAAGGAGACGGGTAGTGTAATGCATGGCTCATGCTGGGAGCCAACTGACCCGGAATTCCCAGGTCACGCTCCCTTTATTCACTTGCCACTGCCCATGCGTGGTATCGTGCCGGGAGTGCGATTGAGGTCGGGATACAACAGCCAAGGATATAACAGTTTATATGTGCAACCGGATGAGATCCCGTGGAGGTAGGTTGCCCGATGCCAATTGACATTCTTGGAAGACATGCCAGCTTGCTTTAGCTAATCGTGGCAAGGCGATTGGTATGTTGGTCAGTGTACAGTTTGAGGATGAGGAGGGTAAGGATGTTGAATGTGAGCGGGGCTGTCACAGGGTGAGGTGAGGCCCCTTTATTTTTTGCACTTGGCCAGCGGTGCCGCAAACAAGCAAAGCGAGTTCTCTCCATTTGAGTTTACGTGTGGAAGAACCCAAATATGGTTTCTTATTATGACTGCAAATCCACTAAAGCAGAGCCATGCTTCTCTGATGAAGGAAGGTTTATTCCAGACTTATTTTTGTAGCATAGCGGCCAGGGCTGGTTAATGTTAAGGTACTAAGCACCCGAAGCAGGTCCAAGGTCATGATGTACTTTGAAGTCCCCTACTGTGCTTTTTCACAGCATGGACACAAATGCCAAAAGTTTGGGGTTTTGTGAAGGCATGGAAAAGCACTTGCCAGGCACAGCCGTAGTGATAATAACTGGCCATTGATAGTAGCAAGCGCAAAATGGTGCGAGTTACCTGGGCATCTAATAGCAGTTCCTGGAAAGGGTGTAATACTTCTACAGAAGCCAAACCTGTTGGCTTTGCCAATGCTTGGTTTTAACAGGACTTCAATGAAGGACACACAAGAGTGCTTAGAAATAGAGTGGCTGAAGGCAGGCCTGGTAAGACATGTTTTGTATGAGACAAGTAGCACGTTTACAACTCCAATTACGCCATTAACTCTAGAAAACTGCTTTGAAAAAACACTGGTGGGCATTTGAGTGCGTTGTTTGAGCTAGTTTTACCCAGCCTTACCATCAAAGAGTTGCCATGAAGAGGTGTTTTGAACGAGGAGGGGCAGGAAGGGCCAAAGGGATTAGCATGGCCATGGCTAGTCAATGGGTGGGCACATAACCGACTAAAGACCTACAGACTGCCCCTCCTCATATGCCATTCCTCCATATCTTCACTCTAATACACCAGTGCTTGGCTTAATAGCCCAAACTAAAAAGTGTTTTCCAGGAGAAGGATTGTAACCTTAACAACTCACATTTGCCCAATGATGGGACATTTTGGTATGCTGCTCTTTTCAGGTTTTGTCTCACAAATAAATTACATCAACGTGACAATTTTTGTCGCATTGATGTTTGCTAAGGCCCAAGGGTGAGTCGTGAGTGTGGATGACTTATTTATTAACCGATCGCACGGATGAGAGCACCCCACCTTAGATGTGCTGCTAACGTATTTTATCTTCTTAGTTTGGACAGAAAATAACGTTCTGTTGTAAGTAGCACTTGCGACTGACCTCCCTTGCTCGGCTGGCTTAGTGGTAGAACGGCTCCGTGGGACAGGCTGAAATCTGCCATAATGCCAGGCAGCCATCCAGCCCTATGACAGCAAGTTGGAGTGCGTAACGTGCTAATGAGGGACACGCCGCAGCAGCCCAGCACTTAAGGAAACGCATCGGCCCCTCTGCCTTTGTCCGTTATCGTGCACAGCACAGCATTATAGTATATACATGCGCCGAGCGAAGTCATGTGACGGGATGTGGCTTTCAGCCACTGCGCTAGGTGCGTGTATATACTATGATGTGTGTGGTACTAACGCACACAATCGGGTGCCGGTGCGGCCCTGGCAACCAACAGCGTGAAGCGTGCGCCACCAAACAAGCCCTGACGGCAGCGGCGATGGTGGTGCCTGCCCCTGCCCGCCCCTCCTGAGGGCGAGGCCAGGCGCAGTGCCACCGCACCGCACCCCCCAACCCATGCCCTCCCCTTGTGACGTCCCTGGATGTGAGTGGATGGTTGTCTAGGATAAAATAGTGGGCAGGCCTTTATGGGCGCTGGGCCGTAATGGTCTCTGCAGTGCGTCACTACTGTAGATGAATGTGTATATTGGTTAGCAACCTGTAAGAGAGACTAAAAGTTAGTTGTTCTTTTTAGGGCATCGATTTGGGTCCGAGGCTAGACTGGGCTTGTGTAGAGACATTCTGAGTAAATGTATACTCTGGTCGCTTGCCCCAAACGGTAGTCCCACCTGGTGGGAGGGGCGGGGGGATTCGATGGTGGGGCGTGTTCTACTCCTTTGGTGGCTACCTTATTCTGGAATGTATAAAGAAGATGCCATTAATGACCATTATTGACACTTACCTTGCATCTGGAAAGGGCTATTCGCTTTACGACGAAGTTACCATGAGTTACTGAGACCTGAGACCGACTACTTACTTGCTGGAACGTCAGCCCCTCAGTACTTTTTTTGTGTATATGACCCACGTAAGATTCGCCTACTGGCTCTTCTACAATCTGTTGGCCTGGCTTAAGTTAAACCGTAAGAATGAGCGACTGATCAGTATATGGTCCCAACTGCTCACCATAATAGTATCTAAACAAAAAAAAGTGAGCTATAATGTCCTGGGTGAAATATAAAGAAGACTCCTGGTTTCCCATTTTTACTTCTTTTTAGATCTAAACACAGGCGCGCGTCTCTCTGTTTCCTGTCAGTTTGTATTGATAAAAAATCAGAAAGAAAACGGAAAAGCAAGTCTGGCCTCGCGCCCCATGCTATTAGTCATACCTTGCAGGCCATTGGCTGTGGAAACTGGAAGCATGGGGAGTGTAAACGAGGAGGTGATTTCCTTTGAAGCCGTCTGAATGGCTGCCAAGGGTCACTAGCAGCTAGCACGGACACAGTTGTTTTAAAGGTGGTGGTGTGTAAGGACTCTGTACTATTTTAACACTAGATGTCCATAAATGTGTTTTTTTTTTTAATCAACCACACCTTTGTGTTTTTTGAAGAGCAATGGAGGGACATTTGCTTTAACTCCTATTCCCCGTCCCCTTTCCTTCATTGTTGTGTGACTTTCTGACAGGACCTGAGTGTTTTTTGCAGTACCCAAAAATGGTCATCCTTCTTGAGTGTTTGTGAAGTCGGGTGCATGCCTAGCCTTGGCTCTACCTCCCTAGGCTCTGCCCCTCATTCTTATTTCTCTGCACTGTGGAGAATGGATGTGTGCTGAACCATGGGAGGTTTTCCCGCTCTATTTTTTCCCCTTGCTCACCGGAGTTTACTGTGCCTGTTTAGGTTTTGGCCAAAAAGACAGCATCCAAATGTCCTACTCATCTATAAATACCACCAAATGTTCTACCTACCAAAAGTTCGACTTTTGGTTAGTAGAACGTAAAAAGGGCTGCGGGATCCCACCCGCAACCACCGCTCACTATACTGTGAGCAGGGGTTGCAGGGGACACCCCTGCAGCTGTCCGGCAATCCCGAATTTTTTTTAAAAAAGAGCTGCGGGGGTGTCCCCGCAACCTCTGCTCACTATACTGTGAGTGGGGGTTGGGGGGAGGTGTCCCCTGCAGCTGTCCCGCAGTCATGGGGGGAAAAAAAAGAAAAGGTGCCTGCGGCGCCTGTTCCCGATCACCAAAGTGAAAGGGAACGGGTGTCGCAAGGACACAGCACATTGGGATGAAAGGTAAGGTGGGCAGGGGTTTGGGCAAGTGTGAAATGTTCAGGGGAGAAAAGATTGAAGGTTATTTCGAACAAATAACCTTCGGTCATTTCTCCCTCGAACATTTTTACCTCGGTCATTCAACCCCAAATCTTTGTTTCTAATCACCTCTGGTGGGTTTAAACAGGTTCTCCTCCCGCGCATCACTGTGTGGTCTCTGACCCACACACATTCTGTCTAGAGTCCCTGGGCCCAGACCACTGTTGGGATTCCTTATGCAAAATGCACACAGTGCCTTCTTTTTTGTTCTTTACAAAATATTAAATGGTATCTCAAGTTCTTTGCCTGGGAACATGCCCATATGAAATCAGTTCCTTTTAGGCTCAAAGCTGGGGTATTTATGACCGAGAGAGGCCTGACCGTCATGGCAAATGTCCTTCAAAATCCTGCTTCTCATAGCTCTTTGTTGACCCAGCTCTCTCCCCCTTGAGTGATTACAGCCACTTTCTGTCACTTTATCCAGACTCCAAGTGTCCGAAGGTCTTAATCGCATCCTTCTATGAAGACCTGGCTGATGGAAGATCGGATTTCTTGGAGACCACTGCAGGCCACTTTCCGGAGCATATTACTTTTATTTCTAAAGGTTTTTAGCCTAAGCCTTGAGGCTGTTGGAATCTGTAGAGGGGGAAGACTTTTTTCTATTATTATTGATGCCTTTTTCTGAGAACAAGGCAAACAAGCGGCGTCATAAAGTTCATGGTCAAGCTTCAAAGCCTGGGTTTCTCTTTTCTAAAACAAGCCGCCCCCCTCATTTTGCTGTGGCTGGGTGAAAGGAATGTAATTGTGCCTCCTTGACCAAGTTGCTGGCTTCAATCACCAATGTAGAATTTAAGTAATTTTCTTTTCCACGTTGCAATTGCCATTTTAAACAGGGCAACATTATAACAATTTGCAATCAAACTTATGTCAAAGACTTATAATATCAGTTTCTGTAGGTTTTGATTTTCTAATGCTTAATTCTAGTATTGTAAAGAAAAATATACACAATGCAGATTCCAGTTTGCTTTTTTACTTTTCTATAAAGTGCCGTGCTTTTCATCTGAGATTGGACTGTTCTTCTTTTAATAAAAGTTGCTTGGATACTTGTGTGTAACTGGAAAGATTTATTTTTGTGATTTTGTGCCATTTACTTTCAGATTCTGTACACAGGATGCAGTTCAAGTATTCATTTTAAAATGTAGCATTGCTCTTTGCATGCTTTTCTTCGAGAGAGATCGCATTACAGTTCCTACCACAGAAGCTCCTCTGAATGTTCTGTCTCCGCTGGGTGCTCTAGAAAACCCCCCTTCAGATCATTAACCACCACCTGCTACTGAGCCAAGGCCGCCAAAACTATTGTTACTCCACAAGATGATACTGATGACCCCCTCAATCCCTGCTCCGGTTGACTGAGATATGCC
Organism: Ambystoma mexicanum; assembly: GCF_040938575.1. NCBI lineage: Eukaryota > Metazoa > Chordata > Amphibia > Caudata > Ambystomatidae > Ambystoma > Ambystoma mexicanum. The sequence goes on along the minus strand of NC_090933.1, from coordinate 44,914,336 downwards.
AAGGAATGAAGGAGACTTGGTACTGCCCTTGTCTTTCTGGGCCTTCCAGGGCTGTCCGACCTAATGGTGTTTCTGGAACTCCCTTGACCAGAAACTCCTGAAGAGGAAGATGGCGCTCTTCTAAGGGTGCTTTTCTATCAGAGTGATCAGACCTAGGACTCAGAAGGACGTCGGAACCGAGGGCAGAAATTTATATAAATATATTAAACCTCATTCTGTAATGCCCAAGAACATGAAGGAGCAACATTCACTATTGTTTGCTAGAGTCTGAACCAGTTTCTCTCAATTCGTTACCCAGCCGTTTTCTTCAGTGGTGGTTGCCAGCACCTTGTACTCTAGGCCATCATCCTCCTTCTGTCTCCCAGGTAGTGAGCAGAAAAGATTAATTGCTGGAACCGGTGAGCAAGAATGTTTTCATCGATTCAACATTTCAGTTGAGACCGGCCAACGCTGAAGCTTTACTAGCGACTGCAAACCAAAAACTGTGGTGAGAGCTGACAGCAGTTGAGAAGTTAATCTTTCCTGGAACAGTTCAAGGATGGCTTGACAGATGCCATAGGTATCGCACAGGACCTATTGGAAGCAGCAGCTTATCATGTCGACATATCAGTCTTTCCCTTTTCAACCTTCACCCACCCACATAAAGGTTCAAGATGATCACTCCTGCACCAGTCCAATTTGCCCTCCAACTGGGATATTAGATCTCTACACTGAATCTGAAAGATGCCTACCTTCACATCCCCCTCTGCCAGAGCACAGAAGGGTTGTATGCTTTTCGGTGGGAAACTCCCATTTCCAGTACTAGGACCTTTCCTTTGGCCTAAAGACAGCACTGTAGGCGTTTACCAAGATAATTGAGATGGTTGCTCGTTTTCTTCTCCAGGGCCTCAATGTGTGCCCATACCTGGACAACTGGCTGGTAAGGGCTCAGCCTCAACACGTAACTTGGAACATATTCAAATCTTATTGGATCGTCTTTTCAACCTGGGCCTCTTAGTGAATCTGTGGAAGTCTTCTTTGATGGCCGCTCGGGATCTGTGCTTTATCGGCTGCCACTGGAACACTGCTTGCACCCCGGGTCTTCCCTAGTGTAGAGAGATTGAGACATATCCTCAGAACATGTTCACTCTTCCGCAGCGTTGGCATCCTTGTGGCCTCTTAATCTAAGCAGTTCCCTTAGCCTGCTTGAAAATTAAAAAAGGCATCCCGTTTTGAAACACTCATGGGCACAGGCTACAAACCTGCAATCAATGTTTCTGACAATTCCAGATGAAATAGGGACAAGGCTTGGTCTGGCTGTCCAGTCTGGACAACCTGTTAGTTATGCCGTTCTCAGACCTGCTCCCTCAGATCACAATCTGATGACTGCCTGTGGGAGCGGGGAGCCACTTTGGACCATTTCCAAATCTTCAACTTGTAGTCCAGGTAGGAGCACAAGTTCCTGTAACTAAGAGCCACATTTCTAGGACACTTTTACCCAACATCTGGAACAAGACTTTTTGCATATGGACAGACAGTGCCACATCAGCCTTTTATGTAAATAAGTAGGGGTACAAAGTCCAAATCCTTGACCCTGCTGCCTGTGGAGATGTGGAAGTGGGCAGTCCACCAATGTATCCATTGCTGGGTTATCCATCGCCCAAGCTTGGAGAACATCCAAGTGGACTCCCAGAGTTGCCTAGCATCAGCGAACCACTAGTGGAAGCTCACAAAGAGATGACACAGGTATCGTTCTCGCTTTGTGGCTCGCTGCACATAGACTAATTTGTCATTCTTCAAAACAGTAAATATCTGTACATGGTGAGGGAAGCCAAGGGGCTCGATTTCCTGGCAGGTGCTCGGGAGATTCCATGCAATGGGATGTATACCTATGTGTTTCCCCTTCTTCCATTGATTAACCAGATGCTTCTAAAATTCTAAAGGTCACGTGGCTGCTCCTTGATTTTTAGAAGCTCCTTGGGAGCAGGATAGATTTTGGTTTCTGAACCTCATGAACCTGTTCAAGGATGCTCCAGTATATCTCCAAGACTGGCCATGCATTTGTCACAGTTGGTGGTCAGGTTCTACACTCTTCCCCTAAATCAATGTGCTTTGCAGCCTGATGCCTAGGCAACTGACATTTGGTCATCTTTGCTTCTCTGCTGACAACATGGCCATTATACAGGCTACTAGAAAGGAGTCTTCCTGCTCTCAATACAAGAGCAGGTACACTAGGTTCCGTCATTGGGCATCGGAAAAAAAATAACTGCTCCTCAACCCCCTTAGATGAATTTCTTTCCTTCATAACCAGTTTCTTTGTCTGCATCTTTCAATAGATCTCTGCCACTGACACCCATCTCAACTCCGATCAAACCCTCTTAGTACCCACCCCAGTTAAGAACCTGGTTTACGTCATCTCTTTCAATTGAGTCTGCCTGTCCATCCTTAGTGGGACAGCAATGTAATTTTTTGGGCTATCTTTACTAAACCCTTTGAGCCTATGGCAACCCCAGATATCCAACTGGTTTCCTGGACAACTGTTTTCTAGTGGCCATCACGTCTGCAAGGAGAATTGGATTGATCTAGGCTCTTTATGCTGTAGAACACTTCATAGACAAAGTGGTCCTGCATGCTCACCTCTCCTGTATCATAATGGTGGTTGCAAAATTCCATTTAAATCGGGAGATCTTCTTTTAGTGTTTTTTTTTTTTCTTCTGAATGCTACTTTTGATGTAGAAAGGTTCTTCATTGTCTAGATGCGAGAAGAGGTCTCCAATTTTATCTTGCTGGGATAAAATACTTAATGTGCCAAAATAATTCTTTGTTGCATTCAGAGGTTCTAACAAACGTTCTCAGGCTTCCAAGGCCTAAATCGCAAAGTTGATTCATTTGTGCATTTTAGAGTCCATCCATCCAATACTTGTCTCCTGCTAAATAGCTTGGCGCCCATCTGGTAAGCACTAAAGTGACTTTGGTTGGCGTCAGCAGCATGTCTCCTAGGATACCATTGCCAAGGCAGTAACATTGGTCTCCTCCTTCAGCTTTCTGTAGACATTACTGTCTATATGGGAGCTCAAGGGGATGCTCAACTTGGATATGCAGTCCACAAAAATGTATTTAACTAAGTTAGTGATGCGGCCAAGTATGGAAGAAATGGGATGGCATGTAGAAGGAAGAAACGGTTGCTCACCGTAGTGATACTGTATTGTATTGCATAGTGCCCTTTCCACTATAGGCCTGGCCACCATCTTCTCTTAAATAGCTTAGCAGTCAGTTAGGTGCCGACCTCGGTGGATGGTAAAGGGGTGAGGGGTGGAACCTGGGCAGGCGGGCCAGAGGTTGTGCATGCTGAGAAGAATCCTACGGATCCCTCAGTGAAACCCTGCCTACAGTCTCCTCGTAGGTGGCTAGGGGAAGGCGGACACTTCCTGATCCCAACTCTGGGGGTGGTGTTCTGTGGGGGGGGGGGTCACCTGGAAAGGGACAGGACCCACAGTAGCGAGGATATTCACAGGGATGAGACACTGTATTTTTCCTCTGACAGAAGACTTTTCCCAATGTCCCTAAAGAGGTCCTGGCATATAGTCATCTCGATGTATCTAAACCTCATATTAGATCTACAGGTGTGAACCCTAAGGTTATAAAACCAGATCATACTATCCTGAAAGAAAGATCTTTTTTGGTATCTCAAACTAAATACCTTCCTCAATCCCAAGGGTACAATGTGAAGGATTATGGAAATGTTGTCTTCATTAAAACCATCTTCCTCTGAAATAGCTAATGCTCACAGCCCATCTGTTTAAAACCTTAAGGAAATTAAATCTACCCTTACAAATAATTCAGAATTTGAAAAACCTAACTTTGTTGGAAGAAACTAAACGTCCCAGAATCCTAGAGGTACTGAGATGAGGAAGAGGGGAGAAGAAGCATGCAGATGTAGTCAGGCATTTGAGCCTAGTAGCCATTGCAGTAGTTTGGCAATTAAGGCCAATATCCCACACCTGTAGACAATCATTGAAAGGAGGAGTAGAAGGAGTTGAAACAAGAGTTGGTACGCTGGCTGTAGCAGGAGAAGCAGAGGAGAAGCACAAGGCAGGCAAATTACGAGGAAGTTGGAGCACAGAAGGGACAGTGGAACGGGGACACAGCAGAATTCACCTGCAAGTTTCCTGTCCTCCCAAAACCTGAAGTGCAGAGGCTCCGCAGTGGAAGGCATGCAGGAGGCTGAGTTTTCCCCATGTGAGCCCTGTTGTCGTGATTGCAGACCTCTGAATGTGCAGGAGACTACGTCCAGAAGCAGAAGGCAAGGGTCCTAGGAGAAAAATGAACTCCCAAATCAAGTGGCTGGACCGAAGACACCCGGGATGGAGAAGGGAGCAGGTCCACACAGAGCCGGAAGCAGTAGAAGTGGTAGGGGAAGTCTGGGAAGCCATGCAACCCGCAAAACCAGTATCAATGAAGCCGGTGAGTGAAGCACAGCATTCAAATACACTGCGTGAGCCTTGCTGGTAAGTGTAGCCAGCTCCTAAGTGACTTGCATATTGCTTTATGCGCGTGAAAGCTGTTAGTTGTAGCCAAAGTCTTACTACTAATGGAAATGTAGCACTTGAGTATAGCGTGAATTTAACACTTGCGTGAGAAGTTAAAGCACATTGAAAACCATTGTTGAAAACTATTTAACGACTGTTGCTGTAAAACGGAGTGGTTGCGTGTCCCTTATTAAGTAGAGGGAACGCTTTCTAACCCACGCTGTATACTTAACCTTGACAATAACTGAGTTACAAGTTACAAAGTGTGAAAACTACTTCAAAACAAGGTTGCTTATACCGAATTGTAATTCCCAAAGGACGTCAGAACATCATCCTTTGCTCTTACATGGGAATAAAATTCTTTATTCAACCTTAAACAGTGTAATTGACTTTAAAGAGAGGTTGCATTCACTCAGTTGTGTTTTCACTTGAAAGACAGAATTATATACTGTATCCAGAAGTAGCATTCCTTCAATTTCTAAGAAGTACAGAGTCTAAAGTATTGAAGGGAAGAACAGGCATTACCCACGCCAAAAGGCACCCCCTTTTCATAGTGAAACCAGTCTTGCCAAGAGTTAAAGAACCATCCAACTACATTGTGAAGTTGCTAACAGTCAAATGGCCTAAGATACCAATGTTTCATTGTTACCTGAAGCTGAGAGAGTGGCACTAAGGCATCTGGGTAAATCTTTGGTCTGTGCACTGGCAGAAGGGAGTGAGTAAAGCTGGGGAAGGGGAACTGATTGCTTGAGAAGAATATTATGAAGTAAAATACAACCTGTGGTGCTAAAGACTGCTGAAGCTAGAAAGAAGTGAGTCTTCTGGGCAGAAGCAGGTTGTTCTTGTGGCAGAAGACAGGAGAGGCAAATGGGCTGCCCCTTTTGAGAAAGTAATTGAAGGGAAGAGTGCCTTGCCTACCTAAAGAGGTTAAAGTGTATCTTGTTGAAGCCTACGTAACAATTCAAAGTACTAAGCAGTGGTATTTGTACTTCAACTATAGTGGTATACTAAGTTCTCAGCAGATGTCACGTTGAAGAGGTTTGAAGCAGTAATGTGGGGCAAAAGTGACTGTTCTCATAGTACCAACAATAGAAGTGTGATTGCTGAAACTGAAAATAGAAGCAGCAGCACAAAGAAGCATCCTGACAAATATACCAATGTAAAATTGTAAATAAAGAAGTCCTAAAGAATTGTGTATTATTGACATTGACGAATATTAACTTCTTTTGAACTGTGACAAACTATTTTGAAGACACTCTACCATCACCTGAATTACCACCATTTCTTTTCTGGGAGTTGGAAGAGATCTTTCATCCAGGAACAAAGATTTGTTACCAGTGGATTTTTAGTTTGATGAACTTTTTCTTTGATTTGGAACGAGTCAAGAGCTGTTTCAAGACCTTTCTTTTCCTTTGATGAACATTTTGAGTTGTGAATCCTGGGTGTAAGGGATCTTACCCAAGCAAGGAGAAGGTAATTCAGATATTCTGTTTATTATATTGCGTTGCCATATCTTTTGTTTATATGTTTGTTTAGTGTGAGGGCCATTTTCCCATGCTAGACAATGCCCCCTTAGTTTATAGACTAGGCAGGGAGTTCCTCAATAGAGTAGGGCAAGCAAGGCTTTGTTTTCAAATATTTATTTTAATTAAATGGCATATTTTGAGACATCCACAAGCAGTTGTCCACCTCGCATTACTGACCACTCACACTGCTCTTGGCTTTGCATAGAAACTACTGAAGGGCAATAATTTGTTGGCACTTCAATAAATGCTCTTATCCTCCAGTTCCTGTATGATGGAGTGTCCCACAGGTATGGACTAGGACTACAGTAGTCACCAGAGTGAGTAACGTTTTCCAACTGTTGTACGTTCACTCCATGCTTGCCATTTAATTTTATTTTAAAAAGTAAATGTTATTTGTTGTAAATGCTGGCATTGGCAGCAAAGGTGCCATCTTATGTTATGTTACTGTGATTTGTACTGTACACTGCTCCCATTTGCATGATTTTCAGGATGCTCTGGTGGTTCTGAAAGAGAGTGGCATGGGGTAGTTTAGGTTAGTGGGACATGGGGGCGGGGGGGTGGTGGGGATGCAGGATAGCTTATTGCAAGATAGATTTGCAATTGTGTTGATGCATTCAGTCCGGAAGAACCTTAAGCCTTGCATGCGGGTTTGTTTCTACTTCTGTAAGATGCATAGAGGCATTTGTGTTCAGAAGGGAACATTATCAGCTACAATTGTTTGGAGGCTTTAGCTGTGGCTGTAGCATGCCATTTGGTTGCAGAGGTGTAGGGTTCTGTTATTTGGCATCTGTTGAGAGGGGTATACAATGCTGTAGGAGGGGCTTAATTGGTCTGCATTAGTATGTTTTTGTGCTGAAATTAAAATTCTAGTGGATAAGCTTAGCAGAGGTTCCAGTGTGACATCGGAGAGTTATTATAGCCTATATGTCATAGGTACTGGGGCACAGATCATAATGTTGCCTGAAACTAGGTGGAACACATAGGGCACAGCTCCTGCCGGATGCCAGGGCCTGAGATACTGTCTTACGAGTTGCAGTGGGAAAGAAGGGTTAGGTTTTGGTGGCCCAATAGGGAGCAGAAATCACAATTTCATTGTGGAATGCAGCAAGAACGATATTCGGTTGTTGTTAGGCTCATGCTCAATGGTTGAGCACATACTGTTGAGTTGATGTCTAGGGTGTAATGTCAACTTTACTCTAGTTGCTGGCTGTTAATGAGGCATATAAAATCCAGGTCTGTAGCTTTTCCCTGAAGGTAAGGTGATTCTGGATTGTGCAGATTCCCTTTGGCAGTGTGTTAGGCGTTTGGACGAAATGTTGTAGGAAGTGTTTTCTCTGCCTTTTTCTCTGCGTATCTTAGTATTTCAGTGTTGTAACTGTAATTGTTTATTTGTAAAGCGCTTATATACAAGTGAAGTGCCTCAAAACGCTTCAAGGCAGGAAGGGAACAAGGGGATATCCTCGTCATTCTTAGGCCTTGAAGATTCTGAATGATCTAATGGTAATAACTAGCATACTAGGCTGGGGCATTTCTACTATAAGGGGGGAGCAGGATGTAAGACAAAACGGTTGGTCATCAGTGCGCCAATGCATGTAGGCATAACCAGCTAGGGAGGGGAGATAGACAAGGACATGACAGACATGTTAAGTTTAGTACATTCAAGGTCATGCAAGTGCGCAGACAGAAGGGGAGGGGGAAAAGTGTGTCCAGTCTAGCAGGGGCCAGGGTCAAGTGCAGAGTGGGTGCCACTCTCATGTAACATATTCAGAGTGCAGTAATGCAACAGAGAGTGCGGAGGCACAGAGGCAAGTGCAGGACAGGCGGGGGAGCCTGGGACCTGTGAGGCTCTGGAGGTGCACCAGGCGACCAGTCAGCTGTCTGAGCAGATTGGGGAAGAGAACGAGGGAGAGGAGCAGGAGAGAAGAGAAGGAGGAAGAGAAGAGGAATGTCTTGAGGAGTTTTCGGAATTTAAGGAGGTCTGGCTCAAGACAGAGAGGCAGGTAGCTGTTCCAGGGGGAGGCACCTGCAGAGAATAAGGATCTACCCCCAAATCTCTGTTGGGGAAAAATAGCTCACCCGCAGAGAGTTGGAGGAGATTGAGTGGAGGGCTCTGGAGGGAGAGTATTTAGGAAGAGAGCATTGTAGATAGGGCCCCAGCCCCAAAAAGCCTTGTGGACTATGCAGAGGGACTTGAACTTGATCCTTGCAGCCACGTGGAGCCAGTGGAGGGATTTCAGTGCCGGAGAGATGCGGTCCCTGGGCTTGAGGCCACGGATAAGTCTTGTGGTTCTGTTCTTGATAAGTTGAAGAGGTTGGAGAGTGGTTGTAGGAAGATTGAGAAAGAGACTGTTACATTAGTCCAGCCTGGAGAGAACCAGGGCACTGGAGACAGTGAGCCTCTGTGGGAAGGTGAGAAAAGGTAGAATACCTCTGAGGAGGTGCAGCTGGTAGTGGGACTTTCTGGTCATGTCTGAGATGCGAGAAGAGAAGGAGAGAGAAGAGTCGAAGATGACCGCCCCCCCACCACCCCTGATTTTTTGCCTCACTAGTCGGTGAAGGTGCAGGACCAAGGGTGGTCGGCCAGAGTGACAGTCTGAAAATGGAAGCAGGGGCCCCAATGAGGACGATCTCTGTCTTACTGGTATTAAGGCATAGATTATTAGCTGCACACCAGGACTGATTTACAGACAGACAGTCCGGGGTGAGTGAGTGAGTGAGGAGGAGGAGGAGGCCGAGGGTAGCATGAAGGAGAGCTGAGTGTCATCGGCATAACACTGAAAGTTGGAGGTGAAGGCAGAGATCGTGTGTGCCAAAGGAGCCATTGAAAGTTCTTATTGTTCTAACCTGTCCCAAAATGGCCACCCAAGTATGGTGCATTTTTCCTTTAAACGTAATGTGGAAAAATAATTGTTGAAATTATTTGTCTACAACAGAAAATATAATTATGTAATAATACAGGTACATTGATTTTTTAAAAATGAGGGTAAACGCAGACCGAAATTTCTCCCCAACAATAAATAAAACATAAACGAAGCCAAAATTCACTCTTACTTGTTCCAACCATGAGATGGACAAATCGGTATTGAGGTTCGAAATAACCCAGATTGGATGTAACCGTTTAATTGCTTAGGTTGTGGCCGTCCTTGTCCTCTGCAAGCCCTCGGGGTTTCAAACGACGTGGATGGCCACATCCTCGGTACAGCCTCTCTAATTGCTGACGCAATTTAAGTGGCACTGAAGTTGTTAAGGCTGCCTGCTTTGATGAATGATTCATAGACCCGTGGTCTTTTCAGTCTGCCACTCCCGGCCTGCGTTTGCAAGCTACTGCATTCATTGCTTTGCGATTGAGGTCTTCTGGCCAAAACACCTGTGAAGTACTGCACCACACATGTTTTATTAATAGAAATATTAGATGTACTGTTATTTTTATAAATGTATATTTCCTCACAAGAACGGCTCTTTATTTCCAGGTAGGTTTCTTCCTTTACCAGCTTGCTTATGAGAGAATAAATTAAACCACAGGAAAGGATGGAGGCTGTACGTTTCGCTAAAAAATGGAATTCACGCCCCAATACTGGCCATGCTAGGCTAAAAAGGAGCTTAATGGAGCACACACTGGTATTGCATGAAACTGCGCGTCAGACCAGAGCTTAGACATGATTGGGGTCAATTTGCGATTGTTGTCATTTCCCTGTTGCTGTTTACAGCAATACTCTTTTGGCATGATCTTCCTAGGCACAGAGCGCTTAGACACGAGCACACACTGCTATTGCATGAAACTGAGCATCAAACCAGAGTTTAGACATGATTGGGGTCAATTTGCCATTGTTTTCATTTTCCTGTAGCTGTTTACAGCAATACACTCTTTTGGCATGATCTTCCTAGGCACAGCACGCTTAGACACTCCTGCATCTGTCCCGGCTGGAACACCAGGAACGTACAGTGGCAAGGTAGGGAGCAAAGTGCATGAAGCTCCACCTCCGAGCTCTCCCGAAGATGAGAGATAACACAGTCACTATCCATGTGCAGCGACACCGGCTCCTTATCCCATCTTCTGTTCTTCCACTCTTACCATACAAAGGCCAGGTGAGCGGTCTGGTGCTAGGAAGACGGAAGGTGACACTAACCGGGCGTCCATGAAGCCTGCTGCAATGAGTCGAAGGACTAGGCCGATCCAGGCAAGGATATCTGGGAGACTGGCAAGGACAAGGCTCAGCAGTCCACCATTTAGCACTATGAATAAACGAGCTGCAACCACTGACGAAGCACAGACCTCTTGCTGGCGGGCACAAAGTGATGTACTTTCCCAGGTTCAAATTTGTCTGAGATCTCCCATAAACACGATGAGCAAAGAATGAAATTGATGCCAAAACAGGACTTCATGCATGTACGCACAGACGGGCGCAGAAAGGCATGAAATGCAATCTGGAACACAGCAATACTACTGACTACATGTTACTGCACAGGAGACACAAGTCCAGCATTCGGTCTCTGGTGCTATAGGGGGCCAGTCTGGGAAATATCCAACATTCCTATGACCCGGGACGATGCACCGATGCACGGGTATAGAACGGGGCATATTACTGGCCGTACGAGCAACGATGGCATAAGATGCAACATTTAGAATTTGTGGACTCGGAGGTCTTTACAGACACTGTACTGCAGTTGGCGTTGCAGTACCTCACCAGCGGTTAAATACTGGCCCTTTACTTGATGCTGAACCTTTTGAGACTTGTTGCAATGATCTCTGAGCTCACATAGCAAGGTGCGGTCGTACACCCTCAGAGGTGTTAAAGATTTCTGTCCCTCAAATACTCGGACAAATATATTCTGGGATTTTGAATCAAGCCTCGGAGCAAGACATTCATAAAAACGTTAATGATACCCCCATCCCGCCCCCAATATCTAAAATACAACCACGCTGTAGCACACTGTTTTCCCCCCATATTAAAACCTCAACTGACAAGGAAATAAGGCTGTGCGGTCCGACTGGCACAGTGTTGGCAAATCCTAGCGCGGAGAGTGCGCAATTTAAACTAAGTAGTTCCTGGATTTACCGAATGAAGGGTTTGGATAATCATGGACTTGGCGGTTGAGGAGAGAAACCTTGAGACCCCATATACTACCATCTAGAAGATGCAGGGTTCTGCAGATGGCCGGACATGTACCTGAGGAATTGTAGTGCTACATTTAAAGAGGACAAAAGGGGGCGGACAATCGGATGATTAAACTGTGTGAAACCAAGTAGAGACCCCTGAACATCCATTAGAGGAAATGAGAAATGTAAACCAATGCAAATTCCAGAAACCTACTATCGCCCCAGCCAATCATAAGGACCTAAACAGATAACAAAGCCCCACAGGAGGTGTAAAAGAAGGGATAAGAAAGTGGAAGAGGTGGAAGACGCTTGAGGAGAATCTTGAAAGAAAGCAACCACCCTTCCAAACCAAACATGGATACACAGTGATCCCACTACCCGGAAAGAGGTTGTCCATGCCTTGTCCAGCCTACACCAGTTGCTCTAGAGAGTTCCAGACCAGAGTATCAACTTGTACTGCTGCAGAATGCTGAGGGAGAGGCAAATCTAGGTTATGGTTCTGAGCCAAGCAGAAGGGGGTCTGAAGGTGCAGAGCGTTCTGAAGTGGAGAGAAACCTATGATAGTGGGTGACATGATATAGTCTGTCTGAAAAGGACCCAAAAGGAGGGTGGAAAAATACCCATTGAAGTAAGTTCTCCACGGTTTGGACAGAGATCTCAAGTGAATGCTGTGCAACCCCAATCTCTGGAGAGAAGTTCTCCAAATAAGATTTTGAAGTGAGAGTATTTTACTCCGTTTCTTTAAGTTGCGAGTAAAATGATTTTTCTTACGGAAGGAAAACGTAATTTCCATTCCTAATTGTTTTTTTTTTTCAGGTGAATAAAAATGTTTTAGCTCTAAATCTGATAGCTCTTGCAGGTCCATGCTTCTTTCGATCTTGTAATACATCCAAATAAAGATGCAGTTTTACCTTAAAGTATGTCTTTACGTCAGGCAGTGATATTTGAGCCAGTTCCTCGGTGAATGCTTTGCTGGTGCCACAGATTTTAATATTTCTGTTGAGCTGTGGTGTTGAAAGAGGACAGGTCCCTTTCCATTTTTTGGGAGGGGAGTATTGGCCTGTTTCTAGAGAGGAAAAGTGGCTAGTTAGCCGCTTCTCCGCAGAGCTGTCTGGGGGCGAAATAATGAGGCAATATGCCACCAGGTGGCAGGCTGACTCTGTAGGCAATGGCCTGCCGCCTAAGTTAAGGATAGCGGCCCATTACCTACAGAGTTGGCTTGCCACTTAGGGGCATATCGCCATTAGCACCCATGTAGATCCCTACACGGGTGCTGTTTTTTGGTTTCTTAAAAAGAAAGAAAACCTACCTTTATTCCCCAGTCTGACCCTGCACAGCTGTCAGCCAGGAAGTCCATTTACAAAGTTGATGACCTCATCAACATTGAAGAGGGACTGACTTGCTGACGGCACAGAAAAAAAAAGTCAAAAGACACCATTAACACCCGTGTAGGCAGCTACACGGGTGTTAAGCTGAAGGGGGAGCAGGGAAGGAAAGTGCCCGACACCAATGAAACTGCTTGTAACGCAGGCTTTCTTTAGTGAATACCATCCATGTTCTGCGCATTCTCATTGGTCGGCAGTGCCTCCTAGGGTGCTAATTAGGTGATATGCCCCTCGGTGGCAGGCCCATCTTTTAGGTAACGGCCAGTCACCCTTGTTAAGGGGCCCTTGCTGCACTCCGGCCCTTAACTTGGTCGGCGGCTGTTACCTACAGGGTGGGCCCAGTCACCAAGGGACATATTGCCATTAGCACCCGTTTAGTATGCTACATGGTTGCTAATGGTTTAAAAAAGAAAATATTTTCTCTCTGTAAACGGGATGCCTCGCAGCTTCCTGTTCAGAAAGAAAATACTACACAAACATGGCCGCCATGGAATTGGAAGGTGGGGCTCCGTAATGGATCCCCTTTTCCATGTCCATGGTAGTCACACTAGACTGGCGCTGACAGTAGCTGCAGGGATAGGTCCTGTGAGAAACCTGAAGGTGTCTCACCATCTAGTCCCTGGAGATTGGACATGCAGGTGGCCAGGACACGGCCATCACTATTGGATCCAGTTCCTGTGGGTGGACCAGTGGGGTAGGATCACCTGGATGAGGGGTCTTCGGGGAGTGGAAGTGGGGCACTGAAGGTTGAGGCACGGTACCCCCTTCCTTGTAACATCTTTTCCCCATCCTACCCTGTAGGATATTTAGAAGCCCCCCCCCCCACTTTTCCAACACAAACACTTTCTTGCACTGCAACAAACAGACTCACACCAGAGCCATTTACCTAACATGTCCCAACACAAGGGTCAGGCAATTGACAATATTCACATACACCTGATGGCCCTTTGCCTTCCCCACAGGGATAAAAGGTGGAGCACAAGAGCACACTATGAGCCAGGCTGAATGCATGAGGAAGCAGCTGTTCCAGACCGGCAGTTCAAGCGGGGGAGAAAGGTGGCAAGACCTGAAAGGATGAGGAGGAGGGAATTGCCCTTGCCCTTTTCAACTCAGACCTGCAAAGCCTCCGAAAAAGGAATCGCAGGACCAGGAAGTACAGATGGCGTGTGCTGTGACAGGTGTCAACGGTGCATGGGTGCCTCGCACGCTCCTAACACAGGCGGGGAGGCACGCTGGCTACCGTGGTACCGTCCTTGACTCCAGAAGCAAGACAAGCCAACGGGTACAGCACAGCCGGTGAGTCCGAGAAAGCTGATGGCAAACCGAACTCTGTTGAGCCCAAGGTTGCAATCAGCAACATTATATGAACGCAAGGAACTTGTGAACAGAGCAGAGTAGTCAGGCGCTGCAGGAGTGCTAATTCAAAGGACTATGGTTGGTCCCCTTTTTTGTGTGTTGAAACTTCAAGTACCAGAAGGCCCTAGGAGAGGGTGGCGTGAGGTGTCGGGAGTGGTCCTACAAGGGTCACGTCAAATCCGTTGTACAATTGAAAGTCCCAAATGAAAGCTAGGGGAAGGGAAACCACGCTTTCCGATGAGATGAAGCAAATCATGAACTGTTAGCCATCTTTAATACAGTTCATGAGTTTCTATGTGAACCCAATGGAGGGAAGCCAAGGGAAAAACGAAGAGGTAAATCCTGTGTCATGAAAAAGCAAAGTGAACTGTGAAATTGGCAAATGTGAACCCGGTTGATGGATGCCTGTGAATCTGGGTGAAGCATGATACACTTGAGAACATTGTGTTGATATTAAAAGTGAAAAGCCCTAGTGAACCTGATGGAGGGAGGCCCACATTGAAAGAAGGATCCGAGCCTGGCGGAGGGAGATCCTAGGGGTGAAGAGCAAACGCCCAATGTGCAAGATCACCGAAGGAACATTTTGTTGTTTTGGTCCAGCAGGCTTTCTAAGGCAAGAGACATTGAAGAAAAGAAGCTTGGCCCCTGAAGCTCCTTGTATCATTGAATGGAAATGTGAACCTCGTGCTGGAGAGGCCCAGGAGTGTGCTGTGCTCAGAAGTCCTGCCTTGTCCCGTGCTTAAAACGTGGGGAAGAGACACCAGCCATACCATCCTGACTTATTTTGTGAACACTTCTTTCTTTTCTGGTGAACATTATCCCACACTCTTTTTGTAACTTAGTGGTAAGGATTGGCAATACCTTTTTTAGTATAGGCCCTTTTTTATTTGACAAGACGCTACTAGGACTGCCTTATTGTTATTTCATAGTTGTAGCTTGCTCCCATCTTAGCTTTAGGTTTAGATTAGGTGTTTTTCTCACCCATCCGTAAAGTTTAATAAACAGACTTGAAATGTGATCACTGGTGTCTGTCTTTACTGTTGTCACCATGAGTTCCTTACAGTCCCTGCCACCACAATCAGGTAAGTGGGATGGGGGTAGAGAGGAAGCAGGGTCTGTGGGGGGAAGATAGCGGGCGGGTGTACGAACCATCAGGCTGCTTAGAATGTTGGCTTACAGTTGTAGTGTCGGCCCACGTTCCAAGCTCCCTCGTTGGCTGGCACCTCTGCCCAGTGTGCTAGTGGGAAAGCTGATAAAAACCCAGGTCTGGGTAGCACCTAGGTTTTGCAAGAAGTGCTGCATGAAGCAGAGTACAACCAGACGAAACCAGAGGATGAAGGAAAACCTGAATGAAGGCTCTTGAGAAAACAAACTAAAGAACCATTCATCTGTGAGACATCTTCCGAGACGTGATTGAAGAGGGGTTCAGATTGTGTGTAAACCCTGAAACAGCCTTCTCTGGATAACTTATCTATTTACTTTGGTAACTTGGGGTTGGCCATTGTAAGATTAGCACTTGTGAACTTTTTATTGCCGAAATTTGGAACATTTGTGTTGAGAGCTTAGGGTACTGTGAGTGGTCAGAAATTAGAGGCGGACACAAAGTTGTAGTTTTCTCAATATCAGACACGTTTATTAAATGTAAATGGGTTGGATGAATGCCTCTCTATCCCTATCCTAAAGAGTTTCCCTGCCTAAAACTAAAGATCAGTCTGTGTCAAGTCTTGAAACCAATCATTCTAATCTGACCCTCACACTAAAAACGAACAACTAAGAGTACAAGGAAATGTCTCTGACCTAGAATTGGCAAAATGTGTTCATGATCAAAGGCAAATATGTAAATCCAACAGAAAAGTATTTTCCAATGAGAATTCCTTGGTTCCAGGGGGTGATTCCCTTCCGCTCGACTTTTAGCTAGCACAGTGGCAATATCTTTTCCAAACAAAAGTTTCTTGAAGTTGAAATAGAATGGCAAAAGTGTCTCTTTCAAACAACAATCTCCTTGGGTCTTTAACTTGGATTCAAAAGGTTCTTGTGCAAACAAATATTCCATAACATTCAAATCTTTCTTGGTTTTCTTGTGCTGAATTCACAAAACGAGTTTTATAACATTCAGTTCCTCCTTAATTTCCTTATACTGATGTTGTAAGAGTTCTTATTCAGATAAGAAATTCCACCCAAGATTGTATTTAACTTCTTTCGTATTTTAACGGATTACCTAATGTGCTTCTTAATCAGGATTTTTTTTGTGAGCTTTTCAAAATTCCTGTTGTACTTTCCTGCCAGTTATCTTGTCACAAAAAGTCTTTATTCAACTTCACAATTTCAAATGCGTGCAGTCTCCATTCACCAATACCACCTTCATGTGTTTCCTAGATTTCCTACTTTACTTCTCTGCCAGGTATTTTGTAATATTGATACATTTCCTATTACAACTTTAATGGGTCTCCTAGTATACTCCCTTGCCAGGATTTCCCTCATGGTTTCACCAGACCTCTGGTATACTTCATTGTAAGGTATCTTCCCATAATCGTAAAGTTCTAGTTTTCAATTTCAAAACTGCCTGGTATGTTTTGTTGCCAGGCCTTTCTTTATAGACTTCTTAGAGTCCTGTCATACTCTCCTGTCAGGATTCTTGTCACCACAATGTCTTATAACTTTATATTCTCTTGGTGGATTGCCTGGTATTCTCCCTTGCCAGGAATCCTTCTCTGGGTTCTTGCAGATCCCCTAGTGTACTTCTCTCCCATGTACCTTCCCCCTTTAAATGTCAACTGCCTGGTACACTCTGTTCACCAGGACTTTGCATACATTTTAGTGTGCTTTAAAACAAATCACTGTTGTATAACTTCGCTGTATTTTAATTTGTTTGCTTAAGATAATGCTTGGTACAACTTTCCCCACATTGACATTTCACATATAGGGACTCGTTCAGGTTTAGCCATTTTCTTTGTTATTAGCATTTATTGGCTTAGGATGACACTTGCTCCAGCTTTGCCCACACGGGCATTTCACATGTAGGGAACTTATTCAAGTATTGCCATTGCACTTGTATTCAAATGCTCTTAATTCAGTTACTGAGTTACACATTTGTTGGTACGCCCTGAGGTCCCCAATGGCTCACTGGTACTCTGCATTGTTCATGACCCATGGCGTGTCTCTGCAAGGCAGTTTCTCCCCTGGGACGGCCTCCTCTGCACTGCAGACCTTGCTCCAGCGTTCCTGCCAGCTTCATGTTCACCCGCTGGCTTCTCACCATGACCTGGGCTGAAGACTGCTGCTTCTCGGCACTGTCATATCTCCGGGACCGCCTCTGCTCCTTCTGATACTCTGATGGTCCCCCAAGGGTGCCCGCTGCTTATCTTCTCCCTTGCCGCCACATCGGTAAGTGATTATTGCATGTGTGAGCTGCCGTATGGATGTGCCTGTCCGCTTGATTTCCTCCGGCACGCTCCTCTATCGTTCTGTTTCTGTTGCGGATACCATTTTTAAATATCCCGTGCATTCGTAATCTAGTTAAAAAACTAGTCTGTACATTAAGCTTTGGGCCTCTTTCAATCTGCATCAGCTCCTTTCTCCTCTTTCTCGACCAGTACTTGAGACTTTATGGGAGTTGGAGTCCCTAAATGTAATGTTTTCTAAAGTAATGCTGTTTAGGAGTTGTACTTAGAAAAACATCGGAAATGGGAGATATTAGGTGTGCGTGGTGTATGTTGGAGGTATGAAGGGGTTCTTGTTTAACATGGCTTGAAGGAAGGGGTTTTGGGCACTACAAAGAAGAGGATTTGTAGGGTGACAACAGGGCATCAAAAACTCGGGGATTATAAGATCATCTTCATTAGAAAGGGACGAAGACAGCCGTCCCCTCCCATATGATCCTCCTACATAAAACCACCCCCGGGGTCAGTATGAGGTAGTGGCTGCCGTTCCCTGGCCATATGGGAGGAGATCAATGCCGGGGAATCAGTGATGACTCCACATGATTAATTATAGTACCTGGCAGACTAATGGACTTGTTAAGGTTAGCTTTTGGAACTTTTTGTTGGCAACCCTTTTTGGTCATTATTTTGTGGAATAGTGTCAGAGGGAGGGACACAGATTTGTAAATGTAGGTGAAGAGCTTTATGATTTGGACACTTGTCTCCAAAGGGGTTGGACATCTAGTGAAAGCCCTACAGTGACTTATCCCTGAGACCCATCCTTATCATTTATAAACACTTCCTTCAATAACATAGGCTTTTGGTCCAATTCTTACCCTAAAGAAATACTTTATTCGATTAGTATCACGTTTGATATTGCTTGGCCTTAGCACCTTGCGTGGTCCTGTGTTCATTTACATAGTTACAAGGAAAATATGTTTCTTTTTGTCTGTGGTTGGGTGCTAGGCTTTGCAAGCAAGTATTAATCTTGTATTCATTGTTCCAATAGGATTTCTCCTTCGTATAACTGCCTATCTTGTTGAGCATTTTATACTGTGCTATCCACTACTCATGTGGTCTTACAGTTCCAAGGCTTGTTTGGAGGTTGGCATATTGTGCCATAGTATGTCAAGGAAAAGAAAAAAAAGCAAACCAAGGGAAGGCAACAGTGGATGTAGGAATGGGAATTTACAGTATAACAATTTGCAAAGATACATTTGGGTGGTTTAGACAGAGGGAATGTCATTGGATAAGCAGGGATTCATGTGTGATGATTGGCAGTGGATCATAAGGCATGCTGTTTAGATAGATAGAAGAAAAGCAAAACATCCTGCTTTACTGAGCCTTTTCTAGTGATGGCATTTTCTAGTACACTGGTGGGGGAGGTTCTAGAATTTGTAAAAGTATGGTTGCGTGTTGGATCCAGATTTGTTTTTAGTTCTGACCTTGAAGCGTGGAGGCTAGATTGATAAAATTTTAGGAGCACCCGCTGCTATAATCTGTGACTGCAAGGCCAACTGTCTGAAGAGACTGAGCTAAGACATAGTTGTGTAAAAAGGAGAATGTGGAGTAAGAGCGATGGAATAGGGATTCAGAAGTGAAATTAGCCCTTCACGAGCCATACTTGAACCATCTCCCACTGGGGGCGGTGAGAAACCTGAGGGTATTCTCACTCCTACTCCCCATGAACCCTCCATGCAGGTGGCCAGGGAAAGGCCATCGCTATTGGTTCCTGACTTTGGGGGTGGACAAGCGAGGGAGGATCACCTGGGTGGAGAACCCTTGGGGATTGAGAGTGAGGTACCTTTGGGCGAGACATGGTATCCCCCTTATCCTCCAGATAGGCAACCTGATCTTTCCCCGATCTTTATGGTTCATTATAAATGTGTTCCACTTCCCTCTCCCTTTAAATACATGACAGTACTAAAATGAGGAAGAGACAACTAGGAGCTGTGAAGATTACCTCCCAATCAGTAACTGGGATGAAGAAGAGGCCTAAAGGTCAGGCATGTCCTCTTAATTGGTTTAATTATGGGAAGGCAAGACAAGCCCTTAACATACACCTGCAGCCTATTAGTAAAGCTCAGGTGTATAAAACGGGAAACGGCAAAACAAGCATTAGAATGAAGGCAGAAGCGGAAGCAAGAGGACCAGAGTGGAAGCTGTGCGGGAAGACCAGCCAAGAAGCCAATACCCCATCAGAAGTCTTGGGAATCACTTACAAGGGTGTATCCGGATCGGAGGTTCCCCAGCTGGGCACGCGAGCATCAAGCAAGGCAAAGGCAAAGTCTTGCAGAACTGCCGGCGAGTGCATTGTGAAGCGCCCAGCTATTTGGCTGTCCCCTTGAAACCGAACGCAGAAAGGAGCTGCCAAGACCGGGCGAGTGTCTGGGACACTCGCAATACCCGAGGAGCTCTAAAAAGACCGAAAATACAATACCAGTCAAATGAGTGAAATGAAGCACGTCATTTACGCCGAATCCCGAGCTGAATGAAATAAATGCTAGTAACGTAATATATGGAACAAAGCAAAATACATTACTTATATTGAATGCCAAACTAATGAAAGTAACTTCATGCATTGAATGAAACGGACAATGCTACTTATATGAAACAAACAACATTATTGATATTGAATCACAGAATTGAATGAACACATGAAAGTAACATAGCATACTAAATGCAATGAACCAATTTGCTTCAATTGAATAACCCATTGAATGAAAGTAGTGAAAGAAACTTAAGTTGAATATCAGATTGAATGAATGGAGCCAAAACCACCTTTATCAGAATCAAAGACATATTGAATTACATGAAAGCAAAACTGATAACCAGCTGAACTATTTCTTTGAGTACAATGGTATAAGCTGAACACCATTGATGAACAATGAATTAGAATTTAACAAGGAAATTAAACTGAAGGCTTTAAGAACTCAAGCTGACAAATTTGTGAAGTTGTGCTTTAAGAAACTGTTTGGTGAATCACATCTTGAACCCTGGAGGCTCCTGGTTGTGTGACCTGTAATGGGTGGACCGTGTGATCTGAAACTGTGCCTTGACCAGGGAACTTCTCTATGTAACAAGGACGCTTGCTCTGGTTAAATTAAGAAAGCCAATGGTGATGAACATCACACTTGGGGAAGGGACCCTGAGTTATACAAGTTCATCTAAAGAAGAAAAGCCTCAAGGATACTTTCTTTTCATTTGAACATTGCGCTTGGGGAACGGAGCCCCAAGTTTTGGTGTCCTGGAACTGTATTGAACTCGGGGAAGGGCACCCTAACCTTTATAAACTGTATTTCATCTGATGCTAACAAGAAGAGAAATTGAACTTTGTGGTGAACTTATTGACATTTCGGAGAGAAAGCAGACGAATAAACCCGAGCTTGAAGTAGTTCAGAACTTTGTTTGGAACACTATTTTGAGCTATAGTTGATGTCCCTACACATTATTTGGTGTTAGTTATGAGGGCAAGTATAGGATTTGGACCCAGACAGATTTTTATGTTGAAGTCACTGACAATGATGTTCCTTAGTTTCTTTAGGTAGGGAAATTCCACCTTAGTATTGGGCAATTTAGGCCTCAATCCATCCTGACATTTTCTTTAACAAAAGATTGTTCAGCTTTGAATCTGTTGTCTGTCTCCTTCCATGATGACAACCTCACAAATTGCATTGTATTGTGTTTGATATTTATATAGCGCTCTGTCTCCATTTGTATGGCCTCAATGCGCTGGGTGGTTGGAACGCCCTCAGTGACCGCAGTCAATGTGTAGGAGGTTCTAAGAGTTTAGATTAAGAGATGCTTGTGTGCATTCTCGTTGTTTTCGGACTTAGGTGTCAGGTTAGGCTCCAGTAAGCAGCCCAGAGGTCAGGCACCTGGGTGTGCACTGTTGGTGGTTTAGGAAGGAGTGCTATTGCTGAAGATTTGATGTGTGCCCAGCTATACCAGATTCTATTTTTGTTTGGAGTCGCTGTATCCTAGTGGCAGAGGCATTTATGTACATCAGGGGTTTCAGTGTTGTCGTCTATGTGCGCTGCTAGACCGGAATGGCATAGCCATAGCTGCATTCTATGGTGAATGGATGTATGGCCATGCCTGCAGCCTTTGTCCACAGAAGTGGTGTAAGGTATACGTACCCTGTGCTTTGATGTAGTTCGGCTGCAGCGTTCTTTTTCTTTGTCCAATGTGGACAGCATGGTCTTGCTATTCGTGGTCTCTTAGCAGAAAAAGTCTGACCAGCGGAGCGAGTCCCGGTGGGGGGAGGGAATGGGGGATGAGAACAATAGGGGGAGAGGGAGGACACTGTGAGGGTGAAAGTTTGTTGAGGAGTGCCTTTGCGAAAGCTGCCGGCATTCGTGAGATATTTAGTGGGTAGAAGTATGCTTTTCTTCGGAGGAGTAAGGTTTATTGCGGTGTGCCTCAGCGAAGGCTGCCAGCTTCCCAGCGGTATTGTTGTGCATGGGAGGGCGATATTTTGTCATGGTGACTCGCTGCAGAATGGTGTCAGAAAGGGATGCGGTTCAACTGATACAAGTTGAGAAACCCTCAAATATGAAAAGCTAAGTGCCAGAGCATCAGATTCCTCAGTGGCCACAAACGGTTTTATCGGATTTGACATTTGTAGCAGTAGGGACGAAATGTTTTCTCCAGGTGAAAGAAAACTAATTCCCCACAGATTTGGTGTTGATTCCACCTCCAGACACCTACATCAGACTAGCTCCCAAGTCTGGGTTAGCCTGGAAGTTTGGGATTGATGCATTGGGTGGAGTGATAGACCGAGATTACAGAACCATGGAAAAGATCTGTTTCAAATTCATCAAGTGGATAAGATTTCTCAAGGGGTGTTGGCCAGATCTATGTTCCTGAAATGGATTCCAGAAAGCAGAAAGGATAGTACAAATAGAGGAACTTCAGGTTTTGGGGCGGCAGCTGAATCCTCTGAGAATTCTCCCAAATCAGAGCCTCGAAAAACCTCCAGAAGAAGAACCTGAGATCCTTCCCAACTTAGCCTTTGGTCAAAGGAATGATCCTTGGTTGACAGAAGCCTTTTATACAAAATATATCAGAAGCAGAGGTTCAGGAGAAAGGAGGACCATTTTTCTTTTTGAAACACTGACTGCTCCATAGAGGAGATACTACTTCAGAAGAAGTAAATAGAACTCAATTGGTAGTCTCACAAGCCGTTTTTTTTTTAAAGATAGCACATTCTCATCTAACAGGAGGTTATTTGGGTCAATATAAAACTCATCATTTCGAAGTGCATGGTCATAAGGAATTCATTAGGAGGGGCGGGTAGACTCCTGGACAGACACGACTTTTGCAAAGCTAGATGGATAGCTCATCCGTTAAGAGCTCATCTACGGCATATGGCCAGGCTACGTGTCACAAATTTGAATCCTAGCCAAGTGGCGTCAGCCCTTCGTTCTTCCATAGTCGATAAAAAGAGGACCCTTAAATTGGGTAACAGGAACAGCCATTATAGCAGTGCCTAGAAGCAGAAGTGATCCAATTGAAGTGTTAAATGCAAAGCAAAGCGGCAGAACTAAACACATAACCAGATCACATTTTTGAATGAATTGAATTTGCATTTGCAAAAGTGCATTGTATCGACCAAGCAACACTTCTAAACTTAACATTACTGTTATTTATATTTGTACAATCAATTAGTTACTTTAAAAATAAAATGTACAAAAAGTGGCCTACTTTAACACGGCGGCTGCTCTAAGAAAAAACACGTGGAGCCCTAAAACTAGAAGAAATAATGCATAGCTGTAAATCTTCCCACAAACACAAGCATGTCTTTGGGATTTCCAATATTAAACACTTAACATACCAATACAGCGTTTGTCCCATACTATGATGTATATTTTGTATGAAACAAAATATATTTACACATGATCACACATGCCCAACTTTATAACAGATGCATCATTTGTCATGAAATATTGCAACATTTCATAAGGTTTTGTAACCAGAAAGAAGAGTACCAAATGCACAAACAATTGAATGATTTGGTTTTCATTTTTAACCGGGCATTTTCCACCCAAAAGGCAGAGTTGCTATTGTGCAAAATTGGCTCCCTCCTTAGCGAATCTCTTCAAATGCTGCTTCTAGATTATCAAAGCAAACAGCAAAGTACCACTCCAACTGAGAAATCATGTCAAATTAGATGGACGATTTTATATACATATATATAACCTTCAACTCTCTCTACCTTCAACTCTCTCTTCCTAAATATCTGCCTTCACGAGCCCTTCGCTCATCCGTCTCCAACTCCCTCATGGTCAGCCGCTTCTCGAAGCAACGAGCTGGGGGTAGATCTCTCTCCGCAGCAGGGGCCTCCCTCTGGAACAGCCTTCCTGCCTCCCTGAAACTTGAGGAGAACCATCTCCGGTTCCGGAAGCACCTCAAAACCTTCCTCTTCGCTTCTGCCTTCTCTCTCCCTCTCCCTTGCTAAACCTGCTAAACTCCCCACTGAAGTCTGCACTAAACCTGCATCTGGGCCACTCTGTGACCTCGGTCCAGGGCCCAGCCACTCTCCACTTGCACTGCCTCCCTGGCTCCTCCTGCACTGTGGGACTGTCACTGCATCCCTACAGCCCCCTTCCCAGCACTTGCTCTGCACTTACCTCGCACTTGCCACCAGCTGGCCCTTTTATTATTTATTATTTATTATTTTATTACGCTACTTACCTTGTACTGCACTTCCCCCCCCACCTCCTCCCCCTGCACTTTCTCCTTTTCCCCTTGCCTCTGCACTTGCACGATCTGAATGACACCTGGCCTAGTAGGATCGTTTGTCTGTCTTCCCCTTGTTTCCCTCCCTCCCTGCCTCGTCGCGCCTTGAAACACTTGTGTATAGGCGCGTTACAAATACCATATCATATCATAATTTAATCATACGGGGCAAAACAGAATTATCGGAATATGTAACATCTCAATAATGACTTTCATGTGTTTGGCTCTAACCTATTGTAAAACCATTGTACCACTTCTAGACTGAGTTATGCATGGTAGATGAGCTCATAACGTATGAGCTATCCATCTAGCTTTGCAAAAGTCGTGTCTGTCCAGGAGTCTACCCGCCCTCCTAATGAATTCCTTAGGACAATGTACTTCGAAATGATATTGATGACAGCACTTGACTTTTTGGGAAAAAACTGTGGAGAACAAGGGGTATACCAGGAGGATATTTTCAAAACATGTTCCTATCTGAGCTTTGGCACGGTTGCTGTTCGTTCAATCTTTTAATATACCCGCTGATGTTTGACTTCTTTAACTGCTCGGGGCAACGTCGTCCACGTCTTGTGCAAGCTGCATCTAGTGCACAGGACGTGGATGGCCACATCCTCGCTGCACCCGCTAGAATTGCTGGCACCACACTGCATCTCTTTTTTTTTAAAAAAATAAATAAATATTTTTTTTTTTTTTGTTGCAAGCAGTCAAGTGGTTAAAGGGCCTTTTGTGTTTTGCTTTTTACATGCTATTGTTCGTCATTGCAATGTTCTAGTGTTTTACATGTTTATCAACCCCCGGGTCTCTTACAGCAAAGAATGCAATTTACGTTCTGGTTTAAATTCCACACACTGACACTGTGGAAGTGGAATACTGGGTTCGGCTGCTCCGCTGAAGCATTTTCAATCTTACTGTGGCCTTAAAAAAATCACAAACCCTTCTGCGGTTGCTTCGCTAATATTACCCGTTTAGCTGATCACATACAAGTTTACTGGAAGCTTTAGTCGAAAGAGTGTTCTGGTTAAAGCAAGATACTTGAAAACCACTGAAATGCGCCTCTTACGGTTATCAATGCAGTCATAACTCGCCGACTGCTGTGCGCTGCTCATGATATCTCATTTGGCAGTATTGGAGTGCAAACATTCTTTTCTCGAACCTATTTTCTATGTGAACTAACACAACGTGGTAAGTATACTGTTTACACGAACTGTTTTCTATTCATATTGCCATTACAAACAAAGAATAAAGCCACACATTAAGCATAGATCCCTTTGACAAAGCAATTCAATCCATCCATTCCATGAAAAACGAGTACACATTTACATGACTGCAGGCCGGAGTCGCCCGCCAGTGAGCGAAGCAGAAAGAAAGACGTCCTAATGTCTAACTTTAGCACGAGCAGCTAGTGTGCATCAGCAGATCCGCCCGCATCCCTGATCATCAAATGGCCGCGCAGCTAGCACCACACATCTCTGGGTCCAGCCACTGGATGCACCACTTTGCGGTAAATCTCCTCGCATCCATTTGCTTTTAAGCAGCTCGTGCATCCAGTGAGCCCTGGATAGTGTGTTCCTATCCATCCATTTCAAGGGGATGCATTTACGAGCCAAGAGCAGCGCCCGGACCACTCATCTGGCCAGTAATTTCGGGAGGCAAGGGTTAAGGCCCAATAGACCTATCAAGGTGCATTCCATGACTTTGGAGTTCGTGTTTTCATTCACCATTTTGGCTTAATGCACAAAAACCCAGACTCGTTTAAAAGTGGAAAAGGTCGCTTTAATGTGACAGGCCAAAGCTTACAATCAAACGCTTAACTGGCTCCATGGCCTAACAAACTAAAGGAATATTTTAACCATCACTTAAATAAATTAAACATTTTCATTTTCCCCCAACAATTAAATAATTAAATAACCCAATTCCTCCCTAATGATCCCTTGGATCCTACCGTCTCCTTGCCCCTTTTCCAGGCGTCCCGCTTTCTCCCAGGGGCCATGCCCCTCCAGGCTCAATACCTGTTCCCCCGGGGTGACCTGCTTGTGCAAACAGCGCCACCCCATCCTTTCCCGTGTCATTCCCCCATTGTGCTTCCCTCCCCCCACATCAAAAGGGGCCATGCCCCCGGCGCCCCGACCCACTTCAACACACTTCCAACTCCCCTCTACACCAAACTCCCCCTTCTTATGACCTGCAGCCAGCCTGACCTGCCACATCAGCAACATATATTACACACACTTTCACAATGCCCTGACCTGTCACACAAAACCACCCACCCTACCTTCCTAACAGACCCCAAAACTCATGAACCCGCCATGTCATCTAAAAAACCCCCTGCATAATCCCATGAACAAATGGACCCCCCCATATTACATACCCAGACATTACCCTAACGAAAGTGAAAGGGGTGGGAGGGCGGGACAATCATCAAGTCCTAACTGTCGCCTGCCTCCCGAACCTTCCCTGATCCCTTAAATACCCCCCCAGGAGGCGCTCTGCCCCACGGCCACTCGCTGGCCATGTGCATCGCCAAAAACTCCCCGGGGGGAAACGCTTCGCGTTCCCCCCGGGGCCCCCCTTTTGGCTTAATGCACAAAAACCCAGACTCGTTTAAAAGTGGAAAAGGTCGCTTTAATGTGACAGGCCAAAGCTTACAATCAAACGCTTAACTGGCTCCATGGCCTAACAAACTAAAGGAATATTTTAACCATCACTTAAATAAATTAAACATTTTCATTTTCCCCCAATAATTAAATAACCCAATTCCTCCCTAATGATCCCTTGGATCCTACCGTCTCCTTGCCCCTTTTCCAGGCGTCCCGCTTTCTCCCAGGGGCCATGCCCCTCCAGGCTCAATACCTGTTCCCCCGGGGTGACCTGCTTGTGCAAACAGCGCCACCCCATCCTTTCCCGTGTCATTCCCCCATTGTGCTTCCCTCCCCCCACATCAAAAGGGGCCATGCCCCCGGCACCAGAAAAACCCTCCCCCGAGGAGTTCTTTCTGCCCCACCCCCCCCAAACTTTTCTACCTCAAACTTTTTACCCAGTCTCCCAGCCCAGAAACTAAGAAGAGCCACCCGTATCCCTCACCAGGTCATTCTCCCCTGCCTACAGAATCACCACCTCTGGAACCCCAAACGTTCCCTCATCCCTGCCAATATAGGAAGCAGCTGATTCCACCGCAGGCCCCCCAACCCGTGCCGTCTCACCACCACTTCCTTGTAACTGCACCCCTGTTACCTTCCAAAAACCCTTTTCTCCACTTTCTTCCCAGTCCACTTAACAATTGAATGGCCACAAATCAAAACTTGCGCCAACTCCCCTTCCTTTCGCGCAGCATCTGAAAAAGAAAATACAAAATCACTGACAGGTCAAAAATATTTCAACAACAGTTGGCCCCCAAAGTCCTAACCACCTTTCAACATCCCCATTATCAAACTCCCTGCCGTACCCCTTATATTTCCCAGACCTCCAACGTCCCAATCTTTTCACCTTGTCTTCTGAAAAAACCCAGCCCGGTACCCTCAGATGCTGCGCCCCTCCTAAAGTAATGAGTCCCGAAATCCTCTTCCTTTTCTCCCACTGCCACCAACACCTTCCGCGATACCCCTAGCACCTGGAACTGGGCATAAGACCTTGCTCCCACGACCCAGCCGAAAACAAGAGCCCCTTCCCTTCTTATCCGTCTTAGACCTTTTAATCTTGATGTCTAAACCTTCTTCTGCATCTTCCCACTGCAGTCCCCCTACCCCCCCTTTTCCTCCGACCAACTCAAAAACCCTGACAACCCCCCAAACAATAACCACGTAAACAAGTCGCAGACAGCTCCCCTACAGGCAATAAACCATTTGTTCCACTTGTTGTGCCCAGTTTATTCCTTTACATTCCTGCATTGTCCCCCCTGCACCGGGGGCCCACGTGCACCCCCGTCCATGCAGGCCCTTTAGTTTATTCCTCCTCTCGCCATTGCACCAGGGGCCAAAACCTGCACCCCCGTCCATGCAGTCCTAACTCTTCAAGCTCCTCGCATCCATTACCACTTTTTTTTTTTTTTTTTTTTTCTTTTTTCTTCGCCTGCACCAGGGGCCCTAATGCACCCCCGTCCATGCAGGCCCCTTTTATGCCTTACTCCTCTCCACCGCTGCACCAGGGGCCAAACCTGCGCCCCCGTCCATGCAGTTCCTTCCTTATCCCCCTTTTCAAGCTACTTGCGTCCATTACCACCTGTTTCCCACCTGCACCAGGGGGCCTAGTGCACCCCCGTCCATGCAGGCCCCCTTTTTTTCTTTTACTCCTCTCCACCGCTGCACCAGGGGCCAAACCTGCGCCCCCGTCCATGCAGACCTTTACACATAAATACCTCTTCCGGCACCTCACTTCTCTGTTCCACTTTTTTTTTTTTTTTTTAAATTTAGCTGCACCAGGGGCCCTAGTGCACCCCCGTCCATGCAGACCCAACTCCTCACTTCCCCCTGCTGCACCAGAGACGCTCCCGCACCTCCGTCCATGCAGCCTGAAGCCTACTCACCTTGTCGTGCGGCAAGCGTGAGGGCTTCCCCACCGTCGTCCATGCCCTCCAGACGACAGCTACCTCCCCTTAACAATTACCACCGTTACATCCCCCCTGCGGCCCTCCCCTACCTACGCGTCTTCCTCCTCACCCTTCTCCTGCCCCCCTTTAAGTTGCCCCCAACAATCTTTCCTCAAACCTTGTGCCCCCCCTCCTTTTACCCTAAACTGAGCCTGACCTACCAGCACACCCCAATTTACCTGGTATGCGGTCCTTCCCCCCCACTTCCTTGCCCCGCTCCTCGCCCTGACCCATTGTCCCCTGCCTGAAAACAATCTGTAACCGGATGCCGACCCGCACACCTGCTGCACTCGTGTTTAAATTTGCACATCCACCTCGTGCAGCCTTCTTTATTGAACGCCCAACATGCAGTTGAGGGCTGTCCCCCGCCTCCTCCCCCCACCCCCTCATGGGCAGGGCGACCAAGAAAGGGCCGGTAAGGCACAGGCAGCCCACTTGCTGTGTGCAATGTCGGGGCAGGCCTCGTTGGAGCCATCCATTGCAGCCAAAGATCCATGTCTATCTCCCCCCAGACCGCCTGACTGTCCTCCGCCATTCTCGCTCTGAATTCCTCATCATAGCGTACCCAGGCAAAACCCCCAAAACTCGTGAAAGCCTTCCTAATTACGTCCATATATTTAAGCAGGGCCACGCAACGCTCCGGGAATTTTTCACAGTACACACTGGCATAAATAATAAACGCCGACGTCCAATTCTCAATAGTCACCGGGACCCTTGGGCGTGAAGCCAGTTCCCTCTCTTCCTCCTAAGACCCCTCCTTTGCTCTCACTTCCCTATGGAGCAATTTAAAGACATCCACAAATTCCCCTGCCTGAATCTTCTCCCTGGTCGCTGCCATCAAGTGCGCCCCCAATGGTTTTGTTATCCCCATGTATGGCCATTTTTTCTCCTTTCTTCTCACTTCACCCTCCTTATCTTTTCCGGCTTGTACTTCGAGCACCAATGGCTCCACCACCTTGTCCGTTTGGACCTCCACTGAGCAAATGCTCTTTCCAACCCCTCCGGCTCCAATGGCCTGCACACCAACTTCCTTCCTTACACCTTGGAAACCAGCCCGTTCCTCCCCTGTCCACCTATTTGTAACCCCTCTCTGCCATGCAGCTGACCATTCCCTTTCCCGCTCACCTCTTTCCACACCTGCCACCTGCGGCCTGGCGTCCACACCGGTGCTCCTCCTCTCCATTCTTAGAGGGCTCCTGCATTGAGGATGCGGGCTCCTGCCCGAGATGATTTGCTGATCTTTTTTCCCGAGCCCGGGGCGTCCGCCCCGCCACTCCTCTGACGTCTTCTCGGCGGGGCTGTGGGAGCCTCTGCCTGGTCCTCTTCTCTTGGGCGAGGCGTTCCGACCTCCACCCTGACATCCTCGTTGCTAGGGGCTGTGCTGCGCCCTCTAGGCCCTCCTTGCGTTAACCGAGGAGGGGCCGTACCGAGACCCTCACCCTCCATCTGCACAGCGGGGGCTGCGCAGCGCCCTCCGCCCCCACTCCTCCTATCCGGGGGGGCCGTTCCGCGCCCCACCCTACCCTCCTCAATTGACGGGGACCTCTCCCTCCTTCTCCCACCCGCACTCTTCTGCAGGTATTTTCCCCCTCTTCCTCTCTGCCCTGCCACACCCACCTGTCCTCCACCCCTGCCCCCACTGTTGTTCCCTCGGTCTGTACCCTCCCGAGAACTCCCCTCTACCCTGGGGCTATCATACCCTTCCTCCCTTTCTGGCTGACCCCCTGAACTCATTAAACCCCCTTCTGCCCTCCTGTCTATCTCCCTCCTCATCTTCCTGCCCCTAGATTCCCAAATCTCCCCTTTTCCTGCCGTAGCGGTGCAAGCTACCACCGCCGCCAATGCACCGTCTGCCGCCGCTCTGCGCTGCGGCCAGCCCCCACCGCTCCCTTCTTCTCCCGTAACTTCCCCTACCGCACTTTCCAATTGGGCTTTTGTTGCCCTGCTAATGATTTCCAGGGCCTTCTTCAAGGCCCCGGCATCCACCAGCCCCTTCTTGCTCGCCCCCCGGCCTGTCATTGTGCACACTAAAATGTGTGTGCCCAGCCAATACAACCCTCAAAAATCGCCCTAAATAATCTATGCCCCCGAGCCGGGACCTACCCGTGGACTAGCCCTTACCACCTTGTAACTTCAGAAACTCAAAAGGAGCAAAGCGCCCCCAAAAATAACCCCAAACCACACACGCACCTAGTGTGAAACCTTGAAAATAGCCTCCCTAGTAGAGACAATTAATAACAGGCCACCAATTTAAACTCACCTGCCTTAACTGTATATATATATATATATATATATATATATATATATATATATATATATATATATATTTTTTAAATTATTGCTTCCCTACTGATAAATTGAAAATTAATAAATTAACCAAAAATTTTTTTTTTTTTTTTTATTTTTATTTTATTATTCCCCCTGCCCCACTACCACTTATAACCCTGCCCTCCCCTTCCCTACCCCTATTACAGAAGCGGGAGCCCTACAAAAGCTCCCAACAGTAAGCCCTTGTTAGCACTTGCTAACAAGCAGAACACTGCCACCTGGCTGTGTCCGGAGCGCACCGCACTCCACACAAACACTCGGGCGCGGCTCCTTTAAACCCGCCGCCCAGCCCCTTATATGCGCGAGCGTTGGATAAAAACGCCCACGCACGCGGAACGAAACGCTCGGAGCGGAGCAGGAGGAGCACAAGGAATCCCCGCGTAACCAACTCTGCGGATCCGCTGAGGCTCCGCTCCCCTTTTATCCCTAACGCCGGCCCGAACTGAGAGGATGCCTGATCCTCAACCGACACGGAGCCCCACAAGCCCTTTCCCCCGCTCCCGTGCCGCCCACCTGAAGGCCCAGGAACCTGGATAGGCCGGTAAGCCTAGAGGGGTGTCTTATTTACGGCACCCCTCCTACCCTGCTATACCAACCAACTTTACTTTTTTTTTTTTTTTTAATCACCTACCCGCCCTAAAGCTGACTAAATCCCCTCTCTCACCTGCACTACCCGACAGCTAGGCCCAGTTACCCAGGGAAGGCTCGGGAGCAGGCAACGGGACCTGTGCAATCATCAAGTCCTAACTGTCGCCTGCCTCCCGAACCTTCCCTGATCCCTTAAATACCCCCCCAGGAGGCGCTCTGCCCCACGGCCACTCGCTGGCCATGTGCATCGCCAAAAACTCCCCGGGGGGAAACGCTTCGCGTTCCCCCCGGGGCCCCCCTTCCAGTGACTTCACTCGAGAATTCAGCTATTTTGGAGCATGTCCAAGTCGTGTGAATAAAATCAGCCCCAATCTGCTTTCATTTGGGGGGCATGCTCCAGTTGCTGTGCGATCGAACATCTCAACTCTAAGGGGGGGTATAATACGTCTGATGTAGGAAACGGCACTGTAATGCCCTATGCTTGTAGTTCAGAGAAATCTATCTGGATTGCCAGCATATGTTTTCCCACTTTGCATCATCAATGGGATCCCACCTGGACCAAGCCACCGAGACATCAACAGGTCAGGAAGATGAAGCCAATTTATACAGCAAAGAGATGGACTTAGTTATCGTCCTAGCCAACATTAAATAATTCAGGAAGGGACTAGTCCTAGGCTCATCCAGTACACATGTGTACCTTGCTTTCAGCTCCCCTTTCATTCGACTGTACAAAAGAGTTGTAGAGAGAGGGGTGGGGGGGACAATACTTCTTGGAATGTCTATAGGGTAATAAATTGCCCATTACAGAATAAGCCGTCAAATTTGTCAAACCCTGCCCTATGCAATTTGTGCATAATATCCTTGTCCTTCGTGAAAGGTATCCCCCGAGTCCCGTTCTGAAAAGTAAGCTGGGTATAAGGAGGATAAAGAACTAATTTCTTATGTAACATACAGGAAGCCCGCTTCGTATATACCACAGGATCTATCGAGGTGCAGTGGAAAGTATCATCAGAGGTAGGAGTATTCTGCAGGGTTGATGGTAGGGCCAGCATCTTTTTTAACTTGGTACGTTGTGTGGTCATTGGATTTTGATACCAGTGGACCATATGATGTAGCATGCAAACCAGAGAATATAGATAATATATGGTTAAACGGCAATCTTCACAAAAGCATCCCGGCTTAACTTCCACCGACAATGGAAACAGATCCGAATTACCCCAGTTAATTTGTAAACCAGAATGTTGCCTAAATTGAACTATCTCATCTACATCTGGCTGCAAATTACACTCTTGACGGTTATTAAACGCAACCAAGTCATCCACATACAATGCAAGTACCACATTTTGATCAAATAGCTGAAGACCCGTGTCTGCTTGGTGTTGTCTGTGTATAGCGGCAAGGGGCTCAATAGTTAAGGCAAATAATATCGGAGAAAGGGGACAGCCCTGACGTGTACCCCTTGTAAGTGAAAAATGCTCCAATGCGATTCCTTTGGTATACATCCTGTTAGTGGGTTTGGATTACAATAAGGATACTAACTGTATATCGTACGAGCCAACACCCATTCTAGTAAGTACCTCCATCATAAACAACCATTCAAGCGAGTCCAATGCCTTTTCAGCATCTAAAATAGCAGTTACCACAAGAATCGTAGGATCAACCACTGACATTATGCTGAACAGCTTCCTGAGATTATGGGAAGTAGCCCAGCCAGTTTCAAAGCCCGACTGATCATCTATGATCACAGTTGGTAGGAGAGGAAGAATTTGATTGGCAAGAATCTTCGCAAATATTTTACTGTCCAGATTCAGCATCAACAAAGGTCGATGGATTTAGGGTCTTGAGGGTCCTGATTGGGCTTTAGCAAGACTACTGTTCTAGCTTTATCAGTTGTGGGGGGGAGGGGGGAGTTCACCCCACTCCAGTGCCACTTCATATAGTTCCAACAGCTCCGGTGCCAGCACATCTACAAATGCTTTGTAGAATTCAGGTGTCAGACCATCTTGACCCGGAACTTGTCCTGACTGCATCTCTCTGATTGCAGCAGTAATTTCACACACCGTTAGTGGGGCATTTAAGGGCTCCCTTTGCTCGTCACTCAACCATATCTGAGTGGTCCTGTCCAAATAAGCTCTCAATTGGGACCTAGTTTTATCAAACTTGGATCTATACAATGTTGTGTAATCTTGTAGAAAGAAAGAGTTGATATCGTCAGCATTAGATACACATGCGTCAGCCAAATCCACTAAAGAGGTTATCTCTGTGAAGCCCCTCTCATGCTTAATCAGGTGGGCTAACATCTTGCCAGGTCTATCAAATTCTGCATATTGTTTTGTCATAGGTTTGCGCGCACACAATTTATACCCCCTCTCCGCTAATCTACGAAACCCTGCGTGACATTTATGTATATCTAACATATTGGCAGACGTATGCGTATCAGCATGTTTATTATACAGAGATTTCAAGCGTGTTTCACATTCATTCAATTCCCTGTGAACCAATTACAAAATCCAAGATTCCTTAGTGGCACAAATCTCCCGTATGTATGTTTGTTTTAAATGCCTCCGATACGACAGCTTAATCATCTACAGATGGCCTCCTGCACCCCAGTCCTAAATCCCAGGTCCGTCAAGGAGTCGGACTCAAACCTCCATGTGGCTGCCCAAGGGGACCCACATCGTAACTGGACCCTGACTATTACCGGGCCATGATCTGACAAAGTTCGAGCCACTATGTCACATTTGACTGTTCTGTTTAGAATACTTATAGAGCGCAGCCATATATCAATAAGTGAATAGGAGTTATGGGCTGTAGAATGTGAATTCACTCGCATGTGGGTGTCGAGCTCGCCAGGTGCCCACAACTCATAAAGTGGAACACTCCTCGCAGATCATTTTCCTCATGTGGGGATGGCCTCAACCTAATTGAGAGGATCGGTCTAGTCGGTCACGTAATGTAACCTTATAATCACCACCATTCAGAACTTCATGATCAACATACATCATACACTTGTCAAACAGACCCTGGAAAAAGATAGGATCATCTACATTTGGGGCATAAACCAAATTGATAACTGTATCAATCCTACCCAAACATCCCACCACCATAACATACCTTCCATCCGGTCTGTCACAGTATCGTTGGAACTTAAAATCTATGCATTTGTGCACTAGGGTAAACATGCCCACCAATCCCCCTTGCATAGGTGGAATAGCTGGCATACCAATTCTGCTTTCCCCATGGTCGTGTTACCAATGCATGCATACTTTCAGTGAGATGTGTTTCTTGTAATAGAATGAAATCAGTACCATGTCTACGAAGATATGAAAACACTTTACAAGATTCAAAAGGGTTATTTAGCCTACACACATTCCATGTGATGTATATAATTGTATTTGACCTCTTCACTGCACTACATGTGGTAGATCAGGTTAATCATTATGTTTAGTTGTCTAACGCAGGCATGGCATATGTAACAATAACCATTGGCATCTTGGTTTTACACCTTCCCATCCCACCTCCCGCCCACACTGGCATCCCAAAGTTACCAGTGGAACACCCACTACAAAACAAAACCTAATGAGAAACCACCAAAGAAAGATATAACAAAAATGTGCCATTAAGCTACAGAGAGGTAGCCCACCCCATCTGCAATAACATGAACATTATCAGAAGCGCTGTCACAGGAGATGGATAATTCGCCCACTCAATGAACAACAGTGTTCTCATACTGGACTTCAACAATGTGGATGAGGTGAGCTAAATGTGGCGGTACAAAAGGCCATGGCGTCAGCTGGGGATGTGAAAGAATTAGACTTATTAGCATGTATAATCTTAAGCTTAGCAGGAAACAGCATAGCATACACCACCTGCCTGTCTTGTAGATGTTTTTGAATATCGTTAAAGGTTTTCCTAGTTGCTTTGACAGTGGGACTGAAACCTGGGTAGATCTGAAGGGTGGAGGACGGAAACTGCAGTGTCAATTTTTCCCTGGTCGCCTTGAGAATCAAGACCCTGTCTCGTAAATTGAAGATTTGACTGATGACAGGGCGCGGAGGGAGACAAGGAGCCGGCCTTGGGCCCAAGGATCTCTGGGCTCTCTCGATCTGAATGTGGGTGGATAAAACTCGATTCCCCTGTATAGCTGGTAAGTTCTTTTCCTGCAAGAGTTCCAAACGGCCAATGATGGTTGATTCAGGAAGGCTCAGCATCTGAACGTTATTACATCTGGAGTGATTCTCAAGGTCATCATTTTTGGCCTTTGTCACCTTAAGCTCCCTCTGGAGTGTTCTCACTGTGGATTATAATTCCAGGATCGAGCCCTCTGTTATGGATATTCTTTGTTCAGCTTCAGACATTCTGCCGTACAGCTTCCCAATCTTAGCATTGGAGGAGTCCACTTTAGCCGGCAATGTTTCCATTTTATCCCCAATACACCTGATCTCTTCCTGTAGGTGGCAAAGGGCCACTGCAATTGCGTCCACCGGGTCTCTTTCAGCCGCACCATTGCCCGGATGCTTCATTTTTTTGTGTAGTTATCAAAGTTGTCCAATGCTGACGTCTTTAGCATATTCATCTAGCTTAGACTGTTTTTTATGAGACTGGTTTGGATGTCATAGTCCTCCACACTGATGAGATAGTGGGTGCAACAAGGATTGACACCTTTTAGTCATGCTTCAGCCCAGGATGGCCTTCTCGAGGTTTCTGCTCTGCTGCCTGTAAGTCTGTACAACAGAATGTTGATGCCTCCAGCAGCATCACATTTTATTGCGGGGTTATTAGATGGGAGGTGTGACATCCAGCTGGAGTGGAGCTTTTCATTGTGAAATTTCTGCAGCAAGCCAGAAAAGGTTTTTCCTGAAGTAAGTGTCTCTCCAACTGTCACTGGAGTTTTGTGGGGGAACCATAATTGCTTTGGTCAGCCCACACATCCTGTTCTGCTTTCCTGACTTTTTTCTGTGAGCAGTGATATTTTTTTTCCTTTTGTGGTTTTTAAAGCCGTTTTTATTTGCAAACACATGCGCAGGCCGTTTTTGCTTCCAATGTTTAAAAATCTTGTTTTCCATGTCACATGATTCCTCCTTCTTTTGTGATTTTAAACTGCTGCTTGTCCATTGATAATGCTAGGTAGGCCCCTCTCCCCATGGTTCTTTTATTTTTCATGAACAACAAAAGACAAAAGCCAGGCAGGTTTTGTTGCAGTGTTTAAATGTCTGCTATTCATGTGAAAGGGACTTCTGTTTGGGGCCTTTAAATGCACCCCATAGTATGCAGGACGACACGGTGCAGGGTACGATGCGAAGCTCATTGGACCGTCCAGATATGTAGACAAGATGTCTTACCGTAGCAATGATTCTTATCTCTAACCCGACCGTAGGTCACCTTCACTCTGTCCTCCAGGCCAGGTGATGGAACAAGGCCAGAACTTGGGCCCAAGTAGGCAAACGAAATGAGGGTTGAGTGCAGATCCAACTGTGTGTAACAGCTCTGGGCTCAGGCAGCCTTAGCATCCTCTGAAGCATGCCAAGCCAGGATCACACCCTTCCGGGCCCGTACTCCGATCAGGGATCACTATGCAACAGAGTACCCCGGTGCATCAGGACAGTGGCACCTTGGCGACCAGCTGCACTAACCCGCATTGGGACGCCAGGAGAAATATCTGCATCTGGCTGCATGGCACCAAGCTGTATACACACCCCACAGCTCCTACAGGATATCCTAGATGTCTCCCTGGAAGCGATCATTCCAGAAAAAGGATGTGTTGGGCCTATCCTGCATTGTCGGCAGGTCAACCCTGAAAGGGTGAAGTAGCAGGAACGGCAGGTACAATGTAATGTAGGGAGGCTGGCCTCATCTGAACCCTGCACAAGCATTACAGCCTGCTGATCATGCGGCGATTATGATACCACGAAGGTTCCAGATCCTCTCCAACGGCACCATGCTTCCCTGCAACCTGCACAGTCACAAGTAGGGATATAGCAGTATAGCGACCTGTACACCCGATTAGTAATCGCAGCCCGCAAAACTATCCAGTGGTCCAATGGCGCGCTGTGCAGCCTCCCTGCCAGAAGCACTCCCCGTGCTCCTTCGCCTCCCTGCCGAAAGCTTGAGTGCAAAGACCAGGGGTGGCTCTCGGATGTGGGCAGCGGCCGTGGAGTAGGCTGCAATCCCTGTCTGTGAAATAGTTCTCCAGCAAGGTTTTTGGACTGTCCGAATCCGCAGGGAGGCTGCTCGGCTCTTTAGAAGGAGATATTTCAGCTAAACGGAGCAAAGAGGGCCCACAGACAGCTGGATAACAGTATAATCCAGGATGCGGGTTCCAGAGCTCTACAGAACGGTGGCCATCTCCATAGTTGTGCAACAGCAGCACCCGTGGCAACTATACTAAAACATTTTTAAGATGTGGCATATTCTGACCGGTTAGTGATAGTGCCCCCTTGTACTTTTCCCTGGGGGACTTCTAGTTGTAGCCTGTGCCAATGCACCCGTAGCTACGCACCATGGGGACCTCTAGCTGTAGCACCTGGTACTGCACCCTTGTATATCAGATGACTAGTCTTGTTCCTCACTGTTTAGTTAAAAAAAGATGCAAATCCTACTGGTTAAAGGCTCTGAGAGGGCAGAACATGATTTCTAAGTAAATGGGTGCATTTTCTCTCACTTTTGTGTGTGCGTGGGCTCAGAATGCAAACTTGATTTTTTGGCCATTATTTAAATGATCTATTAAGTTTAAATGTGTACAAGATGTGTCCTAATACTTCTTTATTACCATTCTTAAATCCTCTGTCCAGAGGTAGGTCCTGGTAGCAGTTGGTTTCAAGCTAACCAGGCTGTCCTAGGCTTGAAGCAGCAGCTAAATTGCTGCCAGCCATTTCGAAACCTGCTCTGTTCTCCCGCCTTGTGCCCCATATCGATCTCGCTGAAACTGGCATGATGCTAGCAGGCTCTCTTCTGGTAAAGGCCAGGTAAAAGAGCTTGGCCTCCTCCCTCTGGTTGTTAGTACTGTCACGGTAGTCTCACTCACACACTCTCTCTTGCACTCTCTCCAGACGTCTGTGGTGCTGCAGATTAAATAAGCTGACGGCAAAAGAGGGGAAATACTTCCTAGAGTGGTCCTCTCTGCAAGGCTCAGAAGGCGTCTCATCACAGATCTACCATATGATGTTCTCACTAGTATCAATAATAATGCCAAGTATGATGCCATGTGTGGGCAGTGTATGAGAGTAGGCGAGTTGTTGTGTTAGCAACCATGACTGGTAAATTTAAGCCATTTTGTAAAATGGTTTGCATTGTAACTAGAATGTTCCTTAAACGATTTTTTTTGTACATGCATGTAGAAGGTTTACCGTAAATCTATTTTACAAATGTCTTAACTGAGTTATTGTGTTTTTCAATTAGACACTCTATGGATATATCCTTGACGAGCAGTCACCGTGCCAGATAGCATGGTCTGCATTTATGCCCACGCTAAGCTGTGCCGCTGGCAAGGCTTGTAGCCATGCCATGGGCACGGTGATCTTCCCTACACAGCCCACTAGGATTGTGACCTGGGACTCGGCTCAGCCTCATGAATCAGAGTAACCCTCTCTCCAGTGCCCAGGGGAGCCCCCCCACCCCCGCACTCCCTGAACTGCCCCAGACACAGGGACTTGCCCAGCCAACTTCTCATAGGAGTTTGATGTTGACCTGACAGTTCATTTGTTTTTTGTTTGCTCTTCAGCTAAATTTCCGTTTATTCCTTTTCATGGGAAGTTTTTTTTTTGTATACGCCCGCCTCCTATAACCTTGCCCCCCCCCCATGACAAAACTGAAAAACGTTCCCAAAATATGAATTTGGTATGACTGGGAGCAAACTCATAAGCCTCCTAAAATCTGTTTTTTCTTCTGGCCCAAAGCCATTGCATCATTGTCATAGCAAGCATATATGTGCATAGCTCTGCACGTTACGCTTTTAACCGCAAAAGGGGAACATGCAGGCTCAGACTGGGGCATCAAATTTTCTCGGGCACCAATGAAAAAGTGGCCCACAGCTGCAAATAGCAATTCATTCCTTTTATGTCTGACTGTTTGAGTAGTGCCCGGGGGGGGAGGGGTTAATGAAGTATGATGCAAATTGCGCATTTTAAAGAATATTTATTCAGCAACACTGGTCACAACGATTAGCCGCATGGTGAACATCAAGGAAGTGGCCCACTTTGACCAAATAAACCTGGCCCACACAAGCATTTTGTGTTTTTGTGCCTATAGGCCGGTTTGAGCCTGCGCATATGCCACATCTTTGAGGCCTAACCAACAATCAGGGCATCGTACAAGGGACCTCCTCATGCCCCCTTCCCAGGACAGGATCCGCAGGCTAGCATTGTCAGTCCTGCATCCACCAATGGTAGACCGGTGTTCAGATTGGCCTGATGATCTGTGTGTCTGCACAGACCGAACACGCACAATATCTTTCCCCACTTCATTATTTTATTAAAAATGGCTGGCGAATTTTCACCACACTATGCAAAATGTGAGAGTTGGACCACACGCCAACCTTTTGCACACGTTTTGGGTACACTTTTCAAGCCACTCTTGCTGCTGATGAGAGCACAAATTCTCCTTTGAATGGGATTTGATACCCTCTGTGCCGTCCCCCGCACCCACCCACCCCCAAGTTGCCTTCCTCCCTGCTGTGGTGTGCACACGAGGCAACACCCAAGGAATACCTGGCAGAAAATGAATGAGCTTCTACACGTGGAGGTTTGCACTTGTGTGATTTTGTTCCCATTGACCATTTACCGGCCAAAGGGCTCCATAAACGACGACTAGGTCTGATTAAGCAAACGTGGTCCTTTTATGCTGGCTTCAAATCTTACCAGCTGATTGGTGTTGTTTTTAAGCTGAAGAGGGTGACGTGACAAGCTGACCTTTACAGGGCCAATTGGTCTTCAAAAGGATATTGTATGGGTAAGGCCTTTGGTGATGAGCCACTGCCACATGGATAGGGTATGGTGGGGGTTGAGCAAGGGTCCTCCCTGTTCGACCCCCTCGCATCCTGCATCATTTAGCAAGTGGCAGCACCTGGCCTGCATGGTCACCCCATCATGTACCCTAAAAGCCAGGCAGGGCACAATCCCACTATCCTCTTTTGCTAAGGGCATTGACACCCATAGGTGATGCCATCAGTAATGTGATTGATGGTGAGGCCTTTTGCTATGTTGTAGGATGTCATGGGCTGCATACGGCAACAGTTCAGCTATGGTTCCGTTGCTGCCAAGGACTGATGAATTTATGGGGATAGTAGGATTTTCTTTGTAAGACAAAGGTCTCCTTATCTGCAATCGGGTGTCTGCAGCTTTTGGCTCTCCATATCATTTGGTCTGCAACTACCTTTAAGTCCTATTCAATGTAGCCTCTAAGTGCAGGACTAGGAATCGAACCGGTGCTGATCGGAGCTGTCTTGTTTCCAAGACAAGCACGTTGCCCCTGTTGGTGTAGCGCAGTCCCTCCTCAGAGCACTTTTACCCCCCTGAGAACCAGTGAGTTTGTCCATTTAGGGGAACGTGACGTAACCATTATATTCTTAGAAGCAGATTTAAATTTGATCAATGAGGTGTCCGCTAGCCTATGGACCATATTGAGACGAAGGGTCTTCCCTGCCACAGCATCGGCTTACCCACAGCCTGGCTATATTGAATAAGGCGTGGACACGGGGGAGCTGGTGCAACACGTCTTTATTCACTCGTGTCCCAGCTCAACCTGACTCCTCCCACTCCACTCCCCTGTGCCAGGTTGCTCCAGTCACGTGACCACCTCCGTAGCTTCTCGACATCACATACATACTAATGGATTTTTGTCCCATGTTTTTTCCTCATCTAAAAACACTCGGCAGATATTCACCAAACGAAGTGAAACCAGTAAATTGGCCCGAATGCCAACTATAAATCCAAGCTCACTGTCCATTTTGTGTTTGCTCAGCATTAGAATAAAGCTTTCAACATGAGTGTGAATGGAATTTGCACTTTTGGGACCTCCTGTGTAACGTTTTCCCCGTGGGTGGAACTGTTTAAAACTTTCACAAACATACAGAATCCAAGTTTTGATCCCTATGTATCGCACTAGCTATAAATGTTTTATTATGCTGAGACCGTAGTGCGTGCATTCGCGGTTGACGTCCCGTAGACCGTTTCATCAGATGGCTACTGAAAAGTTAATGAAATACTAAATAAACCACTCTGGACAATTCATTCTCGTAGAGCGAGAAATTGTGCAGCGTGGTTTAAAAAAATAGGAAATGAACTGTTTATTACATATCTTATCAAATCGTTCAGTTACAAAACAATTGGGCCATGTATAAGTGTATTGTCACCATGATTATGCACAAGCTGCGAGTATGTCGGCTCAAATGCCCTCTGAAATTGCGACAACCATGGCCGCAAGGAAGTGGGCAAACAGTAGAAATAATGAGGACGTTCAAGCCCCTCGATGCGTCTAATGGGAGTTTGAGAAAAGGGGGCTGGCGAGTATTAGGAGCTGACAAGTGTGGCTGCCCTGTGCCCTGGCTTTGAGTCGCAGGTTGCCTAGCTATGGTAGACACGTGATGCTGCCACGTGATGCCGCCATGTGACGCTGGGACAGCCTGCAGCGTTTCCTTTTCTTAGGCAATTGAGCTGTGGCCATGAGAGAGCCGGTGACTGAGCATTTTAACCTCGCGCATTGGAGGCGCATAAGAGCTGTGTCACCCATGTGGACAGACGGGGGTGTTGCTAGGTGTGGAAAATATCCGGGGCTACGTTGATGTCTGGGCTGACGGGACTATCCAGGACTACAATTTAACGACCCTCCTAGCTCCCGCCCCTAGCGACGCCTCCGTGGACCGTTCTCCCAGCTCCCGCCCCCTAGCGACGCCTCCGTGGACCGTTCTCCCAGCTCCCGCCCCCTAGTGACGCCTCTGTGGACCGTTCTCCCAGCTCCCGCCCCCTAGCGACGCCTCTGTGGACCGACGAACGGAAGTGTTTATGAGGAAATGAGAATGTATAACAGATGGGCAGAGAAGTGAGCCCTGTGCAACAAACACTTCCTGGGGAAGGAAGGAGTATTGCACACAAATGTTTGCTGAGTTGAAACGAACACAAGCCTAGTACATGTTTACGAAGGTTTGTCACTGTTTCCTGGCTCTCCGAGAACAGAAAGAGGTGTCAGCTCGGAGCTGGCGCCTCGGCCCTGTACTCGAACTTCAGCACTAGCACGCAGGGACGTAGCACGTTGCGCAAAGTAGGAAGGCGACGCTCGGGAACCCCTACCACGCAGACACTCTCACAATCATTCATGAATGATATACTACACAGAGGCCAACTCCTAGACCCCCGTCTATTAGACACACCCCCTTTTGCCCCAGGCTGACTTCAGCTACTTTTTGTTCACTGTTGCAACAGCTGTGTTCTCTGCACCTCTACAGCCACAGCTTTGCTACTGCCCTGCTTCCACTAATACAAGTGTGCTCATGGAGACACACACTCTGCCCCCCTCCCTCCCTCCATCCATAGACCGAGGAGCAAAGTGTACAATAGGGGTTATTTTGCAGCACACTCTTTCATAACTTTCTCTATGTACAACTCTTCATGTGGAAAGACCACATTATTGTCTTGCCTTGTGGAGGTGTACATGGTGTTTACATTCTATAGATGGTACCACTGCCTGAAAATTGGATGTTGTCACAGAGACTGGGCTGGCTGAAGGTGAACGGGGAGCCCATTTCAAAGGGCTGTTTGGCGAGTGCCCCGCCAAGACCCGGGGGCCCCTTTCAAAGTTGTGCATGCGGGCCCTCCTGGCAAGACCTGGGATTTACCATGTCCGCATGGTACACGTGATGCAGTGCGGACTGAAGATCTGCCAGGGCTGGTGGGGGCACATTTCAACAAGATATGTGTGCTCCCCCTTCACATTAAATGTGCGAAAACTAGCCCCTCAGAAGAAAACGGCGACAGGGAGAATCGCAGCAGATTATCGCTGGACAGGCTGCCAGCGGGGAGCTGAAAATCAAAATGTCCGCTGAAAGGCTACTAATTGCTGTTTGACAGCATTGTACAAATGAGGCGGAGTCCTGTGTAAAAAGGCAACAAGGTGATGCTAATTTATGGCGACGTCACATCCGATTGCATTTGTTGATGAGCCCCCCCACTTTAATTTTAGGACTTGACCCCTGGGCACAGTTCCAATAAAAGAGAACTACCCCTGCTCACAAGGAGGCTGCGCAGTACTGGGGCGCCGCCTTCAAGGTTTGGAAAATGCTATTACTTCCCCCATCCAAAAAGAGATGCTACTGTCACAAATGCCATCGCTCTGCTAAGCAGTGCGTATAGTTGTGGGCTATCACTTGGAACCATTGTTTAGCGGCCTCGGCCCATGAGAAGACTAGACTTCACCCCCCCTCTGCCGAGACTACGCCCACAAGATGCCCCGGCCAGAAACCTTGAATCGCCCAAACCCCAGGTCACTGGGCAGAAAGGATAAAGCCGGGGAAAGCGCCTTGGCTTCCAAGGCCTACAACTCGACACTGTTTCAGTCGGCCCCTGGGAGAAGCATCACACGAGCCTTGCTTCGGAGAGACGCCCGAGGCGCAGCTTTCCCCAGGGAGCCTTCGGCTGCATGTGCCCGGGCCATTGCAGCGGAGGAGCAAAGGCATCACCCGAGCCCATGGCCCGCCTCCCTCCGCTGGGCAGTGCTTCCTGCGCCTCTTGAACCCGCCTCCCACATTGCCACTGTCCTCTTGCTCTCGCTCCTGCACTGTTTCACCCCGAATCTAACACTAAACTCGCGTT
Organism: Ambystoma mexicanum; assembly: GCF_040938575.1. Taxonomy (NCBI): domain Eukaryota; kingdom Metazoa; phylum Chordata; class Amphibia; order Caudata; family Ambystomatidae; genus Ambystoma; species Ambystoma mexicanum. Next base: position 44,870,005 of record NC_090933.1, on the reverse strand, counting down.
TCTGTAGCCCGTCCCTGAATGGGAGCTGAGCCGCCATCTCGTTTTGCCTTCCTCCCCCTTTGCTACCCACGCGTCTCTTACATATTTCCTGCACACGGCCGGTTAGACGCACCTGAAATGGGACACTCGTGGGCCTATTTTTAACACCCGGGCCTAAATACACTTTTTTTTCAGCAAAGGCTCTGAAGGATTTTTGTGGCCCAGTTTGGAACTTTAACCCCTTAACTGCAGCTCACTTATTAATGAAGTGTGTCCTGTGGCATCGGTCTGGCACTGATTGGGAATGTTGTCCAGCCACATGTGGTCTTTAGGAAGATGACCCGTGGGTCTTGTTTGTGGCAAGGAAGAGCATGTTACACGCCTGTGTCATCAGTTTTTAGAGAGAATTTGTATTTTGCTCTTACTAGATGCAGGTTGCACTTTTCGTGTGTTGTTTTTTGAACGTTCAGTGTGTATTGTTTGCAGATTGTGCACTGGTACGGGCCTTTGACAGCTGGTCCGCTAAGTTCACAGTCTGTCCTTGTGGACTGCTCCGCTCCAGCTGCCACTGGTTTCCTTTTCTGGAGTTGGGGACACAAGCTTTGGGGCCATGACAGGAATGGCAAAGAGGTGCTAGGGGCTTTCACCATATACTACTGCCTTTTGGGTCCCCATCATGGAGTAGGCAGAGTTTTCCAGTCAGCTCGCTTTCTCTCTCTCTCTCTCTTTCTCATGTCCTAGTGTTCCTCGCACCCTGATGATCGTGAACATAATAACTTTGAGTATGAAAGTGTATAATGCACCTGGATGTGGATGAGGAGCTCACCCCTGGATAATGCACCTGCATGTAGTTGACGAGCTCACACACAGGTAATGCACCTGAAAGTGGATGACAAGTTCACACATAGTGGAGTATGAACGAGTATAATGCAGCTGAATGTGGAGGAGAAGCTCGCCCATAGATAATGCACCTGAAAGTGGTGGATGAGGAGCTCACACATAATGTAGTATGAAAGAGTAGAATATACCTGGATGTGGATGAGAGCTCACACATGTTATGTTATGTTACTTGAATTTGTAGAGCGCACGGTCGCCCAAAGTCGTCATGGCGCTAATGAGGGGGCTGCTTGGCTGAGAAAGACAGCAGGAAGCCAGGGAACTAGAATAAAATGGTCTTCAGAGCTTTCCTAAAAGCCAGATGGTTGGAGATAGATTTGAGTGGCAGTGGGAGGATGTTCCAAAGGTTGGCCGCGGCGATGGAGAAGGCTCTGCCGCCGAGTCTTTCCCGGTTATACCTAGGCACGACAAGTAGGTTGATGGCCTAGGAACGGAGATCACGTTCCGGGATATATCGGAGGAATTTAGATTGGAGAAATTCAGCTCCAAAGCCGTGGATTGCCCGATGGACAATGCACAGTGACTTGAACTTAACTCGCTGAGCCACTGGGAGCCAGTGGAGTCGGCGAAGCATTGGCGAGATATGGGCACCATAGGGAGAGCCAGTGGCTAATCTGGCTGCCAGGTTTTGCATACGTTTAAGTCGCTGGAGAAGGCCTACCGGTTGAGAAAGGTATAGGGAGTTACAATAGTCCAGCCGTTGGAGGACTAGTGCAGCCACCACAGGGGGGACGCATGACTTCCGGAATCATGTGAAGGACTCTTTTTAGAACCCTGATCTGGTGGTGGGCGGACTGACAAATAGCTGTGACCTGATTTGACATAGACACACATAGTTTAGTATGAAAGACATTGGGCGGACTAGCACGGGGGGGCAAAGAGGTAATTGCCCCCCAGGCTGGCTGGACTGTTGCCTCATGGGCCAGGGCTTAAAAATGTAACAAAAAGAATTGAAAAATATGTAATCCTTCAGAATCTAGCCTGTCACAAAGTTACAGAGTGCTGTAAAGCCTGCTCAGATTCTCTGTAAATCGTGCAAGGCATTTGTCTCGATTTCATACATGTTGATGTGGCTGGATGGCCTCCACAGTGAGTAAGAGGGAGAGGAGTGTAGGCTGCAGGGACATGTTCATACCGCCCAGTGGCAATGTATACATTTAAATAACTGATTCTGTGACCCTGGCTGGTAATGTTGGCACCACTGCTGCCAATACACCATTGGTCTGTTACGGTGCATAGCAGCTTAACACGATGCCTACTTGCCAAGGAAGTAAGGGTCCCTGTGTTATTAGACTTTGTCCTCAGTTTCATTAAATGAGAATGCTTCCCCTATTCGCGGGTGAATTCTTCATCACCAGTGTGTTTTTATTCAAAAAGAGTTTAATAGCACCCATGGGTGCTACTCATATAGTGGCTATTGGACTGTTTGTGGTGCTCATTTTTTAACACAGTTGAAAAAAACACATGGAAAGGTGCAATATACAGGCATTCATTATTAGAAGACTACAAACTAAGGGGGTCATTCAGAATGTGAAAGATGTTTTTTTAATACCACTGAAGAAAGTAACCAGCTCTGCTGGTGGCAGTTCTGAAAATCCGTCCCACTCAGTTTTCCACCAGCAGAGGTAGTGTTCTTGGAATACCAAAATACCACCTCCAATGGCGGTAATGTGAAAAAGGTGTTTTTAACATTTTGTTATAGCCATTTTCAGGCTCAATGTGAAGGGAGAAATGGATTATGTACAGTAGTGCCTCATATCACTACTGTTGATTTTCTTTATGATAAAAGGGTCAATTACGGCCATTGTATGCATTATATGGGTACGGTGGTGAGAGGTGGCAATCAGAAATGGCCACCCTTTTACCCCCCTTAACATGGCCCTTTGCAAAAACCTTGTTCACTCTATTGAAGGGAAGCAGCCGTGCTTCTGTTCTATACAGTAAAAAGAAAGATGGCAAACATTTGGATTTTTTTTCCTTCACCTTCAAGGTGGTGGTAAAAATAGATCTCTTTTTCCTGTGGAATACCGCTGATGGTATTTGATCAATTCATTAATTGCGTGTATTTTATTTAGAATTAATGATATTTGACAAATACTGACGATTGTACTGTTGCCATCCACCTCTGAATGATCCCCTAAGTCTTTGACTGCTTTTCATTGTCTTGTCCAGGACACACTTCTCTTATGTGACCAACAAAAGACGTGCATGCAAATTAACACCAGATTCAGATATATAGATACCAAGTCACATGAACACGATGCATCCTTCCACCTGTGCTTTACACTGTCACAAACACACTTAAACACATTACCCCAGTCAGAGAAATGGAAAGGCACACAGGCCACCTTATTTGAAAACGCATAGATATGATAGGCTGCTCTTGCTTCCTCTGTATCACCAGGTCCAAGGCGTATTCCCCTTGCAGTTCTCTCTACTTCTGTGAGTTGAAATATGCAGCCGACTGTCCCAGAAAGTACAAATTGCGAGCGCAAAAAAATCCACATCCCGTCAACGTCTTTCTTTCTGCATTGTCCAAGTGCAGACCCCAAAGCCACAATTACTGCCAAGACCCCGACCACGGCTTCTTGTCATGTCGGGCTGAGGCTGACTGGCAAATGAAAGCAGTCTACTAACTGTAAGCCTGGAAAACATATGGTCGTGAGGGGCAAGGAATGGGTTTGGTGTGATGGGCAATTAAAGGGCGTAAGTGGCAAGGAATTGGTGACTGAGAAATGTGGGCACGGGAAGGAGGTGCATGCAAGGGAAGGGGAATGGGTTTGAGTTAAGTTATATGGTGCTGTGGAAGGGGAAATGAGGTCTGAAAGTGATTTTTTTAAAACAGGGAAGCATTGAGAAGGTAGTGCAAGGGAAGGACACACACCGGCGGATGATGGATAGGGAAAACTAGGGTAAATGAGACGGAGGAGCACATCTGGAACGGTAGGTGGGCATTTTCTGTTTGACCTGCACGCCACTGCACTTGATGGTGGGACTGACGTGACCCCCGTTCTTTAGAATAAGCGATGCATGCTCGCTGTATGAACCCATGGTTCTACTGCTACGCCTTTGTCATCCTTGGTGTCTGTGCTGGGCTTTGCAATCTGCAAACCTCCCACCCCACCCCCGCCCGCCCTTTTCTGAGTTTCTTTTTTGCTTCTTCTCCTGTGTGGTGTTCTCTCCCACCCTGTTGTACAGGAAGGCCGACCATTTAATGTATTTGCCCTTTACAGCTTATTGTAGTCATATTTATTATATTATTTTTAGTTGTAAAGGTATTTACTACATAGCTTTTTTGTAATGTTTAACCGTTTGTGTATTTGCTCAAATCCAAAGTTTTGAAATCGAGGAGTGAAGCTGGGTATGGATGTTTGGGCTGTGGCAGACTTGGAACTGGTTATGGTACTTGGGGTTTAGTTAGCAGGGCATTTTTATAGATGGTGATTTTATTTTGGCAGCCGTATACTTAAATGCATTTTTTTTAACCAGTCGCCCGTCGTATCCTCAATTTGCCGAGCTTTTTGTGTGATGTGCCTGGGATTCCATGAGTGCAGTACGTGTTCTCATTTTGAGGGTACTGGTCCTACTTCTGACTAGGACCTACTTTTGGAGGGGCGAGCATTCCACCGTTTTCAGTGCCTGCTCTCCAAAGCTACATTCCCCCCACAAGGTGACTCCATGCAGGGGAGCTGCTAGGTCTGGAAAAGACCCGGGGCTAAGCTGATGTCGGTACTGTTGGGACTGGGGGCTAGCTAGTCTTTTGGCTGTAGCTCCTGAGATTCTATCCGGGGCTACAACCAAAAGATCAGGGGCTATAGCCCCCTTAGCCCCCCCCCTAGCAACGCCCCTGACTCCATGTCAGGATCTGACCGGGGAGCCATCCATTGCAGACGAGTGCCAGGCGCACGGGCCGATACTGGATATCCAGCGGCCATTTGCTGAACGGGGCGTAATGCACCCGCTGCCCACTCGGTGGCTGCCTGGCTAATAGCGGGAAATCGATTCTGTTTGCGCTAGTGCTAGAGTGATGGGAATCTAGCCACCAGATTGTTTTAAAAATTCTGTTTAAAGGTTTTTTTTTTTTTTAAAGTATACTCGCACACTGATCATTGTGTCTCAGGAGGATAGCTCAGGGGCAACGCGCTCGCTTGCAAGCAAGACGACACACAGCAACACAGGTTCGATCCCTGGGTCCGCGCTTAGAAACCTCTGGGTATTAAGCACAATATAAATAACCAATTACAATGCAGGTGCATAAATAATCACTTCCAGGTTCCATCAGTTTCCACTGTGACCCAAGATGGTTCATTTCTGTGACCCCTGGTTTGGCAGCCAGTGCCACTTAAGCCTCTTGCAAGACACTGCCAGTACAGCTGGAAATCTGTGCGGCTATGCCCCATCTTGTTAACTAACAAAATTATGCAGAGAATGTGAAGGCAGCTTAGTGACGTCAGCTTTAGCATCCAGGTGGGCGTAATGTCACACACTACATCAAACAGCATCAGCCCCCGGGGTTAGAGGTGCCGGCCTTTCAGTGGGTACGCAAGACATGCTTTACTAGATGTTAAAGCCTGTATTTGCTGCGTACCCCGGGCGCCTTGCCCTCTGCTGGCCTTTCTTTCTCTGGCACAGTCCCTTTGCGCTCCCACCAACTTTGGCACCCCGCCATTTCTTCTTCACTGCTGACCGGTGGAGTCGTTGGCACCAATAGTGGGCCTTGTAGCAATTCCTGCTTAGCATGCTTTTGTGATAGATATATATATATATAATGAATCGCTAGCCTGATCTGAAGTTGGCAAGTCTTCGCTCCGGTAGAAAGAGTAGTCCTGAAGGTGTCTTGGTTCAGTGAGCTACCGCTGCACGGCACGCCAGCTAGGTCGCCTCTCAGCCCATTTGAGCCTCTTTACCTGGCCCTCCTGATAGACCTGTAAAGACGCTTAGCCCTTTTTTCATGGCCATTGTTTCTTCCTCACCATACTTTAAAGGCCTCCTAAAATGAACCTGAAGTATTCTCTCTGGTCTCATGGAAGTAACCGGGAGCCACTCCAGACCAGGTAATGTAGAAAAGGAATGCAGCTTTAGTTACAGGTGAGGTTAGATAAAGGAGAGGGGTAACCGAGCATCCCTCTGCTTCCTGTATCTCCAATAGTGAACAACTGTCACGCAGAGAGCTCTATGTGCGGGTTGACCTGTTTGGGGGGGGGGGGAGAGGGGCGGCGGTCAGTGTAACTTGCGTTAACGTTTTGGATTTCATTTTGAACTCATGATGGCGATACATATTTGAAGCGATCTGGTATATTTAAATGAGTTATGAAAGTAGCCCAATTCCTGTTTTCCCTTGACTGTAAAAACCCTATGGTGTGATAGGTGAGGTGCACGACGCTGCTTTGAGCAAACGTTGTCATGCCCAGTATCATCCTGGTGGTGGCAGCAAACGCCGCAACAAACTGGCTGCTTTTCGTTTAATGCAAGAAATGCCCGCCTGGGGCATAGCCGATGGTCTGTTTAATTACAAGGTAGGTTTATAGGGACCAATGATCCTTTTATGACTGGGATGGGGGCGGCTGCCGGCCCCCGTACTCCGCTCTAATGCGAATCTTGCACGGCTGCCAGGCCTCTGGGGAAAGTTGGTAAACTTGCTTGGCACGCTGCCCCGAGGCAGAGTTAGGGTGAGTAGAGAAAGGCATTGTGGTTAACCATTATTTCACGCAGCAAAGTGGCGCAAACAAGCGCAGCATTTGGCGTGTGTGCGTACATGTGCGTTCCCTTCAGAATCACCCGCAGGAAGCGATTTTCTGTGGGGTAAGAAAGTAAAGTTCTGATGTGAAGCCCTTCCGAGAGGAAATAGGTTATCGCTTCACCTTGGCCGAAGTAATGATGAGCTGAGAGTATTTAGTCAGGGACGGAAGGGGGTGGGGGGAAGGGCGTCGTCGGAGGGGCAGGGGGGGTTATATGGGCACAGGTTCCTCAAAATGCAAGCAGATTGCCCACTGCTTACGTTTCTCTTCAAGGCAGTCGCCTTTTAATCCTTTTTAAAATATTAATAAGTCATCTTAATCCCTTTTGAAAGAGTCTGGGTCTCCCCCTGGACATCCTTTGGGTCCCCAAAAGTTGGAAGATCACGGCACTAGAGGAATATATCTGAGCCAGTCCCTCCCAGATGTTCTTCTGGCCTTTGGGGTATTTTCTTCATGTCCATGATATTTAGCTATCCTTCGTCATAGAATAAAACAAATGGGGCTGTAAAACCTACACGCTTTGTGCCGAATCTCCTTGGCAGTCCACATCTGAGCCGCTTTTAAATGCATAAGAATAAATACTATTGAACACATAAATAACTGCGCCGAGTTCTCTCTTTGGTTTTCACTGATTGATGGTGCCATGGACATGCGAGAGAGCTAAGAGACAGATTAGACTATGCACTGTACTAAACACTTTGTGTGGTATGTAGTCTTTCCCCACCCTCGGCAGAGCATTGCAAGCCCCAAGGCTGTGAAGCCCACGCTTCCTGATGCATGATGGGAGCGGGTAGTGCCTTTGCAAGGTGAAGGGTGAAAGAGCAGTCGTGAAGTGGTTTCATCGCATTCTGCACAATGGTGTTCGACCTAGCATTGGCAATAAGCAGTATATAATCGCAATGCCGGACACGTGATTTACAGGCAAGAGTAGGGTGACCAGATTTCGAAAAAAGAAACCTGGACTGGCCATCGAAAGAGAAGTAGGACTAAGGCAAATATACATACAGCTTTAGTCCTACTTCTATGTCGCTGGCCTGTTGCGGAGAGGGGGTGTGCTAACATGCACACTCCTCTCATTGGAGGAGAGTGCCGGGGAGGAAATGGGGCCGTGAAAGCATTTCATGCCCCCATATGCGCAAAAAGATTTGCGCCAGGACCCGATTTCGGGATTTCGAAAATAGGTTCCCAGCAAAAAAAGGGACCATATCCGAAATCCCGGACGGGGTTTATGAAAGAAAAAATTTCCCGGGACCCCTGGACGTCGGGTGATTTCCCCAGACTGTCCCTGGAAAACCCAGACGTCTGGTCACCCTAGGCAAGAGCAATACTAGGGCATAAGGTGTCAATAGCTGGCAAATGCCTAAACAAAACCAAAAACGATGGTCTTTGCATGCAGGCAGGGCAGCCTGTGATGCACGGCATGTGGCAGGGCAGCCTGTGATATATCTATAAAAGCCTGGAAATAATGTTCTTTTTGCAGCCTAGTTGTGACACCTGAAGCCATGCCTTCCGCTCTGCTTAAGTTTGGCTGGCATGGAAATGGAAGAGGGCCTCCATACGGAGCTCCACCTTCCCATTCCATGGCAGCCATCTTTGAACAGTCTTTTTGTTCTATGAACAGGTTGTCACAAGGCGACCCATTCACAGAACTAAAATACTTTAAATTGGCCCATCCCAACCCATGGGATGGGTGTTAATAGCGTTAACCACGTGTTGCTTTTAACTCATGCCGTTACCAAGAGCTGGAACGGGTGGTTAACACTAAATTACACTTCAGTTGTGACGTCACAATGCCTGCTGCTTGAACCAGCAGAGAGAATTTCAGCTGTCACTATAGCACTTAAAGCCGTAAAAAGCTTTTCAAATTCCTTGTTTGTAAAATAGTTTTCTTTGACATTTAAAGCCATTAATTGCCAAGGAAATTTATATGGTAGAATGTTTGATTTGTGCAATGCGGGAGTAGAACACATTTGAGCAAGGAGCTACATGCTATTTCTTATTTCAAAGCACAACATGAAAACGTTTTTTTAATGAATTGTTATTAAACTGCTTAAACTATTCTTCTGAAACTCATTAGGTGCTGCATTTAGGTTTTATAAAGCCAAACCTATTCTACATTGATTACATGGATAAGCAAATGGAAGATATCTTGCATTAGATTAAGCAAGAGGCCAGGCATTAAAGGGGATGACTGTGTGTGGCCATGCATTATAAGCAATTAAAATACCCACCACCGAACATTAAAAAAAAAAATAAGAATTGCCAGCGATCAGGGTCATGCATTACTCGCAGGGAGGAGTATTTCAGGTGGCAACCCACACCAATTTCTACACACCGAGAGTGAATTATCACGCACCTCTGGCTGGTGTAGAGTGTACATTTTGTGCCCAGTTGCTCGTATACATGTTGACTCCTTTTCTAGCACAAATCCACCTCTTCAGTCAATACCTTTGATGCGCCGGCTTATCCATTACAACACAAATAACAAACCTGCAGTTCTTCCAAAAACACCATACACTATGCAGTGAACAATAGGACACGTACAATGAAAACATATTATTATTCGAATAAATCCAGTTTTACAACGTTACCCATGGCAGATATCCAATAACTACATTTGTAATTCACAGATGGCCTCAGAAACGCACAAACTCCCAGATGAGATTCAAGGATTTCTATTTTCAATTCAGCAAATGGCCTAGTGGTTAGCCTTTTCTAATGTAGGAATGAGCCCGCGCCCGACCCAGGTGTCGCTGGACCCCGGACTAGTACTAGTGATCAAAACCCCTACTATCTAAAAGGTATCTGTCTATTGGCGATAGCCTAAAGGCAAATACCTTGTCTATCTAGAGTTCCTCTGGGAACAATCTTGGTGACGCCTATGAAAAACACTGATTGGTTCGTGCCTTCAATCACTGTGGACACTCACCTGATCTTTCATCCCCTTCTACTCCTTTCCTTGATTTGCCACAAATCTCCCTCTGCGTCGCTACTCTACTCCGTTCCTCCCTCTTGTCCCCTACTTTTCCCTTCTCTCACTAGCTCTCCCTTTGTTGATATCGACCTCTCCTTCCTTTGCTTTTTCTTTCTCTCTTTCTCTCTCTTTCTCTCTCTTTCTCTTTCTTTTTCTTTCTTTCTCTCCCCCTCCTATCTACTACTCCTCTGCCTCCACACTACCAGTACTCCCATCTCCACAACACTACTCTTCAGCCACCCTCTTACTCCCTACTCTCCTACTATCCTACTAAAAGCGGGAAATGGCGCCCCAAATCTCTACAAAATAGCTCCAGTCCGCAAATTAAGGTCTGCGCCTAAGGATAAATATATATATATATTTTTAAGATGTGGCACTGAATGTGGCCCCAAAGTCCAGTAGTGCATAATACTAATAATATAAAAGGCCAGATGTATGGTTGTCCGATACCATGCGCAGTAGAGGCTGCCCGAATGCACAGAATGCTCTGCTATAGGGAGCTGTTGCCTTAGAATGTACAGTGGTCCAATGCGCATAGTTTCACCTGTTGTCACCTCTAGAGGGAGCTGTAGGCTTAGGTTCTACTGTACCAATGAAAACCTGCACTTTGGCCCGTGTACACGTGCCTGTACACAAGTAGTTTATAAATTACTTTTTTCCTTAAAACTTAACGTAGGACAATGACTGATTTTCTTTTGTGAGATGAAAATGTGATAACTAGATGACCTTGGCTCTCCCACGATGTAGGGTCTTTGGGTCCACCTCTTCAAAGTTCGTTTAGGTCCATTGACCTGTTTTGTTTAAACAAGCCCTACACCTTGGGGCCACCAAGTGATTGGGAGACTGGGGAGCACAAGAAATGTGATGAAAAGGAGGTTGGATGTCAGGAGTGGAAAATAATGATCTGGGTGTAGAGTCAACTCTAAAACGATGAGTGCCATTGAACCACAGTATCGGGGTGCCTGCCATTATATTGCTTGCAGTTATACTGCATAATCAAGTTGGATGCTCTGCACACAGAACATGGCATTAGATTTTATTTGATGAGGACCTTTTAATAACAATACCGTAGAGTTGATACACAGGGATGGTGGGCCTCTCGCCTATTTGTGAAACCTGTTCTCATGGCCATACAATACCCCCTTAAGACTTGGAGAAAGGCAGACTCCCCCAATTCTAAGTGGCTGGGGTCCCGGTGGCCCGCAGGCAGGGATTGCGATTGTGGCACATGACCTGGGGAGAAGAAAAGGGGCATAGGTGTGAATTGCTACCCACACTAACTGAAAGCTTAATTATTCTTCGGGCAGCGGTCCAGCGGACACCCAAAACACACACACAATCAAGGGGGACATCATGGCGTAATTGGCTGTCGGCAATCACAGGTTCCCTAAACGCGGACCCCTATTTGTATCATTTACCCCAGGGAGCAGAGGGCACACAATCCCTGATACAGACACAAGCGGCTACTCATGAGAAGGAGATGGGATGTGTGTTTCTTACCTAATCTCATGGCCAGGGCAATAATCAAACACAGGTGTCCCCAATTCCACCCTTAGAACCGCAATCACTGGCAGGACAGGGGTATAAAATGGGACAGGGTCACTGCTAGAGTGTGGGTGTTCGGAGTGAATGTGATAGTGTAGAGTTATGTGGCGAAAGGAGGCGAGCAATCTGGAGTGTGTAGAGTTCGTGCTGTGGATACATATACACAGTAATCCTTTAATCTCTCAAATGAAGCCCGGGTCCCAGTAGGGAGCCCAGCAACTTGAAGACGGACAGGGTGAACAAGGGCGACGCCCCCTCCACTCCACCGCTCCATTTGCCTTGGTCTGTTATTGATACTGATTTTAAAAGTAGTAGGGATGGGCGCATCCAAGAAGGTAGCGCCAACTCAGCCCGTCCCCTCTCCTGACGTCGATAACCGGCATAACATTGCATCGAGTAATGGTCACACATGGGGATTTTGATTAGGAACATAGTTCCTCAAGCTGGGCCTTCTGGCGTGAGCGTGTATAGTGACAACACAAAGAATGGTAGCACTGGGACACATTAGTCTCTGCTACGATATCTATATTATACACAAATATAAACCGTTGGATTGACTTGGCGTATATTGGTCAAGTTCCCCAAATCTTAAGTTTCTAGACAGACCCTCATTAGCCGCAGCTACAAGAGTGTGCTGTCATCATTGCAGCACTTCTCTGGCCCTCATACAATCATCCACATAGATCGCAAGCCAACCCTCCATGCTTCTTTCCATGCATCTCTTCCGACCTGCAGCTTCTGCATAAGGCAACAGTGCATTGAGACCTCACAGAACAGATGTGCCCTATACAAATGCCAATGAACACGATGTACCACGTCCTGGTAATCCTGGCTGTGTCGGCATCTGCTCCCCGGCAGACATTTGTTGGTGATTATTCAGGGCTCTACCAACTGACCAGCAAAGGAGGGAGCTTAAGAGTGTTGGCAGCAAGGGATCTCTGCTCAGACTGAAAATCAAATCTATATACAGAGTACTTTTTAAAAAACGGCACCTGGTGTTACTCAAGGATCTATAAATGGAGTAAGGCACATGGAACATGATTCCCCTCTAAACATCGCCTTGAGGAATGCTCCATGTAAAATGTGTTATACCTTTCTCTGCTTTGCTGGGGGTTCCAGGATGGAAAGCCAGTACAGGTTTGCCTGAACATTTTTCAGTGGTATTGAAATCCAATGTGTTCACTTTCAGTTTTCAGTTCAGTGTTAATTTGAATACTTTTCTAAATACAAATGCATACAATAATAAAAACAGCCATACATAACAAAAAACCTATATGTGTCATGAACTTCAGATCACGCCCCTTTTGGACCTCCTGGTCCTTGTCTCAACGGGGCTTACATTCCGTACTGCTTCCAACATGGCCGTCCAGAGCTGAAGCCCTTGCTCGCTCCATGCGCTGAATGCGGCGTGATCTATTTATAGACCATGCCTTCCGCGGCTCAGCGCGTCTCAATGCTATTGCAGAGTAGCCCAGACCTGTGTTTGTAGCTCGCGGTATTGTTTCCTTTGTCCCAGTGCTATTACCCGCTCCTGACCCTTTCCCCCTTCCTGGTTCCATGCATTCCTAGCCTTTCCCAGACTCCCGGATTCCTGGACTCCGCTCTCCTGGAACTAAACGCAACCTGGAACCAGGCGAGACGCGAGCAGCGCTGTTCAAGACCAGGAGCGTTCGCAAGAAGACAGTGATCGAAGACACCGTCAAACACCGGACCCAGGTGAGAAGGGGGGAACTCCTTGACAGTTTGAGACGCCACCCGATATACCGAGGTTCAAAATCTTAAGGCGGAAAACGCCGCGCTCAAACAATTGGTCTTATCCCGGGATTCTGCTACAAACGAGGGTGCCCTATTGGGCGGTAAATTTTGACAAGTATGATGGTTCGGCAAAAACACTTTGCGGATTCCTGGATTCATGCCAGGTCCACTTTACCTTTAAGCCCTATTATTTCTCGACTCCTGGGGCTAAGGTGGGTTTCATCATATCCCACCTTTACAGCAACGCCTTAACTTGGGCAACACCCCTTGTTAACTCCGGGGATGCCCTCCTAGACGATTATGATGGGTTCATACAGGCCCTTAAAGGCATGTTTGCCCGTCCAGAGCAGTTCTATACTGCCCAAGAACGCTTGCTGGACTTTCAACAGGGCTCCCAAGATATGCTCACTTATGTGACCAGATTTAAACAATTGGCTAAGGAAGCAGACTGGTCCTCTGAGGCTAGTTTTACCCTGTTCAGGAGAGGCCTAAACGATGAGATCAAGGATGAACTGGCCAGGGTGGCCAGACCAAATTCATTCCAAGCACTAATGGACCTGCCCTTGCAAATAGACTTTCGCATCCAGGAAAGGAAGGCTGAAAGGAAGAAATCCAAGGGAAACCCACCCAAGACGTCCTTTGAGAGCACAGCCAGAACGGACGCAAACCCAAGTCCAGCCCCAGAACCTGAACCCATGCAAATTGGAGCCTCACGTGGACCCATATCACCTCAAGAAAGATTGAGAAGGATCCATACGGGTTTGTGTATGTATTGTGCTTCAGACAAACATTTGGTCAGGGAATGTCCTCTGGCACCTCCTCGGCATTCAGGAAACGCCAGCTCCCGATCTTAAATGGAGCAGAGATTCGGGAGAGAGATGTTTGCTCCACATCAATTCCATCCTTGAACTCTCCTGGACAAAACAGTTTGGTGATACTACAGGCCTTCCTGTCGCCCTCCAAAGACAAGACCTATCCCATTCTGGCCTTGGTGGACTGTGGAGCTATGGGAATTTTCATTGATCAAGACTGGGTTGTTAGTCATCATATTCCGTACGAGACACGAAACACCATGCAGCCGGTGGAAGCAATTGACGGAAGACCCCTCTCTTCAGGACCCATAAGCCTGCAGACTAAAGAGATCCAACTTTCCATAAGCCATCATCAAGAGCGGATTGCATTCGACATCATTAAGTCAGCCCATTACCCCATGGTTTTGGGAATGCCCTGGTTACAAAAGCACAATCCGTATATCAATTGGACAGCGGGATCATTATTCCTGGGCTCAGAGTTCTGTATGTCCCACTGTCTAATCATACAAGTTCCAGAAGCCTATCAGTGATATGCTAATGTATTTTCTACTGCCATAGTCCAAGCCTTACCCCCTCACAGGCCCAAAGACTGTGCCATAGATACAGATCCCTCAGCTGTAATTCCCTTCGGCAGAATGTTCATTCTTTCCAAACCCGAGAAAAGGCCTTTCGGGAATACCTAGACACTAATCTTGAAAACGGCACCATAAGACCCTCGAAATCTCCAGCGGGTGCTTCGTCGTTCTTCGTTCCCCAGAAGGATACCAAGGAACTCAGACCTTGCCTCGACTATAGAGGCTTAAATCAATGCACCCTCAAGGATCGGTACCCACTGCCCCTGATCTCGGATATCCTGGAAGCTGTGAGAAGAGCCGTAATATTCACCAAATTGGATCTCAGTGGTGCCTACCATTTGATCCGTATCCGGGAAGGAGACGAGTGGAAGACCGCCTTTAGAACACCCTTTGGCCACTACGAGTACCTGGTCATGCCCTTTGGACTAGCCAATGCCCCAGCAGTATTCCAACGTTTTATGGACAGGGTGTTCTCTGATATGTTGTTTCTCTTCATCATTGTCTATCTGGACGACATATTGATTTTTTCCAAGGACCCTCTGAAGCATGAAGGACATGTTACGGCAGTTCTACAAAGACTCCGGGAACATCACCTCTTAGCCAAGCCTGAAAATGTTTGTTTCACGTTACCTCTGTGCACTATCTGGGATTTATCCTTAGCCCAGAGGGGATTGGCATGGACCCTTCAAAAGTAAAGGCCATTCTCGCCTGGCCTACTCCCACGTCAGTGAAACAAATCCAATCCTTCCTAGGACTAGCCAATTTCTACAGAAAGTTCATAGCCACCTTTTCCGAGATTGTACAACCCATAGTGGCTCTGCTAAAGAAGGACACCCCATTTGTCTGGTCAACATTACAAGAAACTGCATTCCAGTGTTTGAAGACCGAGTTCACACAAGCTCCCATTTCGGCTCAACCTGATACAAGTCGACCCTTTTTAGTGGAAACGGATGCCTCTAATTACGCTATAGGAGCAGTGTTGAAGCAGAAAATGGAGGACGATTTGTAACACCCCGTTGCTTATCTTTCAAGAACCTAAACTCCTAGTGAAACACACTACTCCGTCCTGGAAAAGGAACTCTTAGCCATTCGCCAAGCCTTCACTGAATGGCGACACCTACTTCTGGGAGCCAGACATCCTGTCCAAGTCCGTACTGATCATCAAAACCTTGAGATTCTACAGTCACTGGAGTGCAGGAACAGTCGTCAGGCACGTTGGGCCTACTTTTTTGCCCAGTATCAGTAGCAAATTACCCATGTTCCTGGATCACAGAACCTGATCGCTGACACCTTGTCTCGCCGTCCTGACTATGTGACCACTGAAGATAAGGCATTTCCTAAAATGTTCTCTCCCACGATCTTCCTAGCCCAAGCAGTTGATCTCCTGGAAGAAGTCCGGTCGCAAACTCAATCCTCGGAAATATGGAAGGACATTTCAACACAAATTCACTGGAAATTAAGAGCCAAGGAAGGCTACTTATTCAAGGACAATGCACTACTCATTCCTACACGGAAGTTACAGTAAAAAAGAATAAACCTTTGTCATGACACACTCCATTCCGGGCACCGAGGTATCACCAACACCCTCCGTCTTATACAGAGTCAATTCTGGTGGCCTAAAATGAAGTCTGACGTGCAGCAATACATCCAGGCTTGTATAACCTGTGCCCAAAAAAAACATAACAAAAGACCGGCAGGTCTTCTTCTGCAGCCCACTCCACCCTCTAAACCATGGGAAATCATCGCTACAGACTTCATAGAGGAGTTACCACCTTCCCGAGGATGTACTACCATCATGGTCACCATAGATTTGTTTACCCATATGGCCCGTTTTACGCCATTGATGAAACTACCCTCCTCTTCAGAGCTAGCTGGAATATTTCTGGAACACATATTCCGACTACATGGGCTTCCTTCCAAGATCATATCTGACCGGGGTCCCCAATACATTTCACAATTCTGGAAACAACTCTGTCGGGTACTAGGAATCCAACGTGCCCTCTCTTCAGAATATCACCCCCAAACCAACAGAGCCACAGAACGTGCAAATCAGACCCTGGAACAATATCTCCGATGTTTCGCCACCAAGGTCCAGGATGACTGGTCTCTCCTGATACCCGTTGCGGAATTCGCTTACAACAACTCCGAACACTCAGCGCTACAGACCAGCCCTTTTTATTGTAGCCAGGGGTTCCATCCATCGGTCTTACCCTCGGTTCTTCCTTACCCTACACCAGTACCTACTGTTGACTCCTGGATCGAAACTCTTATCAACATTCACCGGGAGGCTAAAGAACACTTAGAGAAAGCCAGATTACAGACCAAGAGGTATGCAGATTCCAAGAGAAGACCAGGTCCTTCCTATACGGTCGGTGACCGAGTGTGGTTGTCATCAAAACTACTCCCCCCGACACTTGCGACCAAACAAGCTGGCTCCCCGCTACTATGGTCCATTTCCCATCAAGGAGATTATCAATCCTGTCTCATATCGAATCAAGCTACCTGACTCCTGGAAAAGAATTCATCCAGTTTTTCACACACCCCTATTGAAGCCCTACATCCAATCCTCTCGAAAATCCAGTAGACCTCCTCCTCTACTGGTTGACAACCAACTGGAATATGAGGTGTACCGGATTTGTGACTCCAGGTATAAGCAGGGCCATCTTCAATACCTAGTGGAGTGGAAAGGATATCCTCCTAGCGAAAGGACCTGGGAACCTGTTTCAAATATCAAGGCTCCTCGGTTGCTCAGAAGATTTCACCTAATACGCCCGGGCAAACCTGGAGGGAAAGGCCTTCGGAGGAGACATGCTGTCATGAACATCAGATCATGCCCCTTTTGGACCTCCTGGTCCTTGTCTCAACAGGGCTTACATTCCGTACTACTTCCAACATGGCCGTCCAGAGTTGAAGCCCTTGCTCGCTCCATGCGCTGAACGCGGCGTGATCTATTTATAGACCACGCCTTCTGCGGCTCTGCGCATCTCAATGCTATTGCAGAATAGCCCAGACGTGCGTTTGTAGCTTGCGGTATTGTTTCCTTTGTCCCAGTGCTATTACCCGCTCCTGACCCTTTTCCCCCTTCCTGGTTCCGTGCATTTCTAGCCTTTCCCAGACTCCCGGATTCCTGGACTCCGCGCTCCCGGAACTAAACGCAACCTGGAACCAGACGAGACGCGAGCAGCGCTGTTCAAGACCAGGAGCGTTCGCAAGAAGGCAGCGATCGAAGACACCGTCAAACACCGGACCAAGGTGAGAAGGGGGGGAACTCCTTGACAATATGTTCTAAAAATCATGTTCAAATACAGGCATACTAAATGAAACTACAAATGCTTTAAATGCAACTTCTCATAGACAACCCTAATAATTTAAGAAGGTTCATACTTATATACCAAGCGCAATCTAAAAAATGCAACATTGCAGACACCACACTGGGCGAGATGCCCAATCTAATAAAACATTCCACAGTATCAATTGAATTTAAGAATAGACTGTTTTATGATTGTGTCATATAGCACAATGCATTGTTTATGTTCATTTTGATGACCCCTGTCATGTGGTTTACTTGACAGTAGGATATGTATTGTTTAGAGTATATGCATTCCTCCCCAAGCTAATCGCCTTGGTTTTGTATCTATTATACCACTTACTGTTTTACACCTGTACCCAACAGGTTTTCTGTGTTGTGTCGTAACTTCAGACAATAATGTATTTTCTCCGACTAAAATGTATTGATGAATCAACCGAGATGTGTTTGTTGAATTGTGTAAATTGCTCACACAGATCTGGCAGGGTGGTTTCCCTGACCCCGTTCGCTTGTGTCTGATTACGGTAAAGAAAGTCTGACATGCCTGTATACCTTGCCGGGCCCTCTTTTCTCCTCTGGACTCCAGATCTTCCTGAGAAATCTCATAATAGGAGGCACCCCATGCACCGAGTATGGCCGCCCCACTGTAGGCCTAAATTGAGCAATGGAGGACCGCGACTCTTCTTTCCCAGACCTCCTCAGAAATGGGCTATGCAGACTTTCATCAGCTCTGGTCAATGGGAAGTCAACCAGTCCAAGCCCCAGCCTGCAACAGAGGGTAGGCTGCTGACACTACTCTGCCATGGTCTCACCAAAGTTCAGAAGGCGGTCCCCCTCCAGTCTCATCTCCAGCTTCTCACCGGGCCATAGGACTCATCCCCTACCCACCGGGTAGCCAACAGGCCAGGGGTCTCCAACTTCATCACCACGTGTCCGTACTCGAACAGCCCATTTCACCCAGATTGGCTTCCCCGGTGGCACTTGCATGGCTCGCCTCATGGTGTCTGCCGACAGGAGGCTAGCTGGTGCCACCTCATGGAGTTGTGACTCACCTCCCTTCCTCTCCTTGGCACACTGCTTCTGATACCCACCAGTGCAGATTCTCCATGCTGTAGGGTGGCCCAACAGGTCCGGTCAACTCAAGTCTCAGGCCCTCCTCCAACTCCACAGGGCAGGTCCTAGCAGCTCACAGGGTCCTGAGTAGGCTGTCGCCCATTCGGCCACATCAGGGCAACAACTGAGCTGATGTTCAGACACCCATCTTGGTCCGCGCTCGTTGTGGTCTCTGATGACCATTTTGAAGTTTCAACAATCACTAGGAATATTCCGTCTAAACTTTAAAAATAGCATTCCTTTCCTATGGTTAGGCAGCCAACTGAGGTACTGCTCACTCCCTGAGTTATTTTTAATCGGCAAGCAATTCTGTGTCACCACGATCCCTGTATTGCCCATAATAAAATACAACATAGCCCATTCATTACACCTGTCATGGACTATACAATGTTTAAATTCCACGGCAGGTAGAAAAGTGCCTAATGAAAGCTTTAAATCTTAAGTTTCAAAATTGGATTTGATCTAGTCTCGCCATTTCTACCTCGGGCCAACAGTGACTTCTGCCAAGTCCCAGAGTCCTCCTTTACAAATATTCAAGCCTTCCACTGAACTATGATGGATCCAGAATGAAATTGGATGAAAACATGCTTCATAAACTGAAGGCCACAAATCTATCTCCCAATCAAGTGGTACAGGGGGGTGCCTTGGGCAAGAGACGTAACTTTTTTTTAATGTTCATTTCGTCCAACTTCAAATGTGCAATCTGGGCACGGCTCCAGAGGTCCTCCCCGCGCCACAGCTCTATGCCCGCCTGTGCCCTATATGCCTCAGCAGTTGGGAGAATAGCTTTGCTGCCAAATCTGTGCGCAAATGAGAGGGGTGCCCCAAATCGCGGTTTGTGCACAGATGGGTGACGATTTAGATGGTTCCACCAAAAGCACCGTTGCAGACGATCTGATAGCCAATAGCTAACGTGACTAATTACTGGCATATTGGATGTAATGCCGATGTTCCAAGATGTTTTTAAATGACAGGTCATGATGACTGTTTTATCTGTAGTCACCTATTGGAAAGATCAGGTGGATGTCCCTTCCTGCTTCAGGCAATTCCATTTTGGAGTACCTTACCCTATGAGCTATGGAGCACCGCTCTGGAAGACATTAAAACTCTTCTAAACCTACAGTAACTACGCCGATGACACCCAGATACTCCTACCCATCACTGGCGACTACAATGCCGATTCCAAAGCCCTTAATGACATTTACCTTGTCATACAGGCTTGGATGGCCCAGCATGAACTGTGCCTTAACGATGACAAGACTGAGCTTCTCATCTTAGGCACACAACAGAGACTTAACAAACTAAGTCACCTGTTCGGTTCCTTCAACATTGATGGCAATCTGATTAAAGTATCCAAAGACACCAAAACTTTGGGTATATACCTGGACGCCTCCTTGACACTCACTAGACAAACCAATGTAGTGGCCTCCGCATCTGCTTACACCTGCAAATTGATCTCAGCCTGCTGCCCTTTCCCCACGGCCCAGAACTGCATCACCTTGGCCAGGACCCTGGTCATGTCCAAACTGGACTACTGCAATGCATTGTACCAGGGCACCAACCAGGGTAATCTTAATAAACTCCAGCCGACCCAAAATAATGCCATTAGAGCAGCCCTTAACATCCCCTAATCCGCCCACATCTCAGAAACCAGGAAGAACCTCAACTGGCTCTCAGTCGCCCAAAGGATCACCCTGAAAGCACTGGCCCTCACCTACAAATGCATCAACCACCAGGCTCCCTCATACCTAGCCTCACGCTTCACTCAATATATACACCAGCACGAGCACTCGGATCTGCACAAAACCAAGGTCTTGCGATCCCTAGATTGAAGCTTCAATCTGCTGGAGGCGCTAGCTTCCCTGTCTTGGCAGCCAAGCTTTGGAACACTGTACCACTCCTGATCAGAACCTTACCTTCATTCAACCAATTCAAACATAAAGCCAAGCTTTGGCTAGTTACTTCCTACTAACAACTGCCCCTCTTTACTGAATGGGCCATCTGGGACCCTACATGCACTGTTGATCGTTGCCTGATTTGTAATGTCTACTATTTACTTGTTGCAATTTGTCGGGACTTTCGTGATGTTATGTAATGTATTGCTCCCTTACCTGTAAATATAATGTAACTGCTTTACTAAGATATGTGCCCGGTTGCCCTTGGGCCTGGCCTGCGCTATATAAATAAATTAAATACAAATACAACATTCTCTTTAACGAATAATGGTGATCTGGCCTGGCCGCAGCAACCTTTTTGGTTTTAGCACATTGATATGTAGCGCCGAGATACCATAGAGTGATTAGTGCTCTTCACAAAACTACCATATACTAGAACGGTGAGACGGTGGTCAAAGCAAAATGTTTTCCAGCACTTCTAGTTGCCTCTGGATGCCCCAAAGTGATTTGGAAATTGGCACATTATCGTCGGCGTGCATTAATAACCCAGTTTTTAACCCACCTAACAATGGGGCGTCACACTGTGCTGCTTCAACAAAAGGCACTTAAACATTTATATTGGTAAGCCGGACTTAGGAGGCAAATAAGACCTGTTTCAAGGGTGTTTGTTAAAGAAAAGAAAACCTGAACTCGCCTTATGTCTACGATGAGGTTCCTCATCTTGGAAAAAGAAAATAATGAACAAGTGCTCGTCGCGATGTCCTACCAAAATTCTGTCCTCTGCCCAAACCTACTCTATACTATGCTAGCCCTGCCACTAACAAACTGAGCAAAGGAATTGGCCTCAGTAAGTTGCATCCACTATACTTCTGGATCAGGGTGGCTGGTTTCTGACCCCCACCCTGTTCTCGCTTTGATTCTTTTCTTGAACTCATGCCCCGGCCTGTTAACGAAGATGCATTTCAAAGTTCCGTTTTTGGACTTCTGTTCTTATTCCTGAATAAGATGTGGCTCGGGGTCCCCATGAAAATTGTCCCATTAATGTCCATACCTCTTGTGCAGGTAACAGTGATGGGTAGTCGGCGTTTTTCTTAGCTTGCTCCTAAAGATACAAAGTCTCTAGTAATGGTGAATACAATGCTTTATGCAGTCAGTCACCTCTAGTTCTGTCTGGCCCTTCAGGCATCTGCCTTTCTTACTTGCTGCCCTCCCCCCAACCCCCAGAGCAATTATGTCCGTTTCTAATAGGCTTGTTGGCCCGTCTGTAGTGGACTTCTGGTACGACCTCCACTTCCATCTGTGAGGTCCTTACTCTAGTCGCTTCTTAACTCTACTCATTCTCTTGGCTTTTTCCCTTCTTGTCAATTGACACTTCTAACCCCTCGTGGTTTTTTTTTTGTTTGTTTCATTCCTCCTAGGCCTTTCATGGTGTTAGCCCCTTGCAGACTTTATCATTGTCCTTTACTCCCCCGTGGGATGTTCTCATTCCGGGTCCCTTGTGGGTCTTTTGATTCTCTAGGTTCTCCCCTTCCCAGGGTGTTCGCAGTTGTAACCTCTTTCGGTTTTTATCAACTTCGGTCTCTCCTAGGCCCTTCATGGTATTGGGCCCCTTGCAGGCTTCTTCGGTATGCCACTGCCCTGCACCAGCTTCCAGTCAGATACCGGTTTGCTTGTTGGCAGGCCTCGCAGGGAATGCACCATCTCTTCTGGTGGTAGAGCTGTGGGCCTGACTTCCTTGCTGTCGGGGTTTCTGCTCGTGGTTCCTCTGGTTGGTCGGGTACCCCTCTTCATGGTCTACTTTCATGTATGCCACAGTGCTGCTCCTGTGGCAGTTTCTTCCTTGTTCCTCTCAGCGACTCTGGTCCTTCTGCCTCCCAACTGGGCTCGGAAGCGTTCTGCGGGCTCTCAGCCCCCCCATGCCTTCAATGTGTTCCAGCTTTCAAGTGGCCTTGAGGGATACCTCTGAGCTCCAATGCAGACTGCTGTTCTCCAGCTACGGATTGGCTCTCTGCTGCTTGGACCCAAGCCTTTTTAGTCCCTGCTTGTATTGGTCCTGGGCTTCAGGTAAGGGCATCACACAAACCGAGCCAGAAACCAAACCAAACTCATTTAAAGAGCCCTGTATATTATTACGAGGTTCTACTTCCATGTATCCAGAAAAGATTGGTGATTCATCAGAATAGCGACCTATACAATTATCTTTGTTTGGCTGTTTTGTCCCCTGAGGGTGGGTCGCCCCCTCTGTGATCCCACTTGACCTGTCCCTAGGGAGTATATTGCGTAGTGTGCTCACCTCCCACATCTCAGAAGGGGTGGCTCCCCCTTGCGGAGAAGAGACAAATTCCCTGGATTCGTCAAATAATATATAAAAGCTAACCACAAAATGAATGTATTCACCTTTGGATCTGACCAAATGGTCCATAGAAAAATCTGAGACTTAAAATAGTTGGTGATTTTGAATTAAAAACCCGCTTGTCGTCATACTTATTAGGACACCCCTGACCAATAAACACCAGGATATTGTCTGGTTGTGTGATGCTGCAAGACTGGTGATGTTGCATTTGTTGTTTTCATGTTTTCGACAAATTCTGAAAGATGTTGCTCATTTGTTTAACTTCTGACCCGCCCCCCACCCCCACCTTTAAATGTTGACCTTATGAAGCAATTTTCTGAATTCTGGTTTTGTTTACTTGATGACTTGTGTTGACAAACTGGCCTTGTTTTGGTCGGTCGCTTTTTGAGCCATTTCCTTGCTCGGATGTTTTATTGGGTGAAGCGGGGTGCCTTTAATGCTAGCATTATCATCAAAGCTAAAGGGTTTGTTACTGTGGTCTGAAGGCGAGGACTGCTGAGCCATTGATGTTGAAATGAATAATTCGATTAGTCATGGGGCAACGGGTTTGCTCACTGAGTCATGTGGCTAATGCTTCAAGCTGTGGCTAAACATGCCAACTTTCCTAACTGGCAATGAATGAACTTGCCCTTGGTTAATGTGTGTGCCCTTCAGCGGTGCTAGGATCTCCAATTGGATTTTTTTAGCCAATGGGTGGCTCCTGCACCCTGAAGTTGTGCCCAGAAAGCATCCTCTGCCTGCAGCTGTGGCCCAGCAGAGCTTGATTCTGCAGAGTTACATGCGAACATGTAGTGTGCAGAAATGCAGCTCAAGGAGAGTGGCAGCAGGGCTGAGAGCATTGGGCAAATCTGTTTTTCTCCAGACTTTAATTTAATTGTCATGTAGTGCTCAGAAGCTGATTCGCGGCACTGTTTCCTGGAGCAATTGGCAGACACTTCAGAAAAGTCGTTATTTACACAGGCGTCCGTCGCCAGGATTCCATGAAGTTGAAACGCTTGCGTAGTGGACGCACAAGTGGCTGCATTGGACACGTGGAACTTCCAGCTCTGCATAGTAAGTGGGGGTAGGGGGGAAGAGGGGGTGGCGGCCAACCCAACTCCCCCCTGGTGCCCAGTGCACTCCCCAGCCTCCCACTAAGGCTCTATTATCCACCCCACCCTGGCACCAAAAGCTGTCTCCGCTACTCTAACGGATTCCTCATGGGAGTGTTGGAAAGGAGCTAGCCCAGGAAATACACATTTGGCAACCACTCTCTCATGGTCTGGGTATTTATAATGCGTGTCTGTGTGTGTGTGTATATATATGTGTGTGTGATTTATAAGCGTGACAGTGACCCTATGTAGAGATCAATGAAGCGCTGTACAAGTACAGGGTGAAGTTCACAGTGCAGAGGAAGGTTGGGGGGTGGTGGTGGTGGGGGCGGCAGTGTTGGCCTGGCATTGCTTGGTGGGGTGCTGCCAGAAGAGCTGGGCCTTCAGTTCCTTCCTGAAATCCTGGAGTTGGGGAGCTTATTGAGCATTTGCATGCATGCTGTCCATAGCATGGGAGCATAACCGGAGAATGCCCGTTTTCCAGCACATTTCCACTCTTGTCCCTTCTCTGTCTTGTTACCAATTTCTTTTAAGATCGTGCAGATGTAGCAGTCCTGATATGCCCCTCCATACAGGGGAGCAACAGGAAGTGTAATACATGTTGGAGAGAGGGAGGACATGAATTTGCTGATTGCCCCTCACTCTCTGTATAAAAAATAAATAAATTAATTAAAACAAAATAAAAAGGGATGCCGCAGCTGTCATTTTTGGCTTTCTAAAATAAGCACCAAATTCAATAAATGCCCACTTGCCCGTACAGCTGACTTTCCACCTGATTCCTCTAGGCCTAAGTGAGTTCGCAGCATGCATATAGGAAAGGGCAACCAGTGTAGAAAACGAATTAGTAACCATGATCAAAATTTCAAAGTTAATTTGTCTTATTTTGTGTTGTTATTCATGCATTGCACAAATGAAACACATGTCTCACCCGCTAGTCCCCGGGGATCTGTCATCCAGGTGGGCAGGACTCGGCCATTGCTATTGGATCCAGTTCCTGGGGGTCGACCAGTGCAGGAGGGTCACCTGGATGAGGGGTTCTTGGGGAGTGGAAGTGGGACACCGATGGTTGAGACGAGGTACCCCCCTTCCCTACAACATCTTTTTCCCCATCCTACGCCGTAGGATATTCACAAGTGCTACCCCCCTCACCCCTTTTCCAACATGAACACTTTCCTACACCATGACAGACAACGGACTAACACAAGAGCCGTTTACCTGACTTGTCCCAACACAAGGGTCAGGCAGAGTCAGGCACTTGACAATAACTACGCACACCTGACAACCCTTTCCCTTTCCCACAGGGATAAAAGGCAGAGCATGAGAGCCCACTTTGAGCAGGGCAGACCGCACAACGAGGCAGCTATTCCAGGATGGCAGTTCAAGAGGAGGAGAAAGGCTGCGATAACCGAAAGGACGACAAGGAGGGAAGTGCCCTTGCCCCTTTCGACCCAGACCCGCAAAGCCTCTGTGAAACGAATTATAAGACTAGGAATAATAGCTAGGCAGTGGAATAACAGATGCCAGCGGTGCACAAAGCCCTCCTACGCTGATAACCAAGTCAGTGAGAGATGCTTGATACTGTGGTACCGCCCTTGACTCCAGAGACAAGAAATACCAAGCAGTTCATAACGGCTGGTGAGTCGGAGGGAGAACTGATAGAAAACTGAGCTGTGTTGAATGAAGCTTCCAGACGGCCCCCGCTGGTTATAAATACAGATCCCAGGAGGCCCTAGAAGAGCCGATGCAAGAAATCAAAGTGGTCATACAAGGGTTGAGTAAAACCCTTTGTACAATCGAAAGTCTTTGACCTATAACCAAGAGGAAAGCAAAGGGAAGGAAATCCTGCATTATGTTAAGTAAAGTGAAATGTGTAGCTGGCAAGTATGAACCCGTCTGAGGGATGCCTGCAAAACGGGGTGAAGTACGATAACCCTGTGAACATTGTGTTGGCAATAATGAATGCAGCTGAGGGATGGCCACAGTGAAAGATTGTTTACAAAGACATTGAGACTCGTGAATGCAACAAGTGAAATATTCTGAGCAAAAGGCTGTAGTAAACCTGACTGAGGGAGGCCCATGTTGCGAGAAGGATCGGAGCCCGGTTGAGTGGGGACCCAAGGGTCAAGAGAAATCGCCACAAGTGAAGATTTATTGAAGATACTTTTTTTGTTTGTTGTTCGTGGTCCGTCAGGCCTTCTAAAGCAAGAGACTTTTGCATGAAAAGAGACTTGGCCCCAGAAGATCCTGGTATCGATGCAAGGAACAATAACCGTGTGCTGGCGAGGCCCAGGAGTGTGCTGTGCTCAACAGTCCCACCTTGTCCCATGCTAAAAAAGTGGTGAAGGAAGACCACAGCCATAACATCCTGACTTATCATTTGGTGAACACTTCTTTCCTTTCTTGAGAACATTATCCCACACTATTGTGTAACTTAGTTCTAAGGATCGGCAATAGGTTTTTTAGTATAGGCCCTTTTTTATTTGACAAGACACCACTAGGACTGCCTTATTATTATTTAATGGTCGTAGCCTGCTCCCATCTTAGATTTAAGTTTAGTTAGTGTTTTTCTCACTCATTATACAGTTTTTAATAAACACCCTTGAACTGTGATCACTTATGTCTGTCTTTACTGTTGCCACCATGAGTTCCTTACACACAGTACATAAATGCTGTTCCATTGTGGATTCCAGTGGCTTGTAATGTCCAGCATTCCATGTTACAATATCTGCGATTTGTATAGCACAATTGACACCACAGTCAGTGGCCAATTTGTGCTTTGTCAGAGTTCACAACATCAGATATGGGAGGATGAGGCTCACAAGCGGAGGAAGAAGCATGTCCCCATTTTTAGTCCTAACATATCTGACCCCTTTGGCCAGAACTGTTTTGTAGCCAACAGCATGGTGCATGGTGGAAATTAGAGGCTCATTGACACTGAAAATACTGAAATGACATATCCCAGAATACATCCATGAATATTTATTGGTTTTATTTGATGTGCTGCTTGTATGCACTTTTTAAGTTTGACTACCGAAAATAAAGTAACATTGACGATGATAACCCAGAATGCCAAGTATTGGCTTAAAAAACAGGCCTGGCTGACACAGCCATGCATGACAACAGGCCAGTTTTTCAGCTCTGGGCGACAGCATCTTACGTCGTCTGTTTTATTGATTGGCAGCTGCAGCTCCTCATATTAGTAACAGTCTGTTGTTTGCATTCGGACCTCCTCTTGAGTGTTTTAGGGAGACCCGGACAAAGGTATTTTGTATATCCAAACTTAAGAATGGCCCGCCGCACCCTCGGCCGAGAAGGGGGAATTCTAGATGGTAATCTTGATCCTGACACACGTTTGTGCAATAAAGCATTAAGATGTAGTAGGACTTGAGACACTCTGACTGGAAGACCAGAGGGAAGTAAAATGGGACTGAAACGTCATCTTAAAAAAGTTGCCAGTGTGTGTAGTAGCTTGGGGCATGGCATCCAGGATGACTGCCCGGCACCCTCTAAAACTCGTGTGCTGAGGGCAATGTATCGGGCCTCAAAGCTTTGTCTGTTTGGCTTCCTCCACTTGGGTTCACCTCTGTGAGATCTTGGAAACAGAGGAGCCCTTTTGTGGATCCATCGACAGACTATAAGGATTTGGTCATTGTTCAAAGGTGCCGAGAACGAGTTGTATCCTTTTAACGGGAGAGGCGGCATCGCTGGGCATCTGGGAAGAGCAATGGGCAGAGATTTCAGAATTCATTAGCATGCTGTTTAAAATAAGTGCAAACGCACCAGCATGTGACTGTGGGGATGAGGGGAGACTCGGGTGAAAGAGGGTGCAACCCAGGGATTTAAGAGCCAGGGTGGGTGTGTGAGCAAAGATCCCTTTAGCAAGAGCTAGATCAATTGCGAATCTATACTAACCGCCTGTTTCAAGGGGTGACGAGGATATCCTGCACAGGGCTGTGACTATGTATCACTTGTGAGCAGCATGGTAGCTTGAGATGGAAATCTGTGTGCTTTGGTCAACTCTGTCTGACTATTTATCCTCTCGCAATCCTCGCCCGACATCTGTGGTCCTCCACCCTGCCCCAGTGCCCACCTCAAAATTGTTCTATTTCTGATTTGGTAGAAGTGACGCGTAGGTGTTGATTGTGCCAGGAGACTAATAATAATTTGGTTGGGGTCTTAAAGGACTAAGTCACTGAAGTTTCAGAAATAATCGCAGATAATTGGAGGGGGGGTTCAAGATGGTCACCTTTGTAATCTGCCAACGGCTGATCTAGCGAGGTCATAAAACGGATATAGGATGAGGTCTAGGAAATCAGGATTTTGTGCTGCCGCAGTTTCAGGAGTTGAGGAAGTAGTATGTGTCTTTGCATAAAAGAGAATTTGCTTCTGGAGGGTTGAATGAGCTTAAAGGTGAAAATTGGTCATTCAAGCCACCCAAGTCACGAGCAGGGTTACCCATTAAAAGAAAGTCATTGCCCTGTATTTAAAGTGAGCCAAGGGTCTGAAACCTACTAGGCGTGATTTTCTGGCTGTTTGCTTAGACCAGTAGCGTACTTATTGGAGTTTGGACAGCTGAACAACATAGCATTGTGTGGTGACTGTGAGGTGTGACACCTGCAGGGCAACGCTGCAGAACACTCTGCACATAGCACCGCACAGAAAGAGGGGGCATTGGTACTAGGAAATAGCATGATTGGTAATTTATCTCAGGAGCTGCCACGGGTTACGCGCTGGAATGGGCCCGTTGGCATTGAATGACGGGCTGCTGCTTGATGATATGCCCAGCTTTATGGCAGTAGCCGGCCATTGTATGGAGCTGCACAATGACTAATGAAAGCATTTGAGTTGGAAATGCAACTGCAAATGCCCATATGCGAGTTCTTTAACAGCGATTTCATGACTCTTTATCCACCTGTTTACGATGTTTGATGATCCTTGAGAAAAAGTCAATACATTTGGAACAAAATACATTCCAGTAGCTTCCAGGACTAGACATGAGTTCATAAGATGTTCTTATTTCTGCTGAAAGGCAGCTCCATGACAGCACACTTGTCCTTCCTTTACACTGACTCAACCCAGCAGGCAGACCAGGTAACAAGCAGGCATTCTCCCGCCACAGCCTTTCAGTGAACAGCCGTCTAGGTGAACGCAGAAGGGCTTTTAGGCAAGCGCCTACTTGGCATTTCTGCAAAGCATTGATTGGTTGGAAGAAGCTTGGAGACAGATCAGAAGACATGGGAAGGTCACTGCAGGTTTCAGGGCCAAACATTAGACGTCTGGCCCCACTCCCTCCCCCGCGGCCTTGCCTTTAGAGGAATCTTCTGTACGCTGTCCCGGCCGTCTTCCAGCGGTAAAGTGGAGTCACTAAGAGAAGTACTTCTTCCATAGCAACGTGGGCAGGGTCGCTTCAGGGCTAGGAGCCTCAATTTATCTTCAAGCAGATTCGTTGCTCTAGTTTCTAACCAATCGCAGCACAGTTACCATGCTAGGTGGAATGGCTTTCACTTTACGCCTCCCAGGATAGTTCTCTCGTGCAGGATATATATTGCTCGTTGCGAACGCAGGGTTCCTGCCCAGCAGCATGGATGTACTTTGTGTGATTTATTCTATGTGCCTTGGGCATGTGCAAAAGTTCTAAACATGTGTACAGTTATGAAGCCGGTCCAGAAAACGACTGGCTCTGCAGGTGTTTCTTTGCCTTTGTTGCATTAGTACCACATGGACACACCTCTGTACAGCTGTCCTTTACCAAGTGTTTTAGTCAAGAAGCTTGGATAATTGATTTTTTTTACTTACTTTTTAACATAAAATATTGATTTCTTCACCACTTAAAAAAAACAACTGAAATGGCCTTTTCTGGGAGTGCACAGCATGCAGTCTGCCTCCACTCACAATCCAGGTGGTCCTCCTTAAGGAGTAACCCCCCAACACTTACCTTTTGATGCCTTATAATTTAATTGGCTGTCATGGCTTCCCTTTTTATCTTAGGAAGGTGGTTGTGCCATCTCTGCGACCACAGCATCCTTCCGGTGTCTTTTGCACTCGAGCTAGACCGTCAATGTGGCGTTAAGCCTTGGACCGCGCTTGCCCGACTGTAAACCTCAGGCAATGCGCGTTAGACGCTGGCTCGGCCTCAGAGCATGGCAACAACTGCCCGTGTCCAACTATGCACAGCTGTAAACTCTCTAACGAGCAAACGTTTTGCAACCTTTTCCGTTCACGCAGCGTCCATTTTATGGTCTAAACTTGTCTGCTCATTTTGGGGCAGCGAAAAAAAAAGCCCTGTGTAACATGAAGTCTCCGACCCCACATAATGTCTGGGCAGAACACGATGTCGGCACCAAGGTGGTAATGGTACTAGAGAAAAATACACAGTGCTGTCATGCAAGCATTATGTGACTGCGCATTCTACGTGCAATGCTGCAGAAAGAGGGTCAAGTTATGAAGTAGTTTGCTCAAAAGTTATTTTGCAATGTTTTACCATTTTGTATATATGCCTAGCTGACAGGTGGCCCCATCTCACAAGTGACCGTGTTAGCGAGTCCTGCGATTATTTTTGTGTATAATTAACCGACTTTGATGAAGAAAATGCAATTACCGTTTCCATATAAACTAAGACTGCTGATATCTGCATGGGTCACTCAGTTTATAAATGCGACCACTGTTTTGGTTGTACTCGCGAGTATGTCGCAAGAATTTCATAATGGCCGCCACTCTTTGTCAAGCCGGAAGTGTGTACTATCATAATAATTTCCATTGAGCCTGGGCGCCCTTAGTCGCATTATCTAAATGCGCGGCTTTTTATTTGTGCAAACACTGCACGCGGTGCAGCGTTAGGGTTTCTGGAGAAAACACTGCCCTCTAAATTTGAGCACAAAGGTGTTGCCCGACGTCATGTTTTTGCTGTTTCAGACCACCGCGGTGCTGGTTTGGCACAGTACAAAAGCTTTCTAGCATAGCATCACTTAATCTAGCTTCCGGTTGTCGAGCATGAGGCAGTATTTTGCTATTCACACCACCGTGCTCCCTGGTGCTGCGCAGGCCGGGGAGCTTTCATTACACACCACTGGCGCAGAGGCAGTTGCTTGGCGATGAGTGAACCGGCCGCTGTTCGTCAGCGGAGAGCTTGGGTGCACATGAGCAGGGAAGTTAACCACAATGCAATCGACTGAAGGACCGGAAGATGCGTGAACGCACTGCCGAAAAACAGCGTGGGTTGTGTCGTGAGTAGAAATGATCTGCTGGGGAAAAGTGGCACCTCCCCAATTCATTCTCTTGAGAACTCCAGTGCTGTGAAGCTTTAGTAGCAGCTCAGCAGGCTGCATTTTAAAATCATGTTTCACAAAAGACTGTATGGAACTACGATAGGTTGTTACATAGCAATCTCCCAATTCCTATTCTATTCTCTATGCGTCCTTGCATGAAATCAATGCACGACTTGTATCCTGTACCAGAAATGTTCCCCGTCCCCTGAAATGCCCAGTCTGGGGGACTGGTCTGAGCACTATGCCCCTCAGTTTGCTGCCATGTTCGCGCTGCAGAAATGTGAGTCGTACTATGGGGCGACGTAGATCACCAGTACACTACTTGAGGCAATTTCTCACTGCTGTTGCCGTCACTTTTTAGCTTGCCTATGACATTGCTGAAGGCTTTCAGAATTAAGCGAACGCATCCCCTGTGCTCTAAAAGGAGGTCTGGAATGGTACTGCCAGGCTTCGAGGCGGCAAGCGATCCCTGATACATTGCAGCCTTATTGTTCTATGCCGCTGAATTGTAGCATGAGTGTCCAGGCAAAGCGCGGGCCCTTACTGGACATGCCTACACTACAATCTGATAGAAAAACAGAGAGCAAAATGTCTAATTGCATGGCTTGGGCCATCACTTCTCAACCCCTGGGAATTCTTTGGGGCTGCGTCTTCAATCATTGAGCTTTGCCATTAAGTTGCTATTATCTGGCATTGTGCCCGCTGAAATAAGTTGCCAAGGCAGTGATAAAACCAGGCACGATGACGAATCAGGCCAAGAGATATGTGGCCCTGTGGAATAAAGGCCTCTTTAGCTGGTCCTGGAGAATGCGCAGACGCTGTCCTGGGTTGGGAGGCCTTACCTGACCATGCTCCACCCGGACAGGTGAGGGTCTGTTTTCTACTGTTGGGTTCGGCTGGAGAATTTGCCCCTGAAACCCATCTCCTGCCACTGACCAAGTCTCAACAGCTCCAAAGAGCATTGAAGGAAAAGTACACTGATGCACTAGTATCCCTTCTGGCAGAGAGCTGTTCCACTTTCCCCGAGCAGCTTCTGCCTTCGCTTCTGCCCCTTTCCCAAAGCATCAAGTCCGAAAACGTAGGAAATTAGTTGTGACGAAATGACTACTGCACCTCGGGTATACCGGGTGGAGCCGGCGTTCTAGGTTCGTACTCAAACCCACATTACTGTTAGATCAGCAGTGGCCTTAATCATAAAGGTGAAACGGGCACAGTAGGAATGGTGTGCATCCTTCACCTCTAAATCTAGTAAGGGCCGCAAGCTATACTCTTCAGAAGGGTGTGAGCCTGCACCGAAGCATCCAAGCAACAATAGTATAAGTGCCAAAACAAAAGAAATGTCCAATCAAGGTTCTATAAAAATGAAACCTTAGTCAAAAAGGACAAACAGACTATCATAAACTAGCAACCCACCCCTACAGTGAGATCCACAGAGAATGAGACTTCAAGAGAAAAGGGCACTCTGGGCATTGATGAACAGGGGTCTGAAGGTAGGTACTCATGTAGAAAAGTCCAAGACTATGTGTTCAAGTCATAAAATGTGGTCTTAAGGTCACTATGGTCCATGTAACAAGGCCAGAGGGACCGAACCAATGATGTATATCGTATTATCTTCTTTCAGAGTCTCAACAGCATTGAGCCAAGCTTCTTGCCGCCCTCTGGTGCTTTGTTTGGTTTGAGGTGGCTCAACCGCATTCAACAAATCAATGTGGTTCGACAAGGAGCACCAGCTCATGGCTTGCAGAAGCTTGAGTCAAATAGTGGTCTTGAAATGAGGCAAGGGGAGATTTGGCGTCAACTGAAATCTGGCTCGACTGGCTCCAACAAAGCAATGCGTTCAGCTAGCTGCAATGGCTCATGACTTGGAGAAGCTTGGGAGAGGCAGGCAATGTCCAGTTTGACGTAGCTTGGAGGTGCTTGAAACGGCTTGAAGTGAAGAGTTTCAAAGGCAGCCCTGTTAGGTCTTTGCTGTGAGTCAAAGGAGTTTGGTCTGCTTGATGTGGTTCGAAGTTGCAGAGAATGCCAAAGGCAGCTTGTTTTTTAGACTTTGTAGAGCTATGGGACCCTCTGGTGGGTCTCTGAGGAAAGGTGAGGCTGCCTTCTGCCTTTCCCAGCCAAGAAGGTTGCCAAGGGCATTTGCAAGGTTGCCACTTCAGAAGCAGGG
Organism: Ambystoma mexicanum; assembly: GCF_040938575.1. NCBI lineage: Eukaryota > Metazoa > Chordata > Amphibia > Caudata > Ambystomatidae > Ambystoma > Ambystoma mexicanum. Next base: position 44,836,542 of record NC_090933.1, on the reverse strand, counting down.
TCCTGAGTGTAAGTGTCCAGCAGGAGTCCGGCTTTCCTCCAGCAAGTTCCCCAGAAACAGTTAGGGAGAGTGACTGCCAACTCCTTGGATTAACCCAATGGATGTGAACTTTGGACAGTCTTTGCTCCAGCAGGGAACTGTTAAAACCACAAAAGGGAAGGAAATCTACTAATAATTCACATAGCCTTCCAATAAAATATACAAGGATACATCATCCTTATGCAAAGTGTTTTAAATGTGCAGAGGTTTTCAGCAGTGCTCTAAGAACATATTTTGTTACAGCAAATACATTGACACCGTTACCAGTACTTCTGCAAAATGCCATTGCTTCACTAATTGTTCTTATACGATATTCGTGGAATCTGGGTTTCAGTCTTGCAATTCTGTATGATAGGTACAAGGGACAGGCGAGAAGAAAGTGCTCTAGGGATTAGATCCTGTCCAAGCAGTTTGGGCATTTCTTTGTTTGGAGTCCATGTGTTGCGAAGTGCAGCCACTGGGAGGATACTAAACCTGAACTTGAGTACCTTGGTCTCAAGAAGTCCAAATAAATGTCGTAGCCCCTGTGGCTCTTACTTTCCCTATAGATTCTCAGGGCAGAAGATACGTGCATGTCAATATCCAAACTCCCATTATGAATACATTCCAATGATAAATAACTTGTTTTTCCAATGGAAGGCAAAATAAAGTCTCCAGTACGTGCTTCTTCTGGGCTTTTCTGATTTCTAGTTACTCTTTATAGTTGTGAACCTGCTGTACAATGATTCTCTGTGCAATAAAGATCCCACACTTTAAATCTGCCCACAGAAGGGTCCTTGAATAATTAATGTGATGGTACTCTCCTGTTTATATGCATCCTTTCCTGATGCCCTTCAATTTTACTTGTGTAGATTTAGAATTGATTATTTGTCATGTCTCAATTCTTTAAATCTTGCTTGATATAGGGGTTTCCTTTATATCAAGGAATTAAGATAGATTCCAAATCGGAGCACTTGCGCTGTCTATGGTCTGTGGGTGTATGTGCTGGTTACTTGAAGTTGACTATTTCTAGCCGTGAAGGTATACTTTCAAAATTGGGGGTAATCCTTTTCCCCCTCTACCCCAATAAGCCAGCACCATTCCAACACCGATCTGCCCTCATCACCTGCTAGAAACCATACCAATGACATCCATCAGCTTTAGTTTTGTTCTGTTTTAGGATTTATTTTTTCATTAAAAATTAAAGTTCGGTTATTTTTGTTTCCATTTGTACCTTGGTTATTATCAGGGAAAGTTTTTTTTTTTTTTTTAGTTTCAGTATCTTTTATTTTCCCAGTGTTTACTATTTACCGAATAAAGATGTGGAATGCTTATATTTGATGCCGGTGCTGCTCCTTAAATCACCAATGGCAATCTTTTGACGTGCTCTTTTGGTGGAACTCTATTGTGCCATCTGTGCACCTAAGGCTTGTGGGGGTGTAATTGCAAGATGCATGTTCTTTAAAGAGGCAGGGACTCAGATTTCCCTAACAATGCCCCTCCTCGACGAGCAAAGTGAAGCAAAATGCGGTCTGAGGTAATGACAGTGCCCCAGTGGTAAATGTAATTTGTAATTGGTTATTTATAACACACTTAATACCCAGGGGTTTCGAAGCGCGGACCCGGGGATCAACCCTTTGTTACTCCGCGTTGTCTTGCTTCCAAGACGAGCGCGTTGCTCCTGAGCTATCCCCCAAGACTAATAAGTCTTATCTCAAGCATTTTTGTTGCTGATGTGTGTACTTATGTGGATAAGAAAAAGCAACACATAGACAAGTTACCTGCTGTGTCGAGAGATTCATGCTTCATCTCTGTGACAAGGCCAAAACAGACATGAGCACAATGGCGACCAGCACCCAGCGACCTTGATTTTGCAGTCTGTGGAAGACCAACAAAACATGTGGGACAATAAGTAAGGTTTCAGTCTGTTTTGTTCACAAGTAGGAATGGCTGTGAACAACGTCTTGGGGGTACATGGGTTTAACTATAACTCAATGGGAAGTTCCTCTCTCAGAGCAAATGAAGATGAGCCGTGTCAAGAGGGGCCACATTGTTAAGCGACGTGGTTCTTTCTCTAGTGGGGATTCGGGTCCCTCTAGGTATCCTAATCTCAATAGTCACAGGGATATACAGTACTCAGCCACTTCTCGGCTCAACTCACTCATAAGGAAATTGCCCCATCCACTTTTTTTTGCCACAATTCACCTTCATCATGATATAGTGCCCAGCTTGCTATTTGTAATCCAGCCAGGAGGAAAATGGCCAATTTCTTCCTTATCTAGGGTTATAGTGCACTAGTTCACTCATAAGTGGTATGGTGCTCTCCTCTCTTAAGCCTGGTTGAGAGATTATCCCATGTCATGAGGCACCCTACTCCATTCCTGAGCTTTGTGTTTGTCTTTGTTTACTAAAGTACACTTTTTTTCAATTGATGTGAGCCAACACTACAACTCAAAGCAAGCAATTGATGGAAAAGTAAAAGCTGGGAAATGGTGACCCCCAGGGACGTCATTTAGGGGTAGGTCGCAACTGCGACCCCTGTGGTCTCTCTTGCTACCCCTAAAAAAAAGAAAACACTTATTTTGTTTTATTTTTATTTTTAAATGCAAGGTCCTGGGCTGTGGCCGGGACCAATTGGCTCTTTGCTTCTGGAGGGGCTGGTTTTCTTGTTCAGGCCTCTTAAAAAATAAAACATTTTAAAAAAAGAACAGGGGTTCCACAAGTCTAACACTTTCAGAAATAAGAAAGAATGGCAATAGCAAATAATTTCTTTGTAGAATTCTATACAATAATTGCTAGACTCATTAAAGGTTTATTTCAGGCACACTTCAGGGGGTGTGTCACTGATATAGTCTGTTCTTAAACACCTCAACTCAGTCTTTCCTCCTTCTGAGGTCGATAAATGAGTACAAACACAGGTTGGGTGATATTGTATGTATATTTGTTCTATATAAAGCGCTTAAGCAAGTGCTATATAATAGCACATCATTATCACTTGGCCATGGACATCTGCTTGCATTCACAGTAATTTGGTAATATGGGCCTATACACACTGATCTAAATGATACATATGACAAACCATTCCTTTATGAAATTAATATCACATTATATGATATCGTAACCATATTTTTCATAGCTTGCTTAGGAACAATGCTATGTGATGTCACTTCCTGTTTTGTCAACGGGTGAAAGGTCATGTTCCATCGCTTCCTGTGATATCACTTTGGGGTGGGGTAAAATTACATCACTTCCTTTGATGTCATCAGAGGTCAAGGGTCGTGTGATGTCACTTTCGCTACTCCAGGCATTTTGGTTAAATGATGTCCCTGGGTGACCCTCCTTGCATGCAATGACCTGACAACACTATTCTTAAGGGAGATTGTGCCCTTCACACCAAACGAGGAATATATTCATTTTCCCACTAACAAGCAGTCTCCCTGCCTTCCAGGCCTCTCTCAGGGTCCTATGACTCTTTACTTAATTATTAATCAGTTTGGCAGGTCGACCCAGTACCTTCAAGACATCTCTTTCCTGTGTCCTTGGTCCCACATTAGGCTCTCCCTCCCCTCCCTCTGTGTTGCTGGCGCCTGGAAGACTGCTTCTCTTCCCCCGTTTCCCCCACTTTAGCTCACATTATTTATTTATTTATGTATTTACTCATTTGGATTTATAAAGCGCCCAGCGGCCCAGAGGCATTGTGGCGCTGTTACAGAATGTTTGCTTCATACATGTTATGACAGATGTTTGAGAGACAGCGTAGATCGTTAGATGACGAGGTTGGGGGGCGCGATGTGCCGATGTTTCAGGGGACAGTTTTGGGAAGGTACTGTGTTGTGGTAGTCTAGTTGAATAGTTTCGTTTTTAGCATCTATCTGAATACTGTGAGAGATACTTCTTTTCTTATGCTGAGCGGTAGTGTATTCCAGGCTTTTGGGGCTAATACCTCGAAACTAGTGCCACCAGCTTTAGCTCTGTTGAATGCTGGCACTGAAAGTAGGTGAATGAATGCTTCATTCTCTGACCTTTTATAGAGCTTACCTACTATCTTTCATCTAAACTAATTTCTGATTCCTGGTCCTTAATCTCTCACAATATGGGGCTCTGAGATTGAATATTTCACGTAATTCTCTTTTTTTTTTGTCCTGGCTCCTGAGGTTATTTTAACTTCATGCTGAAGTCCTGCCTGCATGCTTCCTCACCACCACTCTGATTCCGCTGTATGCCTCGCAGCTGTCATGATTTCTGCCCCTCATGTCCCCAGACCTCCAAGATGTCAGGCTGGAGCCAGGCCACGATCACCTACATGGCCCTCAAGGGCCTCTCCATCCCTCCAAAGACCCACTTGGAGTCAGACTTGGCGCTTGTGGCACCAGACTCACTCACTGCCATAGGATAACATTGGGGATTGGACTTGTAGTGCATTGATGGGGACAAGATGGATGCCCCCACATATTTCTGTTCACTGAACTGCATGTGCAGTCTAGTCTTTTGGGTGTGGTTCAGCCCAGAGACACCTGGGATACCCAGAGACTATTTAAGCCACGCCCAGGCTGAGAAACATGCTTTGTTTTCTGCACCTGCAGCGTGACACTCACCGTGTTCGGATCGGTCTCCAGTAGGCCTGCATCTTTCTTCTGCGCTCAGCTCCTGCAAGAACAAGAACACTGTTAGGAACAGCCTTCCCTTGCGGTGCTTCTGCCCATCATTCATCGCTCCTTCTGTTCTGCGGGCATCTTCGGCGGTGTCATTCCCATCCCGGCAACCGCTTCCCAAGGAAAAGGGAAAAGAACAGAAAAAAGGCATTAGTAAGCATTCAGCAAATCTTCGCTTATTTTTAAAGACTGTACGACCTTCAAACGCTTACTTGAATCCCAGCCGGTCTGGGGGAACTCTGCCTCCGGAACTTCTCATCCATGTGCAAGAGGGAAAAGACACTCCAGGTTAGCGTGGAAACATCTAGAGGTGCCGCATACCGCGCGTACTCACCGCATTTCTTCTTCATAACCGGCATCCACGCTGAAAACATTGCAGCACCTAAAAGACACAGAAAAAGAATTCCGTTCAATACAAATACGAAGGGGTCGCATCGCGCTCTCACTCACCTTCAGTGCTACTCATCTCGGCAGCACGTCGCCATCCCCGGACGCCGGCCATCATCTAAGGAAGGAAAGGAACGAAGTTAGAGAACTGTTCAAAAGACTCATTATACTTACCTGTCGGACTCTTGCCAGTGAAGTAACTAGGCAGCAACGGGCCCGCATCAATCGACGCGCCCCTGCGCTGAAAGCAGGACGGAGAGCACACTTTCCAAGAAAACAAGGTGAGCTGTGGATCAAAGGGAAGGGCTGGAGCCCAGGGAAGAAGTGGATCAAGCACACAGAGACAATAGGGAGTTAAACTCTACCAATCCTGTGGTTCAGGCCCACTCTCCAGTCGAGTAGACTCCAGGGAAGGGTTCCAGGTCGTAAGAGGTCAGAACAGGCAGAGTGATGTCCCCGTGGATACCAGGTGAGCGTTACAGCCTCCCTGTCCTTGCCACTTCTTCGGCCTGTATTGCTGTATTCACTCTCGTTCTGACAGCCTATTGGACTCCACAGGAATTCGGACTTACAGTTCTTGTCGCCTGATATCCTGGGCCCCCGGGACTTGTAATATCCTGGTGGCACGGGGTGTCAGGTATGATATGATATGATATGGTATTTGTAACGCGCCTATACACAGGTGTTTCAAGGCGCGACGAGGCAGGGAGGGGAGGGACAAGGGGAGACAGACAACGATCCTACTAGGCCAGGTGCCATTCAGATCGCGCAAGTGCAGGGGTGGGGGAGGGGGAAAAGTGCAAGGGGAAGGGGAGGGGGGGGGAGTGCAGTACAAGGTAAGTGGCGTAAAGTACTAAATAAATAAATAGGGCCAGCTGGTGGCAAGTGCGAGGTAAGTGCAGAGCAAGTGCTGGGGAAGGGGGGGGCTGTAGGGATACAGAGACAGTCCCGCAGTGCAAAGGGGTTCCAGGGCATCAGTGCAAGTGGAGAGTGGCTGGGCCCAGGACCGAGGCCGTTAAGAGTGGTCCAGTTGCAGGATCAGTGCAGTTTCAGTGAACAATTAATTAGCTGTTCAGCAGGGGAGAGGGAGAGAGAAAGCAGAAGCAAAGAGGAAGGTTTTGAGGTGCTTCCGGAACCGGAGATGGTTCTCAAGTTTCAGGGAGGCAGGAAGGCTGTTCCAGAGGGAGGCCCCTGCCGCGGAGAGAGATCTACCCCCAGCTCGATGCTTCGAGAAGCGGCTAACCCTGAGGGAATTGGAGGCGGATGAGCGAAGGGCTCGGGAAGGAAGATATTTGGGAAGAGAGAGTTGAAGGTATTTAGGACCCAGGCCCCAGAAGGCCTTGTGGACAATGCAGAGGGTTTTGAACTTTATCCTCGCAGCCACTGGGAGCCAGTGTAGAGATTTCAGTCCTGGAGAGATACGGTCCCTGGGCTTGAGGCCAAGGACAAGTCTCGCAGTTCTGTTCTGGATGAGTTGCAGAGGGCGGAGAGTGGAGGCAGGCAGGTTAAGATAGAGGCTGTTACAGTAGTCCAGCTTCGAGAGAACCAGGGCTCGGGAGACAGTGAGCTTCTGGGGGAAGGAGAGGAAGGGAAGAATACCTCTGAGGAGGTGCAGCTGGTAGTGTGACCTCTTGGCGACGTCAGAAATATGAGGAGAGAAGGAGAGTGTGGAGTCGAAGATGACCCCAAGGTTTTTTGCCTTGCCGGTAGGAGCAGGGAGGGGGCCAAGGGAGGCAGGCCAGAGAGCTGCAGGGAAGGAGGGAGTGGGAGTACCGATGAGTAGAATCTCAGTCTTACTGGCATTAAGGCAGAGGTCATTGGCGGCACAGCATTCTTGGATAGCAGACAGACAGTCAGAGATGAGGGAAGGAGAGGGGGAGGCTGAGGGTAGCCTGAAAATGAGCTGGGTATCGTCCGCATAGCACTGGAAATTAGGGCAGAGAGCGGCGATGCGGTGGGCAAGGAGTGCCAGATACTGGTTGAACAGCCAGGGAGAGAGATTAGATCCCTGGGGGACACCACAGGTGGAGAAAAAGATGTCGGAGAGGAAGGACCCCAGTTGGACCTGGGAGGGTCGATTTGTAAGGAAAGAGGTCAGCCACGCCAGAGCCTGACCAGTGATACCCAGGTTTTCCCGGAGACGGTTGAGCAGGATGGCATGGTTGACAGTGTCAAAGGCAGAGGAGAGATCGAGCAGAATGAGAACACACGGAGTGTTGGAATCTAGGTGCAAGAGCAGGTCTTCACGGATGTTCAGGAGAGCAGTTTCCGTGCTTCTGGCAGCTCTGAAGCCAGATTGATGGTCATGAAGACTACCAACAGATTCAGAATGGAGGTTAAGCTGGGAGATGGCCAGTTTCTCCAGGAGCTTGCCCAGGAAGGGAGTGATGGAGATAGGGCGATAGTTAGCCGGGCAGGAGGGGTCGGAGGAGGGTTTCTTGAGAAGAGGGTGCACAAGGGAGTGCTTGAGGGGGGAAGGGAAGACTCCAGAGGCGAAGGAGTGGTTGCAGAAGTCAGCCAGGGCAGGAGCCAGGGAGTCGATGTGGTCCTTGATAGTTTTGGAGGAACAGGGGTGAACCTGTTTAGACGAGACTTTCATTGATCGGACTTGTCTGGAAACCTCGTCAGCCGAGAAAGGTGGAAAGGCAGAGAAAGAGGGAGGAGGGGTGACCGCAGAAGGGCCAGAGGAAGGGCCGGGTAGGGAGGGAGGGAGGTGAAAGGAGGAGAGCGAGGACAGGATGTCCTGAGTTTTAGAGATGAAGTGAGAGGCCAGTGCAGTGCAGAGGGCCTGGGAGGGGACAGGAGAGGTAGAGACTGCATTAGGGTTGGCCAGCTCCTTGCAGATTTTAAAGAGTTCGGCGGAGTTGTTTGATGCCGCAGAGATTCGGGCTTGGATAAGGTGACAGAAACAGTGTTAAGAGGTCGGCAGCAACCCGCTGGTAGCACCAGCGGGTTACCGCTGACCTCGTAATGAGGCGCCATGTGGGCAAAATATAAATTGCTGTAAGTGTTTCAGAAATTCACTGTCTTCTTGAGTGCATCTTCAGCTGGTAATGTACAACTGCGATTAAACTTTGCTTCACAATACTGCCTACTACGTTCAGTGCTGCCGAAAGGATTTTGGCATGAGAGTATTTTACTCCCAATTTTTAGAATTGTAGAGTAAATCCAATTTCAAGAGTAAAAATTAGTTTCCTCCTTCGATAGAGAGTAAAAAAGTGTCTGACAACTATCTGATTTGTGCGTAAAATTAAAACTGTGTTTGAAAATATTATTGACAAAGAACTTGTTGATGCGTACTACCCAGCTTCATCTTCATTATACTTGGACACTTTACTCTGTTAAGAACTAGTACAGATGCCGGCTAGTTACATCATAAATCAAGTCCCTCACAATACCAGCATCACTTCTCTGCCTCTCGAGCGTACTGTTGCTGCCTGGCACTACCTGTTTGACAGCCACTCCATGTTTTTGCTCCATCTCTCCTTCCCTTTGCTACTCTGTTTCTCCCGTCTCCTACTTTCTGATGCTCCTCCTCTCGCCCTTCAGTGTTGCTATGCCACGTTTTGAGGTCTGTTGCTCTGTCACTCTGCCTCTCCCATCTCTGCATTCTATAATTGCTGTTCCTTCCTAAATTGTGCTGTATCGGTTAATATAACTCTTCTTCTTCTCTCGTGTCATTACTCTGGCTATATCTGGTTTTTAATTTTCTCTGTTGTGATTGCTGCTCTTTTTGATTATCTTTCCTGCTCTCCCAATCGGCTGTTTATCTGCGTTACTCTCCTTCCATCCATCACTCCTATTGTGTGTGTCCTATTATTTACCCGTTTCCCTTCTCACTTTCTTTGTTCTCTTATGTAGCTCTTTGATCATTCTCTTCCTGTTGCTCAAATTCCTGTTTTGGATTGTCTGATATTTTCTCTGTTCTCTCTGCCGCCCCCCCAAACCCCCTCTTTGTTCTCCTGTATTGCTTAGGTTCAGCATTCCCCTTCTTCTCCCATTTGTCTTTTGACCTAGCACCAATGAATATTCAAAAAGTGGATAATGCCTTTTCTATTTAGGAATGTAGTGCAGCTTTACCATTGGGTGCTTCTTTTCAGATGTATGCAAACCTTCTTTTGGCCATTATGCTTGGAATTATATAGGTATAGGTTTATCTCACCAGATGTAGCTCATGCTTAAATGCAGATGTTTTACCAGCACTGTATGCCATTACAAGTATAAGAGCCCATATGAGATGTGTGTTCTGGGCCATCACAGGTATAGCAGCCCTCATGGGATGTGCTTTTTCCGAGCCAGTACAGGTATTGCAGCCCTCAAGGGACGTGCTTCTTCTGAGCCATTACAGGTATAGCAGCCCTGATGGAATGTGTTTATTCTGAGCCATTATAGGTATAGCAGTGCTGATGAGAAGTGTGTTCTGAGCCATTACAGGTAGCAGCCCTGATGAGAGGTGTGTGCTCTGAATCACTGACCATTTAGTAGTCCTTTTGATATATTGAACGCTAAATCGGCTCTGTAACAACTGAATGTTACCTGCATCTTAAACACATAGCTCTGATGCAGACGCATTAACCACCCTATCAACAGGATTTAAACCAACAGGTTACACAATGATCTCTGCAGAAGGGGTATTGAGCAACTCTGATACCTTTCCCAACAATCTGTATAGGGTTAGGGCACTGACAGTTCCATGCGAGGCCTGCCTGACACAACTGGCTTGTCAAAATCTCTAAGACCTATTTATACTATCCTACATAAGTCATGAGATTTATAATGAGGCTTTGAAATGTGCTATATTTGTGGCAGTGGGACTCAGTAATCGGACATGGGAGAAGCAGAGGTTTTGAAAAGCGCAAGACTGAGTAGGAGGGATTGAAGTATATGACAGCAGTGCCATCCTCTCACACTGTCCACCAGTGTGCATCATGCCAGCTCAGGAGGATGGTAAGAGGGATCTACATGAAACTACCACATTTCTTACTGCAAGGTAATAAATCTTGCATGTAAAACACATTTTCTGTATTTCTAATTCGTGGGGAGACCCTCCCACAGTCAGGCCACATCCTCCCACTTTATTAAATCCCCCTACCCAAAAAAACACAAAACTCCCCCATCTATTTTTGGAGAGAAATTAATTGTTTTTCATGCAAGGTTTTCTACCTCGCAGTAATGGGATTCAATATTTTGTAGTGATACCAGTGGGAAGAGCTCAGACACTGTTATTTCTTAGAAAATGCCAACACATGTTAGTGCTTTGTCAGTACAGCAGCAGGCTACTTTAGGTAAATATTTAGCAGTACTGTTGAGAGGTACTGGTACAATCTGTGCCACTGAAAATATATACAGCACTGCTTCTACCTGTATTTCCCACTCTGGCTCCCACCCTTACCCTGTGGGCGCTTAGAAACAGTATTTTCTTATTGTGTAAGCGCCTAGCAAGCAAACAAGAAATAAATCTATTAAACCTGCTTGCGATGGGTGTGAGGCCAGAAAGGGAGTTTAAAGTAAAGTTCAGACCACATGTCTAGCTATTCCTTGCTCTCTAAGACAACAAACTATGCACAGTATCCTTTCAGGCTTGCCCATGCACGTGAACACAAGCAACCTTAAGACTAAAAAACACATCTTCATATAGAACACCCAAAGCTTTTCCTTCTCACAAATGACAAACAACTTCTTGCTGGGAGGCTCTTCTAAAACTTCCAGACATCAAGAACCCCAAGCCATGAGATGCAATTGGTGTGCTTCTGTGATGAAACGAAAACAAAGTATGAAATGCCCATGCTGCTGCAATTGCGCTGCCTCTACTAAAGCGGATTAAAACAGCGAAAAATGAAGCAAAAATGCAGTCCTTGTCTAAGACCATTTTACACAATCGTACATGTCCCCTAAAGCAATGTGAAAAACAAGTTCATGATTCAAAATGCTTTAATAACACTAACTTGCAAAATGCAAGCAGTTGAAGAAAGTGAACAAAATACAAATTCCCTTCTACATTACACAGGAAGTATTATCTTGATAGAATTATTAACAGAGGAGAGTGTAGAAAAAATAAACAGACCAGGACTCATCCAGTTACTTCCTTCAAGGAACTGTGTGGACTGCTAAAGAGTGGATTTGCAAGTTGCTGCTGGCCAGGCAGTCACCAATCAACTCCATGATTTATGGGGGTGCTGCCATAAACAGTCTGCGTAAGCTGTACGCAAGGAATAATTAAAAGGGCCGTATTTACAAGGTTTCTGTGCGTAAAGTGGCCTAATACGCACCTTGTCTGAAGGGCTAACTACGCTCATAATTTGCTCCCTAACCTATCAATATCTTAAAAATCAAGTCCTCAATATAGGCTTCCCCGCCCACAGTAATGGCCTTTGCTCAGAGAACCCCATCTGAGAATTGCTTACAAACACAATGAGAACGTGCTGCCTTTTTTCTAAAACGGCGAAAATGTGGATCAAGCCCTATTCCGCTATTCTACGTTTTCAAATGGGCCAGTTTACAGCAGTAGAACTCTCCTTGTGCAAGTATCATGCTCCAGTTAAGGTTGGATATAAACAAGTGCCTAAAAAGAGGGCAGTAGCTATTAAGGTGGGATTATTGTGGTAGGCATGTCATACAGTGAGCTAACCACTTGAGAAGGCAACACTAAAATACCATCTAGTGATGACACTGGAGCACAACATATGATAGTGGGTCAACATTCTAACCAAGCACACCTTTTCCAGAATATTTAAATGCAATGAGCCACAATCTTTTAAAGAATATTCACGCCTTTTTAGTTCAATATGAAATGCTATTGCGCTTTTACCCGTTTACCGCCTGTGCATTTTCGGTAAGAGACCTAGGTCAACTGCTCAATTCCTTGAGTCGTGGAGTCAAATCATTGAAGAGATGCAGGCAAGTGGACGGGGGGGGAGGGGCATGGATGATTGCAGGATTAAAGTACCATATTGCAAGAAATTGAGAAAATGTGGCTTTCCCCATTCTATTGCTAACAACCGGTGCCCTGTGTTCCAGATCGTACAATTGCTACAGAGTCTTAGTACAAGTTTTTCCGAAGCAAAGAGTGCATTTTCATGTGTCAAGCAAAGGCCTGCTTTGAAAGCGGGGTCTGAGGTGGGTTCTCCCTCTACTTACAAACTGAAATGCAAAGCATGCTTTGCACTATGAATGGGTATCGCGAGCAGTCTTTATTCTACGCCTAATTAGTTGAGTTTGGGGCAGTGTATAGGAGGCTTTATTTGAAACCTAGACCGATCTTCTCCATGCTGGTTCAGGTTACCGTGAGTCAAAAAAGCGCTCATGTTGACCAGATCGGTTCAGTTGCTGTCTCACACCTGATGGATTTCATGAAACACATTGTTTTGTGGTGTTCTGCTAGACTCTACATTTAAATACATGTTAAATTAGGGCAGTGTTGCAGCCACCCGTTTGATTATTGCATGACGTTTGCACAGTCTAGTGTTTTTTAAGGTTTCAAAACTAGTGTTTATTCCAAGGGGGCGTCAAGAGGTTGTAGTAGAATGTGACCTGCGACTGTGAAGGATCTAATGAGCCACACGTATTGCTTTCAGATTGCCTCCCTTGTCATAGTTTGGCCTCGGAAATTAATATTGAATTTTGCGGTTGACGTTCCTCTGGCCAGTAATGATACAGTCTAGGTTTTGTCAATTTATGGGATAAGACCCAAGTATGCACCATACTAAGTCTGCAACAAGTAACCAGTGCTGCTAGCAGATCTTTAATCAAAGAAGGTACTGTGCAATTGTTTTATTTTTAAATCATACTCTATAGTTAATGGCAGGAGGATGTAATTCAGAGTGTGTGTGTGTGTGTGTGTGTGTGTATATATATATATATATATATATATATATATATATATATATATTTTCTAAGGCTTGTGGAATCTGCTTAGATCACATGCTGTGCATAGGCCGACATCTAGTGGAAGCTGCGGAGTATTACAGTTTGTTTTTCGAAACTCGAAAATAGGCGTCGACACAGGGCGTGCAGGTAATAACTATCCCTAGTGTGACGTCCACTGTACCCATAATCCCTCACGCGTCTAGGACCCTCAGATTGTTTTTTTCCGCCATGCTGGTCGGAAGCACTGAGCGGAGTTCCCTGACTTAGTCAGATTTTGCAAATATTGTTATATATTTCCCCGTTTATTCCACCTATACGTCGAGTCTCCGAACATCAACACTCGACGCCGGATCGGAGAAAATTCAACCATCTGACTAAAGCGACGGATTTGGGTCTCGGAAGGCCTCTGGCCTCGGCCCAGGCCTCGGAAGTCCTCTGGACTCGGCCCTGCAAGTAGGGAGAGTGGGGGGTGGCACATATCCTACACTCTGATTAATATAGGTACATTACTTATATTCCTACACTCCCAGCCCGCTGCCACAGGGTGCGTATGGAGGGTACCCCTTTTCAATTTTGCCCCAAGTGCAACCGCAAGTATCCTTGGGTTGACAGACACGCCACGTGTAACCTCTGCTTGCCGAGGGACCACCCCGAGGCGAATTGCAGAGCGTGCAGTTGGTTTAAACCGAAGACCCTTAAGGACCGTTCGACAAAGGGTTGGGCCCACCACGCCAGGCGACAAGAGGCCATGACCGCGGAGGGTGCCTTCAGCAATGGCAGCGACGCCGTACTTTCGGACGGCGAGGGCAATGTGGCGTCAATGGACAGCCAAGCGCAAGTCCCCGACCTCGGAAGGTTGTCCGGCAGGGCAGCTATGGGGAAGACCCCCGGCGACACGAGCGCTACCCACACCACTTCCAGCAAACAAAGGTCCAACTGAGACTCGACGCACACGTCGAGTTCTCGGAAAGAGGCACGAAGAGATCGGTCCACCGAGTCAGTTTCCTCTGGGCGCTCGCGTTCGAGATCGCCGCATGACACCAGGCAACCCTCCACTGTTGCTAAGAGTGCCTCGCTCCCCTTAATGACTGATGTTCGGTCGTCGGAGGACGACGCCGACCTCTACCCCAAGGCCGCACTCCAAGAGTCGGCGTCTGCAGGCAGCGCGAAGACTGCTACCGAATCCCTTACACTCTGCAGAGACAGGGACTCTACCCCCGAATTTCGGCGCCAGGCACCGAAAAGCTCTGATAGGGCCCACAAATCGGGGAAACACTCTTCCACCTGCGGGGAGGGGGGAAAACAACGCAGTAAGCAGTCCCAGCCTACTTCCACTCCTAAACTACATTCTACTCCACCTAAATAGATGGACAAGTCTCAGTCTCTTGTCCCTAAGGCCCCTGCTCAGGCCAGTAGCTCTAGTCAGGATAAAACCGGGAAAGCACTCCAGGAAAGAGTTATTCCCAGTTCAAGGGAATGGTCCAGTGATGACATAGACAGAGTAATGTCAAGGATGTCATCATTGGCAGATTTCTACGCCAAAGACCCGGAACACTTTCTCTCTTATACCCCAGAAGGGTCAACTCCCTCAGGCTCTAAGGATCCAATACCCCCAAGTAAGAAGTCCCAGGGTGAAGCACCTACTCAGTCTTCAGTCCCCTTCTATATACAGCCCTATTCTAAATATCAGGAAGATCCATCCTTTGGTGAGGATCCAGACGTGGGCATGTTCGAAGAACAAACTGGGACAGGTTATTATGGGGATGATGAGGACTAAGAGGAGGAGGAGGAGGAGGAGGAGGAAGACGACCCAGATACATACAGGGTAGATTCCTCTGTAGAGAAAGAGCCCGCGGTTACTGACTCCCCTGTCGACAACCAGCCTCTCCTGAATGAGGTCCTGTCCAGAGCGGCACAGCACTTCCACATTGACACCCAAGGTGCTCAGGAAGAGAGGGACTTTGCAGAGGAATTGGTGGGAGAAAAGAGACCTGTTGCTCAGGCCATCCCTATCCTTAAGTCCATACAAAGGAGGATAGACCCTTCCCTTGTTAACCCCAATCTCACTAGGGCAATAAACCCCAGAATTGAAAAGCTTTTCAGGGCAGCCCAATCTGACCCACTGTACATAAGGGGACATCTCAAGCCGGACTCCCTGGTTGTTAAAAACACCCGTAAGAGGGCGGGAACACCCATGTCATCATCCGAAGCTCCCCCCGACAAGGAGAGCAAGAAGATTTATGGCTTGGGCAGGAAAGTAGCCTCCACTTCCGCCTACCAGGCAAGGATTGCCAACTCCACCACCCTGCTGGCTAGTTACAACTGCCACCAGTGGGAAGAAGTCGCGGCTCTCATAGACTCCGCCCCAGAACCCTTAAAAAGCCAATTGGCACGAGTTTTGGCGGAGGGGAGAGCCGTGTCGGGTTGCATTTTAAAATCAACCTTTTATGCCGCAGATAACGCCGGCAGATTAATTGCTGAAAGCACGGTCATCAAGAGGCATGCTTGGCTACGGCAGTCTGGTTTCAAGGCCGAGACCCAAGCATCATTGATAGATAAGCCCATGGAGCCGGATCTATTGTTTGGAAAGGCGGTCGAGGACGCGCTGAAGAATGCCAAGGACGAGTACGAGACACTCAAGTCCCTAGGGCAACTAACCAACAAACCCCCTAACCAGAGAGGGAATGGCAATTTTTGTCGGCCTCGCGGACAAAACTCCCAAAGAGGCTCAAACTATTCCCAAGGCCAGGGTACTACATGAAACAAAATGGGAAGGGCTAACTGACCAATTGGAATCTGGTATATGACTACATGATATCTTGTAACCTATGTATAAAGAAAAATGTATTATTTGTATTGCAACTGCCACATTGTATAATAATGAGTTTAACTCTCCTGTATCTTTCGCCGTGATACCCTAGGGTCTGGGCGAGTAACAAATGTAATAAATAAAATAAATAAATAAATGGAACACTAACCAGCAGTCTACCCAGAGCTATGGCAGGGGTAACAAAAGAGATTGTGGTAGGGGTAGAGGCAGTCCCAATAAAGGAGGAGGCACGGCTCCACCAAAACAGTGACGCTCAGTTCAGGGTCCCTTCTGACGCATCCCCAGTAGGGGGACGGATTTCCATCTTCACCCAAGCTTGGGAAGGGATCACATCAGACAGATGGGTGCTGTCCACAGTGTCCGCAGGATACTGCATAGAACTCCTAGAGCGTCCCTGAAACCACCCTCCATGACAAAGAATACACTCCTTAGACCACCAGAAGATCCTACTCGAAGAGATCGAAAATCTTCTTGCAAAGGACGCGATAGAACTCGTCCCGGGACACCAGGTAAACAAGGGTATTTATTCAACTTACTTCCTTGAGCCAAAAAAAGATTTGACAATGCGCCCAGTATTGGATTTACGGCCTGCAAACAAGTATGTCAAGCCCCAAAAATCGCATGACTACTCTCCAAGAGGTAATTCCCCTCCTAAAAAAGGGGGATTACATGGCAACATTGGATATGAAAGATGCCTATTTTCATATTTCCATGTTCCCAGCGCACAGAAAATATCTGCGCTTCAAGGTGGACAGTCAGCACTACCAGTTCAAGGTACTGCCCTTCGGGATAGCCTCGGCTCCAAGGGTATTCACCAAGGTACTGGCGGTGGCGGCGGCACACCTACGCAGGGAGGCAATCCCAGTGTACCCTTATCTGGACGACTGGCTCATCACGGGGGAGACCCCAGTAATTTGCAGGACAAACATTCAAAGAACTATCGACCTCCTCTTCGAATTGGGCTTCTCCATAAACAAGAAAAAATCAAGTCTGGTGCCCAGCACCTCCAAGCAGTTCCTAGGAGCTGTTCTAAATACTCAAGAGGGGTTGGCTTTTCCTTCAGAGGAAAGAATTCGGAATATAATACTGCAAATTCTGCAATATCAAACCGGTCGCCAGATAACAGTACGCAAAGCAATGCGTTTGCTGGGCATGATGGCGTCATGTATTTACCTGGTCCCCCACGCGCGCCTGCGCATGCGTCCCATGCAAGAATGGTTGGCGAAACTGTGGTCTCAGGCAAGTGGTCAGTGGGACGATCTAGTGGTTGTTTCGCCAACACTTGTACAAAGCCCCCACTGGTGGACAAGAGACAATCTATCCAAGGGGAAATCCTTTTACGATCCCGAGATACAGGCGGTAGTCACAATGGCGCATGCCTGACAGGATGGGGAGCTCACCATCTCCACCACACAGCTCAGGGTCTCTGGTCTCACACAGTGGCCAAG
Organism: Ambystoma mexicanum; assembly: GCF_040938575.1. Taxonomy (NCBI): domain Eukaryota; kingdom Metazoa; phylum Chordata; class Amphibia; order Caudata; family Ambystomatidae; genus Ambystoma; species Ambystoma mexicanum. The sequence goes on along the minus strand of NC_090933.1, from coordinate 44,819,341 downwards.
AATCACATCAACCTGCTAGAGCTTCTGGCAGTTTTCAGAGCACTTAAAGCGTTCGAGCCCCACCTACTGAACCTATCGGTGCAGATCTGGATGGACAGCACTACAGCCATGTTCTACCTGAACAAGCAAGGAGGGACTCGTTCGCCAAATCTGTCCAGACTTGCCCAGAAAATTTGGATATGGGCACTCAGATGGAACATCTTTCTGTCATCTCAACATGTTCCAGGGGATCTCAATTCTCTGGCGGACGCTTTGAGCAGAGATCCCCTTCCGGAGGAACACGAATGGTGTCTACACAGAGAAATCGTAGAAGATCTCTTCTCTCAGTGGGGTTTCCCCACTATAGACCTATTCGCCACAAGCGAAAACAGACAGTGCCCAGGATTCGCATCCAGGTTTCCCCAACCAGACTCCCTGGGGAACGCCCTGTGGATGAACTGGTCAGGGATGTTTGCGTACGCTTTTCCACCAACTCCTCATCAGGAAGGTGGTGAACAAGATGAACAGAGAGTCGATGACGCTCGTCCTAGTTGCTCCCATGTGGGCGGGACAACCGTGGTTTCCACACCTATGCAGACTTTCGGTGTGCGATCCCATCAAACTCCCGGGCTGGTACAATCTTTTGTCCCAGCACCAAGGTCAGAAGGTGCATCCTCTACCCAACTCCATGAACCTAGCAGCATGGCTCCTGAGGTCATAGTTTGGACATCTCAATTTACCACAGAGGTGTATGGACATCCTAAAAGAGTCTAGGAAACCGAACACGAGGCATTGCTACTTCGACAAATGGAAAAGATTCGTTATCTGGTGCCAGAATAAACAAATCAACCCAGTTGATTGCACTCCTTCCACAATTGTGACATACATGCTCCACCTGCTGGACGCAGGGTTGGTTTTCAACTCACTAAAGGTACACCTGGCAGCACTGTCAGCGTACACCACCTCACATAGCAAGGTGTCATGGTGGAAGGTACCCGTGGTTAAAGCCTTCATGGAGGGAGTAAAGAGACTTCATCCCCCTAGATCTAACCCACCACCAGGATGGGACCTGAACATGGTGCTATCTAAACTCATGGGCCCCCATTCGAGCCCATGCATAAGACAAGTCTCAAACACCTGACCTATAAGACTGCCTTCTTAGTAGCCATTACATCCATAAGAAGGGTCAGTGAAATTCAGGCTCTGTCAGTGCAGGATCCTTTCTTTACTATTCATAAGGATAAGCTGGTTTTACGGACACACCCTAGGTTCTCACCTAAGTTTATTTCTAAATTCCATGTAAACCAGTCCATCAATCTTTCGGCTTTCTTCCAAAATCCACAAAGCTCGGCTGAGGTTAAACTACACACCCTAGATGAGCGTAGGGCGGTCCTTTACTACGTAAACAAGACCAGACCGCTTAGGAAAACAGATCAACTGTTTGTCTCCGTAGCCACAGGCAAAGAGGGAGAGTGCGTCTCTAAGGGTGCCATCTCCAAGTGGATTGTCAACTGTATCCAGTTGTGTTACTCTCTTTCTGACAAAACTTTGCTTTTTACGCCCAAGCCCACTCGACAAGAGGCATTGGGACCACTATGGCTTTCATTGCAAATGTTCCCCTTGACACCATTTGCAAAGCAGCTACTTGGAGCTCTATTCACACTTTTACTCAGCACTACTGCATTGACACCCATTCCAAGACAGATACTCAAGTGGGACAAGCGGTTCTAAGACATTTATTTGCTCATGACCCTTCTCAAATCCCACCTCCTTCTAACACTGCTCGCTAATCTATGCACAGCATGTGATCTAAGCAGATTCCACAAGCCTCAGAAGGGATACATTACTCGCCGTAATCATATTTCTGATGCTTGCATCTGCTTAGATTCACATGCGACCCACCCTTCCTCCCCTCTGAGAGAAGGCGCATGGATGCTTGTAGTCTTATCTTATCTATCTTCTATCTGCTTGGATCATCTGTACTCGCGCTACTCCTCATGCTACCTCATGTCAGGAAAAATACAATCTGAGGCTCCTAGACGCGTGAGGGATCATGGGTACAGTGGACGTCACACTAGGGATAGTATTACTGGCACGCCCTGTGTCGACGCCCATTTTTGAGTTTCGAAAAACAAACTGTAATACTCTGCAGTTTCCACTAGTTGTCGGCCTATGCACAGCATGTGCATCTAAGCAGATACAAGCATCAGAAATACGATTACGGTAAGTAATGTATCATATATTATTGAATAAGATTTAAGACCCAACGTAGTTGTAACTTCGTATTCACAAGATAATAATAGATTTGTATCTTTGAAAGTCTATTCCATTTCCAGTTTACAATTTTGAGAAGGCAGTGTTCCAGATTAGACTTTGAATTGAGTATTTTACTCCCTATTTTTTAAAGCTGGCAGTAAAATGTTTTTTAGGGAGTACAAAATGTAAGTCCATTTCCCAATGGAAGTATTTTATAAGCGAGTAAAAATGTTTTAATTGCTAGGGCGGAAATGTTTTCGTAATAATTATTTCTTTGCACCTAGCTATGCATCTCAGGAGGATAGCTCAGGGGCAACGTGCTCGCCTTGCTTTGTGCTCACCTTGAAAGTAAAACGACACGAGCACCACAGGTTGAAACCGGGTCCGCGCTTAGAAACCTCTGGGTATTAAGCGCGTTACAAATAACCTATTATGCATACGGATTAAAAGAAACATGTTTACTTCTTCTGATCATGCAGTCGTAAAACAGTTTTTCTGTGGTACTATGTGCACTGCTGGCCCAAACATATACATGGGGCTGTGTGAGTACAAGCAGGGGCACAAGGCCATATGTGTCTGTTTCCCATTTTTTGTTGGAATATTTTTACTCTATTTTTGGGGAGTTTTTGCCTATTTATAGGGAGTAAAAGTGGCCGATACACCCCTTATCTGAAGAGCTGCGAGTAGGCATACCTTTTGTTCTCCAATTTACACAGACGTCTCAGATTGGCACCATTTGTTCCAGAATGGAGTTTGACCCTGAAAATGTCCCAGTATTTAGTGGTTCAAGTGATGCTGTACAGATGTGTAGATAAAAATAAAATTTAGAAAAACTCCAATAAGTGCGCTATTCTGCTTAATTCCATGGAAAAGTATACAATTAAATATGGTCTTTTATTCTAACCTTTTTTTTTTAAAGTTTCATTTTATACTTTTTAAAATTGTTTTGAAAAATGCATTCATTAAATTCAACACATTTCCATGATGACCCACAATCCTAAAAATATTTTTTTTTATGTAATCCAATTACCTTCTTCTAAATAGGCAAAAGGCACTCATGCAAAAACATACACTAATGTTAATAAAAAAAGATCTAAAAGGTGGGTAAAATCATGTGGTCTTCCCTCATTCATGTGTCACTAGATTTTATTAGCAGCTGCTCTTACTTTGGGTGCAGTTTCTCAAATTGCTTCAGCCGACATCAGTCCCCCAAAATTTCAGGCACACAATTGGTGATTTATACCACGCTTAATAACCAGAGATTTCTGAGCGCCGACGCGGGGATCGAACCTGTGTTGCTCTGTGTCATCATGCTTCCAAGGCAAGTGTGTTGCCCTTGAGCTATACTCCCAGGACAATTTCCTTCTTAGCCAGTCGAGTCGCGGCCTCACATTAGCTGGACGGAGAGACTGATTTCTTTCTGTGTGCATTTGCTGAATGAAGGAAGCTGCAAGCTGATGACAGCCAGTACCACCTAAATTCTCACCTTGAGAGCAGCAGCTCCTGAAAACATGAAATCAGGGATACCTTCCTTGAGCAGCAGCTGTCAGTTTTGCTGTGACCTACAAGAACGTTTCCAAAGATGTGGTGAAAGCAGACTACAGAGAACCAGAGCTTTCCCACTGCTCCCTGCTCCACTGTAACCAGCAGAAACGGAGGGAGATGATGTGGTAAAAAATGAGTGAGGAGAGAGGGATACAATTGGATAGATGGGAGACCGTGGGTTTGCGGGGTAGGGATGAGGTTGGCTGGGCAGCAAGAGCTGGAAGATAAGTTCACTAGAGGGGGAGTTCATTTGACGACGGGAGCGGTGCGTGCATAGGAGACAACATTGGGTGCAAATATATGAAACCATGCAATTGGGGTGAGTATGGGCTAATGAAGTGTTGAGTTGTGTGTGTGTGCATGCAATGAGGGCTAAATGGGGAAAACGAGGGTTTTTGTGTGTGTGTCAGGCAATGAGGGTGTTTTGTGTAGGTATGTAGTGGGGGATTGCAGCTGGGAAAATTTACAAATATGTTTTGTAAAATGAGTGGGAAAGGGGAGTGTGTTGGACAGTGTGGAGAGTTGTGTGCATGAGATAAGGTGTAGAGGTGTCTATTGGAAAAAAGTGGGAAGGAGGGGTTTATTCGACAATTAGATGGTAGTGGGTGTATGACATTAATTAAGGTTTGTGTGAGGGAGAGAGGGATAATGGGCCAGAAAGCATCTTCATGGTGTAACAACTTTGGGAATTGTAGTGCCTCTGACTCGCAACCAGGATCCTGTATTGAAGAGGATGGGGGCAGGGAGGGGGGAGGGCTGGGGTATGTCTTGATCAGGGAATGGTGGCTCATGCCACAATCTGAAATCTGGTGGCCATGCCATGATTCTAAACTGGCAGACCTGGCATGGTCCTGGAAATTGGGAACATGCCCTGCCATCTTTGGATATCATAATGATGACTGTTTGAAGTGCCATGACAGTTACTTATGGGGCATGCATTCAGAAACCTTGGAAGATGCCAGGATTCTGAAACTGACCGACATGATAAATTGGTGACAATGGATTTTTATGAGGTTGCAAGATAATTTGAAGGAAGTCACCGGGCTCCCGGTTATATTACTTAGAGACTTGAACGTGTGTTTGGAATGTAAAGAACTCATGGTGGCAACAGTAAAGTCAGACACAAGTGATCACAGTTCAATGGTGTATATTGAACCTTCTATTGGGTGAGATAAACGCCTAATCTAAACCTAAATCTAAGATGGAAGCAGGCTACGACCATCAAATAATAACAAGGCAGTCCTAGCGCCGTCTTGTCAAATAAAAAGGGCCTCTACTAGAAAAAACCTATTGCCAATCCTTACTACTAGTTACAAAAAGAGTGTGGGATAATGTTCATCAGAAAAGAAAAAAAGTGTTCACAAAAAGATTAGTCAGGATGTTTTAGCTGGGCCTCCATTACCCACGTTTTAAGCACGGGACAAGGCGGGGCATCTGAGTACAGCACACTCCTGAGCCTCGTCAGCACGAGGTTCACAGTTCCAGTTCAACAATATCAAAAACCTTCATAGGCTAAGTTTCTTTCCTGCAAAAGTCTCTTGCCTTGGAAGGCTTGCTGATTCAAATTAACAAACAAAGATGCTTCTCTCGTAGCCTTGCACTTTGGGCGACTGCTCTTCGCCCCTAGAATCTCCCTCTTCTGGGCTCGGATACTCAACTCAGGCCTCCCTCCGTCTGGTTCACTACGCCCTTTCTTTAACAAAGGTCATGTATTTTTAACATAGTTCATGTATTGCTCAGTTCACTAGAATGAATGGGTTCCCTTCTCCTAGCTTTCTTTTGGCATCCATCTGGCGGGTTCACACTTGCCTTTCTTCACTGTTCACAACCTTATCGGAAACGCAGGGTTCCCTTCCCCTAGCTTTCTCCTTGTAATAGGTCAGAGACTTTCGTTTGTACAAGGGGTTTGACGTGACCCTTGTGGGACCACTCGGACGCTTCGCGGCGCCATTTCCTGGGGTCTTGTGGTCCATGCAGCTTAAATAAACAAAACAAAAGTGGCCAGCGACCACTCTGCAGTTGGCCCATGTCTGGGCTTTCTTAATAGTTAAAACATACACACAAGTTCTTTCTTCTTGCTTTCAAAATGTTGCTACACGCAACCTTGGGCTCAACCCAGTTCGGTTTGCGATCAGCTTCCTCCGACTCACCGGCTGTGCTGAACCCGTTGGCTTCTCTGAACTCTGGAGTCAAGGATGGTGCCACGATAGCTAGTTTGCCTCCCCGCCTGCTTTATTAATGCGGAAGGCCCCAATGCACCGTTGACATCTGCTGCTCTGCACGCCAGTTGTAACTCCCGGTCTTATGATTTCCCTTTCTGAGGCTTCACAGGTCTGAGTTGGAAAGGGCAAGGGCAGTTCCCCCTTCATCATCCTTCCAGGTCTTGCCGCCTTTCTCCTCCGCTTGAACTGCCGGTTTGGTGTAGTTGACTCCTCGTGCGTTCGGCCTTGCTCGAAATGTGCTTTCGTGCTCTGCCTTTTATCCATGTGGGAAAGGTAAAGGGACGTCCGGTGTGCCCGGTTATTATCAAATGCCTGACCCGTGTGTTGGGACATGTTAGCTAAACGGTTCTGGTGTTATTCCGTCATTGTGACAGTGTAAGAAAGTGTGTTGGAAAAAGGGGGGGGCAGTTGTGCTTCTATCCTACAGTAGGAAAGGGGAAAGGTTTTACTTTACAAGGAAGGGGATACCGCTCAACCCTCAGTGTCCCACTTCCACTATCACAGCCAATCTCCAAATTACCCTCTTCCTCTTCTAACTCCAACCCTCCGACCTCCTCCTCACCTGTGGCGTTGGTTTCCTCGGGCTGTTCAAGTCTCTTCTTCCACCAAGCTGTTTTTTTTTTGTCGGAGGATAGGGCCTACCCCGGGAGGAAGCCACCCTGACCTGGTACAAAGAGGTCTAGTGGGGACCTCTCTGCCGGAGCAAGCCAAATGGGGGGGAAAAAGCCTGATGGCATAAAAAAACCCCTATCCAAGCTGGTGTAAGTAGGTCCAATTAGTAGGGATGTGGCAAGTATGCAGGACTGGTGCGTAGGGATGAGCCAAGTTTGAAGGTCCAATGCGCTGGTATGTGCCGCGTAAATAAAGAAGGCACGGAGGAGTGGAGAAACGTGGTAAAATTACTAAGGAAGGAAAAAGAAACAATAGGTACTGGATAAATTACACAAAGGAAGGGGCCGGAAAGGAGAGAAAGTCGGGAGTGCGAACGAGGGAAAAAACTTCAGAAAAACAAAACAAAGGAAACGGGGACAAAACAGGAAAGGAAGGCAGGCGGAGGAAAAAACAAAGCAAACACCGGACGGAGAAAACTGCTAGCGTCTCACCCGGAGCCTGACGCGAAAGGGTTGCAACGCGCAGACTTCCGGGTGAGACAAAAAGAAAAAGGCGTACCGCGGCAGATGCCGCGGAAACAACTAGACTCTCTGCTCAAGGTGCGCGGTGGGACGTGATGGGCGGCTAATGGCAGCCCAGTCTCCACCGCGACCAAATACCCCAACGTTGGTGGCGCATGACAGTATGCCCCCTTCTATACCTGGACCACCCAGGCTTACCTGGGTGGAAACGATGGAACCTCTTGGTAAGAAGGGGGGCATGAACAAAGCACCCCGGTTCCCAGGAATCCTCAGAACGGGGATATCCCTTACAGGCCACTAGATATTCCAGTCTTCCCTTTCTAAATATGGAATCCCTAATGTGGTGAAACTTCGTATTCTTTAGGAATAGGGTCGGGAACCGAAGGGAGATGTAGATTTCTGTTCCTGGGGATATTGGGATCAGCAGAGCGTAGGAGAGAAGAATGGAAAACTGGATGTATGCGACGCATGTCCTTGGGAAGCCTGAGTTTAAAGGTTACAGGATTTATCCTTTGTGTGATCTTGAACGGGCCCACGAAACGGGGGGACAATTTTGTAGGATGTAGCCAACGAGGCAGGTACTTAGTGGATAGCCATACGCGGTCCCCTTCCTTCCACAGGGGACAGGGCTGACGATGACGGTCGGCTTGCGTCTTATACCTTTCCCTAGCCGAGGTTAAACTGATCAGGGCGCTCTTATGGGCGGTGGAGATGTGTGCTAATGTGGACTCAATTGAGGGTATGTTGGTCGGGGAACCTAATAAGGGAAGAATTCCCTGGGGATGAACCCCGTAAGTACAGAAAAAGGGGCTAAGGTTAGTAGCCGAGTGTACAGAATTGTTATAGGCAAATTCTGCAGTGGGCAGAAGGGATACCCAGTTGTCTTGGTGACGATTGATGTAACACCTCAGATATTCTAAAGTGGCATTAAGCCATTCAGTTTGGCCATTGGTCTGGGGATGAAACCCCGAAGACAGTGCTCTGTTAATCTCTAAGCGATGACACAAGGCTGTCCAAAATCGAGAAGTGAACTGACTCCCCCTATCAGAAATGATCCTATCAGGGAGTCCATGTAGTCTGAATATATCCCTGAGGAATACCTCAGCTAACCTCGGAGCAGTAGGGATTCCAACCAAAGGGGAAAAATGGGCTAACTTAGTGAAAGAGTCAACGGTGACCATGAGACAAGTATAACGCTGGGACACGGGCAATTCCACTATAAAATCCATCGAGATAAGGGACCAAGGTCGCGATGGTGTTTCAGGTTGTTCTAGTAATCCCAATGGTTTACTTACAGAGACCTTGCTTTGCGCGCAGACTGGGCAGGCCTTACAATACATCCTGACATCCTTAGACAGAGAGGGCCAAAAGAACGTATGAGATACTAGCTCCAATGTGCCCTTCTGTCCTCGGTGACCGGCTGTCACATGGTCGTGACACCAACCCAGAACCTTCAATCGCAAGGCTTGTGTGGGAACAAACAACTTCTGTTTGTACCAAATGAGCCCCCCTGTCCTTCTCAACTCTTGTCTCTTATTTGGAGGCAACAGGTCTTCCATACCCCCCGTGGTCGTAGATTTCACCTCTTGCAGGAATGTCGATATGATACCCACTATCCTATTGCGGGGAATAAGGACTTCTGCTGGAGGAGTGGCACCCACCCCTGGGGAATTCCGCCGGGAAAGAGCGTCGGCGAGACCATTTTGGGAGCCAGGGATGTAAGTTATGACAAAGTCATATTGACTAAAGAAGTGCGCCCATCGTGCTTGTCTGGAATTGATACAATCCATCCCCCAGAGAACCTTCAAATTCTTATGATCGGTACGCAGAATGAAGGGTGATGCGCTACCCTGTAACAAGTGTCTCCACTCCTCACAGGCCGTCTTGAGCGCTAACAGTTTCTTCTCAATAACTGAATAATTCTTCTGACTCACCGACAAGGTCTTGGAGAGATAGGCCACCGGGTACTCAATTCCCTGATGTTCTTGCAGTAACACGGCCCCCAAAGCTTCGGCGGAGGCGTCGGCCTCTACTACAAACGGTTTAGTCTGATCGGGTTGGCGAAGCACTGGAGCAGAGCAAAACAACTTCTTTAATTGCTCAAAATCATTGTTCGCCTGGTCAGTCCAAAAAAAAGAGCCGGCTTCTTTCTTGAGTAAAGCCGTTATTGGTAACACTATTCGAGAAAAATGACTGATGAATTTCCTGTAGAAATTTGTCAAACCAAGGAACCGTTGAACATCCTTCAAAGAGGTGGGTGTGGGCCATTGCAGTATGGCAGATACCTTCCTAGGATCCATAGAAATTCCTTCCTTAGATACTATAAATCCCAGATAGGAAATTGAGTTGGTCTTGAAAACACACTTCTCGGGGTTCACAATAAGGCGGTTGGTCCGAAGGCGATCTAATATGTTTCGAAGATGCTGGTCGTGTTCTTGTAAGGATCGAGAAAAAATCAGGATGTCATCTAAGTAAACAACCGCAAAGATGAAAAGGACATCAGAGAACAGTCGATCCATGAAGCGCTGAAATACAGCTGGGGCATTCACTAAGCCAAAGGGCATAACCCGATACTCGAAGAGCCCAAAAGGTGTTCGGAATGCCGTCTTCCATTCATCTCCCTCGCGTATTCAGAGAAGATGGTAAGCACTACGCAGGTCTAGCTTGGAAAAGATGGTGGCACCTTGCTTGTCGGCGATGAGAGGCATAGGATACCTGTCTCTTATCGTGACCTTGTTGAGGCCCCGATAATTGATGCAAGGTCTCAATTCAGCGGAATCGCGCTTGGGGATGAAAAACAACGGGGCCCCTGCGGGAGATCTTGAAGGTCGGATCAATCCGTTGGCCATGTGGGCGTCCAAGTACTTTCGTAGAGCTTCCTTCTCTGTGAGAGACAGCAGAAACATCCGCCCGAAAGGGACTAATGCATCTTGGGCGAGTTCTATGGCACAGTCCTCTGGACGATGCGGGGGCAGCTCCAATATGGTTCTGTTAACGAAGACTTCGTGGAACTCCTCTAATTCAGATGGAATGCAACAGATGTCACAAGTGGTGGTAGACTCGGGCGAGAGAACCTTCACTACTTCCTGCGACCGGTGAGGCATACAATACTCCTTACAGAATCCAGACTCAAAGGTAATGGTATTCCTGTACCAATCTATGGAGGGGTTGTGCCTTCTCAGCCATGGGATACCCAGGATGACCGGGAAGTGGGCTGCTCGAATGAGATCGAATTTCAAATGTTCAGTATGATGTTGGATAACCACAGTGAGTGGTTCTGTAGTGTGAGTGATAGGACCAGAGGAAAGTGGGGTCCCATCAACACCTTCTACCTTCTGGGCATCCTCGCGTTGAACTAAAGGGAGTCCTTGTCGATCAGCCCATACGGTGTCCATAAAAACTCCAGCAGCGCCACAATCAATGAGGGCTAGAGTTGTTAGCTTTCTGGTAGACGTTTGTAGCTGTAGAGATACTACTATCAAACTAGAGTCCATAGTATCTAATTGAGGAGTGACTGCTAAGGTTACATAGGGACAAGGAGATATACCTCGGAAACCTGCCCCCTTCAGTTCCGAGGTCTGTCGTTTCCCGACCTACGAGGAGGGACCTCTGGACAATTTCGCAGAAGATGAGCATTTGACCCGCAGTACATACAGAGACCCGTGTCTCGCCGTCTTCTTTGTTCTTCAGGAGTTAACGGGGCTCTTGCGGCTCCTATCTGCATGGGTTCTTCCTTGCATGACGCTGAGGGCGGTTGATGAGGAGGGGTTCCAGAGGAGGGTGAGTTGACTGGGGTGCGAAGCTTTCGTCTTTCAGCCCGCCGCTCGCTGAGGCGAAATTCTATCTGAAGTGCTATAGACATCAAATCTGATAGAGAGGTAGGTAGCGCTATGCGAGCCAGTTCGTCCTTCAATTCTTCTTTCAGGCCGCGGCGGAAGATTGTAAATTGTGCGTGTTCCGCCCACCCGGCCTCAGTCGCTAGGCGTTTAAAGGACGAGATATAGGTCCTGAGATCACTACTGCCCTGCTGAACGTCTAGCAGCTCTTCTGCGGCAACATGAGTTATCTCAGCCTGTTCGAAAGTTTGTTTCAACAAGGTGACAAAGGTGCCATAGTCCTGGAGTACCGGATTGTTGCTGGTCACCAGTGGGGAGGCTGCTCTTTACAGCCGAACGAAGCCAGTGTTCCTCTTTGCTACTTAGGTGCCGCAAAGGCTGCAGTGTCTGTCATTCGGATCCGAAAACCCCAGTCTTGTTCAATCTAGGCCTGTTGTGCATGGGGGCACATATTTTGGCTGCTGGGGTTCCATGTGACCCTGTGCCAAGGGTGGCAAAAACCTTGCATGGAGGTGTCAAAGGCTTTGGGGACAGGGTGTGGTCAGAGGAAGTTGTTTCGGTAAACTGTTGTTAAAATAACTTTTCAAGGAGCTAAAAATACATTTTACTGAAAAAACCTGAATTATATCTGTTCTGTTTTTACCACTGAAAAGCACTCTGTTATGCATCATTATTGTTGTAGACCTCTGTAAAGCGCCCAGTTCTGTATCTGTATTGGTGTATACCTATGTAAAGCGCTCCGTTGCTTATCAAAGCAAGTTCTGTGCTCAATAAATACTGCTAAAAATGATGAAGGGAACAAATCTGATTCTAATATTTAATGAGTAAACACTAAATACATCAATATCGATTTTTATAACAAAACTGCTCTGATCAGGAGCAGAATGATTTGGAGCTGGTGAGTAGTGTGTAAAGGTGTTTGGAGGAATCTGGGTTGGGATAAAGCAAGAATTGAGCTGAACTATCAATTGAGTGGTAAGAAATCAAAAACACACTCTTACAAATATAAACTTATGTTTGAAAAGAATTTCCTTTTTTAAATAGAAAAAGCAATTTAAAAAAGTGAAGTTTCTTAATTTAGAATGTTTTCATTTTATTGTTTGTTACTTTCAGTGTAAATTCATTTATTTGTTACCTCTTCATTGCATCAATCTGCCTTTTATTGGTAGACTTCTTGGCTCTTCCTTGCTCCATTTGACTGAAGTGCAGAAACCAGCATTATGCAGTGGCTCGTCCTAGAAGGGCGGGGTTTGGAGTTTTCCCCTTTACGTTTCTAGAAAGGAGGTTCTAGGCTTCCTTGCAGGCGTGGAAGTCCTGGATACCCGTATACCCAAGGGCATAAATTAGTTTTAAAAAATTGATTAGCAGAGTTTGCTAATTAAAATGTTCTTGATTAGCAAACAAACCCATTTGATTAGCAATGTTCTGTTAATATTTTTTATGTCAATAAGCAAATGAGCACAAACACCAGGGCACACCTATGTTTTGGAAAAAAACCTCACAAGATGGGTTTATGGTAACCTTTTAGAGATTAAGGTTTGTTTGAGGTGCGGGGGATCAAAACTCAACCTTGGTAACTAGGTTGGATAAATGAGAGAACAAAAAGTGGTTGTTCCTAGAGATGTAGGAACCCCCGTCCCCTGCACACTATCTAATATCTGAGGGAGCAGATCAGTAAGTCAGTGTTATTTATATATAATTTCACATTAACAATTTGATGCATTACATGAAGTCCATAGTTCAGTTGGTGGGGCAGTAGGAGTAAATACCCAGCTCACAAGATTTCATGTAAAAAACAATTCACACATGTATTTATACAGTGTTTTTAGGCTCAACGCGTTTCGAGTATAAACTCTTCTTCAGGGGCAGAATAATATTTCACAAAATTCTAGAAAAAGATAGAAAAAAGTGCATCTTAGTATAGCTGCATATGTAGTATGCATTACAATTTCATTACAATCATTATTTATTCAATACAAAACAACAACTAATTAAATGTCAGATGTATTCAACAAGTATGGTAAAGCTAGTGAGATATAGTCAGCTATTTCTAACTGCACTAGGATTAGATAATCCTGTTAAGAGGATTTTAGACATAGCTTCTAACCAATCTAGTCTGTAAAAAGGGAGGTCCTAGGAAGGCAGAAAGAGCAATTTGACAAAATGGAAGAAAGATTAACAACGTAACTTACTAACTATGGTGGTCACATAGTTGAAAAGAAGTATCCAATGGAACATAAAGTGGAAGCTCTGGAATTATCTTTTGTCTCAACGCTAAAGAAATTAAACATGTGTAAATCCTAAGTAGTGAGAGGAGTAACGTGAAGGAGAGAGAAGCAAAGTCTCTACATACAACAAGTTCAGAAAAAGTCCTGACGGACGAATCCATGCAATATAAAGAGGGATCTTTCAAAAGATAACACTCAGTAGACGGTACTTCAAAGAGTAAAGTCATCTAAAAGGGGAGAGAAGGATAAGCAAAGCTTATTAAGATTAAAAGAACGTACTGGTAAGACCGACAGAATCAGTCATTGCACTTACTTGATACTGTTCAGAGAGTCCGTGCAAGCGATCATGGTGCGCCCGTCCCACCGGAGGAGGATGCGGTACACTCAATGAGTGCCTTCTTAAATACCTGATACTTGAATGACGTATGCACAAAACATGCGCATAGGGAACCGTCTCAACGCGCATGCGTAACACCAAGACTAAATGATTGGGCCACGTCATGGATCTGACGACACGGAAAAGTCGGCGTCAGAATTCCATGACAACAAAATAACCGCGCATGCGCGGGATGGAGAATAGACTGATTTTGGAGAAAGGAAAATGTAAAGACGTATTTTTAACAATGGGAGAAAACGCGTGTAAATCAGCATAAAAATGTGAGTGAAAGAAGATACGTCATGAATCTGACGACACGGAAAGGCTGTCGTCTAAATTTATGTATACAAAATCACCGCTTATGCGCGGAATATGACGAGGAAAGTAGAGGAGAGAATAAGTAACCCATACTCATGGGTGTGAAGAAAGTTTGCATGAGAGGAGATATGGTGGAGTCTAGTCCGTAGAAACTACCAGTCCTCTAGGTGTACATTGGCTTTAGAGTAACAGACGTCTGTTTGCATAATTAACACTTATCTAACATGCAGAAAACAAATGACAACTTGTTCACGAATATATTCCACCGTATGTGGTAACATTTTTAAACATTTCCAAATCAGATATAGCATATCTCCACAAGGTGACCTTAATGTTAACAATTTTTGTCAAAACAATAACAGCCTCCACCATCTTAGGTGTAATTTGTAAAACAAATGTAAGTGCAGATTACACAGGGATTTGGTCATAGCAAAGGGAATGCAATCCTAAACAACATCATCCACTAAATGAGGTGTATTTTATAAAACATATGCAGATGAGTTTAACACCGAAATTTCACCTTAGCACAGGGTAATGTAATCCTAATGAGTGATCATGGGAACCTGTGAAAAAATTGAATATTCATCACAGGTAAGGTCCTAGATAGTAGTTCTCATTCATACCAAGGGGAGTGAGTGAGTCTAGGCAATGTATCCAAAAAAGTTCTCTCTGTGAAAGCAGTCTTTGTAGATCTCCACCTCTGGGAAGTGGGTTTACTACTTCTAGTATTACCATCCTCATTTGAGCCACTGTATGTTGGTGGTCTCTAAAATGTCTATACACTGGGGATTTGATGTTTTTGGTGCGAATATTAGACTTGTGCTCAGTCCATCGTTCCTTGGCCTTTCTGGTAGACTTCCCTACGTAGTATTTCCCACAGGGACAGCGCAGAGCATAAATTACATTTTTGGAATCACAAGTTGCAAATTGTTTAAGATGGATTTTCTTCCCGGTATTGCCATGTCGAATATGATCTCCTTTTATTACATTAGAGCAATGTTGGCAATTGAGACAAGGGTAAGTACCATTTTTTGGTTTGGACATGAGTGGTTGGTTATTTGCTTTCCGTTTTTCTGCTTTGATCAGTTTGTCACAAAAGTTTTTTCCTCGTTTGTATGCTAGCATCGGGGGTTCTGGGAAGAGGCAATTCAATTGTGGGTCTGTTTTGATTATATCCCAGTTTTTGTGTATAATCCGCTTGATCTGAAAACTCTGACTAGAGTACTTCAGTGAATGAATTAAGGTGGTTCTTTCATTTTTGATCTTTAGCTCTAATAGGTCTTTGCGGCTTTGTGCTTCCGTTCTTAGTATGGCTTTGTTAATCAGATCTGATCTAAGTCATACTAAGAACGGGAGCACAAAGCTGCGAAGACCTATTAGAGCTAAAGATCAAAAATGAAAGAACCACCTTAATTCATTAACCGAAGTACTCTAGTCAGAGTTTTCAGATCAAGCGGATTATACACAAAAATTGGGATATAATCAAAACAGACCCACAATTGAATCGCCTCTTCCCGGAACCCCCGATGCTAGCATACAAACGAGGAAAAAACTTTTGTGACAAACTGATCAAAGCAGAAAAACGGAAACTAAATAACCAACCACTCGTGTCCAAACCAAAAAATGGTTCTTACCCTTGTCTCAATTGCCAACATTGCTCTAATGTAATAAAAGGAGATCATATTCTACATGGCAATACCGGGAAGAAAATCCATCTTAAACAATTTGCAACTTGTGATTCCAAAAATGTAATTTATGCTCTGCGCTGTCCCTGGGGAAATACTACGTAGGCAAGTCTACCAGAAAGGCCAAGGAACGATGGACTGAGCACAAGTCTAATATTCGCACCAAAAACATCAAATCCCCAGTGTATAGACATTTTAGAGACCACCAACATACAGTGGCTGAAATGAGGATGGTAATACTAGAAGTAGTACACCCACTTCCCAGAGATGGAGATCTACAAAGACTGCTTTCACAGAGAGAACTTTTTTGGATACATTGCCTAGACTCACTCACTCCCCTTGGTATGAATGAGGACTACTGTCTAGGAACCTACCTGTGATGAATATTCCATTTTTTCACAAGTTCCCATGATCACTCATTAGGATTACATTACCCTCTGCTATGGTGAAATTTCGGTGTTAAACTCACCTGCATATGTTTTATAAAATACACCTCATTTAGTGGATGATGTTTAGGATTGCATTCCCTTTGCTATGACCAAATCCCTGTGTAATCTGCACTTACATTTGTTTTACAAATTACACCTAACATGGTGGAGGTTGTTATTGTTTTGACAAAAATTGTTAACATTAAGGTCACCTTGTGGAGATATTCTATATCTGATTTGGAAATGTTTAAAAATGTTACCACATACAGTGGAATATATTCGTGAACAAGGTGTCATTTGTTTTTTGCATGTTAGATAAGTGTTGTTTATGCAAACAGACGTCTGTTACTCTAAAGCCAATGTACGCCTAGAGGACTGGTAGTTTCTACGGACTAGACTCCACCAAATCTCCTCTCACGCAAACTGTCTTCACACCCATATGAGTATGGGTTTCTTATTCTCTCCTCTACTTTCCTCATCATATTCCGCGCATGAGCGGTGATTTTGTATACATAAATTTAGACAGCCTTTTCGTGTCGTCAGATTCATGACGTATCTCTTCTTTCCCTCACATTTTTATGCTGATTTACACGCATTTTCTCCCATTGTTAAAAATACGTCTTTACATTTTCCTTTCTCCAAAATCAGTCCATTCTCCATCCCGCGCATGTGCGGTTATTTTGTTGTCATGGAATTCTGACGCCGACTTTTCCGTGTCGTCAGATCCATGACGTGGCCCAATCATTTAGTCTTGGTGTTACGCATGCGCATAGAGACGGTTCCCTATGCGCATGTTTTGTGCATAAGTCATTCAAGTATCAGGTATTTAAGAAGGCGCTCATTGACTGTACCGCATCCTTCTCCCGTGGGACGCGGCGCACCATGATCGGTTGCACGGACTCTCTGAACAGTATCAAGTAAGTGCAATGACTGATTCTGTCGGTCTTACCAGTACATTCTTTTCATCTTAATAAGCTTCGCTTATCCTTCTCTCCCCTTTTAGATGACTTTACTCATTTGAAGTACCGTCTACTGAGTGTTATCTTTTGAAAGATCCCTCTTTATATTGCATGGATTCGTCCGTCAGGACTTTTTCTGAACTTGTTGTAAGTAGAGACTTTGCTTCTCTTCTCTCTCCTTCGTGTTACTCCTCTCACTACTTAGGGTTTACACATGTTTCATTTCTTTAGCGTTGAGACGAAAGATCATTCCAGAGCTTCCACTTTGTTCCATTGGATACTTCTTTTCAACTATGCGACCACCATAGTTGGTAAGTTACGTTGTTCAATCTTTCCTCCATTTTGTCAAATTGCTCTTTCTGCCTTCCTAGGACCTCCCTTTTTACAGACTAGATTGGTTAGAAGCTATGTCTAAAATCCTCTTAACAGGATTATCTAATCCTAGTGCAGTTAGAAATAGCTGACTATATCTCACTAGCTTTACCATACTTGTTGAATACATCTGATATTTAATTAGTTGTTGTTTTGTATTGAATAAATAATGATTGTAATGAAATTGTAATGCATACTACATATGCAGCTATACTAGGATGCACTTTTTTCTATCTTTTTCTAGAATTTTGTGAAATATGATTCTGCCTCTGAAGAAGAGTTTATACTCGAAACGCGTTGGGCCTAAAAACACTGTATAAATAAATGTGTGTATTGTTTTTTACATGAAATCTTGTGAGCTGGGTATTTACTCCTACTGCCCCACCAACTGAACTATGGACTGCATTTAATGCATCAAATTGTTAATGTGAAATTATATATAAATAACACTGAATTACTGATCTGCTCGACAGATATTAGATAGTGTGCAGGGGACGGGAGTTCCTACATCTCTAGGAACAACCACTTTTTGTTGTTCAATATGTTTTATGTCACCAGAAGTTATTTGTACCCAAGACATAAAATGAGAAAGAATGCAGGAGTTTTGTGTACTGGTGAAGTAAGACATGTGAGATGAGTCAGACCTTGCATATTCTTTAAAATGTTGCTGCTAGACCTGCAGGTCGAGTAATTTAGTTCACCTATTTATTGTGCATTTGTAAGGCGCTTATACATCAAGTCACTTGTGTTTCAACGCGCCCTACTCGACCTAACAGAAACGCACTCAACCCTTGGCAACAGAGGGCAAAGAATTGAAATGCGCTTTCTGTAAAATGGTGCACGTCACCACAAACCGACTGTTTGGCATATTGCTGCCACCCAGAGGCCAGCCATGCACGGTGAAACCTTTCACATTTACAGCAAACAAAGTACATGTTAAATAAAATGCAAATGGTACTCGCCCTTCATAAAACCTACTCAACTTCATGAGTGGACGAAAACACTTGCGAGACCTGGATGAGTGTCTGTAAAATGTGAAAGGTTAGCTGCATGAATGGACACAAATAAATAGATATGACAAAAAGGCTCTGAAAAGAGTTTGGCCAGTTCGCTCCACTGCAGGTGCAAATATATAATGCAATCGTAATCCTGAAGCAAAGCGAGCTCTGGAGGCTAACTACAGTCTTATGGTACTGCAGTAGATGTATAGAGTGTATGGAACTATTGATCACTACTTTACATTAACATCTAATTAGCTCTGTGTAGTCATTATGTAAGAGGAAAGAAGAGACTAAGCAGAGTGGATAGCATAGCACACAGAAAACTGGGCAAACTATGTGCAATATTGTAGTTTGCAGCCAACTAATTTTCATGGCAACTGGTATAAAGCAACAGGGTAATAAGATAGAATGTCAAGGTGTGTGATCAGCTCATGGATTGAGCACCAGTTGCACAGATGTATGCAACTGGAAAGTCACAGAATTTGGTTTGCCATCAAAAGCATTTGGCTGTGTGATCATGTATATTTACAAAAGTGTTACCTCTTCAGCAACAAAATGGAATTTAGTTGACACTATGAGATTTAGATGCACTAACCTAAACTTTACTGTAAAGCATGGAGCCAATGCAGTGTTTTACAGTAGCAATACTGTACTTATGCATTTTGTAACAACTTAATTTTTAGGATTGGAATTGCATTACTGTCTTTAAAAAAAAAATTAAGTTAACACATACTGGTCCTTATCAGACAGGATATAGTTACCTTAATGAAAGTAACATCCTGATTACTTCTGGTTTGCAATTATTTGAAAAAGAAAAACAGTCTTGCCTAGCACCACCACACAGGCCTTTGGCACTTAAGGGTGGAGCAAATGATTACTGTTGCACTCGTTCTCCATTAGCCCCTTTGAACTTGCAGTGAAAAAAGAGAAGAGGGTGGACATAGCCCTGAGGGCAAGAGAAGAATGTAGGACGTGCTGTGCTTTCATTGAACTTGGTAACTGAAATAGCTAGCTTTGCTACACAAGTGTCAATGTAATTAGCAAATGTACGGAATTTCTTAGCAAATTGCTATGCGACACTGCTTATTTTATACCTTGAACCTGCTGGCTAGGTCTGAAACGGTGGGCTCTCTGCATTCACTGTGAGGTGCAGTTCGGGGGCCCGCACTTCCCTGTTCTGAAACAGACTTGTGCGCCATTTCACCAAAAACGATGGAGTGGAGTCTGGGCTAAAAAGCAGCTCTTTTTCACAATTGCCGAGAGCCTTACAAGGCACAACAGTTTGGGCCGCATTCCTTCTACCACAAGGTGTATTTCTCTGAGTACCATAATTCACGGCTTCCTTTTCTTGATCACTTATTTCTCCTGTGCACATTTATTGCCACTGAGTCATAATAGTTTAGATGTACTAGAATAGAATTGTTGCTGCAGTTCGTGCCTTTTTTGCACTTGACACAAAATATTTCTCTGCTTGATAGATCGAATTCTTGTCTCTCTGGTGCAGGAATGATGTTTGAAATCTAGAGCTAGTGAACGCTTTTGTGAGCTTTGAAAGAATCCCTGAAATCCTTCTCTTTTGACCACTGAGACGTGTTATTAGTGTGCCATTTGGGTAGGAATTGATATTCCTTAGTAGACTAGTTCCTGTAGCACTTTTCATTTTGTTTTACCTAATTACAATTTTTAAACCTTTTACTCTTTGCAACTTTAAAACAATTGCAACTTTTCAGGAAATGTTTTTAGTGTTTACCAGTTCCTCCTTAACCTCCAATTTCGCTCCTCAAATGACCCATCTACCGCCATCCTTACTTCTCCCACTGTGTGATCCTGTGCAACCTGTCGTGCCATTCCTTTGCACAGCCTGACTTGCTTCTGCAACTATTTGATATATGTTGCTTTGCTGCTCCTGTGTTCCCTAAGTGGTGGAAATGCCTTTTGTGGTCCTCATGCCAAAGGTTGCCAGGGGTGAAGATGCAGATCACCCAAGTTTTGCACAGTTGTTGACTGCAAACATCCCCAATTCAGAAACATCACAGAAGGCAGCATCAAAGACTCAAATCTCAGTTGCCTGCCCTGAGATCCCAGTGGATGCCAGGTGAACTTGTGGTAAACCTTAATTAGCTTCAGGGGAGCCTTGGCTATTACACTGGTATCTGCTTCTGCCTGCTCACATCCTGGTGGATAGCTCACAAGTTCAGCACTCGCCTCGGATGGGGGACCATCCTGCATTTCTTGTGTTACTTTCCTTCCAAGGTCGATACATTAATAACCATTAGTACCCGGCACACGCGTAGCGCTGGGAATCCAACGTGTTGATTGGCTCTTTTCCGAGCCATACCACACAGTATTCCCGTGTACGCCATGCGTGCCGGGTACTCTGTTCCCGCCGAGGGGCGTGGCAGCCCCTCAGCCAATAAGGAGGCTCAAAACGGGGCAATCCCCGCTCCCAGCCTCCCTACGGCTGGAGACTGCCTTCGTCCCTCCCTCCTCCCACCTCCCTGCCCTCCCCACCCCACTTACCTTCTATCCCTTGGTCTCCGGTGGAGGACGATGGAAGCCTTCAGGCGTGTGGAGACTCGGAGAGGGGCCATCCCAGCTCTGAGCCTCCACACGGCTGGAGGCTTCCATCGTCCCGCGCCGGAGCCGCGGTACCATTTTTCTTTTTTCCCTTCCCCCATCCCAACCCCACTTACCTTCTTTTTTTCTTCTTGTCTTGAGAGCGGACGCGCTGTAAACACTTCTGTTCCCAGCTGTCCTCTCCTGATGGCCGCCATGGAATGGGAAAACGGTATCCGTTTTCCTTTTCCTGGCGGGCATTTTTTTTCACTTTTATTTTTCTTTTTTCTTTTCTGTTTCGAAACGCAGCAGCGTTTCTAAACAGAAGAAAATGCCATTAGTACCCCGGTCTAATGGGCCAGGGTACTAATGGCAATAAGACCCCCGACGGCGGGCCAATGCTGCCCAGGGTAATGCCTCCGGGGCTTCGTTAAGGCCCACGCTACGCTCGGGCCTGTAACTACAGCCCCGGGGGCATTACCTGGGGCAGTATTGGCTCGCCGCCTCGGGTCTTATGGCCACATTACATTGGGTAGTAACACCTACTACTGCTACAGCACTTAGAATTGGAAGGAATCTGGCAGCAATCAATTTGTTTTTTCGGAATGAAACCTCGTTTTGTGTTTCGATTAATTTCATATATTTGCAGAAGCCTCTTGTCTCGGGTGTTTGCTGAGTGTGAGATGCTGATACTGCATATACTACTGTTATTCATGTCTTTATGGTGTAGAGAGAGTACAGCTAGTATGACCGATTTCGCCTCAGTTTTCAAGTTGTCAATCCAATACTTTCTCAACTCTTTCTGGGAATTCAAGACTCAGATTCCAAACATGCAATGTTTCTACGTGTCAATCAAGGTACACTTTCTTAATTGGTTAAGTCAAGACTCAGGTTTCCCAGTATACAAAGTGTCAATCATGTACGACTTTTTCAGTTTGCTCGGGGAGGTAAGACTCAGTTTGACAGAATTAATTGTATTAGTCAATGAATGTTTTCTCAGCACTAAAGTTCTATTTCTCTCTGTGGGAGTTTTTAGTACAGTTTCAAAATATGCAATGTGTTCTGAAATACTGTCTATTACAAAACATTGCCACTAAGATGATCTTGGCACTACATGCCTGTGGCTGCATCACTCTTTTATTATTATGATATTTATTGAGCGCGGACCTGGCTTCGAGAAGCAATGGAGCGCTTTATAGAGGTATACAACAGTACAGATGCATAACAGAACGCTTTTCAGGGTTAACAGAACAGATATGCAGTGGCGGGGGGGATACAGAGGGGTACAGAGGAGGGTACAGCTGAACCGGGTGGTGGGGAGGAGAGGGGCGGGTGCCGTCTAACGAGTCAGGTGGCGCCAGGGGCGATGTTAGGTGCTGAGGCAGAGAGATTCCTTGTACAGGTGAGTCTTGAATTATTTTCTGAATAGTAGGAGCATGGGGGCAGGTCTGATGCTGACGGCGAGGAGGTTCCATAGTCTTTTTGCGTAGGCAGGGTTGGCTTGTTTTCTGGTTCTTTCATTTTTGCAGCGATGGATTTCAAGTTTGCAGATGTCCTGGCTTCTGTTGGTGCGTTGTCTGCCACTTCCACTCTGTTGTCAACCGTCGAGTTTTGAATTGAACTCCAGGTGTTGTACATGACATGTGGGGGTGTCTCGAACACGGACCCACAAAATCGCAAACTTAGTCACCTCATATCACACAAATAGATTGCCCATCTTCCAGTGACAACCTGCTTGACATGCACACACAAGGTCAATTGATTTCACGACAGTGTGACAACCTTCGCAGTCAATACTGCCAATAACTGGAATGGCTTGCCCATGTAGAGGAGGAGCCAAGTACCCCCACCTCAACCGTCCCGCCCATATTACCTGTATGTTGGAAACCAGAGTACGTGACATATACTGAACAGTTGAAACGACAAAGGCCAAAAGGAATCCTAGAAGCAAGATTCCCATTGAGGAAACCATACCTGCACACAAGGAAATATGATGGTCGTTTAAATGAGATTCCTGAAGAAGCAAAGCAAATAAACAGCCAGAATGCGAGGTGACGTCACCATCACCAGTAAATACGTCACACAGAGCTGAGTTGATGTATATAGAAGATGCAGATACAAGAGAATGAAGATATTCCATAAGGGCTCAAGAAAGTATCAAGGATAAGTGACATCGTGGGATTGAGGTGAAGAAGCTTATGCCACAGAAACGGATGAAGATATCAAGCTTTTTTACACGTGTACAGATGCAGAAGAAACGCAAGCAGCAAAGTAATCTTGAGGTTAGCTTTATAGTGAATAAGATTGCGGCAAGCACCAATATATAAATATATGCAAATGATCAAGTAAAGGATGGATGTTTCCACTACGTATTATAGCAGTGCTGGACATTAGCAAGAAGGCTTCGTTTTAAGAAATGACGCAGTTAAATGTATCTCAGAAGGCGAAGTTGAATGAGCCAAGAATCCAAGGTCTTATCAGACTCGAGCAAACTGACATTGGGTACAAATCGTGTGAAAGAACAGAACGCCTGTTCTGAAGGCATGAACAAAACAAGGAAGACGTCTGAGGTCTATTAAAAAATTGTGTTTTAAAGACACTAGAAGCTCGATTGCATGGTCTCCAGTCACGTGGAAGGATGAAGTTGGGTGAATGAAATGGTCACACCTACGCATGAGGGCAGAGCGTGCCTTCACTCCCTGAATTCTCAGTGCAAAAACAGGCAGAACAGCTCAATTACCTCTCTCTTAGTCCAACTTGATAGCTAGTCAGGGGAAATTAGGATTTATTATCTATTTCATGTATCCAAAATTATATGAAACAGATTGCCAGTTAGTTTACCAATAGTAAAAACACATTTTATTCAACATATTCAATACTCAAAACGTGTAGTAGGTGCTTTCCACAAGACACCTCAGACACCAAAGTAAATAAAAAATAATGAAAGGGGTCCAATGATTTCACAATAAATAGCATTATTGACTGTTATTAGTAAGTGACATATATGATTGATCACACCAACATGATTTCTTTAGAATGTTATAGCATTGCATTCTAGGGGGAGCAAACTGGGTGAGAAAGTTATTGTCCTTTTCAAAAAAATAGACAGTTTTTAAAATGTCTACAGGATGTCTACATATGTTTAGGCTAACGGTTTACATCAACACAATCCTTGGTGTTCTGCTGTTCTCAGTATAGCCCTCTTCAGGATGGTTGATTTCTTTACAGGTTGACATATAGTTAAAAAAAATCCCCAATTGGTCACAATTTGTCAGATACTGTGAAAATAAATGACAAAGTATATCAAATGTGTATTAGTGACGGTTCTACAGAAGACCGATGTAGTGTGCATTTTTAAAAAACTTTTCTGGCATAGTTCATATATTCTGGGGCTATTAATTTCCCAAAAATACATTCCACTGACCTTGTCAGTATGTTGTGGTTGGACTGGAGCGTTATTAGCTTTTAGAGAGGTTTCTTCCTTTCTATAGATTGCGTGAAGTGATAACCTTTTTGAGTTCTGCCTCCCACTTGTTTGGAAGTTGATCTATTTGCAGGATGGATATCTTCCTCCTTGGGTGCATTTAATCTCATGTACCTGCTTTTCTGTACCCTTGTTTTTGATGTGGCAGTGGGACATATTTGTAGAAACCCCACATTAGTCACTAATATTAGTACTCCTAAGTTTTTCGGCATTTTCATTGTCAGAAAATATTTTCGCGCACTGACCTGTGTGCTTTTTGATGACTTGAATACAGGTGTGGTGCTGCTGCTTTTTGAGTTCAATGCAGGGGACGTTTTTCCTCTTTTATAATTTGCCCTTTGCCTTCCTCCTTACAAGGCATTCGTCTTGTCCCTTGGCTGTGTGATGGAGAACAAAATAAATCAGGGGTTGCTAGCTTCCGAACGGGATACCAGTTATGCACTGCGTTCTTTCCTTTTAAGATGTCCGATATGGGTTACAAGAACCCTTTCTGAGGTAACTCTGCACTCGCCGCATTGTTACTGACAGGCATGCGTGTAATCGCAGTTTTGTTTGTCGTCTTACCTTCTTCGGCACTGTGGAGTTCTGCGGCATCCTCGCGTTTACAGCGGTCTCATATCTCGCTTCTCCGGCGGTTTCTGAGTTCCGGGTCTGTAGTTAATGTTGCTCTTTGTATCCGCTCTGTTTTCCTTCGTGGTTGTGCGGTGAAACACTAGACTGGCTGGTATGATAGTGTTTGTGTTGACGGTTCCGCCATTTTGGGAAGGTGAATGTATCTGTCGTTTCCCCACTCTTGGGTCTGGAGATCTATCCCTTACATGTCCCAAAGTGAGGTTTGGTGGTATCTCCATAGTGTTGATTCTCCATGTATGACTGACAGGGAGTGAACAGATCCAGATCGAAAATTCTTTCATCGTGAAATTGATGTTGGTGTTACACTGATTCAGCCACTGGTGAAAATCGGAAAGTTAGTTGACTGTGCCTCTCCAGACCAGAAAACAGTCGTCGATATATCTATGCCAAGCTCCAATGTTGGTTTGGTAAGGGTTGCTTGTATGGTAGATGGAATATCTTTCTACATAGTCCATGTACAAATTTGCAATATCTGGGGCATTTATATCTCGTGATAGGCATGCTTATCACCTATTACCCTGAGAAATACCAGCAAACCTATCACTGTGTTTTTCAAACATTATCTGTATCCAAATGAACAAATTGCAATCAAGAAAGAATTTTCGATCTGGATCTGTTCACTCCCTGTCAGTCATACATGGAGAATCAACACTATGGAGATACCACCAAACCTCACTTTGGGACATGTAAGCAATAGATCTCCAGACCCAAGATCATATGATAAGTCCCAAATCGGTGAAGGGTCTTGGTTACCTTACAAGTCCCTGTTGGTCTAGGGTAGCCGGGGGTGGCTTGTTTGGCCTGCCACCAGCTATCAGTAGGTGTTCTGATTTTGCCCCTCTCTTTCCACTATTTGCTGTCTGATAGTAGGACATTGCTGGAAAAAGGGAACTGCTGGTTGGTGGTCAAGTTGCAGGTTCGCTACTACTTTTGCGGGGCTCTCGACACAGGATCTCCCTTTGATGCTTTCTAGATATTCCTCACATTGATGTTGGATTTCTGAAAAAGAAAGAAAAAAGACTGGCAACCATTTTGTTGAGGAGGTATAGCATGGGTCATTAATTACGAGCCTGTCTCAATTGTTTGACACAATCATAAAGCCATCCCTCCTTTTTAAGCTCATAAGAGTGTCCTTTTGCTCTACATTCACTTATTAAGATGAATATATCTCCTTCTACTCGGCATCTGCAAAGATGATTTAGCAACAAACGGTTTTTAGAACTAACCATCCTGTCATAAAACCCTATTTGGTCCATTGCCATAGTGTTCTGTGAGTAACTATCTAAGAGTGCATTGTTATAAAAAATTGAAACATTGCACTGTTCAATTTTGATCCGTATGATCTTAAAGGATGGTCTACTTGACTTTCTTCAGCAGTAGAAGGAATATTAGGGAGGATTAGAATTACAATGTATAGAATCATTATCGCCCTCTAGGTCGGTGGTCTGTCATTTTCAAATTAGTTATATATTGCCCGGAGGACTTGACCAAAAGAATGTAGTCCATAAATGAACTTTCTTACTGGGTATTTGTATATGCAGGTCAATCCTCAGTCCACCTGCCATTACACGTCCTTAACCCCAGAGAAAACATAAGTGAGGCCACCCATCCTGTATTTCGATAGTCGGAGCGAGGGGATTCAACTGATGGAGATGGGAACCCCACCACCCCCATACCTAGTCTTCACTTTTAATTGGGTCTTATAGACCTGAATGCAGTTCCGATTGTAGATTCAAATCTCCTGTCACGATAGTCGCATCAAAATTATTGTGGCAGCTCATTTCATAGAGTGATGGGTTTTCTTTTTCAAACTTCTCAATTGCACAAGAATCTGGTCTTTAAAATTTAGTAGGAGATAAATGAAATGGCATAACATTTGCGATATAAGAGCCATCATATTGGGGGAATCAACTTCAAATCGAGTATAGTTAACTCGAAAACAGGTTTTCACCCAGGTCAACAATCCTCCTTTATGCCTGCCACTTGGACCCTACGTCGCTTAAACACAAAATATATCCTAGCCCTCACTGGTTTTTAGTTCTAATAATGAAACCAAAACAATTCCCAGCAATCTTTCCCTTTGAATTTGTCACATAAACCCTGAATATTCCATGAGAGTAACGGGATCCCCAGTTCTCGGCATCAATGCTAGATAATTGGACACCATAGTATTACAATCTGCATTCGAGTCAAGGGGCGGATCCACAGTAAGATTTGCTGTGCCGGCTGTTTTGTGGGGACAACCTCATCCCTTATCAAGGATTGATGCAAATGCACTACAGAGATTAAAGGACCCTGGGGCATAGTGGAAGCACAAGATATTGCAATCGGAGGTAGTTGCCGAATTTGAATTGAAGACCCCAGATGTGGCCATGCTCTAAATTCCATTTCAAGTAACCCCTGAGCTAGGTGCTCATGTTTCAATGTACACTTGGTAATCTTTCCACCTTTACCAAATCCGATTGGAACAATAAGCACCCTTTCTTGTGCCTTAGCCAATGGTTGCATTTATTTTTTAATGAATCATTTACCCTGTCTCGATGATGAGTTTGGGGACTTTTCGTATATACACTTCTTGTATCTAATGATCTTAATTCAAGCTGAGGGATCACCTTGAGTCCATACTTTGCAGGGGACCCTTCAATTCATTCTTGACTGTTGATCGGCTGCTCCCTCCTGGAATATTTCTTCCTGCATTTGTTTTGGTCAGTGGTGCCCATAAATTATTAGGTGAATGGGAACTTCTTCCCTACAGGTTCTCTATTTGGGTCTGTTAGAGGAGCGTTCCTGCATCACTTACTTGGCTCTTCTTGAACTTTATCCAATTGTAACTTATTTACAGGGCACACTGCACCACTACCGCCCCTGTCCCCCTGCACTGGATAGGCATCCTTACCCTCTCCTGCTACGGTATAGAATGTCTCCTTGTTTATACGAATAACTTCCTCCAAAGTAGCACTTAATGTTTTAAAGTGATTTATCATGTAAATAAAAGCTTCCTTTAATATAAGCATCTGTTCATTCAGTTGACCACACCTACAACAGTTTTCACAAACCCAAATCTTCCCCTCCTTTTTGCTCCATCTGGGTATAGATGTGATTACCGGTTTTAAAAAGTGCATCAACTTTATCGCCCTTGATTATTCATCACAGACCTCCCTGGTGTCCTCCATGTCCAGCGCAGATAATCCAGCACATGTCTTCATGCAGGTTACAGCAGGATGGACTGTAGTGTGCACGGCTACCACTACTTGAAATAAACACCCAGCCTCTCATACTGGGGTGCATATCTTAAATGCAGATATGTGGCTGTCACTGCAGCTGTCAAATGGGCAACTGTGACCTCTGAACCAGCCCTGTGCCATTGGTAGAGCAGGCTTTGCCGGTGAAAATACTGATGCAGCAATGCACAGATACACACTATGCTTTTGGCATGTAGTTTCTGTCCATTTTGTTCAGTGCTGTACCCTAAGGGGTTCTCCAGGGATCTTTTCTGTCCCGTCTCCTTTTTAATCTTTAATTACGTCCTCTAACTGATCTTATTTCTACCCACTGTAAATGTCTTTTTACCTATGCTGATGATACTCAGCTGGTTTTTCAGCTCGATTCTCCAGTCTTTGATCCTCCCTCGAAACTTAGTGTCTGTCGGAGATTGCTGGATAGATGTCTAGGAGCTGGGTGAGACTGAAAGATATTGGTAGTTGTTCTCTGGATTCTCATCCCTCTAGGCACTCACATGTTTGGCCAGATTCTTTGGGACCCTGTCCGGCTCCTAGTACGTGTGTTAAGAGTTTAGGGATAAAGCTTCTTCCTTGAGGTTCTGGAGAGGCACAGATTGCATCTGTCTGCAATGCAGGCTTCCTTCAACTCTTAAGGAAGATCCTTCCATTTATTACACTCAATCTTTGTTCCATGATAGTTACTGCTTTGATTATGATGGTCTCTCTGGACTGCTGTAATGGCATTTATATTGGACAACCTGACTTCTTAGTATAGGGGCTCCAGATTTTAGAAACTTCTGCAGCACGTTTAGTGTTGGATGCACCTTGGTTTTCTCACGCAGCTGCGTTGCTGGCTGAGCTTCACTGGCTCCCGGTGAGAAGCTGTATTAAGTTTATGCTTTTGTGCATTGCACACCGGGCTGTTCCTCTTTCTGGCCCGCCTTTCTCCAATCTAAACTTAACTTGTTATGTTTCTTCACTAACTTTACGATCAGCCCTCTGAAAATGTCTTGAAAGTGCCACGTTTTTGCAACATACGGACTGAAGGGTGATCTTTTTCAGTCCTGGCCCTGGTGTTGTGGAATTATCTCCCTGGCCATCAGCGAGATCACTTTAATTTCCGAAAGACTCTTAACACTTTTTTTGTTCGGATTCTTTGAATTTTTTGAGGTAATTTAATTTGTTGCTGCTAGAGCCCAGATGCCTTCGGGCCTTGGTTTTGCGCTTAATAAATTCAGTTACATTACATTACAAGGGGAATCTGATCAGCGGATTACCTGTTCAGAGATGGAATTTGCATATCGAGGACATCCCTCATTGGGAGCGAGAAGTACCCAGAGCAAAGGCACCAGATGAGAACATTCTACTGCATCCAACTGTAAGGGTGCAGAAGGAGGAGACTGACACACAGGTGGCATAGTGATTGCTATAGACTTTTATTAGCAATGCATATAAAGGGAAAATCTAACTTTCCTGCCTCATCTAAAGTACTAGGGGTTCGGTCAGAATAGCCATATAAATCAATAGTCCACCGTCCTGTGTAAATAAAGCTACTTCTGTCCCTTACACCTAAAGCTAAACTGAAGGTTGTGCCAATGTTCTTGGTCCAGGAGGAATGACTCCCTTCCCCTGATTTCAGTACTTCACAAAATAAATGAATTGCTGTTCCACCAACCCTCTGCTTCAGGAAGTTCACAATGTGTTTCTCCCAGTGGGAATGACTCCCTTCCCCTGGAGCACTGGTTTTGATCATCCTTGTGAGTTCAACCACCAGGAGCATGACTCCTTCTCCTGGCGTTCCTTTTCTTTGCTGTCACAGTTCACAACACCAGGGGGAATGACTCCCTTCCCCCAGCTTTTCTGAGACTTTAGTTTTGGCAGACCTGGTTCACTCTCCTGCCTGGTACTGCCAAGAAGATTACGACTTTGGATGAATCTTCTTTATACTTGTTTGGGTGTGATTTCCAAACCTGTATTTCTCTGTCCTTGTAGTTTGGCAGACTTGGTTCACTCTCCTGACAACTAATGCCACGAGTACAAGGATGTTTGGATCTCTAATTTCTCACCACTTTTGTTTGTGTCCTCAACCCTGTTTTTCTGTCTCTCTTTGTGGGACAAACTTGGATTCCACTCTCGCCAAGTACTGTGACGAAAATTAGTGTATATGAATTCATTATGCCTCTCATGTAACTCTGCCCCTACTGGTCCCAATGCATTGCCCGTTCCCTTCTTGACTTGCAAGGACGCTTGGCCGGTTCTTCCCAAGTTCTGGCTTCTTTGGTTAGTTGCGCTGCGTTTCGTCGTGTCTCGGTGCCTGTTTCCCCTCAGTCTCAATTATCTTCTGGACGATGTAGGCGCCACTCTTGCTTGGTGCACCTCCGTCCTTCTGCCCTTCTTCTCCTGGACGCCGCCTGCTGCACGAGGCATAGGAGGTTGAGTATCCCTGTGATACTGGCAAAGGACTGTCCAGCTGGCATCTCTTTTGCACTTTGCGATGGCACCTCCTGGTTGGCTCTCTTTGTTGTGATCCTTCTTTAGTATTTATGACGGTCGGGAAGCTACACCTCTGCAGAAGTTGATAAAGCTCTGGGTCTCTTTGGGCTTCATTCATTATGCTTCCAATGTTCTTCCTCTTTTCAGGACTGGTGCTACCTGGGATCTTTTCATTCTTTTTCATTCCGGTAGTTGTTAGAAGAGTAACGGTCTCAGCCTTGCAACAGTACATGGTTTTAGTAAAGGAGTTATTAGATGGAAAAGAGGCTAGGGTATGTGAAGGTGTGAGGGTTCCATCAGGGACATACCTTAGATGGTCGCCCTTGTCCCCAGAGGGAGAAGTCTCTCCCCATGACATCCTCCCGCTGAGTACCACCTCCAGAGGGACTATTGGATAGTGGCCTTACCTCCCTGGCCTCATGGGACGACATCTACAGATTTATCACACCACGGAAGTTCAGAAAGAAACGCCCTGACAACGCATCAGGGACAAATCGGCCAATCCACAACCCTCACAATGCCCGTGCATGCACTCGTGCAAGGGCGGCATCTGCCCTCGACTGGTGGCCATTGAGTTCCCATCCCCACAGTACATGGCATTAGCATCACTCCAGGTGCAACACATGCAACACGTGCTTCACCTTTTGTTTGGGCACTTTACGTGCCCAAATAGGCAGCCAAGATAAAAATGCTGCAGGGGTTGAATTAAAGTTATTGCCATACCCTCCTACCTCCAAGGCTTTCATAATGGCAGTATGATGAAGATAAGCAGGGTGTCTACCAGGCACTGCTAATAATAATAATAATAATGTATTTCTTATATCGCGCTACACACCCATAGGTCTCAGAGCACCCAAATAACAGAAGACCTTATTATCCCACAGAGTGGTATTCATTTTATCTACCTTGGAAGGATGAAAGGCCGAGTTGACCCTGCTGGGATTCGAACCTGCCGCAGCAGGATGCACACAGATATCAGGGGCGAGCGCTTGGCTGGCTGTGACATCTGATTGGCTAACCACTGACCTCCGAAGCCTGTCAATGACTTTGTAATAAACCACTTTCTGTTATGGCTTATTATCAGGGCAATGTGGCATTTGCATCGGAATGGCAGCAGATGAGCGCCAGTTAACTACAAATTATGTGTCTTCTTCCAGGACATCTAAAGTGAGGGAAGTGACTTGTGTTGCTTCATGTAAGGATGTGTATACTGTCGGGTTGCTTATTTCTGTACTTTCTAACAGTAGTTGGGCAGTTTCTAAAAAATAAAAAGTAAATATTTGTACCATTTAGAGGTCAGAAGGTATGTGGTCAAAGGCCTAGATTTTAGAGTTTAACCAATGCATGTGATCCTGGGCAAATAGTTTAGTCTCACTGGGCTACGTTTTGTAACCAGTGTAAATTGAAAGCAGCGGACGGCCAACGTTTGTACCCTAAATGCTTCTTAGGTCCTCTGCGTGCAATTTTCAACTTTTATAAAGCAAAAGTGAAGTGTAAAAGGAAGTGCAATCGCATTACACTTCGTTTTCACATTCCATTTTTATAAAGGCGCAAATGCCGATTGCAGATTATGCTGCTGCTACAACAGGTGAATTCCACAGGAATCCGCTGGTTTTAAGCCAGTACCAAATCTCGGACTGGCATAAAACCTGCGCGGTTTTGCAGGCAGGAAGTGAAGGAGGTAACCGACTTCCCCCTCCTGTCTCCCTATCCGCCTAGTTGTCCCACTTCAGAAGAGTGAAGAAAAAGACTTGCAACTTGGTTTTGCACCTCACTTTACTGCTCCAGGACATGGAAAAGAAGTCCCTAGAAGTTGCTATGCTCACGTTATTCATAAAAGGCCTGTCTTGAATCTGCAGATGTAATGTTTACAAGTATGAATGGTGCCCTCCTGCTCCTCTGTCAGGGGTCCCCCATGCTGTCACTTAGAATTGGGTTATTGTAGCACTGACCGTGCACCAGATACATGCCCCTTGATTTAACAGGTGGACATATATACTCACCAGCTAGTCGGGTCCCCAGAGATTCTAGTGTGGGGGGTGAGACTACTGGAGAACCAACCATTTCGACTTCTGCTGCCATCAGTGAACAGAGTAGCTTGGACCGGGCAGAGTTCTTCCTCCTAGTAGACTGCCCTTTGCTATGCCTTGCACTTATTTTATGTTATTGGGTCTTATAAAGTGCAACTTCTACCATTTCATGGTCTTTTGCCGCTGCAGGATCTGCAAGTGGTGGGGTCTAGGACAACCCTAGGCATAGAAGGTTGCTTCGTTGCAATGTTGATGTGTGCAGATCTTGAAGCTAGGGCTAGGTGTGTGGATTGTAAGTGTTGGATTGCTTGTGTGTTGTCTGGAGCAGTCATTAATGTTTATTTCAGGTAATGTAAAATGGTTATGTGGTTGGTTGTGGTCCCTGGCAGAGGGGTGCTTCAGGAGAGTGAGGAGAGTTGTGTTGACGTATTTGTGGTGGTTTGGTGTCTTACTCATGTGCACTTAATGTAGAAATGTGTCTTGGGCTGGGGTGTAGATTCCATTGTGTTAACTTGTAGTGCTTTGCTGTTTCTGGATTGGAGTTGCGTCACTGGATGTGTTGTCATTAGGGATGAAATGCAAAATGATTTAGAGGTAGTTATTGTGACCTACCTTGCTCCGTAGAGCCCCTCAATAACCACTCCGGTGAATCATTTTGACTTTGGAAATATCAAAGGAGGTTGCATTTATTAGTTTATATGAAAATCAAGCTTTTATGCCTCGTTTTGCCATATCATAAATGTTAGGTTTACTCATGCCATTTCAAGTTATGACATGCCAGGGCAAACATCCAGGGCACACAATTTGTAATCGGTTATCTGAACCCTCCCTTCTGATGGCCCACGGACACTTCAACAGTCTTGCCCTTCAGATCTACATGGGATTATGGTAAAGTGCAGCTGGACATGCACTAGCAACAGGAAGTCTTTAGGCATTGGCTTGATGGGAGTGATGGTTTTTTCTTCTTCTGAAACGGGGCGTGCAGGGCCTGTCCGAGGAGCAAAGGGGAAAAGGGGGCTTCATCCATCCCTGCTCCCTCCACATACCCCGGTGCACCGCCTCCCACCTGCATAGCCTCTTACTTGATTTGACATTGCAGTTTGCAAGTACATTCGGGAAGGTCCCAAGAGCTTTTGCACACTATGATGCAGGCAACCCAAGCATGGTAATTGGAGCTTCATGGCATACTCCTCGCCAATCTCTGGGCCCTTTACTTTCAATGGGCCTGGAGCCTATATGGGAGCAGTGATTGGTTGAAGCATGTTGCGAGATTGGACCTGAATTGCCAACTCTCTACTTTTATTTGTATCCATTTCCTTTTTGTAAATGCAAAATACCTTCTCCACCCTAAAACCTTCCTAAACTTGACAATGATGCTGAGGTCCCATGTCGCACTCTCCGCTACCTGCTGAGGTCCCATGTCGCATTCTCCGCTACCTGCTGAGGTCCCATGTCGCAGCCTGTGGTACCCGCACCAGGTCTCATGTCGCAGCCTCTGGTACCCGCCCGAGGTCCCATGTCGCAGCCTCTGGTACCCGCCCGAGGTCCCATGTCGCAGCCTCTGGTACCCGCCCGAGGTCCCATGACGCAGCCTCTGGTACCCGCCCGAGGTCCCATGACGCAGCCTCTGGTACCCGCCCGAGGTCCCATGACGCAGCCTCTGGTACCCGCCCGAGGTCCCATGACGCAGCCTCTGGTACCCACCCGAGGTCCCATGACGCAGCCTCTGCTATCTGCCGAGGTCCCATGTCGCAGCCTCTGCTACCCGCCCGAGGTCCCATGTCGCAGCCTCTGCTACCCGCCCGAGGTCCCATGTCGCAGCCTCTGCTACCCGCCCGAGGTCCCATGTCGCAGCCCCTGCTACCCGCCCGAGGTCCCATGTCGCAGCCTCTGCTACCTGCCCGAGGTCTCATGTCGCAGCCTCTGCTACCCGCCGAGGTCCTATGTCGCAGCCTCTGCTACCTGGCCGAGGTCTCATGTCGCAGCCTCTGCTACCTGCCCGAGTTCCCATGTCGCAGCCTCTGCTACCTGCCCGAGTTCCCATGTCGCCCGAGTTCCCATGTCGCAGCCTCTGCTACCTGCCCGAGGTCCCATGTCGCAGCCTCTGCTACCCGCCGAGGTCCTATGTCGCAGCTTCTGCAACCTGCCTTACTGTTGTGGATTCCCAGATTCCTCGACTGAAGGGAACAAGGACACTGGCCCACCACATTGAAAAGATACATTTAAACAAAGGGTGGCGGGGCAAAAAGGGGTGTGAATGCATTGATTGTAGTGTGTGACAGGGCCGCCCTTGGAGATAGCAGCGTCCTGGGCGAATAGGTGCCCCCTCACTCCCCGCACGCCCCTGGTCAACAGGGGGGAGGGGTCAGGAGCGCCACATTTGTTTTGTCCCTTCCTGCTCAGCCGCCTCGCAGGGTGTTAATCATTGGAATAGGACTCATAACACATGACCGTCCTATTCCAATGAAAACCTCCTTGCTCCCGCGTTGGAGCAGGGAGGTAATCATCATCATGCCGTCGCGGGAGCATTTCATAACATAAGGGCGCCTGCCACACCTGCTCCCACTACGCCAGCTCGGGGGAGCCCTTAAGACTCCCCTGAGCTGGCATGGCAGGGGCTAATGGCGCCCTGTGTGAGGCATGGCGCCCTGGGCGGTCTTCCGGCCCATCCTGCCCT
Source organism: Ambystoma mexicanum (assembly GCF_040938575.1). Classification (NCBI taxonomy): domain Eukaryota; kingdom Metazoa; phylum Chordata; class Amphibia; order Caudata; family Ambystomatidae; genus Ambystoma; species Ambystoma mexicanum. Next base: position 44,783,909 of record NC_090933.1, on the reverse strand, counting down.
AAGGCTGGCTCTGGTTGAGGGGGGTTTCTGAGGGTCCCATGCTTAAATTACAATGGAGTGAAAAGAATGCAGCAGGGGTGCAGATTATCAAGTGGCGGGCAGCCAACAGGGAGCTGAAGTGCTTAATGTCCGCTGAATCGCTCTTTGTCATCAAGGGGCTAATCTGGACGAAATCTTGGTAAAAAGTCAACGAACTGAGAAGAACCCTGCTGAGGGTGACCAGATTGCCAAAACGAAAAACCGGGACGGCCAACAACATAAAAGGACTACCCCACTGCAGCCCACCCATTACCGCCCCTCCCCAACAGTATTTCCAGCACTTCTCCTTTCTATAAACGATATATGATCTAAATTGTGCAGTTCTGTCTGTGAATTTTAGCATATTAACTAAAAACAAGCTTTTGCTGTAATTGATATTACATGGCTTTCTGTACAATCATTTCCAAGCCGGTCTCTGTGGCACAGTCAGTAAGTGGTGTGGATTGTACCTGAGCCCATCCTCCAAATTTAAAATTATGAAATTGTTGTGAAAATAATTACAATTATAGTTGTCACCCGCCCTTTGTCCAAAACCGGGACAGGGGTTTTAAATTTAAAAAAAAAACTCGGGACGTGGGACACAGGGTCCAATTCCGGTACGTCGAGGCACCCTAACGCTGCTGTATAATGAAAACTCCCTACGAGGTGATGGGCTGAAGGCACCAGCAAAGGGAACAAGTAACGTGTGTGCTGTACGGTGCACATTGCTAATGTACAGGAACTTGGAGTAAAAGGGCAGGAGGGTGTGCAGAATCCTGCTGGCTACTGAGAAGCCCAAGGAGGTGATGGCCCGCAAAGGCAGCCTGTAACGTGTGTGCTGTACAGTGCACATTGCTAATGTGCAGGAACTTGGAGTAAAAGGGCAGGAGGGTGTGCAGAATCCTGCTGGCTACTGAGAAGCCCAAGGAGGCGATGGCCTGCAAAGGCAACCTGTAACGTGTGTGCTGTACAGTGCACATTGCTAATGTGCAGGAACTTGGAGTAAAAGGGCAGGAGGGTGTGCAGAATCCTGCTGGCTACTGAGAAGCCCAAGGAGGCGATGGCCTGCAAAGGCAGCCTGTAACGTGTGTGCTGTACAGTGCACATTGCTAATGTGCAGGAACTTGGAGTAAAAGGGCAGGAGGGTGTGCAGAATCCTGCTGGCTACTGAGAAGCCCAAGGAGGTGATGGCCTGCAAAGGCAGCCTGTAACGTGTGTGCTGTACAGTGCACATTGCTAATGTACAGGAACTTGGAGTAAAAGGGCAGGAGGGTGTGCAGAATCCTGCTGGCTACTGAGAAGCCCAAGGAGGTGATGGCCTGCAAAGGCAGCCTGTAACGTGTGTGCTGTACAGTGCACATTGCTAATGTGCAGGAACTTGGAGTAAAAGGGCAGGAGGGTGTGCAGAATCCTGCTGGCTACTGAGAAGCCCAAGGAGGTGATGGCCCGCAAAGGCAGCCTGTAACGTGTGTGCTGTACAGTGCACATTGCTAATGTGCAGGAACTTGGAGTAAAAGGGCAGGAGGGTGTGCAGAATCCTGCTGGCTACTGAGAAGCCCAAGGAGGCGATGGCCTGCAAAGGCAACCTGTAACGTGTGTGCTGTACAGTGCACATTGCTAATGTGCAGGAACTTGGAGTAAAAGGGCAGGAGGGTGTGCAGAATCCTGCTGGCTACTGAGAAGCCCAAGGAGGTGATGGCCCGCAAAGGCAACCTGTAACGTGTGTGCTGTACAGTGCACATTGCTAATGTGCAGGAACTTGGAGTAAAAGGGCAGGAGGGTGTGCAGAACCCTGCTGGCTACTGAGAAGCCCAAGGAGGCGATGGCCTGCAAAGGCAGCCTGTAACGTGTGTGCTGTACAGTGCACATTGCTAATGTACAGGAACTTGGAGTAAAAGGGCAGGAGGGTGTGCAGAATCCTGCTGGCTACTGAGAAGCCCAAGGAGGCGATGGCCCGCAAAGGCAGCCTGTAACGTGTGTGCTGTACAGTGCACATTGCTAATGTACAGGAACTTGGAGTAAAAGGGCAGGAGGGTGTGCAGAATCCTGCTGGCTACTGAGAAGCCCAAGGAGGCGATGGCCCGCAAAGGCAGCCTGTAACGTGTGTGCTGTACAGTGCACATTGCTAATGTACAGGAACTTGGAGTAAAAGGGCAGGAGGGTGTGCAGAATCCTGCTGGCTACTGAGAAGCCCAAGGAGGCGATGGCCCGCAAAGGCAGCCTGTAACGTGTGTGCTGTACAGTGCACATTGCTAATGTACAGGAACTTGGAGTAAAAGGGCAGGAGGGTGTGCAGAATCCTGCTGGCTACTGAGAAGCCCAAGGAGGCGATGGCCCGCAAAGGCAGCCTGTAACGTGTGTGCTGTACAGTGCACATTGCTAATGTGCAGGAACTTGGAGTAAAAGGGCAGGAGGGTGTGCAGAATCCTGCTGGCTGCTGAAAAGCCCAAGGAGGCGATGGCCCGCAAAGGCAGCCTGTAACGTGTGTGCTGTACAGTGCACATTGCTAATGTACAGGAACTTGGAGTAAAAGGGCAGGAGGGTGTGCAGAATCCTGCTGGCTACTGAGAAGCCCAAGGAGGCGATGGCCCGCAAAGGCAGCCTGTAACGTGTGTGCTGTACAGAGCACATTGCTAATGTACAGGAACTTGGAGTAAAAGGGCAGGAGGGTGTGCAGAATCCTGCTGGCTACTGAGAAGCCCAAGGAGGTGATGGCCCGCAAAGGCAGCCTGTAACGTGTGTGCTGTACAGTGCACATTGCTAATGTACAGGAACTTGGAGTAAAAGGGCAGGAGGGTGTGCAGAATCCTGCTGGCTACTGAGAAGCCCAAGGAGGCGATGGCCTGCAAAGGCAGCCTGTAACGTGTGTGCTGTACAGTGCACATTGCTAATGTACAGGAACTTGGAGTAAAAGGGCAGGAGGGTGTGCAGAATCCTGCTGGCTACTGAGAAGCCCAAGGAGGTGATGGCCTGCAAAGGCAGCCTGTGACCTGCGCGCTGCCAGTGTTCACTTAATGTCCTACATTAAAAGTTGATGTTGCTGTGTCATAAAACTGGCAACATGGGCAAACTTCTCGGGCCCTGGCCGCAAGGGCTCGAGGCCCATTTCAAATGACAAAGTTGAAAGGACCAAACACCGTCCCGGGTTCTTTGTGTAGATCTAGAGGTAACACACTGGCCAGTTACTCACAAGACAAACTGGCACAAAGAATAACAGAAGAGCGGGCCTCTGCACACAGTGAGCAGTGCCTAGCAAAGTGCCGCTCTTTAGCACCATCAAAGTGGCACTTTTCAGTGCAGTGCACTTTTTTGGGGGGTGAACATTGGCCTCACAGAGCTTTTGATGCAGTTTCATAGAAATCGGAACCCCACGCTTTTAGTGAATATAAAAAGGAAGATGGAAAGCACATCCTCTCTTGGTCCAAAATGATCCCATCCTGTCATAAATGTTTAGATGCAGTATTTTTTTTTAATTGTATTTGGTTGAAACAACCTTTTACAAAACAATTCACAACTAAATAGTTCCTTTATACAAACAAGGAACAATTCACAAATTGAAGCAAAAAACAAGCAACTTATTACCATCTACAAATACATTCCAAAATGCACCTGATTATCACATATAAAACCAATCATTATAAATCACTATTTTAAAATTAAACAGCAATAAAAACTAAAAATGAAAAAGGCCTTTCTTATGAAATTTCCCATTCATCCTAAACACTGTTATGATCACTTTAGCGTTCCTCTGACTTTACAAGCAACATCCTAACAATAATTTCAAACTTTTTCTAGAACAAACGAAAAGAGGTGAGACCAACATAGCATTTGGTCATACTGAGAGAATAGTTGGTCAACAATATTGCAGCTAGCCAGCACCTGCACGACTGCGACTGTTAAACGACTGTAGACACCAGCAATTAAACGGTCCCAAAACATTTCTGGTATGAAATTAGCACTCTTAAGGCCAAATCTAATGAAAATTCAAGATCTGGCTTCTCCCGTTCCTTGACAGTCCATTAGGAGATGTTTCAAGGTTTGAGCTATCGGATCACATAGCTTTGAGGCCTGATCACCTTGAACTCTTTGCGCTAAGATTTCACCAGTTCTTGCTACATTTAGTCGAATTCTAAGGAAATTATTTCTTATTTTCCCAAGTAACTTGGTAAGAAGCCCAGATTCTTTTCTTCTACTGTGCAGTATCTTGATGTTGGTCAGGAAGCTTGTGTGGTGTAGGAAAATGCACACCTGTATATGATTTCAGGGACCTGGCTGTGCTCAAAGCTGTCAGAATGTCCACCTGCTGGTGTTGATCCTGTTTAGGGGTGCCCCCACTCATTATATAGAAGAGAGATGCAGTGATTTGCTTAGTATCACACAGTTTGGTATGTCCGTTTTACAAATCGAATCGCCTGGCTCCATAAACACCGATGTAGGAGCCTGAATGTGGCATAGTGGCACACGCTTACTTCACCCTCGTCTTTGACGGACCCCTGCCAGGCAGCATGACCCCCAAGCAGTTCCCCTGGCAGGGCTTATCTTCCAATGCCGGCTGGCATGGAAACACAAAAGATGCAGGCAGAAGCCTGTATGATACAATAACCCATCATTTATCACAGCTAGCCAGAGGGCTGCAGGATGGAAATGCTGACTTTGTCCAAACGTGCCTTTCACCTTTTTGAGAGCAGTTTTCAAATGTTGTACTTTTTTAGGGTGACAGGGAGAGTAAGGCCTCAGCTCTCCTGTTGCTTTGATGGAGGGAGCGGTGCCCAGATTGCTGCAGAGGATACATTACTAACTACTAGAGCCATTTTTTAGGGATTTAACACACCTTTTTAATAGGTGTGGCTGTGCCCCCCTTAATACCTGGCATATCTTGTGATGAATTTAAAAGGCAACCAAATCTGTTTGACCAATCCTGGGACACTCGGAGCGCGTATTTTAGTTATTTCGTCCTTGTGAGAGTTTTCTCCAGTCCTGAACCCCAATTCTATGTCTTGCCTGTCCACCATTTCATATCCCACCTAAAGCACTGGTTCCATCTGGAAAGCATTGAGTAACGTGGCGGACATTGACCTAAATGCACTTATAAATGCTGGAGTAAAATAGACTGAATGGTATAAAAGGAGGCCTGGCCAAAACAAGAGGCCAGAGAGGTGACTTTACGCAACACGCGTTTGGAGTAGTAGTGGAGATGTAGTGTGTGGCAAATGGGGAGTTTAATGCACAGGCCCGCTTTGACCAAGCTGGCCTGCCAATGCACTATTGTACAGAATGACCTCCATTTGCCTTTTTTTAAATGTATTTCTCTAATACTGCATTACTCTTCACCTGATATGGCTCACAGCAGTGTGTGGGGAGCTCCTTGTTGCCATTCTCCGTTTATGCCCCTGGCACACATTCTGCACACAGCCCATTCCTTGCTGGCTGCTCGGACACGTCTGTCGTGCCAGCGGGCTCTGCTTCCTAGAAATCCCTAGAACCAAGCTGGGCAGACCCACATCTGCATACCCAATCACGGCTGGGCTCTTCTGAAACCAACATCCAGAACATGCATGGTCACCTCTGTGGTGAGAAGTTCTCCCAAGCTGGTTATGGTCAGTCCAAGCATGTGTGTCCTTTGGACCTAACCCTACAATCTGTCATGAAGCACCCGACTAACACTTGGTGTTATTGCAGGGTTTGGCCTGTATCATACTGTATGCGTTGCACTGTTTGGCATATCTGACAATAGTGCATGTGATTGCGTGCTCTTCATTGTGCATATGTTCTGCATGTAAATGATGGTAGAGCCCTCCGCTTGCTCCGGGGATTGATGGACCGATATACACCTCTAGTGCTGCGCCCCATAGAGTAGGCTGAGCCCCGCAAAATAATTCAATACAGCGACCCCATCGTCATTGCCCTAGCAATCCACACTGCACCCAGGCACTTCCTTCCAGGGCTATTGTAATATCGCTACACTAATCGCCCCTTCTGATAACTGAACAGTCACTAGCCATGATGAGCGCCATCTGCTTGCAGGGTAATGCTCCTTTCATTCAATGTCTGTTCAGACTTCCGTCTGCCGAAGGGCCATTCGCCCCACGGTGCTTCAAAGCCGTAACAATGGCAGTCAGGTGCTATACAAATTTCAATTGACATAAAATAACAGTGATGTTTATTTATTTCAGTGGGTGTTGTGCCACAATAATGTATGCCTCTATGGCATTGCAATGAAAGCAGTTTCACCTCAAACCCACCTGCACGCAAGCCCCGCATGGCAATGCCCACTCCATGCAAGCACGTCACCTCAATGCCATCTCAATGAAAGCCTTGTCCCTGTAAGGCCAACTCCATGCTTGCACAACTCATGCAAGCCCTTCACCTCAAGGCCATGCACGCACAACTCATGCCATCACCTCAAGGCCAACTCCATGCAAGCATTTTACCGCTAGGCCAGCTCCCAGAATGCACACACAACGCATGCAATCGCCTCAAGGCCAACTCCATGCAAGCATCTTACCGCTAGGCCAGCACCTTGCATGCACGCACAACTCATGTAAGCCCTTCACCTCAAGGCCATGCACGCACAACTCATGCAAGCCCTTCACCTCAAGGCCATGCACGCACAACTCATGCCATCACCTCAAGGCCAACTCCATGCAAGCATCTCACCGCTAGGCCAGCACCTTGCATGCACGCACAACTCATGTAAGCCCTTCACCTCAAGGCCATGCACGCACAACTCATGCACGCCCTTCACCTCAAGGCCATGCACGCACAACTCATGCCATCACCTCAAGGCCAACTCCATGCAAGCATCTTACCACTAGGCCAGCTCCAAGCATGCACGCACAACACAGGCCATCACCTCAAGGCCAACTCCATGCAAGTATTTTACTGCTAGGCCAGCTCCAAGCATGCACGCACAACGCATGCCATCACCTCAAGGCCAACTCCATGCAAGCATCTTACCGCTAGGCCAGCTCCCTGCATGCACGCACACCTCTTGCCATCAACTCACGTCCAACTCCATGCAAGCATCTCACCGCTAGGCCAGCTCCATGCATGTACGCACAACTCATGCCATCGCCTCAAGGCCAACTCCATGCAAGCATCTCACCGCTAGGCCAGCTCCATGCATGCACGCACAACTCATGCCATCACCTCAAGGCCAACTCCATGCAAGGATCTCACCGCTAGGCCAGCTCCCTGCATGCACGCACAACTCATGCCATCACCTCAAGGCCAACTCCATGCAAGCATCTTACCGCTAGGCCAGCTCCAAGCATGCACGCACAACGCATGCCATCACCTCAAGGCCAACTCCATGCAAGCATCTTACCGCTAGGCCAGCTCCAAGCATGCACGCACAACGTATGCCATCACCTCAAGGCCAACTCCATGCAAGCATCTTACCGCTAGGCTAGCTCCATGCATGCACGCACAACGCATGCCATCACCTCAAGGCCAACTCCATGCAAGCATCTTACCGCTAGGCCAGCTCCAAGCATGCACGCACAACGCATGCCATCACCTCAAGGCCAACTCCATGCAAGCATCTTACCGCTAGGCGAGCTCCATGCATGCACGCACAACGCATGCCATCACCTCAAGGCCAACTCCATGCAAGCATCTTACCGCTAGGCCAGCTCCAAGCATGCACGCACAACGCATGCCATCACCTCAAGGCCAACTCCATGCAAGCATCTTAGGCTAGCTCCATGCATGCACACACAACGCATGCCATCACCTCAAGGCCAACTCCATACAAGCATCATACCACTAGGCCAGCTCCATGCAAGCACGCACAACGCATGCCATCACCTCAAGGCCAACTCTATGCAAGCATCTTAGGCTAGCTCCATGCATGCACACACAACGCATGCCATCACCTCAAGGCCAACTCCATACAAGCATCATACCACTAGGCCAGCTCCATGCAAGCACGCACAACGCATGCCATCACCTCAAGGCCAACTCTATGCAAGCATCTTAGGCTAGCTCCATGCATGCACACACAACGCATGCCATCACCTCAAGGCCAACTCCATACAAGCATCATACCACTAGGCCAGCTCCATGCATGCACGCACGCACAACGCATGCCATCACCTCAAGGCCAACTCCATGCAAGCATCATACCACTAGGCCAGCTCCAAGCATGCACGCACAACGCATGCCATCACCTCAAGGCCAACTCTATGCAAGCATCTTAGGCTAGCTCCATGCATGCACACACAACGCATGCCATCACCTCAAGGCCAACTCCATACAAGCATCATACCACTAGGCCAGCTCCATGCATGCACGCACGCACAACGCATGCCATCACCTCAAGGCCAACTCCATGCAAGCATCATACCACTAGGCCAGCTCCATGCAAGCCCACTCAATGAAAGCCTTCCTTTTTGTTCTGTGTTTTGTTCCACCCCCTTACCGTTTGCTATTTTTAATTAAGTGGCATTTTATTGTTATTTTTAAAGATGCTTCTTTCCCCCCTCCGAGTTTCGCTGTAGACATTATGCCGCGATCGGTGCATGACTGCGGGTCCGTGCCCTTTACATGCCAGGGACGGGATCAGTGGGCACCTCCCATCTTCACCTATATTTGGACTTCCCGAAAGTCCCGCTTCCACCATCTGATTGTTGCTTCGGAACGCCGATACGGGCCTTGATTTGCGGTGAATTCTTTTAGGTACTGGAATACCTTTATATGTACGCTTTTAAAGTTAGTGCAATCATTTGCAAAATATCCTCCAAAATGTTTTCGTGACACACAAGAGAAACGCTACAATGTACATTCTGTGCCCAGCAATGCAGTGTACATATTTGGCACCATCTAGCGTCCAAATTGTGTGATTGCGCCTCTTCAACTTGCAATGCTTTCTCTCATAGAAGTCGGCTTCTACCATGAAAACGGAGGTTTGACCTCCACACACATTATCGTGTTGCTAAAAATAAGTATGTGAAAGTAGAATAGTCTATTTGAGCCAAGTCAGACATTCCGCAATGGCACCTACTAGCCCTCCCTGGAAGTTCACCTCCAGTTTTGAGGCAGGCCACAAAGGCATTGTGGGTATGCAAATTAGCCCAAATGCAAATCTTTTTCTCCAGGAAATTCTTTGTTTTCTAGAGCAGTGGTACTTTATACATAACTTTATCAACCCAAGACAGACCTTTTTCTACTCGGTTGCGTTGTGGCATGTGTGATGGACCTATCCACTTTCACATTTCTGGTGAAAGGTTGTTTTCCACGCCTTTTTTAAACCCACCATAACTTTCGTGGTGTTCTGAAAATAAGATAAACAGATAGAAATGGCCAGAAAAACAAAGCAAAGCCTTTGTGCCAGATCTACGTGGATAGTATGTATGTATTACACACCACTGATTCAATTAGCACAGTTACATCACTGACAAAGTTTTAACCATTGTTGCAGGGTAAAACGAGACCAGTGGTGTGAACTAAGACGAGAGGAAAGAGTTGTCTTAATTGTTCTATTGGTGCATTTCGATGATTTAGAAGCATAATAACCGATTGTGGAGAACAAGGCTAGGGCAAGGCTCCCTGTTGAAATAAAAGCATTGAGAAAGCCAGCAGGTCTGGCTTATTAGATGCTGGCTTCATATGCTAAGCTGCAGCTATCCTGTACTGGGGTGTGCTTGTGTTTAGTGCCGGGGAACTTCCAGTTCACGGAGATGTTTGCATTCTGGTATATGAAAAATGAAAAAGGGATGCTACAGGTCAGGCTCATTGACTGATGAGCACATAGGTCACACTTCTTTTACAGGTTTTTTGGTACTTGCACTTTTGGCTCGCCAGATGTTTTGGACTACAACTCCCATCAGCATAGCCAGTGGTGAAAGATCATAGGAGCCGTAGTCCAAAACATCTGGTTAGCCACAGGCAGCAGACCCCAGTCTTGGGCCATAGCTCATACTTCTTAAGGTGCGCATCTAAAAAGTGTTTTGTGACTTGTTCACCCCTAACTTTGCTTTCTTGTCCTACTTAATTACTGCTTGCTGGTGTCCTGTTCCTGAAATAGCAATTAGTGAGGCAGTTCTGCATTGTAGTGCATTGTAAGAGGTACTCTTGGGGTCCCCTTATTGGCATATCGGGGGCTGTTGAGGGCTCAGATATGGAGGTAACTAAAATATGCATATGTCGACCTCAACCCTGAAATAGCAGAGTCCGGTTTGTGCAATGGCAGCCTTACGTTTGTCTAACTACAGAAGTAGTGGGGCGCTGAATGTCAGCTGTGAGGTAACATTATTTGTAAGACGCTCAGCCGCTGATTGGCTCCCTTCTTCCCTCTTTCAACCTTGGCTCTTTAAACATAGTTTACACCATGGTGGTAAAGTTGGTGTACTTACCGCCTGGGTCGTAATGACCCCATTTGACATCGTCTCATTAACCTCAAGGAAGGTGTAGGCTGCAGCATTGGCTGGGTTCTGCCTACATGCACTGAACTGTTCCCCCTGCTGCTGGACATACTCTGGGATGCTGGAAATACTCTGGAATGCTGAAAGGCTTTCCCCAGCCCTGCCTGCACTCTGGCTCCTTCCTGCCTGTGAAAACACTAAAAAAAACAGGCCTAATGCCCCTGTGCGTGTGAAATGAGAAGTGGCAAAGATGCCCCAGAGCAGCACTGTCAGTCATGAGATTCAGAACCAGACCGGCCCTTGCACAGGTGGGGCGGGTTTGTTCACGTGTTAGTCAGTCCCTGGCATGTGACTGACTCTGCCCCAGTTCTAACAGCATTTTTGGGCCACCAACCTTTCATGCGACTGCCCAGTGTCTGCAAAGGCTATTCCCCTGTGAGGAATTGTCATCTGGCAAGGGTGTAGAAGTTCTGGCTTTTTTATTTTAATTATTAACAAAATGATGCAGGCAATCCTTTCTCAGAAAGGGTGATCTGTTAATCAGACCCTCCATTCATAAGTTCCTTGCCAAAAGCATAGCAAACACCGATGCCTTGCTATATCAGTCTTCTAATATGCAGCTCCTCCTCTCCATCGGCGCAAAGCCGGTCCAGAGGTCATAGGTGCTCTTTTTGACAGCTGCTGTACTAGCCAAGTCCCTGCAGTGCAGATGTTGTACTTGGGTTCATACCTATTTTCTAAATTCCATTTGATTAGGAAAAAACCCTCACTTGGTGGCAGAGTAATCAAAACATATAAGCCATATCCTATGTGGTATGGCAGTATAGGGTAATTATAAAGAGTCAAATCTGATTGATATCATAAATGTGCCAGCACTGTGAGCCCCCTGGTAAGTCAGCCTGGCCCTGCTGGCCTGCAGGGCAGGAGCCTGAATGACCGTGCCTCTCCTTTGATCCTTTGTGTGGTCTACTAACACCTTTGTCCAGGCGGCCAAACTCCCAGCAGGAGCTGTCCTGGGAAACTGGCATCAACGGGCACACGGTACCAAAAGAGCAATCCTCATACTGGTGTGCTGCATTCCAAAAGGACTTTTGATGCTGTGCACAAGGGAGGAGCCAGAGTTAATCTAGACTGAGGGAGATTAGTAGAGTTGGGGCAGGTTCTTTTCTCTCTGTATCTCCTTATTGTCTCCTCCACTTCGTTTAGCACAAAGCTATTTGAGTATGATGTCAGAAGACACAGACCACTTGTCTAAAGGACATGGATTGGACCCCTTAAAGTAGGCATGCTTTTGTCCAATCACCCATGGGCTTTTGCCTATAAATAGGGGAGCCTCCCACTGCTTCGATTCACCTCTGGATTCAACCCTACAAGAAGGAGTCATTGGTTCCTGCTGGGAGAGCGGCCCTTTCCAAAGTCCTCCAGTTGTGAGGTGAAGGTAGGTCATCAAAGGCGAGGCAAGCTCTGCTCCCTAATCATCCCCAAGGGACATTGGGGGTAACTGTTAGGCAGAATTACACCACACACAATTAAGACTATAAGTGACAGTACAAATTCACCTTTGATACAAGCCTGTACTACACAGTTAAAGTGGTAGCAATGGCTGAGCAGCCAGACTTATCTCAAGAGTAAGTGGGCAGTATCAGATAGTTACACAAAGGACAGCAATTACTATGGTTCAGGCAAACACTGACTGGTTTTCAAGTAAAAGAATATGCATTCATTTCACTCTTCAGTTGTATAATAGTGCACTATTATAAGCAGTCTAAAAATCACACTCTTAATACACCACACCACTTCCCTTAAATTCCAGACAAGTTAAGCTCACAAAAATGAAGTGGGAGCAAAATGGCACTCCAGCAATTTAACAGGGAGGGAAAGACAACGTTAGTAGAAATTAAATCAAACCAACAGATAAGTACTCGGGGCAATTGAACAAGAGGGACTACAGAGATGGAATCAGGTAGAAAAGGCTTGGGGCCAAAGTCAATGGGTCAAAAGTATTTTGCTCAAGATCACACAGTTCAGGGTAGTTTGCAGTAAAGTTCGTGGCATGGGTTCCGGACGAGGTTGGTTGATACAAAAGTTAGTTCAAAGAGAAGAGAAGGACCGGCTCTCGGATTGGAGAAAGATTTCAAACACTTTCACCACGGTTGAACGCAACGAGCAACCGGATTTGCACAGTATGTTAAAACGGAGAGGAAGCTTTAGCTGAGGCGGACGTTCCTGGTAGTTCCTGCAGGCTCACGGTTCCTGAAGCGACTGTCGGACTGACAAGAAGTAGGAAGACTGGAGGGTCTGCACTACCCAGGGAAGAAACCAGCAGCAGAGCAAAGCAATGAATAAAAGGTGCGCTCCTTAAAACCCAAGCAGGGTCCGACCTTCATGGCTATCCGGCCCACTGTAGCTCTGTACAGCGAATTCGACCAGAGGAGGGGTCCTAGCTTGTAATTTGGGCAAACCGGTTGGTCCCACCAGCTCAAGGGAAGAAGTTTCCTGGAGGATCTTCTGTCGTCGGATTCTGAAGATTCGGACCTGCAGCAGGGCTTCACCGGGCGGTTCAGTCGCTGTAGGGGTAATCCTCTGTCAGCTCCTCATTGGTTCTTTCGCTCCAGTGGCGACTCTGCCTTTCCAGTCCCAGAGACCTGCTTTTTATGCAGTTTTCCCCCATTCATACAGTCTGGCTGTCAATCACACAGCAGGGTGGCTGTCCTGGCAAGGACGGTCCCCCCCAGCCAATCAAACAGGAGTGTGACTTGGGTTACCAAGGAAACCCATGGCAGGGGTCTGAAGATCCCTCACTCACATCCTGCCTACCCAGACATTAAGGTGCCTTAAGGAGGGCTTCTGTGCAGAAGCCCGCGAAAAGACAGCGAAAAAAGGAATCATCCCTGGTTTGGCACACAGAGAAAAACACAGAAAGACTTTAACAAAAATAAATGGTGAATAAACCCTGCCGGAGCAAAAATAAAATGTATTTGGTCAAGCGGGTTGATGTTTGAGGTTAGTATAATAGCCTAAAATAATACCATGGTTATATAAGATAACCGTGGTAGAAAAGTTAGGTTAGATACCACTGAAACCAGCCAAGTCTTGATGTAAAGGGAGCGAAACAATGCTCCAAGAGACATAGACAAAAAGGGATAAGAATTAACCCTTCCCAATACTCCATGTAAAATGGGGTGTACTAGGTCTGTGGTTTAAAGTGACTAAAGTAAAGTTAATGGCAACTTTACCTTTTCTGGGGGATAGTAGTCAGCCCCAGAAAATGGTCGGTGGGAAGTCTCAAAGACAACCCTGTGACACAGCACTGAAGGTGCTGTGTAACACACATGAAAATATGAGGCCATGGTGAGGCTCCAGTGCTCAAGATCACACAAAAAGTGAAAACACACACACAGCAAAACACATGTAAGAGTGGGAAAAAGGCTTGCACTATTACCAGGTGAAAAAAATAAACCCTAGAAATCCAGCAAAGCTGCTGAGGGACTCGGTAGTTGAGGGAAATTAGCCATTATGGAGAATTCTCCCTAACAGTAACTTGCCTCTCTGACCGCTACACAGATACCCAGGACCACACTCGAGGTGATGGACCCCTGCAGGTGTTGGCCAGCCTCCCCTTGTTTGGGAGAATGGGAACAAGGAACTATCTTGTCCCGACCCCTTAGATTGGGACTTTAAACAACTGAAGAAACTAAGTAGCTTGTCTCCTGCATTTTGACTGTGTTCAAACACATTCAAACCAATGGACCCCGTGGTGCTGCCTTTCTGACCGCTGTTGCTGAATCCTCGAGCAAGTTCGCTGCTGCACCAAAACAGCAGGGCACGTTGTTGCGTTAGAAGAATGTGAACCAACGTGTGCCTTGCTTCAAACCCAACTTGATGCCTGTTCCCCATCTGGATTTCCATGACTCGCTGCATCCAAAACTGATTGGAACCACTCGCATAGCACCAAGAAGCCTGTTTTGCCAAGAACAGCTCAACAGAATTATTGAAGGCTAACTGTCCCACCGGCCCATATTTGGGACCTAGAGACTGGCTAGGACTCTTTTAATTCCTTTTCTCTTACAAGAACATATCCTTTTACAAACATTGTGGTTTTTGATTACCTTTGTCCCCAGTTTCATTACTCAAGGTGGATCTTTCTATCTCTTGCATAGTCTGTGTTCTTTCCACAGTGTTGGATTTTGTGTAGTCTTTCTATTTAGTTATTTTTGCATATAGATTATTAAATTAAATGATATTTCTTCTTTATAGAACCTTGATTGGATGTTCCGTTTTCTTTTTGGACTATTGTGCTTTTTTTTGGGTTACCACTGTTTCACATCCTCGCCCTTCTTATGAATATAGCCTGCACTCGGCCCACGTTACCACAAAAGGCAAAGGAGGCACTTCTTTTGACTGTGCCTGTGTCCCCTTTATGATTGGAATAGCTCTTGTTTTGAGGGAGTGTGAGGGCTGAGAAGTCGGTTTAGACACTACTCATCCTTGTACTCTTGCGGGACAGCAGTAATTGTCACATACCCCTACCACCTGCCCATGAGGCTACCAGGTATGTTTTCTGACCACTTCTATTCTTGTTGTCTGCAGGTATTAAGAGTCGCCCTGGGTATTTATCGCGAGGGCCCTTTGGGCAGCAAGCACGGGTAACTCTGTACAGGGGCTTTAAAGGTAGTGTATATGTACTGCTCACCACTGACCTTTTAAGCAAACATATTACATGGACCTTCAAAGGATAGTGCAGACATTGCCCTGCAGAGATTTGTAAAGGCTAGTGCAGGTTCTACACTGGACTATACTTTTTAGTAATATTTCAGGTACGTTATATATATTAAATAGGATAACATAGGCTCTATACCGCTTACCCAGGATAGCGCAGCCCTGCTCGGTGGACGCCTTCTGTTGGATTATTGCACAACAGCAGTTCCTATTTGCATACTTGTGTAACATCTTACTTCCTTTTTCCAACTGGGGTTTTACTGTGTGCACTCGTTATCTCAAATATCCATCATTTCCTGAAAACTTTGCCCTTTACCGTCTGAACCACCTTTTTCTGTGCGCCCTCCGACGCCATGACCTTCAAATGTGATCTTTTAGCTTTACATCCAGTGTGACCCGCCTGACCGTGTACACCTGTGCATGCAAGGAAGGGGTTCTACAGTGTGGTGCATTTGGAAGTGGCCCCTGGGAAGATTTCGTGTCGCGTGATCTAGCCCTCTGTGATGCCATTGGGGTAGACGTTTGGAACCAAAGGGGTGCCCCTCTCTCTCTCTCTGGAGCGGGAGGCAAGGGCTTTGGTTGGTGGTACCCATGCACACAGGTCAGGCAGCGTCTAGAAGGTAGGGGTTAGTGAAAAGGTGAACGCATGGATCACGGGGGTCCCCGCAACCCGCTTGGCTCATTAGTAGGGGGAATCGAGAAAACCAAGAGGAGGAAGGGGTTTAGCAGGGTTTATTATCCTCTGCATGCAGTTTGCTCTGAATGTGGTGCAGTCTGTTTATAAGTAAGGTTCTAACGCAGTTTTAACTGTAAGCCTTTAAAATCAGGATCATGTCACACTTGTGTTTCCGCCCCCCCAGGCCCTACCACCATGCCTAGCAAGCCTGTACCTGTCGGACAATCCTTCGCTTTGATGCTGCGCTTGTTTGAATGGTCGCAGCTGCCACCGACAGTCCATTCTAAATGAGTCACACATCTGGCGTTTGCCTTAAAAGAGGAGTCCCTCGTAGCCAGTCAGGACGTTTTACCCATTGGCTTTCTATGGGTCAAAGGGCACATGCGGATATCTTCTGCCTGACCCCCAGATGGCGCCAGTTTACCAGCACGGGCGACGCTCTACCCCAGCTTGTGACTCGCATCGCCGCAGTGAAACTGGACCGGCTCGGTCAATGTCTCGCTTTCAGCCCCTCTGCTGTGGAGTGTCCATCCTTGGCCACTTTTTTTTTCGAAAAACGCCCAAAGCTATTTATTTAACCCTGCCTGCTGTATGTGTTCTATGTTTAAGTGTGTCACCCCTAATCTGGAAAACACGAAACCAACTGAGATTCTCTTTAGTCTGACGCTCGCACGGTTGTATATTAATTGACCTTTTCACAATTGACCTCGGGAGAATTGACCTAATTTAGAAGGTCAATTAGGACATTTATGCAGGGGGAAACCACCCGCAATCCCCTACCCAATCCCCTTATATTATTTATAATCCAAAACCAACCCATTACATATATAAAATAACTAAAATAATATAAAGGTCAATTGTGCGGAAGGTCAATTAGGACCACTATAATTAGGTCAATTGTGCAAAAGGTCAATTGTAAAAGGTCAATTCGGGTAATACAGCTCTCACACTCGGCCGCTTTCCCTGTCTTTTTTCTCTCTACAATCCTTCGACGAACTCTACAGTCCCTTGTCACCCATGTTCTGTCTCGCTCGCGTCCTCTTTCCCCAACGGTCCTCGCCCTTCTGTGCTTTCTTGCACAGCCCCCATCTCCTTATTTTTCTCATTACTATCACTATTTTCTAGTTGAATCTTTTCCTTTTTGTCCTCGCCCCTTGACTCTGTCCCCTCTCTCAAGTTTCTCTGAGACTCTCTTTCTCCTCAATGGCTGTGACCTTCTGTCTATCGTTTTTTCCCTCCCATAGTGCTTAAGTGGCCATGGGCGTAATTTTAGCGGGGGCAGGGGTGTTTGTACCCCCCAACTTTCATGGCACACCATTTTGTCCCCATTCATTTGGCTGGGGCACCTTTTCTTCAGATGTCATGCCCCCTCCCCAACATTTTCAGAAACGTTACTCCACTGTACGTGGCCCGCCTCTCGGTTTCTTGAATGGGTAAATGTGTGTTCCCCTACCCTTTTTGCCTGTGCTGGTTTCCTCTTCTCTTTGTTTGGGGGACTGCGCTGGGTGAGTGTGGTTTATGGGGGAGACTGATTCTGAAAAGAGGATTGTCTTGCCTGGGGATGGCATGATTACTTCTCAAACTGCCTGGCTGCAGTGGCTGACTGGGTCTGATGGGAGGACTGCCCTATTGCTGTTGGTGACTAATGGGGCTGTGTGTGTCGGATTGGGGCAAAAGACCTTGAGTGATGCCTCCAGAGTCTGGGGAAGGCCTATTGTTTGAGAACGTCATGTTATGCTTCCTCCTAGGTTTTTTTTGCCCTTTCTATCGCAGGTCTCTCGGCTTCTTTGCCCATTTGAAGTGCTTCTGGGAACCGATTGGCATCCCTCCATGTATCTTATGTAGGATACCTGGTCTTCAGTGCCAGCTCATGCAGCATCGTTTTTTGGGCCCTGTGTATGTAAAAAGTCTTTTCAGGCTTATTATAGCCAGAGCACCAATCTAACAGACTATATATAGTTCAGTGAAAACACGTGTTTCCTCCATTTATAAAGGGTCTCCCCTGCTGGCACTGCACTGTTCTTCTGTTAAAGCAGGGCACGAAAAGGGATTTAGACCAATGTGAGGTCTCCACAAAGCAAGTGATTGTTGATAATGGACTCAGAAGTTGACCCTGCAACAATAATCCAAGGGGCTTGCTATTATTTATAGTGTGCGTCGAGCAGTGCCTTAAGTGGCAATGCTAAATGAGCCGGGGCTCATAAAGGGGGTGTGGCCTAATGGCGGGGGTGGTCACCTGCTGGCCCGGTAGACCACGCCCCCTTAACGAGCCCCGCCTGAATAGGCTACTGGCACCCCTGCCAAGCAGCCTTTCGTTGAGATGAGCAACCTCTGCCCATTTATTTTCTATAGGCTTGCCTGGCAGGGTACAGCACCTCGTCTATTTCGCCTTAACGGTGGTGCTGCCCATCGCCAGCTAGGGAGGAGCAGCGTCACCATTAAGGCTGAAAGGGTGAGCCTGCTGGAAAGCGAATGTCTTTTTCCCTAAAAACTGAAATTCCTCCGAAATGTGCAGGAGCTTCATAATTTAGAAAACAAAGCCTCTGCTTCCAGCGGCCACACATTTCTCTCTATAATGGTGGTGCCGGACCACGGGCATCTCTTGCTTGAAGGGATGCCTTGCAGGTGCGGAGCCACCATTATGGATGAAAGGAATTTTTTTCTGATGGCTAAAGCTCTCGCACACAAGCAAGAGATCAGGCTTTAGAAAAGAATCCTTGTCATGGAGTGGACGGGGCTGCCAGGGGAGACTAGTGAGCCCCGACAGGGCCCCGTCTCAAAATGAGATTTTGGAGTCTGCCAGGGCTCGGCCTCTGCCCACTTAAAGACCTGGTGTCGAGGGCCAACACACTTTGAGCCATAATCTGGCTTTAAGCGCAGTGGACCCACTACGCGGTCAGAATCCAGTACCTACTCAGCGGAAGCTGTGAATCTTCTTTTCTAAGGTATGCTTCCATACCCCCTCCATCATTCCCATTAATGGTTCCCGCCAGATTAATCACCAGGTAACCATGTAATATTATCTTCTAGATCCTAGCCAGCGCAGGATCCTCAATCAATATCACCAGTAGTACAGACTGAGTCCTTTCATTCAATCTAATTCAGACAACACCAGCCAGGTAGGTCCTGAATATGCAGCATCCTTTTACTCTCGAAATAACGAGTCTATTTTACAGCCACCCCCACCTTACATACACCATGTCATTCTTTCCCATAGTTAAATTTCTCTACCTTGTTTCATCAACTCTGTCCTGGTGACAGTTCGGTCCCGTCAGACAACTGGCCTTCACCTTGCAACATCTATCGGTTAACCCTGTTCCGAACTAGAAACAACAATTGTTTTTGTGACGACAACCATTGCGTACAACTACTTTTGAATAGTACATGAAAGTGCACAAAATGCCCTGCTACTAACCCTCACAAAAACGTGCTAAGTGTGAAATTGTACCTTTTTGATTTCCTTTTCTTTTTGTTTATTTTAATAACACTTCTAGTAGGCCTCATGTTGAGCTATAGGCCTTCATATTTTAGATGTTTGTCTAGGATTTAGTAAACACTGTTTCTATGGGTTCATAATCCCCCTTTCTGTGACCCTTCTTCTTTGGCTAGTCTGTTTGGCTAGTATTTACGATACCTAGCTTATGCTGCATCCTGGACCTAGCTACTTTGCGTCTCTGAATAGGGGTAGCTTTTGACTCTCTTCCTCCCTGCTACTATTTAACTTACTCTCTTGAGTCAGGCCCACCTTTAACAAAAAAGAGGGCCCCCTTTGCCCCACTTATTTCCTGTCCTGTGTGCTGGACATTATGTTGCGGTTTAGTCGCCCACTGTGCGTGGTGGTGGCTTTCCGCTGTGATTGTCTAGTGGTTTGTGGGCATGAGCTTCTGGTGGCCTGCCCCTCTGCACCCCCCTGCTAGAGATGGCTAAGTGTAGGGAGTTTGGGTGCCTCCCTGGATTTCTTGTGCAGCGTCCCCACCCACCGAGGTGCGGCGCTCTCTAAGACCTCCTGGGTTGCCAGCTATTGGTTAATGTTCCCCCGGTCTGTAGCTGGGGTTCCTGTCTCTAGGATAACGATTAGAGTGGGGTATTGTAGGGAGTGTTATTGTAAGGAATCGAGGTCTGTAAAAAGGTTGTGCCCTAATGCTGGGCAGCCCTGTTTTGCCAGTCTGACCGGTTTTCCAGGCCTCTGGCCTGATAAAGGTAGGGCACTAACAGCATAATTTAAAACAGTGTGAACATGAGTCACATGATCCAGCATAGCTGAACTTCACATTTCTTCTGCATGTAACATTACAGCAGTATTGTGGGTTTTGTGAGTGAGTGGGGGGGGCGGCGCAAAAGGCTTGATAGCACAAGGCTACTTCAGGCATGCCACTGGGGAAAAAGCCTTAAACTTAAAATTTCGAAATGGGCAAAAGTGGAAATTGACCCGATATGAGCACATGACAAACCCATATCCTGCACACAAAGCAGAAGTACAGGTATCCATGAAAACTCACTGCAACACAATGGTTCCATGTGATAAAGTTGCCTGGAAAAAGTCACCTGACCCCTAAAATATTCCCCCCAAATATTCTAGGAGGGGTATAATTTTATATTATGACCTCCAATCCTAGAATATTTGGGGTAAGTTTTTGATTTTACTGAGGATGCATTTTTAGAGAACTCTCGCCACCTGGTGGGCATTTTCCAGGCGACTCTATAAGAGCCCATCAGACATGCTGAAGCACCAATTCATAACAATCCAGAAATAAGGCTAAGTGAGGTGACAGCTTGTTGCTCGTCACCTATCTACTGTAAGGTGGAGGGTCTAGACGAACGAAGGATTTATGTTATGTCAGTGGGGTGGTTATGCAGGAACGAACAGTCAAATGTTTACCACTCCGGAGAGCGAGGACAGGTGATTCAGAGAAATCCGTGCCTGCTGTCAGTGCAAGGAGGCTTTTGGAACAGAGCACACGGGGAAGTAGACCTTCCCTCTAACTGCACAAGACAACGCACGTGGTTTGCAAAATGGGATGAAAGGGCAGTGGGAGGTATGCCAGCAGGGCATCGCTCCCTGAGCTGGAAGGGAAGGATGGAAAGCTGGTATTCCCACACTGTTAGGGTACAGCCCCTTACCTGCCCTAGCCCTGGTACCTGTGTATGTGAAAATGAACAGGTTGACATTAAGTCGTTGTCGAAAAGAACCCCAAGATTGCGAGCCTTGGAGAACACTGTAAGGGCACCAGGGGAGAGGAGATGAGCTCTGAGGCATTAGAAGATGGGTGTTCGTTTTCGAAGAGTTCGGCATTAAGAATCGGCTTGCTGTCCAGCAGCGGATGGTGGCAAGAAAGTTGGAGATATGATAGGAAAGTTCAGCCACGAAGGACGATGGGGAAAGATTTCAGTGTCATCAATGCCAAAGTGCCATGGGAAGCCCAAGGTAGAAGGTGTAAAGCGTGAGACCAAGCTAGGTCTTTAATTAAATGGGCAAAGCTGCTTATTTTGGTTAATGTCTGGATGCATTTTAGAATGATAATATTGCCCCTGGTGTACAGTTTTGAGGTTTATGCCATTCAGCTGAATCCTAAAGAAGTTGGGGGCCTTCATTTTGTGTATGCACTGTTGTGTGGTGGGGTATGAACGCCTCACAGTGTCCGGTCAAAGGTTCGAATCCAAAAGGATCGAATGCCATAGGGTCGAGTCAATTTGACCTAAAACAAAAGGGTTGTTTTTTTTTTTTTTTGTTGAAATAATTTTTTTGGGGGGTTTCCGTTTTTGAAAGAAAAGTGGGTTTTACCACAAAAAATAGGGTTTGGGGGGGGGGCAAAAAAAATGTACAAAAAAATAAAAAAAATTCTAGCCTTTTTGTTTTCGGTCCTTTTGATTCGACCCTTTTGTCATTCGATCCTTTGACCTATAACCAACGCTCACTACAGTCAGAAGAGATTGAGTAGAGAATGGGAACAGGTGGTCTTTCATGCTGGTTAGATAGGTCAGTGAATTGAGCGCTTGCTACGGAGGGGAATGGGGGGGTGGTGTGTGTGTGTGTGTGTGTGTTATATATATATATATATATATATATATATATATATATATATATATATATTCAGGTCACAGGTTCGAATCCTGGCAAGGCCAACTCAGCCGTCCGAAGTCAATGAATGAGAACCAACTTTGCTTGGGTGTTGATTGTATGCAAATGTGTTCTGTGTCTAGCTCTTTGGCGAATGTGCTATATAAATAAATCATTATCTTTAAAATAACAAATCATTAGCATTTCCAGATTTAAATGGGTACAACAGGGCAGTCGTGACAAACCACCTCAAGGGCGTTTTTAGTCCTCCAATGAGAGGGTTCTAGGTCTGCAGATGTTCTTAATAGTGGAGTGCTTCGCTGTGAGTATTTATAATATCGTAATCCAGTGGTTGGGAGTGAGAAAGAAAGAGGCAAGTGCTAGGTCAATGAAGAAAGGCCTCCTCAATGTAGTCGGCGTCTGGGAGGAGAGGGCTTTTTCGGGGATCCCCGACTTCTCCCCAATACATCCGGGATACATTTGCGCTTCCGTGTTACGGGGGATAGCGGAGAGAGGACGGACACTGTGAAGTGTGGTCGGAAAGAGAGGGATCAAAGTAAGGAGCAGGACAGATTTTTTGGGAAGAGTAGGTGACCATTTCCTCAGGTGTTAGTCACGTGACTGTGATCACAAGCTATTGGTGAAGTCAGTCGCGCACAGTTGGGGTACCGGCGTGGGCAGGAATTCGAGGAAGGCAAGATCATAGGAGTGGACCCTGCCAAGAAGCTAATACTAGAGAACAGCGCAGATTGGTTTAATTTCTGAGGCGTGGCATTGTTTCTGGTGCTGTTGGTCGCAATGAGACTTGAGTGAGATGTGGTCTACCTAGACTGTAAACTCTAGGACCAGGAAACCAAGCTACCCCCATTTTTACGACATAGATAGTGATGCTGGGAAACGTACCTGCCTGTGCCTTATTGCCAGCAAATACAGTGGAGTCTCACCGTCCATGAGAATATTACTCCACATTTGGTGCGGGAACGCTGTACGCTGCCTTCCAGCCCACTTCCAGCCGAGTCACATGTGTGGCGTGTGTGTTGCGTTTAATGGCGCGTGCATTTGAAATGCATGTACGCTGCAAATAGACCTCTCATTGTGTACCACAAGAGGGCGCCCGTGGGCATAATGAAAGTGACTATCATGCTGCTTCTTCGCCCTCTGATTCAGAAAAGATGACGCTGAGAATGTTGGGGCTGGAAATTGACCCATTAGGTTTGCAAAGGAGGATCGTTTTGTTTAGCTCCCTGCTCAAATGTGATTTAATATCAGAAGGACAAAGGAAAATAATGCATCAAATTTTACATCAAGTCAGCCACATTTTTCTTCGAAAACCTATGGCATATGAAGTTGCCTAGTGTCTGTTTTACCGCGTTTTGAGCAGCTCTGGGCTAGCTTAACAATGTTTTTTTCCAAGTGCACAAATAAGCTTCGATGAAGCCTATCGTCTCATCTTTATGTGCAGGCTTGATGGGCCGGCATTGTCGAACATACATGATTGCGTCATCTGCACGTCTTGATAAGAGGGCGGCGTAATGACCAAGGGCCTGGCACTGATTTTCTAAAAGTAATTAAAAAAGGAACAATTCAAAAACTGATTGCTACATTTGCGCCTCAGGTGCGCCGTTGTTGCCCGAAAGACGACCCCAAACTCTCAACTCCAAGCACCCGCCCGGGATTCTTTTCCATACTCTTTCCTATAGGCCCTTATCTTAAATCAGGCACTGCTAAAGAGGTGGCGATAACAGCAGGCCCAGCCCGCGCGGGAGCAGGGAAAATGGATCCGATCTGACGTTTTCTTTCCACCTATGCTGCTCTTCTAATTGACCGCTAGATCGCGCTATTGTGTTTTTAAAATTACTAAGCACACCGACTTTCTCTTGAGTTTTTCTCGATTTGCTCTTTAGCTGTAAAATGGCCAATTCTGCATTCATATTTTTGTAAAGACTCCCCTTAAGGTGCACAGGGTCTTCCTCTGGTCACATCATCTGTAATTTAACTGGGTAGATTTACAGGCTTTTACTTATAATCAGGGTCGGACTGGGCAAAACACTGTCTCGGGCAGCAATGAAAAAGGGGCCCACAGTTGCAAATGGCTATAAATTCCTTCCATCCTTTTGTGACACTATTTGACTAGTACCTAAGTGGGAATTTTGGGATAAAATGTGATGCATATTGTGCATTTTAAAGAACATGTATTGAGCAACACTGGTCAAAACTACTAGCCTCATAGCAAAGTAACTCATCAAACTGGCCCACATTGGCCAGAAAAGTGGCCCACTTTGACCAAAACAACTGGCCCACACCAGCATTTTGTGTTTTTGGTTCGGCCATGGGCCTAGTTCCCTATAGGCCAGTCCAAGCCTGCTTATAATAATACATTTGTTTTTTTATATACGTTAATCTAAAGCACTAGGACATATTTGCATACATTAGTAATATTACCCAATCGAAATTGTTACTTATTTATTGACCCCGCAAGGAGGAAAGGCTGAATTGGCCTTGCCAGATTTTAACCTGCGACCTGCAGATCACAGCAACAATCGTTTAACCGGCTGAGCCATCTTACCGGCTTGAAGCTGAAGATTATTTTATTTACATGCACAGGAAGGAACATTGCTCTTTTGATCACAAAATAACGCACAATAGATACAAATTCAGAATAGGGAACCAGTGAGCTTCTTGCAAGGGGGTGAGTTTCAGTGATGTTCTGACCACGTTGTGGAGGAGAATACATAGGTGGCCTTACGTATATTAATGACATTCAACATTAGAAATTTTTAACTGCAGGTAGTTGGTGCGCCCAGCTGTGTTGGGGATGTGGCCATGATGGGTGAAGTGCTAGAGGGCATGAAGAGAAAGTGAGGGACACAGGCAGGTTAGGGACTAAGGGGAAAAATGCTTGCCAGAAGGCGGATGAGAGGTAGGTTGAGAGGGTAACTCGGAGGCAAGGTTTGCTTTTAGTTTGGTTTTAAACAAATGCGTGTGGACTGTTTCTCCTGTTTCTTAGAAAATGCACAGTTCCTTTAAATTATCACATTGCTATGAGCAGTTTCAGATTTCACCTACAAACACAGAGCTCTCAAGTTTTACATATGTGAGAGACATCTCAAAATTCGGATATTTGTAATCTTGCATATGAAATGGAAAAGATACATTTCAAGTGCCAGAATTCCAAGGGAAAGAATGGGACTGGATGGCTCCTCATGGATGGAACTTGTAAACGTGAGCGCTCTGCAAACTCTCGGGGCTGGAAGACCACCTGCTTTTGATATGATAAGGCATTTATAACGCGCCTATACACAAGTGTTTCAAGGCGCGACGAGGCAAGGGAGGTGGGGGGACAGAGACAATGATCCTACTAGGCCAAGTGACATTGAGATTGCGCAAGTGCAGGGGAGGGGGAAGGGGAAAAGTGCAAACCTCACAGAACCGCTCCTGTGCCACCTTCCCTCGTTGGCTGCATCGTGGGTCCATAGTCCGTCCAAAACAGTCTGGCAGGCATGACCCAGGATTCTGTAAGAGTTTCCTACCAGCTGGTCCCAGTCATATAAGCGAGAGCAAGAAGTGTGTTGCCTGAAATTAATCAGGCAAATAGTGCAGGCAATAAAGGGGAAAACAGGAAAAGGATCTCTCAATGAATATTTAAAAAAAAAACATCATTCTAAATAACTTTGTAATTAACAGTCAATAGTTAATGAGCATTTTCCAGGTTGTGGTGATGGAAGAAATTAATTCAATTAGTAACCATGAAGATTCAACTAAGACGTTAAACAATTAACTCCTTAAGTGCCAAGGACGAGGTATCTCGTCCTTGGGATTACCTCCCCAGTGCCAAGGACGAGATAGCTCGTCCTTGGCGCTTAAGGGGTTAATGAAGGAGAAAATGTTAGAAGGCTTTGCATGGTGAAATACCGAAATCACCAAAAAAGGCCTTGGCACTGGGGGTGGGGGGGACCCATGGTAGTTAAGCGAGTTGGGAAGTATCGTCATTCTCCACGCTTCCCAAACTGTGCCTGGAAGACTCCACTGCTCATGTGATAGTTAATTACAGATCATGTTAAGCTCACATACTGCCACATATCTGTCAAAGACAAAAACTAAGCAATTCAGTTAAAAGTAAAAAGTCCAAAAAGGCAAATTTGTGTCCAATTTGGCAAAGTCTTTCAAAGTTGGTCTTGGACTCTGTGGGGTTATGCTGAAAGCTGTGCTGACACCTCGCGTTTCAAGTCTGACCCTTCTTCAGGTGTGGGGGACTGCAGGGGGTATCTGGAAGTCAAGGAATATTCCTCTTAAATTTAATGGGGTTTAGATATCAAAACCCTAAGCAGCAGTGCTGTGTCAATATTTAACTTGTCACAGCCATGCGACTGAAGAGGAGATTGTTACTGACCTTGTGCTCAGGTGAAGAAGGTGCACTTCCAATGAAGTGAAAGTACCCCTGGCCGTCGGAGAAACTCCTGAGGACTTGATATCATAGACTGTTCTCCCCGCTTCCTGTCCAAGGTGAAATAGTTGTGAGAATACACCTTAAATCAAACCGTTCTAGTCCCTGTGGGAGGTCGTGCGGCATCTTTTCCTGCAAATAAGTCTCTGAACTCATGATACTGAATGGGTATCTCCTCATCCTCTTGTTTAAGATCACCTGCAATGATCTATTGGCAGAGCGTGACTGGTTGTGGATTACAGAGTCTCCTGCGCGACCCTGAAGGAACGGATGTACGTCATACAGTTAGTCTGTTCTACCCAGCCCATGTAGGGATTATGCCTCCCTAATCTTGAATGATTGGAAAATCTGTGGAGTGGTGGATGACTTCGAAGTGACCAGCTTGGGTCGCCATAATTAAGGCTTTGTCTCTGTATGTGCATCCCCTGACTTCAAAGGTCTCCCATGCGTATGGGCTTTGTCTAGGCTTTTGGTAATGTTACAATCTCATGGATGGCAAGAAAATCCTGATGGATGAAATTTCCTGATGCTCCTCAATTCAGTAAGGGAACTATCACTAAGTGGCTTGCGACGAGGGACAGGGAGATCTGTTAAAAAATAAATAATGAATCAAATGTTTGCTGGAAACGAGATGGCCCAATTTATGCTTGTTCTTCTTGGTCAGGCTCTGGTGTTGCCCGAGACGCTATTACAGTTCCTTGCATAGCGGCCTGGTTTCCCATGACACATGCACAGATTACATTATGGCTGCCTTTCTCTTTCAGCTGAGCTAAGGGCTCCCAATCTTCGTAGGTTCTCCTCCTCCACCACCATCCATGGTTGAGGGATCCCCCGTTGCCTTTACCCATATCTGAGCTCTTGTATGTTCTCTAATTCTTTCCTGATGCCTAAACTGTGCCCTTTGGTCGAATTGTAATTTTCGGTCAATCCTTTTGTTTATCGTGCTGGGGTGGGTAAATTCACCACTGAAGACACTAGTTCTTGCAATTCCTTTTTAAACCCTACGTAAAGGCAGTGGCCGCTGAGGAGTCTTTTTGAACCTTGCGATACATGCAGTCAAATCCATTGTACCCTGTCTTAAGTTAAATAGTTACAGGCTGCTGTGCAACTATCGGGAATGTGTTTTTGCCTGGTTATCTGGGGCTTGAGATCATTAAGACTCTTGATATTATGGTTCATAATGTCATGATTTTGATCTTTAATATCATTGTGGTCTGCCAACCACAATGATATTAGAGATCAAAACTTTACATTATAAACCATAATAAGCCAGTTTTGTTATACGAGCTTTGTATGCTATGCGGCGTTGTTGTATTAAGCCATTTTTTAATGCTGTTTTGCATTCGCCATTTTGCTTTACCCAAGGCAAACCAGTGATTTTAAACAGCCAGATGCTGACTAATAGGACTCCCTAAAACACTTAAATAGACAAACAATACGTGGAAGCAGCTCCCAGTTGGTGAAAAGGGCCTGCAATGGTAAGCAGGCTCTACCCCCCACCCCCTGCTGGAGAAACCCTTGCTGCTTCTTTTAACAGGACAAGATGGCTGCAGCCAAGCTTGAATGGCAGCCGAGGCTGGGTTATATTGATGCATCCCACAAGAGGTCAGGCTCAGCACAAGAGGAATCCAGCCTCCCACACTACTACCACAAGCCTCTGTCACGGATGGCTTCAATGAACTCCAGAATCCAATAGATGTTTCAAGGGGTTTTTATTAACGGAGAGTAAGACTTCCTTGCGGTAGCCTTGTCGCTTTGTAGGTGGGCCAGACTAGTTGGTTTCCCAGTCTGGTCCCTTAACCCCCTGTAGGCTCCTTCCACCCTAACACTGGAGTCTTTAACACTCAATGAGATTTTCAGACTAGAGATTGGTAACCCGTACTTGCTAAGACAGCCAACGCTTCAGGTGAGGGCCTAAAGGTAGAGGCTTTCTCTGTTTTACTCCCTCTGGGACAGTATGCAGTGATAAAATTGCCGCAAAAATGTCACCTGAACAAAAAATCGTAGCAAAAATGCAGTGGTTTGACCTGCTAAAGGTGTACCCCATTACACCATTTAAGGAGAGCAGGGGTTACGGGGGTGTCCCCCGCATCCTTTACATGGATTGCAGCAGCAAAACCACATCCTTTTTGCCGCAATATTTTGTGTTTACTGCCATTTTTGCTGCAATTTTAACACATGGAACCCTCCAGGACTTCCTAAGTGTTGCCTGGACTATCGTTCTCCCAGGATCATATCAATATGATTTTGATTGTGCCTGTATAAGACTTTCTATTGCCCTCTTGCTCTTTCACTTTTCTCCCTGATCTAGATCTTGCTCTACATTCCGTTCCCCTTCTACTCCCTAATTCTCCCTCCCTCTCTTGTCTTCCTAGGTCCCATCTCCCTGTGCCACTTCCTTTCTCTCCTTGTCCTCCCGCTCTCTTTTGATCTCCCTCTTCTGTCCCTCCAACCTTCTCTCCCCCCTCTACCTTCCCCTCTTCTCTTCTGCCCCACCTATCTTCTTGGACTCTGTCCAGGCCTTGCAAAGTTATAGAAATCCCACTAGACCGGCAGGGCGAGTTCCTTAGTTTACATACTCGTCCTAAGAAAAATGCACTCGCCCCTAGGTGACTGGTCAGACAATATTTACCAGTTCTTTTTGTTAAAATGGTGCATGCCACCATAAGCACACTTCTTATTTGGTGCATTGCTGCCAAGGATACAGTGTGAAACTTGTGTTTGCCATTTACTGCAAAGTGTGTTTGCGGAAAATTGAAAATCAGTTTCTAACATCCCCATACTCGCCAGCAAGGTCTAGTAACATGCAAATGGTTCTCGCCCTTCATAAAAACTACTCGCCAATGGTAGTGGGCTAGTAGATTTCGAGCCCTGCTGGCCCTCTCTTTGGAACTCTCGCCTCCTTTCTCCATTGATTTCTGCCTCCATCTAGATACTCCCTCTCTCCCTGTTGTTCCACCTCCCTCCTCCACCATCTACTTCCTCAGATCTCCACCTCCCTCTACTCCAACTACTCTTGCTATCCTTCTTCACCCTCTCACTTGCCTATCTCCCACGCCCTTCTCCCTTAACAATTACTCCCATGCACACAACCTTTCACACTGCTTCACTCTTACAATTTGGTAGCACTCTCTCTCTCTCACACAGATTGAATACCTTACATGCACTCATCTCTACCATGCCACAGTCTCCTCAGCACCCTGCTCTATCTGGCCTCCTTCTGGTCTCTCAGTCCACTCCATACTGCCTGACCTCCCCCGAACACCTTTCACTATGGTTTCTCTGCAGGTCCTTTACACCGTGACTTACTGTTTACTTTGTTCCTCTCCCCTTCCATTGACTCACATGATTATAAGGTCCAATCTAATCCTGCACATCCGGGGGTGGGCCAACACAGAGTAAGGTTTCACAAACCCCTCTTTGCCCTTAACCCCTCTTTTAAGCGTGGGTTGTTGTGTGGCCGCTGGTGTTCCCTCTGTTCGGTGTTCGCTCACCGTTTGCTTCTGGTTTTGTTGACGTAAGTGAGATTCAGTGCCCACCCCATGGAGGCCGATTGTCTGTGTAGTCACATGGGCTTTGGCGTCACCGGTGACTCTGTTTAACCATTGGTTCTGTGTTCACTGCCACATGGCAGTCTGGTACTTGGGGTCCTGCAACAAATAAACTCTGGACTGAATAGGGTCTGTGAGGTATTTGGTGACACAGTGGTATAAGCGTCAGGATTCAAGGCACATTTGGCCAGTTCAGGGGCGTGGGCTCTGCCAACTCCCGCATCCCCCTCTGGGGTAGGATCGGCCCTGGTATCCGCCTTGATAGGATGCCTACCTCAGTTTGGGAGGCATCCTCGTTGCCCTCACCCCTCCGACAGGGTTAAGCACATGAATCTGTGACACCTCTTAAAGCTCTTCGCATGCCTCAAGAACTTCCAGGCATCCCAGTCCAGGGGCCCAAGGGCATTCGAGACCCAGCCTCATAAAAAAAAGTTCCAGACGTTCCTCCCAGCTTTCCTTTCTAGACACCTGGCGATTTGCGGCCTAATGAGAGGGTAGCGGGGCATTTGCGCTTATGCTCCCTTGTGCAATATTATAATGCACCCAGGCCAACAATGACACGTAGGTGTTTCGAAAGGCCCAAAGGTGGCCCACTCCCTCGCCAAAGACGTGCATCACTAGAATGTCACCCAGAAGGGCACCAGACTGTGGCTGCATGCAGACTGACGGACGGACGGACCTTTGTCACGCCCCTCTCCACTGACCCTGCTTGTTTGTTCGCATTTGCCTTTCATACGGTCTATTCTTGACTCGGCCACTTGGCTGCGCAGTCCGAGAAGTACTATCTGGCCTTTCTTTTGGGGGAGAATTTGAATGTCCCCCCCCCTGGGCAATGGAAGCTGACCTGTTTCAAGAGTCTGCTATGGCTCTAAAACAGCCCTCGCATAAGTGTTCCTTTCTCCAGACACCTTAGATGTTACACTCCTAATTTCTACAATCCGGATCTATAATCTACTTTGGCTTCATCGACATGCCCCCGTAAACATTATCCCTGCCCCACCGCCATTTTAACCCCCGTGCCCCGCTCAGGTTGGTCTATCTAGTCCCTCCGTCTCACACCGCTCCACCCATTCTCTATTCTCTGCACGCTATTTGGCTGGGTACCCTTGGCATGGGCACAACACACCACTCTTGGGGCATGTCTAGGCACTACAGTGGTGATTAGTTCACCATGAAAGCTTCACCTAACCTCCCATAACGTGCATGGTCATGATGCAGTACCCGCATATGTTCCTTTTTGAATCCATGTAACCATGTATCATACCTTAGTATATGCATGCATACATACATGCACTTTTACAGTACATTTGTAACACGCACCAATGGCACGCCACGATCCATGTACCCGTTACATTATGTGCGTTGACTCTGCTTATGCATGTATGGGCTTGCTTTGTGGAGTGCATGTAAGCAGGGTCCACGGGCACAGAATGTGTAAGATCTATTTAACATGCATACACACACACACACACTCCCTTTGATGTGCATGTACATTAACATTTTAGAACTCTGCCAACAACATGCAAACATGTGATACTCGTAATGAGCATCTGCACAGATCAGAAGAACTATGTATGTAATCTGTACATGACGTTCATACATAGATGCAATATGCACATACCTTATATTC
Organism: Ambystoma mexicanum; assembly: GCF_040938575.1. Lineage (NCBI taxonomy): Eukaryota > Metazoa > Chordata > Amphibia > Caudata > Ambystomatidae > Ambystoma > Ambystoma mexicanum. The sequence goes on along the minus strand of NC_090933.1, from coordinate 44,752,449 downwards.
AGAAATAATCAAGACACAGATCACACGCTCTACGAGCATGCAACACGCACATACTGAACACTCATAAAGAACGTAAGCGTGGATCCGTGTTCCCAAGTATGCAATTCACACGCTGAATCAATAGGAAAATACATTACATTTGTGGGGGGGGGGGGGGGCATAAACAAGGATCCCACACACAGACCAACATACACGCACAAACTCTCATATGTACCCTGTTAAGTTAGGTGGTATTTGCATAGCGCCTGCTGCCATAAGTATGGCCTCGAAGCCCTGTGAGGATGAACGCCCTTCGGAAGACAGTAGTCTGTGAAGAAAGTAATGAAAGAAGTGGTCAAATGCGTGTGTGCATTTATAGCCAGACCGAAGGTAGGTGGAGAATGGCTAGGTCTCTAACAGCAGCACATATTACAGAGGCGTGAGGACGGGTGCAGTGTCAAATTGTCAAAGGGTCGAGCTATGTGAACAGCTGGACAGAATTTTGTGTGGGACTCCATCTGTATTCTTTGGGACGTGGCACTTGGCATCGAGGGTGAGGTATGTTTAGGGCAAGGTACAGACAAATAGCAGCGTGTTTCTCAAAGGTGTGTGGCTATGTGAACAGCGGGACCGCATTTTTCATGGGACTCGGCTATATTCTGTGGGACGCAACACACAAGGGTACTGTGAAGAAGGGCTGAAGCATATTAGTTTTAGTCATGCAGTGGGCGTGTATAGGTGTGGGAAGGAGTGCTATGATCCACATAACGGACTCCTCTTTTGCACCTGAATTCACTGCGAGGGAGTGTGGGTGGTAGTTAGCGCTAGAGTTGGGCGTGACATCGAAACTAAGTGTGTGAGGGTGCCGGGGGAAGAGCCAGGTTTTGAGTGCCTTACTGAAGGCAAGGTGGTCCTCTATGTGGCAGATGGTTAATGGGAGGGAGCTCCAGATAGTGGGTGCTTGGACTAAGGAGGAGGAGGAAACCCCCGTCCCCCTTACGGGTTGTTTTTTGTCATTGGAATGATGAGAAGAAGTGCTGCTCCTGATCTGAAGTTTCTGTTGGGCCTGTAGCATGTGCATTTATGCTGCAGATATTCTGATCCTTTGCTGTAAAAGGCTCGATGGGTGATGGACATCCCCTTGAAGGAGGGTGCCGTCCAAACGGAAGCCACTGACGGAACACAGAGGATGGGGGAGATGGGTTCTCTGGGACCTAGGGTTAGGAGGAGTCTTGCAGCAGTGTTATGTACTCATCAAAGTTTTCTTAGCTGCGATGCAAGAGCCTCTAGGTATAGAGCATTAGCATAATCTGGACCCTACAGGGTGTGTTTGGAGGGAAGAGGGTGGTCTTCCCACATAGCGAGATCTCAGTTTTGCCTGGATTGAGCAGGATGTAGTTTGCCGTCTCGTTCTTTCTCTGAGAGGCAGGTTCCAAAATCGGGGCAGGTAGACATGGGGCTCTTTGGGATTTTGAAGATTATTTGGTTGTCTGCGTAATTGTAGCACAATCGACCATGGGATCAAATGAGTGCGGCTAATGCCTGAGGCAGAGATTGGAAAGGAGCAGTGAGAGAGAGAGAGAGGTGCCCTGGGTGGGGAACCAAGGAGAATGGAGGCATGTGTATTATTTGAGATCTATTGGGGAGGAAGGAGGATATCCAATTTAGGGCTGAATCCATGATGCAGAGGGTGTGTAGTCTCTTGGAGAGGATAGAGTGGTTGATGGTGTCGAACACTGCCAAGAGGTAGAGTAGTATTTGGGCGGCACGACCTTCTGATTCCGGGTGTCTTTTTAGATCATCCTCAATGGAGACTAGGCAGAATTCAGTTCCTCGTACAGGTCTGAAGCCAGATTGGGTGGCGTTGAGGATCTTGTTTGCTTCTAAGAAGAAGCATAGTTGTGAGTATGCTGCTCGGTCAGCTAATTTAGCAATACAGTGGTTGTTTGAGATGGGTCTGTAGTTGGTCGGGACAAGAGGGTCGAGGGAGTTCTTTCTGAGGGGAGCCTTGATGTAGGAGGTCTTTAATTCTGCGTGGAAGGTACGGAAGCGTGATAAGTTGACGATGGATCTTGCGAGGTTGCCGGCACAGGTGGCTGTGAAGATTTCTTTTAGCAGTGAGTGGGGTGGGGGCAGGGATTCCCAGGGTATCCCAAGGCCTGGCAGAGTGATAGTAGCTTGAGGAATCCTGGGGGGAGGGCAGAGGAGGGGAGTGGGAGTGGTGAGAAGGTAGAGAAGAGTGGGAGGATGGAGGGCAGTTCTGATGTGGGTGAGGTGGGGGGCAAAGAGATTTTGAGGAGATTAGAATTGTGTCTCTTGAGAGATGTTGTGGAAGTGGTCTAGAGGGATTCAGAGGAATTGGGTGTGGCTGGGAGTGTTGGTGGTACAATCAGGGGTGTTGAATTCAGAGATGATCTTGAAAAGTTCCCTCGATGGGTTCAGGTCTTTGGAGAATCTGTTCCAATAGTAGGATTTTTTGGCTTTGCGTATTTCTGCGTGATCAACCTTCAGCTGGTAGGCATAGGTCATTCTGCTGGATAACGATGGGTCTGCACTGCATTTGCGCTCCACAATATGGTTCAATGTTTTTTTAGGGCTGGGGTTAACCATCTGGGGGAATGGCCTTGTCTGTTAGAAAAAGATGTGATGGGGGAGGGAGCGCAGTGCTTCCGAAAGCCAGGTGATCAATATTTGAGATGGTGATCTGACCCGAATAGAGTGGAGGACAGGGAGGCTAGTAGGGTCACTGCCAGATCAAGAGTCACTTTGATTTTCTTCCAGAGATGGGATTGAGTTGATGGCCTCTGAGCTGCTCGAGGGGTGGGTGGCTCCACAAATGAGAGGGTGAAGAGGATGGCAGAGTGGTCAGACCAGACAAGCAGTCATGGTGGTAGTGTGGTGAGGTCTGGTGAGCCGACGATTGCCTCTAGAGTGTGACCAGCAGAGTGGATTAACCGTGAGGCTATCTGTGTTAGATGCAGGGTTTCCATGTAGTCCAATAGTGGTTGGGTCATTGGGTTGTGCAGCCTGTCGAACCAGATGTTGAAATCCCCTAGTACTATGAAGTGAGGGTGGGAGGCCATGATGGCTGGGAATGTGAGTTGCTTAGGGATTTTGTAAAGCTTCTATTGTGTCCCGGGGGACGGTAGATGAGCAAGAAGTCATGTGTTGCAGGCCTGTTCATCACAGGGCGAGGTGCATAGGGAGGCTTTTTGAAGGATGACAGTGCTGCCTGCCCTGTTTTGCAAAATAAGTTTGTAACCCAGTGGGAAGGCTTAATGTGCAGTCAGCCCGAAGTCTTGGGAGAACCATGTATTGGTGATAAAGAGATGTCTAGGCGTTCTGATGAAATTAAGTTGTAAATATTGTGGTGATTTGTTGCGACAGATCTGGTATTGATGAGAATCCAATTCAGATGACTGTTTCGTTGTTTGCTTGAAGTATGGGGGGGTTAGATTCTCGGTGATTGCTGGGAGAGAAGGCCTGACCTCTGAGGGTTGGTGTTTGCTCGATTCAGGTTTGATGGAGGTTGTGACACGGAGGGAGTGCTGCAAGGTGCGGTTGGGCAGTTGGCTTGTGGTGTGGCGGGGGCAGAGTGGTTGGGATCGGTGCAGAGTCCGAGATGTATATTTGTAAGGGGTGTCCATAGGGGTAGGCAGTCGGTTTCTGGTAGAGGGCGTGGAGACAGAGGCCATAGGTGCATTACTGGTGGAAGTGTGGTGAGGGCAGGCATAATGGAGGAGTTCTGGGTGTTGGAAAGTAATGTAGTTACAAGGAATGGGAGTGTGTAGACTAGTGTGCCAAGTGCTGGGACCACATGGGTTAGTGGAGGTTGTTAGGCAGGCATGGTATCACAAGTCAAACACATACATAATGATTCAAGTTTCAACACCTTTATTTAAGTTCTGAATGGGGGTTGGAGACTTCCTAGCTAGCCCCATCTCTATAATGGGAGTAGTCTCGACCATCAAAGTAAAATAAAGGAGTTGATGTCAGTCAAAATAAAGAAAACCTATGCTTGCCCTCATGTGTAGGGAAATGTATAAAAACAGGAGTGTATCAAAAGAAAGTCAGAATGGCAATGGAGCTGAACTACAACTGCCTTCCCCAAGTCGAATCACTGGGATTTCAAAAGTTCCTTTTGGATGACCAATTCACACAAGACTTTGACGTCCCTTGTCTGATTCAGTTCAATTCAACATATCACAGTTCTTGCAGGCTTCCGTCGCCCAATTTACTATCAGTTCAATATAACACAGTTTCCTCAAGCTTCCCTTTCCTACTTCAGTTTCAACATAGCACAACACAGTTCTGATACACCATGGTTTCAGGGTGAATCTTTGACCATAGGCCCATCAAGCTTCCATCATCCGAGTCTGGACCTTCACTTTAGAGAAGTTTACAACAGTTTCCACAATAGGCCTCTCGGGCTTCCCTCACCCGAGTCTGGGCTTCAACGTCTTTCAATTCCTTTTCCAACTTTAGGACTCTCTTCCTTGTTGGTTGTCATTTCACTTTGATGTTGAAGACTTTTCAAAAGTGCATGGATTTACTCGGGCCCATGCATGACCACTTCGACACATCTTGGGTATTGTAGTTTCCGTTCATCAGTCACTCGTGCCCTCTTAGCACCTTGATTTCATACAGGCTTTCGTAGCACCTTGATTTCATTAAATGTTCACTCTATTCATCAACAAGCCCTTTTGGGATCACAGCTTATTCCATGTCAGTCTCCCTGTCCAACTTGCTTTTTACAAACAGTTTCCCAAACTACTTTCAACTCCCTCTGGGCTGGGAGAGTCTTTCACAGTTCAGAGACTTTCAATAATGCATCTTTCCTTTTTTGCAAGACCACTCTGTTACTTTGCACTTCTGAACAATTGAATCTTTCTCTCCACTGAGGCCCTGAAGAGCACTTGCTGAATGCAAGTCAGTTAAGCAGTATATGCAGGCGAGAGCACCCCCATTTTCGTTTACTTGAAACATGTTTTGTGGTGGTGCCAATTGAATTAACCTTGCCTGGAGATTTAGCTGCGCACTCTGCGTCTGGTTTCTTTCCTGCCCCCCCTCCTCACTGTGTTCTCTCTCCCAACCTGCCCCCTACCACTGATTGGTCTCCTTGCACTATTTCAGACACCTCTGTAGGGCAGGGCAGACTATGCTCTGGGCAGCTCTTAGCAGCTCTTAGCTAAGGGCCCCAGGGCAAAGGGCAGCTCCCACAGAAGCAGCGCAAGTTGGTGTCTGCTGGTGTCCTCCGGGAAAGCTAGAAGCCTGCAGCTGTCAACCTGCTGCGACAAATCAGGAAAGTTGAATCTGGGTGTTTTACATTGTGGTAACTGTGGTACTGTTAACTACATCCCATTAGGATCTCCCCTACTCTCTAGGTCCCACACCCTGCAGGGGGTGCCGTTGTACTGTTGTGACTCACTTGTTTTCTCCTCCTGTGTCTTCCCCTTAGGTTGTACCCCCAGCGCCATCCCTCTCATCCTGCATTGTACTGGGCTGTGCATTGCTCTCTTCTCTAGCGCCCTTCTCCTCCCACCTTCCTACTTCGCACCCTCTATGATGCTCTCTGTTTGTCTCATCTTCTCTAACTGCTACTCTCTCTTATCCTATCTCTCTCGCTAAGTCTGGAAGGAAGACTTTCAAGAGGGACATCCCGGTTGCCAAGCCTGGCCACCTTATCACTGGTACCTACATCAGTGCTTCCTCCAGACAGACTCATCGACTTCCTCTTTGCCGTTCCCTCACCGGACCTATGGACCTCTCATATCGTCTCAGCTCCCTCTCCTATCTCCTTCTCTCCCATTAATGGTGGCAATTGGTGGGATGTTCTTTTGGCCTTCTTCCATTCCTCCAAGACCATCATGAATGTCTACTTGAATGGCACCATTATGGTCCAGGGCCCTCAGCCCAATCTCCTTGTTTTTGTTAGGCGTCTTCCTTATCATATCAACTTCCTTCCACCCGCTACTCCTACTAGCATCTTTCTGGCTCCTCTGCCACCTCTTTCCTCTGCCTCCTCGCTGGCACCTTCCTCCTCCTCTGGCTACCTTTCCACCACCTGCTGTCAGCTTTGCCCACTCTCGGGCACCCCACCACTTCTGCTGGGTGTATATCAAGTCTGTACTCCTCTCCAGAAATCTTTCAAATGTGAAACCTTCTCCACATTGCCACGCTCAACTCTTGCTCTGCTGTCCTCATCTGCCACCTCCTCGAAGAGCTTGACCTGGATGTCCTCGCTCTTACAGCAACATAGTTCACGGCCACCTCTTTCACATGTTTTGACACTTGCCTCCCTGATGGCTACAAGATCCTCTCTGTGCCCAGAACCAACCGACCCGGTGGGGGTGCAGCTCTTATTGTTCCGGAGTGGGTCCCTGCTTCTGTCATTCCTACGCAGGCCTACACCTTCTTTGAATACCTGGTCTGCAGGCTCTTTATCTCTTCTGGCCTCTTCCTGACTGTGTCCACCATCTAAAGGCCACCTAGCCATGCTGCCCTCTTCCTCTCAGAGTGGGCTGACCTTTCCACATCTCTCATTCCCTCTATCTCTCAACTTCTCCTCGGAAATCTCAACATCCACCTGGATGCTTCTAATCCCTCCTCTGGGCTCTTCCGCAACCGCTGAAACCCGCTCTCTCGCTCTCTCGCTTTTTCGCTTTCTCGCTCTCTCTCTGTCTCCATTCTACCCTCTGGTCCGACACACACTACTGGACACACCTTGGATGTTTTCATCTCCTTAGACATCCTTCTCTCTGACCCTCTCACTACTCCTCTATTGGACAAACCACTTTCTTCTTTCCTCTCACCAGACACACTGTGTCCCCCAGGATAAGCCCACCCCACCACTGCCACCTACCTTCTCAGTCATTCGGCCCATGAGGCGTGTGTCAGTTGATGCCTTTGCCTCCACCATCTCTGCCCCTCCTACTCCTGCGTCTGACTCACACCCTGACTGAGATCTATGAAAGTGTTGTCCAAACAGGTGCTCCCCTGCTCCTCCACAACAATCAAGGACCACATTGACCCCATTGTTTCAGCCTTGTCTGATGTCTGCAATCACTCCTTCGCCTCTGGTGCTTTCCCCTCTCTCCTCAAGCACTCCCTTGTGCACCCCCTCCATAAAGAAGCCTTCCGTCGATCCTACGTGTCCGGCTAACTTTCGCCCCATCTCTATCACTCCTTTCCTGGGCAAACTCCTGGAAAAGCTGCCCATCTCCCAGGTTATGCTCCACATTGAAACTGTTGGCTGACTCTATGACCATCAGTCTGTCTTCAGGACAGCCAGAGGCACAGAAACTGCTCTCCTAAACACCCGTGAAGATCTGCTCTCCAATCTCGACACCAGCACCCCTTTTGTCCTCATCCTCCTTGACCTTTCCTCTGCTTTCAATACAGTCAATCACACCTTCTCCAGCATTGGATCTTTCATGGATTCACATGCTTAGAATATTCCCCGTCGACAGACTGGGAACCCTCGGTACACTTATAAAGCCGTTTCCCATAGGAAAACTTCCGACACTTTTGTGTCCTATCTATGTCGTTTTTGGGGCCGCCCACGCATGCCCCAATAGGACGTAGCGGTATAAATGCCCCACCCCCGTGGCTCCCTTCAGATTTCAACCGTCTCCAAAGTAGTGGGAGCACCTCGTGTAGTCTACTATTTTGTCTAGGTTGAGCTGTTGGAGTTTTGTCCTGATGTCAGGAAAAGCGCTTTTCCGCTCGTGCGCTACGTGCGGGTTGAAGAAGGTGTACGAGGGGGATGGATATATGGACTGCATATATTGTCTACACCCTCATCATTCGGCAGACAAGTGTGACATATGTAAGGGTTTCTCCCAGAAGACTCTTAAAGATCGAAGTCGAAGACTAGTGGCATGGTTAAACGATGGAGCGGGGGCATCCCGCTTTCGGAGGTAGGCTCCACGCGCAGCGTGGCTTCAGCGTCAAAATCTTCAGGGGCCCCGCACCGCTCATCAGAACCACCGGTGAAGAAATCACGACCGGCGGAGAAGGAATCATCGAGAAGCCATTCTAAGGAGTCTTCGTCGAAGAAAGCCTAGTCATCCTCATCTTCGACGAAGAAAGACAGAAAAGTCGAAATCCTCCTCGTGCGATCATCATAGATCGACCTTGAGTCGAGAGGTGGAGACGCGTAGGTCGAGTTCAGAAAAGGCGGGAATGCCTCAGGGACCTACACGACCACCACCGTCGTCGACGGCAGGGCAGTCGTCGACCACTTCTCTGCCACTGACACAATTGGTCTCAACTGTTCTTGGGCCGCAGGCGGTGACGGCGACGACGACGGGGCCAGCTTTAGCCTCGTCGACGGAGATCCCACAAGAGGCCTGGCGACCAGAAGTATTCGACCCAGTTTTGCCAGAGACCCTACTGCAGCAAGAGGCCTTGTCGGTGTCCTCGGGAGATGAGGATGTGAGAGTAGCTGGCCCTGCAGACCTTGGGTTACGAGGGATTACCAGGGCTCTCTCCGGGAGCATTCCGGGGTCTACCCCTCTTCTCAATCCGCAGTCACTCTTGTTGCTGGAGGTTTTATCCACGTTACAAACGTTGCTGAAGACACTGGACGAGAGGCTACCTCAAGCAACTCCGGCCAGGTCGGCCATCGACGAACCGGACCCGTCTCGTCGGCCACCTCCGTCAACCCCCACGGCAGTGCCAGCGGGTGGAGACCTCTCAGTTCCACGCCACGAGGAAGGAGAACTGATAGATTCGGACTCGGACAGGAGAACCTTATCGGATGTCTCACTTTCCCCCTCCAGGGATCCAACCTGGGAATCTGAGGTGGAATTAGAAACCCCGAGAAGCCCGGCTCAGCCGTCTCCCCCGGACGACATTGGGTCATTTCACGCCATGATGGCCAAAGCGTGTACAGAATTCGGGTTGGCCCAGGAAGAGGAGAAAAAGGACTGCTTTCTTTTCGACCACATGGGAAAGAGAAGGTCGGTGTTTTCGGTACCCATCCTGGATCATGTTTGGCAGGAGGGGTTACAGACCATGCGTCACCCTTTCTCGGAACCGGCAATAAAAGGTTGCCTGGAGAAAAAATGTAAGGCCCCAGAAGCTACCCCCAAGTGTCTGTCCTCCCAACCAACCCCTGACTCGGTGGTGTTGGTGGCGGCGGCGAGAAAGGCGAGGGCCCAGCACAAGTGCACGACCGCCCCCCCCGGAAAGTGAAGCCAGAAGACAGGATGCCTTCGGCAAAAAAGTGCTGTCGGTAGGAGCAACCACAGTGAAAGCAGCCAATTCTCTGGCCATAGTAGCCAGATACGACAGGGAGATGTGGCACCGACTGGCGCTTATGCTGGAGCATCTTCCAGATGAACATCGTAAGGCGGCGATGTTACTGGTCAGGGAAGGTGAAGAGGCCTCCAATCATGCCATAAACATCGCAGTGGACCTTGCGGAATCGGGGTTTAAACAGGTGAATAACGGTGTGGTTCTCCGAAGGCAAGCATGGCTAAAATGCACCAACTTTAGACCAGAGGTGCAATACAAGGTGCTGGATATGCCTTTTGAGGGAGACCTTCTGTTTGGCGAGAAGGTGGACGAGGCCCTGAAGGGCATGAAGGAGGACTCGGACACGGCGCGTTCCTTGGGGGCCCTCCAAAGTGGTCGAAGTTTCAGGTCTTTTCGTCCCTTTAGGGGGAGCATTGGGAAACTCCAGATTCTCGGCATCGAGAGACAGATCCTTCAGTAGGCCAGCATACCCCTCCCAGGGATACATACGAGCTTCTCAAGCGGCAAAACGACGCCGAGACTACCAGGCCCCCAAGAAGAGAACAGGTTACTTGTCGACGAGGGATAAGCAGACCAAGGACCAGCAATGACGGGCATCGTAACGTTCTGGGAGGTAGGGTATCGTGCTACATCAACGAATGGGAGCATATAACAACGGCTCAATGGGTGTTGGACACTGTAAGATACGGACATTCTCTGCAATTCAAAAGCAACCCTCCGCACATTCCACCAGTGTTTGTAGCTCAGCCCCATCTGAGCGTGTTGCATCAGGAAGTAGCACTTATGCTAGAAAAAGGTGCTATAGAATTGGTTCCGTCGTCGCAGAGGGGTCAAGGGGTTTATTCCCGATACTTTGTGGTGAAAAAACCAAACAGAAAGTGGCGTCCCATTCTAGACCTGCGCGATCTAAACAAGACGTTGAAAAGCCTAAAATTCAAGATGCTCACGCTCCAGGAAGTGATCCGGTCAGTTCAGGAAGGGGACTTTCTGGCGTCTCTGGACCTGCAGGACGCGTACTTACACATACCAATGTGTCGGCGACGCAGAAAATTCCTAAGGTTTATGGTAGGACGGACTCACTACCAGTTCACAGTACTTCCTTTTGGGCTGAAATCCTCTCCCAGAACGTTCACGAAATGTTTGGCCCCGGTGGCGGTCTGGCTGAGAAGGCAAGGCCATCGTGTGTACCTGTATCTCGAAGACTGGTTGGTGAGGGGGTCCTCCCCTATGTCGACTCGCACAAGTTTGCAGGCCACCATGCACCTCTTACAACGGCTGGGGTTTGCGGTAAACTTCGAGAAATCCTCGTTAACGCCGTCGAGAAGCTTGGTGTTCTTGGGCGTGCAATTTCGAGACCCAGTCAGGGTTAGTGAAGCCATCCCTCGACAGAATCACCAAACTCAATCGATTGGCAGGTCAGCTGAAAATCAATACCAGACTATCAGTGAGAAAATGTGTCGATTCTGGGCGCTATGGCGTGCTGCATTCCTCTGGTGGGCAACTGCCGCTTGTTCATGAGGCCGGTTCAAGAGTTTCTGGCGGACCGGTGGAAGCAGGCCCAAGGGCTCTGGTCGGACAAACTGACCGTCGACGACGACAAGCTCCTACTAGCTCTTCAGTGGTGGCAGAGCTTTCAGAATCTATTCAGAGGGGTACCCCTACAAGAGCCGGAGTTTCGGCTAACCATAGTGACGGACGCATCCCTGACAGTCTGGGGAGCACACATGGGCACTCTACAAACGCAAGGTCGTTGGTCTCGGAGGGAGTCTCTCCTGCACATCAATGTTCTGGAACTGAGAGCAGTGCGCTGGGCCTTGAAGTCTTTCCTGCCGCACATCAGAGGGTCCATAGTGAGAATATTGACAGACAACACGACGGCAATGTTTTACTTGAGGAAGCAAGGGGGCACGCGATCCAGAACCCTTTCTACCGAGGCTCAGAAGGTGTGGCATTGGACTCTGAAACACGATATTTCCATCGTAGCTCATCATCTTCCGGGAGTAAGGAACGAGCAAGCGGACTCACTCACCAGAAAAATTGACCAAATACACGAATGGGAGCTAGACAGCGTTCAGTTGTCGAAGGTCTTCGAGAAATGGGGATGGCCTCCGCTGGATCTCTTCGCTATGAAGAGGAACAAGAAGTGCGAGATGTATGCCAGCAGGTGGCCACAGGAAGGTTCTCTGGGGGAAGCGTTCTCCTTCCCGTGGACGGACAAGTTCCTCTACGCCTTCCCTCCGTTCCCTCTTCTAAGGAGAACTCTGCAGTGGATATGCAGGTACAGGTGCCGGGTCATCCTAGTGGCACCGTGTTGGCCGAAGCAGCCGTGGTTTTCCAACCTGCTTCACCTGTCAGTGGATCAACCAATAACGTTCCCGAAGGTTCCCAATCTCCTGTCCCGGGACAAAGGAACAGTGTGGCATCACAATCCAGATAGTCTCAATCTCAAAGCTTGGCTCCTGACTTTTCGCAATTTGGTGCCTTGAGCATTTCGTCAGATTGTCGGAGAATCCTGCAAGCAGCACGGGCCCCTTCCACCAACAAGTCGTACGCGTGTAAGTGGAGAAGGTTCTGTACGTGGTGTCAAGGACATCAGCTAGGCGGATCTCGGAATTGCAAGCATTGGTCGTAGACCCGCCGTACCTAAGGTTCTTTAAGGACAAAGTGGTTCTGTCAACTAATCCTCTTTTCATTCCAAAAGTTCCTACGGCTTATCATAAACACTCATCCATTGTCCTGCCTACCTTTTTCGTGACCCCCTCATCGGCTGCAGAAAAAGTCCTCCATACCTTGGACGTGAAGAGAGCTCTAAAATTTTACCTTAATCGGACTTAGATCTACGCAACAACTCTTCATTGCATATGGTCCGTCGGCGAGAGGAAAAGCAATTTCAAAGCAGGGACTGGCCCGATGGGTCTCGTCGACGATTGCCTTCTGTCATTCCAAAGCGGGAAAACCGCTACAAGGGCGTCCGAGAGCTCATTCCACGAGGGCAACTTTGTCGGCGATGGCATTGTGGGCAGGAATCCCGCTGACAGACATTTGCCAGGCGGCGGCATGGTCAGTGCCTCACACGTTTACCCGCCATTACTGCCTCGAACGGCAGCATGCGGACGAGATACAAATGGGAAGAGCAGTCTTACGCCATCTGTTTCAATAAGGTAAGCCCTTTTCAAGAAGGGTCTGTACTTATTTTGGCATATGGATATATGGTTATATATATGGAGATATATATATATATATTGTACTATTTATAAATTGGCAGTTTTACGTAAGCGTGGTTCGCTATACGTATGCTTAGGAGGGTGCAGGATTGCATTCACACCTCCTCTTTTTCAGGATCACTGCTGTGCATTCTATTCTAAGCATGTGAATCCATGAAAGATCCAATGCTGGAGAAGAATAGTTTCTTACCTGTAACTCCATTTCTCCAGCATTGGTATCTTTCATGGATTCACATGTGCCCGCCGGCCTCCCCGGAATGCAATCGACTTGCATTTATACTGCTACGTCCTAGTGGGGCATGCGTGGGAGTCCCCAAAAACGACGTAGATAGGACACAAAAGTGTTGTAAGTTTTCCTATGGGAAACGGCTTTATAAGTGTACCGAGGGTTCCCAGTCTGTCGACGGGGAATATTCTAAGCATGTGAATCCATGAAAGATACCAATGCTGGAGAAGAATAGTTTCTTACCTGTAACTCCATTTCTCCAGCATTGGTATCTTTCATGGATTCACATGTGCCCGCCGGCCTCCCCGGAATGCAATCGACTTGCATTTATACTGCTACGTCCTAGTGGGGCATGCGTGGGAGTCCCCAAAAACGACGTAGATAGGACACAAAAGTGTTGTAAGTTTTCCTATGGGAAACGGCTTTATAAGTGTACCGAGGGTTCCCAGTCTGTCGACGGGGAATATTCTAAGCATGTGAATCCATGAAAGATACCAATGCTGGAGAAATGGCGTTACAGTTAAGAAACTATTCCCATCCCGATCAACCAACTCAGTGAGATTCTGGGCATCGCAGATCAGGCCCTGGAGTGGCTGACCTCTTTCCTCCTGTACCAATCCTCTCAGGTCCAACTTGGGTCCTTTCTTTCCACTACCTCTCTCTCACATGTGGTGTTCACCAGAGCTCTAACCTCTCACCCTAGCTCTTTAAAAATTAGGTGGCACCTCTGGCCCACCTAATTTCCACCTTCTGCTCTAACTTTCATTGTTATGCGGATGACACACAGCTTTCTTTTTGGCTCCCTGGAGCCTCCTCTCCTCTTTCGCATATTCCAGACTGTCTATCCATGATTCAGGATTGGTGCACCTCCAACGATCTCTGCCTTAATGCCAGTAAGACAGAGATCCTTCTCATCAGAACCCCTGCTCCCTCTTTCCTTCTCTCACTCTGGCTGCCCTTCATGGGCCACCCTCCTTCGCCTTCCTGTAAGGCAAAAAACCTTGGTGTCATGTTCAACTCCACTCTCTCCTTCGCGCCTCAAATCACGGACCTTTCCAAGTAGACCTACCAGCTCCACCTCCTCAGAGGTACTCTTCCATTTCTCACTTTCCCCCAAAAGCTCATTGTCTCCAGAGCCCTGGTTATCTCTAGGTTGGATTACCGCAACAGCCTCTTTCTCAATCCTCCTTCCTGTACTCTCCACCCTCTGTAACTAATCAAGAACAGGACTTCAAGAATTATCATTGGCCTCAAGCCCAGGGGCATTATCTCTACAGCCCCAAAACTCTCCACTGGTGGCTGCAGCAATCAAGTTCTAGACCCTCTGCATCATCCACAAGGCTTTCTGGGGCTGGGGGCCACACTACATTCAACATTCTCTTCCTAAATACCTTCCTTCTCGAGCCCTTTGCTCTGCTTCCTCAAACTCTGAGGGTCAGATGCTTCTCCAGGTAGAGAGTAGGGGGGCAGATTACTGTCCTCTGCAGGTGCCTCCCTCTGGAATGGCCTCCCTGCCTCTCTCAAACTTGGGCCGGCCCACCTAAAGTTCCAGAAGCAGCTTAAAGCCTTCCTTTTCTCCTCTGCTTTCTCTCCCTCCCCTGCTGACCTACCTGTCTGCTGTGCTGACGGGTTGCTTGGTTACCCTCCGAGTCTCACTGGGTACCTGGCTCCTCTTGACCGGTCTCCCCCTCACTGCCTCTGGACCTGTCACACACTAGGGGCTGTAACTAACCTCTACAGTCTCTCGCCTCCTTGCACTTACCCAGAGCTGCACTGTCTTGGCTGCACTTACTCTGAGCAATGCGGCAATGCTGCACTGATTGCACTTCCCCCTTGCACTTACCCTGTTCCCCTTTCCCCCTGCACTTTGTGTTCTACACTTGTACGATCTGAATGACACAAGGCCTAGTAAGATCATTTGTCTTGTCCTCCCTCCATACCCTCCCTTGTCTTGTTGTGCCTAAAAACACATGTGTACAGACGCGTTATAAATGACTTACCATATCTGGCGTCTGCCATCATACATGTAAACTTTCTTGCAACATAGTTATCACTTGCATCTTCACAAACCGGGCTCTCCCTTCATTCAAGAACTCACCGGCTGTGACTGTTTTCAACACCTTTCACTGTCATCACATCCGAGGTCTGGGTCTCTCCCTTGCACCCCTCAGACCTTTCCAGATACTCTTGCCGCTCTGGGAAAATGAGCAACCTTTAGGCTCATCAAAGAAAGGATTCCTCCAGCTTCTTGGCATGCCTCTCGGAACATCTTTGTCTTCTTGGAGATGCAATTCCCTCATCTTGCTTTCTCTTGCTCTCAATCGCAGTCGGTCCACATCTCGGCTTTACGTTCTCCTCAGTCTGGTTTCCAGCTACCTTTGATCAGCTGTTCCTTCTCGTACCCAGTCTCGTTCTCCGTGTGCTTCTGGGCTCCACCTTTTTATACTCTGTTTGATTGTCAATCTGTTTCAGGTGTGTGTGGCGGTGACTGAGTGCCTCCCCCTGCCTGGTCTCATTAGTGGGATAGAGCCATTGTAGATCACTAGCAGTAATCTTCCTAGTCTCAGTCCTCCTCTTCCTCATCTGCGTAGTCGGGTTGAATAATATAGGAGGGAGTTATGGGAGTTGTAGTATCTCATAAAGGTAGAGAGAATGTAGGGTAAATGGCTGTCAGGACATGGGGGGGATACCAAGTCTCACCTTCAGGTGTCTCCTCCCCACACAGCAAGGACACCCTACTCAGGTGATCCTCCCTCGCTTGTCCACCACCAGGGTCGGGATCCAATAGCAATGGCCTTTCCCTGGCCACCTGAATAAGGGATCGCCGGGGAATGAGTCATGAAACACCCTCACGTTTTTCACAAGGTGGTTTCTGTAGTGTTGGAGGGGGAGAAGAGGACGGGAGGTCTCTAAAATGGGGTTCAATTTCCAGTCAGGAGGGGGTGTCCAGTGGCAGACTTCTATAGGTACGTGGGGAAGAGTGCTTAGCGTGTGGGCCTTGGGGGCTAATTAGCAGGTTAAGGAACAATTTCACTGGGTTTGGCGGGTGTAGGCGCGGAGGTAAGGGTGTAGGTGTGAGAGTTATTTTTATGTCTGGGCAGTAGGTAGGGGGGTTTGCTCAGAAAGCGGTGGTGCAAGAGGTGCAGTGTCTATTCTTTAGTTATTTTGAGGGTGCTAAGGGCATGTGGGTAAGGGTTGGAGGGTTGGTCAAGTGGGAGGTGAATGCAAGGATTGAACGTAAGGTGCTTAGAGATGTAAAGCGGGGATCCGAAGGGGGTCTTTGTAGTGCTGGTGGGTAGATGAAGCTAGTGGTAATGGAGGTGGAGTGGTCAAATGTGGGGTAGGCCTGGTGGGAGGGGATGTGCTAGGAAGACACCCTATGTGAGGGAAGGTGGATTATCGAGGGGTGCTGAGGGGAAGGTTGTCTTGGAGGGAAAGGGGTGTAGGATGTTGCTTTTCATGAGTGCTAGGTTGGGAGGGGGTGGAGAAATGTGAGGATGTTGTTTGCCAGGGTGGATAGAGACCTTTCTGGTGCATCAATTGAAACCTCATTTTGGAGTCGTTGGCCATAGTGAGAAGTTGCGAGTGTGGAGGTGCTAACTTGGTGTGAGGGTGGGAATATCTTTTTTGGAGTCTTGGGGGATAGGTGAATGAGGTCAAGGCAGCTTTACATGGTTCTGGATGGGTGACCGTAGGAGCCCAGCCCCTGCAGTGTCTCCAAGAGGTGAGGCGAGACGAGAGGGCAAAAAATATCTCTGAGGAGAGATCAAAGGCAGCAGACTTATGTCAGTAAGATTTTGGAGGCATGGACGTGTGGCAGTGGTGAGATTTAAAGAAGCGAACCCAGATTAGAAACACTTGGGAGGCAAAGTGGCAGGGTAGCGAAATTCAACTGTGGTGAGATTCACAGTGGTAAACTTACATTTGGAAAACTCTGGGATGCAAAATGCAAGTGTGGCAAAATACAACAGTGGCAAGGTTCAAAGTAACCAACCCAAATTCGCAACACTCTGGTAAGTGAAATAAAAATGTCACAAAATAAAATAGCGGCGAGATTCACAGTAAGACATCCCTTAGCTGGATGTAGCTGTTGGTTGGAGCATCACATCTGGCAGGGCTAGGGCATCAGGCGAACAGGCTAACGGAGGGAGGACGCCCCAAGGAAGGTGCCCATGGCCTTTGCCCATCGCAGGCTGTTTGGGCAAGTCTATACTCGGAGTTCCTTTTAAGAACCAGAGTCCTTGGGCCACCTGACCCGGAGGAGCACCAATCCATTGTTGGGGGGATTCTGGGGGATTTGGAGCTGCGAGTGTTACGAGGGAGGGCTGAAAGGGAAGGGAGGCAGGGCAGAGGGCTATAATGCAGAAGCACAAGGTGAGCACTGGGTGCAGTGGGGAAGGAGGGAGAGTTGGGTAGATATCCAAAGACCCCAAAGAAAACACTCACCTACCTTGCTGCAACAGGGAGTCCTGACCCATGTCGGATGCAGCGAGAAAAGGGATTGTTGAAGGATGAACAGACGACTCGAAACCAACTATAATTTCTTTACTGTCACAACACACACATTGATCAACTGGCAGGATCAAGCCAAATTTTACATTTCTATGCTCCTTATTTTCTTATTAATAGTTTCTTGCAAACATCTAAAAAAAGAAACCATGGCATGAAAAGATCTCCCAATCCAATGGGCAATCTGGTCAGGTCTTGTGTCTTCCTGCGGCCCCCTCTGCCCATTGTATGAGGTCAGCAATGCTAGGTGGACAATGTTGGATGATTGTTCAAAACATGCCAGTTTATTAAAGTATAAATGATATTAAATGCCTCCCCTTCGCTACTCGGACTAAAAAAACTAAAGAGAAACATTCTGTCTGGCCCTCACACTTAAACATCAAATACAAAGCAATATATATATATATATATATATATATATATATATATATATATATATATATATATATATATATATATATTTCTGAGGCTTGTGGAATCTGCTTAGATCACATGCTGTGCATAGGCCGACATCTAGTGGAAGCTGCGGAGTATTACAGTTTGTTTTTCGAAAGTCGAAAAAGGGCGTCGACACAGGGCGTGCCAGTAATACTATCCCTAGTGTGACGTCCACTGTACCCATGATCCCTCACGCGTCTAGGATCCCCAGATTGTTTTTTCCCGCCATTCTGGTCGGAAGCACTTCATCGGAGTTCCCTGGCTTTGCCATATTTACACTTAAAACTAATTCTAATTTGCCCCATTTTCTCACCCCTACGTCGACCAGCATCTTGACGCCGAACCGGGGAGGAGATCAACGTCGAAACCCGACGGATTGGGCCTTGAGGCTCCGCCTCGGCTCGGGCCTGGGCCGCTGGCCTCGGCCCTACAGTAGGGAGAGTGGGGGGTGGTACACTTCCACACTCGGTTAGAAACACCTTCTTACCTACACACACTTGCCCGCTGCCCACAGGCGCGTATGGAGGGTACGCCCTTTCAGTTTTGCCCCAAGTGTAATAAAAAATACCCTTGGGTAGATAAGCACGCTACGTGCAACCTTTGCCTGCCCAGAGACCACCCCGAGGCGGGTTGCAGGGCCTGTAGCAGGTTTAAGACAAAAACTCTTAAGGACCGCTCCACCAAGCGTTGGGCCCACCACGGCAAGCTAGCAGCTATGGAGGCGGAGGGTACCTTCAGCGACGGCAGCGACGCCGGACTTTCAGACGGCGAGGGCACCAAGGCGTCGAAAGACAGCCTAACGCACGTCCCCGGCCTCGGAAGGTCGTCCGTCCCGGCGACTATGGGGAAGTCCCCCGGCGACAAGAGCGTTACACATACACACACTAAACACAAAAAACCCACCCGAGATTCGACGTCGTCGAAACCTCGGAAAGAGGCACAAAAGGAGCGGTCCGAAAGGACGTCCTCTGGGCGGTCCCAGTCGAGGTCGCCGCACGACGTCAGGCAAGCCTCCACACTTGCACAGAGTGCCTCGCCCATTAACATCACGGAAGATCACTCGTCCGGAGACGAACACGGCTTCCATCCCCAGCCCACACCCCAGGGAAAGGGTACATCTCTTGGGAGTGAGGAGGGCCCAGTTTCGAAGCCCAGTTCGAAACACAGGGATTCCACATCCGATCCTCGACGCCAGGCGTCGAAAGATAGGGGAAAGGGTAAACACACTTCCACCCACGGGGAAGGGGGTAAGCAACAAAGGAAACAACCCTTGCAATCCCCCACAACAATAGAACTGACTTCCCCGTCCAAGTCTTCTCAGGGACAGTCCTTAGAGAGTTCCAGCAGGGTCACCCCAAGCTCTAAACTCTGGTCATGCGAGGACATTGACAGAGTAATGTCAAGGATGTCCTCCTTAGCAAATTTCTTCGAAAGACACCCTGACCAACTACTAGCTTTAAACCCTCAGGAATCTTCTCCCTCAGGTTCAAGGGACCCTATCCCTTCAAATAAAAGGCCCCGGGTCGAGACACCAGTAAAGGCTTCAGAACCCTTCGAGGTCCAACCCTATTCTTGCCTTTTCCCTACAGGCCAAGGAGACTCTTCCCTTATAGAGGGCCAGGATTTTGAGACACCAGAAGATCTCGCAGTGTCAGACTATTACGGGGAGGACGAAGACGAGGATGAGCCAGAAAATAGCCCAGATATTTTCAGAATGGACTCACCAGTCGAAAGGGAAGCCCCAGTGTCTGATTCCCCAATAGATAATCAGCCCCTCCTAAATGAACTGCTCTCTCGGGCAGCTAACCACTTCCACATAGACACACAAGGTGTCCAAGAAGAGAGGGACTTCGCGGAGGAACTAATAGGGGAAAGGAAGACAGTAGCCCAGACCATTCCCATCCTGAAATCTATTCAACGCAGAATAGCACCATCCCTTGTCAACCCAAACTTGACAAGACCTGTAAACCCGAGAGTAGAGAAGCTGTTTAAAGCAGCCCAGTCGGACCCTCTATATATTAGAGGCCAACTTAAGCCAGACTCTCTAGTCGTAACTAACACCCGCAAGAGAGCTGGAACCCCATTATCTTCCTCGGAGGCTCCCCCCGACAAGGAAAGTAAAAAACTCTATGGTTTTGGTAGAAAAGTAGCTTCCACGGCAGCCTACCAAACCAGAATCGCGAATTCCACCACACTGTTGACCAGCTACAACTGCCATCAGTGGGAAGAAGTGGCAGCACTAATAGATTCCGCTCCCGAACCCCTTAAAGGCCAGCTAGCTCGCATTTGTGCAGAGGGAAGAAACGTCTCAGGCTGCATTTTAAAAGCAACCTTAGACGCCGCAGACAATGCGGGTAGAATTATAGCAGAGGGGACTGTCATCAAAAGACATGCTTGGTTGAGGCAGTCGGGATTCAGAGCAGAAACACAAGCTGCACTCTTAGACAAACCAGTGGAAAGTGATCTCCTGTTTGGAAAGGCAGTCGAGGACGCACTAAAAAACGCTAAGGAGGAATTCGACACCCTCAAATCCCTTGGCCAGTTAACTACAAAACCACCTAACCAAAGAGGGAACGGCAATTTTCGTCGCCCCCGCGGCCAAAATTCCAATAGAGGTAATAGCTATTCCCACACCCAGGGTACACAGTGGAACACCAACTCACAACAGTCTACCCAGGGGTATGGTAGGGCTAGTAGAAGAGGACGTGGTAGAGGCAGAGGCAGCCCCAGTAAAGGAGGCGGCACGCCTCCACCGAAGCAGTGACGCTCATTTCAGGGTCCCTTCCCATGCAACCCCAGTAGGGGGACGAATATCCAGCTTCACCCAGGCATGGGAAGGGATAACATCCGACAGATGGGTGCTGTCGACAGTATCCAAGGGGTACTGTATAGAATTACTGCAACGTCCCCGAAACCACCCTCCAAGACAAAAAGTCCACTCTTTGGAACATCAAAAGATCCTCCTCGAGGAAGTCTACAATCTGCTCCTAAAGGACGCGATAGAACTCGTCCCAGGACACCAGGTAAACAAGGGTATCTATTCAACTTACTTCCTTGTGCCAAAGAAAGATTTAACAATGCGCCCAGTATTGGACTTACGGCCTGCCAACAAGTATGTCAAGCCCCAAAAATTCCGTATGACCACGCTACAAGAGGTAATCCCACTCCTAAAAAAGGGGGATTACATGGCAACCTTGGATATGAAAGATGCCTATTTTCATATTTCCATGCTCCCGGCGCACAGAAAATACTTGCGCTTCAAGGTGGACAGTCGCCACTACCAATTCAAGGTACTGCCCTTCGGGATAGCTTCAGCACCAAGGGTATTCACCAAGGTACTGGCGGTGGCAGCTGCACACCTACGCAGGGAGGCAATCCCAGGGTACCCTTATCTAGACGACTGGCTCATAACGGGGGAAACCCCAGGAATCTGCAGATCAAACATTCAGAGGACTATCGACCTCCTCCACGAATTAGGCTTCTCTATCAACGAGAAGAAGTCCAGTCTGGTGCCAAGCACCTCAAAACAGTTTCTAGGAGCGATCCTAGATACTCAGAGAGAATTGACCTTCCCTTCGGAAGAAAGAATTCGGAATATACTTCTGCAAATTCCGCATTATCAGTCAGGTCAACAGATAACAGTACGCAAAGCTATGCGGTTACTGGGCATGATGGCGTCATGCATTTACCTGGTCCCCCACGCGCGTCTGCGCATGCGTCCCATGCAGGAATGGTTGGCGAAACAGTGGTCTCAGGCAAGTGGTCAGTGGGACGATCTAGTGGTCGTTTCGCCAACACTCGTACAAAGCCTACACTGGTGGACAAGAGAGAATATCGCAAAGGGGAAACCCTTTTACGATCCCGAAGTACAGGCAGTGGTTACTACAGACGCATGCCTGACTGGTTGGGGAGCTCACCATCTCCACCACACAGCGCAGGGTCTCTGGTCTCACTCAGTAGCCAAGAACCACATCAATCTGCTAGAGCTTCTGGCAGTATTCCGAGCGCTGCAGGCGTTCGAGCCCCATCTACTGAACTTGTCGGTGCAAATCAGGACGGACAGCACGACAGCCATGTTCTATCTGAACAAGCAAGGAGGGACTTGTTCGCCAAATCTGTCCAAGCTTGCCCAGAAAATATGGATATGGGCACTCAGACGGAACATCTTCCTGTCATCGCAACATGTTCCAGGGGAGCTCAATTCCCTAGCGGATGCTCTAAGCAGAGACCCCCTCCCAGAAGAACACGAATGGGTCCTTCACAGAGACGTAGTAGAAGATCTCTTCTCTCAGTGGGGTTTCCCCACTATAGACCTATTCGCCACAAGCGAAAACAAACAATGCCCATGATTTGCATCCAGGTTCCCCCAAACGGACTCCCAGGGGAATGCCCTGTGGATGAACTGGTCAGGGAGGTTTGCGTACGCTTTTCCACCAACTCCTCTCATCAGGAAGGTGGTGTGCAAGATGAACAAGGAATCAATGACGCTCATCCTAGTTGCTCCCATGTGGGCGAGACAACCATGGTTTCCACACCTACGCAGGATGGCGGTGTGCGACCCCATCAGACTCCCAGCCTGGTACAACCTTCTGTCCCAGCAACAAGGTCAAACACTGCATCAGGAACCCAACTCTATGAACCTAGCAGCATGGCTCCTGAAGTCATAGAGTTTGGACATCTCAAATTACCACAGAGGTGTATGGACATTCTAAAAGAGTCCAGGAAACCAAATACAAGACACTGTTACTTTGACAAGTGGAAAAGATTCGTTATCTGGTGCCAGAATAAACAAATCAACCCGGTTGATTGCACTCCTTCCAACGTTGTAACATACATGCTCCACCTGCTGGATGCAGGGTTGGTCTTTAACTCTCTAAAAGTACACCTGGCAGCCCTCTCGGCTTACACCACATCCCATAACAGGGTCTCGTGGTGGAAAGTACCAGTGGTTAAAGCCTTCATGGAAGGAGTAAAGAGACTTCACCCTCCTATTTCGAACCCACCGCCAGGATGGGACCTCAACGTGGTGCTAGCTAAGCTCATGGGGCCCCCCTTCGAACCCATGCATAAAAGTAGTCTCAAACACCTGACTTATAAAACGGCCTTCTTAGTAGCCATTACCTCCATAAGAAGGGTCAGTGAAATTCAGGCTCTGTCAGTGCAAGATCCTTTCTTTACTATCCACAAGGACAAACTGGTTTTACGCACACACCCTAGGTTCTCAACTAAATTCATATCCAAGTTCCATGTAAACCAGTCCATCGAGCTTCCGGCTTTCTTCCAAAACCCACAAAGCTCAGCTGAGGTGAAACTACACACCCTAGATGTGCGTAGAGCGGTCTTATACTATGTAAATAAAACCAGACCGCTAAGGAAAACAGATCAACTGTTTGTCTCCGTAGCTACAGGCAGAGAGGGGGATCGCGTCTCTAAGGGCGCTATCTCTAAGTGGATTATCAACTGTATACAGCTGTGTTACTCTCTTTCTGAAAAGACTCTGCCGTTTACACCAAGGGCCCACTCTACTAGAGGCATTGGGGCCACTCTGGCTTTCATTGCAAATGTTCCCCTCGACACCATTTGCAAAGCAGCTACTTGGAGCTCTATTCACACTTTTACTCAGCATTACTGCATTGACACTCATTCCAAGACAGATACACAAGTGGGACAAGCGGTTCTAAGACACCTGTTTGCTCATGACCCTTCTCACATCCCACCTCCTTCTTCTGGTACTGCTCGCTAATCTATGCACAGCATGTGATCTAAGCAGATTCCACAAGCCTCAGAAGGGATACATTACTCACCGTAATCGTATTTCTGATGCTTGTATCTGCTTAGATTCACATGCAACCCACCCTTCCTCCCCTCCGAGAGAAGGCGCATGGTTGCTTGTAGTCTTACCTTTCTGTCTATCTGCTTGGTCTATCTGTACTCACGCTACTCCTCATGCTACCTCATGTCAGGAAAAACACAATCTGGGGATCCTAGACGCGTGAGGGATCATGGGTACAGTGGACGTCACACTAGGGATAGTATTACTGGCACGCCCTGTGTCGACGCCCTTTTTCGACTTTCGAAAAACAAACTGTAATACTCCGCAGCTTCCACTAGATGTCGGCCTATGCACAGCATGTGAATCTAAGCAGATACAAGCATCAGAAATACGATTACGGTGAGTAATGTATCCCATATATATATATATATATATATATATATATATATATATATATATATATATATATATATATATATAGGAATTCAAATAACATCAACAACATTCACAGTTTCTTGATAACCTCTCAATAATCCGGCTGAGTTGCCTTTGCCAGGGTTCAAAATGAATTCAACTCCAATGTTCCACAAAAAAAGAAACCAGGCAATCCCTGTAGGTAAAATAATCTCAGATCAGTTCTTCGTGTTTCAATATCAAGGTACAGTCTTGTTAACCAAAGTAGCAACTCTTGTCTTCTTTCTGAAGCATGGACTACCCACTTCCTCAAAACAGCACCAATGTTTTCCTAAGCCTTGATGCTTGGCACCACTTCCAATAATCCAAGAAGACTTGCCACAGTTCAAAAGAAATGCAACTTCTATAATTGTTAGTGAAACACAGTTCTTGGTTAACCGCTATTATGTCATTAGTTACAAGATTAGGATTCACAATGGGTATCTTTGTCAGGAGGACTTCACAGTATTGCTTCTTCTACTTCAATATATTCACTTATACTCAAATTTACTATGAGGACATTCTCCTTTGCCTCATAGTACTCCACTTTGCTTGGGCTACTGAAATGCTGCATCTACTGACAACCAGATATCCATCACATCTTCAGTACTTTGTGATTCCACCACAGCTTCAATACTTCGTAATTCAAAACCGGTTTTACTTCTGACCTGATTTATTCTAAGGCACTTCAACACCTTCAAATAGGCAAGGCACTCTTCCTCTAAATATCTCTTCAAAAAAGGGCAGCCTCATTGCCTCTCTTGTCGGTCTGCCACAAATACCTAAATTTGCCTTTATGACCCACTTCTCTGTTGCTTATAGACCTTGGCAATGTAGGTTGTGATAACTTCAAACAATATTTGTGAGCAGCAAGTTACTCTTCCCTAGCTTTGCCTTCATCTTTCTGCCAACTGTTAGCCAAATAATTACCCAGAAGCCTTGGTGCCACTCTCTTGGCGTCCGGTAATGCACACTTGTATCTTGAGAAATGTTTTCTTCTATTGGGCTCAGTGCTTATTAGGGTGCTTTCTAGCTTTAAGAAAGGCTGCTATCATTCTGACTGGGGGAAAACTCTTGGCTTGGGCAATGATTGCTCTCTCTGCAAGTACAGATACAGCATTTAACCACTTGACTTTTTATGAGAAATTGTTCTCAGCTTGTATGAAGATAAAAAGTTCACTCTTCCTGTGAAAAGGCAAATTAAGCACACACAACCCCTTCTTCGTAAAGTTTACAAGATATAAGGGTTTAATAATTAAGGGTTTAACAATGGCTCTCTGTAGCATTTGTTCTTCACACAAGTGAACACAAGTCATTATCCAGCCACCAGCGAGTGCTACTTTTCCATTGTTCCCTTATTAAGGATTCAACTAACCGCTTCAGCTCGCTTCTGATTATACGCGAGTGAATGGTAAGCTGGATACTCTTGCCGGCAATGCTCAAGCAAGGAATCAGAAAGCCAGGTTTGACGCACCGGCTTTTGTGATCCTTGTTCCACATGCTGCACGCTGCTACTGCTTCTGGTACAAGTTCTACTGCTTCTGGCTTCACTTGGGACCCACACCCAGTGTCTCCGCTCTGGCCACTCAATTAAGGAGCTCTCTCGCTCATGAGACCCGTGGCTTCACAGCAATTGCTCGCCTCGTCCCTGCGCTTCTTGCTGCGCAATCTCTGCAATTAAGCTCACATGGGGAAAGGCAGTCGTCATGCATGCCTTCCACTATGCAGTCTCTGCAACTCAGAGTTTGAGGGAACAAGACCCTCACTGGACAAGCAGGTGAAATCTGCTGCATCAAAGTTTCAGTGTCTCTTTGGTTCTCCCACTTCTTCCTGGATTGTCAACACTGTCTGCTTTCTTCTGCCTCTGCTACTGCGGCATCCGCTCCAGCCACAGTTCCAGTTCTTTCTAATTGCCTGCACCTGAGGAGGCCTTTTATGCTTCTCAGGTTCCTTCAGGTGTTGGCTATTAGACATCATTGCCCGACTACTACCACAGCCTGCCTCTTCAGCCCTCTTCCTCATCTCATTACTTATGGGACTTGGC